>NC_073264.2:30553148-31825648 GCF_029289425.2 Pan paniscus | reverse complement strand
TGAGTTCAATTCAAAAATAAGGCCAAAAAGCAAAGTCTTCCTTACACTGGTGCATCGCAATGTATGAATCTGGTATGGATGAACGTAACTGTCGAAATCAAATACAGGCATGGGGAAATATTACCTATTGCTCACTTAGCATTGATTTTTAGTAGCAGCAGGTTTAGCTAAAAATCTGTGGTCAATGGACTGTGACAACTAAATAGTCTCTTTCATTTCCAAGGGAGGAGAAGAAACCCTGAATATTTTCTGGAAATAGTTTTCTTTTATTATTAAAGCAATATGCTTTCAATATAGAAAAACATAGAAAACAACATTTTTGATTCTGGAATATCTCTGTTTTTTTTTTTCAGATACATGCCAGCAAGGCTTTTTGCTTGCTTGTTTTTTTTTGTTTTTTTTGTTTTTTTAAGATATATGGGGAATAGGAAACACAAAAAATTTAAACAGAATCTCTAGTCCTAGCTGTGACCCACAATTCCAGTTGTTTTTTAAAAAATAAATTCTCAACTAGATTATCTACACCACCAGAATATAACTAGATTAAGAGTAAAATAACATGCTTAAATATGTTATATCCCTCCCTCAATATATCACTGATTTTTTAGAGATAGGATCTTGCTCTGTTGCCCAGGCTCGAGTGCAGTGGTGTGATCATAGCTCTTTGCAACCTCTGCCTCCCGGATTCCAGCAATTCTCCTGCCTCAGCCTCCAGAGAAGCTGGAATTACAGGCATGCACCATGATGCTGGGCTACTTTTTGTATTTTTAGTAGAGATGGGGTTTCATGATGTTGGCCAGGCTGGTCTTGAACTCCTGACCTCAAGTGATCTGCCCGCCTTGGCCTCCCAAAGTGCTGGGATTACAGGTGTGAGCCACTGTGCCTGGCCTTGAACTCATGTTCTTTTGAGGGAGAATGAGCTACCTTGTCTGTGGAAGGACCAAAGGTCATTCTGTGATGTTTCAGCAGAGTTTGGGGAGAGAAGTGTGTTGAGACCTATGGTGGAAAGCCCTGGGAACTACGGGCCTCTTGTTGACCACACCCCTGCATTCCAGCCTGGGCAACAGAGCAAGACTCTGTCTCAAAAAAAAAAAAAAAGGCTCATGCCTGTAATCTTAAATTACCTTATATAGTTGGCACTCTGTATCTGCAGGTTTCACATCTGTGGATACGACCAATTGTGGATCAAAAATATTTGGAAAAAAAAAACAATAAAAATAACACAATAAAAAATAATATAAAATTTAAAAACAATAAGTAAAAACAACTATTTGCTTAGCATTTCCATTGTATTAGGTATTGTAAGTAACCTAGAGATGATTTAAAGTATATGAGAGGATGTGTATAGGTCATATAAAAATAATATGAATTTTAATGTGAGGCACTTGAGCATTTGAGGATTTTGGTGTCCATGGGGTTTCTGGAACCAATTCCCTAGAATATAGAGTATGACTGTAATCCCTTTTTCCTGAGAGGGGGAATCTGATGGCTCGAAATGACCCTGGAACTATCCCGAAGTCAGGCATTAGTTTATTGAAGTAACTAGGCACTGTCCAATTTGCAACTAGTAGTCAATTGACTTTTATGCAGCAAATCCAATACCAGTTGTTGGGGGCCACAGTTAATATGTTTTCTGCCCTAAACACCCATATGGCGCTTTAAATAATATTGTAACATTTTGGGGCCACTTGTCAAGAATGGTCTGGTGCCATGCAATAAATATGTGTATCAAAACCATTAGGCCTATCTGAAGCAAAATAATTTGTGGTGCAGTCTGTAGTGTGTCTTACTTGAGAGTAAAAGTGAGATTACTTTAAAAGTGAGATTACTTCCAAATACACAGCTTTAGTTTCCTAGTTTTCTTTAACATTTTACATCTGTGCAATTTGGTTATGAAATCTAGCTATCACAATAGGTCCTCAAGTATTTGGTGGAGACAGGAACCTCCCTTTCCTAATACAATGTAGCAGGGCATTTTAGATTTCTGGGTTTCTGGCCTGTTGTGGTATTTGCCATCTAAAGTTCTTTAATTATTAGTTGAGTTCAATTACCCACTAAACCAATGCTTTATTACAAAGAACTGGTACCAAGAGAAGCTGGGTGGCTTCCAAAGGAAAATGTCTACAAATCCAATAGTCAGAGTGGTTTTGGCTTAGCCAGTTCATACATAAATTGGAACTGAGTAACTAGAAATGTAAAAAACAACATTGAATAAAGCTTCATAGGTAACATAAAGATAGACTTAAGACCAGCAAAAGAAGAAATTACTAGGAAAATAGAGCCAAAGAATGTATATTAAAGTGGGCAGTTGCTGGTCTTGTTCAATGGCTTTTGGGTGGAGGCTATTGACATAACAGGTTCAAAGATTTTGGGCAAAGCCATCTCCTGAAGACTGTCTACTTTTGTAGGGTTTCTGAGAATCTTTAGCTTGAGATTGCTGGTTGGGAGAGTCTTTTAGTGATTCATGGATGATTATTCCCTTTTTCATTGAGAGACGTGAATCTAAGAATCAGTCCTTTGAAGTTTTACTGCTATGTTAGAACATGATGGAGTCTTTACTTTGGAGTTTAAGGGCTGTCTTTCTCTCATGTTTCTTCTAGGAATTAGGTCTCTAAGTTTTATGTTATGCAAGGATTGTCTAGGAAAATGTTGAAGAAGGGCTGCTCACAAATGTTGATGATAAGATTGAGTATATTGCATAAATCTCTTTCAGTATTTAGTTATGCCTGCTTGCAATAGTGTGTAGCGTTAGAGATGATATTTTTAGATTCATGGGACAATATATCAATAATTTGTAAGGAGACAGTCAGTGAATTCAAGGAGTTGATTTCATTGTCATTAAAGCCAATAAAAATACTTTAGGTCATGAAAGTTCAAATGTCTTAAGAACTATCCTAATTTGAACTGCAGAATTCCATTTATTCTTTCTGCTTTTCTAAAAGATTGGGAGTAATATGGACTGTGAAGTTTATAAGTAAGTAACAGAGCTTTGCAAAATTATTTAATATGAGTCCTAGTAAAATAGGCTGTCCTGTCACTTGAGATAAATGTTAGCATTCCCCCAAGTTGGGAACACAAAATCAAGTAATTTTTTGCTACTCTAAGAGCCACAACTCTCTGGTAAGGATTATTTCAATCCATCCCTAATATGTAAAGAATGACCAGAAGATATTCAAAACCCATTTCAGGAAGTTGTATGAAAATCATTTGGAGATGTCCGTAGAGAATAGGGGTTTGGGCTCTTGCATGTTCTATTTTTTTAGAACTATACCAGGATTGTGATAGTGACAAATAACTTATGCATCACTGGCATACTCAGAATTTTATTGATATTTTTCCCACTACTGTTAATTGAGTATAGCAGGCAATTTTGTCCTAATCATGCTGGGCAATTTAACATAAAAATTTTATAAAGTTTAGTTTTAGAACTTCTGGTGCCACCAGGGGATCATCCTGAGAGTTATCTTTGATCTCTTCAATGGATTCATCATTTTTTTTTTGTTTACAGGGTTGAATTAGAGTCCAACATATTTATTTTTTAATTTTATTTTTAAAGAGCAGTTTTAGGTTCACAGTAAAATTGAGAGGAAGTACAGCAATTTTCCATATACTCCTGCCTGCACATATGCATAGCCTCCCCCATCATCAACATCCATCACCAAAGAGTACATTTGTTGCAATTGATGAACCTACATTGTCACATCATAATCATTCGAAGTCCATATTTTACCTTAGAGTTCACATTCTATGGGTTTGGACAAATGTATAGTGACATATAGTCATCATTAAAGTATCATACAGACTATTTTCACTGCCCTAAAAAGACTCTGTGCTTCACCTACTCATCCCTTCGCCCCAGCCCTGGCAGCAACTGATCGTTTTACTGTTGCCATAGTTTTGCCTTTTCCAGAATGT
Organism: Pan paniscus; assembly: GCF_029289425.2. Lineage (NCBI taxonomy): Eukaryota > Metazoa > Chordata > Mammalia > Primates > Hominidae > Pan > Pan paniscus. Next base: position 31,821,733 of record NC_073264.2, on the reverse strand, counting down.
CATATAATTGGAATCATGCAGTATGTAGTCTTTTCAGATTGACCTCTTTCACTTAGTAATATGCATATCTTTTGTAAGAAGCTTCCTGCATATCTTTTGTAGTTTGATACCTCATTTATTTTTATTGTTGAATAGTATTTTATCTTCTGAATGTACCACAGTTTGTTTACCCATTTATCTACTTGAAAGACATCTTGGTTGCTTCCAAGTTTTGACAGTTATGAATATATCTGCCATAAAGATCCATGTGTAAGTTTTGTATGAACATAAATTTTCAACTCCTCTGGGCAGATATCAAGGAGTGCAATTGCTACATGGTATGGTAAGAGTATGTTTAGTTTTATAAGAAACTGCCAAACTGTCTTCCAAAGTAGGCTGTACCATTTTGCATTCCTACCGGCAATGGATGAGCATTCCTGTTGCTCCATATCCCCACTAGCATTTGGTGGTGTCAGTATCCTAGATATTGGCCGTTCTAATAGGTGTGTAGTGGTATCTCATTGTTGCTTTAATTTGCATTTCCCTAATGAAATATGATGTGGAGCCTCTTTTCATATGCTTATTTGACATCTATATGTCTTTTTTTTCTTTTTCTTTTTTTTTTTTTTGAGATGGAGTCTCACTCTGTCTCCCAGGCTGGAGTGCAGTGGTGCGATATCAGCTCACTGCAACCTCCGACTCCCTGGTTCAAGCTGTTCTCCTGCCTCAGCCTCCCGAGTAGCTGGGATTACAGGCACGCACCACAATGCCCAGCTAATTTTTTTTGTGTTTTTAGTAGAGACGGGGTTTCACCATGTTGGCCAGGATGGTCTCGATCTCCTGATGTCGTGATCTGCCTCCCTCAGCCTCCCAAAGTGTTAGGATTACAGGCGTGAGCCACTGTGTCCGGCTTGATATCTATACATCTTTTTTGGTGATATGTCTGTTTGGGTATTTGGTTGATTTTAAAATTGGGTTATTTATTTTCTTATTGTTGAGTTTTAAGAGTTATTTTTACATTTTAGATAACAATTCTTTATCATATGTGTCTCTTGCAAATATTTTCTCCTAGCTTGTGGCTTGTCTTTTCACGCTCTTGACCTTGTCTTTTGCAGAATAGAAGTTTTTAATTTTAATGAATTAACGTATCAATGCTTTCTTTCATGAATCTTGCCTTTGGTGTTGTATCTAAAGAGTCATCACTATACCCAAGGTCATCTAGCTGTTCTAAACATTCATTTTTTTTGCATGTGGATGTCCAGTTGTTTCAGCATCATTTGTTGAGAAAATTGTCTTTTCTCTATTTTGTTGCTACTGCTCCTTTGTCAAAACTCAGTAGACTATATTTATGTGGGTCTATTTCTGGGCTCTCTATTATATATCACTGTGTGTCTATATCCACAACATAAATTGCTGGGATTTTGATTGGGATTGCCTTGAATCTATAGATCAAGTTGGGAAGAACTAACATCTTGACAATATTGAGTTTTCCTACCCATGAACATGGACTATCTCTCAATTTATTTAGTTCTTTGATTTTGTTCATCAGAGTTATATAGTTTTCCTCATATAGATCTGTACATTTTTTTTAGGTTTATACCTAATTGTTTCATTTTTGGTAAATGTTAATGTAAATAGTATTGTGTTTTTATTTCAAATTCCATTTATTCATTGCTGGTACACAAGGGTATACCAAAGTTGCTGAATAGCACAGTTGCTGGATACTTTTGCATAGTGCCCTTTCAGGAACTGGAGGCTTGAGTCAAATGTATTTCTACACGGAATGCTTTTGGGTGAGTCTCCAAAAAAACCTTCTCCCACATCTACTGCTTTTATCAACAACTGGGTTACCTATGAAATTTAGGGTCCTTAAGTTACTCTTAGGGTCTTCCCATTTTATTGTTTGCATAAGTTTTTTTGCATATAAGGTTCTCACAAAATGTGAACCAACTGCTATAGATTTGGGAGCTCTGGAGTTTATGTTCCTAAAATCATACCAAATTCTTCTATAAATTTCTATCTGTATTAGTCCATTTTCACACTGCTATAAAGATACTGCCTGAGACAGGGTAATTTATAAACAAAAGAGGTTTAATTGACTCACAGTTCTGCATGGCTGGGGAGGCCTCAGGAAACATACGATCATGGCAGAAGGCAAAAGGGAAGCAAGGCACATCTTACATGGTGGCAGGCGAAAGAGAAGAGCAAAGTGGGAACTACCAAACACTTTTAAAACCATCAGCTCTCATGAGAACTCACTCACTAACCCAAGAACAGCATGGAGGAAACCATCCCAATGATCCAATTGCCTCCCACCTTGTCCATCCCTCCACACCTGGGGATTACAATTGGAGAAGAGATTTGGGTGGGGACACAGAGCCAAACCATATCACTCCCTATCTTATCTAGACTCTGGGAATTCTTTAACAGTGATGCTACACTTAAATGATACCAGAACTTATATTCAACCATTAGGGGTTTTTCTGTTCTGCAGGATGTTTAATTTTAAGAGTTAATTTAGCTTTGGGTGCTACTGGGTGGCTAGAAAGGAAGGGAGGCAGATCAGGAGGAATTATAGGAACAGAAGGAAATGTAGAAGCATAAGATGGATAAGAATAGTAAAGGTTATTCACTTCAAATCAAGATTTGGGGTATCTTGAAGAGAGCTAGTTTTAATTTTTTCAAGTTTTTATTTTCTCTTGGCCAAAGAATCTCTAATAAAGCAATTTTGCCATCTGAATTTCTTTGGCATACTTCCTCATGTCAATAAAACCATGCAGACCACTGGTACTGTTTTTTTTTTTTTTGTTCTATGATACCCTTCAAATGAATAATTTTGTTTATATCTAAGCTCACCAACATGGCTACTATAAACTCTATATTGTGAAATTATGTTACTTGGAAAGATAAGCAGAAGAATTTGAGATGTGGCATAAATACACATGAGAAGGAGGAGTCCAGCTCAGGGTACGTAGGGACATAGATTTAGACAGAGACTAAGCTATGGGGGTCTGGGAACAGTCTGCTCATGCACTTTGTGAATTGGATCTCTAGCCTAATGGTTGTGCCATCTCCAGCTGCAAACTCAACTTATTTGTAGTTCCCAGTGGATGAAAAGATTTACAGAGGAAATGTCTCTCAGAGCCAGAATCTCAGGGACAACTCAGGACAGAGGAAAGGTCTCATGATGTTTTGATAATTGACCCAGGACAGAGTTTGCCCAAAAGACACCAGTCTGAGGAGAAACCTTTTGAAAATCTCCATTTCCAGAATGGCTCAATGGTCTTATCGCCGGCCTATCATTGGGAAGTTCTCTTCCCAATGAACTTCCTCTCACAGATGCACAACAAGGATAAAAAATAAGGGCAGATAGAATTAAATAGTAATATTGTTAGTAATTGTCAGGTTTTCACTAAGGATAAAAGTTTTGTAAATCTTATCAGATAATAAAATAATTCCTAAAAAAGACTTTTGTATTTTAGGAGTCAAAATAAACTCATCATGTGGGGAGGTTAAAAAATAAAATAAAATGAATTGAAGCTCAGACCTAAAGTAGACTTACCTCACTACTATTGTCATGGAGATATCTGAGGAAGAGTTTCAAGTGGCCTTTGAGGAACACTCTGTTCTTTGTGGAGAGCCTTAAGCCACTGCAGGGAGCAGGTCTTGGTCATACACTGGGGGAAACTCCAAGACTGCTGAATGCTAGCTTCCTGAAAATACCATCAAAATACCCTGCTGATAAAACAAAGCCAAGCTTATTGTTTACCGCAGTATGAGAGATCACTACCTTGACAATCTTAGTGACATCTCTGAGAAGGAAGAGTAACAGTAGCATATTTATGAAGTTTTGAGAATTTGAGTTAAAATTCATCTTACAATGCTTAAGATTAGGCAGATTCATGATACGATAGTTTCAAATGTGAGGGTTTCAAATCAAATCTTAAAGAGTAAACTGTCATTTGAGGAGCTTAAGCTATCGATTATCTTGAGAAATGGGTATTTACTCTAATAACGGTAACTTGAGTAGTCTAGTGGTCAGATAAATGAAAATTTGGGAAGTTCCTGAAACAAGAAATGGTTATTGCAATTTTAATCTTTCTTGGCAAGAACTTCCTACAATAGTAAATTTATGTTAATGCAGACAGTTGAATAGTAACATCATGTTGTAGACAGTAAGTTGTAGAGATGGTTTCAGTTGTCAATACTTCCCCCCAACATACACACATTTTATTTCCTGTTGAAACTTTGGAAATTTAGGTTCAGGAGCCATATGAAATGTTGCATCAGTTTGCAAAGTTCTTTCTGTTTGCGGTGACACTTTTTCGCTTAGTTGACTTAGAATTTGCTTTATTCTGTTGTCAGTTGGGATTTATTTTGTAAAATGAAATTAAAATGCCAACAGAGAATTTAAAGTGCATAATGGCCTCTAAAAACGAGAACATTTAGCCACAATCAACATAACTTTTTCCATTTTAAGTCATGGTCAAAATTGGAAAGAAAAATTTACAAGTATGATTTCTTTTTTTTTTCCTCCCAGCAGGCATTATTAAATATAGAAAGCTTAAAATTTCAGAAACAGTCTATGTTAACATGATTTAAATAAAATCTTCTGTTAAGATCATTTAAAAAAATAGAAATCTGGGGTAATCTTAGTGCTATATTTTCATTGTACACTTTTAAAAAATATTCTTTTGCCACATTCAAAATCAGTTAAAAAATTGCAGAGCATACTTATTTTTTGCTTCCAGATGATTTGTTGAAAATAACATCTTTTGATTTTAAAAGCAAAGAAATTCTTATTATAACATTTTAGAAAATTTAGAAAAGTACAAATAAGAAAGGAAAATTTGTACAAATTACTACTTTCTAGAGACAGTCACTGTATTCATTTTCTAGGCTGTGTGATAAATCAACACAAACTTAGCAGCTTAAAACAACAGCACACGTTGATTATTTCACAGTTTCTGCAGGTCAGAATTCCTGGGACACTATAACTGAATAATTCTGTGCTTCTAGATCGCACCAGGCTGCAGTCAACGTGTTGACTGTGTTGTGTTATTATCTGGAGGCTTGTCTAGGAAAAAATATGCTTCCAAACTCATTCAGGTTGTTGGCAGAATTCACTTCTCCGCAGCTGTGTGACTGAGGGCTCTGTTTTCTTACTGACCATTAGCAGGCAAGGCCACAGTTCCTTGCCACATGACAGCTTGAATTTTCAAGCCAGTATAATAATCTCTCTCTCCAGTCTGCATCCATCACCTTGCCATATTCTGTTGGTTAGAAGCAAGTCATCAGTTCTCTCTTCACTCAAGGGTAGGGGATTATACAAGGGCCTGACTCGTCGAAGGTCAGTTTCTGGTGTTCACCAGAGCCACTTTATTTTTCATGGGGAGATGTACCTTTCCATGCTTTTTCCATGATTGCATAAATGCAGTATATTATAAATATAGTATAATTTTTTTATTTTGTCAACATTCTTTAAAAATGTGTTTTTAAATTTAATATATGTATATATAGTACATACATATAGCACATGCATATATGCTATAATTATAATAATGCTATAATTTGTAATAAAATGTATACTAATTTATAGTAGCAAAATTTATAATAGAAAAACTGCATCAAATCTGAATGCCCAATAAGAGGAGACTGCTTATGTAACTTTTAATTTTAAATTTCCTCTTACTGTAGATTAAGATTATTTGTAGTTTTTAACTATTATATATAATTCTTCATAAAAATTTGCATATAAATCCTTGTGTATTTTTTTTTTATAAAGGCCTTTAGGATAAAAACCTGTAGTAACAAAATTACTAGGTCAAATGGCAAGACGTCTTAAAGGCTTTGAACTTATAGTCCCAAATTAACTACTGGAATGGCGGTACCAATTTAAATTCCTCCCACTCTTCAACATTTTATTAGAGGAGTTTGATTAGAGGAGAAATAGTATCTAGTTTTAATTTTTCTTTCTTTCCCTATAAATGAGCAAGACATTTTCCATATGATTTCATCCTTATTTATATTTATTCTTTAAAGAATACTGTGCATTTGCTAATTTTTCTACTGGTATGTAGTAATATTTTATGAAGAAAAAAATTAAGAGATGTGAGAAGCATTTAAGTTTTGTGTGTTGCAAGTGTAAATCCTTCAAAATAAGCGTTAAAATATATAGATAATATCAGTGAATACTAGCACCATATAACATTGCCCACTGAAACACTAAAAAGTACAAAAGTTCACAACATATTGTAAGGGAAATTCATCAAGAATCTGCTCTGTTATCTTGGAGGTACCAGACATACCATATGCTGTGTCTAGGAGTTGCTATGGCAACTACTTTTAAAATTTAAGAACAGAGTAAATTGTTGCCTAAAATCTCCATAACTTAGTGAGTCAATTAAGATCTTGTCAGAGCCCTGCATTCCTTTCACTACCTGGTAATGCTTTATTTTTTGCATGTAATGTCTCTGGGTCAGAGAAGAATGTGTTTATTTCTAGCTATTTAAGATCCTGGAGAGGATGCTGTTCATTTAGTATTTTTATGATTAGTTAATGGATCATTGTTAAGGGAGATCTCAAGAAATAGCCACACAGAAGATGGGTAGATTTGAGCTTGAAAGTGTAAAGTTGAGAGAAGTTTTTAGAGCCATGACCTCATATAAAGACATGGAAGTAGAGAGACACGGCCACAATCTTTTGGAGTTAGAAGGACTGGAATGAGAAGCTACATTTCTTGCCTCCCATTGTATCACCACACTGTAGTATTTTCACAGTTTTGTCACTTTTATCCAGGTGATACATTAACCCATCAATGCCCCCAAAGTGAACTCAAAGTTTTATAATAAAATGATCAGTTTCTGGCCCTTTCTCACCTCCTGCCAACCTTAATTTATCAAATTTTGACATTTACCATTTTATCATAATGGTAATGTAACCACACAATGGGTTCTCCTTGCCTGCCACCTAGACTGACAGGGGAATTGCAATACAGAAAGAGTTTAATTTACGCAAGCTGGCAGTATGGGAGACTGGAGTTTTATTATTACTCAAATCAGTCTTCCTGAAAACTCGGGATGGGGGTTTTTGAGGATAATTTTGTGGGTAGGGGCCAGTGAGTTGGGAGTGGTGCTTGGTTTGATCAGAGATGAAATCACAGGGAGTCAAAGCTGTCCTCTCGTATTGAGCCAGTTCCTGGGTGGGGACCATAAGACCAGATGAGCCAGTTTATTGATCTGGGTGGTGCCAGCTGATCCATCAAGTGCAGGGGCTGCAAAATATCTCAAGCACTGTTCTTAGGTTTTACAATAGTGATGTTATCCCCCAGGAACATTTTGGGATGTCAGAGTCTTGCAGCCTTCAGCTGCATGACTTCTAAGCCATAATTTCTAATCTTGTGGCTCATCTGTTAGTTCTACAAAGGCAGTCTAGTCCCCAGGTAGGAAGGGAGTTTGTTTTGGGAAAGGGTTGTTAATCGTTTTTGTTTCAAAGTTAAACTATAAGCTAAGTTCCTCCCCAAATTAGTTCGGCCTATGCCCAGGAATGAACAAGGGCAGCTTAGAGGTTAGAAGCAAGATAAAGTTGGTTAGGTTAGGTCTCTTACACTGTAATAATTTTCTCAGTTATAATTATGCAACAGTGATTTCAGTAATAGGGGTTTTAAATATTTTATGCTCTCCTCTGCCCTCTTCTCTCTCATATTCTGAAAATATATATATATATTAGTGTTTAATTCAATAATCAAATTTGTGAAATCATGATCTTGTAAAATATTTTTGACTGTAGAAGCAAGTAGATTCCTTTCTCATGCAACTTTTTGTTTTCCCTGGAGTTAATACTTGTCTCTTTTAAAATTTTCTAATTTCTATGTACTTTTCACTATATTTTTTGGTCATATAGTATCATTTTTAAAAAAAATAGTCAAACACAATTTTAAGCACTATGACATTTTAAGCTCTTACCCTGAGACATTCCTTCTGAAGCCATTGTTCTTCCTCTTGCTTCCAGTTGGACTAGTTGCTTTCCCGGCTGCTACATAGCTGTCAATCTGGATTTCCCTTCATTGTCCTCATGTGTTGAAGTTCCTGCTTTTTGAAATCCATGTCTTGCTCTTTCTCCCTCATGTTGCTGAAGTACATCCTCCAGTAGCTTCCTAGAAAACAGCATATGAGAGACCAAAATATTTGTAAATTCTTGAATATTTGAATGGATTTAATCTTACATTTGGCTGATAGTTTGAATAAGTATACAATTATAAGTTAAAAATAATTTTCCTTCAGAATTTTGAAGGCCTTGCTGCACTATTTTCTAGTATTCATATGCTACTGAAGAGCATTCTCTTTACCCTGGTGTTCTGCAATTTCATGACGATACCTTAGTGTGGCTCTTCTTCATTCATTATGGGGGTCCTCTTCTCTAGATATTTATGTTTTTCAGTTCTGAGAACATTTCTTGTGTTATATCTTTGAGAATTTCCTCCCCTTGTTTTTCTTTGTTCCCCCTGTAATACTTTATTGAAGATTTACCCAAACTGATTTTCCTACCCTACAATTAAAAATTAAAAATTTGGCTTAATTCCTAAGAAATCCTTCTCTGAATATTCTCTGACTTCCCTCTTTTCATACCCTTCTATTCTTCTATTCTTTTTTCATGAATATACAACCTTCTTTTATTTTTTTTAAATTCTCTGTGTTGACTTCTTTTTTTTAATTTTTTTAATTTATTTTTATTTATTTTTATTATTATACTTTAAGTTTTAGGGTACATGTGCACATTGTGCAGGTTAGTTACATATGTATACATGTGCCATGCTGGTGCGCTGCACCCACTAACTCGTCATCTAGCATTAGGTATATCTCCCAATGCTATCCCTCCCCCCTCCCCCCACCCCACAACAGTCCCCAGAGTATGATGTTCCCCTTCCTGTGTCCATGTGATCTCATTGTTCAATTCCCACCTATGAGTGAGAATATGCAGTGTTTGGTTTTTTGTTCTTGTGACAGTTTACTGAGAATGATGATTTCCAATTTCATCCATGTCCCTACAAAGGACATGAACTCATCATTTTTTATGGCTGCATAGTATTCCATGGTGTATATGTGCCACATTTTCTTAATCCAGTCTATCATTGCTGGACATTTGGGTTGGTTCCAAGTCTTTGCTATTGTGAATAATGCCGCAATAAACATACGTGTTCATGTGTCTTTATAGTAGCATGATTTATAGTCCTTTGGGTATATACCCAGTAAAGGGATGGCTGGGTCAAATGGTATTTCTAGTTCTAGATCCCTGAGGAATCGCCACACTGACTTCCACACTGGTTGAACTAGTTTACAGTCCCACCAACAGTGTAAAAGTGTCCCTATTTCTCCACATCCTCTCCAGCACCTGTTGTTTCCTGACTTTTTAATGATTGCCATTCTAACTGGTGTGAGATGGTATCTGATTGTGGTTTTGATTTGCATTTCTCTGATGGCCAGTGATGATGAACATTATTTCATGTGTTTTTTGGCTGCATAAATGTCTTCTTTTGAGAAGTGTCTGTTCATGTCCTTCACTCACTTTTCGATGGGCTGTTTGTTTTTTTCTTGTAAATTTCTTGGAGTTCATTGTAGATTCTGGATATTAGCCCTTTGTCAGATGAGTAGGTTGCGAAAATTTTCTCCCATTTTGTAGGTTGCCTGTTCACTCTGATGGTAGTTTCTTTTGCTGTGCAGAAGCTCTTTAGTTTAATTAGATCCCATTTGTCAATTTTGGCTTTTGTTGCCATTGCTTTTGGTATTTTAGACATGAAGTCCTTGCCCATGCCTATGTCCTGAATGGTAATGCCTAGGTATTCTTCTAGGGTTTTTATGGTTTTAGGTCTAACATTTAAGTATTTAATCCATCTTGAATTGATTTTTGTATAAGGTGTAAGGAAGGGATCCAGTTTCAGCTTTCTACATATGGCCAGCCAGTTTTCCCAGCACCATTTATTAAATAGGGAATCCTTTCCCCATTGCTTGTTTTTCTCAGGTTTGTCAAAGATCAGATAGATGTAGATATGCGGCGTTATTTCTGAGGGCTCTGTTCTGTTCCATTGATCTATATCTCTGTTTTGGTACCAGTACCGTGCTGTTTTGGTTACTGTAGCCTTGTAGTATAGTTTGAAGTCAGGTAGTGTGATGCCTCCAGCTTTGTTCTTTTGGCTTAGGATTGACTTGGCGATGCGGGCTCTCTTTTGGTTCCATATGAACTTTAAAGTAGTTTTTTCCAATTCTGTGAAGAAAGTCATTGGTGGCTTGATGGGGATGGCATTGAATCTATAAATTACCTTGGGCAGTATGACCATTTTCACGATATTGATTCTTCCTACCCATGAGCATGGAATGTTCTTCCATTTGTTAGTATCCTCTTTTATTTCCTTGAGCAGTGGATTGTAGTTCTCCTTGAAGAGGTCCTTCACATCCCTTGTAAGTTGGATTCCTAGGTATTTTATTCTCTTTGAAGCAATTGTGAATGGGAGTTCACTCATGATTTGGCTCTCTGTTTGTCTGTTATTGGTGTATAAGAATGCTTGTGATTTTTGTACATTGCTTTTGTATCCTGAGACTTTGCTGAAGTTTCTTATCAGCTTGAGGAGATTTTGGGCTGAGACAATGGGGTTTTCTAGATATACAATCATGTCGTCTGCGAAGAGGGACAATTTGACTTCCTCTTTTCCTAATTGAATACCTTTTATTTCCTTCTCCTGCCTGATTGCCCTGGCCAGAACTTCCAACACTATGTTGAATAGGAGTGGTGAGAGAGGATATCCCTGTCTTGTGCCAGTTTTCAAAGGGAATGCTTCCAGTTTTTGCCCATTCAGTATGATATTGGCTGTGGGTTTGTCATAGATAGCTCTTATTATTTTGAAATACGTCCCATCAATACCTAATTTATTGAGAGTTTTTAGCATGAAGGGTTGTTGAATTTTGTCAAAGGCCTTTTCTGCATCTATTGAGATAATCATGTGGTTTTTGTCTTTGGCTCTGTTTATATGCTGGATTACATTTATTGATTTGCATATATTGAACCAGCCTTGCATCCCAGGGATGAAGCCCACTTGATCATGGTGGATAAGCTTTTTGATGTGCTGCTGGATTCGTTTTGCCAGTATTTTATTGAGGATTTTTGCATCAATGTTCATCAAGGATATTGGTCTAAAATTCTCTTTTTTGGTTGTGTCTCTGCCCAGCTTTGGTATCAGAATGATGCTGGCCTCATAAAATGAGTTAGGGAGGATTCCCTCTTTTTCTATTGATTGGAATAGTTTCAGAAGGAATGGTACCAGTTCCTCCTTGTACCTCTGGTAGAATTCGGCTGTGAATCCATCTGGTCCTGGACTCTTTTTGGTTGGGAAGCTATTGATTATTGCCACAATTTCAGATCCTGTTATTGGTCTATTCAGAGATTCAACTTCTTCCTGGTTTAGTCTTGGGAGAGTGTATGTGTCCAGGAATTTATCCATTTCTTCTAAATTTTCTAGTTTATTTGCGTAGAGGTGTTTGTAGTATTCTCTGATGGTAGTTTGTATTTCTGTGGGATCGGTGGTGATATCCCCTTTATCATTTTTTATTGCATCTATTTGATTCTTCTTTCTTTTTTTCTTTATTAGTCTTGCTAGCAGTCTATCTATTTTGTTGATCCTTTCAAAAAACCAGCTCCTGGATTCATTAATTTTTTGAAGGGTTTTTTTTGTGTCTCTATTTCCTTCAGTTCTGCTCTGATTTTAGTTATTTCTTGCCTTCTGCCAGCTTTTGAATGTGTTTGCTCTTGCTTTTCTAGTTCTTTTAATTGTGATGTTAGGGTGTCAATTTTGGATCTTTCCTGCTTTCTCTTGTGGGCATTTAGTGCTATAAATTTCCCTCTACATACTGCTTTGAATGTGTCCCAGAGATTCTGGTATGTTGTGTCTTTGTTCTCGTTGGTTTCAAAGAACATCTTTATTTCTGCCTTCATTTCATTATGTACCCAGTAGTCACTCAGGAGCAGGTTGTTCAGTTTCCATGTAGTTGAGTGGTTTTCAGTGAGATTCTTAATCCTGAGTTCTAGTTTGATTGCACTGTGGTCTGAGAGATAGTTCATTATAATCTCTGTTCTTTTACATTTGCTGAGGAGAGCTTTACTTCCAACTATGTGGTCAATTTTGGAATAGGTGTGGTGTGGTGCTGAAAAAAATGTATATTCTGTTGATTTGGGGTGAAGAGTTCTGTAGATGTCTATTAGGTCCGCTTGGTGCAGAGCAGAGTTCAATTCCTGGGTATCCTTGTTGACTTTCTGTCTCATTGATCTGTCTAATGTTGACAGTGGCATGTTAAAGTCTCCCATTATTAATGTGTGGGAGTCTAAGTCTCTTTATAGGTCACTCAGGACTTGCTTTATAAATCTGGGTGCTCCTGTATTGGGTGCATATATATTTAGGATAGTTAGCTCTTCTTGTTGAATTGATCCCTTTACCAGTATGTAATGGCCTTCTTTGTCTCTTTTGATCTTTGTTGGTTTAAAGTCTGTTTTATCAGAGACTAGGATTGCAACCCCTGCCTTTTTTTGTTTTCCATTTGCTTGGTAGATCTTCCTCCATCCTTTTATTTTGAGCCTATGTGTGTCTCTGCACGTGAGATGGGTTTCCTGAATACAGCACACTGATGGGTCTTGACTCTTTATCCAATTTGCCAGTCTGTGTCTTTTAATTGGAGCATTTAGTCCATTTACATTTAAAGTCAATATTGTTATGTGTGAATTTGATCCTGTCATTATGATGTTAGCTGGTTATTTTGCTCGTTAGTTGATGCAGTTTCTTCCTAGTCTCGATGGTCTTTACATTTTGGCATGATTTTGCAGCGGCTGGTACCAGTTGTTTCTTTCCATGTTTAGTGCTTCCTTCAGGAGCTCTTTTAGGGCAGGCCTGGCGGTGACAAAATCTCTCAGCATTTGCTTGTCTGTAAAGCATTTTATTTCTCCTTCACTGATGAAGCTTAGTTTGGCTGGATATGAAATTCTGGGTTGAAAATTCTTTTCTTTAAGAATGTTGAATATTGGCCCCCACTCTCTTCTGGCTTGTAGGGTTTCTGCTGAGAGATCCGCTGTTAGTCTGATGGGCTTCCCTTTGAGGGTGACCCGACCTTTCTCTCTGGCTGCCCTTAACATTTTTTCCTTCATTTCAACTTTGGTGAATCTGACAATTATGTGTCTTGGAGTTGCTCTTCTCGAGGAGTATCTTTGTGGCGTTCTCTGTATTTCCTGAATCTGAACGTTGGCCTGCCTTGCTAGATTGGGGAAGTTCTCCTGGATAATATCCTGCAGAGTGTTTTCCAACTTGGTTCCATTCTCCCCATCACTTTCAGGTACACCAATCAGATGTAGATTTGGTCTTTTCACATAGTCCCATATTTCTTGGAGGCTGTGCTCGTTTCTTTTTATTCTTTTTTCTCTAAACTTCCCTTCTCGCTTCATTTCATTCATTTCATCTTCCGTTGCTGATACCCTTTCTTCCAGTTGATCGCATCGGCTCCTGAGGCTTCTACATTCTTCACGTAGTTCTCGAGCCTTGGTCTTCAGCTCCATCAGCTCCTTTAAGCACTTCTCTGTATCGGTTATTCTAGTTATACATTCTTCTAAATTTTTTTCAAAGTTTTCAACTTCTTTGCCTTTGGTTTGAATGTCCTCCCGTAGCTCAGAGTAATTTGATCGTCTGAAGCCTTCTTCTCTCAGCTCGTCAAAGTCATTCTCCGTTCAGCTTTGTTCCGTTGCTGGTGAGGAACTGCGTTCCTTTGGAGGAGGAGAGGCACTGTGCTTTTTAGAGTTTCCAGTTTTTCTGTTCTGTTTTTTCCCCATCTTTGTGGTTTTATCTACTTTTGGTCTTTGATGATGGTGATGTACAGATGGGTTTTTGGTGTGGATGTCCTTTCTGTTTGTTAGTTTTCCTTCTAACAGACAGGACCCTCAGCTGCAGGTCTGTTGGAGTACCCTGCCCTGTGAGGTGTCAGTGTGCCCCTGCTGGGGGGTGCCTCCCAGTTAGGCTGCTCAGGGGTCAGGGGTCAGGGACCCACTTGAGGAGGCAGTCTGCCCATTCTCGATCTCCAGCTGTGTGCTGGGAGAACCACTGCTCTCTTCAAAGCTGTCAGACAGGGACATTTAAGTCTGCAGAGGTTACTGCTGTCTTTTTGTTTGTCTGTGCCCTGCCCCCAGAGGTGGAGCCTACAGAGGCAGGCAGGCCTCCTTGAGCTGTGGTGGGCTCCACCCAGTTCGAGCTTCCCGGCTGCTTTGTTTACCTAATCAAGCCTGGGCAATGGCGGGCGCCCCTCCCCCAGCCTCGCTGCCGCCTTGCAGTTTGATCTCAGACTGCTGTGCTAGCAATCAGCAAGACTCCGTGGGTGTAGGACCATCCAAGCCAGGTGTGGGATATAGTCTCGTGGTGCACCGTTTTTTAAGCCGGTCTGAAAAGCGCAATATTCGGGTGGGAGTGACCCGATTTTCCAGGTGCCGTCCGTCACCCCTTTCTTTGACTCGGAAAGGGAACTCCCTGACCCCTTGCGCTTCCGGAGTGAGGCAATGCCTCGCCCTGCTTCGGCTCGCGCACGGTGCGCGCACCCACTGACCTGCGCCCACTGTCTGGCACTCCCTAGTGAGATGAACCTGGTACCTCAGATGGAAATGCAGAAATCACCCGTCTTCCGCGTCGCTCACGCTGGGAGCTGTAGACCGGAGCTGTTCCTATTCGGCCATCTTGGCTCCTGGATCTCTGTGTCAACCTTCTTTTATTTTTAAAAGATATTCACTGTAAGTTTTTAAAGGAGTTCTTTTTTCTTTGGCTATAAGTTATGTGCATTGTCTCTCTTTGCCTCAAATTCTTTTTTTTTATCATTAGAAACTTCAAATATACTTCTTAAAGATAAAAATTATACAATTATGAGATTTAAGTTAATCTACCATATTTAATATTATGACAGACAAATTCTAAGGTACTGAAATATGTTCAAGAAAGTTCTTTATAAAGTTACTAAATGGCGGTGATTATGCATTTTGCTTTTTAATTTCCCACAATACATACATGTAAATAAAACTTTTAGAGTGCTTATAAATGTAGAAAACTATTGTATCAGAAATTGCTTAGTCAATTTTCTAGTAACTTGTACTCTCCGTGTATCATCTAGTTTTTTAAATCTTTCTCTAGGTCTCTTACTAAAGCTTCCTGTTCAAAGTCTGGCTGAGAATTTTTGCTGCTTCTTTCCCTACCTCCTCATTTCCGAAGGTAATTCCCTGGTCAATCTCTCTTTCTAATAAATTATATATATAATATCTAATGAAAAGGTCAAGGCAAGCCAGGTAACAAATCTTCATATAATTGCACATGAAAAGGAATATTTCTTATAGGAGTCATTGTAATAGAACCTTGTTAGGGTACTTTTAAATATAGAAATATGTGTCTTCAGTAAGTCTGGGGAATGAACAGATTGATTGTGGCTTATATCACACAAAACGGGAAAACTTATAGTGCAAATTTTATTTTTTTATTTTTGGCGCAGTGAAATTCTAATAAAAAACCAAAGTATTGTAAAATAATATGTTCCTACACTGGTAATCAAAGAATAGTTTATGGTAGTGGCCATCACTTCTGATTTGTTTTTCTAGCACTTGAAATTAACAGTTTGAATCTTATCTTTAACAGGATTAAATTTAACAACAAATATTTTGAAACTGGTTATTTAGTCCTTTGATTGTTATTTTAAAACTTTCTAGAGGCGCGGTGGCTCATGCCTGTAATCCCAGGACTTTGGGAGGCCAAGGCAGGCAGATCACGAGGTCAGGAGCTCGAGACCATCCTGGCTAACATGGTGAAACCCCATCTCTACTAAAAATACAAAAAATTAGCTGGGCGTGGTGGCGGGCGCCTGTAGTCCTAGCTACACGGGAGGCTGAGGCAGGAGAATGGCACGAACCCAGGAGGCGGAGCTTGCAGTGAGCCGAGATTGTGCCACTGTACTCTAGCCTGGGCGACAGTGTGAGACTCCGTCTCAAAAAAAAAAAAGAAAGCAGAGACCAATTTCCCTTTTCTGTCATTAGTTGTTTTGGTATGTTTACAACTGACTCCTTTGTAAATGTGTGATGTTAAGGGTTTGGTTTTATTTTGAACTCTATTTAAAAATTGAACTGCATTAGTCTTTACTACTTTTTTTTGGTTTGATCAATGCAAAAGCTTCACCTTTCCCAGTTGTAGCTGATCTCTGTCGTTCATTGCTTCTCCTTACCTTTCCAAGGAGGTACCTTTCTAGCTTCTCTGTTGAACATTTCCTAAATAAAGTGTGGATGAAAAGCAATAGAGGAGGGAAATACAGAAAATTATAAGGCTGAAATAGAAACTGGCCACAGCAGAGATTAAAGGTAGGTAAGCATGTATTTGGTATATACCCATATACTCAGATACACTGTGGCCCTTCTGGATCTTGGAAAATCTTGAGCAGAGCATATTTATAACAGGATCCAAGTATATTTGCTTTTCTAAGCAAGTAATCTTAGGCTATGGACTATTCATAGTGTAGTTAGTTGGGTTATTTTAAGCAAATGTTTTCACCTTCTCCATGCACTCTGCACTTGTCATTTGTCAAATGGGGGTAATGTCTACCTTAGCACACTGTTTTGAGGATTGCAATTAGCTAATGGATTTGAAAGTACTGTAGCAAGTTAAAAATGTTCTACAAAGACAAGGCATTTAACATATTCTTCAAAGGCTCTGTGCTGTTCTGATGGGTGGAAGGGGAGTTTCTTGGGCACCCTGCAAGGCCAAGATCAGTGATAGTTTCCCACAGAGATCACTGGGTGTGGTTGTCTAGGTAATGTGAAATTGCATATGCCTTTACCCAAGACCTGGGACCCCTAAGGCTATAGGCAAGTATATTATTTCTTTGTCTTGTTTTTTCTTGATTTCAGAGATGTACTGATATGGTTCTCAAAATGTGGGGAAAAGAGGATACTATATGATTGAGTATAAGAGTCATCCTTCATTCCTGAACCCACCACTTACTATTCCTCTTCCCTTTTACCATCTTCTTTTGAAATGATATTTCTTCTATGTGATCAAACCTATGAAAATGCTTTTAGTCTAGGATGGAATGCCCGGGTTCAACAATCACAGAAAAGCATTGTGTTAAGATACTTTCTGCAGCAAGTTATAAAAACAAAACAAAACAAAACAAAAACCCCAAACAAACAAACAAAAACTTTGACTCATTGTATGATCAGCAGCTCACAAAGATCATCGAGGACCCAGGTCCCTTTTTCTTCCTGCTTTGCTGTCCTCAAACATGGTTTCTTACAGCGGCTGATGTCAAAGAAAACCACAGGTGGACAGTTAAGTAGTTAAAGAAGTAAAGGCAGATTTTACTCAGAAATTATTGTGATAGGGGAAAGAGACCTCAGAATAGAAATGGGCTCAATTCTGAATTCAACAAGGAAAGAGGGGGATTCATAGCTAAGGAACAGGGCTGGGGTGGGTGGAAAATTATTTAGAGAAGAGGCCAATTCTTTGCTAAACTGGCCTAATAGGATTGTTGCTGAAGGCAGGCCAGGGTGTTCAGATATTACCTGAGGGAAGTTGGGTGATGAATAATTTGGTTGGATATTGAGGATGATCAGATATTGGGGGTTGGGGGAGGATTCTGGCTGAAATGACTTCTCAGGACTCCTACTAAAACTGGACTCTCCAAGGACAGAGACAGAAGCCCAAGGTTGTACCTAGTAGAGGGTTCAAAGGAGCCTGACTAAAGTTTGGTCAAGGAGAGAATCTTTGTCATTGGCTTCATATTTACAAGATATATAGTATATATAGCTGCAATAGTTCCAATTTTCCTATCCAGACCCAATAACTTCCAGGGGAATGTGAGCTACTGTCTCTTCCTTGAAACTATTTTTAAAGGAAAAAGGGCTTTTCCAGAAGCTCCCACTTCTCTCATATTTAATGGCTGTACTGAGTCACGTGCCAATTTTAAACCAGTAATTGAAACGAGAAATGGGTTACCATGATTAACTTAGACATATCATCTTGCTAAGTCAACCACAATGACCAGCACTAGAAGAATACTTTTTGTTTAACTTTGAATTAGATATCTTATAACTTTTCTGTACTGGATTCAAAATTTTCTTTTGATTGCTAGATCTAGTAAAACTCTACAATTACACTCACAATGATAATGTGCATTCAGATGTAACACAATAGGCAGTTGACTCCCATTCTCCTTATACCCATCATTCACAAATTGGGTGGGCTAAATTCTTGTCTTTTGAGCATGGAGGAAGAATGTAAGGTGTGAGAAGGAACAATATTGGGTGGAGATATCCAGGCAGCTCTTGGGAATTGGAGGCAAAAACAGACCCCTACATTCTCAGTATTCTTTCTACTTAATCTCTTTAGATCAGGTTGATAAAGTATATACCAACCAATCGGGTGTTCCTGGAATCACTGCCACTCTTTTGTCATTCTAGCTAGCTACAGGGCTCCAAATTATCTCCACTTAAAATTAAGGTAGAGTAGAAAACCACAACAATTTGATGACAAAATACTGCTAGAACCAAGTGGGCTTGGAATGCATAGCCAGATTCATAGGAATTTCTGTTTGGCTCGGTAGGCAGTAGCCACTCCTGGTCTATTTATTTCACAATAATGCATGTGCATTTTACATGATTATATTTTCAGATTTTATTTATTGAATCTTATTAGAATTTTACTGCATTTGTTCTCTGGTCTTCATACAGGCAGTATGGCACAGTGGGGAGAAACCATGCTGAAGCATAGTTGTTTCCCTAACTTGAGGATATTACTGATATCTTCTATTTGTCTCAGAAATTCTGAACCAGGTGAGAGAAGAGGAGGTAGTAGGGCAGAAGAAAGAGAATAAATAGCATGACAGAAATGCACAGAAGTTATGGGACGTTGTTCTGGGGAGATTTTCACAGAGAGAAAAAGACTTTCTTTTAAATATTCTTTCCAAATAATCACAGTTAGTAATAAAGAAACCATAACTGACCATGGCTAAAATATTGAGAGTAAGAAAACTTTTACCAAGTGATGAAATACAGTTTATGTATCGTATTAGTCAGAACTAATAAGACATATATGGATATATAGGAAGAGATTTACTCTGAGGGACCGGCTCACACAATTATGGAGGCTAAGTCTACAATCTGTTGTCTGGAAGTTGGAGAACCAGAAAAGCTGGTGGTGTCATTGTAACTCCATCCCAAAGGCCTAAGAACCAGAAGAATCAATGGTGTAAGTCTCAGTCTGCATCTGAAGGCCTGAGAACCAGGAGCGCCAATGTCTGAGGGCAGGAGAAGGTGGGTGTCCCAGCTCAAGAAGAGAGAGCAAATTCACTCTTCCTGTGCCTTTTTGTTCTGTTCAGGCCCTTCCTGGGTTAGCTGATGCTCACCTACATTGATGAGGACAATCTTTGTTTAGTTTGCTGATTCAATTGCTCATCTCTTCTGGAAACACCTTCACAGACTCACCAGAAATAATGTTTTACCAGCCATCTGGGCATCTGTTAGCCCAGTCAAGTTGACACTTAAAATTAACCACCACAGGTATGATATGAATAAACTAGCTGGCATAAGCCATTAAACAGAAAAGCAACTGAGTAACAACGACATTAACTAAAGTGCCGTCATGGGTTAACATAACAAAATGTTCTTAATTCTCTTCATACTTATTTTCAACCTTAGCGAAATATGTGGTTTTTACACTGCTGCAGAACAAATAGAACAGAACTTATGGTACATAATTTATGTAAGTGATTTTATGTGTGTTTTTTTAAGAGTTTTAAAATAATTCTTTAAAAATAGCTCCATTGAGACATAATTTACATACCATGAAATTCACCCATTGTAAGTGTACAATTCAATGATTTTTTAGCAACTTTATAGAGTTTTGGGTAAATTTCACTGTGATTCAATTTTAGAACATTTTTCTCACCCCAAGAAGTTTTCTTATGCTCATTTGCAGTCAGTACCCACCCCCCCACCCGGCTCCAGGCAGCCATTTATCTGCTCCCAGTCTCTATAAATTTGCCTTTCCTGGAAATTTCATATAAATGGAACTGTACAATTTGCAGTTTTTTTATTTTTGACTTCTTTCACTTAGCATACTGTTTTAGGGGTTCAACCAAGTTGTAGTGTGTATCAAAAGCTCATTCCTTTTCATTGCGCAATAGCATTTCATTGTATGGATACGCTTATCCCATTGGTTTTTTCCATTCATGTCAACGGACGTTTGTATTGCTTCCAATTTTTGGCTATTATAAATAATGCTATGGACATTTCTGTACAAGTTTTGTGTCAATGTATGTTTTCATTTCTTTTGGGTATATGCCTAGGACTGGCATTGCTAGGTCATCTGGTAGCCCTAGGTTTAACTTTTTAAAAGCTGCCAAACTGTTTTTCAAATGGCTGTAACATTTCACATTCTTTCCAGCAATGTGTGAGGGTTCCAATTTCTTCATATTATCATCAATATCTAGTATTGTCACTCTTTTTGATTGGTCATTTTAATGTGTGGGTATGCCATTTTGCTGTGATTTTAATTTGTATTTCCCTAATGACTAATAACATTGAGAATGTTGTCATTTGCCTATTATCCATTTTTTTCAGACACATGATTGGCATATACTTTCTCCTAGTCTGTAATTTGTCTTTTTATTTTTCTTATTGGTAACTTTTGAAAGTAAAATGTTTTAATTTTGCTGAAGCCCAATTTGTCATTTTTTTTTCTTTTCTGGATCATGCTTTTAGTGTCATATCTAAGAATTTTCCCCGTATATCCAGGAGTTTCTCCTATGGTTTCTTTTAGAAGTTTTATAACTTTTGCTCTTCCAATTAGGTATTTGATCTGTTTCAAGGAAATTTTTGTGTAAGGTGTAAGGTAAGGGTCTAAAGTCGTTTTGTTGCATGTGGCATCTATTTGCCCTAGTAACATTTTTTGAAAAAAATCATAGTACCCATAATGACTCAATTGACCATAAATGTCAGGATTTATTTCTGACTCTGAATTCTTTTCCACTGATTTATATATTTGCCTTTATACCTATCACACTGTTGTCATTATCGTAGTTTTATATTAAGTTTTGAAGTTGAGTAGTATACATTCTCTAAATTTGTTCTTTTTAAAAATTATTTTGGCTACTTTGGGTTCTTTGAATTTTTATATGAATTTTAGGATCAGCTTGTCAATTTTTACAAAAATGACTGCTGGGATCTTGACTGGGATTGCATTGAATCCACAGAACAATTTGGGTTATGTTACTATATTAACAATATTGAAGCTTCCAGTTTATGAACATGGAATGTAACTTTATTTAGATCTTTAATTTCTTTCAGTCTGTTTTACAATTTTCAGAGTATAAGTTTTCCACTTCTTTTGTTAAACTTATTACTAAATATTTTATTTTTATTGATTTTATTGGGAATGAAATCATTTCTTAATTTTACTTTTGGTGTTTGTTGCTATTACATAGAACTAAAATAGTTGATTTTTGCATATTGATCTCATATCCTGTGGCCTTTTAAATTTATTTATTAGTTTTAGTAGACATTTATGTGGCCAACAAACATATGAAAAAAGCTCAACATAACTGATCATTAGAGAAATGAGGATCAAAACCACATGAGATACCATCTCATGCCAGTCAGAATGATAATTATTAAAAAGTCAAGAAACAACAGATGCTGGTGAGGCTGTAGAGAAATAGGAACGCTTTTACACTATTGGTGGGAACGTAAATTAGTTCAACCATTGTGGAAGACAGTGTGGTGATTCCTCAAAGAGCTAGAACCAGAAATACCATTTGACCCAGCAATCCCCTTACTGGGTATAACTCAAAGGAATATAAATCATTCTGTTATAAATATACATGTATGTGTATGTTCACTGCAGCACTATTCACAAGTTCAAAGACATGAAATCGACCCAAATGCTCATCAATGATAAAGTGGATAGAGAAAATGTGGTATATATACACCATGGAATACTATGCAGCCATAAAAAGGAATGAGATCATGTCCTTTGCAGGGACATGGATAGAGCTGGAAGCCATTATCCTCAGCAAACTAACGCAGGAACAGAAAACCAAACACCGCATGTTCTCACTTGTAAGTGGGGGCTGACAAATAAGAACACATGGACACAGGGAGGGGAACAACACACATTGGGGCCTGTTGGGGGTGGGGGGCGGGGAGAGGCAGAGCATCAGGAAAAATATGCTTACCAAGCTTAATACCTAGGTGATGGGTTGAGAGGTACAGCAAACCACCATGGCACACATTTACCTATGTAACAAACCTGCATATGTATCTTGGAATGTAAAATAAAATAAAAAAATAGATCCTTTAGGATCATATAATTTGTGCATAAAAACAGTTTTACTTCTTTCTTTTCAATCTGTGTTTTTTTTCTTTCTTTTTAAAATCGATCTATATTATTTACTTGCTTTTTCTTGCCTGACTGCACTGGCTAGAACCTACTGTATCATGTTGCATAGGAATGGGAAGAGTAGCTATCTCATCTATTTCCTGATCTTGGGGGGAAAAGCATTCAGTTTTTACCATTAAGTGTGATGTTTGTAGGTTTTTCATAGATGTCTTTTTTTGGTTAAGATAAGGATGTTCCTTTCTATTTCTAACTTCTTGAGTGTTTTACATTCAGATGTCATAATGAGGAGTTTGGCTTTTATTTGACAATAAAGGGTCAAATGTTTCTATCAAGGAAGTGGCATGATCAGAGTTACTCTTTAGAAAGGTAATTCTTAGAGTGGCATGGGAAAGAAGAGACTGGAGACAGGAAGGCCAAATAAAAGTCATCTGCAATACTTTATGTTCTCAAATTTTAGTGCATATCAGAGTTATTGGAGTCTAGTTAAAACACAGACTGCTGGTCTCATCCCCAGAGTTTCAGACTAAGTGGGTATGAGGTGGGGTTTGAGGATTTGTATTTCTTACAAGTTTCCAGGTAATTCTGATGCTGTTGGTTCACTTTGCTGACCACTGGTCCAGGCAAAGAAAAGGAACACTTGAACTAGAATGGTGGCAATAGGATAGAAAGATACCAGAGTGGAAGAGTCCATGTCTCAGGAACTTATAGGATATGGAGAATGAAGTTGGGAGTTCATGATGACATGAATCAGACTTATATGATTGGTGGTCATGTTAATAGAGGTAGTTGTGGAAGGTTACTTGAAGAGGTAGATTGATAATGCATTTATTTATGCAGTAATGCCTACTGGATTTGAGATGCAAGAAAGATACTTAGGTGGAGATTCTCAGCAAACACTTGGGACTTCTTATCTGTGAGAGGTTGGGATCAGAAATGGAAGTTTTGGAGCCATCAAGCCATCATCACTCATTTCAACCCACTATATGGAAATACAGTGAGACTGAAAGGCCTGAGCCAAAAACAGAACTGTGGAGATTCTTACCTTCTCAAAGTGGGATAAGTAGGAAACAGGAGTGGTCAGGAGAGTACAGTGTTTCAGTGCAAAAAGGAAGAGAAAGGTTCAACAAAGAGCCAAGAGGGTCCAATCTTGCAGAAAAAGATGAGTGGCCTCCAGTGTCATTAGATTCTGTGATGAGGAAGCAATTGGTGACCTTTAAGAGAGAAATTTCTGCAAAGTAGAAAGGCAGAGAAAAGATTATAAAAGCTTAAGGAGTAAGTAAATTGTTACAAAGTGAAGACCACTAGGGCAACCAAATACTAAGTTGAAACTGTATCAGAAAATGATACTTTGAACTGAGTACTTTGAGCTAAAGGAGACTGGAAGGCCTCAGAAACAGCCCCAGAAGCATAGCCTCTCTTTGCCCTTCTTCTGCCCTCCTGCCTCCTGCCCCTCCTTCTCCCCTGAAGCGAGTCATAGAGACCAGAATTCCATTTCCCTAATGCGGGTCATAGAAACTAGAATCCTTCTCCCCCAAAGCAAGCCATCAAACCTAGAAAGGCTACTCTTTCCCTTTTCCATTCTCTCTTGAAGGCCCTCATTCCATAAGGAACCTGGCCCAAATCTGGGAGGAAGAATGTTGCACAGAGAGGCCAAGAAGAATCTGAACAAGCAGGCTTTGCTGGATCTCCTCCCTCAGTCTGTTACCATTAGATCATACCCTTTTGTCTAATCACATTTCTACACAGCTGTCTATTCTTCATTGAACCTAAGTATAAAAACAAATTATTTTCCCTGGGTTTTTAGGTTTTCATTTCTGAAGCCTCCTATGTCATGTAAAAGTTTGATTAAAGAAATATGTTTTTTTTCTTGTTATCCTGGTTTTTGTTATAGGAGTGTTGGCTGTGATGATTATAACGGGTGAGGAAAGATATCACACCTTTCAGCCTTACAAAACTAAATGGGAATTCAGAAAACAATATTTAAAAAAATATAGGAAAACTCACTGGGGAGTTTCAACATGCCACTCTTGGACAGAGAGAATGACCTCCATGTTTTTAGAGATTTGAAAAGCTAGTGTCTGGGAGTTTGGTGAAACCAGGAAGGAATTGTGATTAGCAGCAAGATGAGGATCAATGAACACCAAGCAAGAAAAGGAGTGGTGGCTTAGTAAATGGAAACACCACTGAGGCACAGGAAGAAGAGAGATGTGGATAGAAAAATAGAAAAGGGGGAAGGCAAAAGGGACCAAAATGTATCCATGAGAATGTAAAGGAGAAAACATTTCTTTTTTTCACGCATTGCTAGGTTCATAACTGAGACCCTTATAACAAAAGATAGATTAACGAGAGAAAAGCATAACAAATTTATTTAATATAAGTTATAGGTGACATGGAATCTTTAGAAATGGAGGCCCAAAGAAAGAGAGAAAATTGTGTATTTTTATGCTAAGTTTGGTAAAGAAGTTGTGGGGAAATATGATTAGACAAAAGGGGGTATAATCCAATGGTAATAAACTGGGGGGAACTTAGCAAGAATCTGTTTGCTCAAATTCTTCTCTGTGTCCCTCCCTGTGTGATATTCCTTTCTTCTGTGTATAGGGCATACGAGAGTCTTATGACCCACTTTTAAATTTTTTGATTTTTAAAAATGGAGACAGGGTGTCATGTTGCTCAGGCTGGTCCCAATCTCCAAAGCTCAAGCAATTTTCTTGCCTCAACTTCCTGAAGTGTTGGAATTACAGGTGTGAGCCACCACATCTGGCCTTATGACATATTTTAGAGGAAGGTCAGAGCATTTGCGGTGTACGTCAGACAAGGGTAGGGGAAAATCAGAGAGACTTTTTTTTTTCTTTGAGATGGAGTCTGGCTCTGCTGCCCAGACTGGAGTGCAGTGGCGCGATCTCAGCTCCTGCAACCTCTGCCTCCCAGGTTCAAGCGATCTTTGTGCCTCAGGCTCCCAAGTAACTGGGACTACAGATGCCCACCACCATGCCTAGCTAATTTTTTAATTTTTAGTAGAGACAGGGTTTCACCATGTTGGCCAGGCTGGTCTCGGGCTCCCAACCTCAGGTGACCCTCCTGCCTTGGCCTCAGAGAGACTTTTGCTTCAGCTGTTTCCTCAAATGCCAAGGTGCCATATTTTGGGAGAGCATATATCCATCAAGGGATATATTTAGGAATGTTCTAGCATGGACAGCATTATCTTACTTTGTTACTCAATCCTCTAATGACAAAAAGGAATGTTCATGTTGCCTGAATTTACTCTTACGTACACCTGTTTCTTTCTTAACACCAAAAATTAGTGGCAATCTCTCTCACCTTCAAGTGCAGTCCATAGAAGTCTAAAGTGTGCAACAAGATAATTATTACTGAGATAATCTGTATTTTCCCCGTGCCACAGTATAGTAATGTGATAGGACTTTACAGGTGTCCCTGAAAGGCCTGTGGGGTTGGGACTGATGAGAACTGAGAGAAACACTCACATAACCCAATGAAAGAAGAGTCCAAATACAGTTCTTATACAATCAAACAATACAGAAAAGTACTTTTGTCATCATGTGTACCCTTTCCCCCTCTTTTAGGTCATTTGAAACAATAGTTAGAAACATATGTGATTCCACACCAGACCTTCTACCTTGTGATTTTAGTTTTTTCAGGCACAGAGGAGAAATTTCTTTAGCCCGAACTGCTTGCTCAGTGTACATTAAAGAACTGGTGTTCACAGTATAGCTGATAGCTAGTGGAAATGAAATAATCTGTATTGACACATTTGGAAGTTTCACATCTTTTTCCACTTCACATGCTAACGTGATAATTGCTAGACTGATGATTTTTCCAGTGACAAATCTCCCTTTGTCAATATTTAGACCTGTGTATAGAAAGCTTATCTAACACACCTGGCTAATTTTCACTTCATTTAAAAATAAATGGAAGATGTTTAGCTTGCCGGGTTAAAACAAAAAAAAGAGGTTTCATAAATAATTTTCTCAAAACACCTTTATGATAATAAGATAATTGCTATAAAAAGTAATTTTCTTCATTAAATGTATCTGTTCAGATTTAAAATCTTGGCAGAAGTATGTGTGAAGATCATCTTAAGGATTTTGAGGCTGTTTTTCTTGAGGAAAATTCTTTGGAAACTCAAAAAATCACTGGGAATATTCAGGGGAAACTGATTTGGATTTTGCAGCTTTGAAAGCCTATCCCAGAGTTTGATTTACTTGTTATTGTTTTGAGATGCTCCACTTGTAATCAATCCCCGGCACATCATGACTTCCACGAACTCAGAAGAATCTTGATCTTAATTTAGTGTCTTGGAAGATTAAAACTTATTCTAGAAAAACTCTCCTAGATAAGCTCAAGGTGACCCATTCTCTCTAAGACTCCTGGGGAGTCACTTGAGAAGGCTACAAAAGAGCCTTTACTCACTTCATTGGTTCCTCACTGGGTGGACGACCCTTGTTTTACTTCATCTTGGGAAGCAAGAATTTCTGTTTCACATATGAATCCCTTTGGCAGCCACTGGTGCTACCCACCCTGCCCCACCACCCTCCAGGCCCTTGCAAGACTGATAGAGTGCCAAGAACTAGAAATGCTCATTTCAGAAAGCTGAGATGAATAGAGATCTTAAGTTGTTTTCTGATTGTTTTGTCATCATCATGTTTTTTGGGGTTTTGATGTTCCTCTCACTCCCTCTTCTTCCCTTTTCATGAAATGTAATTGCTGTTTAAAATGTTAGCCTGGCTTTCTTTTGAAAGTAGAACCACTCTGACAGTAACTGGGTTAACTGTATTAAGTCTTTCTGGTTTCCAAAGGACGCCTCAAAAGTGTGGAAATAAAACTCTTTTTCTTTTCTTCTTCTTCTTCTTTTTTTTTATGGCTAACAGCTTCCCAGGCTTCTAATTTGCTGTCCTGTTGCATTGGCGTTCATTATCTTTGTATTACAATTTAGTCATTCTGTTTGAGTTTCTATCCTTTCTCTTCTGAGTTCTTGCTGAAAACGGCAATAAAAGTAACACAGCTGAAGCTAGCAGGCAAACCAAAGACATAATGAGAACAGAGCTTTCATAGGAATTCCATTCTACATCACGGATTTCATTTGCAAATATTCAGAATGAAAAGCATACTTAAAGTATATTGAGTTCTTTCTCTCTCTTCTCTTTCCATCTAGAATCAATTATAAAATAAAGCACATCATTTTTATCTTCACTTGCCTGTAGAGGGAATCAGGTCATTTAGCCTCTGAAGATTTGGAGTAAAGGCTCAAGAAAACATTAAATATTATCATTTTTGTAGAGCCAAAGTGCAAGGTATTGCAACACCAATGTTTTAAGTTGTAGAATAAAGTAAGTTAAAACTGAGTGGCTAGCCTTTGCTAGTTATTCTGGAAAGTCAACTAAAAAAAAATTGACCATTAATTGTAAACTCGCAAGCAGATGCAATAACTAACTAAGGGCAGCCCACACAATGTAGACCATATAGAAAACTTTCACTTAACAATGAGGACACATGCCAAGAAATGCATCGTTAGGCAGTTTTGTCACTGTGGGAACATCATAGCATGCACACACACAAACATAGATGATAATAGCTTACTACATACCTAGACTATATGGGATAGCCTATTGCTCCTAGGCTTGCATATTACTCTACTTAATACTGTAGGCCATTGTAACATAATGATAAGTATTTGTCTATCTAAGCATAGAAAATGTACAGTAAAAATACAGCATTATAATCTTATGGGACCATCAGGGTATATGTAATCTGTGATTGGATGAAACTTTGTTATGTGGTACATGACTATATCAAAGAAATACTCTTAAAAGAGTGCCTATATTTTTTTCTGTCATCCCATCATAATGATACCAAATAATTAAAAATAATGTCCACTTTAAAGCAATAATTCTAACAACTCAGTGAACTTCATAGTCTTGCATTCTTTAATAGAAATAGAGACCTCAGCATTTATAATTAACAAGACTTGGTTTTCTATTCACTATTTTGGCAAAACAAGATTCACAATAAGGCTGTACACAAGTACTTCCTAGAATTTAGTTTTGATTGGAACATAATGGGTCAGACAATTAAAGGAGAATGAAAGTGAAATAAATATAAGCATTTCTAGAAATGGATAGTGAGTTAAAAGAATAGCATAATTTGAATGAATTCAATTATGTGTAAAGTACAGTGTTTTTCATGCTCTTATCGGATATCATAGAGTATTTTTTCTTTAGAAACTATCAATCTCTTCCTATAGGCAGAACTATGTGGGAAACCTAAATTATTATTACAAAGTCGCTTGGAGACAGGTAATCAAATAAATGGGATGAGGTTTTATTTAATATTTAATGGAAGCAGGAAGATAGCCTGAGCTATCCTTCTTAGGGAAGAATTGGTTTTATAAATGGAACCAGAATACTGGAGGTCCTTTGAGTATTGCTCCCTCTGTCCTGGAAGAAGCTTGGAAAAGTTATGTTTGGCTGCTTGATCCTTCTTTCTAGTTTTGTTTTGTTTTGCTTTCACCCATCCCACATATTCTTTGTTTAGGATGAGCTGCATAATTTAATCAACATGTAAGTGTAACGGCCATTTCGTTCCTTCAGTTCACTTTACACGTTTATATTTTGGTCCAGTTCATGCTCATCTTATAGTTTAACCCTCTGGTCCTTTAACTATGTATTTCAGTATTATCTTGGGACCTTTAAATGAAGATTCCTGGACCCCCAAGAGTTATACTTTTTTAGTGGATCAGGAGTGACTCCCAGGAGAGGACTTAGCTGCAGGAGACCCTGGGATAGATAACACTTTGAAAAACACTGCTAGAGAGTATTTTATTTATTTTATTTTTTGAGGCAGAGTCTCACTCTGTTGCCCAGGCTGGAGTGCAGTGGCATGATATTGGCTCACTGCAACCTCTGCCTCCCGAGTTCAAGCAATTCTTCTGCCTCAGCGACCCAAGTAGCTGGGATTACAGGAGCCCATCACCACACCTGACTAATTTTTGAATTTTAATACAGACAGGGGTTTCACCATGTTGGCCAGGCTGGTCTTGAACTCCTGACCTCAAGTGATCCACCTGCCTCGGCCTCCCAGAGTGCTGGGATTACAGGAGTGAGCCCGTGCCTGGCCCTAGAGAGTATTTTAAATTAAATTTTTGACTATATAATATGTGGTTCAAAAATAATAATGCCATTCTCAAAGCTGCCTCCTCTCTCACCCCTGTGGCCCACTGAGGTGCAGCCACCAAAATGGGATTAGATGTGTATGTCTGTAACCTGTGGAAGGAGAGAGAAGGAAATAGGATTGGATAGAAGTGTCAGACTGCAGCCTAGTTCCAAGAAAGGTCAGCTGGGCTAATAATGATGGGGAGTCTCTTATAAGAGAAGCTTCCTGGTTTGCTGGGATGGGTTTGTCTTAGTACCCTAATCTTAGTGCTCCTACTTAGTCATTGTGTAGGAGCAGCCTGTGGGACGTTGGCCTTGGCACAAATATAGTGGTAGAGATCCAGAGGGATGGTGGCTGGGGCCATAAGCCAACGATGCTCCCTGTAGTAGCATATCTGAATGACACAGTTCATGGCCATTACGCATTGTTAATAGTTTCTCATGAATCCCTTTAAAGTATCTTTTTGGGCTGGTTGCAGTGGCTCACGCCTGTAATTCCAGCACTTTGGGAGGCTGAGGTGGGCAGATCACGAGGTCAGGAGATCGAGACCATCCTGGCTAACACGGTGAAACCCCGTCTCTACTAAAAATACAAAGTATCTTTTTGTATATAAAAAACAAATGTAAGGAAATTCTCTGTTTTTCTTCTTTTTTCACAAAATTGGGAACATTCCACTTGCCTTTTTCATCCAAATCTCAGAGACCTTTCTATATTAATACTTGCAAAACTTCCTCATTCTTTTACAGTTCACTAGTGTTCTATTGTTTGGCTATACCATGATCTTTATTTTTTTGAACAGTCTTTACTGATGAGCATTTAAGTTGTTTCTATTCTAAAAATGCTGTTGTTTCAAAACTTTTCCAGACACTATTTTGCATATATGTAAATATATCTGTAGGATAGATTGATAGATTCCAGAAAAGAGCTGCTGGGTCAAAGGATACGTACAGGTAATTGTGACAGGTGTTGTCAAATTACTCTCCATAGAACATGAAACCTATACAAAGGGGTTATACCTAGTTATATTCCTGATGTATGAAAGTGCCTTTTGTTCACATGGCCAATTGACTGTTATCAAATGTCTGGATTTTTGCCAATATAATAAGTGAAAAGTGATATTCAGCATAGTTTTGTTTTGCATTTATCTTTTTATAAAGAGTTGATTTGAATATAGATATTTGAGGCATTTTATTTTTCTTTTCTGTGAACAGGCTGTTCTTATACTAGGCTTATTTTTCTATTGAGTTGTTTTTTTCTTATTGATTTATGGGAGTTTAAAAAATATGAGGGAGATTGCCCATTTATCTATGATAATGAGGTGAAACTTCCAAGTTTCTTGCTTGTCTTTCTACCTGTGCGTGGTATTTGACATGTGGGAGGAATACACACACACACACACACACACACACACACAGAGTACGCATATACTTTAAAAACATTTCATGTACTTAAATTTGCCAAGTATTTTGGGGAGGAGCTTCTGGATTTTGAGTCACACTTATCAAAGCCTTTGCTATTCCAAGGACATAAAGGGATTCTCCTAGGTTTTCTTCTAGTATATTGATATGGTTTGATTGTGTCTCCACCCAAATCTCATCTTGAATTGTAGTTTCCATAATCCCCAAGTGTTGTGGGAGGGAACCGGTGGGAGGTAATTGAATCATGGGAGTGGTTGCCCTCATGCTTTTCTCGTGATAGTGAGTGAGTTCTCACGAGCTCTGATGGTTTTATAAGGGGCCTTTTTCCCTTTTGCTCAGCACTTTTCTCTTGTGCTGCCATGTGAAGAAGGATGTGTTTGCCTCCACTTCTGCCATGATTGTAAGTTCCGTGAGGCCTCCCCAGCCCTGCAGAACTGTGAGTCAATTGAACCTCTTGCCTTTATAAATTATCCAGTCTCAGGTATTTCTTCATAGCAGCGTGAGAATGGACTAATACATACATTATATATATATATATATATATATATGATTTAATCTTTTACAGTGAAATCTTGAATCTATTTGGTTTAAAGCATAAGGTAAGAATCCAGCATAATTTTTCCCCAAGAATTTACTCCAGCTCCATTCATTCAATGGGCCATCTTTTACCCACAGTCTTGAGGTGCCACTTTTGCTATATTTTAACTTATGGTAAATTCCCTTATGTATCTGGATCTATTTCTATTAGTCCCATTGGCATATCTGTTCATATGTTGGTATCATATCTTCTAATTTGAGGCTTTTAAATATGTTTTAATATTTGGTATGACTAATCTTCCCTCAGCTCTTCTCTTTCATTGGTTTCCTGACTATTATTCTTTATTTTTTCCAAATACACTTTAGAATTGTTTCAAAAATCAAACAAACAAAAATAAAAAACTTGATTGGGGCTTTATTAGGATTCTGATAAATTTATGAACTAACTTACAAAGAATGATGACTAGCACATTGAGTCTTTGTGTTAATGAACACGACATAGTTGAGTTTTATGTTCTGAGAATCTTCTTTCATTTTAAAATATTTCACTATAGTTCCCAAGTACTAAAAATATTAACGGCTCATTGAATATGTTAAAATATAATTTTCAAAGAGGGTAAATCATGACTCTTATGAATATGTAGAATAAACAGATGTCAAAGATTTTATTTATCTCATAAGTAATGAGGGAACCAGTAAGATGTTATTTTAGTCCAAAGAGCTTTGAGAAGATAGGTGCCTATAAGAAATTTAATGGATTTCTGGGTTGGATACAGAATTAGTTAATGTCCAACAGCACTGTAAGTCTTTGTGGTCATTTGTTCTACTGGACGGAAATGATTTGTACATTTATTAAACAAAACACTATACCTTAACCTTTGCCCCTACAGAACTGGAAAATAATCCAGGCAATAACATTAAGCACAACCTTGCACTGAAATAATACCCATTTCTTTTTCCAGTTTCCAAGTTTCAGAAATTATTTTTTCTAGCAAGCATATCATTAAATAAAATTGTTAGCATTTTCAAATTTAAAAATTTATTTGATTGGATTTCTTCTTATTATGTATTATTATTATTTTGTGGTGACCATAGGTGGTTCCTTCTCTTTGATGATTTGTTTTTCTTATAATGAAACCCTAGTGATATTTCTTGGACAAAGAAATCTCTAAGAAGGCATTGCATTAATTTAACAAATATTTACTGCGTGTTGAGCACTGTTCTAGGTTCTTAGGATACAGCAGTGAACAAAACAGAGAAAGCTCTCTGTCTTCATGGACCTTGCAGTCTGCCTGGGTGAGCTGGACAATAAGCAATAAATGTAATAATAAAGTGTATAATGGGTAGGAGGTGATAAAAGAGAAAACAGAGGAGTAAAGAACAGCAGGAATGTAGGAAGAGGTGTTGTGAGTTGCAATTTCAAGCAGGGTAGTTAGGGTAGGCCTCACTGAGACAGTGACTCTTGAGCAAAGGCTTGCAGGAGATGAGGGAGTCAGCCACATAGGGATCTAAGGTGAGAGAATTTTTGGCAAAAGTCACAGCAGGGCCAATGCCCTAATGAAGGAACTTGCCAGGCCTGATTAAAGAACAGCAAAGAGACCAATATGACCGGAATGGAGTGAGGCAGAGAGGAAGTTCAAGGTCTTATCATGCAGAGTCTTGAAGACCATAACGGAATTTTGTATTTTATTCAGAGTGAGATGAGAAGCAGATGAGTGATATGATATGACATATTTGAAAGGATTCCTTTGGCTGTTGTGGTGAAAATAGAAAGGGCAGTCAAAACTGGAAACAGGAAAGCCTATTGAAATAATTCAAGAATGGGATTTTCGTGACTTGGACCAGGGTAGTAACAGTAGAGAAGGGAAGAAAAGGTTGGATTTTGCATATGTTGTGAAGGTAAAACCAATATGATTTGCTAGTGGATTTGATGTGGTATGTGAAAAAAGGAGTAAAAACTCACAGATTTTTGGTTTGAGCCACTGGGAGGTTGGAACTACCATTGACTGGAATGGGGAATGCTATGGGTAGGACAGATTTGATGGAATAAAATCAGGAAGCTCAGTTTTGAAGCTGTTGACCTTGAGATAACTAATAGATGTTCAAGTGGGGATATCAAACAGACAATTGGATACATGAGTCCTAAGTTCAGGATTGAAGGCTGTGTTGAAGATGTAAATTTGACAGTCATTGAATCACAGCTGGGATTTAAAGCCAAGACTGGATGAAAACCTGTAGATATAGTTATTGAGCCTTGGGACCCTCTAACATTAAAGAGGTCATTTCTTGATATGACCAAGCAACCTGTGTTTGATTAGTATCAACTGAGGCTTGATCCATATCAATAGCAAAACATAGCAGAGATTTTTATACCATTCATTATTGACTAAAGGTTAAGCCAAGTATATGTTCAATGAAATCCTTCTGTAATTTCAATAAGTAAACTTGCAAGTACATGATAAAAATTCTTTGAAAATAGTATTTGATAATAGCTAAAGAAAAGAACATCTCATATAGAAACACATGTTCTGTGCTTAGCTTCATTTCACATCATACTAAACATTTTAGGTTCATCAGAGAAATATATTAGATGTGTATTGTATACCTTGACCTTTAGAACTCTTTGTCCAAATGTTACACAGGTTCATAGATGCAATTACAGCATTATACTGTCTCTGATATTTGATAGGTTTTGCAAAAAGAGCTGGTAGTTAACAAAACCTTAATTGGTTGTACCCTATAATTATACTGAAGGCATGGACTGTCTTTTTTGTGGGGAGCAGGAGGGAAGTGTGTGTGATCTATATACAGCTCCCTGATTTGGTCATGTTGAGCATGTTTGAAGGAGAGCCCAGCATATTCTGGAGAAAGCAGGCAGGCCTTGAAAACAGCTTAACAATTAAACTTTTTCTTCTTCTAAAAGTTCTCTGAAGCCCATCAATACTTGGCATAGCAGCTTCGAAGACCCCTCTGCTCTCCTATGGATTGGTTTAGGGTTTCCACACCATGGTTTTACTCATTCCTTCTGCTTAGGAACATTCATTTAAAGATTTAAAATTAGCTGCTTCTACTATCAACTGAAGACTTTATATACAAGTAACTTTATCATGCAGATCATAGCAACATGAGAAAGGCAAACCATAGAGATAGAAATGGAGGGGAAGGCATTTTCATTCATAAAATCCCTTTGGAGTCATGATTAAAAATTTTATCCTATTAAAATTCAGACCAAAGACAGTAGTCAACTACTGCCCAGCCACATGCGTTCCAAGCAGATACTGAATAAATGTTAGAGCTAAATTCCTCATTGGTTTGAAGATTATAAGCTTAATTTCTATGGCTACTTTTGCCTTTACCCTGTCTTATGAACTGAATTGTGTCATCCCCAAATTCATATAAGGAAACCCTAACCCACAGTGTGACTGTATTTAGAGATAGGGCCTAGAAGGAAGTAATAAAGGTTGAACGAGGTCACAAAGGTGGGGGGCTACTTCAATAGGATTAGTGTGATTAGAAGAAGAAGAGACACCAGAGAGGTCTCTCTCTTTACAGAGAAGAGGTCATGCAATGACACAGTGAGCAGGCAGTCACCTACAAGCCAGGAAGAGAGGCCTCACCAGAAACCAACTCTGGTGGCACCTTGATCTTGGACTTCTAGCTTCTAGAACTGTGAGAAAAACAAAACAAAACAAAAAAAACAAAAAACAAAAAACTCTGTTTCTTAAACCACGCAGTCTGTGTTATCTTATTATGGTGGCCCAACCAGGCAAATACACCTGCTTTATTTTTCTTTGCAACACTTACTACCACATGACCTGGGAGTTTATACATATATATGCCATGTAAGTTGGGACTTTTTGGTTTGTTGCTGTGCTATTGCCTTGCAGGTAGTAGGCATGCAATGAATATTTGTTGAATAAACAAATTATATGGGCTTGCCTAGGGAGAGAGATAATAAACAAAGAAAACACCACATTTCTTGGGGTGTGGTGTCTCTGACCCACATAATTACATTTACCATACAATTGATGTAGCTATTTCATCTCCTCTCCTGTCCTTTTATAATCTCATCTTCCTCATCAGATTGTGCGGTCTTTGAGGGATAATACCTATCTTTATTTGGGGTCTCCCAGAAGTAGATCCTGAGACAAAGATTCCAGATGCAGGGAGTATCTGTAGAGGAATAGGGAGGTGATTAAAGGAAGGAAAGGGGGCCAATAAAAATTGTGGTAATAAGCCAGCTACCGCCATGGGCAACTGGAGCTAAATCCTGTGGTGACACTCTGGGAAAGGATAAAAGTCAAATGTGCAAATGATCTTTCCTAATGGGTGAGGGAGCTGGGGCAGTTATTCACTGACTCCTGAGAGAGTCATTGTCCTGTTACTATAGGCAACAGGGTCTGCCACAGCTCCAGAAAGTTGCCAGGTACAGAGGTACGGACCCTGGCAGCTGTAAACCTGCTGCTAAAATGCAAGCATCCCAGGAACATGGGTGGGGCTTAAGATGTCTGCTGTAGCACTCATCCATCTGTCTGCATAACTTAGCAGCACCCAAAAGTTTATTGACACAATATGAAGTATCAGGTCTTTCCTGCTGGTGGGGCTCAGAAAACAATACCCCAAACTAAGGGTCTCAGAAGCAGAAGTTTTTCTTGGACCTTCTGCTCCTGCCTGCCTGTCTCTCAGTCCTATTCTTCCCTAAGGCTAGCTATAGAAACTAGAATCCCTCTTCCCCAATGCAGGCATGGAAACCAGAACCCCTTTTTCCCAAAGCCAGTCATAAAACCTGAAAATATTACTCTAACTTTTCCTCTGCCTTTCTGTGTAAAAACTGGCCATAAATAAATTATCTGACCTACCTCCTTTGACTGTAGGTGATAAGACCCTCGCTCTAGAGAGGGTCCTGCCCCACACCCAGAAGGAAGGAATGCTGCTCAGAGAGGCCAGGACGAATCCGAACACACAGGCTTTGCTGCATTTTCCCTCTCAGTCTATTAGCTTTAGATCATACCCCTTTTGTCCAATCATATTTCTACGTGGCTGTCTATATTTTGTTGAATTTAACTGTAAAAATGGATGATTTCCCCTGTATCTTTGGGTCTTCGTTCTGAAGTTTCCTGTGTATACACATTAAATAAATCTGTATGCCTTTTTTTCCTATTAATTTGTCTTTTCTTCTGAGATGGAGTCTCGCTCTGTCACCCAGGCTGGAGTGCAGTGGCATGATCTGGGCTCACTGCAACCTCCACCTCCTGGGTTCAAGCGATTCTCTCGCCTCAGCCTCCTGAGTAGCAGGGACTACAGGTACGTGGCACCATGCTTGGCTAATTTTTTGTATTTTTAGTAGAGATGGGGTTTCACCGTGTTAGGCAGGATGGTCTCGATCTCCTGACCTTGTGGTCCGCCTGCCTCGGCCTCCCAAAGTGCTAGGATTACAGGCGTGAGCCACCGCGCCCTGCCTAATTTGTCTTTTTGAGTTGATTTTTCAGCGATGCTTCAGAGGGCAAAGGGGCAATTTTCCCTTGGCCCCTACACTGGAGCTTTAGCATTAAAAAGCAATGAAAACAGACTTAAGAAATTCACAAAACCACTTCATCTTATATTTTTATCCACACGTGGAAAATGTATTCCAGTTATCTACAAATATCCATGAGATAGATGGGGTGTGCTGATGTCCAAGTTAATGGTGATGGGATCAAACTTCTGGGCCGTGTGGCCTTGGTTTGACCTCCCGTTTAGGTATTGATGTTTTCTCTTAAGCTCAGTTCTGGCATTATTTCAACCCTGGATGTTATTCAGTATGAGGTTTTACAAAAAACTCCACCTCCTTTTATTTATTTTTTCTTGGCTGAAGCTTTTAAAAAATGTTAATCTATACATCCTCCTCCACAATTACATTTGCCAGAGGAGTAGGAGCCAAACAATTAAATTCCCCATAGGTGCTGGGTGTAATAATTTCTCATGAATCAGAAGATTAAGCATGGCAACAACAAATGGAACAAGATGGTCTAAGCTCTGTTTTTCCTACAGAACAGCAAATAGTTGCAAATCAAAAGGCAGTTCTCCTTAATTACCACCGTATGAGGCAGTAGGCTAAAAGCAGGCTCATTTGGTAATGTTTTCTGTGTGGCTACGGTATGTACACACAGTGCAGGCCTTTATGCACTGTCTAATAGACAATATTATATACTAGGGCATTGACGACATTCATTTTATGTGGAGATACAACTGGTATGCCCAGGACACTGGCCTCCAAGCTGTGTGTGCACTGAACTAAAGGAACAGTTTTGCTTGCTCAAGCCGGGCAAAGCTATTTATACTTAAACACATTCTTCACTGCTTATAACATGCTGTACTAGGTGACAGTCCGTGAGCAGGACAGGCTGCAATCATGGGCTGTGATCTCAGGGAGTCCTGCAAGCTGTAGCTTGTGGCGAGCTTCACCAAGTTGACACATTTTCTCTCTCTCTTTACCCTAGAATCAGCTACCCTGCTGATCTGGAGGCCTTTGGGGACATGAACTCTTGTAGCAGGAATCAAAGAACTGGTGTAAGAAAACGAATAGCAGAGCCATAGTGTTTTATCCCCTCTCTGCACTCCCCAAATTAGACTGCTTGTTTATTGAAATTGGTCAAACAGTTTAATTAGCATTCCATGTTTGTTATTTCTTTAATCAAGGTTTCAAACAGAACAAGGCAACAAGCCAGGCCAGTAATGAGTCTCCTCCACCTACCCTTAAGTTAAATACTTGCTGAGATTCCCATTGGTTTCCCAGAGACATCTCATCACTGATGTACTTTCACTTATCATCAGGGTTATTGAGCACTGTTCATAAATGCGTACTAATTGGCAGTAGGCGATGTATATATTTATGTAAATTTACAGTTATATATAGGTACCCATAAAACCTGTGTTTTTTTAAGCGAGAGAAATTAAGTATTTTTCTGATGGAATTTGAGAAATTATGAGGGCCATCTATGAGGAAAAATGATTCACAAGATATATTGACTCATGTCTGAAAACCCACAAATTAACCTTCGTCCTTTTGTAAAGTTCACGTGAGATGTAAGAAATTTTTTTAATTAATAAAAATTCTCCGAAAAAGGGCTTAAATGTTTAATTACTTGGGTTCCTATAACAAGTTGAGGTATTTTTAAAAGAAATGTCAAAGGTCAGGCAAATGGCTTTCACCATTTTGTTTCATCCAATATACTGCCCTGCTTTTAGCTGCAAATGTAGATGACTTAGGCAGTTTTAAAGAAATTATGCAAATCCTAATTGCAAACAGTTTTCCTTTTAGCTTTTTTACATTTAGACTAACTGTAGTAATTATTTGAAAACCTTTTCAAATCTTACGCTTAATAAAAGGAAATTTTATGCAAACAATGAAAGAGAATTTCAAAGCAGTAAGTGAGGGTGAAGCTGGTTTGCCTTCAGGGGCTAGTTAAGCTAGAGGAGTTTATTTCTGATCTCCATACTTTCAGTATCATGATCTACCGAGGTCTTGGCAGCTAGCTCTATAGAGAATAGCAAAGGGAGCGAAGACTAGCTCCCACTAACATATTTGAGGTACAGGTGTGAAGGAGGATGGGTCACATTCCACTGAGAGGCTTATCTGGCCATTTCCCCAGCTTTGTAGGTGTGCTAGGCAAAATAGAATAGTGGCTAAGAAGGATTACAGAAACTGGAGTCAGACTTCTTGCATCCAGATCCCAGGTCTGCACTTTGCTGCTGTGTGACCTCACCTCTCTAAACCTCAGTTTCCTTATCTGTATAATGTGGGTAATATTAATACCTGCCTCATATGATTGGAGGATTTAGTGTGTTAATACATATGAAGGGAAGCACTTATAACAGTCCCTGGCATAAAGCAAGGGCTATGCACCCATTGTTATTACAAGGGCTATTACTTTTAAAATGTGAACTAGGCCAAGTGCAGTGGCTCCCACCTGTGAGCCGACGTGGGAGGCTTTGGGAAGTAGAAGCAGGAGGATTGCTTGAGGCCAGGCCAGGAGTTCAAGACCAGCGTGGGCAACATAGCGAGACCTTGTCTCTACAAATACATTTAAAAAAGTTAGAGGGGCAGTAATGTGTGGCTTCAGAGCCAGGTTGTTCTGGGTATAGTGACAGGCTCCCCATCATGGGCTGTGTGACTTTGGGACAAATTACTTAAACTCTGTAAGCCTCTATTTTCTTCATCTGTAAAATGAAGATAATAATAAAATTCACTTCACAACTTCTTATGAGGCCTCAATCATCCTGTGAGGATTAAATGAGATTAAGCATGTGGAAAGTATTTGGCATTAGCATCTGACACACAGTACCTGGTGATGGAGAATAGGGTCTGTCAACCTCATCACTAGGAACATTTTGGGTCAGATAATTCATTGTTTGGGGGCTACTGTAGTCCTGTGCACTATAGGATGTTCAGTAACATCCCTGTCCTCAATCCACTAGATGCCAGTAGCATCCCTCCTCCTCCCCACCGCCACCCCAGCTGTCACAACCAAACATATCTCCAGGCATTGCCAAGTGTCTCCTAGGAGTAGGGGAAATTTGCCCTTGGTTGAGACTGAACACTATAGTAAGGGTAAGGCTGAGGGAG
Organism: Pan paniscus; assembly: GCF_029289425.2. Taxonomy (NCBI): domain Eukaryota; kingdom Metazoa; phylum Chordata; class Mammalia; order Primates; family Hominidae; genus Pan; species Pan paniscus. The sequence continues at coordinate 31,781,589 of NC_073264.2, read as the reverse complement.
AGGAAGTTTGCTGGGAAACAGGGCCAGCCACGTGTGATTTTCCTCTTTGATGAAGCTAGCCTGTTGTCAATGGGAAGATGAAAGGGAAAGGATAAAGTCAGAGGAAGTAACTATTGTGTCCAGTTCCTCCTAAGTCCTGGGGGTGAGGCGGGGGCTCTTTAGAGGTCTGTAGTTACAGAGTCTAGGGATTCTTCAGGTGCTTCAGAGCTCTATGTCTTTCACCAGCTTTCCTCCCAATTGATGGGAGCCTCCTGAGCCCCGCTCCCTTGGTCTCAGAGAGCATCCCTTGTTAGAGGAGGGCCTGTGAAATAAGACCTGTATCTTTTGTTTCAATTAACAAAGCACATTGCAGGAGTGAAATTGCTAGCCTCAGTCTTAAATCTTGGAAGCAGGTAAGGAAATCAGGGCTATGTCTTACATTTCAGCCTGTTTTTATTTGGTCTTGCTTCCTCTTATTAATGGGCCTTTCTGGTTATTCCAACTGAAATGAAGATAAAATGATTTAAGGATTAGAATGGCAGGAAACAGAGTAAAATGGTTTTGCCATATATTCAACAAATATTAATCAGGAGTTTATCATAGGCCAGGCACTCTTCAGAAGGTTTGGGATACATCTGGGGACAAAACAGGTAAAAATACCCCCGTCCTTCATAAAAATTAGCTAATCAAATGTTCAGAGTAGTAATAGCCCTATTGAACAAGGATGTGCATATGGGCTAAGATTGATCTCAAACCCTATTGACTCCAATTTCCTCTTTCACATCCATTCTGCTACCAATTTTCCTTCTCCTCCAGACTTCCTGCCTTTAATTTGCTGTACTATGGAACAGAAATGCAATAGGTGAGCTGAATATAGCAAAAAGCTCTTCTTTCTGTCAGTTGCAGGCTTGAAAGATGAAAAAGAGCCATCCTATCTTGATCAAAAGAGATGTTTGCTCCCAGGTTAAAAGCCTGGTCTTTATGCCATAGGCTCCAGGGTGCTTGAAATCTCTATGAGTCTCACAATCACAGTTTTGGGGATGACAAATACTAGTGAACCCTCCCCCTTTCCCACCTTTGTTGCACAGCACATATAGGTGAGCCACCCCTTGGACTGTTTTCTGCCCAAACTTTCTCTGCTACAGTGTCTCTGTGGCCACATAAAAAAGTTTTGACAGAACAAAATGCAACTCCTGTTAACAGGCCAAACTCTGAGGCTAGGATTCTAGATATGTTGGCACATTAGTCTCCAAGGAATAGCACATAGTCTTGTGGAGAATGTACCATTATTTTGGATCAAAAGGTTGTCTACTTCTCTGTGAGCTAGGTATTGAATATAAGTGGGAGCTAGATTGAAAAAGAAAAAGATGATTATCAAACAGAACTTAGTGCCATCACTAGACCTCCTGTTTGTAGGAACAGTTCCTGGGGATCCATCATCAGTGTGCCAAGCAGTTATGGGTTGCATTTCAAAAGAAACTTAAGGCAGGAGACATACTTGGACCCCAAGTTTAGGGGTGGAAAGAAACGAGAGACTAACAGGTGTTTGATTTTGTGTTGCTTTCCAGCTTCTCGGCTTTTTACTTTGGCATTTATTTTATGACAATATTTACCTACCATAATGTGTAACCTACTATGAAGAGAAGTTTTCCTATTTAAACTCATATAGAACACTGAATTAAAAGGTATTAATGAAATTTTTCATTCCATATTGCCCCTGACATACAAAGCACAGTTTCTACCATCAAAAGGGTTATTAGCTGGCTTGGAAAGATTTGAAAATCATACTGAGACACAGATTTATAGTTCTGTAAGTCAGTTTGAAAATATTATGTGGTCTTCGCATGTTCTCACTCATAGATGGGAATTGAACAATGAGAACACTTGGACACAGGGTGGGGAACATCCCACACCGGGGCCTGTCGTGGGGTGCAGGAAGGGGGGAGGGATAGCATTAGGAGATATACCTAATGTAAATGATGAGTTAATGGGTGCAGCAAACCAACATGGCACATGTATACATATGTAGCAAACCTGCACGTTATGCACATGTACCCTAGAACTTAAAGTATAAAAAAAAATTCATCATCTAAAAAAAATTACGTGGTCTTGCAGTCTTAGCATCTAGTAATTAACCACATATGGCCATTCAAGCAGTCATTGAACTTGGTCCACAAATGTGCAATACTTGGGATTATTTCCTGCAAAGTTAATTAAGGGAAAGCAAGTTTAGACAGTCTGTAGAGGAGGAAAATGTGTATCTTCTGAGCCTTTTTTGTTCTGTGACTCATCTAATATTTCTTCTCCTGAATCTTTAAGAAGTCAGGCTTTACTTAGCTCCTTGCAGCAAAGCCAAGTGGTCTAGGTAAAGCTTATACAAGATGATAGGCCGTGGTGAGTAGAGAGGGTATAAAGGGTTGTGCTCCCTTTGGGGAAGGGGCAAGTCACATTTTCAAGCGAAACAGAAATTTGCTGCAGTAATTACCCTTTATCATTAATGACAGGCAATTGCCATAGCAACTGGCTGCCACTTGTCTCTCACATACCAGCTCTGCATGCCCTGAAACAAAATAGGAGCACGCTGCCTAGTCAGTTGTGGAACCACAAGTCTGAAGTTGGGATGGAACTCTGTATCCAGCTAGTGCCATGCATGGTTCTTTGTGTTCGTGGAATAGTAAATAACAGCACAATGTAAGAAAAATGATTTTTAAAAAGAAAACAAAAGAACAGTGACCCAGGATAGCGTAATGGTTAAAAGTACAGCTCTGAGTCAGAAGAAAGCAGAGTTTGAACCCTAGCTTCTCTGCTTACTGGCTGAGTGACCCTGGACAAATGGCTTAACCTCCCTAAGCAACATGAGGTCAAACTCATAGGCCATTGAAAGGATTAAGCTGGATAATGTTTGTTAAGCACTTAGCCCAAAGTGAGCACTCCATCAGTGGTAGCCGAAAATGTCCACTGCCTGGCAGCAAGGTGCACTGGGCACATGGCAAGGGCACGATACATAGTTCTTGTTGACTTAGTGAATTAGATCACTAGTAACCATTACTCAGGGAATTCAGGTCTCCAAGTTACATGCTGTACAAGCTCTGTCTCTTCTTCACTTTTTGTGTATGTAGGTGCACAGAGGCATATAGAGACAGCCTTTGAGTGATGTAATTTTGATTTTCTCCACATTTTAGAAATGTGTTCTCAATACCAAAGAGTTCAGCAGGTCATTTACTCTTTCTAATGACACTCTATATAGACAAATCTCAGTGACAGCTGAAATTAGTTTTTCTTTTGAATCTCCTTGATTATGTCTCCAACCTCTTTAGCACTCTTCTTACCCCCTGAGTCTTGGCACTGTGTTAAGGCCAATTAGAGACGTTAACCACTCGGTGCCTACAGTAGAGGCATTTTTTTTTTTTTTCTCATCAGGGTGGTGAGACCATGCCAGATTTTCTTTTTCTTTGACCTCTATGCCAAAGAAAATGCTTAGTAACTAGGACTGGTGTTGTAAGTTGTTCACACCCCTTTCCCTAATATTTATCATATGATGGTAAAATAAATTAGGATTTGTCCAATCCTAAACTGTATTGCAGCACATAATCTAAAAATATAAACATTTAGCTAATAATTGTCTGAATGCTATTCTAGACATCAATCCCCTATACCAGAACTAGGGTCATCTTTGGTACCTCCTCCATCATCCAGCATATTTGAATTGTGCGATTGTCCCCTCTTAAACAGCTCTCTGGTCTTCTGTTTGAATTCATTGCTTTTTCTTAGTCCAGGCCTTACTGTCTCCCCCCTGAATTGCTACAACAGCCCACTAGCTGGTCTTTTCCTCTGCTGTTCATTTTCCACACTTCAGTCAGCATGATTTTATAAAATGCTAATGTAATCATGTTACTAAAAAAGAAGTTTTAGTGGGTTTTCATAACCTCCATGATAAAGATCTTCAGCCATCTGCTTCTGCTCACCTTTCTAGTCACATCTTCTGAAGTGATGACTTTTCTCCAGGGATACCAGCCTACACCAGGCCATTCCATGCTTCTTGTTTTCGTCTAGGCTTTCTTCTATGTGAAACACCCTTCATTCTTACTCACTTTTCCAAGTCCTACACAGGCATTATCTTCTGTTTGAAGATTTTCCATTTACCTATTCTCTAAATACCTCCCTCCTTTGTTACAGTTCACAGGCTGATCATAATTCCATTGTCTTAAACAATATTTAAATCTTCCCTATTAGACTACTCGTGTCTTACGGTAAGGTCTGGGTCTCACTCATTTACGATACCCTTAGTGTCTGATAACATAGTAAGTCCTTAAAATTTTGTTGATGTAAAACACATTTTTAACATTTCTATAAATAACATGGTCTTTTTGTGTGTTGTGCTAATAAAAGAACTTTATTGGAACCATGTTTTTCTATCATTCATGGATTGCCATACAGGATTCACAGAATTGTTGGCTTGCTGCATCCTACTTTGAAAAATAAGTGATGATATAGTTCTCTGCCTCTCATAACTAAGATTATTTTTCATACCTGATAAATACAAAAACTGCTCACATAATGTTAAAAAAATTAGGATATAAAATTATATATTTATAATAACCAAACTTAGTAAAAAAAACAACACCAACAAGAATATATTATGAAGCTTAGAAGAAAAGACATACAATATCATTGGTGTTTACTTGCGGGTGGAAGGATTACAGATAATTTTTATTTTTTTGTATGTTTTTGCATATTCCAAATTCTTTACAAAGACCGTGTATTTTATAATTAGAACAGATTTGTTCACAGTAATTGGGGTGGATTTTATTTTTCTTCAGAAGGCTTAGCTAAATTCGCTCACTCTTGTTACTTAGCAAAGAAGGTAGGGAATTGATTATTTAGCCATCTTCTAAACACTTTCCCTTTGCTATAGGATTTAAAGTTAACTCAGGAAGGTAGGCTGAAGTCACTATTTCCACTAGATGTCACCAAACTACTGGCAATAGTAGCTCAAACGCTCTGTGCATATTCAGTTTTTAGAAACATTTAAACCCCATTATTCAGTATTCCTCGTTATCACACAAAGCATTTAAAATTTGAAGAATTAGTAAGAAAATGCATATTACATAAGGTTCTGGCCCTTTATATAACAAGTGAAGGCTTATATGGATCCTTTGACTTTATGTAATCCATATTTTATTAGCTTCTTAATATAAATGTGAGGAGAAAATTAATAGCAGGGGCCCTGTTTAAAATGCTTAAAAATTATTTCCAGATGATTTTCAGCTCTCCTTTTATATAATACGTGGAGTAAAAAAGGGACAGAATCCTGCAACTCCTTTCTGAACAATATTTTTTAGCCTAATATAGCTTTCATCATTGAATGTCTTTTAGTCATGGTTAATGAATAAAAATCTCTTATAGTATTGGGATGATTTTTAGGACATTTTAATTTATTATGGTAAAGCTGTTTATAGTTCATTTTATATGTCAGAAAACAAAGCAAATAACTTTTCCTTGAGGACGAAATAGGTTTCTTTTCTCTAATCTAACAAAGGGCAGCTAAGAGAGCCATGTTTCTTTAAATGTATGAACCTGTTTACCGTGTAGATTAAAAATCGGTCTTTTTTTTTTCTGATTGGCTCAGTTAATAACTAGAGTGAGGGGTTAGAGGAAGCTTGTTTCCAATCATTTTGGCATACCAATGAAAATGATTGGCCAGTCAAAAGACATTTAAATTAGGCAGTGGGCTCTTGGAAATAAACCTTTGTACTATATTCTACATTATTGCTCTCTACTGTGGTGTTTGGTTTTTTAAGATGTGTGGTACTATTTTTCTTAAACTTCACACGGGACAAGCCATAACACAACAGTTTGTAAACAAAAATCTGACTAAATTTTTTAGATTGTTTCTTTTTCTAAAATGTTTTTTTTCAATTGCTGCCCTTTCAAAATAGCAGAGGCTATTAAATAATTCCTGTTCACAGGATTTATGACTAAAATGCCTAATTTTAAGTTTCTTCTGTCCTTTTAGATGGCTGTTATAACATATTCTCAGTGTAAAAACTCAAATATAATAGAGAGCATTAAAGATGATAACCATGGGTTTACTTATGATAAAATAGTCACTCTTCTTTCAGAAACAATGAAGACCAAACCAAATCAGCAAGCTCCCATCAGCATCCACATATCTTAGGTAATTTCTGCAACATTTTTAAACAGAGGAAGATAAATGACATTGATCATCACATTTTAAATGTTATCAACCCAAAACAAATCAATCTGCATTGCATCGGGTATCTTAACTTCCATGAACTAGAGAATATTAGGGTTGCCATTATAAATCTCATCTTACTTTGCTTGGTGGAAAAACCATGAATTATAAGCACTATATAGATACCATGGAAGGCAGAATCGCTTCAGTATTATGGGATTCTAGCTTCTGCAAGTATTCATCAGTTACAACCTGAAATTTCTGTGGTTTGTGTCCTAAACACTGTTTTGCTTGTACAATTCCATCATATAAAGAAATCAGATCTGTGTTAGATCCTCTTGCAATATTTTAGTATGTAATTGCAATTGAGTTCTGCTGCCCCAAGCATCTCCTTCAAATTTCTTTACCTGAATCTTTCATATGAAATATTCATCTGAGTCACTCTGATATGGTGACAAGCCTCTATGGTGAAGTGGAAAAGCCATTTTTGGATGTTCCTTTCCAGATATCCGGATTTGCTTCTTCATAGTACTTGAAAGATGAATAGCCTCCATCAGCTACATACAAGGCCTGATCAGTTCACCCCCTCGACACGTTTTAAAGTGTTATTATTCAATGCCTTCCTTTTCTGTGGCCACGAAAACTCCTCTATTTTAACTCCAAAGCATAGTGCATTTGTTCCAATTATGTTATTTTTGTATTCACCATCTCTTTGCTGCAAATGATTATTGCAACTGTAGGTGGAGACAGGATTTTTACTAGTCGGCTGTCATCCATGAAATTACTTAGGCCCCTCAGAGTCTAACACTGCAGCTTCACATCTTTTGAAATAAAAGTTCGTTTTAAGGTGGGTTAATTTCTTTAAAGTTATCTGTGGTAATTTGCTGCAGTTGTTTAACTTCCTGAGTTTTAATGAATGCTCCAGGGCAAACTTGATGTGAGGGGTTAGATTTTAGAAATAAAAGGTATTATTATCCACTCAATTTGGTAAAAAAGAAGTCCGGCACTAAATTTTATATTATGGTTTGCTTTGGGAATCAGCCATGAAAATTTGCTCAGCTCATTGCTAAAGGATATTGAAACACAGTTCTCGCCGACATGGTGTCATCTGTAGTGTGGACAGAGCCTTCACGCTGACAAATACTGCATGAATGCCTGTTGGAGCCAGTAGGCACTCCTGATGATTAACTATAAAAATGCTTTTGACTCTGGTTGCTGACAGGAATGACAATGCTTTGGCCAGACTGGCCTCCTTCTGGACACCAAAGGATGTTCCAGTCTTGGTTTTACCATCTGGTTTCAATACAAGCCAGGAGCAATGAATAGATGTCTTTTAAAGAGGCAGCAATATACGAATTATTCTGGCTGTATAATCTTTCTTTGATAAGTGAAAAAAGTGTACTTAGGCCTGGAGAACAACACAATGGCTTCTGAAATTCTAATTTTTAGGATAGATAAAGGTGTTTTGAGCATCTCATAAGGCAAGGGGATCTGGTGGTATGAGTCCCAAATAAACCTTATGTGGAAACGACAGTTAAATGCATGAGCTTGTATTATGGCATCAGTTTAGTGTCTGAAGGAAGACCAAGCATGCATTTTATAGGAAACACGTCCTTCTAAGCAAATCTAAATCTATCTAGTCAGTGGGTACAAGAATTCTTAGCCTTGTAAATCATAGTGAAAGCAGCAACAATGATATTTATGATGCTTTATAATTTCCAAAAGGCATTTAACTGGATTGTTTCCTTTGATCTTCACAAAAATCTTGAATAGGATAAATAGATATTTTCATACCTTCAATTTACATACAAGGAAAAAGTCAGAGAGATGAAATAACTTATTCAAGGTCACACAGCAAGTGTCAGGGAACAGGGGTCGGGTCGGGGGAGTGAAGGAACGCTAACTCTGGGAACTTGTCGCCAAAGCCAGTGTACTTTCTGCTACCTCACACTGCCGCATTTCCTTCCAGCAGCATTCTCTTGGTACGAGGACAGTTAGAGTGATTCCATGACTACAAATTCAAGAATATAATATTGCCTTATTCTTCATGTTACTTGTCATCATTTTATATAGAATGGTTTTTATATCTGAGTCTCAAATACCATGGACTATTTGTTTTACCAATACGATGATGAGAACTTGAATTGTGTAGGTATATGGCATAGACTAGAATTGATTTGGGTGTGAAAGTGTGGAGAATGCCTGGTTGCACTGGGGTCTTGAAAGGGCTTATTTGCAGAGTAGTGTTGCCTGAACAATGCTTGGGACAAATCTCAACATTTCTCTGTCCCAGAGTTGCCTCTTTTCTTATTCCTGTCTGTTATATCTTACATCTTTAATGTAAACTGAATGGTACTTTCATAAAAAGGAGAGAGTAATGATAAAGGCAAAGCTATCTGAGCAAAAATATTTTCTTTGATGAGACATTTGGCTAATATCTGGGTTAAATGATTTCCTGATTATTACTATAAAAATAAAGCCAGGGCATAATGAAAACACTGGAATCCCAGCCAACAGTGAACTGAAACTGACCTATACTGCCCTAATTTGTTAAACCATAATTAGACCTCTCTAGAATATTCTTTTAAAACTTAGCTATGGTAGGGGATAAAAGTAATATCTTTTTCCTCACCCACCACAAGGCTTATGGCTGAGAGGCCTCTATAACCAAAGATGGGTTAATGAGAGAAAAGCATACACATTTATTTAATATAAGCTTCATGTGATACAAGCGCCTTCAGAAACGAAGACCCAAAGAAACAGGAAACCCGGTGCATTTTTATGGATAGTCATGCAAAAGTGTGATTGGAGGATGAAGGATAAGACCTAATAATAATAATCTGGGGGGAATTATCAAGGCCTGTTCAGATTCTTTTATGTGCCTCTATGTCTTCAGGCATTTATTTCCTCTTGGTATAGGGAGGACCCCTTTGGAATGGGGGTCTCATGACCTACTTCAGGAGAAGATCAGCTAGGTTTTATGGCTTGCACTGGGGGACAAGAGAGGAAGGGAGGGGGAGTCCAGTTTCTATGTTACATTTCAGGGGAGGGCGGACAGGAGGTCAGAGAGACTGTCCTGCTTCTGCTGTTGTCCTAAATGCCAAGGTGCTAGATTTTGGGGTACCCTATCCTGAACCCTGTCACTACACAGAGAATCAAAGTTTCTCAAAGCCTGTTTGAATGTTGTCAAGTATATACTTACATGTATACATCATAATATAATATACACACAGATATACATACATATTTACTCACATTTATATGTTTTCAGATTGCAAAGCAAAGCAAATCCGGGGTAAGCATTAAAGTGTTTTTTGAGCACGTTGAATCAAAATATAATTTTAACTCAAGTCTCTGCTGTTTAAAATGGGCATTTTTATTTGCCAGTTTTAAGATGTTGCATCTGAAGAAAGCCTCATTCCCTCTGGAGGTCACAGGCAATAACTGGCCCCCTGTGATTTGGAGGAGTTTAGCTTCTCAAGCAATTGCCTTTATAGTCAAAAACAAGTTGAGTGTCTGAAATAAAAAGGGTCATTTTAAAGAGATTCTTCTAAACTTGTTGGGAAGTCTTGATACAGAGCAACATTTACTCCTCTCTTGGGGAGCAGAGAGGGAGGATGGGGACCTGTCTCATAGCTGAATCACCTGGACAGAGCCAGGAGACCTGTCTGGTGACAGACACCAAAGCCTGATCTCTCTCACATCTGCATTTCTCTAACCAGATCAGGGAACTCATTGAATCTCTTCTTGTGGCTGACAGTCTGTAAAACCTGATCTCTTCATCTGTGGCACTAGGTTAACAGTAGGGCTCCTTGGGCCTCCCTCTCACTATGAAATCTCACCTTTAGCCACCTTCACCACCCCATAGTTTCCTGACTATGCCAGTCATTCCTGATCTGATCACCAGTTCCGATCACTTGGTGATACTATTCTGCTGTCTTGTAACACTCACTGCATTTTCTCTTTATGCAAATCCTTCCCATCTTTTAGAGAACAGGTTTTGCTGTCAACCAGACCTTGGATGGAGTCCCACTTATTTTGCTTACCAACTATGACCTTGGGAAAAATACCCTCTATGTCAGTAAATGAGAATAATAATACGTAACTATTGGGTTGTTTTGAAGATTGAATAAAATAATTCTTGTAAAGTATTTAGTATAATTAACACATAGTAAATAATCAGTGAATGTTTTTATTTCAGAACTAGGGTTAAACCATGACCACTCCTCGAGGCCTTCCCTGGAGATTCGGGCTCATAGATTCCTTCTTTCTCTGAATTCTAAAGTACTTATGGAAGATTCAGCAGATAATTTTTAATGAATTAAATTTTAATACATCAAATTTCTTAATAATAAAATTTAATAAAATTTTCAGTGTTCTCCAGAGTTGTTACATATGTGTTAGTTTTCTTTCCCTGATTATACATGTGTGTTAGTTTTCTTTCCCGGATTACACTATAAATTCATTGAGATTATGAATCATTATTTATTTATTTTTTGGAGACAGAGTCTTGCTCTATCACCCAGGCTGGAGTACAGTGACGTGATCATAACTCACTGCAGCTTTCACCTCCCAGGCTCAAGCCATTTTCCTGCCTCAATCTCCAGAGTAGCTGGGACTACAGGTGTGTGCAATCATACCTGGCTAATTTTTTAAATTTTTGGTAGAGATGGGGTCTCCCTATGTTGCCCAGGCTGGTCTCAAACTCTCAGGCTCAACGAATCCTCCCACCTCAGCCTCCCAAAGTGCTGGGATTACAGGCGTGAGCCACCACACCCGTGTGAATCATGATTTATATTTTCAGTATATACTCTGTAACAAATATGCTGGTATATAATCATGTTTTCAACAAATTATTGTTTGCTATTTAAAAAGACATAGGAATGTGCCACAGGAATATGTCATAGGAATATGTGAGCTAGCAGGCCAATTCAGATGCACAGAGATAGAGATTGGGTGGTGAGGGTAGAGAGGGAAAGAGAAGGAAAATGATTTACCACCTGTATTTTGTAACAGGCACTCTGCTAAGTCATCTAGTATATTACTCCCAACAACTATACCCTATTTTATATAAGACAAAAGTGATGCGATAGCATCCCTGTTTTCTCATCTGAGACTCAGGGTAGTTGGGTAATTGGAAACCATTCTGAGAAAAGCTGGATATAGAACTATATCCAGAACTATACAAACCAAAACTACATGAACTGGCAGTCAAGCTTAAGAGCTTCTCTTTACTAGCATCATTTGTCTTTTAGTTCTGCATGCTCCTTTCTTGGGCTTGGCTTCTGGGTCTCCGTTGCAAAATGAGCAGATGGTTCTTGAATTTTCCCTGCTGACCTTGAAAAACTTTCTGAGGGCTGCCTTCTTCAAACCTTCACCTGAGTCTTTTAGTTTTGGAATGCCCCTTAAAGGACAGCAGGTGACAGGGAAGCTGATTATTTCTGCCTTCATGGACTTTGATGCTGGTGGCCTCTATGGAGGCCACTCCCAGCTCTTGTCTTTGGAAAATCTGGATCAAACAAAATGAGACTCATGGTAGCACAGTTTCTATTTTCTGTGAAAAGCAGATCAAATCAGTTCTTATCATACCATGAGCAAGTACCAGGATGAAATTTGGCTGTGTGTGGACAGGTATCAGGATGAACTCTTCATCCTTATTTTATCTGTTTTCCCCCCATATCAACAGAAAGCTTATCTAGTTTAGCAACAATGCACCTTCTACTAATTGGTAAATATTATGTATAAATTACAAGCCTTCTGAGTTTATTCTGATTGGTCATGTTTTTAGAAAATGCGTTATAGATTCGCAGGGCTGGAAAGAACTCAGAATTCTGGTATTTTGAGGCAAAGATTCCAGAGACAGTGCCTATAAAAATTGAATACATACACTACCTATATCAGGAGTGGTGGTGGTTGGAAGTTAATAATTAAATATTCAGATACTTGGGACCCTATTGAGACCTTCTCAATCAGAATCTCTGCAAGTAGAACATGGGAATTTGCATTTTAAAATAAGCACCTTAGGTGAGAACTGCTGCTATTGACTATGTCACCCACCTGATTCTGTTTACCAGCAGTGGCCTCCAGAATGAATGAGAAGCAGGGCCTTTGCCCATTTCTGAAAAGGTGGTGCTGAAAAGGCGGTGCTGTTTGAAAAATGGATGTGCTGGCTGGGCACGGTGACTCATGCCTGTAATCCCAGCACTTTAGGAGGCCAAGGCAGGCAGATCGGATCACCTGAGGTCAGGAGTTTGAGACCAGCCTGGTCAACATGGTGAAACCCCATCTCTACTAAAAATACAAATATTAGCTGGGCGTAGTGGTGGGCACCTGTAATCCCAGCTACTCGGGAGGCTGAGGTAGGAGAATTGCTTGAACCTGGGAGCCGGAGGTTGCAGCAAGCTGAGACTACACCATTGCACTCCAGCATGGGCAATGAGAGCAAAACTCCATATCCAAAAAAAACAAAAAGAAAAAAAAAGGATGTGCTTATTTATGTTAGAAGGGAAAATATAGATATTTGCTAAACAAACACTGATTGAGCATCTGTTGTATATCTGTCCCTGTGGTAGGCAGAGGACAGAGATGAAGTAAGACCTAGAACTTCTTTTAAGTACTTCTCAGATTAGTTCTAGGTACAAGCCAATTCACAAATAATTACTATACAATCGGATAATACTATTGGGAATTGTGTATATTGAGGAAAATTAGACAACAAGCATCAGGAGTTTTAAAAATGTACATGGGTAAAGTAATTTCACTTCTATGAATTTATCCTAAGGAAATAAATATAGTCGACTAGGTGTTTAAGAGAAAACTGAAAATTATTTACTATAATTTTACATGTACTTTCTCACTGGAGTCTCACAAGACCCCGAAGAATTAGGAGCAATTATATTCCTTTTACAGATGAAGGAACTAAAGCTTTGAGATGACAAGTGGTTTGCCCATGAAAACACCATTAGAAAGTGACAGAGTTAATGTTTTTAACTTCAGTCTGCCATGCACTCATGATTATACTCTTAACTCCTGAGGTTTATCCTCTAAAGAATACAGCTGTGTGGATAGTTGTTGCAGAGCTACTATTTTAATGTAAAAATGGGAAACACTAGAAATGGCCAGCACTGGGAGATTGGTTAAACACATTATGCCATAGCCATGTATGGGGTAATATATTCAAATATCAAAAATTATACTAGAGATGAGTAGTGTGTCCCAGCTAGGAATTTAAGCCAAGATAGAATATCTTTTCAAGTGGTCCATTGTATTTTATGTGAGGCTGTTTCCGTGTGGTTGTATTAAGATAGAACTCCAAGGTTGGAAAGCTGAGTATTTGTTTCAGGGTTGCACCAGATCCTTCCAGTTCTCTGAAACATAGGACTTCTAGATCACTGGATTCCAGCTGTGTTCGTTGAAGGCCCTGAAATCCCATGGTTATCTCTGGTGGTACAGAGGTAACCATAAATAAAGAGTTGTGTTTCCGTCAATCTAACCTAACTGTGGGTGCCCAGTATCCACCAAGGAGCTCAGCAGGATGACTCTGACTTTGAACCACTATTTAACTGAATAAAGAATGATGGGCCGGGCAAGGTGGCTCACGCCTGTAATCCCAGCACTTTGGGAGGCCTAGGCGGGCGGATCACGAGGTCAGGAGATTGAGATATCCTGGCTAGCACAGTGAAACCCTGTCTCTACTAAAAATACAAAAAAAAAAAAAAAAAAAAAAAAAATTAGCCAGTCATGGTGGCGGGTGCCTGTAGTCCCAGCTACTCAGGAGGCTGAGGCAGGAGAATGGTGTGAACCCGGGAGGCGGAGCTTACAGTGAGCCGAGATCGCTCTGCTGCACTCCAGCCTGGGTGACAGAGCGAGACGCCGTCTCAAAAAAAAAAAAAAAAAATGATGGAGTGCAGCTCCAAAGCTCAGGACCTTGCTGGTGGTCACTTTGACCACCAGAGTGCAAGCTGTTTCTGCAGACATGAGCTGATGGGGTGATGGGTTGTCAGGTCAGCATACATCTTGCCTTGCTGTTTTAATTTGTATCTGATTTTGACATAAATGGTAAAACACCTTGAGTTCTCAGTGGACCAGGAAGAAGACATTCACATTAAAAAACACAAAATGCTGCACTTGTAAAATGTAAGATTAAGTGAACAGCTGCGTACTTACAGTATATTCTCAATTTGCTGGAGTTTAACTACTTAGAGTCCTCTATTAACTGATTTGGATGTTATGCTCATGGGCATTCTCGCCAATATTATGAGGAAGAAGTGATTTACAGTCAGCAAACTTGTTCCAGGACTATAATTTTTCTTTTAATAGCAAGACTAAGATATTAACATACACTAAGTTCAATTCCTCTTCACTGAGGATGGAAGTTATTCTATACATTTAATTGAATTGCTCATATTTTTAATTTCATGGCCTAAAACAGGAAGTATATATTGATTAATGCTGAATTGATCAGACTAGTGAGTCAGCTAGAAGATTTCAATTCTGTAAACATTCTAAAGCATTGGATTTGTATTATCCTAGCCAAATGTATTGCTCTATCAACAATCTGTTTTTGAGAAATAAAAGATGAATATTAGGGATTTATGTCTCAGGTATGATCAATGCCCACTAATTCTACCAGACAATGCCTCAGTGTTTTATTTTCCTTTGCCCGTGAAGAATGTGTGTGTGTAAATACAAACATGTATCTCCTTGTTTTCAAGATACAAACATAAATAAAGACATAGAAAGTTTTCTTTCTAATTGTTAACTGTAACAGCACTGAACTTTCTGTGACTTAAGATGAAGCACTTAATTATACAAGTCACATTATCATCTGTGTTTAAACTGTACTTAACTGTATCTAAAATGAAATACAACATATTTACGTTTCTCCCCTAGTTTATTATAAAGTTTACACTTTAGAATTTTTAAATAGAAAACGTTTCCCAGAACTAGGATTTGTATGTGTTCCTTTGACTTAGCTGCAAGAATCAATCAGATCATGTTAAGGTGCACAATAAGGCTCTTTTTGAAGCCTGTTATTAAATATACATAAGAATAGACTTTTTTTAATGTGTTCAGAAATAAAGAGAAAGAAAGTGTTCTGTGTTTTTGAAGATTGAAATCCTTCAAAGCTTTTTTCATTTGCAAGAAAACAAAGGGCTATTGTAAATTGAAGTGCTGAAACAGCGACAGCAGTGAAGTAATTAATTGCTCATTCATGAAAGAAAAAGTATAAGTGAGAGGCAAAAGTTAACCCCTCAAAATAAAGTGTGTGGCTAACTGAACACCTATCAGCTCCTCTGTGTTTAAACACAATGGTCCTCTTTGTGCTGCAGGTTGTTTTGTTTTGAGGCCTGGTCGCAATTGTTGATGTCACTATATGTATTTTGGAAAAAAGACACAAGCATGCATCTATAGATTTAACTTTTTTCTTGGAGGAAGAACTTACTGGCTATGGTACTATATTGTGAAAGCCAAGGTAAGGAATATTCTATAACTAGTGTCTAACACTTTTAATACATTATATTTATGATCATCTCTGTGATTAGATGATCTAATTAAAATATATGTGCAGATGTACACACATCTATGGTGGAAATGATTAAGCTTCCAAGGGGCTGTGCGCAAGTGCCAGAAATGGAAGACTACATAGGATGTTCTCTAAAACAGTCAAATTAAGTGATCAATCCTATTTAGAAAGGTTTTTCAATATATTTTATGCCCCAGGGAATCTTGCTCCAACCAAGAGCTGTGGCTGGTAGCTACCATGTCTGCATTTACAACAGCTTGAGTTATGTCATCTCACAGGGTTTAGGGAAATTGCCACCAGCATAAAGCAAATGATTTCCTCCCTCCGATCCTCAAGAATTGCAGAAAACTGTAATTTCTCATTATGAAACCTTCTGCTCCGTCCCATCCTGCTGTACCTTCGAACTGTGAGACTTACAATCACCTTTCCATCTTAAGCATAGGTGTATATGTATTTTGATGTGACAAAATCACACCTCGTCGTCAGCAGTATAACATCTTCCTAAGGTGGTGGGAGAAATCCGAAGCAGGTTGAAGAGTGGCTAAAAAGTTTTAATATTAAAACCTTGACTGACTTTACCTACAAAGGTTCACAAAATCGAGTTAGTTGGAAAATCAAATATTCATTTGTGTTTTATCCAAAATATTTGTTCACTTTACCTGAAAGAGTCTGAGACACAGTCTCCTGAATTTCAGCTCTAAAAGTTAACTTAATTGGGGAGGTCTTTCTTGGATTGCATTGATTTAATCTCTTGAGCTACCAATAGCAACAAAACATAGACAGGAATTTAGAATCAAGTATAATAATAATATAGATAATAATAATTCTATGCCAGGGTAAACACAGTTCCCAATATATGAACATTTTTTGAGCAATTAATTTCATTTGTAAATTTACATTTAAAACTCAGAAGCTATTTTTTTTCCATGAAAACACTGTGATAAATGGTTATTGAGTTTCCTGGCCAGTAGGTGAAATGTATTTGAAATGCAGAAGGCAATTATTATTTTAAACATTATTAAACTATTAATATACTACCAATTAAAAATATTAATATTAAATAATTATTAAATAATAATATTTAAAGAGTATAATAAAGAAACATGTATTCTGAATGCCATTGAATATCAGGGTAGGTCATTTTCCCCATCCCCAAGTGGAATGGGAGAACTCCCTCTCCCATCTGTGGGCAATAGGACGTGGAGTGCTGTGGATCAAAGGCACTGGTGGTGGCTCTTGTGATGGAGAGGAAGTTTTGGCAGAGAGAGGTTGAAGGAGGATGACCTGAAGGATTAAAATGGGAGCCAGATAAGTGAGATGTGCAGGGTGAAGGGAAGGAAGGGGATGGTTGGGGAGAGATAAGGATCGCCAGGGGTCTAAAGTTCTGACCTTATCCTGACCAACGTCCTGTCTATTGCCGTAAAGGGAGAGAACTTTTCCCTCTAAAAGGAAAAGAACATTGTGATAATGGTAATGGTAATGGTAATTACCAAAGGGAAGGAGACTTTCTATCTTAGTCTAGATAAGGAGCTAGTTGCATGAGATATAAGTAAGTTGGGGGCCTGTGATGATTAATTTCTTTTTTTGAATATTTAAAATTCTAGCAGCAATGCTTAAGAGAGAAATTCTTATAAAACAAATTAAGATCACATTAATATTTCACATTCAACAGATAGCTATTGAGGGCTTCTTGTATATAAGGTGCGAGCTAGTTTAAATTCCTTTAGGAACTAGTTGAGTAAAAAGCGATGCCGTAGAAATTTTAAATTGGAAAATATATTCTAGTGATTATGTTTCTTGACTCCAGGGTTTCCAGTAGTAGGGAAGATAGTTTTCACTGCCTTATTTTGTGGGAACAGTGAGGCTGAGAAGGCCTTTTCATATGTTCTGGTGGGCAGGTGTAGCCAGCAGTAGAAAATGAGCAACTGGAGCGGTGGTGAGACGCTGGGGCAAAGAGTTTCAAGACCTCCAGAAATCATGAGTTAGATAAAATCACCCAGGGTTCCAGCAGATAAAAAAGGTACAGAGGGCTGGGTGCGGGGGCTCATGCCTGTAATCCCAGCACTTTAGGAGGCCCAGGTGGGCAGATCACTTGTGGCCAGGAGTTTGATACCAGCCTGGGCAACATGGTGAAACCCCGTTTCTACAAAAAATACAAAAGAGCCAGGCTTGGCGGTGCATGCCTGTAGTCCCAGCTATTCTGGAGGCTGAGGTGGGAGCATCGCTGGAGCCTTGGAGGTCGAGGCTGCAGTGAGCCAAGATCGTGCCACTGCACTCCATCTCGGGTCACAGAGTGAGACCCTGTCTCAAGAAATTGAAAAAAGGTGAAGAATACAACTTTGTGGGGATATCTATCACTTAGGCATCAGGAGGAGGAAAAAAGGTGTTCAAAGAGGCGAGGAGCAGAAAATTACAAGGAAAAGATAGTCATCATGATCACCACATAAAAAGTTTTATTTACTTGGGGCACAAACAAACAAACATCCACCCACTAGATCAGTATCAAGGAAATTTTGGATAACTTTTGAGAGAAACATTTTAGTGTAATAAAGCTGGGTGCCAGATGGCAAGGAGCATGTGGCTGGTCAAAAACGGGGCTTGGAGAGAAGAAAGGAGACAAAGGTCATTGAGGGAGTGATGGGATCTTAGATAAGAGGAACTTAAGCAGAATGAGAGGCCAGCATTTCCCAATGTGTGATTTCTGTGGAACACTGTGCTCTTGAGAGATAAGCGGATGCTCCATGGTCAAGTGAGTCTGAGAAAATACTCGTGAACAAAGTTAAATAGGTTTCTTTATTGCAGGACTGCTTAGGGCCATTATTGCATTGATATGAATAAGAAATATTTGAGAGATATACAGTTTACTAGCTTTTTGACCAGGGAGAGCTTTTTTGCTAGAGCATTTCATGGCATTAAACTATTCTAGGCACACATTGTGAGACATGCTATTACACGCCAAGGGATAAGTTAAGGTAAAGAAATGCATTAAGACCGGGCGCGGTGGCTCACACTTGTAATCCCAGCACTTTGGGAGAAAGAGGTGGGTGAATCGCCTGAGGTCAGGAGTTTGAGACCAGCCTGGCCAACGTGGTGAAACCCCATCTCTACTAAGAATACAAAAATTAGCTGGGTATGGTGGCACATGCCTGTAATCCCAGCTACTTGGGCGGCTGAGGCAGGAGAATTGCTTGAACCTGGGAGACAGGTTGCAGTGAGCTGAGATCATGCCACTGCACTTCAGCTTGGGCAACAGAGCAAGACCCCGTTTGAAAAAAAAAAAGATGCATCAAAATGCAAAGGTGAACACTCCACTCTGCTACCCAAAAATCTTCAGTAGCTATGTAGGGCCTAAAAGATATATTAATAGTTCATATTTCTTTCTTTTATTGTGTATTTTTTTCTTACTGAGATATAATTTATATAGCATAAAATTCATTATTTTAAAGTGTATGATTCCATGGTTTTTAGTATATTCACAGAGTTGTGCAACCATTATTACTATCTAATTCCAGAATATTTCTTTTTCTCTTTTTTTTTTTTTTTTTTTTTTTGAGACAGGGTCTCAGTCTGTCACCCAGGCTGGAATACGGTGGTACAATCATAGCTCACTGTTACCTTAAATTCCTGGGCTCAAGTGATCCTCCCACTTCAGCCTCCCGAGTAGCTGGGACTACAGGCATGCCCCACCAGACCTGGCTAATTAAAAAAAAAATATGATTGGTAGAGACAGGGTCTGTCTATGTTGTACAACAGGTCTTGACTCCTAGGCTCAAGTGATCCTCCCACCTTGACCTCCCAAAATGTTGGGATTCCAGGCATGAGCTACTATGCTCAGCCTAATTCCAGAACATTTTCATCACCCCCTATCACCCCCTATCAAAAAATAATAATAATCCATATCTGCTAACAGTCACTCCCCATTTCTCCCTCCTCCCAGCCACTAGGAACTGCTAATCTACCTTATGTCTCCATGCATTTGCCTATTCTGGACATTTCATGTATAAATGGAATCTTACAATAAATGCCTTTGTGCCTGGCTTCTTTCACTTAGCATAATGTTTGCAAGGTTTATACGTGTTGTAGCATGTATCCATACTTCATTCCTTTTTTTTTGAGATGGAGTCTTGCTCTGTCGCCCTGGCTAGAGTGTAGTGGCATGATCCTGGCTCACTGCAACGTTTGCCTCCCGGATTCAAGCAATTCTCCTGCCTCAGCCTCCTGAGTAGCTGGGATTACAGGCATAAGCCACTACGCCCAGCTAATTTTTGTATTTTTGGTAGAGATGCGGTTTCACCATGTTGGCCAGGGTGGTCTCAAACTCCTGACATGAGGTGATTCACCTGCCTCGGCCTCCCAAGTGCTGGGATTACAGACGTGAGCCACCAAGCCCGGCCTCATTCCTTTTTATGGACAAATAATATTCCATGGTGTAGATACACCACATTTTCTTTATTTACTGTTCACTTGGTGGACGTTTGGGTTGTTTCTGCCTTTTGACTATTAAGAATAATGCTTCCATGAACATTTGTATACAAGTTGCTTTGTGTGAACATTTGTTTTTATTTTTCTTGGGCATATACCTAGGTATGGAATTATTGAGTCATCTGGTAACATAAATGTAAGTTTATGAGGCCCTTTTATTTTGAGTTTTTGAGGACTGCCAAAATGTTTTCCAGGTTGGAATATCATTTTGCATTTTACAGCAATGTGTGATGGTTCTGATTTCTCCACATCTTTGCCAACACTTGTTATTATCTGCCTTTTTCATCATAGCCATCCTAGTAGGTGTAAAGTTTCAATGTGGCTTTGTTTTGCATTTCCCTGATGACTAATGATACTGCACATCTTTTCATGTGCTTATTGGTCCTTTGCATTTATTATTTGGGGAAATGTCTATTCAAATACTTCTTCCTCCCAATTTAATTGGGCTATTTCCCTTATTACTGATTTTTTAGTGTTCTCTATATATTCTTGATATTAGACTCATCAGATATATGATTTGCAAATATTTTCTTCTATTCTGTGGGTTTTCTTTTCACTTTCTGGGTAGTATCCTTGGAAGTTCACATTTCTTGGCCATCTAAGGTCCTCCAGGTCTGCTCTCATGCTGTCTTGTAGTATGATCTTTCGTGATTGCTTATGCTATCAATTCTAACTAGACGCATTTGCCTTTTATTTTTTACAACCATCTCAGTATGCTCACTATGACGTCACTCTTCCCATTGAAAAATGCCTCCCAGTTCCTCTACAGTTTTCTAAATCCTACCTGTCCTAAAGACCCACCTCAAATTCTGCCTCCTTCTTGAAAAATTTGTGGATAATCTTAGCCCAGAATGATCTTTTCTTCTTTAAAACTCTTGTAATCTACACTTTTTAATTGTTACTCCCAAACATTTGGTAACTAACATAGGATATCTCTTATTCTCAATACTTTTTCAGCATACATTTTAACCCAGATGAAGGTGGATCCCTTGGTTTGCATATTTATGTTTAAATATTTGTCTATGAGCTACAAAGAGAGAGAGAGAGGTAGGTTTTTACTTTATTTACATTTGTTTTGGATAAAGCTCTCTAGTTTACCTTTAAAACAATGATATATGATTGGCACTAAATCAATTCTCTCTCTCACAAATTCATATTTATTCCTGATATTAAATATGTTTAGCAAGCTACCTTTCTTCAATAAAAATAAACATTTGCAGTTTCTAAGTTCTGAATGTGATTCTCATAGAAGAATATTAGCAGGAAAACTGATTCAACTAATTTTAATACCCAAAATGGATACACTGTAGTTTCTTCTTTTTATAATTATATTTATTATTATATGTAAGACAATTAGAGAACAATCTGAAAACATAGTTATTTTCAGTATTATGATGAGGCTGTCTTTTTGAAAGGAATGTTATAGAAACCAACTGCGATGTAGAGATTGCAAAAGCTATCTGAATATGTGATAGCTCCCAGCAGGATTACTGAGGAAGGAGTGAAGATTAAAACTAGGCTATAGTTCTGGAGAAACAGGTTACCTATGGTTACAGTCATGACTGACATTGTCTAAAACAAAGGGGATATATCACTAATAAATGACACTTAACCCATGGACAAGTATAGAGAAGAGAAGAGAGAACCTGAAGATTCTGACAGGATCAAGAATCATGTCAGAGAAAGATCAGAGAAAATAGCCTTCCTTTCATATTTTTATATTTTAACTAGAAAGAAAAACTTCTATGTTATATTTTGACACTGGTGATGGATGAATCAAGTGAGAAGTTGTACAGTTGCTTGATGTGCTGGAGGAGGAATAGAGATAAATTACAGCTGGGGAGGCCACATCGAAGCCAAATTAACTCAAGACCAAACCACTGTATCAATGATGGATATGAAAGATATTTATGAAGCCAGGCTCTGTGCTTCCCCACTCACCCATACTCCCATGACAAAGGGGGAAAATAAAGGCTTTCTTTGGGCTGGGAGCTAGAAAGAAAACCAGAGCCCTAGGTCACTGAGAAGGGACCCCGCACCATGCCACCTCCTCAGGCAGAGTCCCAGACTGAGGAATCAAAGGCAGAGTCCCAGGCCAGGGAACCAAACCCTGAGAAATAGTTAGCAATCTGAGTGTTGCGGATGCATACCTTATCTTCTGGCAGTGAACCATTACTTTTTGAGGGATTGTGGGCCTGCCATTGGTTGCCAGTTTATGATATTCTAGCCTTTTGACTGGATCCCATTAGGGAAGAGACACCAGCTATGTCCCAGAAGTTCCTTCTTTGCTGAATAGCCATGTGACTCTTCATGCATTTAATAGTGTGTTTCAAAAGTTTCCAAGAGCTAAAATGGGCTGCCATAACCCTTCATCTTTTTACGATAGCAAGATATTTAGCTAACAATAAGGTTACTTAAAGAGTGAGTCTCTCCATCCATGGTGAGGTTTTTCCATTGACACACTGGAAATGGGAAAGCTAGGAACAGAAGATGCCAAGTTATGTAATGAAAGTGAGTGGTGAATTTTATACACACTCTCTAAAAAGCATCATTATTTCCCTGCCATATTTCACAGTATTAACAGGAATAAAAGACTAATATGTGATAATAAAAGGGTAATAAAAGACAATTGTATATTTATCAGGAAATTAGTTAGGATGATTCATTTATTTTCTTGGCTCTGATATTAAAAATACATCCAGTATTCCTTACAAGAGTACCATAAAAGCTGAATGAATTAAATTTCTCTAGGCAATTTTCAGCACTGAGAAAAGAGATGTCTTTTCAAACTAATGACTATTTCATGGATGCAATGGAGAGATATTCAGCATCTGTAATTCTCTTTGGCCCAAGAGTGAAGAGATAAGTAGTAATCATGCCTTCAAGGTAGAATTCATAATCAAATCCTTAATTAAACTCAATATGGAAAGTCTTTAATAAATATCAAAATCTGACTATCAGATTTTCTGGCAAATATTTAATGCTGTGTTTAGTATCTGCTATCTGAACATCACCGTGGAAAAAATTAAGCCTTTCTTTTTATTTACTGGTTACATAGGACCATCAATGTCATATTTAAATGGAGAAGAATCCTATATTTTAATAACACACCTTCATATTATTCTACTTTTCTTTACACATACTTAACAGTTTCTGGAGGAATTTCAATTCATTTTACTATTTTAAAATTTATATTCATTATGTATTAAGTGAATACATGTGGCTGATTCTCTCTCCAAGGAGTTTTTAATCAATCCTCTTCTATTTGTTCAGACCAAAAATCTCATTGTCTTTCTTGACTCCACTTTTTCTTTCATACCCCGCATCTGTCAGCAAATTCTATCAGTTCTATTTTCAAAATAGAATTCTATCAATTCTTATCTCTCCTATTGCTACCACCTAGTCCAAGCTACCCCCATCTTTCACCTGAATCATTGTGCTAACCTCCTCCCTGGCCCCTTTTCTCCTCCTGCCCTGCTGCTGTCTGTTCTCAACATCGGTCGGAGGATCCCGCTTAAGCATAAGTCAGATCTTGACACTCCTAGACTCAAAACCCTCCGGTAGCTTCCCAGCCCACTCTTGAAAGCCAAACTCTTTATAATGGCCTAAAAGATTCTTCATGTTCTAGATCCCCCTCCCTATTTTCTTCCTTGCCTTTATGCCTTTATCTTCTTTTTCCATCCTTCTCGCCTTCATCTCCCCCCCACCCCTGCCTCATTTTCTCTTCTCTGCCCACACTGACTTCCTGGTGTTTGTGGAACATGCCAGACCCATTCCAAATGCAGGCTGTCCCTTCTGCCTTGAATACTCCTCTCCTCCACAGCTTCATGGCCAGGCCCTCCCTCCTACAGGTCTCACTCAAAAGTCATGTTCTCTGCGATGCTCTCCCTGGATTTGGCATCTAAAGTTTCACTCCCTTTCTGGCATTGCATCTCTTTCTTCTTTACTTTATATTCTCATTCGCATGTGTCATCACTTAACATACTGTATCATTTATATATTTATCTTGCTTATTATGTCTTCCCTACAAGAATGCCAGCTCAGCGAGGGTAGAGATTTTTGTCTTATCAGTGCCTAGAACAGTTTGGTAAATACTTGTTAAATGAATGACTGACTAACTGAGATATTTTATTCATGTGGGTTAACCTTTATAAAACAAGTAAAATATTTAAATGGTACAAGATTACCTGCTGCATTTATATTGTTCGGAGAGCAAGGAGAACAAATAAGGGACAAGTATTTTTATCCTTGGAAGGCAGTTGTTGGAATTTCTTAGGAAAAAAATGTCATCTTCCATGTACCAAATATATGTAGGCTTCTAGAAAGAGACAGAGTTTCAGATACTGCTTCAAACATGGGAATAATCCATTATAACCATCTTCTTTGAGTTTGAGAACACTAATTTTGGCAAAAAGTTTACAAATTAGAGTAGACTGACTGGACAGGCAGTATAGTGTAGTGGCTAAGAGAGAAGCTCCAAAGTGAGAAAACCAGAATTTGTATTAGAGGTCTGGGGTGCTATGTCTATGAGAATTTGGGCAAGTTATTAAATACCTTGCCTCAATTTCCATGTATGCAAAATGGGCATATTAACAGTACCTGCTTGTAGGATTGTTGTGAAGATTAAATGAGTTAATTCATGTCGACCACTTACAGCAATGTTTGAATTTAATGTAGTGCTGATTAAGTTGGAATTAGTATTTTCATCATATTGTTTTGACTGCAGGCATCGTGAAGGCATGGGCCATCAGGCATATCAAAGGAGATGGTGCCTTGGAAACTGAGGTCAGAGAGGATATGGAATTGGAAATGAATCACTGGTATTTAAGATGGAAACACGAGTGGGGGCCAGGGTGGTGAGGGGTTGAAGAACATCCAAAGCCAGATTGGAGAGTCATGTTGGACTTTCTGGCAGTCAACATGGCCTGTAAGAGGAGGCTGCAGGAAGGGGGGGGGGATCCTCAAAGCCCCTGTCTTGATTCTTTCTGCATTTCTGGTATCCCTGTAGAATAGTAAAGTGAAGGAGGGTGGGATCAGAGTAGGGGGAGCTGGCAGAGGAAGAGAAACAGTGTTTTATCTGTGACTGGATAATGCTATTCAGTAGGAGGAGTGTATAAAATATTCCCATTAAAAAATAGAGAAGCTGAGACTCTAAGAAATAATTTGAAATAAAGCTGAAGATAGAGTTGAATATCCAGATGAAATGCCAAAATTCTATCAGCCATTTGATGTTTCTGAATGTCTTGGTGTCTAGCATTGTGTAGGTAAAATATCCAGCTGCTTGTCTAAATTTTCCATTTTTCATCCAGATGTTTCCATTTCTTATTGTACATGGATATATTTAATAATATTTATAGTTTAATTAGGCATTTATGAAAGCAATTATGAAGTTTGATTGGATATTCATAGTTTTGAAACTATAAAGAATAGCATAAAATGTTTGTACTGCTATAATAAAATTCTATTTTTATTTTGCAAAGATGTACTTGATTTTTCAATAGAGGAAAGAACTTTAAAAATTCAGTGTAATAACAAATTTGACACATCTGTTCTTCCTGTACAGAATCTTGAGACTTGTGGGGCTGACATGGGCCTTAGGTCACAGAGTGCTTATAAAAGAGGGCCACTTCCATGAGACAAAGAGATTGGGTAGGAGACCTCTAAGATTCATACTGAGCTGAAAGCTGCCTTCCTGAAGGTTTTGTCAATGAAGACTTTCTCAGATTTTTGAGATTGCTGCTCAGAATCTATTTTCATCCCTCTCCGTCAGACCAATGCTATAACTATTTAGAGACAACTCTCGTGTCTCTCCTGACTTCTCCCTTGCTCATGCAATGTATCTTCTTTTTCTTCCATCATTCTTCATATAATCTGGTGTTGAAACTCTTCTCTACCCTAATCTCAGACCCCTGTATATACAGTTCTGTATTTTAATTTCCTTTGTAAACAATAACACTGGTAACTAAATCTGATACTCTCCCTGGAGTCTGACCAGGTCAGAAGACAATGAGACTATTACATTTCTTATTTTGAGCGCTATTGATATGCATGCAGTCCATGTATTCAACTGCTTTTGAAGTTACATTTCCCTGCTGATTTCTATTATTTGATGTTAACTGAAACAGCTAGATTTTTTTTTAATGTGAGTGGCTCTCTTTTTATCTCCTCCATCCTGTTTGGAGGCTTTGACTTTGCAACACTACTGAAAACACGGCATTAGTTTTCTCCGTATTGACTTTTATCTTGTAAGCTTCTGTGTATCATTCTGCCTGTTCAGAAGTTTAAGTCTGTGTCTAATATGCTATCTATCCTTTCCATCTTTGAGTCAGTTGAAAACTCAGAAAGCCTGGTTTCAGTGTATTTTTTTAAGTATTTGATTAAAATTTGAATAAAACAGAGATAGACCTGTAGTATGTCCTTGGAGATATCTCTCCTGGCTGATGACAGTGAGAACCTTGGACCCATTCCTTGAATGCAAC
This sequence comes from Pan paniscus, assembly GCF_029289425.2. Lineage (NCBI taxonomy): Eukaryota > Metazoa > Chordata > Mammalia > Primates > Hominidae > Pan > Pan paniscus. The sequence continues at coordinate 31,754,927 of NC_073264.2, read as the reverse complement.
CCCTGGAAGAGATCTGTGTTTATTCAGAATCTGAGGCACATCTTTGAGAATAAACAGGTTTTATTGTGGAGTTTACAATTTGAGCACCTTAAGGGTTTCATTTATTGCTGAGAATTAGCATCTAATTAATTTGTTAAAATGTTTCAACAGCAAACAAAGTAGGTAAAGAAAAAAAAGCAAAAAAGAAAAAAAATTGGTTGTTCCCACATGCAAGAAGTGAATTTGAATTGTGCCCTGATTAATTGATTAAGGATGGTTCCTGTGGTGAATAATTATGTTCAATAACTGTCAATATAATTTGCAATCAATTATCACTTATAAAACCAGCCTATAGCAAACTCAGTTTTACATGCATCCTAATGCAACTGCCATATTAGGAAGCATGACTTTCCATTTCCTTCATAATGTCCTTTATTCAGCATATCATAATTGAAAGCTTTCACTTTATATCCAACAAGGTATCTCCCTTCCACTTTCAGAAGTTGCCTTAAAACTTGTTTTTTCTTTTTTCTAGAAAGTCCACTATGATTAGTGGCTGTGGTCAGAAGTTATCCAGCCTGTGATAGATTGAATTTCTCACTATTCTTCACTCTCCTGCAGGGAGATTATACATCCATACCTTTGCCATGGCCTCATGGTGGGTGAAGAATACTTTCCTATCCTTTGACTTTGGGGGTTTGGCATGAGACTTGCTTTGGCCAATGAGATGTTAGCAGACATACCTTAGCAGAGGACTGAAATGTGCTTAAGTAGATGGGCTTGCCCTGTTAGACATCACCATGAGAAGAGTTTCCCCAGGTACCTGCTACCCTTTCAGCCTGGATCTCAGAATGAACACACATGGAACAGACCTGAGCCCAATCTGCAGCAGAATCGTGCCCAGTCACATCCTCAATCTGAAGCAAAGTTGCCTACAGAGCCTAGCTTAGATGAGTTGAGTCCCAGCTGACTTGCAGATCTATGAGCATTGGAATAGATGTTTATTGTTGCATGCCACTGAGTTTTGGGGCTGATTTTTTTTACACAGCCTTTTCCTATGAAGTACTATTTCTTAATTCAAGTGGGAAATTTGTTGTTTATACTATTGCTTAAGTTCAGTAATAATTCATCAAGTCAAAATTTAGCTACCAGGAAACTTACTAATCTGTAGTGTAGCCAAGAATACAGAAGAGAGGACTGTAGCTATAACAAGTGGCCCAAATAGATATGATGTTCACACACTAATGCTCTTATATTTATTCCTAGGAGAATTCTTCAGACACTCAGGAATACTTATTTGAATCCTTACATTCAATATACAATCTTTCCTAGCTGGTTTCCTCATCATAAAAATGTAAAAGTGAGATAAAGTCTGTTCCAGCAGGCACATGAAAGGAGATACAGACAGCCTATGACTTGATGGAAAGTGGGAAAACCTGACATGTATAACGGTCTGGGATTTTCAGTGTGGAGCCAGGAACCTGCCTACTTCTGGAGTTCCTGAGAGCAAACCCCAAAGCTGAGGTTCATAAAGATGCATACTCTTGGGGCATAAGGCAGCATGCTAGGGGTATAGAAAATGTGGGACTCATGTGAACACCTTTCTGAAATGTCTTTTTTTTTCCAGCTTTATTATAAACTGGAATAGCAGGTCCTGTTTTTTTCTTTCTTTTAAGTACTAGTAAACTAAAAAGGGAGGAACTCTTTTTTTTTTTTTTTTTGTCAATTAAGGGCATCTGTCAACATCATTTGATAATGGAAGGCTTTTTAAAATATTAACTAAATAAGAAGGATGTAAACCTCCTAAAAGGGGTCATTTGGCAAAGTTTCACTTTGAACCAATATTAGGGAACCATTGATTTAAAGTATTGACTTCACTTTTCAACAAGCAAAGATCTAGTATTAAATACAAAATTTAGATAATATTTTAAGATAAAAGTGGGGCATTTCGTGACTCTTCTCTTGGAGACAGATGTTTACCCTTTTCTGCTGGTAGGAGAGGTTGTCAGGAAAAATTTGAGAGCTTTTGTTCTGTTATTAAATCAAGCTGATGTTAGCCTGTTTGAGAAAACAGGGAAATATATTACACATTTTAGAATGTAGCACACATTTCCTCAAATGGTTAAAATATAAAAGATGATGATGCTTTAAATTTAGGAGTAAATTGTTGTTTACCTGGAAATGTAACTATGGAGTCTCATTTGTTACCCGTGTATTCTAGATAGCTGAATCTCTATTGTATATCAATGAAGCAAATCTTACCTCTTCCAGGGAACTTCTAGTGAGACGTAGCAGTGAGTTAATTCATAGTGATTCTTAGAGCTAAAAAATGTGAGCTTGTGTCCAGGTCTGATCTCTATGCGGAAAGAAGAGAACATAGCATGCATGGAGAACGCAGAGGGCCAACTTGTCTTTCCCCCAAGCATTCCTCCTGGCTTGCAATTTCCTCCATTGGTGTGGTTACTATGACTTTTACAATGAAATACCATGCAAGGTAAGCCACACAGGCCACCAACATTTTCTACCATGTGCTAGGAAGGATGAGAGACACAAACATGGATTACTCCCGTTTTAAAGAGTTTGTAATGTAGATGGAGAAAGAAGGCAGATAAGAGACACTAAAACAAAACAACAAAGATAAGGCAGTAGTTAATTAATAACTAAACTATGTGTTCTCATTTCCAAGAGTTGTAGAAAGTTTGGGGAGGAGAGGTCTTGCAGGCCTGGAGTAGGAGGAAGGTTTCAGTGTCTGAGGATTAGGCCTTGAGGGAGGGAATAATTTTAGGGAGTAGATAGAAGCAGAGAGATCATCTCAGGGCCTTGTCACATTGGTAGTTGAAGACTTGAATGGCAGGAACCTAACAGAAGTGGTGGAAAATAACTTTGTATGGTTAGGATTGTGCCAGGATCTCAAGGGCATCAGAATTAGAATTAAAACAGGAGGAAATGGAAGGCTTTTGAGTAGATAAGTGACCTGATAATGAGGAACGTTGATCTGAAGATAGGAATGACAAGAGGGCAATAGTGAAATGTATACGTGAACCACTTTTTAACCCACAGGTTCTTCATTAATTTAGACAACTTAAGGGTACCCTGAGGAGATGAGATCAGGACCTTCAGATTACGAGACTCATGCCCTGCTGGCTGCGCTAAGAGGGCTCCTGAGGAGATGAGATCAAACATAGGTAAGCTTTCCCGTGTGTATGTGTTGGGAAAAGGAGGTGGCGATTTGAGGTTGGGTAAATGTCCTAAGGATGATGGGACGCTTGAGCGACCAATGCCACTTCACAATTTGACTTCAGGCACGTTGGGGGGTGCATTTGGTAAACAGTTTTAGGGGTCCTGAACAAGCCCTGGGCTCTTAGGAAAGCCAACCCCCTCCCTCCTCCAGAAAATTAGGAAGGGATAATGCTAGATATTTTGTCTTTTAAAAGAAAGAGAATCAGTCCATGGTGGTAAAAACAATGGCTGTTAGGGATTGTCTTGCATCTTTTACACCTGCAGCAAAATTCTCCAACTCTAAGATCACTGTGGACAGCAGAAATGGACTTCTATGTAGCACTTTCTATGGTATTTTGTTTAATCAAATGCAAATGTCAACTCTGTGAGGTAAATATTGCTAGTTTCATTTAACACACCAGGAGGTGAATGTTCAGTAAAGGTCACATGGTGATAAAAGCAAAACCAGGACTGCCATGCTGGTCTTCTGACCACAGAAATCTTTGCCCTGCTCTGTTCTTTTTTTCTCATAACATGGAAAGGGGAGCAAGCATTTCAGCAGACCCAAACTGCTGGAGAGAGTGAAACTATGCATCAGGGAAAATAGCATTTTTGTTTAAGAACTCAAATAATGGGAAATAAAAGCAATGCATACTTGACTGTGTCCATTTATGCATTCTTCTTGGTCTCTATACAAGAAGTGCTGTTTGAGATGAAAGTTCTCTGTACTCAAATATAGAGAACCAAAACCAGAATGTTTCAACTCTCAAGCAAGAACTTGCAGACATGAGGCAGGAGAATCGTTTGAACCCGGGAGGTGGACGTTGCAGTGAGCCAAGATTGCACCACTGCACTCCAGCCTGGGCAACAGAGTGAGACTCTGTCACAAAAAAAAAAAAAAAAAAAAAGAACTTACAGACAATGGGACAGTGTTTTTCATATTGTGTTCAGAGGAGGCCAGGCAGCAGGGGAGGGAATGAGGTGGGACCATCATGGTATCTGGTGCTCTTGACTTCTTCTCCCATCACATATGCTCTGCTTTTTAAGACAGGTATTTGTTTTCACATATGTGTAAGATTTCCTTTGATAAAGGGTTAAACAATTTAAAAACAGAGGGACAGTTTCCAAGTCTAGTTTTTTTCTTTTCCCCCAAATGCCATCAGCTGAACAACTCAATTGGATTTGTTCTGAAATCAAACCTGGTTTTATGTTTGCTGCTACAAATGATACAGAGCAGAATATGTTGTTCTATAAATGCAAGAAAATATGACCAAGTTATTCAAATAATGACTAATATTCTTGCATAACCATTCAAGTGAGAGAAAAACTGACTCCAGCAGAAAAGCAGCCATGACAACCGCATAAATAATAGGCACTGCTTTGAGATCTTTTGGGTAAATGGAAGATGAACTTGCTCTCAGAAAACAAATGGCACAAAGAAATAAGTGTTACATGCAGCAAGGACTCAGAGAGCACCTGGAAACGTCACCATTGAGATCCTTTCATTTTTCATTTTTCTCTCTTTATAGATAGGGTCTCAATCTGTTACCCAGGCTGGAGTGCAGTGGTGTGATCATAGCTCACTGTAGCCTCAAATTTCTGATCTCAGGTAATCCTCTCACTTCAGCCTACTGAGTAGCTGGGACTACAGGTGCGTGCCATCATGCTTGGCTAATTAAATTTTTTTTTTTTTTTTTGTAGAAACAAGGTCTCATTATGTTGACCAGGCTGGTCTAAAACTTCCGGCCTCAAGCAATCCTCTTGCCTCAGCCTTCCAAAATGCTGGGATTACAGGCATGAGCCACTGCGTCTGGCATCATTGAGATCTTTATGGGAGAGTTTTAGGGATAAAATTCAGTAGAAAGCATCTGAACATTTAAAAAGTCCTTGATATAGGCCGGGCACAGTGGCTCATGCCTGTAATCCCAGCACTTTGGGAGGCCGAGGCGGCCAAATCACGAGGTCAGGAGATCAAGACTATCCTGGCTAACACGGTGAAACCCTGTCTCCACTAAAAATACAAAAAATTAGCCAGGCGTGGTGGCGGGCACCTGTAGTCCCAGCTACTCGGGAGGCTGAAGCAGGAGAATGGCATGAACCCGGGAGGTGGAGCTTGCAGTGAGTCGAGATCGCACCACTGCACTCCGGCCTGGGCGACAGAGCGAGACTCCATCTCAAAAAAAAAAAAAAAAAAAAAGGCCTTGATATATATTCTTGGCGTGGCTCTCCAAACTAGTTATTTTTTTGGTCTACCAAAACGCATCAAAATGTTATGAAAATGCTAATTTCTCCATAACATCACTAGCTGGGTATTAAGATTTTAAAAATCTTTGCAGCCACAGGTGTTTAAAAAACCCCAGTTGGAGGAGGTACACCTCTTTTCATCAGCTGGTGCCCTGAGTCGCTGGCCATCATTACAAGAGCATGAAATTGTACAGAGAGGGCCTAGGAAAATTGTCCTAATTTGTGCCATTTTGTAGAAGTCAACAGCTAATCCTTTGGAATCAGGGCTTTCCATAGAGGATAGGTTCATTTAAATAAGTGTTATAGTTAGCAATCTATGACTGTGGAACAATCTGTGATAATTTGAACTTTTGAATAACCAACCACGGTATAATGTTTGAAAAGCTGTAAAAAAGACTTCATCACAACTCACAATTGAAGATGGAGACTTTTATAATTCTGTCCCAAAGTGTTCCATTTTAAACATCCTATAGGTAAATAGAAGTAAATGGCATGTATTTAAATTGGATTTGTTCTCAAACCTGTTTCAACTTGAGCAATTGCTGCAATAAGATTTCCTTTAATATCTTCGTTTAACTGCCATTGGTTTAAAAAAACCCTAACTGAAGCTATTTCTGAAATTGAAGATTGAACATAATTGATATTAAGTACCATTAAGCTCATTATTGGTCTTGTAAAGATATTTCTATATTCTCTGGGACAGATATCATCTCAGGGAAAAGAAAGTTCATTTATTATGCGTTTCCTCTATTGAATTCTATTCACCAAACTATGTCATGTAACGTGCTAGCCTCTGGGTACTGGAAAAATGAGGAATAAAGTTTCCTGAAGAAGCTAGGCCTAGAGGTGGATGGCATATGTACACATTCACAAGTAAGAACACATTGTGATAGTTGCTGTAATAGAAGCACACATAATATAAGTGCTTGGAAACACAAATGCTAAGTTAATAATTCTGCAGTCACAGTAGAGGAAAAGGCAGAAAAAAGGTCAGGGCAACTAATGAGAAATGGCATGTCAGCTGGGCCTTAATTGATAAATGGGAGTTTGTCAGGTTGATAAGGGGAAATGGGGATTACAGACAGTGGGAAGTCTGTCCAAAGGACTGAAGGTCAGAAAACTCAGGACATGGGTAGGAAATCTGCTGTGCTTAGAGATATGACCACACACACTGGGGAGAGGCTGCACACGAGCCTGGAAATCTTAACCAGGCAGACTGCAAACTGCATCTTTATTTGTTCGTTGTGAATATTGTGCTACAGTGTACTTTTACTCAAAATCCTAGACTCATTAGACAGGCTCTCACTTCACTGCCTCTGTAAAGGATTGCATTTCATTTCTTCTAAGATGTATACAAAAGGAAAAGAAAGATTTTGAAAAGGAATTCCAATACATTTCTTTCCAACAACATTCATTTGTATTTGATTTTCTAAAAGAAACAGACATTCAGTGTATAGATCTGCAGAAATATGTGTGATTTTACTAAAATATTTATTTCTACAGAACCATATCATTTCTATCAGCTCTTCCCTATTCTACAATAAAAAGTCCTTAAAATGAATGACAAGCCAATGGTATAGCATTATCTCCACTTGGGATTCTTAGATATTGTTTGTCAGTGTTTGAATAGTACATTTTTGCATGGGAAAAAGCAAATTGTGGGCTCTTAACAAAAAGCATCTCAGAGAATTCTTTCGATGATGATGAATTTTATCTTTGTATATGAGGTTATGCTGGGTGGTTTCTAATGCATCTTTCTCTCTCTCTGACTCATTGTTTCCTCCCCCACCCCACCTCACTACCTCTCTGCTTGTGTACAGGGTAACAATAAAGTCTGGAAACATAATAACATTATTTTATATGTATTTTACTATTAACCAGTCATTTCTTAACCTATGTCCCCTGACTTAGTGACTAGCCTGTAGTTCTAAACTGACTGATGTTGAGATTAGTCAAATATATTTTGATAAAATGAGAAGCATAAAAGTGATTGGCCTTATGTAAGTGGGGTTTACTTTGGTGGATCCCCTTGTCACTTTTGGGGCCTATTTTAGATAAGCTGATGTTTTCTCTCAGAAAGCAGCTATATCTGGTGCTCTATCTGTATTGGTTGGTAAAGGGACCATTGAATTAAAATGAACAGTTCATGGTAGACCTGGCCAAAATGGATATAGAATGGGATGATAGAAGCTAAGGTGGAGGCTGTGAAAGACTGATGTCTACATATGGAGACTGTGAGCTTGACTCTGCACAGAATATTTCAGCTATATATCTAGGGATAGGAGTTATATATCACTGTTGGCTACTCCATACTCTTCTGGCTGTGAACTAGAATACTTTGGAAAGTGTATGTTGAGCCTCTCTTAGGGTCCTGAGGATGGCTAACTGTGTGTCCCAGTAAGGAGCTGCTAAGGGTGTTTCTCCTTTCTTACCCAATGTCCTCCAAGTCAGGCCACCAATAGCTTATACAAAAGCTTTGTGAAAACCAGGACAAAGGTTATCCATCTGATATGGTTTGGCTCTGTGTCCCCACCCAAATCTCATCTTGTAGCTCCCAGAATTCTCATGTGTTGTGGGAGGGACCCAGTGGGAGGTAACTGAATCATGGGGGCAGGTCTTTCCCGTGCTGTTCTCGTGATAGCAGATAAGTCTCACAAGATCTGATGGTATTATAAGGGGGAGTTTCCCTATACAAGCTCTCTCTTTGCCTACTGCCATCCATGTAAGACGTGACTTGCTCCTCCTTGCTTTCTGCCATGATTGTGAGGATTCCCCAGCCACGTGGAAATGCAAGTCCAATTAAACCTCTTTTTTTTTTAATTGCCCAGTCTCGGGTATGTTTATCAGCAGCATGAAAATGGACTAATACGCCGTCTTCTCTATGGTCCTAGGGGCACGGATTAGGGATGGAGCAGAAGGGGGATTTTAGGCACTTTGTGCTGAAAACAACCTATATAATTACATATGATGGCTCTTTCTCTATTGTCTAGTGCCAGGCATCTCTGGGGTATTAATACTTAAGGGAGAATCCCATTGTCTACTTTTGGTTGAACATCTATTACATACTTATATAGGTAATTAGCATACTTTCTATGAATACTGGATATATTTATAGTGTATATACTAAAACTTAATCTGGAGGTAGCATTTAAAGTTTTCTAGATTTTTCTAACTTCCTTTGTTTCACGTATGACAAACTTTAGTTATGATAACTTTAGTTATGAAGAAACTTCAGAAGATTTCACCCCATCTGTTTCTGATATTGATTATTCTAAACCAGAAAAGAGAGTGTGAATTCATAAAATATCTTGGTCAGTAAAGCAGATGGTCATGAGAGTCTATAGAAATTCACTTAGCATCCACAAGTCCAGAGGATGCAGTTACCATGCTGCTCAGTTGAGATGAGAGAGAGAAAATGTGTTCAGAAAGTCATATAACAACACCAATTCCAGGTTTACTTATGCTTCATATTTTTTTTACTCTTTGTGGCTGGAAGAAAAATGGAGTCTCCAAGACATCCACATTTGAATCTCTGGAACCTGTGAATATGTTACTTTATATGGCAAAAGGAACTTTGCAGGTGTGAGAAAAGTTGAGGACCTTGAGATGGGGAGATCATCCTGGATTATTTGAATAAGCCCAAATTCATCAAATGAATTCTTAAAAGAACCTTTCCTCTGAGATGAGAGTCTGAGGGAGATGTGGCTATGGAAGAATGGTCAGAGAGCAATGCAAAGCTGCTGGCTTTGAAGATGGAAGAAGGGGCCATAAGCCAAGAAATATGGTTGGTTTCTAGGAGCTGGAAGAGGCAAGAAGACATATTCTCCTCTAGACCCTCCAGAAGAAATGCAGCCTCACTGACACCTTAATTTTAGCCCTGAAAGACCCATTTCAGAACTCTGACCTACAGAACTGTAAGATTGTAAGTTTGTAGTGTTTTAAGCCACTAAATTTATGGTAATTTATTATAGCAGTAACAGAAAATCAATACATGCTTTATGCAGGTAGTACTAAATTACATATTGCAGGTTTATGTTTGTTTGAGGACAGCTCTTTCTTTATTTTTAGAGATAGCACCTTGCTCTGTCACCAGGCCGGAGTGCAGCAGTGTGTTGATAGCTCACTGGAACCTCAAATTCCTGGGCTTAATCCATCTTCCCACCTATGTCTCCCACATGCATGTAGCTAGGACTAGATGCATGTGCCAGCATACCTGGCTAATTTTTTTTGGCTTTTTTTTTTTTTTTTGTAGAGATGGGGTCTCACTATTTTTCCCAAGCTGATCTCAAACTCCTGTGCTCAAACAATCCTCCTGCGTTGGCCCTGCCAAAGTTCTCAGATTACAGGTATAAGCCACCACACCTGGCTGGACAGCTCTTTCAAGGACTCTCTGTTTTTAATTTAAAATCTAATTTTAATTTTAATTTAGTTTTTTAAATTAAAACAATATACTTTGAACATCTGTGCATCAAAAGACCCTACCAACAGAGTGAAGAGGTAATCAATGGCATGGGAGAAAATATTTGCAGATTATGTATCTTATATGGGATTAATATTCTGAATAAATAAAGAACTCCTACAAATAATAAAAAACCAAGCAACCTGATTAAAAAATAGGCAAAGAATTGGATAGAGATCTCTCTAAAGAAGATATAAAAATGGCCAATATACACATAAAAAGATGCTCAAAGTCACTGATCATTAGGGAAAGGCAAATCAAAATCTCAACGCAAATCAAAATCACTTCATATGCATTAGGATGGCTATTATTTAAAAAACAGAAACTAAAACTCAGTGAGAATGGGTATGAAGTTACTTGAAGTTATTCCAATGCATTGTTAGTGGGAATGTAAAATCGTGCCACTGCTGTGGAAAACAGTATGATGATTCAGCAAAAAATTAAACAGAATTACTTTATGATCTAGCAGTTTCACTTCTGGGTATATACCTAAGAGAACTGAAAGCAGAGGCACTGGTGAAGCCTCGTCTCTACTAAAAATAAAAAAATTATGTGGTGGCAGGCACCTGTAATCCCAGCTGCTCGGGAGGCTGAGGCAGAGAATTGCTTGAACCTGGGAGGTGGAGGTTGCAATGAGCTGAGATCGCACCACTGCACTCCAGCCTGGGTGACAGAGCAAGACTCTGTCTCATAAAAAAAAAAAAAAAAAAAAAAGAAGAAAAGAAAAAGGAATGAAACTGGGGATCCCAGATCGAAGATGGCCGAGTAGGAACAGCTCCAGTCTGCAGCTCCTAGCAAGATCAATGCAGAAGGTAGGTGATTTCTGCATTTCCAACTGGGGTACACAGCTCATCTCATTGGCACTGGTTAGGCAGTGGGTGGAGCTCATGGAGGGCTAGCCAAAGCAGGGTGGGGCATCATCTCACCCAGGAAGTGCAAGGGGTTGGGGAACTCCCTCCCCTAGCCAAGGGAAGCCGTAAGGGACTGTGCCATGAGGGATGTAGCTGTCACACAGATACCACGCTTTTCCCATGGTCTTTGCAACCCACAGACCAGGAGATTCCCTTGGGTGCCTACCCCACCAGGGCTCTGGGTTTCAAGCACAAAACTGGGCGGCCGTTTGGGCAGACACTGAGCTAGCTGCAGGAGTTTTTTTTTTCATACCCCAGTGGTGCCTGGAATGCCAGTGAGACAGATCGTTCACTCCACTGGAAAGGGGGCTGAAGCCCATGGAGCCCAGCAAGCTAAGATCTGCTGGCTTGAAATTCTCACTGCCAGCACAGTTAAGTCTGAAGTCGACCTGGGACACTCGAGCTTGGTTGGGGGCGGGGTGTCTGCCATTACTGAGGCTTGAGTAGGTGGTTTTCCCTTCACCATGTAGACAAAGCTGCCTGGAAGTTTGAACCGGGCAGAGTCCACCACAGCTTGGCAAAGCCACTGTAGCCAGACTACCTCTCTAGATTCTTCCTCTCTGAGCAGAGCATCTCTGAAAGAAAGGCAGCATCCCCAGTCAGGGGCTTATAGATAAAACTTTCCTCTACCTGGGATAGAGCACCTGGGGGAAGGGGTGGCTGCGGACACAGCTTCAGCAGACTTAAAAGTTCCTGCCTGGTGACACTGAAGTGAGCAGCAGATCTCCCAGCACATAGCTTGAGTTCTGCTAAGGGACAGACTGCCTCCTCAAGTGGGTCCCTGACCCCTGTGCCTCCTGACTGGGAGACACTTCCCAGCCAGGGTTGACAGACACCTCATACAGGAGAGCTCCAGCTGGCATTTGGCAAATGCCCCTCTGGGACAAAACTTCCAGAGGAAGGAACAGGCAGCAGTCTGCTATTCTGCAGCCTCCACTGGTGATACCCCAGGCAAACAGGTTCTGGAGTGGACCTCCAGCAGACCTGCAGCAGAGGGGCCTGACTGTTAGAAGGAAAACTAACAAACAGAAAGGAATAGCATCAGTGTCAACAAACAGGATGACCACACAAACCCCGTCCAAAGGTCACCAACATCAAAGACCAAAGGTAGTTAAATCCACAAAGATGAGGAAAAACCAGTGCAAAAAGGCTGAAAACTCCAAAAACCAGAAGGCCTCTTCTCCTCCAAAGGATCACAACTCCTCACCAGCAAGGGATGGAAAATGAGTTTGATGAACTGACAGAAGTAGGCTTCAGAAGGTGGGTAATAACAAATTCCTCTGAGCTAAAGGAGCATGTTCTAACCCAAAGCAAGGAAGCTAAGAACCTTGAAAAAAGGTTAGAGGAATTGCTAACTAGAATAACCAGTTTAGAGAAGAACATAAATGGCCTGATGGAGCTGCAAATCACAGCATGAGAACTTTGTGAAGCACACATAAGTATCAGTAGCCAAATCGATCAAGCAGAAGAAAGGATGTTGGAGATTGAAGATCAACTTAATGAAATAAAGCGTGAAGACAATATTAGAGAAAAAAGAATGAAAAGGAACAAACAGAGCCTCCAGAAAATATGGGACTATGTGTAAAGACCAAACCTATGTTTGATTGGTGTACCTGAAAGTGACAGGGAGAATGTAACCAAGTTGGAAAACACTCTTCAGGATATTATCCAGGAGAACTTCCCCAACCTAGCAAGACAGGCCAACATTCAAATTCAGGAAATACAGAGAACACCACAAAGATACTTCTCAAGAAGAGCAACCCCAAGACACATAATCATCAGATTCACCGAGGCTGAAATGAAGGAAAAAATGTTAAGGGCACCCAGAGAGAAAGGTCGGGTTACCCACAAAGGGAAGCCCATCAGACTAACAGCAGATCTCTCTGCAGAAACCCTAAAAGCCAGAAGAGAGTGGGGGCCAATATTCAACATTCTTAAAAAGAAAGAATTTTCAACCCAGAATTTCACATCCAGCCAAACTAAGCTTTGTAAGCGAAGGAGAAATAAAATCCTCTACAGACAAGCAAATGCTGAGAGATTTTTGTCTCACTACCAGGCCTGCCTTACAAGAGCTCCCGAAGGAAGCACTAAATATGGAAAGGAAAAACTGGTACCAGCCACTGCAAAAACATACCAAATAAAGACCATCAACACTATAAAGAAACTGCATCAACTAACGGGCAAAATAACCAGCTAGCATCATAATGACAGGATCAAATTCACACATAACAATAACAACCTTAAATGTAAATGGGCTAAATGCCCCAGTTAAAAGACACAGACTGGCAAATTGGATAGAGTCAAGACCCATCAGTGTGCTGTATTCAGGAGACTTGTCTCATGTGCAAAGACACACATAGGCTTGAAATAAAGGGATGGAGGAATATTTACCAAGCAAATGGAAATCAAAAAATAAAAACAATTAAAAAAAGGAGGAGTTACAATCCTAGTCTTTGATAAAACAGACTTTAAACCAACAAAGATAAAAAAGACAAGGGCATTACATAATGGTAAAGGGAATAATGCAACAAAAAGAGCTAACTATCATAAATACATATGCACCCAATACAGGAGCACCCAGATTCATAAAGCAAGTTCTTAGAGACCTACATAGAGACTTAGACTCCCACACAATAATAGTGGGAGACTTTAACACCCTACCATCAATATTAGATCAATGAGACAGAAAATTAACAAGGATATTCAGGACTTGAACTCAGCTCTGGACCAAGCAGACCTAATAGACATCTACAGAACTCTTCACCCCAAATCAAGAGAATATACATTCTTCTCAGCACTACATGGCACTTATTCTAAAATTGACCACATAATTGAAAGTAAAACACTCCTTAGCAAATGCAAAAGAATGGAAATCATAACAAACAGTTTCTCAGACCACAGTGCAATCAAATTAGAACTCAGGATTAAGAAACTCACTCAAAACCACACAACTACATGGAAACTGAACAACCTGCTCCTGAATGACTACTGGATAAATAACGAAAATAAGACAGAAATAAATAAGTTCTTTGCAACTGATGAGAGCAAAGACACAACATACCAGAATCTCTGGGACACAGCTAGAGGGAAATTTATAGCACTAAATGCCCACAAGAGAAAGCAGGAAAGATCTAAAATCGACACCCTAACATCACAATTAAAAGAACTAGAGAAGCAAGATCAAACAAATGCAAAAGCTAGCAGAAGACAAAAAAATAACTAGGATCAGAGCAGAAATGAAGGAGATAGAGACACAAAATCCCTTCAAAAAACCAATGAATCCAGGAGCTGGTTTTTTGAAAAGTTTAACAAAATAGATAGACCACTAGCCAGACTAATAAAGAAGAAAAGAGAGAAGAATCAAATAGACACAATAAAAAATGATAAAGGGGATATCACCACTGATCCACAGAAATACAAACTACCATCAGAGAATACTTTAAACATCTCCATGCAAATAAACTAGAAAATCTAGAAGAAATGGATAAATTCCTGGACACATACATGCTCCAAAGACTAAGCCAGGAAGAAGTCGAATCTCCGAATAGACCAATAACAAGTTCTGAAATTGAGGCAGTAATTAATGGCCTACCAACCAAAAAAAGCCCAGGACCAGATTCACAGTTGAATTCTACCAGAGGTACAAAGAGGAGCTGGTACCATTCCTTCTGAAACTATTCCAAACAATACAAAAAGAGGGCCTCCTCCCTAACTCATTTTATGAGGCCAGCATCATCCTGATACCAAAACCTGGCAGAGACACAACAAAAAAAGAAAATTTCAGGCCAATATCTCTGATGAATATCTATGTGAAAATCCTCAGAAAAATACTGGCAAACTGAATCCAGCAGCACATCAAAAAGCTTACCCACCACGATCAGGTCGGCTTCAACCCTGGGATACAAGGCTGGTTCAACATACACAAATCAATAAACACAATCACATAAACAGAACCAAGAACAATAACCACATGATTATCTCAGTAGATGCAGAAAAGGCCTTTGATAAAATTCAACACTTCTTCATGCTAAAAACTCTCAATAAACTAGGTATTGATGGAACATATCTCAAAATAATAAGAGCTATTTATGACAAACCCACAGCCAATATCATACTGAATGGGCAAAAGCTGGAAGCATTCCCTTTGAAAACCAGCACAAGACAAGGATGCTCTCTCTCACCGCTCCTATTCAACATAGTATTAGAACTTCTGGCCAGGGCAATCAGGCAAGTGAGAGAAATGAAGGGTATCCAAATAGGAAGAGAGGAAGTCAAATTGTCTCTGTTTGCAGATGACATAATTGTATATTTCGAAAATCCCATCATCTAAGCCCCAAATCTCCTTAAGCTGATAAGGACTTCAGCAAAATCTCAGGTTACAAAATCGATGTGCAAAAATCACAAGCATTCCTATACATCAATAATAGACGAACAGAGAGCCAAATCCTGAGTGAACTCCCATTCACAATTGCTACAAAGAGAATAAAATACCTAGGAATACAACTTACAAGGGATGTGAAGGACCTCTTCAAGGAGAACTACAATCCACTGCTCAAGGAAATAAGAGAGGATACAAACAAATGGAAAAACATTCCATGCTCATGGATGGGATGAATCAATCTTGTGAAAATGGCCATATTTCCCAAAGTAATTTATAGATTCAGTGCTATTCCCATTAAGCTACCATTGACTTTTTTCACAGAATTAGAAAAAACTACTTTAAATTTCATATGGAACAAAAAAAGAGCCCATATAGCCAAGACAATCCTAAGCAAAAGAACAAAGCTGGAGGCATCACGCTACCTGACTTCAAACTATACTACAAGGCTACAGTAGCCGAAACAGCATGGTATTGGTACCAAAACAGACATATAAACCAATGGAACAGAACAGAGGCCTCAAAAATAACGCCACACATCTACAGCCATCTGATCTTTGACAAACCTGACAAAAACAAGCAATGAGGAAAAGATTCCCTATGTAATAAATGGTGTTGGGAAAACTGGCTAGTCATATGCAGAAAACTGAAATTGGACCCCTTCCTTACACCTTATACAAAAATTAACTCAAGATGGATTAAATACTTAAACGTAAGTCCTAAAACCATAAAAACCCTAGAAGAAAACCTAGGCAATACCATTCAGGACATAGGCATGGGCAAAGACTTCATGACTAAAACACCAAAAGCAATGGTAACAAAAGCCAAAATTGACAAATGATATCTAATTAAACTAAGGAGCTTCTGCACAGCAAAAGTAACTACCATCAGAGTGAACAGACTACCTACAGAATGGGGGAAAATTTTTGCAATCTATCAATCTGACAAATGGCTAATATCCAGAATCTACAAAGAACTTAAACAAATTTACAAGAAAAAAGTGGGCGAAGGATATGAACAGCCACTTCTCAAAAGAAGACATATATGCAGCCAAAAAAATATGAAAAAAAGCTCATCATCACTGGTCGTTAGAGAAATGCAAATCAAAACCACAATGAGATACCATCTCACGCCAGTTAGAATGGAGATCATTAAAAAGTCAGGAAACAACAGATGCTGGAGAGGATGTGGAGAAATAGAAACCCTTTTACATTGTTGGTGAGAGTACAAATTAGTTCAGCCACTGGGGAAGACAGTGTGGTGATTCCTCAAGGATCTAGAACCAGAAATACCATTTGACCCAGCCATCTCATTACTGGGTATATACCTAAAGGATTACAAATCATTCTACTATAAAGACACATGCACACGTATGTTTATTGCAGCACTGTTCACAATAACAAAGACTTGGAACCAACCCAAATGCCCATCAATGATAGACTGGATTAAGAAAATGTGGCACATATACACCATGGAATATTATGCAGCCATAAAAAAGGATGAGCTCATGTCATTTGCAGGGACATGGATGAAGCTGGAAACCATCATTCTCAGCAAACTAACACAGGAACAGAAAACCAAACACCGCATGTTCTCACTCATAAGTGGGAGTTGAACAATGAGAACACATGGACACAGGGAGGGAACATCACATACCGGGGCCTGTTGGGGTGTAGGGGGATAGGGGAGGGATAGCATTAGGAGAAATACTTAATGTAGATGACAGGTTGATGGGTGCAGCAAACCACCATGGATCGTGTATAGCTATGTAACAAACCTGCACGTTCTGCCCATGTATCCCAGAACTTAAAATATAATAAAATATAAATAAATAACAAAAAAGAATGAAAGTTTGACACCTTTTGTAATACAGATAAGCCTTGCAGATATTATTATAGGTGAAATAAAGCAGACATGAAAAGAACTATCCTATGATGCTTATTTCTGAGAGATACCTAAAGTAGTCAAATTCACAGCGACAAAAAGTAGCATGGTGGTTGCCAGGGGCTGGAAGAAGGGGGAATGGGAATTATTGTTTAATGAGTAAGGAGTTCAGTTTAGAAAGATCAAAAAGTTCTGGAGATAGATGGTGGTGATGATTTCATAGCAATGTGAATGTACTTAATGCCGCTGAACTGTACACTTAAAATGGTAAATTTTGTTAT
Source organism: Pan paniscus (assembly GCF_029289425.2). Taxonomy (NCBI): domain Eukaryota; kingdom Metazoa; phylum Chordata; class Mammalia; order Primates; family Hominidae; genus Pan; species Pan paniscus. The sequence continues at coordinate 31,737,572 of NC_073264.2, read as the reverse complement.
GTATATTATGCCAAATTTAAAAAAGTAACATTATTTGAGAAAAGGAACCTAAATGAGATCGGTTCAGGCACATTTCAGAAATGATAAGGAAAGCGTAGCAATAGAGATGGGTCTTGTAGAGCAGTGATTCTCAGGTAGGTGGAGATTTTTATTTCCTAGAGGACATTGTGCAATATCTGGAAACTTATTTGGTTGTCACAGTTGAAGGTTGCTCCTGGCATCTAGTGGGTAGAGGCAGGGATGCTGCTAAACATCCCTGATGAGATGTACAGAACAGCCCCTCCACAACAAAGAATTATCTAGCCCCAAATTTCAATAGCACTGAGGGTAAGAAACTGTGTTGTAGAGATATTGGGTAATGTGGTTGAATAGAGTTAAAGGGACTGATGAGAAGAGTATCTTAAATGGTAAGCCAGGGAGTTTGTAGTGCATGCAATGGGTAATACATTATTTAAGTTGGGGGAAGGAGGACTTAACAGTGATTGAGAAAGGTTCATCATAGGAGGATGGATGAGATGCAAAGAAAAATTAAAAGCGGGAGACCAGATAGGCAGTTGCTGTGGTAATCTAGTACGGTGTAGAAATATCTATAATGCTCCATGTCATTTCATGTGGCAGACATTGCTCTAAGGGCTTCATATGTATTAACTTACATTGTTCTTATAATATTTCTGTGTTATAATCATCATTCTCATTTTAAAGAAGAGGAAAGGAACAGAGTGAGTGCCAAAGGTCATTAAAGGATGGTTGGAGCTAGGCTTTGAACCCAGGAAATCTATGCTGCCTTTTTTTTTTAATAGGTGGTACTTCTTTTTAATGCCTGGATACATCACCTTTTTTCTCGGTTGGAAAATTAGGTTTATGGTTAAGTAGGATGAGGGAATTATCTAAACTTTCCAACCTCCTTTCTACATTAGGCTGAGTTTGAGGAAGATGGAGACAGTTGAGAAGACAGCAACCAGCTTTTTGAAATTTAGAAAATTGCTTGCAGGGAAGATTAGATTGAGAGTGGGTGAATTAAACATATAGATTGGAGGAGGTGAATAATCAGGGAGAGATTGCAATTTCTCACCCACAAGCTCTCAAATTCTGACTCTCCAAAAGCTTCAGCAGGCTGTAGATGCCATTTCACTGACATGCATCAAACTTGAAAAACACAATCTAGGCCAGGATTGTCACTCCACCTCCTACTCCCCAGTAACACTCACTCATCTTGAGCACTTCCCACTCAATAATCCTTTCCCATGAAAAGGAAGATGGCCATGCCCTGCTGTGATGGTCTGTGAGCTTGTTTAGGGAATGAAGTGGTCTGTGCCACTGAGGAGGAAGAGAGGAGAGAAAAGGGATTCTTTATTTCATTGAAAGCACATCACACTTGACTCCTTGCCTGCTCTTTGTAATTAGTATTGCAGTTTGCTGTAGCTCTGAAGATCTAGGAAAGGCTGAAAAGCTTCTGGCCCAGTTAGTGTTTGCTCCTAAAGAGATTTAAGACCAGAAAATCAGCTGTTTTAGTCTTAATTCTCTTACTAATACATTATTTAATCTTGGACAATATTACCGTATTCATCATTATTGCACTGCCTGCTTTTCCATGCAACATCTCTTGATATTCATATTAGGTTGCTGGAGAAGGCAAAGCAGATATTATTAGCAGTTTTTTTTCCTATAAGAAAAACTGAACTTCTGAAAGGGTACATGATCTATTTAGGGTCACCCTGCTAGCAGGTGGCAAGGCTGGACCACAAGTGTGATTTCACTCACTTCCAATTCATTTGTTCTGGTATCACTGCTTCTCTAACCCTAGGGTGCATAAGAGTCACCTAAAGAGTTTATTAATGTGCAGATTCCTGGTATCTATTCCTAGGCATAGCATCTGTATTATTGTGGAATGATACTATGGTATCTATTTCTATAGTATCTCTATTATTATAGTAATAACATAGTATGGAGATAGTATCTCTATACTAACTTAGTAGGCCTGGGGTGGGATCTGAGAATTTTCATATTAGTGGTGTTGGAGTGCAGTCCATTTTCAAAGTGACACTGCTTTATACTATATTGATGTACCTCTCTGTACCTCAGTTTCCTCATCTGTTAAAGACAAATGGTAATAACCAGCTGTCTTCATTTTGGGGATTACTGTTGGGACTGCGGTGAATTAAAGATGGCTACAAGTACTCTGCGTCTCCTCCCAGCAGGAGGAATAATACATCTCCTTGCCTCTTGATTCTGGGCTGGCCTGGTGACTTGTTCTAATGAATTGATGTGACATTTGACTTCCAAGCAAGACTTCAAGTAGCCTGGCAGCTTCCACTCTTGCCCTTGTAGAACCCTGAAATCACCATGCAGAGAGGCCCAGGCAAGAGCTTGTGGTGACAGAGACCCAGCTAACCACCCCGGCATGTGAGTGAGACCCTCCAGGATCTTCCTACAGTTAACTGAGGCTGAATGAGTGAGATTGTGAGAAATAATAAATTGTTGTTGTGTTAAGCCACTAGATTTTGGAAGGGTTTGTTATGTAGCAGTAGACAGTTCAAATGAAGATAAAATGAATAATAATTATGAAAATATTTTGAAATTACAGTAGCACAAATTCTCAAAGAATAAAGCTTTTTCATAATAATAAAATCAACTGTGCTAAAAATTAACAAAGCAGACCAAAGATTTAAAATCAATTTTAAGACTAGAATAAACATTGAATAAAAAAGAAATCTATGAATACATAGTGATAAAAATAGATAAATGAGTGAATGAATGGAAGACTAGAGGACTTTTCTGTCCACTAAGTGTAGAGGGAGAAGTAGAGTTGGAAAATTAGCATTTTGCAACCATATAGTAAAGATTGGTTGGAGCAAGTCACGCACAGATGCTAAATCTATGGGGAAAGTATGATGAAGATGATATTTGCTTGCTCTCAATGTATCTTCCTATGGATTGTTACTAATTACAAAAGAAAAATCCCTAATTACACAGAAGAAAGACCTTACAATACCATGACCGGGTAATCAAAATTAAAATCACCAATGAGGGTAGATGAATATTGTGTGCTTCTAGATGTGATACCATGAGAAGGATAAAAATATTACTGGGAATGTGTAACCTGAATCTACTCTTGAGGAAAGAGATAAACTCAAATTGAGGATATTCTATGAAATAACTCACTTGCATTATTCAAAAATTAAAATATCATGAAAGATATAGAAAAGCTGAGGAATTCCTCCAGATGAAGGGAGACCAAAGAGACATGGCAACTAAATACAATACATCATCTTAACTGGATCCTGTACCTGAGGGGGAAAGATGACATAAGGGGCATTATGAGAACATTTGAAAAGATTGGAATATAGACTGCAGATAAGGTAAAAATATGGTATCAACATTAAATTCTCTGAATTTGAAAACTGTTCTGAAACCAAATATTCTTGGTCTTAGAAAATGCACATTCATTTATCAAGAAGCAAAGGGTCATGTTGTAGCAATCTACTCTCAAATAGTTTAGAAAAATAAATTACATGCACATACGACAGTGAGAGATGATAAAGCAAATGTGGCAAAATGTTAAAAATTAATGCATCTTGCTAAAGAACAGATGAGTTATTCAAGCTATTCTTGCAACTTTTCTGTGAGTTTGAAAATGTTTTGAAACAAAATGCTACAGAAAGTATATAGGTGAATATATTTTTGATCTTCAAGTGAAGATGAACTTTGCAAGCTTAATAAAAGGAAGAAACAAATTATTGATAGATTTGATCACATTAAAAAGCAGTAAAATCATTAACAAAATTCAAAGACAAAATATAGGCTAGGAAAATATTTGCAATAAAAATAACACAAGAAGAATATAATTAAAGTTGTAAATATGAAGAGCTCATACAAATTGTACTAGGTAAACAAAGAGAGATATTCAAAAAAATCAAAGAAAAAATACTAACCAGTGTTAGAAAATTTATTCTTACAAGTAACACAAAAATGCAAATGAAAAAGAAACATGCCTTTTCACTCATGGAATTAGCAAAGATAGAAAATGATAATACTCAATGCTGTCAATGATGTAGCATGGTGAGCACTTATAGTAGTAACTGTGAATCTGTACAATCTGGAAAGCAATTTGGCAGTATGTATAAAGAATTTTAAATGTGTTTTTACTCTTGATCCAGTATTAAATTCTAGAAATTCATCTTATGGAAAGAATCGAAAATCCAAACAACAATTTATACATAAAAATGTTCTTTGTAGCATTGTTTATGTTATTTCAAATTTTCATAGTCCAGGAGGAGGTTAAATAAATTAGTTTCACATGATGTTAGTAAAAAGTTTTCAATAACATGGGGGCTGTGATGGTTAATATTGAGTGTCAACTTCATTGGATTGAAGGATGCAAAGTATTGTTCCTGCGTATGTCTGTGAGGGTGTTGCCAAAGGAAATAAACATTTGAGTCAGTGGACTGGGAGTGGCAGACCCGCCCTCAGTCTGGGTGGGCACCATCTAATCAGCTGCCAGCCTGACTAGAATAAAGCAGGCAGAAGGTGGAAAGAGCAGACTTGCTGAGTCCTCTGGCCTTCATCTTTCTCTGATGCTGGATACTTCCTGCCCTCAAACATCGGACTCCAAGTTCTTCAGCTTTTAGATTCTTGGACTTACACCAGTTGTTTGCCAGAGGCTCTAGGGTCTTTGGCCACAGACTGAAGGCTGCACTGTTGGCTTCCCTGCTTTTGAGTTTTTGGGACTCAGACTGGCTTCCTTGCTCCTCAGCTTGCAGACGGCCTATTGAGGGACTTAACCTTGTGATCGTGAGAGTCAACGCTCCTTAAACTCCCTTTCGTATATACATGTATCCTGTTAGTCCTGTCCCTCTAGAGAACCCTGACTAATACAGGGGCTTACTGTATAATACATTATTCAAAATGAAAGTTTACTCTTAAAAGACTAAATGGGATTAAAACAGAATATTAGCAGTGATCCGAAGGTAAGGGTCCTAGCAGGTAACAGTTGACATCCTCAGTAAGGTTTAGCTGAAGAAAGTTTAAAGAAGGGATGATTTGTAGAGATGTGGGCAGAGTTATGGAAATCAGAAGGCAAAGATAATACATCCAGGGACTTCACAGCAGAGGATAGGTCTACCATTCCCGCCCAGTCTTGAAGGGGCCAAGAGCAGGGATGATTACCAGAGACTGGAAAGAGCTGAAGCTGTGAAAGATCTTAAACCAGCTCTTTTCCTACACTCTGATGTCCTGAGCTCCCGGTTGGGCACGTGATATGAAAAGCCTGGGTAATGCAGTCCTTAGGGATCAGACTTCTGGTATACAGAGCAGGGCAGAGAAGAACGGTGAATGGATCTAGCAATCCAAACAGAAAGTAACCAGCACAAGTACTATCTCTGGCTGGAATATTGTGAATGCTTAGTATTTTCTTTTTATCTACTAACCTATAAAACTCCTGGCCCTGCTGTGAACACCCTTTGCCTATGAGAAGTTGCATAACAAAAGGCATATAGGTTACATATAATTTTCTCTCTCTCAAGCTATCATTGCAAACAATTTTAAATGTAAAATTTCTATATTTGTCTAACCTATTTGTTATGATGTTCTTCACCATTTAACTCTCTCCTCATAACACCTCTTTCTTGATTTCCTGTATTGTGTGTCTTTTTCTTATACTATTTGTATATTTTGTAAGGAAGCTTCTGACAACGACAGCAAAAATCCCATAGGAATGTCTGCTTTATGAATGGCTGTGACTACCTAAAGCACTTCACTGTTGTAGAAACAACAGAAGTAACGGCTTTGATTTGGTCAAAGCCAATTAGGACAAGGGCAGGCTACTTCCTATCTTCCCCACACCTGGGGAAATGCAGTTTTCAGAATTCCCCTGGTGATTGTTGAGTTGGAGAAATGTTCAATGTAGATGAGAACATTGCTTTCCCATTTTTAGGACCACTGTGACTATGATGAATGTTTTGTCTAGGACCACCCTTCAAACTGGCCAAATGTTCATAAATCTATAATTGGGAAGCACAGCTATAATATCAAAATCCAAATTCATTTTGGTTGAGCTGAGAAACATAATAATTGAATACTTTTGTTTGAAATGTGTTGATTTTATAGAAGGTGTCTGGAATGAAGCAAGTGACTGTATTTTAAAATATGTCTTTTATTAAAAAATTTTTCTCTACAAAAAAAACCTCACATTAATTTAATCAGGCAAATCTGAAATTTGTAACAGACATTTTGTGTTTGAAAAGCAGTCATATTGAAGGTCTGTAATGATATATCATTTTGGCCTTGACAAGCTAATTTGAAAAAAAAGATTTTGAAAGAAAAAAGGTGTTTTATTCACTTGGAATTTTGAATAACTTCTTTAAGTATAATTTGAAATGATTAAGACAACTTGTTACCTACTAAAAGGCTTGGGTCATGTATATTTTGACTTAAACTGTTTCGCATATTGACATTGATTTTGATCATTTGCTCACTATCAAGGCATCTCTGCAGATATTATGCAGTAAAACCATTAACAACACAGATTTCAATTCAGAATTTTGAAATCCATTTAGTTGTTGTATGTGCATTTGGTTCATTGAGAAGCTCAGTCACGATCAACCTGTCATGGCTTATCTCCTTGGAGAAGCACTAATTTTCTCCAATGCTTTAACCTGTTTGAGTGTCAAGAAATTGGACCCTGAACTCTATTTGAAGTCACAGTTTCAGGTTGTAGTTCCATTTACTCAGGTACAGTTTTAAAAATATTATTTTGAAGTAAATTAGATTTTATAAATACTTATTTCTCCCCCTTTCATTTTTTTCATGTTATCACATATATTAGTTCTGACATTACTATTCATCTAACTCTAATGATTAACTTAAGTAAATGGACTGGCATGGTATGTTTACCAATTAATCAATTGATAAAATACATTTATACATAAAATATGTAATTAATCATAACTTATGTATTAATGAACATTCAAACAAAATCAGAATAGATTAAATGACTCATCTGATAGCTTAGTTATCAACATATTTAGAAAGTAACAACTTAACATCAATTTTTTAAATAAGTAAGTGAAAATAGAGACCTGTAGTGAGAATTCAGCTGATGAAACATAAGAATAACTTGAGCTAAGGATGAACTAGATGAAGAATGAAGAGAATTAATTATATATATATGTATAAAATCACTGCCATTTTCCCTTGCAGAAATTGAAATTAACATAAAAACAATGCCATTTATAACATCGAAAATATGAAATACTTAGGGATAAATTTGACAAAATTTACATAAGACATATACACTGAAAACTACAAAACATTGAAAGCAACTAAAAAAAGCCAAAGTCAATGGAGAGATGCATTGTTTTCATGGATCAGACATCTTATTATTATGATGTCATTTATCCCTAAATTAATGCATAGATGTAATATAATCATAATTCCAGTTGGCTTTTGTACAAATTGTCCAGCTTAGAATATACATTTCTAAAATTTACTTGGAAATGCAAAGTATTTAGAATAATACACACACACACACACACACACACACACACACACGCGCACACCAGAATAACACTGCAAAAGAAGAACAAAGTAGAAGTACTAACTGTAGAATTCAAGAATTATTATAAAGCTATAATAATCAAGGCGGTGTGGTATTGGTACAAAGTTAGAAATACAGCTCAATGAATCAGGAGTCCACAAATAGATCCGAATAGGTTTGGTCAAGTGATTTTTGACAAATATGCTAAGAAAATTCAATGAAGAAAATATAATCTTTGTAACATATGGTGCTAGAACAATTGGATAACCCTATGCAAAAGAATGAACTGCCACCCTGATCTCACACCACATAAAAATTTGACTCAAAATGAATCACAGTCTTAATGGCTAAAATTTTTAAAACCCTAAACTAAAACATAGGAAAAAATATTAGTGCCTTTGGGTTTGGCAAAGTTTTTATAAGTACTAACAAAAAGCACAAACTGCAAAATCAGTAAGTGGGACCTCATCAAAATCAAGAACTTTTGCTTTTGAAATACAATGTTTAGGAAATTGAAAAGGCAAGTGAGACAATGGGAGAAAATATTTGAAAACACTCATCTGACAAAGGACTTGTATCTAGGATATAGAAAGAAATCTCACAACTTAATTATAGGAAGACAAACAATCCAATTAAAAGTGGGCACCTGATTCTAACAGATGCTTCATCAAAGAAGAGATATGAACGGTAATTAAACACACAAAGGATGCTCAACATCACAGTCTTTAGGGAAATGCAAATTAAAACTATAATAAGCACCCAATAAAATGGCTAAAATTAATAAGACTGACCATATTAAGTGCTGAGAATTTGGAGTTACTGGAACTCTCATAGACTGCTCATGTTACGGCCATTTGGAAACGGTATGGCCATTTAGGAAAACAATTTGGCAATTACTTAGAAAGTAAAATATATACCTACCATTTGACCTAGCCTTTCTACTTATGGGTATCTATCCAAAAGAAATGAAAACATATGCCTGCCCGTGGATGTCCATAGGAACTTTATTTGAATTAGCCCCAAACTGGAAACAATCCAAATACCCATCAACAGATAAATAGATAACTGCAATATGCTACATCTATACAATGAAATGCTATCAAGAAATAAAAATGAATGAACTATTGATACATGCAGCAACATGGATTAGTCTCAAAATTATTATGCTGAATAAAAGAAGCCAGGCAAAAAAATACATGCTAAATGATTCCATTTGTTAAAATTTCTGGAAAATGCATATTAATCTATAGGAGCAATAAACAGATCTGTGATTGACTATAGATAGAGGAATATGAAGTGGGTGGAATGGATTACAAAGGTTGTGAAGAAAATTTTGGAGGTAAATGGATAAATCATTACCATGAAATGGATTTTTCATGGTAATGATGTCATAGGTGTATACAATAGTCCCCCCTTATCTGTGGTTTTGCTTTCCATGGTTTCAGTTGTGGTTTGAAAATGTTAGAGTATTTTGAGAGAGAAACCACATTTATATAACTTTTATTACAGTATAGTGTTTAATTGCTCTATTTTATTATTCATTATTGTTGATCTCTTATCGTACCTATTTGTATATTAAACTTTATTATATATACATATATGTTCAATATAGGAAAAAACAGTATACCTGTAGGGTTTGGTACCATTCCACAATTTCAAGCATCCACCGAGAGATCTGGGAACATGTTCTTTGCAGGTAACAGGAGACTACGCTTATCAACAGTAAGTTATATAATAAAACTTATCAAACAGTACACCTCAAATATATGTAGTTTATTGCATTATCAATTTTAATAAAGCTGAAGAAAAATTACAAAGACCAAAAGGAAAAACATCTTAAAAGGACTGGAAGAATATTTCAACTTTTATGGTAAATATGAGAGCTGGGATGACGTTTGCATTCATAATTTCATACCTGGGAAGTACTTACAATTGTCTAACTTAGAAAGCATTCAATAAATATAGTTATTATTTTAATTATTAAAAAATCTTCAGCCACTTTTAATCTAGGACACAGACCATCTGAGCAAGACGTCAATTCGGAAATGAGCAACAAAACAAAATAGCTTCCAGTCTGTTAGCCTGTGTTAGAGGTATCCAGCTTTTGGGGGACATGAGTATTTGCAAGGATGAACTCTTGACAAGGAAGTGGCACAAGGGATATTGATGGCGTGGTGGCAGTTTTCTTCTCAGACCACTTTTCTGGCATGATTTCACTTTAGACCACTAGCCTCTGTTCCATTTGTTCAGCCTTCCCAAAAATTCTGTAAGTTATTTAACATACTTTAATATATCCATTTCTTGCTTAACATAATGGGAGTGGATTCTGTCAATTGCAATCAAATGACTTGACCAATAGAATCCCTAAGGGGAAAAATACAAAAATTAACATATTTTAAAGAAAAATTTAAATTTGTTTTCTGTTTTTAGTTTTTTTGGAGGGGGTATGGAGAGATTCTTAACTTACTTAGCTAAACAATTGATCAGCAGCCCAAAATGCATTTATATATTCTGCATCTTCCCACTCTTTGCCCCCAGTTTTTCATTATTGCTTCACATGAAAATATTGGGATTAAAATGGAGGCCTATGGATAGAACACTCACTGGATTTTCTGTGAAAAGATTTTGGAATTTTGGGTTCTTACAGTGTAGTGATTTGGGAATAGTGAGAAGGTGGTAGAGATATATGAATAGAAGTACAAATAATATTAATGATGACATAAATATAATAAATGAACATAAATGATGACAAACTGACACATTTTCATTGCTGTTTCAGATCATGTTTGATGTGATAGGTCTGTTAAACAGCAAGTATTAATTTTTATGCAAATGAGTTTTCTTCTGATTGGACATTTTTCCTTAAAGAGGTAACATGATTTTCAGATCAAATTGTCATTTTAAGGATGATGCCTCTGGGGAACAGTTATGCTTAGTGAAAAGTAGAGCTGTGTGTACTGACACAGAAAAGCATCTCTGACAAGTTGTTAAAAGAAAGAAGCAAGATAAAGAGTAATGTGGATGGTATAATCCCATTTGTGTGTTTATATGTATATGTAATGTGACTATATTATTTATTTATTAGATATGTTGAATAAGAGAGCCTTTGGATTTTGGTGCACCAGGCACAGTGGAAGACAGGAGTAAGGGCCACACTAGAAACAGAGAGGTTGAATGAAAGTTCTTACAGTGGAAAATAAGTAGCTCCTCTCAGCCTCCTTCTGCTACTAAGCTCCATTAACGCTAGCTGACAGAAGATTAGAGACCAGCTCCTAGGAAAGACCTATGGATACTGACATCTGGGGAGTTTCCTAAAGAAAAGTCTGGATTTCTGCTTAATTGCCGATAAGAAAAGTATATTGGTCAACATGGGCTTCCAGTCAGCTTTTTATTGTCTCACTCTTAAATGTCTGCAGACAGACAGATTGCCAGACATTTAAGGAAAGCCTCCAACAGAGACCAAAATAACAGAACTAACTAGCTAACTCACTAAAGAATTCAGAAGAAAAAAGAATCAAGGATTAAGACAATGTAAACAACAAAATAAAACACTTTGTAATATCTTTTGATGGAACCAGAAGAGGATACTTTAAAAAAATCAGAAAAGAAGTAAGAAATCTTAGAAACTAAAAAAAAAAAAAACAAAAACAAAAAACAAACAAACAACAACAACAAAAGTATGGCTTCGTGTGATGGCTCATGCCTGTAATCCCAGCACTTTGGGAGGCTGAGGTGGGTGGATCACTTGAGGTCAGGCGTTCAAGATAAGCCAGGCCAACATGGCGAAACCCTGTCTCTACTAAAAATTCAGAAAACTAGTTGGGCATTTTTGCAGGCGCCTGTAATCCCATCTATTCAGGAGGCTGAGGCAAGAGAATCGCTTGAATCCGGGAGGCAGAGGTTGCAGTCAGCCAAGATAGTGCCACTGCACTCCAGCCTGAGTGACAGAGCAAGACTACATCTCAAAAAAAAAAAAAGAAAAGAAAAGAAAAGAAAAGAAACCAAAACAAATGTGATAGAAATATTTTTCAAATTAATTAAAGGCTAAGAAGACAAAATTTAAGAAATCCCCAAGAAAATAGAATGAGACAAAAAAAGATAAAGTAGGAGATAAATTAAAAAAACCCTGGAGGTTCAATCCAAGAGGTCAGCATCTAAGTTTGAAAAAAAAGAACATAGAAAATAATAAGGCAGAAATTACAAAAGAAAAAGACAGTTTTTTTTCAAATTGAACATCATGAGTCTAAAGATTGGAAATTGTCTTTAAGTATCCAGCAAAATGAAAAAAAGAAAAAAAGACTCACATGATAGAACATCATCCTGAAATTTCAGAACACTGGGAATAAAGAATTAAACACTAAATGCTTCCAGGAAGAACAAAACCAGATCATATCAAAGGGTTGAGTGAGAATGACATCTGAGGTTTGAACAGCAACACTGGAAGTCTGCCTTCCAGTGGACTGGAATACTGTGGAAACGTGAATTCAAAGGTCTGAGGAATTACTATTTCAACCTAGAATTATTCACCCAGCAGCCATACTATCATTGTAGTGTCAAAGGGGAATAAATAATTTTTTGGTATACAAATTTTCAAAAAGCTTACATTCAATGCACTCTTTCCTAAGAAGCTATTTGTGACTGTGCTTAGTAAAGGAGAGAAATGAACCAGAGAGAAATATAGGTGATACAACAAATAAAGAATCCAATGTCGGAGAGAGATAAGAAGTCCCTTAGATGATAGTTAGGAACAAATTTCAGTATGAATGCTGACAGCCACTAGTACAGATCAGAGCAGGAAGATGGAAGGTTCCAGCAAGTCTGTCTTCAGTTAAATGAAATGAATTTGTTCACTTGATTATGTGGAGATTTTGATAAAAGGGATTTTATGTTTCTTTTAAAGAGTTTGGAAAGGTTTAGAGAAAAGAACATAGAAAATCAAGCAAACAAAGAAACAAACAAATGAACAATAAAAAGATGTGAACATTAACTCCAGGACAAACAAACTGCAACTTTATTAGAAAAGAAATGTAATTAGGCCAGGCGCGGTGGCTCACACCTGTAATCCCAGCACTTTGGGAGGCCAAGGCAGGTGGATCACAAGGTCAGGAGTTTGAGACCAGCCTGGCCAACATGGTGAAACCTCATCTCTACTAAAAATACAAAAATTAGCCAGCCATGGTGGCGCGTGCCTGTAGTCCCATCTACTCGGGAGGCTGAGGTAGGAGAGTTGCTTGAACCCGGGAGGCGGAGGTTGCAGTGAGCCTAGATTGTGCCACTGCACTTCAGCCTGGGTGACAGAGGGATACCCCGTCTCAAACAAACAAACAACTGTAATTATGATTTTCTACAATATAGCTGATCATGACTGAAGAGATAACACAAATCTGCCAGAACGTTTGATTTGCATCAGTCCCAAGGTTAATACTGCCAGAGATTCCCACACATGAAACCTCCTGTTCTCTCTCAGTAGCTGGTAGTCAAGGGCCTTGATTAACTAGACACTATTGTGAGTCAGATGACATTTGAAAGTCTCAATTCAGTATTTTAGGGGTATCAATGTGTGATGTACGTAAACACGTGTCATATGCAAGACACTTGTTGCATGAAAGTTGAGGATGGTCTATAATAATAATGCTAACACTTATTGAGCTCTTACTGAATGCCAAATGCTTTCCTTGCTTTACATCCACTGACCCTTATCTGTTATCAGCTCCTTTTTACAGATGATAACGTTGAGATATAAAGAGGCTAGGTAACTTTCCCAGAGTGATGGGGCTTGGATTAGACTGGAGGCAGTGTAGTTCCAGAACTTGTGGTCCTGACTGCTACTCTTCTGCCTCGATACATAATTAGATAAATGCTTTAGGGGATTGAAAACTTAGACTATCAACGAGGATAGAAGCCTCTTGTGGTGGAAGTAGTGATAGAATGAAGCGGACTAAAGCCAGGCAGCAGGAGTCAGAAGGGACAGGAGGCTGACCTGTTAGTCCACTCACAAGAAATGAGAATTGATCGGATTTTGTTAACAGTTCGTTTAACTTAGAGACACTGATAAACTCTTTTACTCTACTGAAGAAGTCAAGAACACTGGCATAAAAATGGACCTTTCTCCTGAGACTTTCTCACTTCATCTCTTTCATGTCTTTTTGATACCGTTGCTTTCAGTTCTCATTTCCCTTCATCACCCCTCAGGCTTCATATTATGAGCAGAGAAACCTAGGCCTGGCTTCTCTTGTTCGAACGTTCCTTCACTTAATATTTGCCCCTGGGAGTCTTGGCAACTAGGCTCGGTAATGGCAACCTGGAAGGAAAGAAGACCTGGTTCCCCCTTCCACCCCCAGCCTCATTAAATATGATGCAGTTCCTACCAAGAGGCTTGGGGGTGGAGGCTGTGTGGGCAGAAGACACAGCTTCCAAATGTTCTTGTAAATATTCATAAAAACATGTTAGTGTTGCTAAACCCACAGCAAACGATAATCATCCTTCCCCCTACACCCTGCATCTTTTTGCTGTTAATCCTTTTGTCTGCCTTGAATTCCTTCCCACAATTGCTTCTCCCCCATCCTGTGTTTTTGAATGGCTGCCAGATACCCTACCCCTGGCCTTTGCAGCCCTTCATGTGGGTCTGCGGTACCCTTTTCAAAGCAATGGCCCTCTGCTGCCAGCTAGGGACACGAATGACACACACCATCCCAGGGATGTTGCTTCTGATCATCTTGGTTCCTTGCTCTTGGGGAACACAATTATTCTGCCCAGGAACTCATGGGGATTTCTGAGCAACCTGGCACATCTGAAACATTTTTCTGACTCATTGAGCTGGCATATACTGCTAGATCAGCACTGGCCCTGTTCCACACAGCCTGTCACCAACAGTGGGTGTTGTTGTAAGCACTAGTTTTGATTGTGGCAAGATGGGCTCTGTGACTCTCCTCTTGTTCTGTTGAGTTCAGAAAAGGCATCTGGTCTCCATTCACATTACATTTGACAAGAGTCCAAAACCTAAATGAATGTTGCTAATAAAGAACTGTAAGGAAAAAACATGTTGAGAACTACCGAGTGTATTCAACACACATCAAGCTTTGGAGCAGGGGGAGGGGAAGGGAATGAATGTGCTGGGTTAGGATCGCCCGTTGGAGGGCAAGAGCTCCAGGCTCTGCCTGGCTCTGCCCATGAACTGTGCCTCAGTTTGCCTTCTTTACATTGAGGATGTTCAAAAAGTGCTTTATAATTCAGAGGAGACTGCGTGCGACCTTGCAAATGTTTAACTTTGCTGTTGCTCGATGAAATTTCAAATGAGCCAGTGTTGACTGAACAACCACTCTGTGTCTAAGTCAAAGGTGGCCAAGGAGAGAATTTAGCCACTGCATAATCTTCACTGGCTCACTGCCTCCAAATTCTTTGACATGGATAATTGGCATGTTCTCCACCTTTTGTATAGTACGTGCAAATACAGCCTAAGCCCATCTCCCTTTTACCTTTAAGCCCATCTCCCTTTTACCTTTCTCAGGCATATCTCTTGCATTATAGACTCCATCATGGTGTCTGCTTCCCAGAGGAACTAACCAGCACAACAGGAGAGTTTGCTTTCTAAATGGAATTAGTTGGAGGAGGGTAAAAAATGTTAAGATGTGAAGCTAGATTAAGCTAAATGTCGATGAAGCCCCTATTGAACAATGATTATTTTCTGAGGCATCCTCTAAATACGAGCTGTCTGCAAAATGTACTTACAGTGAGGCAACCGAATGAGGAAACTTTTAAAAGAATATCTTAAATTTTAGAATCACTACATTATTACAGCTAAAATTCTTCTTTCAGGTCATGTTTAGCTAACACAAAATGGCCAAATCTAGATCATCTTAGGTTATTCTGATAAAATCTTATTTTTATGTATGAAATATTGTCTGTCTTTGTGTTATCAAATATAGAAGGCATATGCCTTGCTCATTAAAAAGTTGTGTCACACAAATAAGAAGGAAATATTCCCCTTGGATTTTTAAAAGTGCTTTGTCCAGAGAAAATTCCTACTGTCTTAATTTTTTGCAGAAATATGATGCAGGGAGTCTGTATGTTAAGAGTGTTTAACTTTAGCCTATGACCTTAAGACCTTAACCAGTCTGGAGTAATGAAGACTGGGAAAGTAAATAAAAATACATGTAATGAATATAAAGTGAGTAAATATACAAATAATCAAATCTGGTTCTTGGTAAATTATTTTATGGTAGATAATCGTATCTAAAGTATGTCTCTTCATCAGGTAAAACACTGGATCAAGAATTCAGAGTTGTAATTTGTCAAGCAAACATCTGGCATCAAGTGTTGATGGAATATATAATAAAGCAATACCTTATTATTTGGGAAAAGTAGAAGCCTGCCTTTTTGGAACATGGAAAGATCTATGCTCGAGTCTAGCCATATCCATGACCACATCTGAACAAGCAAGGATTGGAACACAACATTCAGAACAGTCCTCAAATACCTCTGGGTATAAAAAGTCTTAGAGAAGTTGGAAAAGTACACTGGCTGACTTATGGGGGAGAACAGTGATGGGAGCAATTGCACATGTGTTAAGTTCCAGGGGTTGGTGTACAGAAGGAGTGTACACAGGTCAGAGCAGGAGTTCAAGGACACAAAGCTTGTGTCACCCTTGGGGCTACTAGTCAGGAAGGGCAGATAAGAGGAAAAATAGAGACAAGTCAAGGATGATGGCAATTGAAGAATGAATTTCAAATTTGGATTACAGCAGATCACTAATTTATTCAGCCTTTAAACTGATTTTTATGGAATACTTATTTGTACCTGAACTCGTGCTAAGAGTTGCAGATATAAAGATGAAATAATGTGTTTCCTGCCTTTTAGTGCTGGAACAGAAAGCCAAATATTACATAATATAAGACAATAATCATATTATTAAGAAGGCACTAAAAATTGCATGGGTCCTTCTGGGGAGTCTCCCTCAACCCTAAATTCCCTTCCAGCTACCAAATCGCTTTCCATCACAGCTGAATTTCTATATTTGCTACCCCTGTTCCTTTATCTCTCATTCATTCCTCAACTCACTTCATGCTGGCTTTGGCCGACACCACTCCACCAAAATTGTTTTCAAGTGTCTGCAAAATTCCAAGATAATCTTCAGTCCTTATTTCCTTGACCTTTTGGCAGGATTTGATACTCTTAATTATTCTTTTGTTTTCAGAAATACTCTCTTTCTTTGACATTCCAGGGCAGCATATTCTCTCCCACCTTACTTTCCATTCCTCTGGAGACCTTTCTTCCTCTACCCACACCTTAAATATTTGGGGTCCCCAGAGTTCTTTTTAAATTGTTTCTACCAAAGTTATTTCCTCACAATATTTATCACACTTTGTTATTTCTTTTTTTCTTTTCTTTTCCTTTTTTTTTTTTTTTTTTTTTTTTTGAGACAGAGTCTCGCTCTGTCGCCCAGGCTGGAGTGCAGTGGCGCAATCTCGGCTCACTGCAACCTCTGCCTCCTGGGTTCTCATCATCCTCCTGCCTCAGCCTCCCGAGTAGCTGGGACTACAGGCGCCCACCATCATGCCCGGCTAATTTTTTTTTTTTTTAATATATTTAGTAGAGACGGGGTTTCACTGTGTTAGCCAGGATGGTCTCCATCTTCTGATCTCATGATCCGCCCGCCTCCGCCTCCCAAAGTGCTCCCGGCATTACAGGCGTGAGCCACCGCGCCCGGCCACATTTTGTTATTTCATTTACTTTCTTGCCACTGCAAATTTTGTGAGACCAGGACTATATCATTACTGTCTTTCCAGTGCCTAGCACTGTGTAACATGAAGTTTGTGCTTAATAAATATTTACTGAGTGAATGAATAGTTGAATGATCTGAGAGCCTTAAAAGATGAGTAGGAAAGGCACAAAAGAAAAGGTAGAGAGTTTTGACTGGGAGGCATTTGAGCAGATGAGCAATATACTGAGACTTGAAGGTCAAATCACTCTAGCAACAGTGTGAGGGATACATTGGAAGAGGGGAGTTCAGAGCAATTGATATTACAATAGTCTTAGTGAAAACGGTGATGGCTATAGAAATGAAGCAAAAGGCAATGGTTCAGGGGATAATTAGGAGGTCGAGCCAATAAACTTTAAAGATGGATTGGTAACTTGGGTAAGGGAGAGAAAGAAATCTTGGATGCCATGGATTCCTTCACTAGCATAGAAAGCACAGGAGAAAAAGCAATTTGGGAGAAAAGTTTAGTTTGGGACCCAATGAGTTTTAGATTCTTAAGTGTTCCATTAGCAGCACAGAAGTTAAATTACATTATAGAAGTTCAGGGACCATGTCAGTTTAATCACATTGTTCATTCTACATGTTGGTGCTTGGTAAATTATTTTGATGGTATTGATGCAGTATCACATTGCCAATCCTGCACTGCTGTTCTGTTTAGGGGAACCCCTCTATACAAAGCCTGTGTGTTTATTTACTCACACCAGTGAGGTTTTATGACTAGGTTGCCCTTTACATGAACATTATCTATTTTTGCAGATGCTGTTTCAAAATTGATTAGTTCTCTGACTCGCACACTGAAATCATCCAACCTATTGAAAAAGCAGAATGGGATGTGGATTATAGGGTTTCAGATAACACCAAGTCCCTAGTGAAAGGTATGTTATTTCATTGCTTTGTTCTGCTTTTGGAAAAGTGTAGCTGTGTTTTCTTTTCTCCAACTGTATAGGTCACAGCAATTTTTTTTTCCACTGGGAATTACAAGCTATACAGATGATTTCCAGAGTAGAGTCACAGTCTCACATAAACGCTAAACACAATTAATCAGGGTCTGGAAGGTACATGGAGGGTAATTAGTAGGTTATATTTGGGTCAGTTTTAAGGTCATTTATGAATACTACAAGAAAAACAGATCTTTTGACTTTCTGTGATGAAAAAAGGAAATATATTTATTTTGTGTATTATAATACATGCACTGAAATGGATTAAAAGCATTTTTGATAATTTCATGTCTGTGTATATAAGATTGCTTAAAGAGCAAAACAATACATTGTACTGTATTCATAATGATAGCATCAACCTCAGTAACCAGATATTGCAAAAATTTGTCCAATATGCCACAAGTAGTGTCAGAGTTGACAAAAGGGGATTCTGACTCTTAGCTTACTATGCTTGCTTTATACTTCTAAGGAGATAGTCATTTGGTAATCTTAAGCCTTCACAGTACAACTATAACAAATAAATTCATTATAATAGGACATATTTATAGTGGATCTTACTTCCCATGGCTTGTGTGGGCTTTTGGAGGTTCCCTTGACCAATAGGAGCACCAAATGAGAGGAAATAATATTGACTCCAAGTGTGAAAGTGGAGTAGATATTTAGGAATCATTGAATACAGAGGAGGTTAACAAATTGATGAATTACAGGAGTGGATTAAAAACAAAGGCTGTAAAACCCCTTTCTTCACATACTCCTACAGGCTGATCTCACCTACATCCCCATTGTTTCAACCACCCTTCTGGAGAGAACAGATTTCTCCACACTTTCTCCAGCTAAAACCTTATCTCTTGAACTCTGGAGCCACAAATCCAACTGCCTATATCTACATCTAAATCAGTTTCTGTCTAAATCTATAATTTGTCAATATCTTTATCTAAATCTCAATGTGTTCAAAGTTAAGCTCATTATTTTCTCCCTAAAACTTCTCCTTGTTCCTTCTCAAATTTCTGATAAACCAAATATGTCTCAGGTATCCTCCTCCTTTTCTCTCTCTCCCTCATTCCTGATAACTAAACAATCACTTCTTAGAATGATTTTGGCTTAGAAATATCTATGGCTTCCCTCTTATTCCCTTCCAATGTCACTGTCTTAATTCAGGCTTTGATGATTCTTTTCACCAAATGACTCCAATAATCTCTTAATAAGTCTGTCAGCTTTTAGTCTTTTCTTAGCTTCTCTCATAAATTCATTCCTTGACTCTCTACCAGAGTATTTCATTTTTTATTTATTATTTCTTTTATTTCTTATTATGCTTTAAGTTCTAGGATACACGTGCACAACGTGCAGGTTTGTTACATATGTATACATGTGCCGTGTTGGTTTGCTGCACCCATTAACTCGTCATTTACATTAGGTATATCTCCTAATGCTATCCCTCCCCCGCCCCCCACCCCACGACAGGCCCCGGTGTGTGATGTTTAAAATGCAAATCTGTCCACATAACTCCCCTCCTTAAAATCCTGCATACTTCCACTCCTCACATAAAATAGAGGTCATCTAGCACGAACTCTCTTACCTTCCTGTCAACTCTCAAGGTG
Organism: Pan paniscus; assembly: GCF_029289425.2. Taxonomy (NCBI): domain Eukaryota; kingdom Metazoa; phylum Chordata; class Mammalia; order Primates; family Hominidae; genus Pan; species Pan paniscus. Next base: position 31,717,745 of record NC_073264.2, on the reverse strand, counting down.
TGTACAATGTATTTGTAGTATTCCATCTCTGCCTTTTCTCAACTTCCTTATTCTGGCCAAAGCCAACCTCTGAGCCTGTGATCTGTGTCCCTTTGCTCTCTGCCTCCTCAGAGCTCTCCGGACATAATTTCCAGCCACTCTTTTCATCATCCACTTCTCTACTGCCTCATTCCCCTTAACAGGTAGACACACCCAAGATTCCCTGATTGTAAACAACAAAAATCATTCCTCAGATGCAACAAGACCCAAACAGAACTTCGCATTTCCCCACACCATCTGTGGTTAACTGCTTTTGCCCTTCAAAACTTAGCTCAAGTTGCAACCCCAAACCCCCACTTTGTACTCTGCCATCTTGCATGTTTATCTGTCAAACACTTCATGTATCATGGTTGACTGTTTTCTTGCCTGTCTTTTCTATTAAACTGTGAGCTTCTTGAATGTAGGAACTGGCATTCTATCATTATTACCAGCAGTTAATTAATTAAATAGTAAGTGTAAATGTCAAACCATAAGCTCTGGTCTGAACACTCTTCTTATTTTTCAAAAATTTCGATTTTAAGTTCTCAAATTTAATCAATTCAGATTTCCTACACTGCTGTCCCCAGCCCCCACTTCCCTAAGGATCGTGTAGGTTCCAGGCAGGTTATGAAGTACTGATGTGAATGAGGGTGGGGGATGGGATATGTTTGGTCCCTAATTGTCCAATCTGGCGTACCTGAGCCTCCTCACTCCTGCATGGTCTCCATTTATGGGTCATTCAAGTGGCTACACCTTCCTGATCCAGATCACAAGCTATGCTGGCCTGTTCTCTCTTGACTCCTTCTGTCTCCTCTCTGTGCACATGTAATTGGAATTTCTCTTATTTCCTCTTCTTCCTGAGATTAGGACAGGAGTTTATCAAGGAGCAGGCCTTCTTCTTAGGAAATACTAATGTCTTAGGTTTCTTAGTTTCTTCTCTCTCTCTCTTTCTTTGCCCCAAGGAATTAGCTTTCAGGTCAAATTGGCTTGACCTTAGCTTCCAAATCTGTTGGCATAAATATTATGCTCAGAGTCTTTCAGGGATTAGGGTTTTGAAACCTCAAACCCTACTTTATTAATTCTGATGCTTTCTTCTGCAAGAAACAGATTGCCTAACTAAAATGTAGCCTCCATAATAAAAAGATTTAATGATATTATATGAGAGGAGGTGGGGACAGGGGACAATTCTTGGGTTGGTTTATAGCACAGCAATGTCAATTATGATTCAGGCTTTTTCCTTCTCTCCACTCCTCCATCCTTGGTATATTGATTTGGTTTGCAAACTATTTTCTCATGGACTCAAGATGGCTGCCTGTCTCTTTCTCTAGTCTCATTAGGGAGGGGCATATAATATATCATATTACACTTTTAGAAGAAGAAATAAAATAGTATAAGATCAAATTATAGATGATATGGTAGTATGTAAAGTACTTCCAACCACAATAAACAGGGAGATTAAATGATCAGGGCAACTTCAATATAACAAATGACATTGGCATAAACAATGTATCTACATTTGTCCAACATTTGGAGACATGTATGAAGGATTTTATTTAGCTGGCATATATAAAACTTCTCTACAAAATGCACATATTAGTAGTAGTAGTCAATAAAATCACCAAAGAAAAATTAAAAAAAAAGAGAAAGAACTTGTCCAAGATGTAATCCCAAAACCAAATGCATTGGAAACTCATACTCCTATGTGAAGATTCAAATGTCATGCTTTGGCATAAACGATACTACACAGGTTTTCTGATGAAGTTTTATCTGCACCTTCATCAGCTTACTCTGCTTACGATAAGCTTGTTCCTGCTTTTGCTTACTTATAAAGCATTTTATTTCCATTTTTAAAGTAGTCCTCTTAGACTCATCTTTACCTCTCTGAGATCAACCTATAGGCTGCCAAGCCAGGTCCTGTAGCAGCCAAGATTCAAGGCATCTGGTCTCTTTTCATAATCACATTAAATCCCTGGATAGCTATATATTTTACTCCAGAAGGAGGAAATTGTTTATATCTGGCTCTCGTCCTTCCTTAGTTTGCATTAGAACCAGAAAATTATGCATTCTTGAGTTGAACCAACTCACAAAATAACAAATGAGTAATGATACTTGGCTCTTGTTTTTCTTTTTTAATTTTAAAGGACATAATGTGTGTTATCTTAGAGAATGTCAGTTTGCTGATTCAAATTTGGCCATGTGGTTGAATCCAGCCGCCCTTTATAACTCTACCTTCTATATATTTTGGATTTCTTTCACATTCCAAATAACATCAGTGAATGCATTTTCAAGGCCAAAATTGGGAGGATTCCTGCCTGGATTCTTGTTGAGAACTATTGTAACCTCAGAACTATCTTCTGTAGGCCTTTTTTTTTCCTCTCCATCATATTCCAGAACCTTAAAATCTGGGGCATGTAGGATCCCTTACACATTACCTGCCAAGGAGATTGTCTAGCTGAGAATTAACCCAAATGCATGTATTTTTATAAAGTTTCAAAAATGAGCTCTTAATGTTATCCTTTGTCAATCATCTACTTATTATTTATTAGATTTCTATAGCACCTTTTCTGCAAAGAGCTCGATGTATCTTAAACACATGCTACAATGCACTTTAAGTAGGTGTTACCGAATTTGGCATTATATGTGAGAAATACTGCTAAAATTATGAATTCCAACTGCAAATTATTGAAGGAATAAAAGGAAATTTCAGCATCATTTAAAAATGATATATATATGCATATATATATATTTTAAACAGGTCTGTTAGCCCTGTCAGAACCTCTCTCCAAAAGAATTGCAGGGTTATATTTGAAACAGTGAACACTACCTATAAATATAGGCACTTAACTGGTATTTGAAATGTTATGCAGCTTTCCTGTTTGCAAAGGTTCTGATGTTTCCTCTGATTTCTAGAAATACAACAACAGCCATTTCCATCAAAATGTCAAGTGACAGGCCCAATAGTCCTTGGATGTTTATTAGGTTGGACTTACAGGGGCTCCCCATTCTTTCACAGGTAATATGCTGTTTATTTTCTTTATTTTTGCTATCAGTGTTGACTGAGCACAAGGGAGCTATCATCAATGAACTGTCCCCTCAACAGCAGAGGGAGGAGAGCATGAGGGTAATGGAGGAAATTACTATGCCCTCCCTTCTTGGAAGAGAAAAATAAACACTTTATAATCTTTAAGTCAGAGGTAATTCAAAAAGTCCGAGGCAGGCAATGCTGTCCAATTTAGAGACATTTTCTCGTTCTTTGCCATAAAATACCACTCCCTCCCCAAACTACAACAATAATAAAAGAAACCCCACAAAGAACCAACTCTGACCTCCCCATCCTAGATATCCCAAATTGTGGGCTTCAGTTGCATTCTGCCCTTTTCTTTTCTTCCTTCTCCTTTTTACTTGGGTAGATTGCTTTCAGGTGGGGCAGTCTTCATTCCACATGAGCTTTGAAATCATATCCCTGGATCTGTATAGAACGGCAGTAGTTCAAGGTATTAGTAGCAGCTTTCCATGGTAATACTGTCATTAGATCATTATGACTATTCTAAGGTTCTGCCTGTGAGCATGGCATGAATTTTATATTTGGAAATAAAATCCTCCCGGGATACCACAAAGCTGCACGCTGGCCTTGCCCCTTCTCGCTGCCCGTTAGGATTGGCTGCCCTACCTTGGTCTTGTGTTACTCAGGAATAAGTCCTGCCGTGTTTGTTTCACATAAGAACCCCTTCAATTTGTTTATAATGATCTGAATGATATTATTGGGTGAACAAAGCTGCTCAATGGTGACATTTATTAACCAGTCATATCATCTGTGTTTAAATCTCGTATTACATTTCAGGGAAATTGTGTGAACCTAACTCCAGCATAACTTTTCTTTGGGGACCATTGCTTTGTATTGAGTTTAAAATAAAATAGAACATAGAAAGCAGATTTTATTTCCAGGACAGCATTTCACTTAAGAGGTTTAGACTGAGCCAGATTATGTATAGAGGCCCACAGGAAGGTGGATGTTGGAACTCTTCAAACTAGCACTTGCTCTATGTCTCTGTCTGCATGAGTTAGGAAGCATGTCCCTTTTAAAAGACATATGGGAATTGGAATGATCGGTGCCATGGGTGTAGAGCAGAGGTGTCAGAGAATGAATGGAAGAAAACCATGTGTATGAAAATGAATTTTGTGTGTGGTCTGGGAGAATGATGGATATGCTATGACCACCTCCATGGGGATGAGTGTGCACATGCGGGACAATGCTCATTGGGAAGAAGGCAGGCAGACTGCAGTGATGGTGGCTAGGTATGCAGGTGAAATAGAACATGGTTAAATTAGAATGTGATTGAAGAATGGCAGCCTGTTTATGTAAAAACAAGGAAGGTTGGCGTATATGTATGATTTTCAGTGATAATAGAATGATATACTTACAATTTTTATTACGGCAAATTTTAACTATTGCACAAGAGTAGAGATAATAGTCTAATAAACTCTCATATACCCATCATTCATCTTCAACAATTAACTCATGGCCAATCTTGTTTAATCTTTACTACTCCTCTCCCCCATTCCTGAATTATTATTTTGAAGCAAACCCAAGACACCATACGTTTGCACCCATAACTACTTTTGTATGAGTCTATAAAATATGAAGAATCCTTAAAAAATCACCATCCAATAAAAATAATCATTAGTATTAATTGAAATTAATACTAATTCCTTAATATTATCAAATAGCTAGTCAGCCTCCAAATATCTCTGATTATCTCATTTTTTAAATGGTTGGTTTGTTCAAATCCAAATTTCAGTAAGGTCCTCATATTACCTTTGGTTGTTATGTCTTTTATAAATCTTTTAATCCATAAGTTCTCCCTCCATTTCTTTTTGTTTCTTGCAATTTATCTGTTGATGAAAATTGAGTCATTTTCTCTACAGAGTTTCACATTTTGGATTTTGTTGATTGCATTCTTTTAAAATTTCCTGTGAAATAGTAGTTAGATTTAGAAGCTTGATCTCATTCAGGTTTGATTACCTGACAAGAACACTTCATTGGTGATATGGTGTACTTACATCAAGAAGCATACATGTCTAGTTGTTTCTATTTTGGGGGATTTTAGCAGCCACTGATGCTTATTGCCTCAATCCATTATTGCATTAAGCATTTGTGACATGGGGCTCTCTTCATGTCTATAGAGAGAAACTTTTCCTCAATAATGATGAGATCTTCCTGGGATACAGTTCATACAAGAAAGCAGGTTATGTGCTTGATTGTTTCTCTTTATTTAGATGTTCTCATAATATTCTCTAAGATCAATGAGATTTGTTTCCCCTCATACCATTACAAATGTGTGAATGTTTATATTTGATTAATTTTAAGCCATGGAAATTATTATTATGTTGTTGATGCTCAAATTGTCCCATTTTGGGGAACCTTTTCAAGTTGGCTTCTAAGATCTTTGACACAGCAGCTTTTGAGAACTTTCCTGATTTTTGGTATAACCACATGTTCCACGCTGAACTTGTACATTTCCTATCCAAACCTAGAATCAATTGTTTCTTCAAGAAGCCCTGGTTCCTTTTAGTGGAAAATGGGAATTAGGGGTATTCAACACTTCTAGTTGGCAGAAATGGTATATATGTTTTTGGATTAGGATTTGTCAACATTTTTGAAGTACATTGTGTTTGTTCAAATCACATCTGCTCAATGATGATATTCACAATTGTATCAGGATACATCATTTTGCAAAGAACAGAACATCTGACCCATGCTGATATGAAAACATAAGAAAATTTCCTCTTCCTCTTCTTCTTCTTCATTTTTTTTTTGTAACTGAAAAGTCCAAAGATAAGATTGGCTTCAAGTGAGGTTTCCAATTTCTTTCTGCCTCTGCTATATTTTTCTTATTGTTGGCTCCATCCTAAGACTAGTTCTCCTCATGGTCCTGAGATAACTGCCATCAGCTTCCAGGGCTACACATTTCCACATTTACAGCCAACAGCAAAGGGCATCTTTGTCTCTTCCTTTCCAGAAACAATCCTGAGATTCACTCTGAATGCAAGCCTTTACTCAAGTCACGTGCTCAAGGCAGAGCCAATCACTGATTAGCTGGATGGAATGTGCCGATTGGTATAACATAGGTTGCATATTTGACTCTTGGAGTTGGAGATGATAAGTGCTTCCCTTGAACCACCTGCATCTTCGAATGTAAGTTGGAACTGTTGAAAAGTGGGGATAGGAAGGCAGGAAATGGATTCTGGGGAGGGGCCAACAAATATCCACTATTACAATATAGAATTTGTTTCCTTCATCTATCCATCTATCAATTCAGCTATTCATGGTAACCTATTCATGATAACGTAGGCACTATTTTAAGCCTTAGAGAGGCAAAGAGAAGTAAAACATAACCTCTGGCATCCGGAAATTTGTAGACCAATAGAGTTAGACATATCCTTATAATAGCCAGAAAAGAAAACTATACAAGGTGCATTGGGATCCAAGGGAGGAACTAATCATTTCAACTTGGGAAGAGGTCTTTCCAATGCAAAGGTTTTATGATCTTGTCATTATTTTATTATTGGTTTGTTATATTCCTTAGAGTCTACATTGGCAGACTCAAACATCAAAATATTGTAAAAATAATATTCCTTCTCAATGGTGGATTCAACCAGAAAATTATTTCACATCTCTAGCTAGGATAAAAGTACCAGAAGTATAAGAATTCATCTCTGGGGTTCTTTTCTCATTTGTCCAGAGAGAGAGAAAATATTAATGCTCTCTTGTAGACGCAAGAATCCTCTGTTGTTAATGCAAAGTTGTTGATCTTTCTAAGTTGGTCCAGATACCATTAGAATGTTACATATTTGTAATTTAAAAGAAAACAAGGTGTCGAATCTTCATTGTTCCTTTGGGTTGACCATTAGTTTAGGTGCTGTGTTTCGGATTATAATACCAAACTTCTCTACCACATGAATTACAACACAGCAGAATTTGGTAAGTTGATACTTCTTAAGTACCATCTGGGTAAGTCTCCTCTTAAAGAGCAAAAAGAGTCTCTTGTAGGGAAGTCCCACAGCAAAATCTCTGGTTATGAAGGTTACAGTGATAAAAAGATAATCAATTAGGCAATAAAATTTAAAATGGCCTGATCATCTGGGAGCCATGGCTCACACCTGTAACCCAACACTTTGGGAGGCTGAGGTGGGAAGATCATTTGAGTCCAGGAGCTTGAGACCAGCCTGGGTAACATGACAAAACCCTATCTCTACCAAATATACAAAAAAATAGCCAGGTGTGATGGCATGCATCTGTGGTCCCAGCTACTCAGGAGGCTGAGGTGGGAAGGTTGCTTTAGCCTGGGAGGTGGAGGTTGCTGTGAGCTGAGATTGCATCATTGCACTCCAACCTGGGTGACAGAGCGCTACCTTGTCTCAAAAAATAATAATAAAATAAAATTAAGTAAAATAGACTGATTCATGTTAGTATAGATGGAATGGCAAGAAGACTACTGACTAATTTAAAATGAAACATGCTTCCAATCTATTTTACTAAATACTATTATGAAAGGCTGAAATGATGGTTACCTTTTCTATTTTGCCAGCTGGTGTGAGAATCTAATAGCAAATTACAATCACAACTTACTCTACATAATAACAACTTTATCTTTTAAATCCACAAAGTGTCACCTAATTTTTTTTAATCATTAAAGTGACCCACACATTCTTTTCTCAGCCTGTTTTTCATCATTGAAATGGTTGGGACTTGTTAATTGACCATACTCTGCATGAGTCTCCCATTCACTTTTATGATCTGTTAACAATATCTTGGAGACCCACCAGATTGTATTGCAGAAGGCTTTATTTTAGTCAAGTTTGCTGACCAAAACTTGAAAGGCTTGTGTGTGGGGAGGTGGACGCAAACAAGCCAACAACCTCAAACCTAAACCCAACCATCTGTGCTATTTGATGGGGTGTTCCTGACTCTGAGCATTAGTCCTGGCTGAGAGTTACCACTGAGTACAATTGTTTATGCTGTGCCACAGGGGAAAGCAGACAATACCACACAATCAAAGCCTTCACACTCAAACAGACATCACACTCCCTAATTATATTTGTCTGACAGATTATTATAATTGTACATGGCAGGTAGTGTAAAGCAGCTCCTTTTTACAGCGTAAATAATGTGGCATATTCTGCATACTAGAAATCAACCTTGCAGAAGGTAAATTATGAAAGCTAAATGCACGTTGAGTGTTTTTATTTACTCTTTCAGTTAGCATCTTATGTGGTGCTAGACAGCAAAAGAGCATTACCTTATTTTGCCTGGTACTATTTCATTTAACACTTTGTTGTGCAAAGTTTCTTTCTAGCTGACAGCATTTTTTATTTTGGCATACTCAGGACAACTCCAGCAATGATTGTATATAAGGCTGTTCCCCAAACCCGAACTGACCAGTTCAGACCGTGCTAAGTCAGCATGAGGATAAAATGCATTTCTTACCAAAAAAAAAAAAAAACCTCTAAATTATGAACCCAATTCTATGCTTCATTTCTTCAACAATGAGAATAAACCAACTTGGGAAATAGTCCTTCAGTTGTTTGCATAATCTAAGACTGTTTCTGATAGCTTTATGGGCTAAGGGACCTGTCTGTGGGAAAATCATCTAGTTCTCACCATGTCCGATTACTTTTTCCTTCCAAGCACATGGGAGGACTACATTTCTCTACCACTTTACAGTTGGATGGGAGCATGTTGACTAGTTTTTGCAGTTGGTTGTGGGTGGAAGTGACATATGTCATTTCCAATACTAATATGTGCTTACCAATGTGAGGCCCTCTAGCACCTCCCTCTGCTGGTGACTGAGGCTACTGCACGTTCCAGAAGGAGCGGCTATTACAATATAGTGCCTCTGTCAGCTCCAGTCCCTGAGTAACTAAAGCCGAGCCCCTGATGGCTGGCTTCAGATATGTACAGTTAATAAGAAACAAACCTTTGTTGTGTGAAGCCACTGAGAAGTGGGCTTTTAGTTTGTGACTTCAGCATAATTTAGCCTATCCTGACTGATACAAGAGTCTTCAATATGTGATTTGTCCATGGTAGCCATATTTTACATTAGAGTTGTGAATATTATATCAAGTTGCCATAGTTTCTACAGTATGATTCTTTTGTCCCAAAAATATACATGATAAAATAATAAAAGTTACCTTACATTGAGTATTTGATAAATGTTTGCAGACTGAAGTGCAGTGGTGTGGTCATAGCTCCCTACAGCCTTGAAGTCCTGCACTCAAGTGATTCTCTTGCCTCAGCCTCCTGAGTAGCTAGGACTGCAGGCACATGCCACCATGCCCTGCTAATTTTTTTTTTTTTTTTTTGTAGAGATGGGGTCTCACTATGTTGCTCAGGCTAGCCTAGAACTGTTGGCTTAAAGCAATCTCCCTGTCTCAGCCTCCCAAAGTGCTGGGATTACAAGCATGAGCCACTGCACCCAGCTCTAGGCATTGTATGCTGGTTATGTACTTTTTGGCTAATACTCATAAAAATTTACAAAATGAGATAATGCAGGTTAAAGCAGATAAGTAAGTGATCTCCCAAGTCCACACAGAAGCACTGTTCAAAACCAGTCTTGTCTAGCTCCAAAATCTATACTTGTTCCATTTCACTACACTGGCTTTATTTATTAACTGAAACAGTGAAGTGGATTAGAAGTAAAAATATAAAAAGTAAATATAAAATGTAAAGGTTTCTGCATTTCCCAACATTTTATAGCATTCTATTTATTTATTCCTTCATTCAGGTATTCATTCAATTATATGTCTACCTCCAGTCAGGATGACTGGATTTGAATCCCGTCCCTGTCTCTGCTAACTCTGAGATTTTTAAGCATAGTACTTAATCTGTTTCCTCATTTGTAAAAGAAGATACTAACATTACTTATCTCATGGGGTTGTTGTAAGTATTAAATATATAAATATATTTAGAGCAGTAGCTGACATGCAACAAGGTTTAGGATGGGGCTGGGACTGGGGTGAAGCAAGGGAGGCACCCAGAGTGCAAAACCGAAGGAGGCACTTTCACAACCCTGAGAGTGAGTGTCTCCTTCATTCTCTTCCCCAGGTGCTTCTTCTGTCTTACTCAAGTCCTGATCCTGGCTGAGCTGTTAATATTCATTCATTTGTGTGTACTTAATTGTGAAAAAGCATGAGGAGAGTTTTGGTATGCACACAAAAATGTGGATGATTAGAGTTCCTACCCTCGGAGCTTTTGTGAGGATCACATGAGATAATTCACTTAAAGAGCTTAGCATGGTGTGTGACACACGGTAGATAAGAATTGTGGCTTAAAGAAAAGAGAGGGCGATGGACTAGGTAACCTGCAATGTCACCTCTCAGCTCTAAAAATCTATTCCCAGTTAGACTTGACCAGTTAAAAATGTTGTAATTACTGATCGCTGCCTTGAAGAAAGGTGGCACCAACATTTAGCAGTATGACTCTGTGGGGGTGGGATCATTATAGAATACAGAGAAAACATGTTCTCAGTCTTCAGGGGCTCACAATCAGGCTGAAAAAAGGCAGGTGAATAAGTAAGACATATTCTCATACATATGTAACAACACTATCTATATCCAAATACACTTTCCATGGGGAACGGCATGCTGTTGAGATGGAACTCTTTGGAAAGCTGCTTTTCCTTCCAACCAGTCGGGGAAGAATTTTAGGCCAGCTTTCAGTGTTCTTTGAAGTACTTAGGAGGAGAAGGCCATTGTTTAGTCTGATAGGAGTTTTGGAGGGTGTTTGGAGGCTGGGAGATGGAATGGGGGGAGCCTTCGGTTTAGAGCTGAACCAGTGAAGAACTGAGAAATAAGAGCAGATGTAGTATAAGTGAAATGATGGGATAAAAGGACATAGGCTAGCATGAGGAGACACAAGGGAAGTATTGGATAATTTTGATGGACAGGGGCCTAAAATGTCATGAGGGAAGGGATGGGAAGGTTATTAACATAACTGTTCATTTGCTCATCTCAATTGTCAAGATGAGCGTCTTGCATAACTGATATCTAAGGGTCACAGAAGGACAGAACTGCTGAAAACCTTGGGTATTTGGCCCTGACTGGTACAATTATTTGTGTCCAGAGAGACTCGTTAGATTTTCTTGTTATCAATCAATCAGGCAACAAGCTGAAAAAGGTTCACGTACCATTCAAAAGTAGAGTGACATCTTTATATAACATAAATTAAGTACTGGTTCTGTACTTAATATCTGAGGAAAATATAGGAAAAACATAAACATTTCCTTGTGGCTTTGGCTTTGAAGTCAAGACATACCCAATGTAGATTCTGAAATATTTCTGTCTCAGCATGTGGCACATTGCAAGTCATACAATAGGTGCTCAATAAATATTTCTTGAGTGAATCAATAGATAAATGAAAATTGTCTTTGGATTAGGTGGAAGTAATTGTGCAGTGCGTCTTAAGTGTGTATACTTTCTCGTGTCGTATTTATTCTAAGGGTGTTGTTGCAGAAGAAAATAGAGGTATATATGAAATGCCCTTATGGAATTATAGAATAAAAATGTTAATTGATGTAGATGCAATTATTTTGAGGAGCTTTATTTTGAGCGGTGTGTGTGTAATACATCCTTAAAATTAAATAGAAGTCGATGGGACAGTCTGAGTCACTAAATTCGCAAGAGTCAGAGGCTTTAAGAAAGCTGCAAAATGTCTCGTGAGGCGTGGGGGATGGTCAGACTTTGGTATTCAAAAAGAACTCGCTGTAAGTTCATTACCATCTTAGGTTGCGGAGGCACATAAATATCCAACCATAGGCAGCATAGTGTTCCTTAATGGAATATTATATAGCTATTAAAGTATTACTGTAGTTGGAGAATATTTAATCACATGAAAAGACATTAACAAGACATTAAGTGGAAAAGGCAATTTAAAAATCAGTATGTGTCAGATGAACCTATTAAAATATGCATGGAAGAAGCCTAGAATAATAAGATCTGAAATCAGTGCAAGGATTATTTCTGAGAAATAGAACCATAGATTTCTTCATGCTTGTTTATATTTTCCAATTTTTTTTTACAATGAACCCATATCTTTAAAAATGCTATTAAATTATTTCTCAAAATAGAGACCCAAAAGGACCTACTGAGATTGGATACACTACTGTCTCTCTGTTTCCATGTTGAATTCAACGTCAGCCTCCAGTTTCCTCTGAACTTGAATTTACCTATGCCAATGATTCTCCCCCTTGCTCATGCATGGATGCTATGACTACTGCTGTTTGAATATCACCCACTTAGCCATAGATTTTACTTCATAATCCAGATTTATGAACTAGACACCACATCTGCTTTCTTATATCTGAAAATATTTTTGGTGCCATGAATATTCATGAATATAGCTTATTGTTGTCTCACTCTGCCCCATGGCCTTCAATAGGACAAGGGCAGTTTCCAAAATGATAAGTCCACATGGTCTGTGAGAATAGTATCCTTATTGATAGATGGGATAAAAGACTGGAAGGTAGGAGAGAAGACTATTGTAGAGGTTCATTTCTACTGACCAGTGCCTATAGAAAGGTCAAACTAGGCTACTTATCATTTTAAAGAAAACGATTTGATTTGTTTTCTTAATACAGTGTAAGGACCACTGTCAACATATATAGTGTTTTAACATTATGAGCTTATTAAAATAGTAAATCTGTGGAGAACATTCAAATTTTTGCATGATTATGCTTGAACCTAATGTACAAGTGAAAATAGGCAATGGTAATAACATCATCCAACACTGGAGACAATTTCTCAGCCTACAGGTACAAAACACCATAACTGATTGCCCAAGTGTTGTGCCAGCTCCTTTTTATCTGTCTGCTTGCTGTTTTTCATTCAAATTATAACACCTTTTCCTGCAAGATAAATTAACAGTTTTTTTTTCCCTAGTTTTAAGTTTAGTTCATTGGAAAAGCTTAACATAAAGTAGAGTCATTAGGCTTTGGTAACAGGCCAAATTTAGGCAAAGCAGATACAAAAATACTCCACATAAAATAAAAATTCAAATGTGGGATGCATGCGTGGAGCTGCCTGATTGCTGTATTTATGAGGGCCTGCAGGTTTGTTTTAATTTCTTCCTGCATTCATGAATCCCTGTTTTTACTTTTATTTTTTACAGTTTTTTTCTCTTACTGTGGGGGTTTGTATTTGGCTTTCAATTCCCCTTCGTGGTCCTTTTTTAATGAGGAAATTAAGTTTTTAAGTCACCCATTAGAATTTTCTTTTTGAAAAGTAAAAAGTGTCCTCTGCTCTTGAACAGCCACTGATTGATCTAAGGCAGAAGTTGCATCTTGACTTTGAAGAGGTATAGGTGAGCATCTTGGTTTGGAGGTAAAAAATGGAGAACACGATGGAATAAAGTTGGTAAATGATCATAAAATAGAGCCCAAAGCTTTTCATTTCAAGGCACAAAGCCCCACACAGCCATGCCTTTCAAACAGACATTGCCTTCAGAACATATCTAGGTTGGGGAGGCAAGGGTGGCAAATGTTATCCCAGGTGGAGGACGTCTTAGTACCTTTCCTGACATCATGGTTGGATATGCTGTTACTTCCCCAACGTTATAAGAGTTCCATCTGCGATTCAACACCTATTATTAAATATCTACTATGGGCAATCACTGAGGATATGTAGAAAAAAGCAAGATGCAAGGTTCTATTTTCAATGTGTTTCTAATCCACACATGTTAATACCATAATGTTGTGTATGACTTTACAGGTTTGTCCATCTTATCTGCACAATAATCCTAAAGTGCAGGTAAAGCAGATACAATGTTTTTTAATTTATAGATGATAAAATTGGATCTCAGAGAGGATAAGTTGTTTAGGATGGCACAGCTAGTAAATGTCATAATTAGGACCCAACATCAAGTCACCTGATTTTGAGTCTAGCTAGCTTACTTGTTCTCACCTGAGTGGGGGTGGTTTTAGACTGTGTTTAAGTGCTCATTGCTGGTGCCTTCAGGGTTTAGACAGCTATCACCCCCTCTATATGTATTAGACTGTGGGAGAAAGTGAGGTGAAGTGAGTGACAGGGCAGTTTTATAAATATAAATATTTAAGTGCATGTATGTGCATTTTCTCAGGTTTTAAAATCATTCCTGCCATCCGCGGCTGACCCTACCAATTCGGAAGCACTGAGGTGCACGTGTCCATGAGAAATAACAACCTAAGGCAGGGCACAATTGGTGCCATGTGGGTAATAGAAAATCAGAATGCTGTGAATTCGGGACCAGAAATGTCATTTCTGACTCAGGAGGTCAGGAAACTCTTTCAGAACAGGTTAGGCCTTAATGATGGCTAAGAGGAAGGTGTGATTCAAGGAGTTCCTGAGACTAAACACTGAGAGGGGCTCAACTGTGTTTTTTTTTCTGAGTGCCACCAGTGGCTAACTGTTTGACCTCAGGCAAGTCTTACAGTCTCTCTGAGCTTCAGTTTTCCCATCTATAAAATGGGGATAAAATGCCCACTGCGCTGGGATGCTGTGGGGATTAAATGAGAAAACACATGTATGTGTCTAGTGCCTGTACAATTGCAGCACTCAACAAAGAGGAATTCCCCTCCCCTTCTCATGGGGCCATGAGAAGTTCTAAAAAAAAAAAGGAACTTTCCCTGATTCTATGGAAACTATCTTTCCCACCTCAGCAGAAATGCCTTTATTCCCTCATCTATGGAGTTCTCTCTGTCCTTCAAGGCTTCTTTTAGAAGCTACATTCTCTAAAAATTCTCAATGCTTCTCTCCCTGGGATGTCATATTGTCCTTTCGTCCTTTCAGAATTCCCGCAGCATTTCCCACTTTTCTCTCTCCGGCTGTAAGTCCCCTTTGTTCCGGGCTGCATTCTGTCCTATCTGCTTCCTATTTGCAAGCTTGTCTTTACATCCCTGCAATCCCTGGCACAAGTCCTTGCTTTTATTAGCTTCTGAACAAATTCTGGGGTCTTGATGTTCTCTTTGAGTCTGAAATGAAGGCCCCCTAAGTTAGTTTTCTTGAGTTGGGGACTTGCTCCAATCACTTGGGATTTTTTTTCTAATCTGTAACAGTTACACTAATCGGATTTAAAACTGACTGAACACTTTTATTATAGCCTGCCAGAGGTATGCATTAAAATTTAACACTGTTTCCTCTTTGAACAGAAAGAAAGTACTTATGGTGTGATTATATAGGATTAGAATTTTTCATTAAAATGGATTTTAAACACTTCAGCAAGTAAAAGGCAGAATCCTATTTAATGAGTTTTTAAAGGTAGTGAAAGTAAGCAAAGTTGCACAGAACCGTTTCTCCTCCCCTCGCATAAAGCCGCTCTTTCACTGCGATGTACCGTGCACATATCACGGCCTTATGACTTGTCAAGGGGTGCTCTTTGCACAGAGCAACAGAAGACAAAGCCTGTTATAAAACGAAGGAAAGATTATACAGAAATCTAAGAACAGATCAGAATGCTTCACAGCCTTGAGGATGGAGAATACCTGAATTATAACTAATGTGATTTTATAAACTTGACACTTTGAACTGAGGAGGGTACTTTATGATTTGTGATCATCTTAAGAGGCTTAAAGCCAGGCATTGCTATAGAAAGCTAAAGGTCCAAGGATTTGAAGGCAGTTACTGAGGCCTAGAGTCATCGTTCAGTGTGGCTTATAGTGGTGGATGGGTGCCTGGAGCCTTCCCTGTGAGGCCTGGTTCTTTTGGAGGTTGGCAGTTGTAGTGCCATTTAATACTGCCCCAGTGGCCACGTGCAGATGCAGAAGTTGCAGATTGCAAAGCCCAGGCCTCTGAAAACAGGAAATCCAGCCAAAATATTTAACCAAGTAATTTTATCACTGCCTTTGAAGGGCTATGGTATGCATTTTAGGTGGGTTCAGGAGCACATGTATATCAAATAAAGGACTTGGGTTGAAATGAATCTGCCTCAGATCTGTTACCTAGCAAGATCTAAAGAGTCAATTTTCTAAGCATTTCTGAAACAGGAGTTGTTGAAATCGGAGCAAGGCTCTCAGCGGCAACAGTTTAAGTTTTCTCTGATGTGAACTTTGATAGGAACAGAGTGGCTATTGGAAATGTTTTGTGTACATTCTCATTTATGGCTAATTAGAAATATTTTTGTGATTGGATTTGGGGAAATGTGTCATGGGTGTCGGCACACCGCAGTGCACAGTTAATAAGAATTGGCACTAAAGTCACATGTATCATACTTGGAAGCAAACTTTGATGAAGAAACCGTTTCAGAATTGTTGTGTATACATTCGCATTTATAACTAATTAGAAGTATTTTTTAATCTGGTATCCAGGAAATGTGACATGAACGTCAGCAAAATGTACTATACGATCAGTTACATTTCAATTAAGAAAAATAAAATCACTAACATGAACTTGCATGCCTCATGAAGAACTGGGGCGACCAGAAAGCTGGGAAGTGAATTCTTCAGGCCAGGTAGGACACCTTGGGGGATGGGGAGTTTGTCAGACCTGCGCTATCCCACCAGCATCCAAGTGGAATCTTTGAAGTGTTTTATTCTTTTCTTTTTCTGCTTCCTCCAACTCTTCCTCCTCCTCTCTTCCCCCTGCACCCTCTCTGTTTGCCTTCTTCCCTCTCTTCCTCCAACTCTGTCTACCCCCCTTTCTTCCTTCTCTCTTCTTTTTTCTTCCTCTTCTTTCTTTCTGGAAATAGAAGCTGCCTTACCTGCCAGAGTAGAACAGCTATGTACAGATGGTCATACAGGCCATGACTATAGTGAGGCATATCTTCTCTCCCTGACAAACTAAAGGTTGTAGCATTTAAGCCCTTCAGTTTTCCCCTTTTAACAATCAGTTAAAAAGAAATTGTAACAGCTAGCCTTTGTGTAGCATTTACTATGGGCCAGGCACCATTCTAAAAACTTTACCTATATTTTTCACTTAATTTTCTTTCTTTCTGTTTTTTCCAGGCTGGAGTGCAATGGCACGATCTCTGCTCACTGCAATCTCTGCCTCCCGGGTTCAATTCATTCTCCTGTCTCAGCCTCCCGAGTAGCTGGGATTACAGGGGTGCACCACCACGCCTGGCTAATTTTTGTATTTTTAGTAGAGATGGGGTTTCACCATGTTGCTCAGGTTGGTCTCGAACTCCTGACCTAGTGATTTGCCTGCCTCAGCCTCCCAAAGTGCTGGGATTACAGGCATGAGCCACCACACCCAGCCACTTAATTTTCTTAATAGCCTAATGAAGTTGGTACTACATTATTATTATCTCCATACACATGGGGAAACAGAAGCCCAAAGAAATGAAGTAACTCACCCAACGCCACACAGTCATAAGTGACAGAGCCAGAATTTAAATGTGGCCATCTGGCCTCAGGGTCCATGGTCTTAACCACTATGCTAAACTGTTTCTTTAGTTTTTGTCTATATATTTGTTGCTTTAATATTTTTTGGATTTTATAATTAATCTATGCTTATTATAAATTTAAAACAAGAAAAGAGTGAAGAAAGTAAATGCCTACCTGAAGCACCACATTCCAGATGTAATTACCATTAGCATGTTGACAACTATTGTT
Source organism: Pan paniscus (assembly GCF_029289425.2). Lineage (NCBI taxonomy): Eukaryota > Metazoa > Chordata > Mammalia > Primates > Hominidae > Pan > Pan paniscus. The sequence goes on along the minus strand of NC_073264.2, from coordinate 31,700,148 downwards.
CATTCATCACAGGCCTGAATTCATGTATGTGTGATTTTACATGAATGGAGTCATATCATCATGCCATACACGTGGCATTTTTAAGGCCCTCTTTTGCTTTGTTTTCCTAACCTCCTTCCCTTCATTTCCACGCCCCCTACCTCATTTAGCAAATGAGTAATATACCCTTTTATAGTTCACATATATGAAATTAAAAATAGGTATGCTTAGATACAGATAGAAGGTTGAGTTTTTTCTGTTTTTTTTTTTTTTTTTCCTGCATCTTGCTTTTCTTACTCAACAGTATGTCATGGAAATTTCCCAAATCAACTGGACTGATTTCTCTTACTCTTCATTTTTTTCTTTTTTAGACAGAGTCTTACGCTGTCACCTGGGCTGGAGTGCAGTGGCACGATCTCAGCTCGCTGCAACCTCTGCCTCCCAGCTTCAAGCGATTCTCCTGCTTCAGCCTCCCGAGTAGCTGGGATTACAGGTGCCCGCCACTATGCCCAGCTACTTTTTGGTATTTTTTAGTAGAGATGGGGTTTCACCATGTTGGCTAGGCTGGTCTCAAACTCCTGACCTCGTGATTCGGCTGCCTCGACCTCCCAAAGTGCTGGGATTACAGGTGTGAGCCACCGCGCCCAGCCCTCTCACTCTTCTTAATGGTTGCTGATATGGTTTGGCTGTGCCCCCAGCCAAATCTCATCTTGAGTTGTAGCTCCCATAATTCCTATGTCCTGTGGGAGGGACCCAGTGGGAGACAATTGAATCATGGGGGTAGTTTTCCCCATACTGTTCTCGTGGTAGTGAATAAGACTCAGGAGGTCTCATGGTTTTATAAGGGGCCTCCCCTTTCACTTGGCTCTCATTCTCTCTTGCCTGCCACCATGTAAGATGTGCCTTTTACCTGCCACCATGATTGTGAGGCCTCCCCAGCCACATGGAACCGTGAGTCCATTAAAGCTGTTTTTCTTTATAAATTACCCAGTCTCAGATATGTCTTTATCAACAGTGTGAAAATGGACTAATAGAGTCGCATATTTCAGTGTATGGTCAATTTTATATATTCCTCCAATAATAAAATCCTGCCAACTTAATATTTCCCTGTAGGTAGTGTTTTAGCTTGGTTTCCTCCTACAGCAGAGCCAGAGATGAGGACTTGCATGTGTGCAATCACATAGGGTAGGTATTTTACATAGGAGGAAAGTAAGGCTCAGAGATGTGCTGAAGTCACTTGTGCCAAATCACACCTTCGATACATGGCAAGTGTGGCAATCAAACCCCAAACCTCCAAAGCCTCAGCATCTTCTGTCAAATCAATGGGCTCAAGTCTCTGTTATTTCTTTTTCTTGGGTAGTTTTTAAATCATTTCATTTCCATGAAAATATATTATGGGTTGACAAACTGTGAATATTCAAAAACTTTGCATTATGTTTCCAAAATATACTGCCTTTTCTCAGTCATTTAAACGAAAGTGTACCTGAAAGCACGTCATTAAATAGAAGAATGAAATTAGTTTTGAAAACTGTTAACTAAAGAGCCTACCTTTATGTCTTTCACCATAACTGTTAAGCCTTACAACAAATAATGTGTTTCCTTATCCACTTGGGAGCAGGGCTTTCTATGTGTTTCTTCTGAAGTGAAGAGAGTTACCTTCTGGCTGTTGAAAATAATGTGGTAGCTGAGGAAATTAATGGGAAAAATAAAGCATGGGCTCAGTGTGTTTGGCTTAGGTTTGGGTTCCAACTGGCCCATGAATTATGAGACGCGAATATGCTAAAGGATTAATCTTTCTTTAACAATGTGTAATCACTTGGGAAGACTTGCTCCCCAGGACAGTACACAAGTGATTGTCTCGCAGAAGTGGTCTCAAGTCACAAATTAAGAGTTATTTGGAGAAGGCACCACGCTCTTCTCTATGCTTGAATGCATCAAGTTGGGCTAGGTAGAGCAGCATTCCACCTGTGAATGCCAACTGCAAGTCCAGGGGCCTTCAAAGCTGAAGTGATCTATGCCAGGCACCTATGCACCTCTATCTCTCTTCTAGTGCTATGTTGCCCACTACCACAAAACAGCTACCATTTTATTACATCTCACAGTTCCGTGGGTCAGGAATTCAGGCAATTCTGCTCCCTGTGCTTTAACTGGCATAACTTGGTGGCATTTGGCTGGTGTCTGGTCTGGCCTGGAGGGTTCAGGACAGCTTTACTCACATGTGTGATGCCTTGGCAGGCTCAGCTGGGCCTTTGTCCCTTGCCATGTAATCTCAGGGCCTTGCCTATGGTTTCTCCATCAGGATAGTTGGGCTTTTTATTTGTGGCATGTAAGTGGAAGTGGAAGTGGACTCGGCATTCCTTCCACGTTATTCTGTGGGACAGAGGAGTTACAGAGCCCACCCAGATTCAAGGGGATGAAACAGAGATTCGACCTCTTGATGGGAGGTGTGTCAAAGAATTTGGCACCATCTTCATTCTACCTCAATCTATCCTTTCCCCTCTTGTTAAGATACAGGAAGAGGAAGAAGGAAAATATCAGGTAAAGCAGTCCCAGACAGACTCTTTGCCTGGTCTGCCTCAGCCTGGAGGAAGAAGTGGAGGACTTAGGCCATGCATAAGCTCAAGCAGTATATTGAACTTGGGTGATAAAGCACCCAAGTACACCTCTGCTCCCTGTTGTATTGGCCTCTGCAATGCTAAAATGTTGTAAGCTGAGATTCCCAAGATAAGAAGGCTGTGATCCATATCTTTAACCTGAGCGGCCGTGTGGCCCCTTCGCGGCACCTGCAGTGAGCAGCTGGCGAGCAGGAACACGGCCACATGGCTTCAGGAAGAGCTTCCCGCTACAAAGTGGTGAACATCCTGCGCTTCATCATCCAGGGAGAAATTGTTCCAAAGTAGGAGGAGGGAGAGAGGTTCAGTAACACGGGATAAAAAACACCACTTGCCTTCGCTTAACAGAGAAATTGGGGATGAATTGGAATTTGGGGATGAATTCTACTATTTTGCTTGAAGATCAGTTTGCATCAAAAGAGCAGAAAATATTAATTTAGCCAAAGATGTCATCTCAGCATGATTGGTGCAAAAATGTCACTTTCCAGCTTTCTGATATGTAATGCATTATGGCATTAGGGACTAGAATGTAGGGTGTTGGGGATCAGACTGCCTGGAATTGAATTCTAACTTCAAAAGTTGCAGCAGTGTGATTTCTTAGTTCCTTCATCTGTAGAATGGGAGTAATAATAATAATAAATAATGATAATGGAAATCATAAATACTCTTTTCATAGGATTGATGTAAGTATTAAATGAGATGGCACATAGAAAATTCTTAGCACTGGGCTTGACGCTTTTTAAGGGGCCAACACACTGAAAAGTTTCAATAAATGTCAGCTTTTATCACTGTTATTATAGCAATAACCCCCATCCTGGTGGTGGAACATAAGAGCACTAGAGGCCTGGAGAAAGGGAGGGAGGGGTTGAAATTCAACTAAGACTTCTCATTCCTCTCTCTCTGGTTATATGCACTGGGGTATAATGTGATCTATAAACTCTTCTGTCTGTTGACATGCCAGCAAATGATATGTCTCTCTGATCTACTTAGGTTTTCAAGCTTAATGTAAGGGCCCAGGTTCTGGGGGCTTAGGGCTGTTCTGGCCTTTACAAACCTGCTACATACTCTAATAAATAAAACATTCACTCAGAGAGTCTGAGAGCTGGGGAGCCACATTGCGTGAGAATCCAGATCGGTGGCTGAGCTTCTTCCAGGTTGAAGTTAATCATAACTGACATGTTAGAGTAAAACTACTTTATAAAATCAATATTAAATTTACAACCTTTGACATCCTGGGACATCAAAGATGAAGGGGAAATAAGCCATGGAATAAACAGTCCTCCAGCTGTACCAGCTGCTAGAGGGGATGGGGAGATGTGGGAAACCAGGAGACCAAATCGTACACTGTTAGTATTGTTTTTGTACCAACGTCTCAACATCAATAAAAACATTAAAAAAAATCACACAGACATTTACACACAGAGAAGAAAGGGAAGCAGAAAGGAGAGCTCCAGCAAACCAAAAGACCTCCAGAATCACTCCGGAGGGAAGCAGCTAAATCCTTCTCTGACAGCAAGTCTTGATTTCCCTGGACAGTGGAATGCTGCAATCACAGAGTGAACATCAGTTTATGAGGCTGGCAGAACCCCCGCTGAGACCCTAACCTATCTGACCAGGATCCCTGCTCTAATAAAAGTCTGCTCCTCTCCAGTAGGTGCTCCTTTTAGTCACAGGGACCCAAATATAGCAGAAGGAGACAACTGGAAGCAGAGTCAAACTACAAAGATCACAAGGTGAGAATGTGTTCTGCTGAGCACTCCTCAGTGGTTACTGACCCCCAGCTGTTCATGTCTGGGTAGGATTCTCAACTCTGGAAAGGGGACTTTAATGGTGACTACAGAAGCAGAACTACCTTAGTCCTACCGGGAGGAATTGGTCTGGGGTGGAAGACCCTGCAGAACCCAGCGCTGGCAGGATAATGAAGGACTTTCTAAGTCCCTTGCATCCGGAAGCATTTTGTCCCAAGGACTAGTCAGAGAACTGTTTCTCTTCTGTGATGGGTCTGAGTTCGTTGGATAAATTAGGAAGCGTTCTAGGAAAGGTGGAGCAGGAGAAGGCAAAGGCAGGATGCTTGGCTGTTTAAATAAACTCTTGCCTAGCAAGTTCTACAGTTCTTTTGGAAAAACAGCTTGAGTTTATGCCCTGGCTCACCTGCACTCAAGGTTGTAAGTTTGAACTTACCAAAATAGATGTTTGATTCAGTGTTTCCAACTATGAAACCTTTAAGGCGAATGGCAGCAATTTCATTTTTACTCCACCCCCATCCTCACTTCCGGGCTTCCCTGGCTCCTGTCTAACCCTTTAAAGAGAGTGATTTGAACTTCTGTGCTTTGTGGCCGTTAGAGGTCATAGGGGTATTTTTGTCTTGACCTTTGGAATTTTTGTGGTTGTGTGGGCAGAGACAGGCACACGAAGACCAAATCTATCAGTAGTATTTAGCTTTCATATGCTTCCTGAATGCAAAGCAAAACATAACTAAGTCTCTCCATTTAAAATGCCACAGAAACCAACTCACCCAAAGCAAGCAGGTCAAAGATTAGAAAATGAGCATCTGTCGGTAGGTCTTGTTGACATGTGTGAGTGTGAGTGTGTGGGAGCCTGTGGCGTGATAGATGAGAAAAACAAACGCCTCCTTGAGCCTGATCTGTATAGAGTGTGAACAATTACCTCAAGTATGTAAAGTGATTTTGCTCCTTTGATTAAGAGGTAAACTCCGTGAGTTTCTAGAATTGTGTTCAGCGCCTAGAATATGCTATTAGTAGTAGTAGTAGTATTAAGCTTTTGGTGAGTAAATGAATTGGAGTTTCCTAGATAAGTTATGGAAGGAAACTAAGACTTATTCAGGGCTTAATCTGTATCAGGCACTATAGTAGGCCCTGTAATTATGCTTTCTTACAATACTCCTGTACTGGTTTTTTATTGCATCTCTAACAAGTTACCACAAATGTAGTAGCTTAAAACAATGCTTGGTCATGGGAGCATTCCAGGTGTCAAGTTGGTTACTGCTCATTCTGACTACTTGAGGAGAATAATATGTGGGGAATAGAAAAATGAAAACAAGATTGGTGTAAAATTTAAAAGAAAAAAATTAGTACTGAGTAATTGCTTATAACATGAAACCACTAGGGAACATACTTGATTGCATTAAAAAAGGTGGTTTGGAGTTTCTGTGGGTTTGATGGAGGCCTCTGCCAGAGACTAGGTAGGAAGCTACCCTAATAGCTGATGCTCAATCCGCTCTCCATTTTTATAAGGATGCAAAATAAAAACCAACCTTCTTGAATTTCATTCTCTGGTGTTAATAGGATAGAACAGCAATGACATAGCAGAAAAAATGAGGATATGATTTACAAGTGAACCAGATGATTCCTATTTCATCTCATTGAATTGTTATCTTTTGAAGAGTTCCTTTTTGTGGATTACAAAGAGAATGTAATCACTTTAGAATTCCCCAGTGAGTTTCATAATGAACTCTACTTACATTGTGTTGACACTAATAGTAACTATAACCCTGATCTTCAAATCCCCATGTAGGAGGCAGGTTTATTGAAATTATAGCATGGACCACAAATTCATTTAAAAGCATACTTTTAAAAATCAGTTTTATGCTGACCAAAAGCCATTTAAACCAGTTTCATTTACAAATATGAATGTTATATTATAATGAAATCAGTGTAGTGTAACTCAGGAAAAATTACATTTTGCTGACAAGTTTTGCTTCGTTTAGTTTCAAATCAAATTAAGAAACTAAGTAAACCAAACATTTATATGACTGACTCATACTGTGAAAAAAATGTGATCACAGCATCACATCACAAAACTATTAAATTCTGTTCAAGTAATTTCCTCTCAGCATTTCCTTTCCTCATTTAAGGTTTCCTTCTTAACCAAAAAGTATCAAATTAGGAAGCTTAAATGACTGAAGTATTAACACTCTCAGGAAAAGAATGATTACCATTCGGAATGGGGGCTAAACCTCACCAACCTACCCTACCAAGGTAAATTGTTATAAAGGAACAGGAACAGAGGGCTTTTGGGGGGTTGTTGTTATATTCTTTTCTAATAGTTTGATTTTTGATTTGAAGTTTCTTTAAAATTAATCCTTTAAAATCCTTTCCAGCAATGCACAATTCAGCAACTTCAAAGAACAAAATGGCCAGACAATTTTATCTTTAAAGACTAGGTTTAGACTAGTGGGATTGTATTGAAGTAACTTTTGCTATTTCGAATTTGATAAATTGTAACTCGCATATGGTTCAATTAGCATTCCTGTGAATAAATTTAACATTTCCTTCTATGCGATCTTTGCTTAATTTTGGTCTGTCTAGTTCATTTTCACTATACCCGTTTGCATAGGAATAAAATTTTGAAATTTTATCTATCTTAAATTTTATATTTATTAGTACATACACATGGAGATTTGTTAGGTAAGGCTGATGTATTATAAGGTGGCAAACGTATAATGACCCTCTCTCCCATGCCAGGCATAGAAAATCTTTTTCACTGAATTTGGACTCAGTTTCAATGTTCTTAATGCATTGCTCTAGGCAGTCCTTGACAATTAGTTAAGTAGGCATTTGTGTCAAAACCTTTGGCATCAGGGTATAGTTTACAAAATAGAACCTGCTTTAGATATTTTCTGCAGAAAGGAATGTAATACAGGATATTAAGTGCTTACAAAATTGCTAGAAGGGCTGGAAGGGCAGGCCTCAGGCCTGACCTTCAGGAATGGCTCCTGGAGGACTGCAGAACTGAGGCCCCAGGAAACTGCTGGATGCTGCAATCGGGAATAGAAGGAATCAGGAGGCTACAACAGAAAATTCTAAAGTTCCAGAATACATTGCTGTAGCTGCAAGCCAGGGATGAGAAAGCTGCGATCAGAAAGCTGGCATTACCATCCCTGACTCTCGGCACCCAGGAAGCTGTTCACTGGACAGTGGGATACAGAATATGGCTGCTGCTCTCACAGATGCCATTGCCTCTTACTTTCTTTTCTTTTCTTTTTTTTATTATTATACTTTAAGTTCTAGGGTACATGTGCACAACGTGCAGGTTTGTTACATATGTATACCTGTGCCATGTTGGTGTGCTGCACCCATTAACTTGTCATTTACATTAGGTATATCTCCTAATGCTATCCCTCCCCCTCCCCCCACCCCACGACCGGCCATTTGACCCAGCCATCCCATTACTGGGTATATACCCAAAGGATTATAAATCATGCTGCTATAAGGACACATGCACACTTACGTTTATTGTGGCACTATTCACAATAGCAAAGACTTGGAACCAACACAAATGTCCATCAGTGATAGACTGGATTAAGAAAATGTGGCACTTTCTTTTCTTTTTAGGATTATATCATTCAATTTACTTAATGAGTATTTTCAGTACGTTTCAGCATCATGCTAGGTGTTAAAGATAGGTGAAAAAAGGCCAGGCGCCGCGGCTCACGCCTGTAATCTCAGCACTTTGGGAGGCCGAGGCAGGTGAATCGCCTGAGGTCAGGAGTTTAAAACAGCCTGGGCAACATGGTGAAACCCCGTTTCTACTAAAAATAACAAAAACTAGCTGGGTGTGGTGTCACATGCCTGGAATCCCAGCTACTTGGGAGGCTGAGGCACAAGAATCGCTCGAACCCCAGAGACGGAGGTTGCAGTGAGCTGAGATTGCACCACTGTAATCCAGCCTAGGTGTAGAGTGAGGCTTTGTCTCAAAAAAAAAGAAAGAAAGAGTGAAAAGATAACAAATGATATCTTTAAGTTTTTTTAATGGGCAAATAATGGTTGTATATATTCATGGGGTACATAGTGATGCTTTGATACATATAATGTATCGTGTTCAGATCAGGGTAATTAGCATATCCATCATCTAAAACATTTATCATTTCCCTGTGCGACTACCTCTTGACACCTAGAAAACTAGACACTGGACATTGAACACCAAACCAAGAAAACCTCATGCTATGATGCTTTTGCTGACATTTGATTGGGGAAACCTCATTTGTTCCTGAATTCTGGTTTCAGGGAAGCCTGAGGGATGTAGTCAGCAGCCCAGGAAGGCACAATGAAGTCAGAATGGATCCTGAAGGTATATCTATGGCAAAACTTTGCTCTCTCTAACTCCATTGAAGCTTCACTGTAGAGAGATGCAGAACTTGTTTGCAGAATAAGAGGAAGGTTGAAGAACTGGCTTTTCTTAGACGGTATCTCAAGACTTAAGGATTTTTGATCCCTATCTTCTACTTAGAGGCCGCAGGGAATGATAATCCTTGCTTCTTATTGTCAATTTCTTCTTTCTCCTCAGCAATTCGTTTTTCCCAGGAACTTAATTTTAGTTCTTGAGCAGCTGGATGCTGCTGTATTACTTAGATCTTTGCATCTGCTGACCCTGCCTTTCCCTCTCACAAGAAAGGAGGGCACTTTCTATCTTTAATCAGTTTCTTACCTGAATTAATGGAGACTAGCCCCGTATGTTTCAGATGGTAGCATACTATGCTAGCATTCAACTAATGCCACTTTTTACAGCGTTAAAATAAAATGCAAAACAGGGAAATATATGTGAATATATTATCTAAATATTATAGATCTCGGCATAAAATGTGCTCTTAATCTGAAGTTGGCAGCCATATCCATATCCTCCTGTGAAAGAAATTGATTCAGTGGTAAGCAAAAGTGTACAAGAACAGCATTGAAAGTATTTTGACTCTATAATCAATCCATTATGGCTGTGTGTGTAAGATACTTAACTTTTCTTAAGTACCCAAACCTTTATGTACTGATATCTTTCATTTATATGGTACCTCACAGTGTACCTGATTCTGAAGGCATCCCTGTAAGCACATGTGACAGGGTTAGAGCAACAAAATGACATGTTTCAGTCATGGAGCAGAATGGAACATGAACCCAGGTCTTTGAATTCTCAATAAAATTGTTTTCTACTACACTAAAGAAGATCAATATTCTTCTTCTTAGAGGGCTATTAGTATTAATAATTTGTAACCATGCCTGTAATGCACCTAGACAATATAAAATGCCTGCAAACAAATATTCATAACAATATAATTTGATATACTAATATTATGAATTTAATTTTTCATTATTATGATTTTATATAACTGGCAGAGGGACAGTTGAATGACTTTTGCAACTTTGATGTGTGAGTTTTAATCTATTTTACATTGCAGTGTCTATTTTAGATACTACAGTTTAAGAATCATTTTAGATTAACTATACATCTCTATTGATATATATATTTTTTAGGAAAAATGTATATGTATAAGAGCATGGCCATGAAGTTGTAATATTCCACAGTCTCTCTCTTTGAAGTAAGCCCATCCCCATATTTGTGTCCACATGCAACCATTCCTCCCAAAGCTGCTTCAAGTGATCATCTCCTATCCTGCCTTCTCCCTTTGGTGTCATCATGTAAAACTTCTTATATTCCTCTCACCTGCCACATCTCACAAGACTCAACTGCATTTACGTAGGTTATACCATGTAAGGTCACTTTATCACATACTTTGCCTTGTAGGGTAATGTCATTAAGAATAGATTGTCATTCCTGTATTCTTTCAAAGTGTCTTTCTTCTGGAGGAACGTAAGGCTGGAGGGAGGCTACCTAGTTTTTCTGACCCCAAATCATTTGATGTGGTAATGAAACACAGCCTTCTTTAGGCTGCTGTCAGGCCTCCATGAAAAAGATACAGTTTTTAAGTCTGGGGAAGTTAAATAGCGCAATGGAGGCAATCTGAAAAATTTTCACAAGGCAGGACTAGGCCTTGAATAGAAAATGCAAATCAGAAAACTAAATAAAGCTATCAGAAGCATTTATGTATTAAAAAAGAAAAAACTACATGCTATTTGCCTGTGTTCTTAAACAAATTATCTCGACCCTGTCATTCTCCTTCTTTTATTATGGGAAACTCCACAGAGAAAGACGCTCAGGTCAGTTACTTAGAAAAATTTCTTTGTTTTTATTGCTTTTCTTCATTCTGGAGAAGGCAGCTTGCTAAGGAGTACTCTTTTTTAAAAATATATGTGATGCCTATAAAGGAAGGAGCAGGATGGCTAAGCTTTAGGTCAGAAGTCATTTGCATCCAAGTTGCCTATAAGTGTCTGACTAATTTAGTTGGTAGAAATGAGATTCTGGGAAATACAATAAATGGACCAAGAAGTGCTCTCAGGTGGTAGTTTCAGATGGGTTATAAGATCACACAGTGTCCTAGTTTTTGGTCTCTGTTAATAATCTGTTGTGATGTACAGCAGGTTCTGGTATACAGAGTAATTCAAGTGCTCTTCTGTTGGGCATATGGTGCTTTTAAGAACACTCTAAGGGTTGATTTGACTGCTCTGGTTGATAGAAGACAGCACAGTGGGAAGGAAGAGAACAAGCTATGGATGGTGCGTGGGACTGAGGAGAGCAAGGGATTCAGATGAGAGCAGAGCTGCTGAGAAAACAACATGCAGTGATTTAATTAGAAAACCAATTTTGCCATCGTTTAAGTTGAATGATACTGTTTCTTAAGGTAAGATTAGCGCACATGTACCTCACAAATAATAAATATATATATACATTTAAAATATGTATTTTATTGTATGTGCATGCATGCACATATACATATACGTATATTAAATAACAAACTCACATGAGGCACAAACTCACATAAAGAACAAGCTTTAACCTTAACTGCTGCAACTGAGAGTTGGGGGAGATATTTGACAGAAACTGAAAGAAATAATTCTAGAGGAAAGTTGAGTAACAGAGAAGAATCTTCCAGGAAACAGCTTAGACTCATTTTGTCCCCATTTAAAGCAGGGAAAATAATATAATCTTTTCACAGTGGCACCTACATTCACTGGCAAAAGGAGATATTTTATATATAAAATCAAGATGTAAGTTTATACTCAAAGAGTGTCATGCCTCTAGAATTTCCCATGTTACAAGAATTTGTGTAATAGTAAATAGGATCAGAAATTGTCAGAATAATAGGAATATGGCTGACCAAATCTGTGTAGTTGTGGAAAACCCTTATAATTCCAAATTTGAGTAATTTCAGGCAGAGTGCTTGAGAACTCTGCAATCAGGGAGGCAATTCTGACACCAAAACTGCCAGATACCAACCAGTATGAAACAGAGAGGGAAATCTCGGATCCTCACAGATCTAAGAGGTCAAAGAAGAATATGTTTAATGCAGAGTCATGATAGATACTAACTAGTCATTCCAGGCAAATAATTTTTTTAAACCATGGCTGTCCAACATATGATCTGTGACCAAATTAATCCCATCTTAAATTGGGTTGCAGCCCACCTGAGATTTTGAAGAAAAAAATTGTTTTCCCTAATTTCCTAATTTCTTCATCCTAACCAGCTGACATGTTCAGCAAAGAGCTGACTGTTGCTGGGCTTGACACAGAAGGTTTAGATCAATAATTCTAATTAAAGTCAAAGTCATCAGTTATATACTTGAGAGTTGTTCAAGTTTAAATGCATACTGTCATATTATGACATGTTATGAATGATTGTGAAACTAAGCAAAATCAGCATAAATAAATCTTTGGTAGAGACCACCCATGCTTGAGTTGAGTTCAATATTCACTGAACCCACTATTACTAGCTAGATAAATAAATAAGTAAACAAATATCATTTACTGTTGAAGAGATAAATGTGCTCCTAACCCAAAAGCATAGAGAGGAAGAAAAGGGGAGAATTAAATGTATTAAGTTCCCTGATGTGCCAGGAATGGCTTTAAGAGTTTTCTATATATCCTTTCTTCTAATGTCTCCCCAAAGGCCCACAACATACAGTTGATTATTTCTACTTTATAGACAAGGAAACTGAGGCATAGACAACTTACTTATTTTGACCAAAGTTATATACTTCGGCAAGGATATATAGCCAGCGGTTTGAATGCATGATTCTAAAGCCCATATTCCTAGTTATGCCTATGTATTATTTATACTTTGTTGCATATGTATATTTATGAATACATTAATTATTTCTTAGACCTAAGTGTTAATTCATTAAGGATAATGGCCTCCAGCTGCATCCATGTTGGTGCAAAGAACATGATTTCATTCTTTTTATGGATAACATTTTATGTTGATAGAACAATTTGTTTTCTTTTGGATATATACCAAGTAATGGAATTGTTGGGTCAAATGGTAGCTCTGTTTTAAGTTCTTTCAGAAATCTCCAAACTGCTTTCCATGGTTACTGTGGATTCAAGTCTCCTCAATTATCAATAATTGAAAATGCTGTCATTATATAATTATTAATAAGATTCTTAATGAAGTAATATTTTTGTTCCCTAGAAAACTGTAAGTTAACAGAACTCAATTATTAAGAATGACTATTTTGGGGAGGTAGGATAATGGCGGATTTTTAGTTTCTCCTTTGTGCTTTTTCATGTTTCCTATATGTCCATGAATATCATAGATTATTTTTCTAACCTAAACCAATATTATTTAAAAAATAAAACTGAGAGTTATTGGTATAGGGATCTCTCTGAAACAGGTGGATCCAAATATCATTTGTAATGGTTTTTTGGATATCACTAGTAAACTAACAAAACATACCTTGCTTGATCAAGGTCCATTCCTTTTTGAGTGTATCCTTTCTTGAATTTACTTGGTCAACTCTTATTTCCAAAATTTATTTCAAAGACTTTTATATTCAATTTAATTCAAAACACTTTTGGAATGACCTATGCAGGAAGTGGCAAATGGTAGGTGTGGATTTGGGTCCAATTGTTAATTCAGTTGTTATTTAACATCCAAAATAATCACATCTATAAAAGAGAGTAGGAAATTTTACATATGTTGCATCCAGAAAAGAAGCTGTATAGTAGAATGGCTGATAGCCAGAGCTCTACAGCCAGATGTTAGGTGAAATCTCAGGTTCATCATTGTTAGGTGTATAATCTATATAAATTTAAAGACATTTCTATGGATTAGCTTAGTCTTCTGGAAGATGGAAATAATAATAGTACTTATACCACATAGGTTTTTTGGGAGCATTAAGATAGTTAATATGCACAAAGCACCTAGAATAGTGCCTGATACTTCATAAGCATTCAGTAAATGCTAATTATTATTTAACCCAGATGAAATATATTACAGAAAGGAAGAAACTAGCTTACAAATTTCTTAAGGAATTGTGTTATATAAACATTAAATAAATACAAGATTAAAGGATATTCTCACAAAATACAAATCAATCCACAGGGCATGAAATATTTGAAAGTATATTATATACTGTGTTTGAACTCACTTGATATTTGTAACTTCTTTCTAGGCAGGTGATGTCTGTTTAGGAAGTCTGTCTTGAGCTCGAAGAGGTTGTCTTAAAATTATATTTTTCTGTCTCCTTTTTCTGTCCTTTTTTGTGTCAGATAATCTACAATGCTTATGAATTAATCTTAATCCCTCCCTTCCTTTATTTTTTCAGGAGAAGAATGTTGAAAGTATGTGAGAAGAGTGCAGTTAGAGGTTAGGCCTTTAAATGCCTAATAATAGCTACCAATAATGGAACATTTTACTGTGAATCAGTACTGATCAAAGCACTCTTCATGAATTAAATTTATCTTCTCAATAAACCCATTTATATATATATATATATATATAATGACATATGTTGTTATCTTTATTTTACAGATGAGAAAATTAATCTCCAGAAATTAGTCACAAAACTAGTTAAACTGTGGAACTTGGATTAAAATCTAAGTAGTTAAAAGTAAATTCAGGCTTTCCTATCAGATCCATCTGGCCCAACAATGAATAGAAATAACAAAAAGTAAGCATACATACTAACTTTGGGTAGGGAGGGATGATATTCAAAATATTCACCAACCGATCAACACAGGCACTAATTCTGACTAATCAGAATGGTTGTCAGTTGTGTATAACTGGCATGACTATACTGGTGTGAACTGTATGAACACCAGCTTTGACTTTTTAGGGAAAAGGATTAATTTGAAAAGTATATTACTTAATGTCTTCAAAAAGAAAATTGACTCAGCAGAAATCTTACAAGCCAGGAGATACTGGGGGCCTATCTTAAGCATTCTTAAATAAAAGAAATTCCAACCAGGAATTTCTTACCCCCCCAAACTAAGCTTCATAAGCAAAAGAGAAAGAAAAATTCTTCTAAGCCAGCAAGTGCTAAGGGAATTTATTACCACTAGACTAGGCCTATAAGAGATCCTTAAGGGTGTTTTAAACATGGAAACAAGAATGATACCTGCTACCACAAAAATATACTTAAGTACATAGCCCACCAACTCTTTAAGCGACCACATAATAGAAACTATAAAGCAACCAGCTAACAAGTTCATGATACGATCAAAGCCTCATGTGTCAATATTTACTTTGAATGTAAATGGTCTAACCATCCCACTTAAAAGGCACAGAGTGTCAGTTGGATAGAAAAAAAGACCCATCTGTCTGCTGTTTTCAAGAGACCCATCTCACATGTAACAATCCATAGGCTCAAAGTAAAGGGTTGGAGAAAGATCTATCATGCAAATGGAAAACAAAAAAGGGCAAGGGCTGGTCTTCTTATATCAGATGAAACTGACTT
This sequence comes from Pan paniscus, assembly GCF_029289425.2. Taxonomy (NCBI): domain Eukaryota; kingdom Metazoa; phylum Chordata; class Mammalia; order Primates; family Hominidae; genus Pan; species Pan paniscus. Next base: position 31,684,977 of record NC_073264.2, on the reverse strand, counting down.
TAAACCAACAACAAAAAGTAAAAAAGGACAGATAAGGGCATTACTCTCAAAACCACACAATTGCATGGAAATTAAACAACTTGATCCTAAATGACTTTTGGGTAAACAACAAAATTAAGGCAGAAGTAAATGAAAACAGAGACACAACATACTAAAATCTCTGGGATGGAGCAAAAGCAGTGTTAGGAGAAAAGCTTATAGCATTAAATGTCTACCTTAAAAAGTTAGAAAGATCTCAAATTCACAATCTAACATTGCACCGAAAGGAATTAGAAAAACCAGAACAAACTAACCCCAAAGCTAGCAGAAGAAACGAAATAATTAAAATTGGAGAAGAACTGAATGAAATTGAGATGCAAAGATTTATAAAAAGAATCAATGAAATCAAAAGTTGGTTCTTTGAAAGGATAAACAAGATTGATAGATCACTAACTAGATTAACAAAGAAAAAAGGGAAGACTCAAATAAGCACGATCAGAAATGACAAAGGTGACATTACAACTGATCCCACAGTAATACAAAACATCCTCAGAGAGTTTATGAACACCTCTATGCACACAAATTAGAAAACCTAAAGGAAATGGATACGTTTATGGAAACACACAATCTCCCAAGATTGAATCAGGAAGAAATTGAAACCATGAACAGACCAATATCAAATTCCAAACTTGAATCAGCAGTAAAAAGCCTACTAACCAAAAAAAAAAAGCTCTGGATCAGATGGATTCACAGCCAAATTGTACCAGACATACAAAGAAGAGCTGGTAGCAATTCTACTGAAACGATTGCAAAAAATTGAGGAGGAGCGGCTGCTCTGTAACTCATTCTACAAAGCCAGGATCACCCTAATGCCAAAACCCGGAAATGACACAGGGAAGAAAGAAAACTAGAGGCCACTATCTCTGATGAACATAGATGCAAAAATCATCAACAAAATACTAGCAAACTGAATCCAACAGCACATCAAAAAGTTAATTCACCATGACCCAGTAGGCTTAATTCCTTAAATGCAAGGTTATTTCAACATATGGAAATTGATAAATGTGATTCACCATATAAACAGAATTAAAAACAAAAACCATATGATCATCTCAATTGATGCAAAAAAAGCTTTTGACAAAATCCAGTATCCCTTCATGATAAAACCCTCAAGGAACTAGGCATTGAAGGAACCTACCTCAAAATAAGAGCTGTCTATGACAAACCCACAGCCAACATCATAATGAATTGGAAAAAGCTGGAAACATTTCCCCTGAGAACTAGAACAAGACAAGGCTGCCCATTCTCACCACTCCTGTTCAATATAGTACTGGAAGTCCTAGTCAGAGTAATCAGGCAAGAGAAGGAATTAAAAGGCATCCAGAGTCTGAGGCAGGTGGATTGCTTGAGCCCAGGAGTTTGAGACCAGCCTGGGCAACACGATGAAACCCCACCTCTATGGAAAAAAAAAAAAAAAATTAGTCATGGTGGTGCTCAGCTACTTATTGTAGTCCCAGCTACTTGGGAGGCCGAGAGGTGGGAGGATGGGAGGTCAAGACTACTGTGAGCCATGATCATGCCACTGCACTCCAGCCCGGGTGACAGAGTGAAACTCCGTCTCAAAAAAAAAAAAAAAAAAGCATCCAAATAAGAAAAGAAGTCAAACTATCTCTCTTTGTGAATGATATGATTCTACACCTAGAAAACTTTAAAGAGTCTGCCAAAAGGCTCCCGGAACTGGTACGCGACTTTAGTAAAGTTTCAGGATAAAAAACCAGTGTTCAAAAAATCAGTAGCATTTTTATATACTGATAATGTTCAAGCTGAATGCCAAAACAAGAACACAATCCCATTTACAGTAGACACACACACACACATACACACACACGCACACACACAACCTAGGAATACATCTAACCAAGGAGGTGAAAGATCCTTACAAGGAGAACTACAAAACACTGCTAAAAGAAATCATAGCTGACACAAACAAATGCAAAAACATTCCATGCTCATGGACTGAAAGAATCAATATCATTAAAATGGCCATACTGCCCAAAGCAATCTACAGATTCAATGCTATTCTTATCAAACTGCAAATGTCATTTTTCACAGAACTAGAAAAGCTATTCTAAAATTCACATGGAACAACAACAACAAAAAAAAAAACAAAAAAAGAAAAAAAAAAGAGCCCAAACAGCCAAAGGAATATTAGGCAAAAAGAACACAGCCAGAGGTATTACATTACCTGACTTCAAACTACTATAAGTCTACAGTAACCCAAATAGCTACAGGTACAGAAACAGATATGTAGACCAATGGAACAGAATAGGGAACCCAGAAATAAAACTGCACATCTATAGCCATCTGACCTTTGATAAAACTGACAAAAATAAGCATCGGGGAAAGGAAATCCTATTCAATAAATGGTGCTGGAATAGCTGGCTAGTGATATGCAGAAGAATGAAGCTGGACCCTTACCTTTCACCATATATACAAATTAATCAAAATGGATTAAAGATTTAAATGTAAGACCTCAAACTATAAGAATTATAGGAAAAAACCTTGGAAACACCATTCTGACCTCAGCCATGGCAAAGAATTTAGGACTAAGTCCCCAAAAACAATTGCAATAAAAACAAAAATTGAGAAGTAGAATCTAACTAAACTAAACAGCTTCTGCACAGCGAAAGAAACTATCAACAGAGTAAACAGACAACCTATAGAATGGGAGAAAATATTTGCAAATTATGCATCCAAGAATATATAAGGAACTTCAACAGTTGAACAAGCAAAAAACAGCCCTGTTAAAAAATGGACAAAATACGTGAACAAACACATCTCCAAAAAGACATACAAGTGGCCAGTAAGCATATGAAAAAATGTTCAACATCACTAATCATCACAGAAATGCAAATCAAAACAACAACGAAATACCACCTCACACCAGTCACAGTGGCTACTACCAAAAAGTCAAAACCAACAGATACTGGTGAGGCTGTGGAGAAAAGGGAATGTGTATATGTGGTTGGTGGAAATGTAAATTGGTTCAGTCACTGTGGAAAGCAGTTTGGAGATTTCTGAAAAAACTTCAAAACAGAACTACCATTCGACTCAGCAATCCCATTGCTGGGTATATGTCCAAAAGAAAACAAATTGTTTCACCAAAAAGATAAGTGCGCTCTTATGTTCATTGCAGCACTAGTCACAATAGCAAAGATATGGAGTCAACCTAAGTGTCCATCAATGGTGGATTGGATAAAGAAAATGTGATACATATACACCATGGAATGTTATGCATCCATAAAAATGAATGAAATCATGTTCTTTGCAGCAACATGGATGTAGCTGGAGGCCATTATTCTAAGTGAGTTAACACAGGAACAGAAAACCAATACTGCATGTTCTCATTGTAAGTTGATCTAAACACTGGGTACTCATGGACATAAAGAGGGCAACAGTAGAAACTGGGGACTACTAGAGAGGCGAAGGAAGGAGGGAGCAAGAGTTGAAAAACTATTGGCTACTATGCTCAATATATGGGTAATAGGGTCATTTGTATCCCAAACCTCAGCATCACACAATAGACCCAGATAACAAACCTGCACATATATTCCCTAAACCTAAAATGAAAGTTGAATAAACATGAAAAAAAAAAAAAGCTAATTGTAAGCACTGTGTGAAAAAAGAAAAAGAAAAAGAAAATTGATTAAATAACAGGAGCTCAGAAAAGCCCAATCAAGTCCAAAATATAAGGCAGGTGAGTTCATTCTCTCAATACACACCTTGTTCATCTTTCAGATACCTATCAGCAAAATGGCATGTTTTAAAGACGGTAGAACTATTTGAATGTGTTCTTCCCCAAACAACGCTGTATTCCTTGCTGGTACCGTGAGCCAGTGGTAGTCACACTTGAGATGGTAAAAACTGTTGAAAAGTAGCCCTGCCCTTCTCTAAATCCATCACATTACCTGTCCAGGGAGGATTAGAATAGATTCTTATTTGAATTCATTTCATTGATTTAGTGTCTGTTTGGTATTATGTAGGTAATAGGATGATGTGTCTGTACGGGAGATGCACCTGATAGCAGTAACTTAAGCATATCCTAGATGACCCTGTGTGGCAGGCACACCTGAATGTGTGTTTGGAATTCTGAGCGGAGGAGTGCAGGATTAGCCAACCCAGAGATTCATTCCTTGTCTATGATAAACATCTGGACCCATGGTCTGTCCCGCAGAACGCAGGCCATGTGGGGAACTGAGGCCCTTTGTTTGGGGTTGGATGAAGGTTGCTGGATGGAGGTTGTTAGGGAAAGGGTGCTAAATGAAAATGCTATATAAACTGCATGCTTTTAGCAAGCAGTTGCAGTTCTCTTGCCCAGCCTGCTGCCACTGGGCCATGAGGTTCTGCTATCCAGCTCACTGCCACTGGACTGTTCCTGGAGGTAAGTTTCCTGCTAATAAAACCCTATGTCTCATTTTCTGGTTCCAGGTCTCCTCTTTGGCCTCTTGAACCTTGTGCCATTCCTGCTGAAGTTAATAGGGGTCCGGCATGACAGGGTTTAATGTTACAATAAGGCAGAATATGCTGTCCACCCAGAATCAAATGACAAAAAATTAGTAGATTCCAGTTTGGTGTACTCTAATAAACACACTCACATTAGTACTCTCACTTTTACTATTACAATAGCACATGCAAATATTCTCACTAGGGTTTTCTTCTGTTTCTCCTATAATGGAGAAACCAATTGCTTTAGGCACTTATTGCCTGAAATGTAATATTAAATCACAGCAGGAAATACATCTGGATCCTGGTCCTGGACCTGCTTCTGACAAGCTTTGAGCAGAATAGCTACTGTATAAAACAGTCTCTACCCTGGGGAGCTGTGGGAGGACATGATGATATCAAGCCCATTAAGACAGCACTTCCTTTCTGAAACAACAGAAATACTAAAATATTTAAAATTTTTATTTTCTTTTGACTCTAGGAAGTTTTTGAAAGTGCCAAAGTCCTTAAAGTTATACATATTTATTTGAGAAAAAAGTTTTAGTTCTCATTATTCTTAAAAGTCAGTTAACTGGGGCCAGGCACTATGGTTCATGCCTGTAATCCCAGCACTTTGGGAGGCTGAGGTGGGCAGATCAGTTGAGGCCAGGAGTTCAAGACCAGCCTGGCCAACATGGTGAAACCCTGTCTCTACTAAAAATACAAAAATTAGCTGGTTGTGGTGGCGTGCACCTGTAATCCCAGCTACTTGGGAGGCGGAGGCAGGAGAATCGCTTGAACCTGGGAGGCAGAGGTTGCAGTGAGCCAAGATCATACCACTGCACTCCAGCCTGGGTGACAGAGCAAAACCCTGTCTCAAAAAAAAGAAAAAAAAAGTCAGTTAATTGAAGCAGAAAGTGTTTTTATTTCCTTGGGGGAGCTCAGTGTATTAAACATGTGGCACAATATAGCTATCATGAAGACAGACATCATGATTCACTTTGCTGTGGTGTGTCTCCTCTGTTTCTTTGCCGAGATGGCATATGTGAGGCCCAGTTTGGTGTCTTCCCCAGAACCCTAATCCTTTCATCATAGGGAAATTATAGTTAAAACCTGAGAGACTTATTTTAGTTTTATAGCTAATAAAGTATATTTCTTTGTTCATTAAATATTTTCTCATTCGGATTTTAGATATCTTTGTTGTTTTCTTAATGAAACAATAGGCTCTTGCTTTTATACTTTTTTTTTAAACAACTCTGGCTGGTTTTCTCCCAACTAGCTATTTTAAGTAGCTACTTCTTAGATGCTTAGATTTCTGACATTTTCATCTTCCAAATCAGAAAGCACCAACATACCACAACAATCAGTTTCACCAAGAATCCAGCAACGGAAGGAAATGAGATATTTCACTATTATTACTTTGTGACTTTTAAAGTCTTAATGTTCAACTTTCGAATGCTCTTTTTCTTTCAATTAAAATTGCTCTGGGTTTAGATGGACAATGATCTGGGCTAATCTATGGTGTAACATGTAATGAAAGCAGCAGACAACAGAGGAAGTCCGAGGGACTCGATTTAGGCCAGAACAGCTAGTGGAGGAGAAAACACAGAAAACAAGGTGCACTGGAAGCACCGTTTAGCTTCGTCAGGTTTGTGGCACCTGGGTTTTCAATTAATGCCATTTCTTGAGTTTAGAAATAAGTCACACACATTTTTGCTCTAGGAGCACTTAGAGAAAGAACAGCATCACCCATCTCTAAAAATATTTCCCAGTGGATAAACTGTTAAGGAAACATGTTTGTGTTCACACTTCAAATAGAAATATTTACTATTCAGACTCTGTACTTGAATTTCTTTTTTTAAATCAAGTAACTAAGTTGGCTTTTTGTGAAATGATGACCCAGATAAGGGCACTGGGTCACCACTTACATAGCCAAAGCAGATGAGTAAGAATTTCAGAGCATTGAGATAACCTCCACAGAACCAGCTTATGTTGCACTGAATTTGTCTGTTTTAACTTAAAAGCACAGTATTTCAGGAGAAGATCACGTTAGTAATTAGCTCCTGAAAACCTGGAAGATAATGAATATATTTGATGTATTGAAGCTTTAGTGAAAGACTTACAGTCATTAAAATGAGCTCAGAAGATTCTAGCTCTGTGGGTGAGTGTCTGGGCTGATGGCATAGTTAATGTCACTATTGTTCTTCCTTAGTTTAACTTGTATTCGGTGTATATTTTATACAATTTTGGTTTTAAAAATGTTTATTTTTTTGAGGACAGACCACATATTTGGGGGTCTTTGAAATAAACTAACTTGATGGCCCAGCTCACATAATCTTTACCAGGTATCAACCAACCCCTTAACTTCGTGTGACTACCATCAATCCTGCATTGAGACCTTGGCTTTTTTAGTAAGAGACCCGACTTTAAAACAGGACAATTTACCTATTCTGGACAGCATCAAGAATAAAGGAAAACATGGCACATAGTCTTATTTATTCTTTATTTGCAACTTTAGAGAGTAGGATTATTTAGAGTGGAGTCATTGAACAAACACACTTTTGTTTTGCAGTTACTCTTGTTGTTATTGTACATATCACACTGATTTTTGCTGCTTAAGTGTCCAGTGTTTAGCCCTTTCAATGTGGCCTGATTATATATATATATTTAAAAACCTTTATTCCTCTCTGCTTTGTATATATATTTAAAAACCTTTATTCCTCTCTGCTTTGCTGTTTGTGAGATGGCTTCCATGCATGATAAAACCAAGGGTGTTTGAGAGACAAATACAGGATTATAAGTTGGTCAGCTTTATGACACTTGACACCTTAAGATATGGTTTCTAGATAACAGGGCTTGCCTGCAGAGTCTTGACCCAAACACCAAAGGTGGGAGTGAGGCAGGGCTCCTACACAGCACAGGCTGGTCAGAAAATTGGGAGCAAATGACTCTAGTTAGTCATCATTCACTTTTTCTGCTGTTTTGGGGAAGAATTTTGTCTCAGCTCCACAGAGCTTTAGAAAAAGAATGATGCATTTCTGAAGCACTTAGCATGGAGAACCTGTTGATATCATTTGTATTATTACAATTTCATATTATATTTGAGCTCTTGTATACTTCTTTATATTATTTTTTCTAAGACTGGATTATGCCAGAATTTGTGCTAAGTTCTGGGAATCAGGTGGAATGCTTTTCTATGGGCTTACATCTTTCTTTGAAAGTAAATTTTTGAAGGACTGAATAGGATTGCAAAGTATGATAACCAAAACTCTTTATGGGATATTTAAAGGGCAAAGATCCATACCATGTACTCCCCGCCCCCCATTTTGTACTTCTTAATTCCTCTTTTCCCTCACTTTTTCTGAGGCCAAATTGAGGCAGTAGAACGAGAAGAACAGGAAAGGTGGTGACCACGTATTCAGCGATGTTGCTTCAGCACTCTCTGGGTAAATACAGTAACAGATGAACAGAGAGCCAGAGGTCCAACGACTGCTTCCTGGGCCCCCACCCATTCTTGTCAAGCAACTCCAGCAAATCCAAAAGCACAAAGTTGGTTATTTTTAACTGCTCGTCAAAGCCACTAGAAACAAACTTTCAAAACTTTTCTTCTATTTTTGCTTCTTTTCCTCTTTCTCCTTATTCCTCATTTTTGGGAGGTACTGTTGATTGGAAAGGGTTAAAAAGAAAACTCAGACAGCTGAATTTTTAAGACAGAGATGATGATAAAAATAAATGGCCAGATATTAAGAAAGAGATAATGAATGGGGAGTAACAATTTGTGCAACCCTCTTGGGCTTTGAGAGCGTGATTATCAGCGAGAAAATAGTGGCTTCAATGTAGGGAACAATCTTAGTTAAGACTTTGCAAGTAGTGATATATCTTTTATTTATTATTATTATTATTATTTTTTTTTTTTTTGAGATGGAGTCTCACTGTTGTTGTCCCGGGTCAGAGTGTAATGGTGCGATCTTGGTTCACTGCAACCTCCGTCTCCCGGATTCCAGCAATTCTCCCACCTCAGCCTCCCGAGTAGCTGAGATTACAGGCGCCTGCCACCACGCCTGGCTAATTTTTGTATTTTCAGTAGAGACAGGGTTTCACCATGTTGGCCAGGTTGGGCTGGAGCTCCTAACCTCAGGTGACCCACCCCCCTCGGCCTCCCAAAGTGCTGGGATTACAGGCGTGAGCCACCAAGCCAGGCCGATATATCTTAATGTTTGGAAAACATTGGAAGCATTTTTCATAAAAATTAAAATACTGGCCGAGCACAGTGGCTCACGCCCGTATTCCCAGCACTCTGGGAGGCTGAGGTAGGTGGGTCACGAGGTCAAGAGTTCCAGACCAGCCTGACCAACATAGTAAAACCCCGTCTCTACTAAAAATACAAAAGTTAGCGGATGTGGTGGCGGCGCCTGTAATCCCAGCTACCTAGGAGGCTGAGGCAGGAGAATCGCTTGAACCCGGGAGGTGGAGGTTGCAGTGAGCCGAGGTCGTGCCACTGCACTCCAGCCTGGGCGATGGAACAAGACTCTGTCTCACACACACACACAAAATTAAAATACTATCATTTATATATTAATATTATATAATCAACTAATTTGTGATGTATAGGAATAAATGGCATGAATTCCGTCAGTACCAGAGATTTATTGAGTAATCAGAAAAAAATTAAAGAGTCTTAATATGACAACATAAGTCTTACAAAAATAAATAGCTTAGCAGGAAGCAGGAATCCAGGCTATTGTTTATGCTGTCAATTCAAATTAAAAACGAAAATGAAACAAAGGATTTCTGCTAAAATATATTATCACATATGGAAAATGAATTCACCTTCTCCTCCCTGGCCCACCAGCAACATAGAAAGTATTAACTTAGAACTTATTTCCCTTTTCCTCCATCTCTTTGAGATGATAACTGAAACTCAATAGCGCTTTATAATTAAAGAATAAGGTACTGATAGTGAAACGCTTTTCACTTCACTCAATAGATTTAAAAATAGAAATTTACTAGAGGTGATCATTTCACAGATTTTGATGCCAAGAATGGGTAACATCAGCCAGGTCTTTAGGTGAATATCTTGAATGATTGTTCAAGCTTTGCGGGCTTAACCAAATTCAGACATGTTGTCCATGTTGTTGCATGCTACACTCTGGTGCTTCAGTTAGCATGACTACATGCTCTATAAAAGAAGTGTAGAAGGCAAGGAAAAATGCAAATATATAAAATAAGGGGTTTTCCCACTGTTCTTTGTATGGTAACAATCTTCAGATGATATCTTAATGATATCTTAAAATCCCCTTCTAAACCTAAAATTGAGAGTTCAATTTCATACCTAGATAATTTATAGATTCAGACTAATGTGTGCCTGCTATTTCAAAGCTGGTATGTTGTGAAGTCTTCCTTAATATCTAGCACATTTATGATGGTTTTGGAGAAATTATCATCTAGCACTAGCATTGCCACCACTAGCATAAATCAAGTAGTTTGGGGTTGTGCAAAGTGGGGATAAAATCGTCCCCTGCTGCTGTCATCTTTATGATATCTTAAAATCATACAATGTCAAAAGAAAATTAGGATGAGGAAACCTAGGCAAGGTGGAGCCCTGAGAGGAGACATTTATTAAGTTCTGACACTTGTTTTCACTTTTATACTCATATGTATCGTAAGTAATGCCATACAGTGGCAGTAAACAATCTTTGTTGACTGAATAAATGCATAGCCAAACCAGAACGCAGCACAGGCTTGTCTAACTCAGTGAAACAGCTGATGGTTGAACCAAATGCCTGGAACTAAAAAGCTGTGAAAGATTTAAGTGAAGACATGATATCTCCCCTCAAGTTATTATTCACCTCTGAGATGTCCACCTTCTTTTGGCATCTGTTGTTTGGCTTGATATGATTTTACCCCCACTTTGCACAACCCCAAACTACTTGATTTATGCTAGCAGTGGCAATGCCAGTGCTGGATGATAATTTCTCCAAAACCATCATAAATGTACTAGATATTAAGGAAGACTTCACAACATACCAGCTTTGAAATAGCAGGCACACATTAGTCTGAATCTGCAAATTATCTGGGTATGAAACAACTCTCAATTTTAAGTTTGGAAGGGGATTTGAGACCTGTGGAATGTAACTTTTCCCACTGAGATGTTATTACTTTATCTGCTCTTGCTCTGTATGATTTTTCTGATTTAAAAGGGCAGCCTTACGATTGTTCCCCCACATTTTGTTTTACAGGGTGACAACGAGGGCAGCAAAAAATGCTCTTGGTGAAGAGAGAGTTTGTGCCATTAAGTGGTTTATCATCAGCAATTTTAGGATCTTTGAAAATGTAATACATGTTTTGAAATGAGTGCCCTGTCCAGATAACCACTTCTTCCTCTTGGTTCTTTTAACTGCTGCTAGAATCTGAAAGGTAAGTGGAATCTGTCACTATTTATGTGATTTCAAACTGTAAGTTGAAATGAGATACCACCTACCTTAAATGAGATACCACTTACCTTAGAGCTCTGAGGAGGCATTTTGGAACTTATCTGGGGGTGATCCAGGAGAGTGTTATGTTAGTTTTAGCTAGAGTATAAAATTCTGTGTAGTTAGGATGATAAGGTGGCAATGCACATTGCACTTAAATTAAGAATTCACATTTATACAGAGCCAAACGCGCGCGCACGCGCGCACACACACACACACACACACACACACACAGATGTCCCTGTAGTTGAGGGTGTCTTGCTAGAAAGTTGCATATAAGTTAAACTATGCCATGGGAGTGAATAACCAACCCTTTAAGACATACTTTATTTCCTTTTTTGGCCAATGTTCAGAAGAATCAATTTTGAATTGACTCCTCATATTGACTCATTTGGCAATGTAAAACCTTTCCTTTTCTCGAGATGACATTGAAACCTTATTCTTTTCTTTAGGTTGTGTAGTTTCCATAGGAAAAGATAAATAATGCACTTTGTGTGAATCATAAACCACCTCACAGTCATGTGAGTTTCAAGTCAAATCCAGTTACTATTTTAAACAGATAAGGAGATAGAGTGGGCAGATGGTAGGTCCAACGACTCCTCTAATAAGAGGAGCCCAGAGGGCTTATAAGTAACTGAAAGTAAGCATTTTATTCCTCTAACAAAAAGAAAGAAGTAAAGAGAGAGAAAGAGAAGGGGGAGCAGCATACAAAATGGCTCATCAGCGTAACTCGGGCTGCGGTATTGTGTATGCTGGTTGCCATTTAAGTTTTGATCACATGAACACTGCCAGACGTGCATATGAGCTTTTTTGACCCATACAGGCATTTTGATAAATTACCTTCCAAGCAGCTGATAAGAAAACTTTGTCATTCATTGTAGCCTCAGAGGTAAAAGCCAGACCAGGGATTAAAAAGACGGGGAAGGAGCCCTGAGAGAATGGCGGTGGGTCCAGTTGTGGATGCAGAATGAGGTTAATAGCTGAATGCCCTGGAGATCTGTGCCAGAAAAGATCTTTGTTGTTGAATATATTTATTAACCATTTATAAGACGAGGTGAATAAAGGAGTGATATTATTCAATGACCCTAAATTTTCAGTCCAATAAGGACCACAAGAGATTCCAGCAAGACTTAACAAAACCAGGTAATTGGACAATATGATGAAGATGAAATCTGAAACAGGCAAGTGTGAGGTGATGCACATCTGAAAGAACAATTTAAGCTAATCATACACAGTGATGGGTATTGAATTAGCCATAACCTTCCAAGAGAAAGATCATAAGCCTTGCTCAATGTGCAACAGTGCTAAAAATAAGCCACTGGAAGAGGAGTGAGAATAATGTGGACAATATTAAGGTGCCATTATATAAATTGACAGCATATCCTTGTCTAGAATATTATGTTGAGTTTTAGCCACCTCGTCATAAAAATGGAATGGAAGAAACAGAAAAATTCCCTGAAGGTCTGCTAAACTGATTGGAAATATAAGATAAGCTTCATTATGAAGGGAATATTTTTATGTCATGTTTAAAGATCTCCTGTAATGAAAACCCTATAGTGATGTAAAAGAGATTTATGATTCTCAGTAGCATCTGAGGTATGCCCATTAAAGAGAAAATAAGCACTCACATTTTGTGCTGTAGTCTCAGACCTGGGTAATCAAAGCATTTTTATCTCCAAATAGTATCTTGAGTCCTGTTGAAAGTAGTAGAAGTTGGTGGCATCTTTTGGGAAAAAAAATGCGTATCTCCCTGGAAAACTCCTTTTATCTGGGCCAAATCAATGCATGTTTATGCTTTATGTATATAATGATAATTCATGTTCATAATGATAACTCCAGGTCACTGCATGATTCTTAAAACACTTTTAGATTTAGAAAAAAAAACCTAAACAAAGAAAAACACGCATTTAGTATAACTGAATAAATAACATTTGACCTATTGTTCTAAAACTTGGGCATTAATGTTTGGTAGGTATACTGATTTACTAGCCATAGTATTTGTTTACTCAGCACATTTCATCCTCAGCTACCAAAGGTAAGTTATTGTTTTAGGTTGTTTTCCAGTTTCTATTTAGCCTAAGAACTCCACCCAAGTTAGAAAAGAATAAAAATGAGGTGAAAATAAAGCAACATTATGAAACTTAAAAAAGGGAAAGGTCACACACTAATGCTTTTCCATCCTGGGCACCGGGGACTGGGGTGAGGGCTGGAGGGTCCATTTTCATTATTATCTTTGCATTTACAAACACAGCCTCCGACGTTTAGTATTTGCTTTGAATGAGGAACTGAGAAATAATGTCCAAGATGAGCTCATAAAGAGGTGAATCTAGTACTTGGTAGCTAGAGTAATAATCCAGTTGGGCTATATTACTCTGGGTATTAAGAAACAATAGCTAATAAGAAGTAGTTTCGGCCAGGCGCCATTGGCTCATGCCTGTAATCCCAGCACTTTGGGAGGCCGAGGCGGGCAGATCGCCTGAGGTCAGGAGTTTGAGACCAGCCTGGCCGGCATGGTGAAACCCTGTCTCTACTAAAAAGACAAAAACCAGCCAGGCATGGTGGCAGGTGCCTGTAATCCCTAGCTACTCAGGAGGCTGAGGCAGGAGAATCACTTGAACTCGGGAGGTGGAGGTTGCAGTGAGCCAAGATAGCACCACTGCACTCCAGCCTGGCCAACAGAGTGAGACTCTGTCTCAAAAAAAGAAAAAAAAAAGGGAAAGTTTCATGATACTGTATAATAACTTGGCTCATACCTTCTTGTCCTGGGAAATCTGTTTATATACATGAAAAGTATATCTCAAGAAGAGTTTCTTCCAGAATGATATAGGCTCTGTAACGCTTCAAAGGATAATCTCTACCAGAATATAAATCCCAACAGTTCTTTCCATATGCCAGATAAAATGTATTTTAGCATTTACTTTGGTCTCTAAAACATTATCTGGGTTGTTCTTGTAGAAATAGGCAAAGACCAACAAAATGAGAGCAAGCAAACTCATTTATTCAGAGATTGCTTTAGAAAGGGAGTCAGCTACAACAATCAGTGTCACTTTTGTTTTGGCAGAGACTCAAAGGCAGGTAGAGAAGTGGAGAAACTTCACAGTAGACAAAGGGAAAGCTTCAGGTATGCCCTAACTGGAGGCTATTGGCATTGGAAAGCTGTAGATGAACTAACCATTAATAGAAGCAGGGCATCTGATGTGATTTATTAGGGGTGCATATTTAGCTTTTTGTGGTTGATCCTAAGTTGGGAGCAGTGACAAAGATTAGAGAACATGTGGGTTATTAATGAAGTCCTGACCATTTGAGGCTGACTGTTCCAGAGGTAATTGTTTGGCTTTCTGGATTGTTACCAGAGATAGCAGTCTGATTTCCTACAAGTCTGACTTATAGGAGGCCAGCTATTATTGATGATGGGTTGGTTTCCTGGGAAGATGACTCCATTTTAGAAGTCAAAGCTCTGTTTTTACATATGGTCTGACCACTGTCCATTTGTATATTCAGTCTCTCACTCTATAAAACAAAAGAATGAAAGTTCACATTGTGAGAGGATTGAACTCTTATAAGCATCAGACTTCCATTTGTGAATAGCGTTTTTAGTTTGCAAATGCCTGAAATACATTATCATCAAGATGAGAAAACTTTTAGAAGTCTCAGATTATGGCTTGCTTCCAGTTTGGGCAAGAGATGACTTTAAAACCGAATTTTCATTCAAATAAAGTAACCGTAAATTATAGAAAACATAATTGAAAATATGACAGTATTTGAAAAAGAAGAAAGAAAAAAAGACTACCATATGTTTAAAAGTGCCTCTGTAGTTTTATTAATTAAAGAGCATAACTTTTGATTCAAATCCCAATGTGAATGTCTTTTGAAAGATGTAGTAACTATTTCAAGCCACCAGGGTGCACCATTTTGAAAACTGTCTCAGGGATCCTAATGATAATTCTAACAGCCCAAAGGAGTTTGCACATCTTTTTAAGAGCCCTAGCTTCCTCCCAGGGATACAGTGTGAGCCACAAAGATCTACTTTAGTAATAAAGTACCTTTGATTTATGGATTATATCATATTTAATATCCTCAGTTGAATGGTATTCAGCAAGCAGAAAGAGTTATTTTTTTTTCTAGGTGCTAGTACTGACATTTAGCCATGTATAATATACTACCACAATTAACTAAAACGTACCGTTCCTGAAATGTGCTATAACCAAATGCACTATATTTTTCATATGATTTGCAATTTCCGTGGAGAGCTCATTTGGATTACGTTTATAATATTCATTTAGCAAACTCCATTAGCAATGTTTACAAGTGCTTATGGATCCAGTAAATGAGTTTGCGGGTATGCCGTGAACGAAGTAAGTTAAATGCATCCATTTGTGTATGGTATCTAATGCATAAACTCATTCCAATCAGGAAGATGTACAGCACATTAAACTGTAACCTGGGAGTCTGGATTTTGATATGGTTCCTACATGGCTCCCTAATATGACTGAATTGATTAACCTTTTGGTTTCTTGATTTTCCCTTAAGGGGAAAACTCATTGAAAAACTAGATTAATATGAGCAGCTGAGCATAAGAATCCTTAGGGGCAAACAAACAAACAAACAAACACACAGAATAGAGAGATGTTGATTCAGTCTTCTCCGCCTTGTAAATTAGATCTTTTAGTGGAAAAGTGTTTTAGCACACTAGGTTTCTAGAATGCTAATGACATTAATGGAAATGTAACTTTCTGAATTATCCTGGCGACCTGAAAAGGTTTCTGCATCTCACTAAAAGGACTAACCTAAAAACTACAAATGTGTAGTGTTAAAAATGGTTGAGATGAGAAATTTTGTGTTAGGTGTTTTTGACCACAACAAAAATAAACCCAACAGTAACAAAATAAAACAAAACAAAAACTTGTAGGTGTTCATATTCAGAGTGACTGATTCTTTTGATGGGAAATCTCTAGAGACCCATTAGAAGGGAGAACAAAGGACCTTTGTTAAAGCCTGATGATCTGCACAAACTATGGATTTCCCAGTTTCTGAGATTTATAGGTTGTTGTTCTCACTAGGTCATGATAGGGGTGGGGATGTGGGACCCGGGGAGAGAGTAGGTTAGTGATACCCAGTCCTGTATAGATCTCCTAGGATTAGAAAGAAAGCCTATTTTAATACTAGCTAACATTTAGTGATGCTTACCATAGGCTTTATGCACTTCACATGTGGCTCTGATCCTCAAAACAATCCTATGGATTTAGGTATTATTATTTTTATCTTCATTTTACAAATGAGGAAACTGAGGCCTAGAGAAATTAAGTAATGTGTCCCAAGGTCACACAGCTACAAAGGGGTAGTGCTAGAATTTGAACTCAGTCTCTTTGTCTCCAGAGCCCTGCTCTTAACCGCTGTATCACAGATAACTGATGTTTTCCCTACAGCTTACATTGAGGTATGTAATTGACTGAAACAGAAGAATCCAAAATCTAGGCTTCATATATTTCAAATGTATGACTTGGGTTACTTGACCATGTTAACCCTCAGTTAGTTGTGCTTTTTGTAGTAGAAGTTCTAATTTTGGCTTACTGAAGATGTGGGATATAATTCCCCATATTGAATCTAATTTAGATCCAGGATCCAGAAATTCAAGTCATCTTTGACATGATAAGAAACTTATCAAACAGTGCCATCCAATGAGAATATATTCTTGTCTTCTTTCAAAATCGAGTTGGGAATTTCAGTTATTATTTAAAATTTTTTTTCACAAATATGGTTTTTTTCTCCTAGAACACAGATGCTCTTAACTCCCTAGCAGTCACCATCTGTACCTCAATTTACATTTCCCCAAACACTGCTGACATCTGTTTAAATGCCAATCTCTCCCCAACTTAGTAGGATTTTAGCTCAAAAGTGATATCCTATGAGTGATTTGGAATTTCAAAATGATACTAATTTTCATCAAAATGCTCAATGGCTACAGATACACAAGCTTCACCTGCCCCTTTGAGAAGGTTTCGGCAAAACGGAGGCTAATATTGAAAGTGATCTGTCATTTCCGGGGAATAGGACTGTTTTACCAGGTTAAAATGTTCATTTATGGGAAAAGGCTCTGAGTTGTCATGAAGAGAATTCTGGGGAATTAAGAATTCTCCTAAATAATCATTCTCTTTTTCTTCTTTCAGGTTCATGCTCCTTTCATACAGAGATGTCTGACTTTCTTCTGTGAATTATCACATGAGAGCATGCACAGAAAATATGTCCGGGGATAGGGACAGTGTGGGAATGCAGCTGAGGTTGGTTGGACAATGGGATTGAGAGATAGTCATGAGCTGTGAGATACTAATTTTTAAAAGAACATACAGAAATTATGCCCCTAAGGGAGTAATGTCTCAGTAATATCAAATCTTTATCCTTTGGAGATAAATTTGATTTTTGGAAAAATCCAAAAGTCATCTGGAATGTAGTATTATTATAAAGTTGGTTTAAGGGAACAATTTTTCTTATGTGGTTCACAAACTGATTCTAAGAAGGCAATTTCAAAAGATGAACTCTAGAAAAATTTTAAACAATGGCGGCATCATGAGACTAAGCAAGTCATCTTTCGAGAAGAATTATTTGTTGGAAGTATAAATTTGGTCTTATTTGTGTTTTGGAGTCAGGTGGATCAGGGCTTTAGATCTGGCTTCATGTATTTCCAGATCTATGACTTGGGTTACTGAACCAGGTGAAGCCTCAGTTCATTTCCTAACCTGTAAAATGAAGATAATTCTAGTATCTATCTTGTGGCATTGTGAAGATTAAAAAATGATAGTGTATGTAAAGTGCTCTGCCCAGTGCCTAGCATATAGTAAATGCTCAATAAAAGTGATGCTAACTCATACCCTCCTTCCTACCCTCAAGGTGGCTATATGGATTCCAGTCAGGAAGAACTTGGAACCATGTTATACCATTTATTTGAGTACTATGGTCCTAGGCAAGTCATCTGACTTTTAGAGTTCTGATGTCCTGCTTTATAAAGTGGATATAATAATACCTCTTTTACCAGATTATCATGAATGTTAGAGATAATGTACATAAAGGATTTAGAGCCATAATTATGATTATTATGGAAAGGAATCTTAGAATAACAACCTTTTAATGGGGACCAGATTGTTCTGTAAAGATAACAAATTTAATATGGTACTAATGCTGGTATTTTAAAACTGACACAATTCCAAATTGAAACTTGGGATTTTTTCAAGAAGGAAAATATCTCTGGGTATGGCTGCATCACAACTGAATTATTGGTTTCTTAGTTGCAAACCTATAATACAGTAGGGAAGCTCATCTCACTCATATCTCCCAGTGGATTTCACAGGATTCCTACCGTTATCAACAAGAGGATTTGGTTAACTATAGAGCCCAGGGAAACATCACTTCCATAGTTAGAAGTTTTTCGTTATGTACAGACCAAGACCTTAGAGATAGTTTCAGTTGTAAAATAATTAAGTGCATCTTGTAAAATGCAAATAAAAATTTTAATGGAGAAAGGCCATTACTCGGCTCCTCATTTCCATTATTAAATCTCCCTTAACAAGTGTTTAAGTAATTCTTATAACAGCAACAAAAAAGTCAGAGCCTGTAGCAACATCTCTCTTTCAAGAGGAGAGAATATTCATATTTTCTTTTCATTTTGTTTGGCAAAAATGTCTCAGTTAAAATGAGATGTCTGACTCATTTCTAGAGCCAAATATTTCTGAAATAAAAGTTTGAAGTTACAAAAATAAAAAATTAAAACCCAGTTCAATTCAAAAATAGGCTTATAACTTTCTGATTTCAAACCAAAATGTTTATGAACAAAACTGTGATTAAATACAGTCGTACCTCGCAGATATTGTGGGTTCAGGTTCCAGACCACCATAACAAAATATTACAATAAAGTGAATGATGCACCCATTCTTTGGTTTCCCATTGCCTGTAAAAGTTATGTTTACGATATAGTCTATTAAGTGTGCAAAAGCTTTATGTCTAAAAAATGTAAATACCTGAATTGAAAAATGCTTTATTTCTAAGAAATGCTAATGATCATCTGAGCCATGGCTGCTGACTGATCAGGGTGGTGGTTGCTGAAGGCTGGGGTGGCTGTAGCAATTTCTTAAAATAAGACCACAATGAAGTTTGCTGTATCAGTCAACTCTTCCTTTTATGAAAGATTTCTCTTTAGCATGAGATGCTGTTTGATAGCATTTTACCCACAGTAGAACTTCTTCCAAAATTGGAGTCAGTCCTCTGAAACCATCCTACTGCTTCATCAACTAAGTTTATGGAATATTCTAAATCCTTTTTTTCATTTCAACAATGTTTATAGCATCTTCATGAGAAGTATCAATACATGCCATATTAAGAAAGCACTTTCTTTGCTCTTCCCTAAGAAGCAACTTTTCATCCATTCAAATTTTATCATGAGATTGTAGCAATTCTGTCACATTGTCAGGCTCCACTTCCATTTCTCATTCTCTTGCTATTTCCACCACATCTGCATTTACTTCCTCTACTAAAATCTTGAACTCTTCAAAATCATCCATGAGGGTTGGAATCAACTTCTTCCAAACGCCTGTTCATGTTGGTTTTTTGACCTCTTCTCATGAATCATGAATGTTCTTAATGGCATCTAGAATGGTGAATCCTATCCAGAAAGTTTTTGATTTATTTTTCCCATATTCATCAGAGAATCACACCACCCATGACAGCTGTAGCCTTAGAAAATAAATTTCTTTTATTTTTATTTTGAATTTTTCTTTATTTAATTATTTTTTTGAGACAGGGTCTTGCTCTGTCACCCAGGCTGAAGTGCACGATCATGGCTCACTGCAGCCTTGACCTCCTGGGCTCAAAAGATCCTTCCACCCCAGCCTCCTGAGTAGCTAGGACCACAGGTGCATGCCACCATGCCTGGCTAAGTTTAGTAGAGACAGGATCTCACTATGGTCCCTACGCTGGTCTCGAACTCCTGGCCTCAAGCAATTCTCCCACCTCAGTCTCCCAAAGTGCTATGATTACAGGTGTGAGCCACTGCACCTGGCAAAAATAAATTTATTACATAGTAAGACATGAAAATTGAAATTACTTTTGGATTCATGAGACACAGAATGGATGTTGTGTTAGCAGGCATGAAAACAACATTATTCTCCTTGTACTTCTTCATCAGAGCTCTTGGGTGACTAGGCACATTGTCAGTGAGCAGTAATATTTTGCAAGAGATCTTTTTTTGAAGAGTAGGTCTCAACAGTGGGCTTAAAATATTCAGCTACTATGCTCTAAACAGAAGTTATGCCATTCAAACTGTCTTGCTCCATTTGTAAAGTACAGGAAGATTAGATTTAACATAATTCTCAAGGGCCATAGGATCTTCAGAGTGGGAAATGAGCATTGGCTTCAACCAGCTGCATTAGCCCCTAACAAGAGTCAGTCTGTCCTTCGAAGTTTTGAAGTCAGGCATTGACTTCTCCTCGTTAGCTATGAAAGTCCTAGTTGACATCTTCTTCCACTAGAAGACTGTTTTGTCTTCACTGAAAATCTGTTGTTTATCATAGCCACCTTCATCAGTGATTTTAGCTAGATCTTCTGGATAACTTGCTGCAGTTTCTACATCAGTACTTGCTGCTTCACTTTGCACTTTTGTGTTATGAAGATGGCTTCTTCCCTTAACCTTCAGGAACCAAACTCTGCTAGCTTCAAACTTTTCTTCTGCAGCTTCCTCACCTCTCTGTTTTTATAGAATTGAAGAGAATTGGGCCTCACTCTGGATAGGCTTTGGCTTAAGGGAATGTTGTAGCTGGTTTGATCTTTCGTGTGTATCTCTGAAAGTTTCTCCATATCAGCAATAAGGCTGCTTGGTTTTCTTATCATTTGTATGTTCACAGGACAGTATTTTTAATTTCCTTCAAGAACTTGTCTTTTTCATTCACAACTTGGCTGTTTGGCACAAGAAGCCTAACTCTTGGCCTATCTTGACTTTTGACATACCTTCCTTTCTAAGTAAGCTTAATCATTTCTAGCTTTTGATTTAAATTTGAGAGATGTGTGGCACTTCCTTTCACTTGAACATTTAGAGACCACTGTAGGGCCTGATTTCAATATCACTGTGTCACAGTGAACAGGAGGTCCTGAGGAGAGGGAGAGAGATGGATAAATGCGTGGTCAGTGGAACACATCAGAACACAAACAACATTTATCAAGTTCGCCGTCTTATTTGGATGTGGTTTGTGGTGCCCTGAAACAATTACAACAGTAACATCAAAGATCACTGATCACAAATCACTGTAACAGATATAATAATAATGAAAAAGTCTGAAATACTGTGAGAATTACCAAAATGTGATGCAAAGACATGAAGTGAGCAGATGCTGTTGGAAAAATGGCACCAATAGACTTGCTTGATGCCAGGGGTTGCCACAAATCTCTGATTTGTAAAAAATCCAAAATCTGCAAAGTGAAATAAAGCAAAATGCAATAAAATGGGGTCTGCCTATAAGTAGTTTTTTCTAAATAAAGAGTAGAATGTGTTTTCCTCAAATTGAATATTACAGAGAAGCCTAAATGAGAAATGGATTAAAGCAAGACTACTCTGGTTAAAGAAGGAAAGGAGTGGCCCATTCTCCCCTCTTCTTCTCCTCCTTCTTTCCACCTGCATCTCCCATGATCCTATGACACCATCCCAGAAACCCCAGGGCTCTCAGAATACAGTTTTGGATTAATTGCTCCAGCTATTCCTTTGGTTTCATTATTGCTCCTGTTTTTTTTCTTTCTTTTCTTTTTTCTTTTTTTTTTAAAAAAAAAAAAAAAAGAAGAAGAAGAAAAAGTGGCCTTTGGGCATAGAGCATTAATCCTGTCAACTTCAGTAGGCAGGAGACAGACATGTTTGTATCTGACACCTCAGTTCTCTCTGCTTTGTTCAGTGTTTGGGAGCAGGATTTCTGAATATAGACAAGTCTTTCTTCAAGTCTGATTTCTGTTGGTGGTAAAGTTTCTCCTGGTTGACTTGGTAGAATTTTTCTAATGACTTTCTATTCAAGAGGACAGGCACTGTAAGTCTTAAAAAGTCGCTGTTCTTATATTTGGTAACACTGGCCATGTTGGTACTTTCTTTTGCCAAACAAAGTACAATGTCAAAGTGGGGATGGGTGGGAACATGATTACGCTAAGAAAGGACACAGACTCTCTGCAGTGTATCCCTTCTAGTTAGGAAGGGATGTTTTGCCCTTGGTAAAGTGACCCCTATAAAGCAGTGGACAGAGAGATGTCCTCACTGCACGGCCTCTGCCTCATGCCCTGTAAAATGTTGATCCCTGCAGATATTTCTTCTGGCATCTTTTAATTGACATCTGGGTTTTAGAATAAAACTGCCAGAAATCATCTCATTCAAGGAGTAAAACTGGAATTGCTGCAAAGCCTGATGACCCCAAACCACAAGGTAGATGGAAATTGCTTGGGATTGATGCTCCATACTAGCCTGCTTGCGTGGGACCTGCTTGACAGAGGAAGGAGAGGCAGGCAGGGAGGGTGAGAAGGGAACAGTGGAGAAGCTGCTGAATGTAAATAATGAGAAGGGCTGTTACCTCTTTAACTCCTGGCCCTGTGTTATTGAAATCAGCTAAGTTAAAGCCTAGAGATTTAGAACATAGACCCCAAAGGAGGCAAAAGAAGAAAAAAACTCACAGCAGGGTTCTACAATTCCAACCCCCACGGTTAAGGGGAAGGCAATTCCATTTTCCTTAGGCTATGTGTCTTTGGGCATATTACTTAATCTCCCTCATTAAATCTTGGTTCTCTTAGCTGTAAAGTCAATTCCAGTGTTTCTCAAACTGTCTTGTGTTAAAGAACCAGATTTTCAAAAAAATTTCCAGTCTGTCATAGAGTGATACTTTTATAAAACACAATAAAAATAAATTCCTAGAAATGTTTAAATGTTTTATTCTTAAATTTGACAGACATAAAATTACTCTGTCAAATTGCTTTTGTTTCTAGACATTTACTCTCAATTACTACAGTATTTGATTGCAGACCAGTAACAGTTTGTGGATTGGTACCAGTATGTGGACTAGACTTTCAGTTGTCATTGGCACAGACACTAATGGCATTCACCTTACAGAGGTATGATGAGGCTCAATAGGATAGTGGAATGGTACATATATTTGACAATCACTGTCATAATTTTAAAATTTCCTTCTGGTTTAACAAGTAAATCTCTACCTTTGCCAGGCCATAAAAACATGTAGTTTTTTTAATAAAGTTTTTAAAAATATACATACATAGAGAAAAGAAGGGATACATAGTTAATACCAACCTCTCTTAAGAGACTGAGAAATGATGGGTCTCAGGAATACCAGCTGAAGGTTCAAATTCCGCACGCCAATGCACAGGCCAAGAGCAAATCCTTGGACTGCTACTTTTAAAATGGGAGCTGAAAGCAACCAAAACAGGCCCTGAGTTTGGGAAAGAGAGTCATATCTACAGCACAACCTATCAGCATGTTGCTCCGGTGACTGGGAGGGTTCTGGATTTAACTCCCCTCGCTGGAGCTGTGGGGCAGTTGAGTCGTGCCGTGTTAACACTCAAGCTTGCAGGCACACAGACACGGGTTTGAAAGTGTTCTTATTGTCGATGGGACCATAGATGTGGTTATTTAAACTCCCCAAGCAGGAGGCTGAGGCAGGAGAACGGCGTGAACCCGGGAGGCGGAGCTTGCAGTGAGCCGAGATCGCGCCACTGCACTCCAGCCTGGGCGACAGAGCCAGACTCTGTCTCAAAAAACAAACAAACAAACAACAACAACAACAACAACAAAAAACTCCCCAAGCTCCGATTTTCTCCTGTGGAGAGTAGGAGCTAGTAATAGTGCCTGTATTTCTTAGTGCTGCAGAACGGATTAAATGATATAATCCCTGTTAGTGTGCAACAATTTAAAAATAACGATAGCTATAAGAGCAGGGTGAACAGCTCAATTTTAGTGGAGCCAAGCTAACACATGGCCAGATTTTCCTTGGCATGATGGTCCGAAGGGGTCAGGAGCATCAACATAGCCCTTCTCAGACACAGTGGAGAAAAAGAACCCTAAGCCTCAAGCACATCACTTGCAAAAGGCTTCTGACCCTTAAAGTCGGACTTTCCCTGTAGCTATGTAGCACTCTCACTCCTTTCCTTCACCCCAGCTGTGAAAGAGATGGTAATAATATGGAAAAATGAATCAAAGTCTTGAATACAGAATCCAAGGTGAGGAAAACTGCAGGGGTTGAACGTGAGTCGGGGAAGCAGGAGCCCGCCCCCGCTTTTTTTCCCACCTATGCAATGTGTACCGAATATCTGTGATCAAAATTCTTAACACGATTTCAGAGCATCACTTTCCTTGGTAGAAGACACGCAAAGGCAGGCACAGAGATTGAGGAGTGATCTGACTCCTCATTTGTAAGAGCCCGAGTAACACTCCGTAATGAATTTGCTATTTACTGATACAGCAATGCATTCATCTGGCATTAATGGGCAGGGCCAATGTATAGTCATAGTCATTTTATTTAAATTCAAGCTTTGGTACAAGGCAACTAAACCGCTGCAGAAGGAAAGTGATATGCCAATTTCAAAGGTACTTATTATCATACCATCTCATAGGTAAAAAAGATAAAGAAAATAATAAAAATAGAATGAAACTCTATGCACTAACCAGTAATGACAATAATGATGCTACTAATAATACACTTTATTGGAAGGCACAATTAGTGAAGGAGGTTTCCTAAAATGGTGTCAGCCACAAGGGTGAATTTAAGCTGCAATGTGGACCGAACTGGCTTCTAAATACTTCTCCTGACTTATACAATTGTGAGGAAACTCTCACTGGATGTGGGTTCCATAGATCTCAATCCCCACAACCCCCTCTTTTCTAGACTCTTCTCTACTTTCTTCTGGTACCCTCAGGCCAGGTAGTGTCTCATGTGTGTCTTGGAAAGAGCCACCTGTGATGTTTTTGTCTCCTCATCAATGGACCTTGACACTGTCTCTGTCCTGGGGGCCCCTATAAGCATGTTGCCCTGGTGGCACAATTTTCCTTCCCTGGAGGCCATCCTGACTCTACAGGCTGCAGTCTATGACAGAATTGGGGTAATAGTTCTCTATCACAGTCTTTCGTAAATACATACCCCTTTGTTTCTTAAGTTAACCTCTGTCTTATAGGGACTCAAAATAAGTCCATCTGGTCGGGTTTTGTGTGTATGTGGCAGAAAGGCAGATGAGGATACAACCATGCACTCACTGTATTGAGCTCACCTGACTCCTCCCCAGGGGCCCTCCACAAACCTTCCATGAATGTTACTCATGCAAATAAACACTGGTGAAGTGGAGAGGGTTATCCAGTTCTACTCACCAGATGCATCCTGGATCCTAGCTCCAGTCCAGAAAAGAGTAACCCTAGGATGAAAAGCCAATCATCTATACCTTCACATGAATGAGTTTTAAAGATTTTTTTCTAGGGACATGGTTGTATAGGAGAGGACCTGGAGGATATGGGTCACCTGAGATGGAAAATATTGGGATGGAGTGGCCAGATGTTGAGACTATCACAACAAAGTTTGATGACTTCTACAGATGTACACTAAGATAGCCCTGCTCACTTTCACTATTGGCAACATTTAAGACAAGCCAAGTCTTAAATTTTGGGATAACAGTAGCTAAAAGAGACCAAATAATGAAAGGAAAAATCAGAAGTCCAAGTATTTTCATGCAAGTTAGCCACTGCATGCATTCTGCTTTGGCGTTTGACATTTCTAACAATGAGTCTGAATTAAGACCTTTGAAAAATTGAAATGAAAATCCCTAGTCGGAGAATGATTACCAATCATTTGCCGATTATAAGCAATGTTCTCTCAAAGAATAGTCATGCCCTTCTACTTTTCATGCCTGTGACTTAATATATTTTGTCTTGTCTGAAGGTATATTTCAGAGAGAGATTGCAAAAGATTCCCGTAGTTTGACTCTGAAGAGAATACCATGGCCATTCTCTGAAATCAGCTGATATCCAGGTCACTTCTGCTTTAGTCTTGTTTCCATGGGGAGCAGGTGAAGAAGGAGGTTGGGATGTGAGGACCAGAAAGGACTTGTTTAACCTGGCATGTGTCTCACCTAGAGTTGCTTGGCCTAACTCTGTCATTTCCAATGAAGTGAATCCAGGAGGCTGTGCAGACAGCCAGAGACATAAGTACAGTCAGGGTGAGGGGTCTCTTTACTTTGCCATCACAAGGGCTCATTAAAACCTAGTTTCTTCCCCTTGGGGACTCACACTTCAACAACTTTGTTTACCAAATAGCACTTACAAAGTAATAATTGCTTCGTTTTGCTTGTTTATTAAGATAAGCTGGAGATAACTGCCAAACAGAGTTTTTGATTGATGTATGATAACCAGTGTTATTGATTTGATGTAATGCCAAGTTAAAGCCAAAAGAAAGAAAACCTGGTGTGTGTATTTATATTTATTTTAGTTAGATGTATAGTTTCAATTTGGCTTTCAAAATAGTAAAATAACTCACAGATACCTGTTACTGTCTTTACTCAATTTTTAAGGAACATCAAAATTTAGGAGTGCAGGATGAAAAAAACCTTTCTGGTTTCTACCAGGTTTGAGGAAGTATGGAGAGCTATGTCATACCTTTGGAGACTCTTCTAGAGGGGCTTCCAGACTTTCACCAACATTTTAGGATTCTATCCAAAGATCCAAAAACTATTTTTAAGCAACTAGCCAGACTGATTGTTCAGCTAACTCCCCTTTAAACTATCCTGTTCACTTAAGTTTTGAGTCTTGACCCCACAGAGAGAATATTAGGTTAATATTAGGTTAATTCTACCCAACATGAGCGAGCTCGAGGACCTGAGTCGTCTGTGTAACAACTTCCAGACAAGCCCTCATTCATCAATCTCTTAGCAAAAAGAAAATTGTATTGAAATGTACGGGCCCAAGGAAATATGGGGTAGGATAGAGGTGGCATGTGAGCCACTTTCATAGGCACCTAGTGTCGGTCCTCATCTACACTTGCCAAGTAGAAGAGTGAAAATAAAACGAATGAGTTCAGCAGTTTTCCTCCATGGGGGAGTTGTCTGTTAAGATATTTGTACCTTATGACCAGCTTCGAGGACATTCATCTACTCGTATATACCTATAGAATCTTATGTCATCTTTAAAGTGAGGATGGAAGCAGGATAGGAAGTGGAAAAGTAACTTGCATCATGGTATTTTAAAGAGGAAAGTAGAACCCTGGATTCATTAGATACTCATCCTTTGTACTGAACTGAAGCATATGAGAGACTTCCAATATGAGTGGTTCACGTTATATATATATATATATATATATATAATGGGCAAATACACATAGAAGACATTTCAGAAGGGATGGTGGCTTAACTGCCTATTTAAACCAAACATACATTTGATTGTTTTTAAATATTGATGTCTTTGCTGTTATTACAAAACACTGAGTAGGAGTTCACACAAGGAGGGCGACATGTGAATGTGTCAAGCTAATGTCAAAACAACAGCCTTGAGCAGCAGTGCAGTCTGACAGGTTCAGAGCAGAGTGACTGCTGACTGGACCACTCCGAGGCTGAATGAGGTCTCTCCTCATAAAGACTTTGCTCTTTTCCTGGGAGTCTGCAGCCTGGAGTTATGTCAGACTTCACTGATTCTATCTCTGTGTAGAGAGGGAGGGCATGAACTTTGCCAACAGGAAGAATGAATATGTATAATGTTTTTCTTTGGATCAGACTGACTGCGACCTCTGTTGAGAGGGGTTTTGTGGCAGCGTGCTTGACTTTCACAGGAAGAGGCCTGCCGGATAAAACATCTAGGTTGCACCTCTCATGCAAGGACAATCAACCTGCCAATGCTGATCCGCTTTCAGTGCCATCCTTTTTTTTTTTTTTTAACTGTATGGCACTAAAAAGGCTGTTTCCTTTGCCTAGAATAGTCTCCATACCCCCTTTGAACTGGTCCTGTCTGCTGTCTACCCTTGTACTTGCTAAAGTGAACTAAATATAGCCTGGAAAGGACTCCATACTTCTGTATTTGAGTCCCTGTGGATGAACTGTAACCTAACTTAATAGGTAGACAAAATTGAAAACCTAATTTAGGAGTATGTGCCTGTAACAACAGCTAATTCTTGGCCAATCCCAGCAGCCATGCTTCAACCACTCATATACGGCTGAGTGTTCAAACTGTGTTCAAATAAGGCAAACGCTGAGCTATAACCAATCTAGCTGTTTCAGTACCTCACCTCCGACTTCTGTACATCACTTTCCTTTTTTTTTTTTGTCTGTAAATTCGTTCTGACCATGAGGCATCCCTGGAGTCCCTCTGAATATGCTGTGATTCTGGGGGCTGCCCAATTCACAAATCATTTTCTTTCCTTGCTCAATTAAACTCTGTTAAATTTAATTTGTCTGAAGTTTTCTTTTAACAGATCAAATGTTGTTTCCTTAGTGGGGGCCTTCATTGACTTCCCAAACTCACTCTCTCATTCTGTGTGTGTGTGTTTGTGTGTGTGTGTCTGTGCATGTACAATGACCCTTTAACAACACAGGTTTGAGCTGCACAGGCCCACTTATTTTTTCATGGATTTTTTTTTTCAGTAAATATATTGGAAAATTGGAGATTTGCAACAATTTGAAAAAACTTACAGAAGAACTTGCATAGCCTGAAAATATTGAAAAATTAAAGAAAAGGTATACCATGAATGCACAAAATATATGTGGCTACTCATCTATTTTATCATTTACTATCATCAAATGTACGCAAATCCATTATAAAAAGTTTAAATTTAGCAAAACTTACATAACACAGACCATAGTTAGTGCCATTCCCAGTTGAGATAAATGTAAACCAAGGTAAAGATGTAGTATTAAATCATACCTGCATTTATTAACTGTAGCAGATACTATTGTGTTGTAATAATTTTGTAGCCACCTTCAGTTCCCATTGTGGTGAGCTCAAGTGTTGCCAGTGTCTGCTTAAAACACCATGTGACATTAATCATGCATGAGCAGTTCATCTCTGTAGTTAATCGCGTATCACAGTAAAAAGTGATCTCTCAAGGTTTTACACATTCTTCAAATCTTGTATAGTGCAATATCATAAACCTTGAATAACACCATGGTTTCCATATAAAGTGCCACTGGTGATACTGGAAGTGCTCCCGAGAAGTAGAGAAAAGTCATGCCATTACAAGAGAAAGCTGAATTGCTTGTTATGTACCATGGACTGAGGTCTGCAGCTGTGGTTGCCCACCATTTAAGATAAGTGAATCAAATGTAAGGACCACGGTAAAAAGATAAAAGGAAACTCATGAAACTGCCACTGCAGCTACGTCAGTAGGTACAAAACCCTCGCACTTTTTGCAAAATACCTTTTTATCTCATATTGGAAATGCAGCTTGTATGTGGGTGCAGATTTACCATAAGAAAGGCATATCTATAGACTCTAATGTGATTCAAGAAAGAGTTAAGTCATTATATGAAAACTTAAAGCAAAGGAAGGTGAAGAATTTACCACATCTAAAGCTGGATAATTTAATTTCAGCAAAGGATGGTTTGATAATTTTAGAAAGGATGTGGCTTTTAAAAAGGTCAAGTAACAGGAGATTCAGCTTTTGCCAACAAGAGGCAGCAGACAAGTTCCCAGACACCATTAAGAAAATCGCTGAGGAGAAAGGATATATACCTGAAAAGGGTTGAATGCAGATAAAAATGACCTCAGGTGGGTGTGAGCTTAGCAAGAGGACCAGTGTGGTTGGAGAGTGGGCAGGAGTATGAGATAAGGGTGAGGTGTTTTAATAGGGATGTGACCTGATCTAATTTTGTTTTAAAAGTATCACTTTGCTGGTTGCATTGCATTGACTATCAGGGTGGGAGAGGAGGGATAAGTGGAAGCAGAAGCCAGTTAGGAAGGCATTGCTACAGTTTAGTGTGATATTAAAGCAGGATATTTCCCTGAACCCTTTGCGAGACTCACAGCAGGGGTGCTTCGTTTACCCAGTCCGCAGCTTTCAACTTCTTGCGGAAGGGAGTTTGAGAGTGAACAAGGTGGGAACTGGAGTGCATGAATGCTGGAACCAGCTGGCTGCTTTGGTTCTGGCAGGGGAGAACTCCACTCACCCAGACCCATTGCATTCCACCCGTCATGGGAGGGAACATACATGTAAGCAGGTGCAGGAGCCAGGGTGAGCACTTTTGGGCACTGGCAGGAGCAAACTTTGTGTGGGCCCCGCAGCAGCATCTGGGGGCATGGTGCTCAGGACCCCTGAAGCCCTAGAGGGAGTGTTACAGTGCTCTGTTAGCTCTGCCATCCATGGATGGCTTAAGTGTTAACAGCTCAGTGGATCCTCTTCCTTTTCATGTCAGGTGGCTGCCATCCACCAGCAAGGGCAGAGGGTCAGTGTGACCACCTTTTGCATCCACACTTCTGGCTCCTGAACTCTTGTCCTGCATCCAGGAAAAATGAGGTCACAAGAATGAATTGAAGGATAGTAAATTTGGGCTGATGGAAATGGCTCTCAGTGGGAAGGGGAGCTGAAAAGGGGACAGGGTGGGAAGGTAATCTTCCCCTGAAGTCTGGCTACCTCTGGCCAAATTCTTTTCTGAAGTTACACCATCAAGCTGTCCCTCTGAAGTCAAGCCACTTCTCTCTGACGTGCAGCCATAGTGTACAACATCTGGCTGCTTCTCCTCTCTGCCAGCTGAGCCTAGGGTCTTTATAGGCACAGGATGGGGGCAGAGTGGGCCATGGATGGTTTTGGAAAAGGCAACATTCAAGCAGGAAAACAGGGATGTAAGTGCTCAATTTAGACTGTGGTCTCAGGCTTTTTGGCTTGAGGGTGGGGCTTCACCAGGGGATGCACCATTTTCTGCCTAGAATTTCTCTGCTTCTTGTCCCTATCATTATGATGATGGCTTGGACTTGGTTGGTAGAAGAAAAGGCAGGGATGAGAGTTAGGATTTGGGACATATATTAAAGATGGAGCTAACAGAACTTTCTGATTGATGTGGATGTGGAGTATGTGTGAGACAGAAATAGGCAATGGGCAGAAGTTTTGGGTCCAAGCAACTCAGAGAACAGTGTTGCCATTTACACAGGTGAGAACCTTGGGAGAGGAGCAGGTTGGAGTAGGAAATCAAGATTTCTGTTTTGGATGTGTTGACTTGAAATGCATGTTAGATATCTAAATGAAGAGACTGAGAGGGTGAGCGAATATACATGTCCAGAACTCAAGGGAGAGGCCTATCCTGGAGGTGTAGACTGACTTGGGAGCCCTGCTATAAGAGGTGATCATTTTGGAAGCATGCAGGGATATGAAGAGAAGAGTGCCAAGGACTGAGCTCTTGGGCACACCATTCCTTAGGGTTGAATAGCAGACAAGGATCCAAAGAAAAGAGATTGAAAAAGAGTGTCTGGAGGTAGGAAAAATAGTTGGAGAGTTTGGTGGTTAGGAGCTTGGGGAAGAAAGTATGCTAAGACGTAGGGGGAGACTGTCTCTGTCTGCAGCTGAATAAATGAATGAATCTCTATGGTCTATGAAGCACATAAGGGTTTTAAGGCATGATATTAGGTTTCTGTGCCTAATTGGAGAGAGAAGGCAGTCATATTTGACTGCTTAGAATATTCTTTGAGAGTCAGAGTGGAGAAACAGGCTAGAGATAGAAGGAAGAGAATATTTTCCCCCTTCTGGGATTAGTCACCTCATGTTCAATGAGAAAAGCAAGAAAATTTGTTTGTTTCAGTAGCTATGGTGCATATTATGTACCAGACACTATTGAATTCTCAAAATTATAATTCTGATTTATCTCAGAAAATCTAGCGTTCAGGGCAGTTTTGTATGTTTCCCCGTCTCCTGTTCCATCATAAGAAGCCTATGCAACTTAAGGACCTTGAACATTGGAAAAAAGGGAGGATCTTCTTAGAAATAAATCATACAAGGGAAAGACATCTGATATTCAGAGTTTTAAAACAAGATTAGTAAAAAATCAAGAACAGAGTCGTATCTTGTAGAATATGGGGATGATGGAGGATAGAATATTGTCAGGAGCTAACATTTATTGAGGACTTACTATGTGCCAAGCACTTTTTAGATACATAGCATGTATTTATTTAATATTTATAATAACATAAAACATAGGTACTATTACTGCTATCCTAAGTGAGGAAAGTGTCATATTGAAAGATTAAAATCTTGTTCTAAAATAAATAGGTTGTAAGTGATTGAAGCAGGATTCAGATCTAGCTGCCTGGCTCCAGAGCCCACATGCATAATCATGTCCCATTGCCTCTGGTAACTCCACGGGACAACCTCCAAAAGAAGCAGCATGAAACGGTATTGACTAGGAGTTCCAGTTGAAGGTCAGGAGAATGGTGACAGCTGCGATGGAGGTAGAACAAAAACCTGTGAGATCTGACAGCAGAGAAGACCAGAAAATTTTTTCAATGAATAAATATCTGTGACTGGGTGAGTGCTGTGTGTGTGTGCATGCATGTTGGTGTGTAAATGTGTATATATGTGTATGTGTAGGTGTTTTGCGTATGTGTGTGTATGTTTGTGTGTATATGTGAAAATATGTGCATGTTTGCATGTACATGTATATATATGTGTGTGTATACATTTGTGTGTTTGTGTTTGTGTATGAGCATGTTATGGGAGAAGCAGCAAAGTCTATCAACACCTGTCAAGGTGTTTTAGCAATTCTACAGCTGCTCTGCCTAATATGTTCTCCAGGGCTTTGAAGACCTACAGACTTCTCCAGGGAGGCAGAGTGGTGACAGTTGAACTTCTGTGTTACATGTGTAAGGGTTTCTCTGAGACAGGTATAATACTGAAAGCTTGGTCCATCTTGCTCTTTTTCCTGAAAACCTATTAAGCATGGTCCACAAAAAATACCTGTGCAGTTGTATTTTGATGTAGTTATCAAACCAGTAGGTTGATAAGGTTGATAAGAAAGAAGGTAGAAAGAATAACAGGAAGTTCCATATAAAGGAGAAACAAGAGGAATTGTCATCATCCCTCCTACAACTGTCTACCCCATTATTCTATTGCCATTTACTGAGTCATTCTCTCACTATGACTGACCGGGGTGGATATGGTCCACCTACCTGAGATCTTAGAAGCAAGGCCTGCTTCTTCATTTCTGTTGCCAAGAGGTCTGCCTGCCTTCTCTTATCTTCTTCTCAGTCAGATTGTGGAGAGAGGATATGAGGCCTCAGAAGACTAGTTGCAGCTAAAGAAGGCTCTATTGTCATATTAAAGATCAAAATTATGGCTGCCTTATGAATGCATAAACAGAAAAAAAACCACTCAGCTATTTACTTTTTTTAAACAGGAAAATGAGCTATATTGCTAACTAAATAAGTGTTACCAGAATTCAAATAGGTGATAATTGCAAAAGAAAGTCTAAATGGGCTCTCATTTTGAATTGAAGAGTGAAAAAGTCATTGGTGTTTCAGAATCATGGAGCATCTAACCCTTTGTCTTCCAGTGTGCAGAAGAATATTTTGGAATTCTAAAAAGCCTGACCCAAAATGACAGTCACTGCTTACTTAGGGTTGAACTGGGCTAGTCCGTCTAACATTCCCCATGTTTATGTTCATACATGGCTTTACTTAAGCCTCTGGGGATATTCAGAAAGCAATAACTGCATTATCTAAACGCATCTGCTTCAATATGCTGGGCAAGCCCTGGCTGGTGGATGCCTTACTCTATGGGATCCATAGAGTAAACTCTTAACAGCAAATACCTCACGTAGACCAGCCATCTTTCATATGATTCAACTGACCCTTACTGGACTCCAGCTTGATAGATGCATAGCACTGTCCTAGTCCTTGCACAGCGTATACAGTCCCTGTCTAGTATAAGGCAGAATGTGAACTGTAACATAGGAACATACTGAGTGCATTGAGGGTTATGTGTAGTGATAGGAGTATGCTAAGAGTATTCATATATTTGATAATATCCTGTAATGATGAACCTATAACATGAGAGCAAAGGTGAGGCTTGAGATATACTTGGTCCATAATAAATAGCACTGGATTAATATCTCATGCAAAATCTGGACCCCAGTTGTTTCTCTAACCTAATATTAGTTAGCATTTTTGAATGCTTACTATATGTTAGGGTCTGTCCTCAGTGGCTTATAATGGAGTATTTCATTGATTTCTCATGTTATATGAGGTAGAAACTGTTATCAGTCCTGTTCACAATTGAAGAACATACTTGGAGAGATGAGGTCCCTTTTCCAAGGCCATTTAATAGTAATGATGAAGGTGCAGTTGAATCCCGGGTCTGACTTACTCTAAAGGAACTCTGTTAGTGTGTTCCCACGTCTGTATATTTGCAGTGAATACACCAAGATACACTGATCCCTAGTTTATAACATATTCTATCCCAGGAAGGCTGGTCAGAGTTGTGATCCCAAACTATTTTTTCTCATATTACAAAAGATATAATTAAATTGTCCGAGGCCAAGATTTTTAATTGCAGTATTGGTGCCAGAGGTGATTTTATGCTCGAAACGGCAGGGTCAAAAGCATGAGCTAGATGTGAGACACTGGTTTTGTCGCAGGTTTTTTTACAACCTATTCTTGCAGAACATCAGAATTCTGGAAGAGGTAGGGCATGGTAGCTAACTAATAACGAAAGAAAAGTCTCATAACCCCTTTCAATTAATAAAATTTAGATCTTCTAATATGTTTAAAGTAAATCAAAAGTCATTTAAAAAGTACATTCTGAACATGAAGACTGGGAAGGATCTCCACTGGAAAAGTATTGCAGTCTGAGATTTGGACTGACTGAATACCATCATTTATAAAACAGTGATTTGGTTTATAAGCCAGGCTTCTCACTGGCTCAAGCAGAAATTACAAGGCAATTGCTCAACCTTTTCAAAAAAAGGTGGTCTTTGGTCTGGCTGAAAGTCAGTCAACTGGAATTTGGATTTTCACTTTGCTACTGAGTTGTGTCATTTTGTCTCTGCTTCTTCCTCCAATGGTTATGAGGGCATTCTAACTGTGACACTGCAAATCATGGTTTATTCTGTGTAGGTCATTCACTGCTTCATGTGTGTCTTCCACTGAGAGGAAGAGCGTCCTGTGGCCAAAGCCAGCTGTGAAATGGGAAAATAGTCCCTGTCCACCCATCATATTGTTGGGAGTTTTCAGTGAGATAGTGGATAGGAAAGCACTTTAGCTAAAAGTGTACTTACCGTGGGGCTAGGCACACTGCCTGTACTAACTGATACTTATATAGCATCTTCACAGATTTATGTAGTTTGATTCTCACAACTCCTTAAGTAGAAAATGAGATACTATTAAACCTATTTTATAGATGGAGAAACCGAGGCACAGAGTGATTATGTGACCATTGGCAATTGTAGAATAAATTGGCAGAATCAAAATTAAACCACCCCTCTCCTGACTTGCCGCCAGGCATTTTCCCCTCTAAACATGATCTGTTATTATTTTGCTCTGATTCCCAGCATAATAGAGAACAAATACATTGAAAGTTTCTAAAAAATAGTTTTTCAAATGGCCTAAATAAAAACCCTCAAACCTTCTCTCCCTCCTTGTAGAATAGATTTTTTTTGGAGACTCAGATTTATTGGGAAAAAATAGGGTGATTCAGGAGGTAATTCCTCTTGGCATTTGATTTTAATTTTTGGTGGGCAATTGCATTTTTCTTTGCTCTGCAGTAGAAAAATATTACTATTGTAACTGAGGGTTGCAAATGTGAAAACAGACTCTCAAATGAAAATCATATGGGGCACTTAGCATTCTGAAAAATATTTGAGTCATTATGTTGCAGTTCTAAAATTGAATCAATGCTATATTTAATACAGCACAACAGGCCATGAATTATTGCACATTAATTCATACCCAGTGTGTTGCTATGCACATGGCTAAAAGCCGAGTGCAGTCAATGCAACTAAACATGAATACACCATAATTCACACACCAGAGGGTCCCGCTGTAATTATAAAATGCTATTATAAAGGATTATTTAAAAAGTATTTAGCTATGTTAAGTTTTATACCTACATGATTCATGATCTATGGTATTCTCATAAATTTAGCAGCTCACTCCCTTTTTCTCAATCCCACACCTCCAAGATTTACATGTTAAATCCTAGACCACCAGTTTTCTCATCAGTAGGCTCCCTAAGGCTACAAATGTTATTCTGTCGATTTCAGTTTTCATTTGGGGAGAAACAGAACTTTCTCATAGGCAAGAAGTGTCATGTCAAGCTGTGTGGAGCAACACTTAAAATAGGGGGTAATAGAGAAGTGTAGACATCCTACTGCAGTTGCCTGGAGACAGAATTATAGTCAGGCTGGAGGGTGTGGCTGGGCTTTCTCTCCCCAGGTGGATGCTACTGGGTGCTGAGGGGACTGGAAAATGGAAGGAAGCCGTGATGCTGGTTCCAGATGTTGCAAGGACAAGGAGGGTGGGTGAGAATAAATTAAAGGAGAGAGTGCTCTGGTCTGCCTTTATTTTTAGCTTCACAAACTATGGTTTGTGGTAGGAAGATTGCATTTAATATTGGTAATTGCAGATGAGGAACTTTTGGGAAAATCCAACTTATTCTGAAAATATTTATACAGTGCTTCCTCCAAACTATCTGGGCATCATTTCCAGTGACCCAGAAGTGTGGTGGAGACTGGTAGCATTCTGCAGCCAAGAATTCTGAGTTCTCCCACCAAGAGGCACTAACCCTCACACCTAAACACGATGTGAAGTAAACACTGGGGTAAAGCATGCAATAAAAGTTCATTTTTACATAATATCTAAAAGCCATGGTATTTATGAAAGAAAAAAATGGTTGACTGGTTCTTAGGAGATGTTTACGCTCTTATTAATACATGTGTAGCTGATGGTAAAATGGGTAAAAGGAGAAAAATTGATGTTTTACTGCTAATCATTTGTCAAATAAAATTTCTTTTCTATAATTGTATATAAAAAAAGTGCCAACCTCTATTTTTCCTGAAAGTCTATGTTGTTCTCACCCTCCCCTATTAAATTGTGATTTTTATAATCTATATTATTAAAGTGCATTATAAGCTTGATAAGGCATGGTATTAACATAATAGCCAGGCTTAAATACCATTAAAAGTCAAACAAGAGCCGGGCACAGTGGCTCACGTCTGTAATCCCAACACTTTGGGAGCCTGAGGCAGGCAGATCACCTAGGTCAAGAGTTCGAGACCGGCCTGGCCAACATGGTGAAACCCCATCTCTACTAAAAATGCAAAAATTAGCCAGGCGTGGTGGCATGTGCCTGTAATCCCAGCTACTCGGGAGGCTGAGGCAGGAGAATCATTTGAATCCGGGAGGCAGAGGTTGCAGTGAGCTGAGACGGCGCCACTGCACTCCAGCCTGGGTGATAGAGTGACACTCTGTTTAAAAAAATAAATAAATAAATAAATAAATAAATAAAAGTTAAACAAGAAAGAATTTTGTTAAAAATTAATGAACTGAGTTTAATTTACATTTCTACTACCAAGACTACTTGTAAGAGCTTCCACCTTGATTAGAGTCTTTAGTAAATAAAAATATACTCAAATGTTATGAGAGTGTTTGATTTGCTTGAGTGTTGTAGGAAATTATTGGCCAAGGCATTTATCTATTCAGACTAAGGATGAAAAAATGAACTTTATTAAACAACAAGCCTATAGATACAAGTTACAGAGCTATGCTGTCTTGGTCATGCATTCGCTAGTTGTGATTTTTAATGGTAGATATTGTATTGAAATTTCAGCCATACTAAAACATGTTAAAAATGATTTAAGATCCCTAATAATTTACAAATAAGAACACCATGCTATGTTGCTGTTTTTGTTCTCAATCTAATGTAGTGGTTCTCAGACTTCTATAGAGCATCATAATCACCAGAGGGGCTTATTAAAATACAGATTGCTGGGCCCCATTTCTGGAGGTTCTGATTCAGCAGATCTGAATGGGGCTCAAGAATGTGGAAACTAACAAGTTTCCAGGTGATGTTGATGCTGCTGGTGCAGGGCCACATTTTGAAAACCACTAATGGATTTTTTTTGAATTACAATTACTATTTTCTTTGATACTATTAGCATACAAGCGGGTATTTGTGGAGACTGGCAGAGATAAATTTGAGTCTGTGATTTATTTACTTCATGACTAATAGTGCAAGTTAATAGATCTAGATCGAAAGAAGAATGTTCGACATAGGATCCCTTCCAAGTTCTTGCCCCTTATGGGCATTAATAGTTTGAAGGCTTTCAATCACAATGCATACGCAGGCAGTTCCTGGTTTACGAATGGCTTGTTTTCCAAAGTTTGTTGTTTCTTTTTGTATGTTCCATAGATGGCAGAACTAACTAGTGGGGAAAAAATCCTATCAAATCTATATTTGGCTGAACCACAGTACCAGTTGAACTCTTATTTTCCAGTACTTGTAAGGAAATGCGTGTCCCAAGTGAATAATAATTAAAATTTATAAAGCAACTGAAAATCTTCAAAGTGCGTTCATATGTATCATCTCATTTAATCCTCCACAATAATCGCATGAGAAAGCTCTTTAATATAATAACTTTAAAGATACGTTCTGCCTAAGATTGTATAATGGAATCAGGATTGCCGTGCAGGGTTTGTGGACTCTAGACCTTGTGCTCTTTCCACTTGCCATGTTACTTCTAAGGACCACCTAAAACCCTGAGACTCTGGGGACATATGGCTGTGCCTGACAACACCAACTTCTGAAGCTAACATGTTTTTGACCTGAATTTCCTGGGCTTAGCACCTGTTGATCTTGGACCTAGAGGACCTACTCGTCCCTTGTGTCTTAATCCTTGACACTTTTCTACTTTAACTGTCCTTACTGGATTTGACTTCTGACTTACCGGGGTAACTTTCATTTCTCTTTGGCATTTCAGGTCCCATTGTAACTCAAGAAGTGTTTAGAAGAAGGCTCAGATTTCAGGCCATGAGCTTCTTTGCCTTCTAGTTTCTAAGTTAGAAAATCTCCTGAATAAATTTATCCTAGAGGTTCATGGTCCACATACAGTGATAAAGAAGACTGAATAAAACCTCTTTTTGAAAAGCAGATTATCTCACACTTAATGTCAACAGGGCTTCTCCAGCTTTGATTTGGAAACTTGATTAGGCAGGTGGACTAGCTAGATTTCTGGTGATTGATGAATTTAGGGAAAAGCCAGATCATCAGGATTAGGGCAATATGAGTTCCCAGTCTTAATCCAGGGCACCAATGTATAAACATGTGGTTTGCAGGTCCTTTTAGATATAGCTATTAGTCAATCAAACATGGAGCAATATCAGGTGCTGGGTGTCAGCTGAGGATGCCAATCTCACAAGGTACATTCCTGGCCTTAAGAAGACTCGAGGTCGACAGTCATCAAAGCTACTTTAAAATACATATATATACTTCTTGGGTCCTGTAGACATGACTTAATCTTCAGTTGTCCAAGGTGCCAGTTGTTCACATGCAATGCTAGAAGATAAGCGAGGCACCTAGCAGCCTCGATTAGCACAAATATAGGTATAGACCATTAAAATGAAGAAGAGCATGTGGCATGTCTGTCTGACTAAAGAAATGCCAGTGATGAAGGCAGAGTGGTGCCACCAGAAACAAGGGGGCTGAGGTCGCCTTTGGGCTCATGGAGAGTTAATATTAGCCCTCTTCAGACATGAAAAATAATAATTAAACACTGCTTGTCAATTAATGCCAGCTTAAAGGAAGGCCTGCACTTAGATTAAGCGAGGAGCATGGGTTTCTTGAAAACAGTGAGAAAGGAGGAGGGAAAAGGGTATAAAGTAATGGAAGAGATAAGGTGAAAAGGAGAATAATTAAACACACATGTACTTTTCACAGAGTTGGGGCACTCATATTTCTAATTAGAATTTCAATGCAGGAGCCCAATTTAACCTTAGGGAGTCTTTATACTCATGTCACTGTTGTACACAGCAATCAATCCAACTCTGGCATCTTACTTGCACGTTGAATTTTTATATTACATTAGTGGAGCCCCAGTCTCTTTGTATCTTTAATGGATATTTTCTTGTTAGAGCTTTAGTATGTATTTTGTCTTCTAGAAAATTCTATGCTGAGAGGAACAATAGCCATTTAGACACTGGAATTCAAAAGAGTCACTGGCTTCCTGACATTAACCCATTTCTTCCTTGACAAATGCAGTCATGGTACTTTTGGAATCATTTTCTATCATATTCGCTTGAGTAAATTTAGGGGAATAATCAATGTATGTTCACAAAAACAGCCTGGTGCACCAGGCAGCAGATGGTAAAGAAAGGAATCCAGAATTCTGTCTCCTGCAACTGGATGGTTAACAAGCCACTTTGTAGATTAGTGCCTCTCAAATCTCCCAAGTTTTGACTTTGTCTTCCCCTTCTATTGTCCTCAGAAGACTTATATTTAACTACTCTAATTCTGGAAAATATTATTGAACCATAGCCTCTTGCTCTATATAAATAAAGAGTCGGTAGTTCTAGTCCTTTGCCTTATCAAATGGGATACTGCGACCAGAGAAGTTAAATATTTTGCACCAAATCAAATGGTTCAGCAGGAAATTATTTTAACTCATACCCTGTAATGTAGAACTCAGCTCATCATTAACTCTTCTTGGGCAGCAATTTATTACCTCCACACTCTTCCTTTTTGGACAAGCCCTAATATAACACTCCCATATTGAGTCAGAAGTAAGTAGTATCCAGGCTTATAGTTTGTCAACAGTATCAGTAAGAGGGTATTTTATCTTGACACCAGCTTCTTCGAA
Source organism: Pan paniscus (assembly GCF_029289425.2). NCBI lineage: Eukaryota > Metazoa > Chordata > Mammalia > Primates > Hominidae > Pan > Pan paniscus. The sequence goes on along the minus strand of NC_073264.2, from coordinate 31,644,229 downwards.
GTCTTAAATTTCACCTGAGCTCTCAGAAACTAAATGGTTGTGGCCTGTATGTCTCATTATATGCATGGTTTTGTCAGGCCAGAATCAGTAACTGTTATAGACTCTCAGTGAGCCTGCCGACCCAGAGGAAATACAGTGATAATCCACAGAGAGGTGCATCCTATGCACCTGGATACCAGCCATAGATATAGAGCGAAAGATTGTGAATCAGGGTACAGATGGGAACTGATGGGGAGTTTGGCATTGAACCCAAGACATCCTTAATTTCTCAATATCTCTATAAAAGAAACATTGACCATTGCCTGGAAATGTGGGCAGGGAAGCCAGGCACAGGAGGGCTTGTGTTGGAGCATACTCTGTTGGGATTTGTGAGGGCTAAGACAGACAAGAAAACCACAAACTGCTGGCCAATGCAGAAATGTGAAGTTTCCAATGTTAACTATCCTTCCAAAATCTCTCTGACTTGAATTGTGTTGCTTACCTGATATACAGTCTCAACGTTGTCTTGAATCTTAATTTTCCCTGCATCAACTACCTCTGTCCTGAAGTGATCTCTAGACCTGGTATAACATCTACTCTCAGCAGCAGATGGGGAAGCAGGCAAAACCATCAGGCAGCACTTTCCAGAGGATGTCTGCATGCAGATGCACACGTATACATACATTGATGCACATCAGATTATTTAGATGAAATACAGAACTTGGCATATTGAACCCCTGAGGATGGCATCTGTGTTAATTTAATCTTTTATCTCAAGTACTAAGTCACTGCTTGGCACATTGGAGAGGACAAATAAATGTTGATCTGAACAGTTTTACTCCATTCAATACTAAAGAAGTGCCTGCTATGCCCCAGGTAGGGAAGGAAGCAAAGTTAAGCCACACATAATCATTGTCTTCAAGGAGTTTACGAGTTATAGTGAGTGAAATGCAAATTATAGTACAGGTTTCAAGAAAATGCTGCAGGAGAATGAGAGTGGTATGTATTAAATCAGAGAAAGGACAGGGGAAAGTCTTTGTGGAAAAAGATATATCTTTCCCAGTTGGGCCTTAGAGGATAAAATAGGAGTTGGAGAGGAGATGGAGTGGGGGAGAGTAAAAAGAAAGAAGATAAACCTAGCCAGGATTCAGGAAAGTGCTAGGCCATAATTTTTAAAGTGTCCTAGGAGGAAAGGTGTGTGTGTGTTGTTTTTGTGTGTGTCTGTGTGTGTGTTCATGCTCATGTATGCACGTGCATGTGTGTGTGTGATTAATTTGTGAAGATTTACAGGAGAAAATCTTGGATGATTTGATTTCAGTAGATAATGGGATGACCCAGTCACAATTTTGCTTTAGTATCTGTTAGCAGAATATAGAATAAATTAGAGGGAGAGAAATCAGTTATGAAGCTAATGCAAAAATTTAGGCTGGAGGTTAATGAAGGCTTGAAAAATGATGTGGCAGCTGGAAATGTATATAAGGAAATGAATTTAAGAGACAATGTAGAGGTACAATTTAAAAACAAATACCTGTAGGCCAATTAAAAGAGGATGATAAGAAAGAGAGAGAGCAGTTAGAAATAACCAACGTTTTGCACCAGAGCAATAGGAGATTCCAATGACATTAACTGAAATAAAGACAACAGGAAAGGAAAGTTTCAAGGGTTGAAGAAAATGAACATGTCCAATTCTGGAGAGACGGAGCTTAAATCAACAGGTAGTATGCTCCTTGTCCAACTCTAGGTATCAGCCACCTCTGGGATGCTGAGGAGTTTTTTGGCTATGGGCAGGATATGGAAGGGGTGAGCAAGGCCCTGAGCTCTACCAGGTTGGATGGGAAGAGCAAGCACAAAGCCTTTTGCTCTCTGGGTGGAAGGAGGGCCTGTGGACTGCAGCAGAACACTCAGCTGTGAGCAACCAGCACAGCACACATCCGGGAGAGGCCTTAGCCCATGGACATTTCGGGAGCACCCTCAACCTCTTTCCAAGGAAGAGCAGTCCCCGAAGGAAGTGGCCTTTCTGCCTTCAGGAGTCAAGGGGAGGCTGAGCAGGTGAGTGCCAGCATTCTACCCTGGAGGCTGGCAGAACCCTCGCTTTGTTAGGGTATTAGTCAGGGTTCTCCAGAAAAGCAGAATCAAAAGGATAGGTAGATAGATATGCAAAAAGATTTCTTATGGGAATTGGCTCACACAATTTTGGAGGCTGAGAAGTCCTGAGTTAGGCCATCTGCAGCTGGAAAACCATGAAAACTACTGGTGTAATTTGGTCTAAGGCCAAAGGCCTAGAACCAGGGGTGGGGATGGTGGAATGCTGAGCAGGTGCCCTGGTGTAAGTCCTAGAGCCCAAAGGTCCAGAACCAAGGAACTCTGATGTCTAAAGGCAGGAGAAGACAGATTTCTCAGCTCAAGGATAGAGAGAGAAAAAATTCACTTTTCCTCTACCCTTTCGTTCTACCCAGGTCAGGTCCTCAGTGGGATGGATGATGCCCACTGGCATTGGTGAGGACAGATCATCCTACTTAGCCCACTGTTTCAAAGGTGAATCTTTTTTTTTTTTTTGTCTTCATATCTCCCAATGCTATCCCTCTCCCCTCCCCCCTCCCCACCACAGTCCCCAGAGTGTGATATTCCCCTTCCTGTGTCCATGTGATCTCATTGTTCAATTCCCACCTATGAGTGAGAATATGCGGTGTTTGGTTTTTTGTTCTTGCGATAGTTTACTGAGAATGATGGTTTCCAGTTTCATCCATGTCCCTACAAAGGACATGAACTCATCATTTTTTATGGCTGCATAGTATTCCATGGTGTATATGTGCCACATTTTCTTAATCCAGTCTATCATTGTTGGACATTTGGGTTGGTTCCAAGACTTTGCTATTGTGAATAATGCCGCAATAAACATACGTGTGCATGTGTCTTTATAGCAGCATGATTTATAGTCATTTGGGTATATACCCAGTAATGGGATGGCTGGGTCAAATGGTATTTCTAGTTCTAGATCCCTGAGGAATCGCCACACTGACTTCCACAATGGTTGAACTAGTTTACAGTCCCACCAACAGTGTAAAAGTGTTCCTATTTCTCCACATCCTCTCCAGCACCTGTTGTTTCCTGACTTTTTAATGATTGCCATTCTAACTGGTGTGAGATGGTATCTCATTGTGGTTTTGATTTGCATTTCTCTGATGGCCAGTGATGATGAGCATTTTTTCATGTGTTTTTTGGCTGCATAAATGTCTTCTTTTGAGAAGTGTCTGTTCATGTCCCTCGCCCACTTTTTGATGGGGTTGTTTGTTTTTTTCTTGTAAATTTGTTTGAGTTCATTGTAGATTCTGGATATTAGCCCTTTGTCAGATGAGTAGGTTGCGAAAATTTTCTCCCATGTTGTAGGTTGCCTGTTCACTCTGATGGTAGTTTCTTTTGCTGTGCAGAAGCTCTTTAGTTTAATTAGATCCCATTTGTCAATTTTGGCTTTTGTTGCCATTGCTTTTGGTGTTTTGGACATGAAGTCCTTGCCCACGCCTATGTCCTGAATGGTAATGCCTAGGTTTTCTTCTAGGGTTTTTATGGTTTTAGGTCTAACATTTCAATCTTTAATCCATCTTGAATTGATTTTTGTATAAGGTGTAAGGAAGGGATCCAGTTTCAGCTTTCTACATATGGCCAGCCAGTTTTCCCAGCACCATTTATTAAACAGGGAATCCTTTCCCCATTGCTTGTTTTGTCAGGTTTGTCAAAGATCAGATAGTTGTAGATATGTGGCGTTATTTCTGAGGGCTCTGTTCTGTTCCATTGATCTATATCTCTGTTTTGGTACCAGTACCATGCTGTTTTGGTTACTGTAGCCTTGTAGTATAGTTTGAAGTCAGGTAGTGTGATGCCTCCAGCTTTGTTCTTTTGGCTTAGGATTGACTTGGCGATGTGGGCCCTTTTTTGGTTCCATATGAACTTTAAAGTAGCTTTTTCCAATTCTGTGAAGAAAGTCATTGGTAGCTTGATGGGGATGGCATTGAATCTGTAAATTACCTTGGGCAGTATGGCCATTTTCACGATATTGATTCTTCCTACCCATGAGCATGGAATGTTCTTCCATTTGTTTGTATCCTCTTTTATTTCCTTGAGCAGTGGTTTGTAGTTCTCCTTGAAGAGGTGCTTCACATCCCTTGTAAGTTGGATTCCTAGGTATTTTATTCTCTTTGAAGCAATTGTGAATGGGAGTTCACTCATGATTTGGCTCTCTGTTTGTCTGTTGTTGGTGTATAGGAATGCTTGTGATTTTTGTACATTGATTTTGTATCCTGAGACTTTGCTGAAGTTGCTTATCAGCTTAAGGAGATTTTGGGCTGAGACGATGGGGTTTTCTAGATAAACAATCATGTCGTCTGCAAACAGGGACAATTTGACTTCCTCTTTTCCTAATTGAATACCCTTTATTTCCTTCTCCTGCCTAATTGCCCTGGCCAGAACTTCCAACACTATGTTGAACAGGAGTGGTGAGAGAGGGCGTCCCTGTCTTGTGCCAGTTTTCAAAGGGAATGCTTCCAGTTTTTGCCCATTCAGTATGATATTGGCTGTGGGTTTGTCATAGATAGCTCTTATTATTTTGAAATACGTCCCATCAATACCTAATTTATTGAGAGTTTTTAGCATGAAGGGTTGTTGAATTTTGTCAAAGGCTTTTTCTGCATCTATTGAGATAATCATGTGGTTTTTGTCTTTGGCTCTGTTTATATGCTGGATTACATTTATTGATTTGCGTATATTGAACCAGCCTTGCATCCCAGGGATGAAGCCCACTTGATCATGGTGGATAAGCTTTTTGATGTGCTGCTGGATTCGGTTTGCCAGTATTTTATTGAGGATTTTTGCATCAATGTTCATCAAGGATATTGGTCTAAAATTCTCTTTTTTGGTTGTGTCTCTGCCCGGCTTTGGTATCAGAATGATGCTGGCCTCATAAAATGAGTTAGGGAGGATTCCCTCTTTTTCTATTGATTGGAATAGTTTCAGAAGGAATGGTACCAGTTCCTCCTTGTACCTCTGGTAGAATTCGGCTGTGAATCCATCTGGTCCTGGACTCTTTTTGGTTGGTAAACTATTGATTATTGCCACAATTTCAGCTTCTGTTATTGGTCTATTCAGAGATTCAACTTCTTCCTGGTTTAGTCTTGGGAGAGTGTATGTGTCGAGGAATGTATCCATTTCTTCTAGATTTTCTAGTTTATTTGCATAGAGGTGTTTGTAGTATTCTCTGATGGTAGTTTGTATTTCTGTGGGATCGGTAGTGATATCCCCTTTATCATTTTTTATTGTGTCTATTTGATTCTTCTCTCTTTTTTTCTTTATTAGTCTTGCTAGCAGTCTATCAATTTTGTTGATCCTTTCAAAAAACCAGCTCCTGGATTCATTGATTTTTTGAAGGGTTTTTTGTGTCTCTATTTCCTTCAGTTCTGCTCGGATTTTAGTTATTTCTTGCCTTCTGCTAGCTTTTGAATGTGTTTGCTCTTGCTTTTCTAGTTCTTTTAATTGTGATGTTAGGGTGTCAATTTTGGATCTTTCCTGCTTTCTCTTGTGGGCATTTAGTGCTATAAATTTCCCTCTACACACTGCTTTGAATGCGTACGAGAGATTCTGGTATGTTGTGTCTTTGTTCTCGTTGGTTTCAAAGAACATCTTTATCTCTGCCTTCATTTCGTTATGTACCCAGTAGTCATTCAGGAGCAGGTTGTTCAGTTTCCATGTAGTTGAGCGGCTTTGAGTGAGATTCTTAATCCTGAGTACTAGTTTGATTGCACTGTGGTCTGAGAGATAGTTTGTTATAATTTCTGTTCTTTTACATTTGCTGAGGAGAGCTTTACTTCCAAGTATGTGGTCAATTTTGGAATAGGTGTGGTGTGGTGCTGAAAAAAATGTATATTCTGTTGATTTGGGGTGGAGAGTTCTGTAGATGTCTATTAGGTCTGCTTGGTGCAGAGCTGAGTTCAATTCCTGGGTATCCTTGTTGACTTTCTGTCTCGTTGATCTGTCTAATGTTGACAGTGGGGTGTTAAAGTCTCCCATTATTAATGTGTGGGAGTCTAAGTCTCTTCGTAGGTCACTCAGGAGTTGCTTTATGAATCTGGGTGCTCCTGTATTGGGTGCATATATATTTAGGATAGTTAGCTCCTCTTGTTGAATTGATCCCTTTACCATTATGTAATGGCCTTCTTTGTCTCTTTTGATCTTTGTTGGTTTAAAGTCTGTTTTATCAGAGACTAGGATTGCAACCCCTGCCTTTTTTTGTTTTCCATTTGCTTGGTAGATCTTCCTCCATCCTTTTATTTTGAGCCTATGTGTGTCTCTGCACGTGAGATGGGTTTCCTGAATACAGCACACTGATGGGTCTTGACTCTTTATCCAACTTGCCAGTCTGTGTCTTTTAATTGGAGAATTTAGTCCATTTACATTTAAAGTTAATATTGTTATGTGTGAATTTGATCCTGTCATTATGATGTTAGCTGGTGATTTTGCTCGTTAGTTGATGCAGTTTCTTCCTAGTCTTGATGGTCTTTACATTTTGGCATGATTTTGCAGCGGCTGGTACCGGTTGTTCCTTTCCATGTTTAGCGCTTCCTTCAGGAGCTCTTTTAGGGCAGGCCTGGTGGTGACAAAATCGGTCAGCATTTGCTTGTCTGTAAAGTATTTTATTTCTCCTTCACTTATGAAGCTTAGTTTGGCTGGATATGAAATTCTGGGTTGAAAATTCTTTTCTTTAAGAATGTTGAATATTGGCCCCCACTCTCTTCTGGCTTGTAGGGTTTCTGCCGAGAGATCCGCTGTTAGTCTGATGGGCTTCCCTTTGAGGGTAACCCGACCTGTCTCTCTGGCTGCCCTTAACATTTTTTCCTTCATTTCAACTTTGGTGAATCTGACAATTATGTGTCTTGGAGTTGCTCTTCTCGAGGAGTATCTTTGTGGCGTTCTCTGTATTTCCTGAAACTGAACGTTGGCCTGCCTTGCTAGATTGGGGAAGTTCTCCTGGATAATATCCTGCAGAGTGTTTTCCAACTTGGTTCCATTCTCCGCATCACTTTCAGGTACACCAATCAGACGTAGATTTGGTCTTTTCACATAGTCCCATATTTCTTGGAGGCTTTGCTCATTTTTTATTCTTTTTTCTCTAAACTTCCCTTCTCGCTTCATTTCATTCATTTCATCTTCCATTGCTGATACCCTTTCTTCCAGTTGATCGCATCGGCTCCTGAGGCTTCTGCATTCTTCACGTAGTTCTCGAGCCTTGGTTTTCAGCTCCATCAGCTCCTTTAAGCACTTCTCTGTATTGGTTATTCTAGTTATACATTCGTCTAAATTTTTTTCAAAGTTTTCAACTTCTTTGCCTTTGGTTTGAATATCCTCCCGTAGCTCAGAGTAATTTGATCGTCTGAAGCCTTCTTCTCTCAGCTCGTCAAAATCATTCTCCATCCAGCTTTGTTCTGTTGCTGGTGAGGAACTGCATTCCTTTGGAGGAGGAGAGGCGCTCTGCGTTTTAGAGTTTCCAGTTTTTCTGTTCTGTTTTTTCCCCATCTTTGTGGTTTTATCTACTTTTGGTCTTTGATGATGGTGATGTAGAGATGGGTTTTTGGTGTGGATGTCCTTTCTGTTTGTTAGTTTTCCTTCTAACAGACAGGACCCTCAGCTGCAGGTCTGTTGGAATACCCTGCCCTGTGAGGTGTCAGTGAGCCCCTGCCGGGGGGTGCCTCCCAGTTAGGCTGCTCGGGGGTCAGGGGTCAGGGACCCACTTGAGGAGGCAGTCTGCCCGTTCTCAGATCTCCAGCTGCGTGCTGGGAGAACCACTGCTCTCTTCAAAGCTGTCAGACAGGGACATTTAAGTCTGCAGAGGTTACTGCTGTCTTTTTGTTTGTCTGTGCCCTGCCCCCAGAGGTGGAGCCTACAGAGGCAGGCAGGCCTCCTTGAGCTGTGGTGGGCTCCACCCAGTTCGAGCTTCCCGGCTGCTTTGTTTACCTAATCAAGCCTGGGCAATGGCGGGCGCCCCTCCCCCAGCCTCGCTGCCGCCTTGCAGTTTGATCTCAGACTGCCGTGCTAGCAATCAGCGAGATTCCGTGGGCGTAGGACCCTCCAAGCCAGGTGCGGGATATAATCTTGTGGTGCGCCGTTTTTTAAGCCGGTCTGAAAAGCGCAATATTCGGGTGGGAGTGACCCGATTTTCCAGGTGCGTCCGTCACCCCTTTCTTTGACTCGGAAAGGGAACTCCCTGACCCCTTGTGCTTCCCAGGTGAGGCAATGCCTCGCCCTTCTTCGGCTCGTGCACGGTGCGCGCACCCACTGGCCTGCGCCCACTGGCACTCCCTAGTGAGATGAACCCGGTACCTCAGATGGAAATGCAGAAATCACCCGTCTTCTGCGTTGCTCACGCTGGGAGCTGTAGACCGGAGCTGTTCGTATTCGGCCATCTTGGCTCCTCCCCCGTAAACCTTTCTTTCCATCTTTTTTTTTTTTTTCTTGAGATGGAATTTCACTCTTGTCCCCCAGGCTGGAGTGCAGTGGCACGATCTTGGCTCACTTCAACCTCCGCCTCCCGGATTCAAGCAATTCTCCTGCCTCAGCCTCCCTAGCAGCTGGGATTACAGACATCTGCCACCACGCTTGGCTAATTTTTGTATTTTCAATGGAGACAGGGTTTCACATGTTGGCCAGCCTGGTCTCGAACTCCTGACCTCAAGTGATCCTGCCTTGGCCTCCCAAAGGGCTAGGATTACAGGTGTGAGCCACCGTGCCTGGCCTAAAGGTGAATCTTTTCTAGAAACAGCCTCACAGACACACCCAGAAATAATATTTTACCAGCTATCTGGGTATCCCTTAATGAGTCAAACTGACACATAAAATTAAACATCACATCTTGATTGCAGGGGAGAGTCACAGGGGCGATGAGGGTCTTTTTTCTTATGCCCAGATAGCAAACTGACAAACCTCCTGCTAGAGATGATCTGTGGAAGCAGAATACTTCTATTGAGGGCACCCCAAGGGGTGAATCTCAGGTCTAAGAGTGAGTCAGAAGTTGGTGAAGAAAACTAGGGGATCTAGCAATGATAGAAGAACAATATCCAGAATATGTAGCTCCTAAATAAAAATAGAACTGCTGGTGGAGACAGAGAAAAACCTAGACAAAAATTAACAAGACACTCGAGGTTCAAACATACTACAAAATCTCTCAAATTCTTAGGCCTAAAAATCTCACAATTTTTGAATGAAAAAGATCAATATACAAATTGAAGGAGAAGATAGTCACCATTGAATTCTGAATCAGTGGCCTGGAAAATTAAGTGTGTGGGGTGGTAGGGGACACCACATCAGAATATAAATAGAAGGTAAAGAAAATAAGAAGGAAAAGATAAATGATTTTGGAGGACAGATATAGGGCACCCAAGATACAAACAATAGAAATTTCATAAGGAGAAATAGGAATCAATGGAGAAGAGGCAATAACTAAACAAATAATAGAAGACCATTTCTCTGTGTTGAAAGAAAATTTAAGGTAGAGATTGAAAGGGCTCACTGAGTTCCAGGAGTGACTGTGAAGATAAAACAACCTAGGCCTAGCCCAATAATCTTCTTGAGCTCAAAGGATAGAAGGAAAACTGTATAAGTTCACAGAGAGAAGGAACAAACTATTTTCAGAAATAATGGGAATCCAACTGGCAATCAGACCTCTCGTCTACAACACTGGAGGATAGAAGACAGCAGAATAATAGCTGAAGAACACTGACAGTAAAAGAAGGCAACCCAAGAATCCTACATCCAATCAAGGTACCCCTCGCTTGTTTGGGCAAATAAAAATATTTGAGAATATATAAGAAGTAAGAAAATGTATTATCTACATACCACATCTGGGGAGAAGATTCGAGAAAACCACTAACAATAATTGAAAGAGAAAAGATGAATATGTGTGTGTGTATGTGTGTGTGAATAATGATTGGTGACATGTAATAAAAGTGCTAAATAAAGGTTCTTGAAATAGAAGTACCATGACAACACAAAATTTAAAATTTGGGCATGGTATGGTGGAGTCCTGAAAGGGGGTAGTAAAAGCATTTTAATGAATATTGACTTGATCAAATCAGCATGAATCCCTTTTTATTTATAATTTTAACATTTTGTTATTTTTTTTTTGCACTTAATTTCACTTTGTTAATACTGCATTAAGATATTACTTATTTTGATTGCCGAGTTTTCTTGCACCTCAAATTTTGTGCCAAGAAAAGTGCCCCAATTGCCTTTCTCTAGACCTGACTCTGTGAGCAAAATAAGGAAATGGAAGAAGAGAAAACAGCAGTCACAAAGCCAGGTCAGAAGAATGTTTTAAGAAAGACATCAACTGAAGTGGCATAGGATAAGGTCTGAGTAGAGGTACTACGTCTGGTGCTAGGTCAAGCTACAATAACAGGGCCAGTAATCTGGGAGACGTAAAGCAAGCTCTGAATGGGAGGTCAGGAAGTGGAGGACACCGACACAGAAAATGACTAAGCAAGGTATTGCCTTTATAAATGAGAAAGTCAATTGTTAACAATTCCAACAAGCTTTTATCTTTGAGGGTGACATCATGAACATTTCCTATGAAGAGAAATCACTTGGAGTTAGAGCATCACCAGACGCAAATAGCTCCCGCTTATCTTTGGCGATTGAGGCAGCTCTGAGATGAAAATGGTCTGTAAAAAGAACTTTCTAGGAAGTCCATGCCGCCTTAGATGTCTTGTAGCCGGAAAAACAACAGAGGCTTTCAAAAATCATTGTTATCTCACTGTCACATAGGTAGCTGTGATTGTGGAAAATGATGTGTTCTCCTTTCTTGTGCATTCTTCATTACGCACATGCACTTCTGCTGGAATAAAAATAGGGAACTTAGACTCTTTTTTTTTTTTTTTTTTTTTTTTTAAAGGCCCTCTTCAGACCAGACTCCATTTAGGACCTGCTCTTCCTGTATACACTTCGAGAAGGGTTGCCAAGGAAACCTGAAACAAAGACAACTTCATGCACTCAAAGCAGGAAAATGCATCCAGAACCTCAAATCTTTATACATTACTGAGGATTGACAGTCTCCTTCCTTGTTCTAACTGGAGTTTCAAGAACAGCCTTAAAGCACTTCACATTCTTTGTGTGTGTGTGTGTGTGTGTGTGTGTGTGTGTGTGTGTGTGAATCTGAGATACAGTCAATAGGGAGTTTTTCCTCTTATCTTCTGGCTACTTTTCAAATGTTTTTGCCATTATTTCACAGTTTATGTATTCAAAAGTAAACATTACAATAATAGCAACTCTTCATTCTGTAAAATGAAAGGCTTAAATAACAAATTAAGAAAATGTAGTTTTCATTCCATATTGACTTCTGCAGCACTACCTTTAAGAAATATTGCTATGGCTTATATGTTAATTTTGGAACTCCTAAGGCTAGAGTTGCTGTCAGTGGAAGAGATCTGTTGCTGTTCCTCAGAATGGATATACAACTGAATAATCTTGTAGTCTTTTATGTACAAATTGGCTGGTTGTGGGAGTTAATTGTCACAACTGAATAGGGGTCATTTTCAACATTGCAAGTTGATAAATTTGATTTAATGCATTAAATTGTCTTGCATCGTGTTCTTAGAACAGGAAAAATGTACTGTATTAAGCAAGAGTCTTTGGGGGAAAATAAAGCCCATGATACTCAGCTAGGAGTATGAAAGATAAATAGCTAGATAATAATCAAACAAGTAGTTTTTGTTAAAAAACAGAATAGACTTTATACATAGAGGGTATGGGTGGCAAGGACTTGTTGAGCATTAAGGAGGAATGAAGGCATACAGAATAAAAGCGTTCATTTGGAGTTTGGAAAGGATGGTCACAGAAACAGGATCAGAGTGACTGTCTGTGTGTGTTTGTGTGTGTGTGTATTTTCCAAAAAAAACAAGTTTAACTTTCCCTGTGATCTTATTCTGAAGGACAATGTTTTTCTGACCGTGTCTTGCCCTAAGGTATTATTTTGGAGAAATCAAACAACCTCCCCGGAAGAGTGCAATGTTGTGAGAAGCAGACGGACTCGATACCAGCCACCTGAGTCAGAAGGAGGCAGCCCAGAAAGGTAGCACTCCAGGAGGTGAGGCAGCTATCATGTGATAATCATATCCTTGGAGAATCACAGATCCAGAGCAGTACCTCTTGCCTCACAATGCCCTAGGGTGTGATTATCTTATGATAACCATCTTAAAGATGTCTTTTTTGCTCAATTAACACATACTTCCATGAAAATTAGCTATCAAGATGAGTTACAAAATACAGATATTTAACATGACAGGTTAAAATATTGCAGATGTCTTCATCCAATTATTGCAATTTGTACTCTGGACAAGGAAAACTACTTAGATGAGTGATTCAACTTGCTAACATTTATATGTTTTGTAATTGTATATTATTACAAGATTTCTTCATATTGAGCAAACTCTGTATTTTTGCCGACAGAGCTGTCTTTTTGAAATGCAGACTCGGGCGGTTTATGAGTGTCTTCGTCTCCCATCAGTTTGTTTCGTTTGGACCTGCCTTTTTACAAAACTTCCCCAGGGGTCCCAATACGTTTTCTCAACCATTCTGTGGCATGCAATGAGAAGGAGCCAGGCCATTTGCTTTTTGAGTGTTTGCTTGCAGAGAGTAAAGCGCACTTGTCATGAGTGCACATGGGCTGGGAATATTTCTTGAGAATAAGTGGGGCAGAAAAATAAGGAAAAGTTTGTGCACTGCAGAAGAAGTCGGTGTATTGGTGTGAATTCCTCCTGGCTCCTGGCAGAGCACTGTAATACCTCTATGGACCATGCATTCCCTAGCTGAAAGTGGGTGGATTCATGCAGCTCATCTCTAATATTCTTTCCAGCTTTAAAATTCTGTGCTTCTGGATGGCCGGGCGCGGTGGCTCACGCCTGTAATCCCAGCAGTTTGGGAGGCCGGGGCGGGCGGATCACGAGGTCAGGAGATAGAGATCATCCTGGCTAACACAGTGAAACCCCATCTCTACTAAAAATACAAAAAATAAATGAGCCGGGCATCGTGGCAGGCGCCTGTAGTCCCAGCTACTCGGGAGGCTGAGGCGGGAGAATGGCCTGAACCCGGGAGGCGGAGCTTGCAGTGAGCCGAGATCCCGCCACTGCACTCCAGCGAGACTCCGTCTCAAAAAAAAAAAAAAAAATTCTGTGCTTCTGAAGTAAAATTACATACAACCTCATGGTAGCTGAGGATGTTAAATGGCGAGGCACTTCCTAAGCTATGTGTCTAGGGCAGTGCTCAAGACAACCCCCTGCCCCATAACAAAGAATTATCCAGCTCACAATGTCAAGTGCTTAGAATGAGAAATCTTGGTGGAGAGAAAATTTCTTAACATCTGTAATCCTTGGTTTCCTCCTCCGTAATACCAGCCTAACTGAGTGATATGGTTTGGCTCTGTGTCCCTACTGAAATCTCATGTCCACTTGTAATCCCCATGTGTTGGAGGAGGGGCATGGTGGGAGGTGATTGAATCACGGTAGTGGATTTCCCCTCTGCTGTTCTCGTGATAGTGCGTGAGTTCTCACGAGATCTGGTTGTTTGAAAGTATGTAGCACCTCCCCCTTCGCTCTCTCTCTCCCTCCTGCTCCACCATGATAGGATGTGCTTGCTTCCCCTTCACTTTCCGACTTGATCGTAAGTTTCCCAGCCAGGCTTCCTGTACAGCTTGTGGAACTGTGAGTCAATTAAAACTCTTTTCTTTGTGAATTACCCAGTCTCAGGTAGTTCCTTATAGCAGTGTGAGAAGGAACTAATGCACTGAGTTTCTGTGAAGATTCACTGAAGCAATGTGTATAAAGCAGTTAGTGCTGCCATGGAATACTCACTAAGTATCATCAATTATGACTGTTTTTATAATTAACAGTGCCGATAATATTTTTAAAATTGCTATACATGTGGAAGAAAAATTCTTTCAAATCAATTTTTGAATGACTATTTGTTGGGTACACCAACAATCTGAGAGATTCCTGGGCCTCCGAAACATTCGAATGCAATGATTCTAACAACGTGTTCCGTGAACTTACAGCATCAGCATCCCTTGGGAACACGTTAGAAAGGGAAATTCTTGATTCATACTCCAGTTGTATTGAATCAGAAATCCTGATGGTGGAACCCAGGAAACTGTGTCTCTAACAAATTCTCCAGGTGATTCTGATGTGAACTAGAGTTTGAGAACCACTGCTCTAAGGTATACCTTGGGAATAATTCCTCTAAGCAGGAACTTGGTCTCATCTGTGTAATCACTCCAAACACCTGGTTGAGTGCCTTGTATGGGGTAGGTACTTAGTAAAGTGATTGAATGGGATGAAAAACTAATTCATGAGCAGGACCTGATCCTACATTTTTGACAATTGTTCCCACAGCTTGGCATTGACTGATGTTGACAGACACAACTAAGTTACACCCACAGGTCCTAATCTCTCTCTATCTGCCTGTACCAGGTGTAAGGCAGCATGCCTGTGGGCTAAAGAGGCCACTTGTGCTTACAAGTTGAGACCTGCCAGCACAGTTCAAGTGATCCTACACCTTAGGGCCAAACAGAGGGAGAGGTTTCATTAGAAATAATTAAATTCAAATGAAACAAACCCAGGAGTTCAACACAACTGCAGCTATGGCAGTCATCAAATCATTCCTCTATTGTTTTTATTGGAGGGATTTTGGCACTAATAGACAAGAGTTTGGGGGATGTTTGTATGTATGTTTGATTTAATGGTGTAAATGTCATTTTCTGAGTATTCAAAATTTCAGTATTGAAAATTGAGTCACCTTGAAAATCACACTGTAGAAATATGGGACCAAGAAGAAAATATATTCATTTGAACTTAAAGCCATCTTCTACTATATTTGCATAAATCTAGAAAAGGGATTCATATAATGAATCATAGTAAGATTTGTTAAAACCCTAGCAGCATCTGGATCAACATGACTAGTGATAGGTTTTTAAATTGCAAACACAGAAAGTAAATATGAAGGAATCAGCGTATTTGGGAGATAGTTTTGAAAAGCATATTTAAAGAAGTATTTCTGGCTGGGTACAGTGGCTTATGCCTGTAATCCTAGCACTTTGGGAGGCTGAGGCGGGTGGATCACCTGAGGTCAGGAGTTTGAGACCAGCCTGGCCAACATGGTGAAACCCCATCTCTACTAAAAATACAAAAATTAGCTGGGCATCATGGCACATGCCTATAATACTAGCTACTTGGGAGACTGAGGCAAGAGAATTGCTTGAACCCGGGAGGTGGAGGTTGCAGTAAGCTGAGATGATGCCACTGAACTCCAGCCTGGGCAACAGAGCAAGACTCTGTCTCAAAAAAAAAAAAAAAAAGTATTTCCTACATAAAAATACATAATATATGTGTAAATTATGAAACATAACTATAAACTGAACACTGAATAGGCCACCATTATCCTTAGGTAATGGGAGATTATAAACACCATTGAGACTTCTTATAGGTCACTTGTTCATTGCAAACCCCTGGCTGCTACCTGCCCTTCACTGAGGTAACCATTATCCTGAATGGTGCTTAACAATAAATTTGATATGTATATATTTATCTATAATTTATTTATTTTAGAGTTTGCTTGCTTTTCAACTTTATTTAAATGATATCATATTCTATGTATTCCTTAATTTTTTTCATTCAGTGTTATCCACATGGTTGTAAATATTCTGCTGAATTCTCGTCTATTTTGTAATTATATTACAGTTTACCCATTCTCCTGTCTAGTTTGGATTTATTTATTTATATATTTTTGATGGATGGTCCCTTTTCCTTTGCATGTGAGAACACCCCATCCTCTTCATCTGGAAAAAACAATAATTCAAATAGTTCTTTAAACCGTGGTCTCCAAGGCACCTTCTGTTTCTTGTTTTTTGATAATTTATGATTTCTTTATCTGCCACACTTTGAGTTCTTTGTGGGCAAGAATATGTCTATTTTATTTCTATTTGTCTAGCACCCCAGATGGCGCTTGACCCATAACATATACATCAGTAGGATGCATGGTTTTAAGTGACTGAAAACCAATTCAAACTGGATTCATTTTTTTAAAGGAATATGTTGGTTGATTTACCTGAAAATCCCAGGGGTGACCCTAAACCACTTCAGACTTCTACCATCAAAGCATCTAGCCCCTAAGAAAGAGAGGCTGTCTTTGCAGCTCCCATACAGGTTCTTTGATCAACTCTCATAAGCCTGAATTGGTTCATTCGCTTATCCCTGTGTCAATGACTGTGCTTCTAGATGATGAAATGCTATGATTGCCTTAAGCCCAAGTCACATATTCTATTCTTGGGGCTGTATTTAAAATGCCTGTACTAAGAGTGGAAATGCAGTGATTCTTTCAAAGCAAAGTTGGAGGACTCAAAAGGAAAAAGTAGATGTAAAAACAATAAGTTTCTATAAAAGTAGATGCTCGATAAATTCTAGTTGAATAAAAAAGAGTAAACATAGAAAAGTAAAACTTAAAAATCACACAGATAGGAACTGATCAAAGGTAATGAGGTTTGGGCAAGACTTATTTATATGATTAAGAGACTCATTAAAATGAAAGGTCTCTTTCTGATGGTTAAAAGGAGAATAGCAGAGGAAAAAAGGCAAGAGTTATGGTTATTTCGGCATAAAATTTGGGGCTGAGGGCTGAGTACTTCAGAGAGCTAGAGCTAATGGGACAATGAAAACAAATGGCCTGGGATGACATTGGTAGAATCCTGAGTGAGGATAGCAGGAAGCCCGGGCAATAGGATCAATTTTAATGTCAGGAAGAAAGTTAAATATGTGGAGAGAGGGAGGTAGCATATAGGGGCTACCAATGCCAGTTTGAGGGTGACACATACAATTTTATTTCCTTGAAGAGAAGAATTTTATGAATTTCATGCCCTTTAATTCTATAGCTTCTACTTTGAAGATATGAAAATATTCCTCACATCAAAAGGCAGAAGGTTAAAGTAATGTTACGGGTGGGTCTTTGTTTTTAGAGCTCCCAAGATGGTGGCAGGCTGCTCCCAAGATGGCAGCAAGCCTTTTGTTCTCTGACCTGAGGTTCTTTCCCTCACGGATTCCAAGGAATGAAACCTTGGGCCATGCAGTGAGTGCTATAGCTCTATTAGAAGACATGGGTCACGGAAGAGAACTGTGGAACCCAGCGACTAGTGTTCAGCTTGATTAGAATGGCCCCGGGCACTTAGCCACACAGGAACAATGGCGAGCCTCTAGCCCGAATGGGAGCGGCAGTGGGCTGCCTCACTTTATCAGAAACGCAATGGACACCCTGCTGGATCTGGAGGGGTGGAAGTCAACAGCCTGTCTGTGACAGTGGTGAACAGCAGTGGTGGAAGGTGAGTGAAAGCTCAGCTCGAGCTGGAACAAACATGAACCAGAAGAGTGTGCGATTGCAAGATTTACTAGAGTAAAAACAGAGCTCCCATACAATGGGAGGGGACCCAAAGGGGGTTTCCCACTCCCAGCTCCAATGCCTGGGGTTTATATCGCAATCATTGTCCCTCCCCCTGTGCTCTCAGATGATAGGTGATTTGACTATTTCTTTACCTCCTGCTTTTAGCCTAATTGGTATTTTAGTGAGCCCTCTTTACTACCTGATTGGTCAGGTGTGAGCTGAGTTACAAGCTCTGTGTTTAAAGGTGGGTGTGGTCACCTTCCTCAGCTAGTCTTAGGAATTCTTCGTTGGCCTAGGAAATCCAGCTAGTACTGTCTGTCGGTATGGGAAATATTTTCTTCCTGAGGGGATAGTACATGCAGTGATTGCAAAAAAAGGTACGTGTGAGGCATAGATCGTTGTCTCTCTAGTTATTGTTATCACCATCATCATCACTGCTATTTGGTAATAAACTTAAGGCAGATCAGAGAGAATGATCTCTGTGTCTTTATGCATAGACAGGGGACATGCTTCTATAAATTAGTTTCATAAGCTCAGACTTTGAACTTGAGACCAAGCTAAATCTTGCATTCAGGGAGACATTTATGACTCCTCCTCAGTGATAAAAAGTTATGAAAAGCATAGCAACCTAAGGAAAAATGTTTCTCTTTCTCTTAAAGCTATGGAACTTCAGTTAGGTGGGACTGTTTCCATAGGAAATAAGATGCTGATAAAAAACTGATGTCTGTTAAGCCTGGGTGACTCCACAGGTGATCTTGTCCACTTCTGATGCCATTGGTTCCTTACTTTCCAGTTGTTTGTGCTTCTTACACAGTGAGATTTCCTAGGGTTTCATACTGGGAGTCATTTCTCCTTCTCTCTTCCTCTTTCCCAGAGGCCTTATCCATTCTTTTTTCTTCAATTGTTATCTCTATACAGATAGTTATAGATAGTAATCTCCAGTCACAGCTTTAAATGCCAGTAGGATATCCTCTAGACAGCTTAAACTCATTGTATTCAAGGGCAAGCTGCTTGTTGTCACTCCATGAAAGTTTCTTATCCTGACTTTTCTATTTTATTTAATTACATTATAATCACCTAGACTTGAAACAAAGTCATCAGCAACCTTTAAAATATTCTCCCTGTTATTTAAGTTACTTAATTTTCATCATGGACAGAGGAGAGAATGTCTTCTCTTTTCCATTCCTACTGCTGCTCACTTAAGTCTCTGATTACTTCTGGTCTGCTTTCTGTAATAGCTTGTATTCACATCTTGTCTATCCCACCACCAATCTATCCTGTGCATCCAGGCCAGATTCATCTTCCTAAGGTGCACCTCTAATGTAACCTTGCCTCCAGGTTAAAAACAAAAACAAAACCAAAATTTTATTGGCTCGCTTTTTCTTACATACTTTAAAATCAACTCTGGTATTCAGTGCTTTCTATAACAGACTACCGGTTTATCATTCTAGTTTGATCTTTTATTACTCACCCATTTATGTCCCCTACTCCAGCCTATTATTCATTATTCTATGCACATTTTCCTTTAACTGTGACTTTGCTGTACACAAAATAATAATAGCTAATTCTTTTATAGGACTTTCTATGTTCCCATCTATAATCTAAGCCTTTTGTGTCTATTAATTTATTTAATTATTACAACTTTCCCAAGATTGTTGTAATAAGAGATATACACTATTATAAGCTCTATTTTACAATAAGGAAGTCCAGTTGAGAGAGTTTAAATGACTTTCCCTGAATCACGCAGCTGATTGAAAGTAGAGCCAGCATTGGAATCTTGGCAGTCCATGCTCTTACTCACTACGTTCTTTTACTTCTCCTCCTGTCAAATTCCTAACCATGCCTCAGTGCCCATCAAAATCCTCACCCTCCATCAGGGCCCATATAAGTGCTGCCTCTTCAATGATGCCTATTTTGGTCTTCACAAATAGTGGTGATTTTCCCCTGCTTTGAACAGCATAGCAATTTGTTTTTCTACATTTCTCCCACTATATATACCATGCATGGTAATTTAGTTTCTCTCTATTTTTATTCCTTAACTAAGTAAATAAGGCCCTGTTCTTGCTCTCAAGGAGGTCACAGTCCTGTGTCTTGAAGCACTTAGCAAAGAGATGTCCAACACTTGTTTATTGAAATTAATTAATGTTATTAGAATCAATAAAGGACTAATTCTCAAACTCCCAAATCAAGTCATATAAACTGAAGTGTTTACTGCAGTTTAAAAACAAATCAGAATTATTTGTGGTAGGGTATAGTCTGTTTAGGAATTGTGGCCCCTTAATAGTACTTTATTTGGAACTTTAGCGCTTTTTGATTTTCTTTACCAGAGTTCTTTAGCAGTTCAAAATTATGAGTACAGTAACAATGGAAATTTACTATGGTTTTTGTTAGACCTTCTAAACTGCACACCTTCACATGCAATTCAAATAAAGCATCCTGGAAACCCTTCCAGCTCTCAGATAGATTAAACATTTGACTTGTTTTTCACCTCAAGGTATTCCAGTATTTGCTTTATAATGCTTATCCACACTCATGTTTCTATGTTCTATTCCCTTGAAACACACTTTATTTAGAGGGACCCAGTGCAACACTTGTTTGCATTTGTTTGAATATAACATAGAATAAATACAAAAGTTTATAAATTCATTTTTCCACTTCAGGTGTCATCTTAATGTAATGAACTCTTACAAATTCATTACAAGTTTGATACTAGGCCCCATGTCTTTAAGTTCCCAGTCTGGGGCAAAGATAGAAAACAGCAGAGAAAATCAGAATTTTCCAGAATAGGAGGCCTAATCTCCCGAAAAGTAAGCTTCCATTTTATAGAATTTAACCCAATCAGATTTTTATCCTATTTCTCCATGTCTTACTTGCATATCTTTTACTACAAAAATTAATATTCTGCTGTGGATTTTCTTCCTGGAATTGTTTTCCCAGGTAACCAGAATGTGTGTATGTCTGTTTGTCACACCGTCTACAACAGAAGTGGCAAATATTTGGGATATTGCCAGAATCAGCGAGATCATTTCCTCAGCCCCACTCTCCACAAAGTGCCTTAGATCCATGACGGTCTTTAATGGAGGATGCAGTCATGCTAATAAGATTGCCACTAACACAGTCACATTTAAGATTTCTGCATATAAATAAGGTGAGAAGCAATCAGGCAGCATCTACTTGAAATCAATTGCTAGAATCTCTGGGTACCTAGTGGAACTGTACCCTTTTATCAATGGATTTTAATTTATTCTTTTAAAAATTCCTTTTGCAAAGTAAAATATATATGTAATAAACTCTGGCTATAGTAAACCAGACAACATTCATTATAGAGGGTGAGTCCTCTTTCTAGCAGTTATATTATGGGCCCATAGCTTTAAAATGGGATATTATCTCATAGTCTCTCAGCCACAGAATTTTTGGCAAAAATTGCATCAATTTCTCATATTGGGGCAGGGATAGGAGAGGAAGAGACTTCAAAAGATTGTAGCCCCTATAAAATTGAGGGGTTTTTAATGGCCAGAAATACTGATTTGTTGAATAACCTATCTGGGGAAGTCATCTTTTATAGTGGCATCTGTTGGTTGCAGTACTACATCCAGGTAATCTGATATTACTCCCCTTGGCCAGCTAGGTCCGTAGAATCAAATTAGGCCATCAGCAGGTAACAGATGTCATACCCAGTTCAAAATGTTACTTGGTTGCTTGTCAATATGACATTGGAAGGTTTGAATACTCCAATACCCTGCAATGGAGTTTTATCTTGTTCTATTTTATAAATTTAAATGTATCAGTTTTGTTATTGATTTAACATTATATAGGAATATGTTTACATATCTATATGAGTAATTATATTAACTCTCATCTTTCCCAAAGTGGTGTTCTTTGAGTCAGTGAGAAACCATACGAAGATTGTGATCTTAAAAAAGTTATGTGAATCCAAAATACCACCTAAACTTTTAAATCATAAATACCAATGCTTCCTGGGAACAATAATTCCATTTCATTCAAGTCAAATTTAACACCTACTTATTGAGTTCTGACTAAGTGCCAGATAGCATGTTAGGTAGGTACTGTGATATTGAGAAAGTAAGACATAGTCTCTGCCATCAACAATTTTGCAGCAGGGGAGGAGGCACATGTTTATAAGGTGTAGAGGTAATGCACAGGGAATTTGTTAGTAATGTATATAATTACATTTCATTAGTCTCTGAACTCTTCATCTTCCATCTTTGACAGTGAGAGGGATTTTAATAATAATTGTAGTAAATGTAAGTTTCAATACATGGCAGGTTTTCAATCAGTGTTTGGCAAATAAAATAAATAAATGTCACTTAACTGTTCAATGTGCATATTTAGTCTCAGTCATTATATTTAGAAAACTAAAGACCATCACATCCTTGTGAACCCTGGCACTTTTATAGAAAAAACCTCACTAGCTATTATTTATTGTGTTCATCCAATGCCAGGCACCATGTTCTTAGCTTTACATATATAGTCTTATTTAATCTTCATAATGACCTTGAAAGGTATGTGTTATTTTACAGATGATGAGGTGCAGTGAAGTCCAGTAACTTATCTGAGGTCCCATATTTAATAAATGGAAGATTTACAGCTTAAATCCAGGATTGTCTAAATTTAAAGCCCATTTTCTCAACTGCTACACAGAATCATAGCTAAGACTTTTTAAAAAAGACCAATAACTTTGAAGAAACACTTTATTAAATTTTTAGAATTTTTCTTCTATTATAAAAAAATTCCTAAGAATAATGTTGAAAGTATTTTAGTCAGTGGTATAAAATAGTATTGGTGTTGACAGAGACTCTCAACCCATCTGGTTAGACAGGATAGGCTATGGTCTCATTCCCACAGTGCTGGACAGGAGTGTAAATTTAACCGGAGAGCAGAGGAGTGGTGGTGGGGGTGGTGAGCCCAGGCACATTTGCTGAGGATCAGGGCTCACGTGGGCGTTCAGCTTTATGTGGAGACAGGAGATCTCTGTAAGCACAACCAAGACAATTGCTTTTTTCTTTTGAACCTCCTCCCAGCCTTGCCATACCTCTTCTTCTGGCCATACTTCAAAATGTGGTTCTCTCTGTATTTCTGTAGGGCTGTGGAGGTGCTGCTAGGGCCTAGAATTTCATGGGGGTGGAGTGTGGAGTGATGCTAGTTGCAGTGATGACTATTTCTTTCCTAACACACTTGCATGTTTAGCATCATTAGTAGAAACCCAATAAGACACCGTAGGACTGGTGTGAAACATGCGCTTATACCAAAACACTTGTCTCTGGTGTGGAAACTTAAGGCAATGAATCACTAAATTAGCAGTCTTTACCTTCTTTCATAATAGGTTGCCCTCAGCCTCGGTTAATATGGTGCAGTGAAAAAATGCTTTACAGGAGGAGGCTTTGGTTTCCAGAACTTTACTGCTGACTTGTCAATAACCTTCGATTAGTTACTGTACCTCTATGGGGCTCAGTTTCTTCATCTATGACATATGGGACTTGGATTAAAGAATTTCTAAAATCCCTCATGGCTGTTAAAAAAATAAATAGCGTGTGGAAACAAACTTGGCTTAAAGCATTTCAATTGACTTTGCCACTTTATTAATTGTGTAAATCTGGGCACCACTACACACACACACACACACATAATATTGGAAAGTGAATCCTATGCTTACAGGGTTGTTGTGATAATCAAATTAAAATAATGTTTATGAAAGTATTTCATAAACTGTGAAGCGCTTTGCAAAATTGAGATGCTATAAAATTTTCCATTTATTCTCCTAACCAGACACTCAAATTATTTCTGTAACTGAATGTCATCTTAGATAGTATTTGAAAAGCTAAGATTCAATCTTTCTCACTTTATCATGTGCTCATTTTAAAACAAACAGAATATATAATAAGGTGTCAAGCAATCCCCTCGGCAAACAGTGAAATACCACTCCTATGCACCAAAAAGTACAATAAATCCATGCAAAATCTGATGGGAAAATATTTAAAGAACTGTTAGTTTAATGCTGCTATTCTATTCAGCTGTTTATGTGTATAAAATGATCTTAAAGTCTACCTTTTTGTGGAAATCATAAAAGAGTGTTCATTTAAAAAAATTAGGTAGTTTGTTAGAGAAAGGAGAAGTAAAAAATTACAACAGTTTATACAGGGTGACTGTTACGGTTTGTGTATGTTTTGCTTGTCCCCACCAGATCTCACGTTGGAATTTCATCCCCAGTGTGTCAATGTTGGGAGGTGGGGCCTAGTGGGAGGTATTTGGGTCATAGGATGGATCTCTCATGAATGGTTTGGTGCTTCTCGAGGTAAAGAATGAGTTCTCATTCTTGTGAAACTGGATTGATTCTTGGGAAATGGATTATTCTCTGGAGAGGGGGTTGTTATAAAGCCAGGAAGCCCATCAGGTTGGGTCTCTCTTCACACATACCTGACTCCCTTTTGACCTTTTCTGTCAAGTTTTGACTCAGCTCGAAAGCCATCACCAGAAGCTGAACAGATGCTGGAGGCACCATGCTTCTTGTACAGCCTACAGAACCATAAGCTAAATACACTTCTTTTCTTTTAAATAACCCAGCCTCAGGCATTCCTTTATAGCAACACAAAACAGACTTAAGACAGTGACATAATCAGTAAGATTTTCAACTGAGCTCACATGAAACTGAGGCATGTGAAGAGATGACCATTTCTTATCTCCTTCATTGTGTTGTGCATAATCTAGAGATTTTATATTGGTTCAGCAGTAGCCTTATTTACACATTTTTATTATAAATATGTATGTTATTTTATTCATGCATTAAAATTAATTATCCTAGTGGCCCACAGATTAATTTGGTGCATGTATGTGTGCTCACATGAAATTATCTGAATAGCAGATCTCAGATTCCTGACCATCTGCCATATAATCTGCCGCCTTCTTTTCCAGGAGATGCTATCTTACTGTAACAAACACCCAGAGAGCAGTCACCCAGAACGTGGAGGTCAATATAGGTGGTCAGCAATTACAGTGACTGGTTATATCCACTCTCTTGAGTTTTGAGGGAGGCCTGGCAATACGTGGCAAGAACCATAGTCTGGAAATGGGACCTGAGCAGCTCTCTGGGCTCCAGTTTCCACATACATACAATGAGGGGGCCATGGTTCCAGGAGATCTTGGAACCTGATTAGGAAGTGGGGAAAAAGAGAGAGTACATCATGGCAGTGGTGAGAGTGAGGGGGTGAAAGGGATTGAGGTTGTTGTGCTAACTGGGTCTGAATCCTGGCTCCACCCACTTATTGCAGTGGGAGCTTTTATTAACTTAAAATGGATAAAACAATCACCCCTTCACAAAGTTGTTATAAGTAGTAAATAAACCAATTGTATAAAGCAATTGGTTCTCAATACATTGAAGCCATTATTACTGTATAACTTTGAGCAAGTTACTGATCCTTGCCGTGTGTCAGTTACTTTATTTATGAAATAAGAGCAACATTGTTGCTTATCTCAAGGGCTGTTTTGCAGATTCAATGAGTCAATACATGTAAAAAGTGTAGAACAATGCCTAATATAAAGTAAATGCAAAACATGTTAGAGGAAGAATGGAAAAGCTCCAATTGGCAATGTCAGGTAGGGTGGCATTTAGATGAAATTAATTTAAGGATAATTAGGATTTTGACAGATCAAAAAAAGAAGAAGGACATTCAACCCATAGGGAAGAGCACCAGAAAAAGAATATGATGACAATGAATAGAGTGTTTGGCGTTGCTTGGATTTTCATGCGGTGGAAACATAATATTTATGGGCACATGTAGTAAGATGAAGTTAGAGTTTGAGGCTAGCGTGGTAAAAATTTTGAGTGTCATTCTCTTATGTTAGCACATTATGAACTGTTTCTTGGTTAAGTAGTTTGATTTTCAGCTTCATAAGGTATTTGGCAATATTATATTTTCAGTGAAATACCTTCTATTGTCTCCCCCTAAAGATAGCTCTTTCGTCCTCTGTGCACTCTTGGGGTGTTGTACATAGAATATTTTAACTATGTAAAATGTGATAGAATATTTTAATTATTTGTTTTACATGCATCTGTTTCCTCCATGAGACTGTAGGCACCTTGGGGGCAAGAAGTACCACCAAGTCATAACTGTATAAATAGCATGTAACAGGTACCCAGTCCAATGCTTACTGCTGGGTAAATAACAGGTTCTCTGAAGCTAGAGGAGGCAGGTCGCTCTCAGTGTGACCTCTGACCTCTGTACTGACTGCGACCTAGGACTACTTTTCAGGATTTTTATGGGAGACTTTGTAAGCGAAGTCTTTCTTCAATGTTTGATCATTAGGCAATAAATAAATATATTTTAAATTGGTCAGGAAGTACTTGATCTATGCTAGCTAGTTTTATTACTTCAATATTCCCCTGTCATTTTCTTAATTAAAAAATTTCTGCCCTATTTCTTTATTAAAAAGAATTTTAGCTTCTTAAAAACAAAAATATAAAGAAGACATTGAAAATATACTCCACAATCTCTCTACCTTGATAGCCTCTGCTGATATTTAAGAATAAGAAGCGTATATGTACACATTTAGACATTTCAAAGTGAACGGAAAGGCAAAAAAAAAAGTAACTCCTCACTCTCTCTCCTCTAACCAACTCATTTGTCCAGTGGTTAATTTTTTGTTATTCCTTGATTTACTTTAAGTGGTAATGCACAACGTATGTAACTTGTGTTTCAATAATATGGGTTCTGTTATGTTAATAAAGAATTTTTTCAGACAAACTGTGTTCAAAATTAAAGTGTGCATTTTAATTTTTATGACTGTTGTTAGGATGACAAGCAAATGTGTCGATGGACATACATCATCTCAACTATTGCCTTCATGTCATTACTTGGATTGCAAAAGTAGCCTCAGCCAGAAATAACTATCTTCAGTGCTTGCTTGCCTTGTAAATCTAGCCTATTCAGTGGGCACAAAGTCACAGTTGGCCTCCTTCTAACACTTAGTATTCTGCTTTAAATGATTTTAAAAATGAAATGGAGAATTTGGGTTAAATATAATTTTTATACATAAACAAGTTGAAAGCATTGGGACCTTATCTTGAGACAAATCAGAATAGCTACTTAAGTTTGAGCAGGCAGATTTCTCTAGGAGTTACTCTGGCAATGATTACTGCCTAATGGGGGCAGCAGAGAGCTAAAGCCCAGGAAGCTTGAGAAATGCTTCTTCCAAGGAAAGGTGCCTAACTAGTCAAGAGGTAGGGCCCAGTGAGAGAGGAACCAGAGTCTGGGGATAGATGTTACCGAAAAATTCCAAACCAAGCTGGGCTGGATCCTAGAAATCAAGAAAAAGGAAGGAAGTTGGACATAAGTACAAGTGAAAACTCTTGTCAAATCTGGAGGCCAGATGAGCCCTTTTGTGGCAGTGGCTAAAGACTTCCTGGTTGACGCCGCTCAACCTTAAAGGGCTTCGGGCTCTGACACAGACTTGTCAGCTAAAGCCATGTTCCTGAGTTTTAAGCGCCCGGCACTGTGTTGGGCCCAAAGAGAAATAAGATTTAGCTTCCATTATTGAGGGGCTTACAGGTTTTCATTATTGTTGAATACAAAAAGAAAATAGGCTGGGTGTGGTGGCTCACGCCTGTAATCCCAGCACTTTGGGAGGCCGAGGCGGGCGGATCACCAGGTCAGGAGATCAAGACCATCCTGGCTAACACGGTGAAACCCCGTCTCCAGTAAAAATACAAAAAATCAGCCAGGCGTGGTGGTGTGTGCCTGTAGTCCCAGCTGCTCGGGAGGCTGAGGCAGGAGAATCACTTGAACCCGGGGGGCGGGGCTTGCAGTGAGCGGAGATCGCGCCACTGCACTTCAGCCTGGGCGACAGAGCAAGATTCTGTCTCAAAATAAATAAATAAATAAATAAATAAATAAATGGAATGGAGTAGAAACATACTCTAGTAATGACGCATGACTTCACTGATTCATTTATTCATGTATTGTAACACTAGGAAAGCAATGGCACTCTAGTGGGTAGACCGACATTAATAATTATTAACAAAGAAATGTGATATTAGATACTTAATACTGTGAAGGAAAAGTATGCAGCTTTGTGAACATATGTCAGAGAAATTGGATCTAGGCTGAAAATCAGGGAAGGCTTCTCAGAAAATGATGTTGGTATTTCTTAAGTTATGCAAATATGCAAAATGGATCTACATTTATTGAATCATCATTGCTCTGCTATTCATTGCACTATAAGACAGTAGTATGTCATGCATACAGTGAATGCAAAGAAGTTCACATCAAAGGCACCTAATTAGTCCTGAGAATAATGTTTTCCATTAATATAATATTGTTTAAATAATTCCATTAAGCGAAAAGTTTTTCTGATGATAGACATAATTAAATGTTGGAAACCAAGTAATCTATTTAATTTCAAAGGAAAAAATTGTACTCATTTTTTAAAAAGTTAAAAAATATCATTTAACAGAGAATTCAAAAATAATATTTGAAATAGGCATTATAATAAATCAGACAGCTACTTGAATTAGTCTTCAGAAAAATTTTACGTCAGCTTAAAAATCTTACTTTCATAGACTCTGAAAATTATGAATTTTGTCATTGTAAAGGATTTTATAGTCATGCTTTTTAACTCCCTCAATTAACAAATGATGAAAACTGAAGGGCAGAGATTTAAACTGACATATTTGTAGCAACCATACAAGTTTAAAAATATTTAAGAAAAAATTAACTTATGAATAATTTCAAAATATTTTTTCTGATTTAGGTTAAAATCTTCACTTAAAAATATGTAGAAGGCCGGGTGCCAGTGGCTCACACCTGTAATCCCAGCACTTTGGGAGGCCAAGGTGGGTAGATCACGAGGTCAAGAGATCAAGACCATCCTGGCCAACATGGTGAAACCCTGTCTCTACTAAAAATACAAGAATTAGCTGGGCATGGTGTTGCGTGCCTGTAATTCCAGCAAATCGGGAGGCTGAGGCAGGAGAATCGCTTGAACCTGGGAGGCAGGGGTTGCAGTGAGCTGAGAACACGCCATTGCACTCCAGCCCAAGTGACAGTGTGAGACTCTGTCTCAAATTAAAAAAAAATGTAGAAAATCTTTAAATGTTGAGTCTGAATTCTAGTTTTTAATGAAAAGTAAGCAGCCTTGGTTTTAGTGGAAATCTTCTTTTGTCTAGATTGAAAATTTAAAAAATATTTCTATATTAATAATACAGAATCATCAATTATACACATAAAGGGTGGGAAGGAGTTGATTTCTTCAACAATATTATGAACACATGAGAAAAGCTTTAAAAAGTTTAGTAGGGATAAATAATAATTCTTTATATTTGCCTAAGTTGTTGCATTTTCCAAAGTACTTTTTATATTTACTCACATGGTTCTCACACAGAGGTAGAAGAAACTAGTGCTAGTATCTTCAGTTTGCAGAAGAGTGACATTCAGAATAGGTCTAAGGGTTAAGAGGACAACCAGGACAATATTATGAAACTCATTCCAGTATACTTCTGTCCGTGATCCAATGTAAAGTGTTGCCGTTATATCTCTATAAATATGCTGGAATATGGATGCTAACAGAGTTTTTCAAGTTTCTATAAAAAGGGAACAAAATTTACTAATATTTGTTGCTATAGCATACATGTGACCCCTCAGAATTCATATGTTTGAAGCTAATCACAAAGGTGATTGGTATTAGAAGGCAGGGCCTTTGGGAAGTGATTAGGTCATGACGGCTCTACCCTTATGAATGGGATTAATGCCTTTATAAAAGAGGCTCCAGTTATGTTTTCTTTTATGCCATGTGAGGACACATAGAAGGTACCATCTATGAGGAATGGGCCCTCACCAGATACTGAATCTGCTGGCACCTTGATGTTGAACTTCCCAGCCTCCAGAACTGTGAGCAATAAATTTTGATTATTTATAAATATCCAGTGTAAGGCATTTTGTTATAGTGGCCCAAATAGACTAAGACATTTGTAAATATGAAGATTTGGTGTTCATATATGTGTTATAACCTGGATATTTAGTGACCAAAAAGACATTGGAAACCAGCAGCTACCATCATACTTAATGGTGAAAGACTGAATGCTTTCCCCCAAGATCAGGAACAAGACAAGGATGTCTACTCTCATTCACTGTTTAACATTGCATTAGAGGTTCTTGCCAGAGCAATAAGGCAGGAAAATGAAATAAAAGATACCTAGATTAGAAAAGAATAAATAGAACTCTCTTCATTGCAGGTGATATGATCTTATATACAAAAAATCTTAAGGAATCCACTAATAAACTCAACATGGTTGTAGGATACAAGATCAATATACAAAAATCAATTGTATTTCTATACACTTATAATGAATAATGCAAAAATGAAACTAAGAAAATTGTAAATTCCATTTATAATGGCATCAAAAAAGAATAAGTGCTTAGGAATAATTTTTAAAAAAGAAATGCAAAACTATACTGTGAAAACCATAACACATTGTGGACAGAAATTTAAAATGAAAAGACATTGCATGTTCATAGATCAGAAACTTAATATTGTTCAGATAGTGACACTCTCCAAATTGATCTATAGAGTCAACACAATCTATATCAAAATCCTAGTTGACTTCCTGGCAGAAATTGATGAGCAGATCCTAAAATTCATATAGAAATTCAAGAGACCCAGAATACTCAAATACTCTTGAAAAGGAAGGTCAAAGCAAGAGATTGCTATTTCTTAATTTCAAAATTTACTACAAAGCTACAGTAATCAAGATAGCATAGTCATGGCATAGAAAAATATAAATAAATCAATGGAATAGAATTGAAAATTCAGAAATAAACATTCATATTTATGGTCAATTGATTTTTCACAAGGGTACCAATACAATTCAACAGGGGAAAAATAGTCTTTTCAAGTAATGTTAGGATAATTGAATATCTACATGTAAAAAAATGAAGTTGGACCCATACCTCACACCATTTAAAAAATTAAAATGAATTAAAGACCTAAATGTAAGAATAAAAACTATAAAATTCTTAGAAGAAAACACAGGAGGCAATCTTCATAACCTTCGTTTTGGGAATTATTTCTTAGACATGCCTCTGAAAGCACCAGCAACTAAAGAAAAAATAGACAAAATAGACCTCATCAAAATTTAAAGCTTTTTTTATTCAAAGGGCACCATCAAGAAAGTGAAAAGACAACCCATTGATTGGGAGATAATATTTGTAAATTATATATCTAAGAGATTTGTATCTAGAATGTATAAAGACTTTTTACAACTCAACAAAAAGACAAACAACCCAATTAAAAAATGAGCAATGGATTTGAACAGACATTTCTTCAAAGAAAATATGCAAATGGTCAATAAGCACATGAAATGATTCTCAACATAAATGTCACTAAGGAAATGCAAGTAAAAGCCACAATGTGATAACCACTTCATACACGCTGGAAGGCTATAACAAAAAAGAAAATAAGAAGTGCTGACAAGAATGTGAAGAAATTACAACTCTTATACATTACTGGTGAGAATATAAAATGGTGTCTTCACTTTGGAAAACTGACTATTAAACATAGAGTTACCAATGATCCAGCAATTCTATTTTCTAGATATAGAGGCAAGAGAAATGAAAGCATATTTCCATACAAAAATTTGTACATGAATGTTCATAGCAGTATTATTTATAATAGCCAAAATGTGGGAACAATACAAATATCCATCAACTGGTGAATAAATAAATAAAAGGTGATGTATCTACAGAATGAAATGTTTTTAAATTTTTAAGTTCAGGGGTACATTGGCAGTTTGTTATATAGGTAAACTTGTGTCATGGGGGATTGTTGTACAGATTATTTCATCACCCAGGTATTAAGCCTAGTACCCATTAATTATTTATCCTGATCCTCTCCCTCCTCCCAACCTCCACCCTCCAATAGGACCCAGTGTGTGTTGTCCCCCTCTATGTGTCCATGTACTCTCATCATTTAGCTTCCACTTATAAGTGAGAACATGCGGTATTTGGTTTTCTGTTCTTGTGTTAGTTTGCTAACGTTAATAGCCTCCAGCTCCATCCATGTTCCTGAAAAGGATGTGATCTTTTTCTTTTTTATGGCTGCATAGTATTCCATGGTGTATATGTACCAGATTTTCTTTATCCAGTCTATCATTGATGGGCATTTAGGTTGATTCTATGTCTTTGCTGTTGTGAATAGTGCTGCAATGAAAATTTGTGTGCATGTGTCTTTATAATACAATGATTTATATTCCCTTGGGTATATACCCAATAATGGGATTGCTGGGTCTAATGGTATTTCTGTCTTTAGGTCTTTGAGGAATCACCACACTGTCAATGGTCAAACTAATTTACACTCCCACCAAAACTGTATAAGCCTTTCTTTTTCTCTGCAACCTTGCCAGCATCTGTTATTTTTTTGACACTTTAATAATAGCCATTCTGACTGGTGTGAGATGGTATCTCATTGTGGTTTTGATTTGCATTTCTCTAGTGAACAGTGATGTGGAGCTCTTTTTCATATGATTGTTGGCATCATCTATGTCTTTTTTTGAAAAGTTTCTTTTCACTCTGCCTACTTTTTAATGGGGTTGTTTGTTTTTTTTTTCTTGTAAACTTGTTTAAGTTCCTTATAGATGCTGGATATTAGACCTTTGCCAGATGCATAGTTTGCAAAAATTTTCTCCCATAGAATGTAATATTATTCATCAATAAAAATGAAAGAAGTACTGATTCATGTTACAATGGATGAAACTTGAAAACATTAAATGAATATTTAAGGAACTAAATGAAAGAAACCGGTCACAAAAGGTCACATATTGTATAATTCCATTTGTATGAAATGCCCAAAATAGGCATGTTTATAGATAAAGAAAGTAGAAAGTAGTGGTTGCTTAGAGGTTGGGGGGCGGGGGAGGGGAATTGGTGGTTGGGAAGAAAGAAAATGAAAAGTGACTGTTAATGGGTGCCTGATTTCTTTTAGGGGTGATTGAATATTCTAAAATTGTGAGGACAAATGTACAACTTTGCAAATATACCAAAAACTGTTGAATTGTACACCTTAAATGGGTGAAGTGTATGGTTAGTAAATTATACCTCAATAAAGCTGTTATCAGAAAAAAAGACATTGGACCATTCTAGCAATAATAAACAGCCTTAGTGGCAGAGAAACAGAGATGGGTAAGGCTTAAGCCTTCAGTGGATTTAGGTTGGGTCCTGACTGCTTTTTGTCATAGGGAGGCTGCTGATAGCATCTCATAGGGAGCTTCCTCCTTCCGTCCCTCTCCTTTTCTTTTGGACTCTTCGGATGCATAACAGAAAACAACTTAGTTATCTTAAGAGAAAGGGGAATGATGATATAAGGATTTAGGGCTATCTTACAACACCCTAGAGAAGGATTACAATTGGGTCTCAGAAAGAGTCAAGAAACAGAACCTAGAAAACCAGAGTTCTAGAAAACACTCTCCTTTCCTCCTCCTCCTCATTCTCCTCCTCCTAAATCTATTTCTGTTTCTAATTCTTCTCCTCTCTCTTTCTCTGCTCTCCCCACTTCCCCCAACATGACTTTCTCTGTTCACAAAGTAGAGTTTGAGCATCTTTTAGCTCCCCTATTACACATTCTTATTGCAGCTGCACACAGAAATGAATGGGCTTTTCTCAGTCTCATTTCCCATCAGAGAGGATCAAGAATCTGATTGGCCTAGCTCAGGTCAATTGTTTTGTTCTAGTCCAATTAGCTAAGATGTAGGGGTGGGATCATACACAGTGTCTTCTGGATGCCCACGTTAATGAATCTGAAAGCAATTATGAGAAAGGGCAATGGCTTGTGGATGGGACAGATATTCAAAAGGGAGTCTGGCATGCTTAGGTAATATTACTAATAACAGTAATGATAATAAAAATATTAATAACTCTTAAGTACCTGCCTGTCTTAGCACTATGTTAGGTGTTTAACATCGTTTAGGACATTAAATCCTCATAATCTTTTGAGGTAATATCATTAGTCTCATTTCACAGATAAGGAGACTGGATACTTAGGTAAAATCACTTTCCCAAGGTTTCGCAAGACTGACTTTAGTCCTTTGTGCTATGCTGCCAATTCTTAGAAGCCCTATTCTTCTATGTTAAGCTAGCTTATCCCAGCCTGTAGCTTTCTCTCATAGCTGTGACATAGGGCGATGGAGAAGACAACACTGATAGTGGTTATTCTGGTGATCTATTTTAAGTTACTCTAAAACAGTGGCTTAAAATAACTATTATTATCTTCATAGTTCTGAGATGTATTAGCCTATTTTGCATTGCTATAAAGAAATACCTGAGACTGAGTAATTTATAAAGAAAAGAGGTTTATTTGGCTCACTGTTCTGCAGGATGTACAAGCATGGCACCAGCATCTGCTCAGCTTCTGGTGAGACCTCAGGAAGCCTATAATCATGGCAGAAGTAGAGGGGGAGCAGGCAAGTCAGATGGTAGGAGTGAGAACAAGAGGAAGAGGAAGAAGGTGCCATGCTCTTTTACAACTAGCTCTTGCATGAACCAACAGAACCAGAGCTCACTCATTACCATGGGGAGGCACCAAGCCATTTATGAAGGATGTGCCCCCATAACCCAAATACCT
This sequence comes from Pan paniscus, assembly GCF_029289425.2. NCBI lineage: Eukaryota > Metazoa > Chordata > Mammalia > Primates > Hominidae > Pan > Pan paniscus. The sequence goes on along the minus strand of NC_073264.2, from coordinate 31,610,173 downwards.
TCCACCAGGCCCCACCTCCAACACTGGGGATCACATTTCAACATGAGATTTGGAAGGAACCAATATCCAAACTATTTAATGAGGGTTGACAGCATCACTTTCACCATATCTAGTGGTCAGAGCAGTCCTACGAAGCCCAAATGCTAGAGACCACACTTGAGCAGAGGAAGAGGAAAGGAATTAATGGAGGCCATCTTTGGAGTCCAGCTACCACAGTAGCTTAAGAGAAGAAGTAGAGGTAGAATTAGCATATTAGTAGGCAACTAAAGGGAGTAACAGAATAGGGTTTTTTGAGATGAACATGATCATGCATGTGGGGTTTGCACTCCACATCTACTTTGGCATGGCCATGGAAATATATTTCCAAGAAAGCATTTTTTAAAATGTTTCCCCAAATGGCCCTTCATAGTATTTATTGGTAGCAAGACTCAATCCCCAAGGTAGAGACATTAGTTTTGTCCCTCAATTTCCAGCCTGCTCCTGAGCCTTCCTGTGGTCATAAACATCCCAAGAGTATATAAAGCCAGGGTTACAAGAGCCGGAATCACCTACTCAGTTACTTTGTCCACAGACAAACCACAACAAAATCATAACTAAAGTATTTCAGTAGAGGTCTGACCTATTTTTAAAGATTTGAAGAAAAGAAGTTTCCACAAAATGCTTAGGAAACCTATTCTGAGATACAATCATTCCTTATGTCGGATCTAAGTGGGGCATGTCAGTCACCTCCCTGAACCTGATTCTCTGTGCCTGGGAAACAAAGCACTCACATACTTCAGATGGAAATTATTTAGATGAACTAATGAGTGGTTACAAAAGGCTTTGAAAATATAAATTGCTGCATAAATACTTATTGTCTATATAAATACCTTTGCTTCAGCCTGAGGGGCACTATCGCTTTTTGAAAGATTTCAACCTTATAGAGTACCTGAATAGTGAAGATAAAGACCCTGCTAAGTGAGGATAAGATGATTCTTGCCTCTATTGTGTATATTATTTACCTACCACAAAGTCTTTTCTAAAATAGAAACATGGAAAATTTTAGAGAGAGAGAGAAAAAAAAGGACTTCATGGTTCCCTTAGATTGTAAGCTCTTTCAGCCAGGTCTGTGTTCAATCCATGCTTTTAAAAAATATGATTCCTGGGTATTATTGGTGCTGAGAAGTTACATTGCAACTTCTTTCTCGCATATGATGTTTTCTTGTGGGCGGGGGTGAAGAGATGGGAAAAAAATCACCGTATTTTTACATGATTTTTGTTTTCTCTTTCTCTTACATTATAAAGGCTTTATTTTAAAATAAAAGAGATGATTTGGAGTGTGCCTCATCAAAAATTACTTTTTAAAGATTTAGAAGTTGGAAAAAATGTTTAAGGGGTTATATTAAGACCTCCTTCTTCAAATGGATTAGTTTATTCATCCTTTTCTGCTGATGGGAACCAGAACAAGAAAGAGTTGTATCCTACACACAGGTAGAGCAAATAGACCTCCTGCATCTCTGCTTCATGGCCACCTTTTCCTGCAGTTATTACATTAGTAAGTCAACAAAGATAGGATTCTTTAGAATTTCAGATACCCAAGAATTAAGGAAAGTATAGGCAAATAGAGGAGGCAGAGAATCCATGTTCCTGAACTAGGAGACTAGTTCAGGAAAAGTAGCTTCCTTACGGGGGCACCATGTTGCTCCTTTAGGTGCCTTTACCAATTGGAAGAGAATGCTTTGAGCCTCTTGAAAGAGTAAAAGCAGGAGAGATGGACTATTCTTCCTGAGGCTGAAACTGAGCTCAACAGGCCTTCACATACTTTGAGTTTCTGTCTGAGGAAAGGAAGTCTTGTAAATCCTTGTGTCCTCTTTATCCTTTCATCTCTTCCGTAGTTGAGCCTAAAGTTGCTATCATCCAAGATGGCAGAAGAATAAATTAAGTGAATTGATGCAGCCTGCAATCAGATGAATGCAGTGTACTGTCTCTAGGAACTATTCTGGAGAGCTGTTTTGTAATTAACTTGAAATGACATATTCAGATTTGATTAATCTCATGTGGTCAGTAGGTAAGCTTCAGTTGAAGTTTTTTTTTTTGTTATCAACAATAGGTCCTTCTCTGTGATATATTTGCAGGAGAATGTTTAAATAATATAAATGGCAAATATGTTGATCAATGCTACTGTCAGAGATTTGGCTTAGTTTCATAAATACAATGTATAAAATATTTCACCATATTTAATATATAGAGACATTGATTTAGGTTCATGTTTCTGTATTGTAAATTCATATACATATACACAAACACACATATTTATGATTTAAAAGTCATCTAATTATTTAAGCAGACAGACTTGGTTTTCATTCAGTCCCTAACCTTGCTCTCTTAATTGGTATACACGATAAATTCAGAGTTATAGATTATTTCCTGTGGCATTGGTGGATTACAGCTCAAACCTAAAGTTTAAAGATTTAATTTTCTGTTGTTCTTAATGAAATAACCAAAGCAGCAGCTCCCCGTGGTGGGATATGAAAAGTAGTGTATAGATACCTACTAAAACATTTGCAGACCTCCTCAGTTTTCTGTTTTCAATGTGATGAAAATTTGTACAAATAACAAAGAAAGAATGTCATGGTAACTAAAACATTTCCTATACATGTATTTTAGAGGGAAGCTAAATCAAAGGTCTTCAAAGAATTACTAGGGTTCTTTCTAGGAGGTTATTGACAAATATGTAGTTTGTCTCTGGAGTTTGTGCCTCTTTCACAGATTGGTGTATTTGTGATCCCACCGGCAGAATAAGTGTCTGTAATTCATTTCTCCTTGTTAACTAGTGCGCCTTTGTGTAGAGGATGATTGGCAGCAAAGTCGGCTGAGTCCCAACGGATGAGCTTGTTAGCAAAACCCTAGCATCCTATCTCTAATAAAGCATATCAGCAGTACATTTTGTCCTATCTATTAGCCTCTCTGTTTCTTTTTTTGTGAAAAGCTGAGTGTCCCTTTGAAGCAATGACAAATAAACCCCTGAACTGAAGTGCTAGGCTGCCTTACGGACAGCTGGATAGTAAATGTCACACCGTGTAGAGAATGCCTATTATCAGAGTGAGCCATTTGTTCCCGGCCTTTCAGTATCTTAATGTAATACAAAATTGCTAAATCAAGCCCCATGTCTGTGACAGAACATAATTAATGAGAAAGCAGGAGCCAATTCAACACTCTTTATTGGGACCTAATTGGCTCAGGCAACAGAGTTGTCACTCAACAAGAGACTTCCTTTAAAGCAATTTTGTTCTTGGTTGTATTACAGAGCCTATTAAATTGTCCCCTCCTTGATCACACAAAGAAGTATCTGCATGCAATAATTAGCTTTTCCAGGGGGAATTTTTTTTAACTCATGCGATACCGAATCATTCTAAAACCGTCTGGAAAAACACCCAGGCCGTGGGGATGTGCTGCCATACTGAGCTGCACTGTAGGCTATTTTCCAGGCGGCCGAGGCAGCAGGGATCTGTGCTGCAGAAAGCTGAACAGGAGCCCCAAGGAAAAGAGAAGCATGTTCAAATGTGGAGGGTGGGAGGATGAGAGAGGGAGTGGGTAGAGGAAATTACTTTGATGGATAATCATAGCTCACGTCATAATCTGCAGTTAGAAAGGGCAAAAAAGGAATGCCTATATGTACATATTTAAATATATGTTTAGTTTTTGTAGTCGTACCCAAGTCACTTAGAAATCAAAATTAACAAGGCCATGGCAGGGGTGGAGGTTAAATACATAGAGAAACCTGAATTGTCTAGAGCAACATTAATACATTCGACCACATCTTGGAGTTTTATGGGGCACACTGTCTCAAAACCAGCACAAATATTTAGTGGCATGTGATTATTCATTACAATCTGAAATTTCGCTTTTGGGAATTGTGCTCCCCCCACCCCATTTAACAAACCTCAAAATAAATTTAGACCTGGTATTTACATTATTGTTATAAAACCGTTTCTTTTTTTTCTGTCACAGTATCACAGACTTCAAATAAATCTGTGCCTTCTCTTCATAAGTTTTAAGACAATGTGACATGCAGTAACTGGAGACCATGGAGAACTGAGCTTACAGTTGATACTGGCATTTGCTAGGATTTGGATGAAAAGGACACAACTGGTTAAACTAGAGGAAAAGCAAATGGGAAAGTTGTAGGAAATATACTTTAAAACATACAAATTAAGCAATGAATTGTATGGATGTTAAAACTGCAATACTTGAGATCAGAAAAAAATTATTAAAGGTTGATTTAAGTGACAGCACTTTGAACAGTCTAAATAAAGGCAAGTATGTGGCTCTTTTCTTGAAATATCTGTCAATATCTCCCTTCTGTGCCTTCAGAAACAACGCAGACTGTCTAGTTTGCATGGCAGCAGCATTTGGTTGGATTTAGAGAGAGCGGCTTGCCTCGGCATTGTTATTTGCCTCAATGTGGAAGTGCCAGATCCTAGGAAAGAAAGGAAAGAAGGCAAACCTCTAAAATAGAGGAGAGCTGTGCTGTTCTTGCTTTTCTGTGCAGTTTGGAGAAGGTTTGCAGCTGCTGAAATCCCAGGACTGTGCCCCAGCTATGACGGCATTATGCAGCAGGCGCTCAAAGTATAGTGTTTTTTAGGTTTTCCAGCATTTGCCGACATATTAGCTGTATTGCTTAATTGTAATTTACTTGCATCTACAGAGAAATTATTTTGTTTCCCACCCCCTCTCAAACCTACCTCTAAAGAGTGAGCAAAGTGGGATTTATGAATGCACTCTAAATGTTTGAGAAAGATTAGCTGTTATTCTATAGGGTATTAGAAAATAAAACTAACAGCAATACAAAAATATTAGTCAATAATGGCCTTTCCCAGGTGACTCTTGAACCTTGTGAAAGCACACATTCTCAACAAAGATTTATTAGTCTAGTCGGGGAACACATGATAATGATAGCAAGAGCTGCCAGAATCTAATTTGCTTTAATTAATCATTTGCTTCATAACACGACGATTTTCCCCCTCCCCCTCCCCTTTTGTAACTGTCTAGATTATTTTAAAACATTAGATATTACACTGTGGATGGCTGATGAAACTGAAATTGAATGCTGTAAAAGTTAGATTAAAAATTCATTTAACAGTATAAACATTTCAGAGTGCAGGATGGTGCCGATTAGGTCAAGTGAGTATGGAGTGATAAAACAGTCATGGAGCTGAGAGAAAAAATATTGTCAGAGGGCATTCAAACAGCTGAATTTAGTCTAATTTAAATGTTATAGCAGACACACAAAAATTGTTAACTAGAAATATCGTTATAATTACTCTTTGGTATTTTAGCAACACAGACTGGTAAGAAGTCAGAACCTAGGTTTAAACACATTTATTCATTTCACTGTACAAACAAGCTTTGGTTGCAACTGGAATTCGTTCTCATGGTTAGGCCAAGGGCCCTCCGTGGAGTGCTGAAGCTGAGTCAAAGACCACCTCGCCTGGCCCTCGTAGGAGAATTAAATGGAGTCGCTCAGATTTCCAGGATAGCCAAGACACCAGCTATTTTCATCATGCTCCTCTGGACAGCACTGAGCGGCAAGTGTCTCCTCCACGTCTGGCCTGGGAAGTGGCCAGGCTCAGAGGCAGGGAGACTGGGCTCAGTTAAGCCTAACAGAGATGCTGGCCTTCAGCCACGAGGGGGAGCTCACGGACACCCCCACTGACAGTGCAGTGCAATTGGCTTGAGAAGCTAAAGCTTTCCCAAGGGTTTGAAGAACGACACGGCGCCTGACATCGCCGCTGACGACTGCTGATGTGAACGCTTTTGTGTGACAGGCTGAGGGGAGCTGGGGCGGGGAAACTTACATTTGTCTAGGCTTAGTGACCAAGCAAAACGCTTGTGTTCCGAGGTCTTTCAGCTTCCTCCATTTTGCTGATGCCTCGATGGACAACCTCAGCACTTAATTCTTACCCTTGTCTTTGTGAGCCTCCCCCACGAGTTGATTGGCTGTATTAAACGGGATTAAGCCCAAATAAATGCTCAGAATTCTTCATCAGCTCCCCATCGTCTACAAGATAAACTTCCTTAGGGTGTCACCAAGGCACTGAATGAACTGGTCCCTTCCTGTGCCTGTATCTTAAGCGTCATTTCAGCTCTCATCCCACTCTACCCAGCACGTTGCTCATTAGCTACGCCTGCTTCTCAGTCGTGTCCCTCTAACCCGTTGCCTTGCCTCAGCCTGATTGTCACTCTTTACATCACCCATCTTTGATTCCCTCGGAAACAGTGCTCACCTTGTAAGGTTCCTGTGAGGATTAAATGAGGTAATTTAGTAGTATGAGCCTGGAATATAGATGGTACTAGTGAGTGTTAGCTGTTATTATTAAGGACTTGCTTACGATCGTGTCCTTACACTTTGTACAACTTTCCCCCATATCAAGGACATTATAATATTGCTTATTCACATGCCCTTCTCCTCACGATATTATAATCCTCTTGAGGATTATGTTTTTTAAATTTTTGGATCCCCAACCTAACACGATGTTTGGCTGCCATGTTGTAGGTGCTCAATAAATGTCTCCTGTATGAACTAGTGGTTGTTTGTTGTAAAGCATTCTGCAGTTTGGTCACTGGCCAATTTTTAAGAAGTATATAAGACCTTAAGTATTTTTTAAAGAAGCAGACATTTGGGTGGCTGCATACCATTTTTTCTCAAGCAGGTTTTCTAACCGTTTTCAGAATCAGTTAAAAAAAAACTCTCACAAGGCCAGGCATGGTGGCTCACGTTTGTAATCCCAGAACTTTGGGAGGCCAAGGTGGGTAGATCACCTGAGGTCAGGATTTCGAGACCAGCCTGGCCAACATGATGAAACCCTGTCTCTACTAAAAATACAAAAAAGCAAAAAAATTAACTGGGCATGGTGGCATGCACCTATAATCCCAGCTACATGGGAGGCTGAGGCAGGAGAATCATTTGAACCTGGGAGGTGGAGGTTGCAGTTAGCTGAGATCACACCACTGCACTCCAGCTTTGGTGACAGAGTGAGACTCCACCAAAAAAAAGAAAAAATAGTAACAATATAGTCCCTATATATAACAAATATATATATATATGTCCCAAAAATAGTAACTATATATATCTCTTTGTTTTTTCAAATACAAATAATATTTTCAAGGACAATCAATTCATTACCTAATTCATTAAAATTGATCATCAATGAACTCAAGATGTTTTCATAACCAATTCATCCTCTAAGTACAAAACTTGGCTGTCACTCACTCTATCTAAAGGCATCTTCCAAAATGAGTTCAATAGAGGCAGCAGGGATAGAGTTGGTGTGTATTTTCTCACTGCGGTTCTTTGATGGAGACTATATGTTCTGTTTAACTTTTAAGTTCTTAACATAACAAACGGTTCCATTTCCTTGTCTACTCTACAGAACTCACCTGAAATACAATCAATTGCAATTATAATTGTAGAGTAGTCTGACATAGTCTGCCCATCAAGGTGAGAAAATGAGAGAGGTAAGAGCCCTATTCTGAGCCTCAAGAAAGTTTCAGGCTGGGAGAATCACCTAATTTGGAATTTTGTAAGGAAAAGAACATTGAAATCTCTTGCTTCACCAACAGTGGAAAGGCTTATAGATACTCGCTGTCAAGAAAGCCAGTCTTGCAGCTCTTTTCAATTTCCTGGGAAGTCAGGATATCCACTGCAGCTCATGGCACACCTTCACAGTAGAGTCACAGCAAGCTTTGTGCCAAGGAACAGGACAACATCATAGAAATTTGGGGGTCTCCTTGGAATTCTTAACCCTAAAATGCAGGGGGAAATTACAAACTGGTATTCATATGATTGACTTTGAATCTCACTGAAGGGATGTGAGCTGAAGAAAAATGTACTGTCATTTGCTTGGTTCAGAATTTCTGAGTGTTGGGGGCTGGTAAGTAACTCCTGTGGTCCCACAGAGAGCATTGTAATCAAGGAGAGCTCTTTACATCCCCTCTAGCTCCCTGCAATACGCACTGGCAGAATTGGTTAAATGAGCCGCCATACTCTGGTCAATATGAATAGGCTTGTAAGATGCTCAGTTTGATTTAATGGCCACCCATGGACTTCCATATGCAGAAAGGACTGTCACATTCAGTCTGAATAAAGCTCGAAAAATCAACTACTGCATTTGGTGTTGTAGTTGTATTTTAATGTCCTCTTCAGAATTCTCCGTTATAGTAACATCTCTGCAATCAGTCTAGCATAAAAAGACCTGTTTATAATAAATTGGTCAGCCTCTTATGTACCTATCTTTTCTGATAGGATAGAGAATAAGATTGTTCTTTGTAGACTAGGCTATAAGATTTTTAATATGACAAGTTGTATCTCTCCATTTATACAAGTGATTTATTTCAGGTTTTATTTCTGTTTTGAGTCTTTGTTTTCATGTTAACTCATAATTGTCCTGGGGGAGGGAGGAGGCAAATGGATTTCACCCACGAATTGTAGATCTTTGGGAGACGTTTGAGTGAGATGAAGTTTATAAAGAAGCCAGTTCTTGAACAACAAAATTGCTCAGTTTTTTTGCCATACTTTCAGCTAGGAAAGCAACTAAGTACTTTTGTGACAGTTGTGAACTACAGTGCCCTGGACAGAAAATGTTGGCAGAAGCAGAAGTGCGCCACTGAGTTGTATGACTATTCTGAGGTGGAATAATCACACTGCCTTGTTAGTTCATAATAATCACCCAGTACAGAGGACCCTAGACCTTTGGAATCACTCAAAATTTTCATTACAGAACCAGCAGTCTTTTAGACGTGCTCTGGTGTACCTCAATGTTGAAATTGCATATTACAGGTTATGCTCCTGTAAATAAAGGACATTTTGTTATGCCCACACTCAGCTGTGTTCCCTACTGTGATTTCTTTACTAGCTCCTGCTGTCACCTATAGCCAAATAGAATGCATTATTGGTGAGCCTTTTTGCCCAAACTTGATGTCTGTCCAGACGACAAAATCACTGATTAGGTAGGAGGATAAAAGTCCTTCAGGAACAGAGTGACTCTGGACCTCAGCTACAGACTGCAGCTAATTCATAAATGTCAACAGTCAAGAGGAGGGGAACCAGAACATTTTGTCTTGAGGGTGACTTCCCAACCATCTCTGGGACGCATGGTTTTCTTGTAGATTAAGGTTAAACAGGAAATGACCAAGCATGACTCTTCAGCTAAATTTGTGATGATCATTCCTGCTTGGTTTTAAAAAAGAATCCATTCTAAGGCAAATTTTTGCCTTTATTTCTCTTGGGGGGTTCAATAAGGAACTTAACGATGCTTAACTTTCAGAAATACTGATGAGATTATTAAAGAGCAGTCAGTTTCCCTAGACCTTGTTCCTATTTCTCAGTTCTTTTCCTCTTTAATCAAAGTGCTCAGAATAACTAGCTCTTCTAGAGATACTGGTATTCCAAATTGTCATGTAGATAAGTAAACTTTTTTATCCTTTAAGAAAATTCTTCTCCTTAGTCATTTATTGGCATATAGGCATAGAACTCTATTGAAAGATGACAATTGAGAAAATTTCATTATGAATTTTTTATGAGGCCAATCAATAAATATTCATAATGACATCAACAATTTACAGTTTCATTTAAAGTTATTATAGACCCCATTTACAACATGGTGTCAAATGTTATTTATATATTACAGATAAGGAAATGGGGGTTCCATAACATGCCAAAAGGTACTTTGTTGGCAGCAGTTGAGAACAAGTTTTGGAGTTAGACAATCCTGATTCCGCCACTTACGAGCTGCATGAGCTAGTCGCTATTATTATTCTTCATCTGATTTCTAGCTCAGTGTTTCTTCCATTTTACTGTGCTATGAACCTTAAATCATCAAACATTACAAATTAAGCAGAAAGAAAGAAGAGTATTTTGCTAAGTACTTACCACAGGTAAATTAATTTTAAATGCTGTTTTACAAAGAATGGTGGGAATTATAGCTAGTTTTCCCAAAGAAAGAAGTTCCAAAGACACTGAGATGTTCTGCTGCCTCCTGTTGGCTGAGGGGCAAAGTTTATTTCCTTACTGTACCAAATGAGAAAGGAATTATTTTATACCTCCTGTGTTTAAGTCATTATGGAGTGGTAAGGCCTCCTCTAAGGAGTCAAAAACTGTCTAGACGAGTCTGAAGAGGACCAGTTTTAGACAGTCGTGCTTAATACAGAACATGGGCTTTGGGACATGAGAATTCTCTTTTTGCTCTAAGAGAGTTCTCTGATTAAAGTCCATGAAAACTCTGTTGAACATTCAGTAAGCATGGATTAAGAAATTGACTATGACCCACATGTTCAGCTGTACCTTGAGAGAACACATACACACTCAACACACTCATGCATACACATACAAACACAAAACAAAGCAAAACAAAGAGCAGTTGACTTTCCATTCTATTCATTAAAAAGATTCATTTATAATTGTATTGTGCAGGGGGCTGTAAGATTGAAGTGATACCTGAGGGAGGCCTGGGAATATGTTTGCACCACATTACTTGGACTGCATGATAATTGAGAGCCATTGTGGCTGAACACTTTATGAGTTTGTTTAATTTGTCACAGTAAATAAAGCTTTTTTGATGCAAGTTAATTAGCTCTCTTGTGTTACTGCACATCAAATGTAATTAACAACCAACTGCCAGTGTGGGGTTGCCCTTGCATAACATGGTAATGGGGGAAAAACTTAACTGGGGCTGGATTAAGTAAAAGATATACTGTTGAATCAATCACCCTTCTGTCTGCTTAAATTTGGATGGACTGGGATCTGGGGGAAAATATCAGGTCTAATAAAAAATCAGCTGTTTAATATGGTTTCATTAAAAAACACATGTATCATGCCAGGCTTACATTTGCCACCATATTAGGTCAACGCAGCTAAGTAAATTTCCTACCACTGCTCAGAGTTCACTTCCTCCTTGGTTGGCATTGTCTATATGCCAACCTCTGCTTGGATATTTCACTTCCAGTCATTTACTTTTCTTTAGCTTTGACATTTTATCTCACCTGTGATAAATGCTGCTATAGCGAAGGCAGAAGGAGTGCTATTAAATAAAGACTAAGAAGGAATTTGCTTCAATTGGCAGAAGATAACCAAAGAATCCACCCAAAGAAGAAAATCATGCTTCCAAATTCATAGTGGTATTCTTGTCTAGTTTATAGTTTGAGAAAGTATTCTGCCATACTTTTCCATTTTTTTCCTAGGCAAAGTTAACATAAAGACATCAAACAGTTCTGATTTATGCTAATTTTTGATCATGGTATTTGAAGAAAGGTTGGAAGATAGAAATATCTTTAAAGGGACACAATAATGGTAAACTTGAGATGCTCCATGTATCTATTATTTACATTGAAAATATTTGCTGGGAGAAAACAACAATATAAGTTAAAAAGAAGTAAATTTGTAATTGGATATAGCTTTGCTAGTAAACCTTTCCCCTCTCATCACCACTGCCTTCTCCTCCATGTGAAAGGAAGATTCCATGCCAATTTATCTAAGCAATAGCACTCTTTTGTGGGGAATAACAACCTGGTTAGGAAGGAAAATTTAAGTAGGAGTATAAGACTTGGGTTTATGTCCTTACTCTGCCTCTAATCAGCACTCTGACCACCTTCTCTGGGACTCAGTTTCCTCACAGAATTAGGTGTCAGAATGGATAGTTCTGCGGTTGTCTTCTAGTTCCGAGTTTCCCTGATTCTCTGATCTCTCTCATGCTTTTCCAGAAAATCCTTCTGGTTTCATTTATTTTCACCCTGCCTGCCCCAGGTCTCTGCTGACTGGCTTTAGCAATGGAAGATGTGTAAGTCCAGCTACTAGGAAGCTAAAAGAAATGTATTAGGTGACAGCCAGTCTTTACTCATTCATTCAACAAATATTTACTGAATACATTCTATAAACTAGGTTGTGAGAATCCAAGGATGAAAATAATTTGGATAATCCTTTATCTACATAACAGGAAATTAGAAAATAGATAGTTGGCTTAATAAATTAGCTCACTCTATTCATATTGAATTGTTTAAAAATATCCCTAGGTATTTTATATAGGTCTCTTATTCCTGAGCTTTCCTGTCCATGCACTACATATTCAATACTGTGAAACAGGCAAGCAGGCCTGAACTAAGGCAGAAGGAAGAAAACAAAGCTCCCTTTTATACTAGAACATTTCCTCTTGAGACAGCTGTTTTTGCTAGGAGTTGGCAAAAATACACATCTTATTTTCTTTTATTTGATTTAAGAATTCAATGTGAAAGATTGCATCACATATTGAATTTACTTTTACTCTTTCAAAAATAATACTTCTATTAATTTTAAAAGTAATACAAGTGCATGGTGAAAAATTAAAAAATTACAAAAGTTCATGATAGAGAAAAAATTCAAGTGCCTCATTATCCCACTTCCCAAAGATAATTCTTATTAATATTTTGCTTTGTATTCTCTCTCTCTCTCTCTCCGTCCCTTCTTCCCTCCTTCCCTCCCTCCATATAGTAGTAAAATGTATTATTGTGTCTTTTCACACATATGGAATAGTATAGTTAATACTGAAATTTGACTTTTTCATAGTATATTTTGACCCTTTCCATGTAGATTCATCTCATTCTTTTTAATGACTATGTTGTATTCCACTGAATGGACCTAAGGTGATATAGTCAATTCTCCAATTAACAGATAGCTGACTTGTTTTCAGGTATTTTGCTATTATAAATAATACAGGATGATATCTGTAGTAATATTATCATCATTGCAAAGAGTAATAAATACTCACTAAGTATTTATTAATACTAAGTGCCAGGAACTTTATTATAGACTTTGTAGGCATCATTTCATTTAATTTTCAAAATAATCGGGCAGATGAGGACACTGAAATGCTATGTAGCTTGTCCAAGGTCACATATCCAGAAGGTAGTGGAGCTGTGATTTCAACTCAAGTCTGTCTGATTTCAGAATTAGAGCTCAGCATTCACTCAGCAAATATTTTTGTGCACACATTTTTGTATACTTGTGTTAGTATATGTGCAGGATACATTTATAAAGATACAATTGCTGGGTCAAAGGATGTGCAATATTTAAACTTATTCAAGTATTTTTTTAATGGCCCTGAAAAATATTTTTGCCAATGATTATCCCCAATGGTAGTAAGTAAGAGTACTAGTTTCTCCGCACTCTTGCCAACACTTTGTAGCTTCATCTTTTTCCATCAATATAATAGGCAAAAAATTATCTTAGTGTTATTTCAATTTGTATTTTATAAACTTACTTTTTTAGTAATAAAATGTAATATATTTGAAGATCATTTTGTCATCAGTTATGGAAATATGGCTCATATACCCATAATCTCTCTGTTTTAGAGAGGTTGCATGAAATTCTCAGTTGAGTTTTTCCTATTCTTTATCATCTCCATCCAAACTCCTTGGTTTATTTCTATCCCCAGTGCATTTGGAATTTCTTTCTGGGATGAACACACTCAGGTACCATTCTAACAGCAAGTTCCAATTATTCAATCCAGATCATAGTGCTTGGTCAAAGTAACTGACAAAAGAAGGATGGCACTAGCCATTTAAAGCTGACTTTTTAAAAAAAATGATGGTAGTTTTGGGAAGAGAGAGAAAAAGTGACTTTTAAAAATACAACATGATATTTTTAAAAGAAAGCAGAGATCTCAAGGGAAAAACTAACAAAAATAACTTTAAAAGAATAGATGTTCAAAATAATTATGTTAAGTAGGAGTTATTAAAAATACTGCAAAAAGATCAGCTTGTACCTAGAACTTGGTTAAAGCCACAGTATATAGACAGACATTCAAAATGATGAATTTGTGCTATGGCGTTACATCGAGATGCATATAATCACTTACAGCCACTTGTAATTTCTAGAAATGAACACATATTGCCTAAGATTTTTCTAATTGAGCCATATTCTGGAAGCATGACAAAGGCAAGATCCATTTTACTTCATTAAGAAAAACAGGCTCATACTTCATATTTATTCTTTTTGAAAACCACCTGCTGTCATGTCCTTGTGATCTGTAAAATTCTAGCTTTCTATGAGTTAAAACAGGAGTAAAATAATTATATCACCTTGTTTGTTAGATACATTTAAAATGTAGACAGACAGAAAGATGGCTAGTCAGACAATCTGATTATTGTACCAGCTGAATCCTTAAAGAATCGGAGACTGAACAAAACTAAAAAGCATTAAGGAGGAGTACAATAGAGAGCATGAGACAGTTAGAGATAAGTGAAATGTGCAGCGTTGTTGGGCTCAGAATGAAAGAGATGACTTTTGACAGTCTACCCCTTTGTCAGAAAGCTGTTGCAGCAAAGCAAACTTAAAAATGTTATCTGCTATAAACTACATCTTGAAAAAAGTGATTAATGCAGTTTGGCTGTTCTATAACAGAACCATAATATATTGTTGAAAGGGGCCTGCTGAGGCAAAATGTAGTGTTGAAAATGTGCTGTTTCTTAATAATAATAGAGGATATAAAGTAAGCTTTGAAAAAAGTAGGCCTAGCCAATGATTAAGCTAACATTAACACCTTCTCACACTTTCAAAGACTCAACTTTCCCCAAGACCCTCTGGTTCTTTAAACTTATGTTTCTATTACTTTTCCTGTTTTGGGTTAAGTTTTCAGGTAGATATTTTGGAAACAAACAAGAAATGAAGGAGGGAAGAAAATCTTGGGGAAACAGAGGCAGAAAATTGGCTTTTGGTTTTCTTTTAGCAATCCTTTTTTTTAAGATGGAACTCTCCTGTATATCAAATCTTGTTACCTGTCATGTTTTAGGCAGATGTGGCACAGTTAATGTGTATAGAATGGGCACACCAGAAGAAACAGGACCCTGGAATTAGACTGCCCACTGCGGGTGTGTAGTGCTAGAAGGGGATTTTGCTGCATGTGTGGGGAATATTTTACCATGTCTGACAGAGCTGGTTTCTGAAAGTTTTGATAACAAATGGTAATTCAAATAAGTTGATATTGAAGAGAGCATCCAGTAAGAAGCCTGGTGACAGGCTGGTGAAACAAGACAATGGGAAATCCTGAATGCCAGTGTGGAAGCGCAGGTAGGTAGGTGTCGGGAGCCCTCTTAACAGGGAAAGGCAGCACCTCAGCCACTGAACTGAGGATAAAACACAGAACTTTAGCCCTCGTAGAAACACTCACATGAAATAACCCTTGCACCAAGGGATATTATTTTTTCTGGCACTACTAAGATTCCTGTTTGGATAGTGGCTAAGTTGTTACCAAAGAAGAAAAACAAGGAAACAAGCATGAATTGTTGATTCTTCCAAAGTGGGTAGCAAAAACAGCAGTAGTAGGTTGACGGTGCAAACTCTCATCTCCAGTGTAGCACCACACAATTCCCTTGACAAGAGACAAAGCAACTGCTAGGTTTAATGTGTCTTCACATGAGCAACTGATCTCGCATAATAATACTGCATCGTGCTGACAATCCTTTATGAATACAGCACTGTAATGCCGACAGTTAGCTAACAACAAAGCTGCCTGCCCAGATAGAAGCTTTAGAACTACACGGGAGGGACTTAATTCGACTCAAGGTAATTCTGGGGAAATGTGGAAAGGCTGACATCTGGACTGTCATGCAAAGCAGACACATTCTGAAACACAAGAGAAATGCCATCTGAGAGGTCCTAGTGAGGCTTCCAAATTGTCATCAAGAGCTTGTTAAATTTTCATAACTTTAATATGGAAGAAAAAAACATCATTTCAGAAAAGTAGTGGGAGGGGACCAGGGCTTGAGATAGATACATTTATTTCATTTACAAAATATTTCTTTACTGCTTTCTGTAGGTCAGGTACTGTGCTAGGTGACAGAGATACAGACATGAATAAGATTGTCCCTGCCCTCAAAATTGGGTTATTATTTACTTTTGGAGAGGGAAATAAGCCAACAATTACAATGTGCTGTGGTAAGGAGTAGGAATTAAGTGAAGGTTGCAATGGGACCTGGGATAAAGAGCATCTAGCTCTCTCTCTCTCTCTTTCTCTCTCTCTCCATGCGTGCGTGTGTGTGTGTGTGTGTGTGTGTGTGTGTGTTTAAAAGGTATTGGAGTTCATAAGGGAAGGCTTCCAGGAGAAGGGGATTTATAAATTAAATCTTATAATATGAGAAGGACAAGTCAGAAGACCAGGTGAGTGGGTGGATGGCTGAGCGTTATAGTTGTAGAGAATGGTATGTGCAAACTTTCATGTTTACAAAAGGAACACATGGAAACAGAACTGCCAGACCCCTTACTTTTTGGGGGTCTTTATTGATAATGGAACATTGAGAGCTAAAAGGCAAATGTCTCCTTTCATGGCAAGACAGAATCAGCATTTCTTGATAGAGAATTAAAGCAGAATTCTTGACAGAATTCCTGACAGAATTAAAGCATTTCCTGATACAAGCTTATTAGACTTTAAAGGAAGTTATTTGGGGACATTACAAAAATACCTTCTCTGAAAAGTGTTGTATGGAGAGTAAGGTGAGCAGATATGGAAACTAATCAATACTTCTTTTAACTCTAGGATTTCAGTCTGATTCCAAGACTGACTAAAAAGAGTGAGAAAGATTAATGAAGGGGAAGGGCACTACATGGAAGGCAATTGCAAAGTGCTACAAAATAGTAGGGGCAGGCTAACATTATGAGGTCTCATACAGGGGCATTTCAGTGTTAAAATAATGATTGTGACATAATTGCCTAAAATTATTTAGCAACCCTAAAGCATTTGAACTATTTACAGTAAATTCTAACATGCTATCCTTGTAACCTTTAGGAATAGAAATTTGCTCAGGTCAGGAAACTGTTTCTTGGAGTGCAATGAAGAAAACCTAGATCATTACAGACATTTAGTTAGTCTTCCGATTTAGATGCTGACTTCTAATGCTGTCCCTGAATTATAGATTGTCTTCAGCCATTCATAACCTGGAAGGCTCAGGCCCAGTCCGTATATGGTAGCCTATTTATTAGTGGTGGCTAGACCTGTGTTTAGTTCTCAGTTTAACCCAAATCCTTGTGTGTTAACTTTATCAAGCTTTTGCTTTGATATTTATGCCCTGCAAATTACATGCAAAGTGTACACAGAAGTTTTTCTCTTTGAGATGGAAATATATATCATGCTCAGTTTCAAAGCACATTTCTCCATACCTTTTTTGCTTGTCATCTCCTACAGATATTAGGAGAGCCAATGCCACCAAACATAGTCAACAGCAGGGCTGGCTTACAGGAGAATACCATTCAATAGCATCTCATCTGGAAACATGGGAAAAGCATAGATAATTTCATAGAAATTACCAATTATTAGAGTTGGGTAGGATGTTTAAAATCATCTAGTTCCTTATCCTCAATTGGCAGCTGGGGAAATCAAAGTCCTTGCTCAGAGTCCTACAGTGATAATAGACAGAATTTAGGTTTTCTAAAAGCCAGGCCAATATTTTCTTCTAAGACATAGCATGTCCTTTTTTATCCTTAAGTATAAAGCAGAATACTTCTTTTCTATTAAGGGTCAGTTATTTTAGAAAACACTTTGAAAATATAAGTGCCATAAAAATGTATTATTTAAAAACATTTGTATAAGAAAAGCTACCTTGACTTAAGAATGCAAACCTCCCACTTATTAAAACCTCACATAGTTGCTTGCAAATTTTATACAAAGCTCCCAAAATCCAGTAGCCTCTGGATTTTTTTTTTCACCCTCACATGATCCCATCAGAGAGCCAGCAACCTGGTCAACAACTTATCATGAAAAGTTGGTTGGCAAAGGCAATCAAGTAAATCTGTGTCATTAACTATTTAAGCATGTTGCTGATTGCAGAGTGATTCCACCTATTTCTTGCTTTGTCCATGTAGCAACCTTAAGAGGCACACAGGAACATATTAATTTTTCCATCTTAGAGATAAGAAAGCAATGTCTTCAGTAATTAAGTTGTTTGTTTAATGTCATGGAGGTGGTGTATAGTAGAGCTAAGCTGCTTACCCAGGCATTGTCACTCTTGGTCATGTGCTCCTTTCATCCTACCAAATCACCATCATCATCATCATCATCATCATCATCATCATTTTCATCATTTTAACTATTATAACTTTTCCAGTACTGGCAGATCTCCATGTATATAACAGCATCTCTCTCATCTTACCATTACCCCATTGTACTGCTTTTATATCCCCAAAACTTGCCTCTTGGTTGCCTAGCAAATGTAGCTATGAGGCTCCAGGAAAAACAATCACAGCTAACTATATTTTAAGGGCTCCTTCTCTACCACTGACTGTTCAATAGAAGTCAACAATAAGGTTGACGTTTCAGTGTCTCCAAACCATACTTCCTAGAACATCTGAGGAAATTGCTGACATTTTTTTTTTGGTCCCAAGTATAGTACTGAAAATTTTGAAGGCAAGATCAGTAGCTCAAATTAATTGGTCTTACGTAACTATAGTATTACCTTTAGTGGTTTCTCAGGAAGTGGTTCTCTCTCAGTGGTTTCATCACTCATCCTTTGATTCTGTATCTCACAGTGCCCTCTACACTTCCATGCAGCTTCCCAACCACTGGGAGGAAGAGACTCTCAATGACTGACCCAAGGACACATAATGAGTAAGTGTCAAGCTGAGATTCCCTCCCAGGTCTTTCAGT
The DNA here is from genome assembly GCF_029289425.2 of Pan paniscus. NCBI lineage: Eukaryota > Metazoa > Chordata > Mammalia > Primates > Hominidae > Pan > Pan paniscus. The sequence continues at coordinate 31,591,529 of NC_073264.2, read as the reverse complement.
TTCAAAGCTCATGCAATTGTAAGAAAATAGTAAAAGCCATATGTAGCAATATTAGATTTCAAAACTTTCAGACATTGGACCTAATTGCAGCTATTAGTCATTCCAGCAGGTTGCACTGAAGAATATTAAAAATAGTTCCAAACAAAGATAAAACATACCAGAATCTCTGGGACACAGCTAAGGGAGTGTTAAGAGAGAACTTTATAGAACTAAACACCCACATAAAAAAGTTAGAAAGATCTCAAATTAACAACTTAACATCACAACTGGAGAAACTAGAGAAGCGAGAGCAAGTCAACCCCCAAAAGTAGCAGAAGACAAGAAATAACTATAATCAAAGCTGAGCTGAAGGAAGTTGAGACATTAAAAACCATACAAAAAGTCAACAGATCTAGGAATTGGTTTTTTGAAAAAATTAATAAGTTAGTTAGACTGCTGGCTAGGCTAATAAAGAAAAAAGAGAGAAGGTCCAAATAAACACAATAAGAAATAAGAAAGGAGACTAATATGAATACCTCCATGCACACTAGCTAGAAAGCCTAAAAGAAATGGATAAATTACTGGACACATGCAATCTCCCAAGATTGAACCAGGAAGAAATTGAATCCCTGAACAGACCAGTAAAATAATAACAAGCCTACCAAGAAAAAATGCCCAGGACTAGATGGATTCATAGCTAAATTTTACCAGATGAATAAAGAAGAGCTGGTACCATTCCTACTGAAGCTATTCCAAAAAATTGAGGAGGGACTCCTCCTTAACTCATTCTATGAGGCCAGCATCATCCTGATACCAAAACCTGTCAAAGATACAACAACAACAAAAAACTTCAGGCCAATATCCTTGATGAACATATAGATGCAAGAATACCCAACAAAATACCAGCAAACCAAATCCAGCAGCACATCAAAAAACTAATCCACCATGGTCAAGTAGGCTTTATCCCTTGTATGCAAGGTTGGTTCAGCGTATGCCAATCAATAAATGTGATTCATCACATAAACAGAACTAAAAACAAAAATCACGTGATTATCTCAATACATGCAGAAAAGGCGTCTGATAAAATTCAACATTGCTTCATGTTAAAAACCCTCAACACACTAGGCATTGAGGTAACACACTTGAAAATAATAACAACCATCTAGGACAAAGCAATGGGCAATATCATACTGAATGGGCAAAAGCTGGAAGCATTCCCCTTAAAAACTGCAACAAGACAAGGATGCTCTCTCTCACCACTCCTATTTAACATAGTATTGGAAATCCTGGCCAGAGCAATCAGACAAGAGAAAGAAATAAAAGACATTCCAAACAGGAAGAGAGAAAGTCAAACTATCCCTGTTTGCAGACAACATGATTCTATAGCTAGAAAACCCTACAGTCTCTGCCCCAAAGCTCCTCCAGCTGATAAACAATTTCAACAAACTTCGTTTCAGGATACAAAATTAATGTACAAAAATCAGTAGCATTCCTGTACACCAACAACAGCCAAGCCAAGAGCCAAATCAGGAATGCTATCCCATTCACAATTGACACACACACACAGACACACACACACACCTAGGAATACAGCTAATCAGGGAGAGGAGATGAAGGATCTCTGCAGTGAGAATTACAAAACATTGCTCAAAGAAATCAGAGATGATACCAATAGAAAAACATTCCATGCTCATGCATAGGAAGAATCAATATTGTTAAAATGGTTATACTGCCCAAAGCAGTTTACAGATTCAATGTTATTCCTATCAAACTACAGATGACATTCTTCACAGAAGTAGAAAAAAACTATTTTAAAATTCATATGGAATAAAAAGAAGAGCCTGAGTAGCCAAGGCTATCCTAAGAAATAAGAACAAAGCTGGAGACATCATATTACCTGACTTCAAACTATACTACAAGGCTGCAGTAACCAAAACAGCATGGTACTGGTACAAAAACAGACACATAGACCAATGGAACAGAATAGAGTGCCCAGAAATAATGCCCCACACCTATAACCATCTGATCTTCAACAAAATCAACACAAAAAAATAAGCAATAGAGAAAGGACTCCCTATTCAATAAATGGTGCTGGGGTAACTGGCTAGCCACATGCAGAAGATTGAAACTGGGCCCATTCCTTACACTATACACAAAAATCAATTCAATATTATTAGAGACTTAAATGTAAAAACTAAGACTATAGAAGCACTGGAAGACATCCTAGGACATAGGACCTGGCAAATATTTCATGACAAAGATGCCAAAAGCAATTGCAACAAAACACAAAACTGACAAATGGGATCTAATTAATCTAAAGAGCTTCTGCATAGCAAAATAAACCGTCAACAGAATAAACAGACAACCTATAGAATGGGAGAAAATATTTTCAAACTATGCATCTGAAAAAGGTCTGATATCCAGAATCTATAAGAGACTCGAATTTACAAGCAAAAAAACAAACAACACCATTAAAAAGTGGGCAAAGAACATGAATAGACAGTTTTCTTTTTTTTTTTTTTGGAATTGAATATATATTTATTGAATGCATTTTCATCTCTATTTAAGGAAACCAGATAATTGCACTAGCCAAAATAAAAAAATTTAAAATCCACATTAAAAAGAAATGTATTTAGGGCCAGGCATGGTGCCTCATGCATGTAATCCCAGCACTTTGGGAGGCTGAGCCTGGAGTATCACCTGAGGTCTGGAGTGACAGTTTTCTAAAGAAGACATACACACAGCCAACAAGCACATGAAAAAATACTAAACAACACTAATCATTAGAGAAATGCACATCAAAATCATAATGAAATACGATCTCACACCAGTGAGAATAGCTATTATTAAAAGGTCAAAAAATTACAGATCCTGGCAAAGTTGGGTAGAAAAGGGAATGCTTATACACTACTGCTGAGAATGTAAATGAGTTCAGTCAATATGGAGAGCAGTGTGGGGGTTCTTCAAATAACTTAAAACAGAATTACCATTTGACCCAGTAATCCTATTATTAGGTATATACCCAAGGAATATAAATCATTATACCATAAAGACACATGCACATGTATGTTCATTGCAGCATTATTCACAATAGCAAAGACTTGGAATCAACCTAAATGTCCCTCAATGGTAGACTGGATAAAGTAAATGTGATACATATACACCATGGAATACTATGCAGCCATTAAAAAGAATAAGATCATGTCCTTTGCAGCAACATGGATGAAGCTGGGGGCCATTATCTGAAGCAAACTAATGCAGGAACCGAAAAACAAATACTGCATATTCTCACTTGCAAGTGGTAGCTAAATAATGAGAAGACATGAACATAAAGAAGAGAACAACAGAGACTGGGAATTACTTGACGGTGGAGGGTGGGAGAAGGGAATGGATCAAAAAACTACCTATCAGGTACCATGCTTATTTCCTGAGTGACAAAATAATCTGTACACCAACCTCTCCCCAGGACATGCAGTTTACCTATATAACAAACCTGCATATGTGCCCCTAAACCTAAAATAAAGGTTTAAAAAATATTATCAGAGAATAAAAGAGGGGTACTTTAATTCTGAGTGTGATCTTTATATATATATATATATATGGATCATGAAAACTGTAAAATGATATACAAATTGAAGTTCTGCTATTTCTATGAAAAATAAAATAACTGAATTTTGATTGTATTGAGAAAAAAAATGTTCCAAAACTTCCCTTTCAACACTGCTGTCTAAGACCGACAACTTTAGTGTAAGGTGGATGATTGGTGGGCTACATCTGACAGTATTTAGTCATTACCATAGCAAAAAGATCTTTTAATGAAATAATTGTATCATGACAGGATATATGTTTATATTTTGTTCTTGTTTATTGATGTCTCAAAGCTCATGACTATTAAGCAATTCTCAGACTAGTCTTATAATGTTGATAACATTATGGCGTATTCTCAGGGGTGATCCTCTCTTCCAATTTTCAACTGGATGTAGGCCTGTCATTCAGAGTCATGGTTTCACAGACTATTCATGGTCATACATGACTATGAAACCCTCAGTGACCTCTAATCCTGATTTCTCAAGGATGACCTTGAGAAAGTCACTTACATTTGGGAGCCTCATTTTCTTCTCACATAGGAATTACAATGCTTTGCAAACTTCCTTTCTTCCAAGCATTTCTGGGAGTCTCCAGGGGAAAGTCTCATTTGCTTGTGAATCAGTCTGGATCCCAGTTTGGTTTTTATGCTCTTTCTTGTGACCGTTACACCTGGACCTCTGATGATATTGTTGCCCTTCCTGAAGTTGCTGCCCCTTCTGAAGTTGCTGCCCCTTCTGCTGATGTTTCTCTCTACCCAGGTCCTGCGTTTCCCTCTAGATTAGGACTCCCTGCTGATGGGCTCAGCTATTCATGCTGAGTCCTCCTGGGGCCATAAAAATTCAGAAGTCTTCACTGAAGTGAGATGTCAGAGGTTTTCTCCTCTCAACACTGTTAGGGAAAGCCCACTGGCACGTTGTTTGACTCTTTCAGACACTGAATCGAGTGGCATAACTTTCAGTTGTATACACAGCGACTTTCTCCCAAGACACCAGCATGGCTGAGTTGCAATAGGTTTGGTCAGCCACCACCGCTCCCTAGAGCTGTTGACTGTGTTCATTATTTGCTTTCTTTCCCTTTTAGAATGAGTTTTTTCAGTGTCCTCTTTTCTTCCTCCCACGCTCAAATAAGGGTTTTGTTGGACTAGCCCACAAGTTTGCCAAATGTGCTTGAACTCCATCTGAAACTATTTAATCATTGTCTTAGAAAAAGTCGTAATGAAATGGTTCATGTGAATGGCTCCCCTAGAGCTCTAAAGTACATAACTTGGGCAATTAATGATAATGCCCTAGTTAAGCCAAACCCAGTCGTTTGCTAAACATGCCCAGACATATCTGAACTTTCCACTAGACAGTAAAAGCATGAATGTTTCCTACATATACAAATATAAGCTGTTGTTACTATTGTAAATATTAATTTGTAACAATATGGAATGGGCTTTATCAAAGGATATAGTCTTATTCCCTAGTTGAAGAGGGAGTCTTAGTCACATAAGACTTAAGTAGATTCTGTCACATGCTTCACATGGTAGGGAGATAACAAGACATTTCACTGCTCCTAGCAACCCTGTACACTGTGAATATAAAACTATATATGGATCCATATAGTTAGCCCAAGGGCACGGACCTGAAAAGTTCATCTCTACTAAAATAACACTGTAGTTCCATTTTCCATATCCTCAGGCTGAGCAAGTTTAAGTTCAATGACAAATATTAGAAGAGAGCCAAAGAATAGAAAAACATGATAAAAATATTGTTCATACTTTATATATGTATATATAAACATACATATATAAATATTACCTCTAGAGTATCTTCTCTAAAGAGTTATCGATGCTTTAAAAATAAGAACAAAAAAGCAAATGTGAAGACTTTTAAATTAAATTCTAACAATTTCAAACAAGTGCTGCCTGGGAGATCATGCAAGGCATCCAAAGCCTAAATCGAATGTATGCTGGCAAGAGCATCTTCACATCTCCCTAAATAACTAGCTAATACAGTCAGTATTTTACACCTCATCGAGGCCTGGCACTTATTTTCAAAATGTTCCAATCGATTGTCAACTAAAAAGAATGCAGAATTTCAATCCTTGGTGGTGGGGCTGGGGAAGGAAAAGTTTTCTTTTCTCCCAAAGAATGTTGCATTGCAAAGATGGAATTCTCTGGGGCTGCCAAGACTGCTATCAGGTGTAATCTAGCCCATCAGCATTTTTAGGGAAAAGGCAGAATCAACACAAAAACAAAAGATGAGGGAGATACAGAGGCATCCACTTTTAAGCTGCTATAATAAAGCTTCTTGTCTTTTCTATTGAATAAAGTTTTGTAGAAAGTGAAATGTGGATCATATAACACATTCTAAATTGTTTCTCTTTCCTTATTCTTTTGTCAGGCCTCTATTTATTTTTCTGACCAGAACAAAAGTTCAACACTCATTCGGCCTTTCATGTAATCATTTATTTATTTAAGAGTAAAATAAGGGATAGCAAAAAAGTATTGGCTGCACAGCTGAGCAGTCAAGGAATATATAGTCGAATAGAGGGCAAAAGACATATACTGAACCTGTGAAAATACAGGATAGAAAATAGGAAACATCATGAGAGAAGAGCAAAGGTCTATAAGCATTCAAAGGAAGAATATGTGGATGGAGAATGGTGTGTTTCGTTTTTTGAATCCACCTACATTATGGGCATTGTGCTTAGTCTTACATACATTACATCCTTCAACAACCCATTTTACAGATGAAGAAACTGAGGCTTAGAGGTTATTGCATTGGATTAGGGTTCCACAAGAAATGGTAAGCCTAATATTAGAAACTTCAGGTGACTCTAGTTTCTGGGAGGCGAGCTTTTGGGAACATCTCATAGAGACGGGACATTTGCTCAGATCCTTGAGGATTAGTATGAGATGTGGGAAGAGTTCATTTCATCAAGAAGAAATAGTGTAGGCCCAGGGATTAAAGTTTGATTGGAGCCCAGGATAGAACCAGAACCATTCTTTATATACTTAATTGGGACTGACAGCTAGTCTGTAAATCGAAAACTTAGTTAAAGTGGGGGAATCACTAAGAAACAACACATAGATATTTTATTTTAACATAAAATGAGCAAGCATATATTTATTTGCCAATCTTTTGTTGAGGAAGCAAATCATTTTCTTGAAAAATGAGTCTTCTGGTTGGAATATTTACTTATAAAACACCATTTTATGACTGATTTCATGCAAACTAATTTGGTTTATTTTAAGTGGAGCAAAAGTGGGAGATAAGAACAATCTGAATGTGGTATCCTTCTGGGTTTTTATGATTTATTTGCTCAATCTGTTACAGCTGTCCTGCCCATTTCTAATTTGCCATCATTTTTATTGGCTTTTTAAAAAATAAAATCAAGCACATAACTTAGTTTTCATAGAAACATGTTTTATCAGTTTTTATATTTAATTAAATCACATAATTGCAAGAACAAGTAAGACTGGCATTAATAGGTTTAGGGAAGCATAAACTAATTGGTGGGAGAAGGGCACAGACATACTGTATAACTTGCCCTGAGTGTTTAATCAGCCATGTTTCACAGAAGCTATGTTTTACAGAAGGAATGGAGAACATTGATCTGATGAGTCAATTAAATAGAAATGTGTTAAGAAAGTTTCTACTGCAATGGAAAAATAGAAGACAAGATATATATGAGTCTGACATTGTAAGGCCTTGAATGCCAAGCTAAGTAGTTTATCGTTACCGATTAGCCACACTTGACATCATCACAATGTTGGGATCACCGTGCTCAGAGCTGTGGATAAGAATGATCAATCTAGATAGTGCCTAGAGAGATTTGGTAGAGATAACAGTGAAAAGAAATAAGGTAGTGGCAAGTGTGAAAGGAAAAGAAGGGATGGATGAGAAAGATATTTTGGATGTAGGATGAGAAAGTCGTAACAGTTGGTCAGATATTGGTGTAGTATTTAATGTACCTTTCTCATAAATGTGAATAAGATGGAATTTGCCACCTTGACATTATATGAAACTTCAGGGACATTACAAGAACTTTTAACTCTGCCCATTTGTCTTTTGTCAGTCTGCAAACCATCCAGGTAGTTGCATTGGGTTTCTATTGCAGCAGCCCTCTGCCACATCACTGTGTATACAGCATCTCCTGGATTTAGCACTATTGTGTATTATTTCCTAGTTGTTTCACATATGTACTCTTTTGCGTTGATGTAAAGATGGTGATCCCAGGATAAGACTTTTTTCTTTCTTTTGCATTTTAGTATCTCTGAATCCTAAAATGCATCTTGACATACACGATGGCATGTCAAAATATAATTAGTTGCTTGTTTTTCTTAGTGTTCCAAAAAATAAGTGTTTTATAATCAATAGCATCTTCCCCTCTCAATCAGATCACAAATCCTAGGGGAAATTCTTGGCCTCCTTTTCTTGTTCATCCTTTTTAATGCCTTGCACAGTGCTGGGCATATAGTTGACCTTTAGCAAATACTTGACTTATTGTTAACTCAAATTAGATTCATGGTAAGTTATGTAAATCACCCAATACTGAAGCCTTCTAAAAAAGTAGTCATATGTTTCTGTTTCTGTTACTGTTATTTTCTTGCCCTTCTCTTTCTTTCTAAGACCTTTCCTGTCCTGCTTGCTGTTCCCTCAAACTTTCCTGAGACAAACTCAGGAAGAGCACCTTCATTTTGCAAGAGAAAGTTGGTGGGAAAAAGCTTCTCTGGTTCATGAAATAAGGTATCATATGATGACTTTAAAACTATAATATTCTCAGTGTCAAAGAGTAGTCCATCTCTTAAAGAGACCTTAAGAAATGTGCTCAGAAATTATAACATGAGAAAGAATTAACTCGGTTGGCTTAATATTTTTAAAAATTAATATCTGTTGTTGATTAGCTCTCATTATACCAAAGGAACTTTTGAAGGGAGGTATTTAATTTTTCCTTTTGTTTCTATTCTTATTTGTGAATATGTTAATTTTAAGAGAAAGTAGAGAAGGAAATATTCAAGTAATAAAGCTGTCTAGTTCAATAAGACAAACATATTTTTAATAAAATTCACTGTTTCCAAACAAATCATAAATCAAAGAGCTTGAGAGAAGGAACCAGAATGGTTGACCATACATATATTAGAAGGCACAAGTGCCTTTAAGCAAAATAAACTGGCTATTTAAGCAGTATTCTGGGGAATATGATCAGACAAGTGTGCATTCTCTGGTAATTTTAAAATTTTTCTAATCAAAACATAAAAATTAATTTCCTTACAAAAGTTAATGGGTGCTGGAAATACATATTAAAATGCTATATTGACATAAATCACTAATGGAAATATGGGGAAGAAGAGTTTTGAATGAAAGACATTTGCATGAGCTAGAAAATGGAAGATGCAAAATAAAGGTTAAGTGCAATGTTTCCATGTAGTAGTGAAGTTTTTGGAGTCTGAAAACCAACATAAAATGTTACAATTGGTGTGGTTTGGGTCTTCCTCTCTCATGTACTAGAACCCAAACCATATTAGAAAACTAAACATTTAAAACATACAACCATTCTGGAAAAATAAATCCTTTGTGGGGTAGGGGGCACCGTGAATACACTTTTTCCTGTTGGTAGAGTCCATGCTGGCCCTGTTAAAAAACATGGTAGCAGAAATGAAGCCATAACGATAAAATATTTTATGAGAAAATGTTTAGTGGGGCCATAGTATGGCATTGAGTTAATAATGCTAAGAAATCAAAACAATGCCAATTGTTGATTATTGCTATGAAGCGATAGCTTATTGGCCTATAATTAATAACAAAGTTTGATTTCTAATAGGTACGGCAATGCTTCCTAAACTTGGTTGTGTTCTGGAATTACCTGGGGATCTTTAAAAAATACTGTTGTTTTGATCCTACTTACAGAAATTTTGATTTAGTTGCTGTGGAATATAACCTGAGCATCAAGTTTTTAAGGGCTTTCTGGGTCATTCTAATGTCTAACCAAGTTTGGGAAATACTGATATACTCTATTGTCAGTGAAAACAACTACTACCTACTTTTTGCTTTGTTGACATAAGAACTCCCACTATTGTCTGTGCATCCAGAGAAAACCTTTGATATTGAAACACGTACCCTCTGTATCTCTGGAAAAGTTTGATAGAGGGGCACTTTTGTATGAGGGGGTGATAAGGCATGGGCAGAAAGAGAGGCTATTCTGAGAATGGAAGGTTATGAAGTCTGATATATAATGAAGAAAGAGGGTATTTCTCCATTTCACCTAGTTTGGACTTTAATGAGGCCTCATTAATTTGCTTAAGCTAATTTTCTATAAACTATATATTCATATTCAAATGTTGTTCAAAATATATTAAAAGATAAGTTTTGATGATTCACTATTCTGAATTATTTAAGCCATGAGGAATAATCAGAGGTTCTTTTCTGAAAGAAAAAAACACTTCAGATTGTCGATCATTGCAATCACTATCTAGGGAGATATATATTATATCTTTGTTATGTTTAATTTCGATGATTCTCTGAACTAAAACTTGTTGTAATGCTACCCTTTATAATGGCCTTTGGCTGGTTCTGTGATAAAAAGAGCAAGATAGTAATTTCAAGATGTATTTCCTACATGACTTTGCTTTTGTGACTTTATCGATCCCAACATTATCTGAACTCTTTCTCCCCCAGTTTTGGGATATCAGATGAGAAGGAGTTATTTTAGTATCTCTTGGAGAATAGCATCGATGAACTATTTTCATCCAATGCAGCATAAATTGTTTTGTCCGCAGCAGATTCCACCCAAAGAAGGCCGACTCTGATTACTGGTTATTAAGGTTTTTTTCTGCCATATGTCTGAATGGAAACGTGGCAGATTTTCCTTTGGGTTTCAACAAAGTGTTTTCTCAAATCGCAATGAAACGAGGTGATTGAAATGCCATAATAACAGTGGTGGTAGATTGTTGCTGCTTCTTGACAAAACAGAGAAGTGGAGCAATTTGAAATCAGAGTTAACTTTTGGGTAAAGAGGTAAGGCCTCAAAACCAAAGATCAAATTTGCTGTTAGCCTAATTCTAGCTAACAACAAAGAGCATTTGCTTGTTTGGAGTCTCTGCGGACAGGTTATTAGTTTCCTACCTCCCGAGACGTGAAAGGAACACCTCAGAATGTGGAAGAAAATGGCAAAGCAGCCCTCGTCTTGGTGATGTTTGTATTGGCTGTGCTTATGCAGGAGGAAAATGTCTTCTTCTCCCCACTCAGTGGCACTTCCAATGCATTTGGCGTGATATTTAATGGGGCTGGTCATTAGCCCAGAAATGCATAAAGGAGAATGCATTAGCCACAATTTGTCTTGATAAGGTTCTCTTCACTTATCTGATACAAGGCACGGATGCATTCTAAAAAAGAAGATAGCCTTGCTAGGAGTGCTGATCACGGTGGTTTCATTAGACTTCCTGAGGCACCGAAGTGAACATTTAGTTATAAAGATAGCCAATATTTAGTGATATGATATAATTGTTTGGTTCCTAAGTCTGAAAACAAGAGTTTATCTAAGATTAATATGGGACTTTTTGATAAAACAATACTCAAAATAGAAGTCTTAAAGTTTTGGGCATCATGCACATTAAGACTAAAAATTGTAATATATTATTTGACTTTGTGTCCAAAATTATGGACAAGGGTATTTTTTAACCCTAATATTGGATTAACTCTATAATTTTTTCATTTTTTCCAAAATGTTTATTGGCCATTTATATATACTTTTTTTTAATTGGGGAAAATATACATAGCACAAAATTTACCATTTTAAACTATTTTTAAGTGTACGATTCTGTGACATTAAGTACATTCACACTGTTGTGCAAACATAATCACTATAAATCTCCAGAACAATTTCATCTTCCCAAACTGAAACTCCATACCCACTAAACAGTAACTCCCCATTACCTGCTCCCTCCACCTTTGATAACCCTATTCTACTTTCTGTCTATGAATTTGACTAGGTACTTCACATAAATGGAATCATACAATATTTGTCCCTTTGTGTTATCAATTCTTTTTTTAAGCATCTGATTTTGTAAAAGCATACAATAGTCATAATTTAGACCAGAAAGAGATCAGTAATGCCAGTCTACTTTCATGAATAAGGGAGTTGATAACTAGAAAGTTAGCTAGTTCGCTCTGCTAACTTCTAGTCCAGAATGCATCTTATCCAATTTAAGATACGGCGTTAGAATATCTATATTCACTATTAGAATATAGTGAGTACCTATATTTACCATTAGAGTACCTATATTTACTTTAATGACATTTGGGCTAAGAAGGTCTTTACCATGTCTCACTCATCACCTCTCTACTGGTCCTATATTTAGCTGCCTCTAAATAAATTGCCATTAAATCTAATGATGATAAAGATAGCTAATATTTATTGTCTGCTTATTATTTGACAAGCTTAGTGCTGTGTCATATATATATACACATATAATATATATATATATATAACTTAGTCTACACAACATTTTATAAGGTAGTTATTCCAATTACTCCATTTACAAATGAAGAAACTGAAGTATGAAAAGTGAGGTTGCCTCCACTAGGTTGTACAGCTAGTAGCATTAGAGCCAGGACACTGAATGACAACATTTACCTAATTGATATTTAATAAATAAAAATTATTATGTTAAAATTGACTGGGTTTGGGCAGTCTATTATAATTAAGGAAATATATGAAATTTTCATTTATTACTTTTGTTGATTATATTCTTTTCATTGGTTAATCCAATTCCTTAATACATAAGATGATTGCCTGCTTAGCATAAATCAAAGATAATACTAAATTGGTTAAACAATAGGGTTTGCAATAACATTCAAATGTATAAAAATGTCTTAAATAATTATTTTTGATTCTCATCTACATTTATGAATCTGTATTATCACACATATATGTTAGGCATTAAAGACATTAGTGACAATAATACCTATGGAAGAGGGGTAATACCAAATTAATCACCAAGATGGGCAGAATAATAGGTGATAATGCTTATAACCTAGAGGAATTTAAAGTTTTGCATCATAAGTCCACATTCTTGGATAGATCAATGTCATCCTTTAGGCTACGATTTTCTACTTTACTTTGGCTCTATTATTAATTTGCCCATCAATAGAAGCCAAGTCTATCTTCTGTATGTTGGTTTTAGGGTTCTCCCAATCTCATTGAACAGTCAACAGGATGGGTCAATGGAATACCTGGCCAGTCAGCAGAGTATAGTTGAACAATTTTCAGCCAGGAGGTTGGCAGAAGAGGTTGTGGGATATTCAGTGACTGACAATATCTCTCTGATAAAGATTCCAGTAATGGTTCCTTTCTCAGTCTTCCACATCACAGCAATTAGTAATTAGAATTTCATTAGTCACTTTCTCTCTGGTAGCTCAACCCCATACACAGAAATCTCCAAATATCACAGATGCATCCTTGTAAAAAGTTGTTGGAGTGGATGCTGCTGCCAGAAAACAAATTGTCCTTTTAAAAGAAGTGTTATATTAGAGTTTTATTATAGTCTGGCAATGTAGAGGTTTTGACCACTATATATGAAATAAAGTACACATTGAATTTTTGTTTTTAGGACACTTGGCTAATTTATGATTAGGAAACATTGTTAAATCTTCTTCCTACTTAAGATATTTGATTACCTGTGCTAGACAATTCTTCCTCATTTTGGCACAATCCTTATTTTTTCTAAAACTATTTGCTTTACTTATAATTCTCTTTTTTTGTTCTTCTCTGCATATCTTAAATAGAAACAAGCACATATCCACCAGGTGCAGTGGCTCACGCCTGTAAATCCCGCACTTTGGGAGGCCAAGGGGGGTAGATCACTGGAGGTCAGGAGTTTGAGACCAGCCTGGCCAACATGGTGAAACCCCGTCTTTACTAAAAAAAAAAAAAAAAAAAAAAAAAAAAAAATTAGCTGGGCCTGGTGGCACGTGCCTATAATCCTAGCTGCTTGGGAGGCTGAGACACAAGAATCACTTGAACCCAGGAGGTGGAAGCTGCAGTGAGCCAAGATTGCGCCACTGTACTCCAGCCTGGGTGACAGAGCGAGACTCAGTCTCAAAACAAAACAAAACAAAACAAAGCAACAAAAAAAAGAACTACATATCTTGGATATATATAAGCAGATATGTGATTAATGAAACAGAATCCCACATATAATAATATCTCTCCTTTACAGAGAATCAAAACTAATAGAATATATAGATATGATTTATTATAAGGAACTGACTCACACTTTGAATTTGGAAGAAAAGTCTTTTAATCGCTAATATTGGAGAAGAATTTTATTATTACTCTAAACATTTGCTTTAGGACTGGATCAGTCCAGGGCCAGAAGGAAGAGATGGTGTTCACCCCTAGGTTCTCTAGAAATTAGCCCAATACCTGGAACAGATCACCATTGGTCAAAACTTAGATTCTCAATTTTTACTGCTTATTTTCATCCTATTACTCATGGTTATGTCACCTGGCTCTCTCCCATGCATCCCTCCCTCTCCTATTTCACAATTATTTTCTTCAAAATACTCTTGCCTGGTGACTACATCTCCTACTTAGTCATCATAATTTTTATATAATATATGTATATTGTTTGTAATGTGTCATTTTCTTTTATATTGTTACATTATAAACATGCTGTGTTAAAATATGTTAAATTGGTTTAAACAAGTTTCCTTTTTAGATGCTTTTAATTTAGCTCAGATTGGTCTAAATCCACGAAGAACCATATATTAAACACTCTTGAATAGCTTCTATGAAAAGAAACTTAATTTATGATGTTTAGTATTATACATTATACAGTTTCTTTATTTTTCACTCAGTTCATCATGCTGTGAAAATTCATGAATATTTAACTATTAAATGAAATGCAAAATTTTCATTATCATTTTATTGAAAACTTGACATCTTAAAATACCATACATACTATTAGTATTCTAATGCATTGTCACCTTATTGAAAAATGCTGCTAAAAAACAATACAGCCATTCAGAAAAAAAAATTTTGTCCGCCCAAGGCTATTAACTATAGTTCTACACATACATTAGTGACAAATAAGTGAAGCAGCCAATGCTCACAAAAGATGTCACTAAAATGCTAGGAAACAACTGTAACCATAGAAACCATCTCACACTGCAATCTGAACATCTTTTGTCAGTGTGTGACTAGAAATGAGATGCTTAAAATCATTAGACTATCAAAAAATCTGAACATCTCTCCACTGAAATTTACATATTTAAATATTTTGAAACCTGCAAAAACTTCAACATGATACTTCTATAAAATATTGTTTCAGCTCCTAGCCCTCAACTATCAGTTTAGATATAACAACAAAAATTATACATGAAGACTTACAATTTTCCCCCCTCTTTCTTTAGGCTACATGCATTGTCTGAGGAGCCTAAACAAACACCCGGGAGAACAGAGGTTAGCTCCCAGGGCTGTCTACCTTCCTGCTCTAATCTTCACAATGGTGCCATTCTTCACCTTTCCTTTCTCTCTTGAACAATCACTGGCTTAAATTGTACCTATTCCAGCAAGACAGGTTTGCAGGTTTCATAAGCCTTCATGACAGTAAGTACAAAATTGTCTTAGATAATGAGATATTTAAATAAAGAATTCGACAAACCAGTGTAGGAGAGCGTGAGTTTGGATGAATGTGGAACAGCCTCTGCAACCTTGGATATAGAACTGAATTTTTTCCCTTGTCTTCATCTTCTCAGAAACTCCTGAAAGGTCTGGTTATTTAGCTGAATGCTCTGTGTTTAAGGAGCAGTGGAAGCCATTTTCCTTGAAACCTCCCTTTGAAACTAAAGGTTAAGAAGCTCCTTAAGCAGCCTGGATTATGGAGACTTTAATATTTCTAAATTGTCCTCCCTACCTCTTTCAGTCACCATTCTAAAAATATTTATGGAGTACCCATAATGTGCTAGGCACTGTTCTAGGCACATCGGGCTCAGCAGTAAACAAAACAATGTTCACTGCCTGTGATGCTTACATCTTAGCAGGAAGAGACAAACAGGAGATAATTAACAGAACAAGTACATAAGAAGTCTACAGTACGGTAGTTTTGAGCACCTACCACATGCTGGTCATTGTTCTAGGCTTTTGGGACCTAGCACTGGATTAGATAGGCATGACCCCTGCTCTCCTGGAGCTTTCATTCTGAGGAAATCATAAGGAAGTATTTAGCAAATGCACGAATGCATAAATGGAGTGTTTCATCTCTGAGACTTGATCATTGGGATCATGGGTGAAGGGGGCATCTCCAAGCCCCCTCCATGTTGTTAGCAGTCAACATGACATAAATAAGGAGGTTCCATGGAGCAACTCTCAGTGGTTGACCATGTATCTAAAATACAGTGTCCACTTCCCTATTCATTTCTTTTCATCATGAATTTTTTTTCTGATTTCCAAATCCTCTTTTTTTCTAGAAAATGAAACCCCTGTCCTTCATGAATAGTTAATTTCTATTTTCCCACTGCCAAATAACAATAGTTTTTTTCCATAAATATCCATAAATCAATCTTATCAGAGAGTTAATCATATAATATGTAAAATATGTATATAGATGTGAAAGTTAAACACATACACACACCATCTTTTTGAATACTTGCTGTGTGCTGGGCACCATTTAAAAATATTATTTAAGCCTTAAGACAGATTGTTGAGATGGGCATTATGATCTTCATTTTTCAGGTAGGAAAACTGAGATTAGCATAATATACTAATTGGCCCAAAGATACATAGCTAGTGACTGGTATTGCTGGGACCTAAACATGAACCTGTAAGACTTTAAGGGCTATGCTTTTCACCACCATTTTTGAGTCATGCAAGGAGAAAGGTCCTTCTCCCCAACCCACCATGCGCCCCAAGAGGACTCTCCCAAAGGACGAGGCCTGTACTTTGTTGTAGTGGTTACAGGGCTTCTGCTCTCCTTGTGGGTGGCTCCTTTTTACTCACCACATTCCAACCTCTTCTGGACACAGCTGTGCAGCCTCCAAGAGCCCCAGTGTCCACCAGTGTCCACCATGTTCATCTGCAGCTGAGCATACACAGATGGGGTTAGGGGTCAGGTAAAAGGGGGAAAGTTTCTCCAGACTGTTTAATAATGACCTCCTGTACACAAATGTTTAGTATCTTAAAGTTGTAAGGGACCATGAGGGTATCTAACTCCTTCATTTTATTGATGTGTGAATAAGTGGAGATTTAGAGTTGACATGGATTGCCTAATTACTTCACTAGGCAGGTAGCAGCAGCAGAACCAGGTTTGAATCCAGGAATTGTCTCCCAAGTGTGTACTCTTTTAAGAATAAACTGGCTCCTCGGCATGTTTACTGTGTGCATGTGTGGGTACTAATATGCAGAGATGATCAGCACACTCACACATACATATGTACTCTCTGTATACATTGAGAGTTCTCTGTATGCTTAAATTTGATTTCCAGTATAATTTTTCTTCTGGAATGTCAACTTTGTTTCTCATCTGTTTTATTTTACAGTTATTTAAACTGCCAACTGTAATGTCACAAGCAACCTTGACTCATGGGAGGGTACCAGAGGAGGAACTAAATGACTTTGCGTCTCACTCACCAAGGCCTCCATCTCTCTCCACCCCCTCAGTCCCTCCCACAGAGCTGACACTGTTGTTACATTTCAAACCATTCCAAACCCCTACGTTGAGAAACAGGGCTGTGCAGATTCACTTGAGAGTAAGAATTCATTAGTGTTTCCTAATCTATATGTTGTATATCTGCATACATGTATATATATTCTGCATATAAATAAAATATGCATGCAGTTCAAAGGTCCACACATGGAATTCTCTTTTCCCTTCAAAGTGTAAGTGTGCTATGAAATAGTTACTCTACATTTTCAGAAAATAGAGAAGACAATGATACTGAGTTTTTTAAAAGTCTGTTAAGTGAACAAAATCACAAAAATATAATAAAAATGGCACAGCAACTTACTTGTTGCCTTGCTAGTCAAGAGAAGCCTTCGATTTTGTTTCTCAATCACCAAAATGATAATCTAAAATATAAGTGTTTTTTATCCACATTGCAGTCTAATATCCAGCTGTTTGTTTTTCTTCCAGCACGCTGCTGCCCACCCCGCCTCCCCCTGAGGGCAGGAAGCACTATTAATCATTCTTCTGTTCAATATAGAACTGGATTCTTCTCTGTGCCACAGGCCCCCAGGGAAGGGGGGAACCTGCTTAGGCAGACCACCCAGGATTCCACAGAAAAGTGGTCAGTCTGAATGCAGGTGGTTGGTCTCCTGCTCAGGTTTCTATTAAGACCCATTAGCTGAGCTGTAATGGGCACTTAGGACTTTTAACTCCTTCTTTCCCAAGTCTTCTAGACATTAAAGCGTTGTACGCCTCTCTCTCTCTCTCTCTCTGTGTGTGTGTGTGTATGTGTGTGTGTGTATGTATGTATGTATTCCAGTGGAAATACTGCTACCACTGCAGAGTCCTGGGGACCAGCAGCTCTGGTTCTGATGAGAGAACACCACCCAGAAAAAAGTCATGGCTAGGATCTAAGTCAGGGCCAAGAAATTCCAGCAGGCATCTATTAGAAAACTAGGAAGTGCCCTGAATACTGAAACTGAAGATCGAGCTGATTTTTAGGGGCTTTGGGAAGACTCCCCTGAGATCCCAAGGGCTTCCCCATCAATTTTCCAGTGATTGAAAAGTTACGATTACAACTTTATTCCTTTGGCTTAAGATTTCATCACCTGTAAGAATGCAAGTACCCTCAGGAAAATCAGCATATTAAGCCTTATGAATTAAGTAAAACTTTGAAGAAAGAGCTGGCCAGACTCATCCTATAGTTTTGATAGAAGGAGTAAAAATATAAGGAGGAGGGGATAGAGTAAGGGCAGGTGGAGGCATCAACAATAGGGGGAAAGGAGGAAGGAGGGGAGGCTGGATTTGCTGAAAACACTTCTCATTGTTAGTGAAGATTATGATAATTGAAGGATTTTAGCAGAGGGGTGGAGGAGGAAGGGAAGAATGGGGGTCCAGAGGGAGAGAGAGAAAGAGAGAGACTGATATATTTTCCAGCAGCAAATCTATAGGGGTCTACGACAACCTCAGTTCTTGCCTCCTAAGAAGAAAGAATTCAACAGAGAGGCATAAGGCCCAGTGAGAGACTGAGGCAAGTTTTAGAGCAGGAGTGAAAGTTTATGAAAAAGCTTTAGAGCAGGAATGGAAGGAAGTAAAGTTCACATGGAAGAGGGCCAAGCGGGCAACTTGAGAGACTCAAGTGCACAGTTTGACTTTTGACTTGGGCTCTTATATGTTGGCATCCTTCTGGGGTTGTGTTCCTGATTCTTCCCTGGGGGTGGGCTGTCTTCATGCACAGTGGCCTGCTGGCACTTGGGAGGGGAGCATGCACAGTGTGTTTACTGGAGTTGGGCACATGCTCACTTGAGGCTTTTTTCCCTTACCAGTTAAACCCTGTCATGTTGCCTCTTAGTGGACATGCTTGAGCCCACTCATCCAGCTCCTGAGATCTTATCTGGAAGCTGCCGATCACCAGTTTCAGGTGTTTTTATATATTGGGAGACTGCCTCTCTCTGGTGCTGTCTGTGACCGATTATTATTTTAGAGAGATAGTGTAACAACTACCTGACCAATACCTGATGGACACCTGACATTCCTGGTGAGGGGAGGGGGCCCTCTCCTGCCCTGTTACCTACTGTAACAATGCTTTAAATGCAAGCTCTAGGTAAGAAGGAGATGATGGTTTTCGTAGAGTAGACACTAAGATAGGAGAGAGGTTGATGTCACCATACTAAAATTCTTGTTAATAATGCAGGTTGAAATCAATATTTTTGTTTTAAATTATCCAATTTCTTTCTTGGCATCTTCTTTTTTTTCCATTAACATCTTCAAGGATGTGCATGAAGCATGGAGACTAAGTAAATGTTGAATTGAAATTGAAATGCTGCTAAGCAATTTCTCTTAAAACTGTTCAGACAAAATTACTACCCTGACAAGCGGGTCCAGGGACTCCTAATCCACAATTAAATGAAAGTGTTACAGGAAAGGGGTCTCGATCCAGACCCCAAGAGAGGGTTCTTGGATCTTGTGCAAGAAAGAATTCAGGGCAAATTCATAAAGTGAAAACAAGTTTATTAGGAAAGTAAAGGAATGGCTATTCCATAGACTTGGCCTTCCTGGCCAAGTCCCTTCATCAGCTCCCTTGGGGTTGCTGGTTGCTCATTTTTATGGTTATTTCTTGATGGTATGCTAAATAACGGGTGGGTTATTCATGCCTCCCCTTTTTAGACCATATAAGGTAACTTCCTGAAGTTGCCATGGCATTTGTAAACTGCCATGGCGCTGGTGGGAGTATAGCAGTGAGGACGACCAGAGGTCACTCTTGTCACCATGTTGGTTTTGGTGGGTTTCAGCCATTTTCTTTACAGCAACCTGTTTTATCAGCAAGCTCTTTATGACCTGCATCTTGTGCTGACTTCCCATCTCATCTTGTGACTTAGAATGCCTTAACCATCTGGGAATGCAAGCCAGTAGGTCTCAGCCTCATTTTACCTAGCCCCTACTCAAGATGGAGTTGCTCTGGTTCAAATGCCTCTGACAAAAGTGTAGCTCTTTTCACTGGGTTTACTGCCTTCTGGTTGTCAGTAATCTTTCCCCTGTGCAGAGCATGGTTGTCATCTTCTGTACAGTTCCTCCACTTTTCAGTTATGAACCTCTACATAGCCCACTGTCTCACATAAAGTCCTGTCCCTTCTGGCTTTGAGTTTTACTTTTCAGACTTAGTGTCTTCTTTTAGACCTTTCTCAACTAATTAAAACTAACCATTGTTAGCATTGATAAAAACTAACCAAATGCAAAGGAAGGCCAGACACCTTCCTTTGCATTTCCTTACAAGAGTTTTGAATCCAGTACTTGAGCATTTGCTGAATAAGAGTTTGATTGCTACAGACAGATCTAAGACATAATTTACAGATGGTAGGGAGGAGATTTGGTGATGGAATAAATGAGGTTAATTACCTTTGGGAAAGGAGCTTGATTGGTGACACCAGCATTCCTGACTTGAAGAACTGATTGAATGAGGCCTTCACCTACAGTGACAGAAACAGGGACCTAGAGATAGGGTATCATCCAGCTGTAACTGAAATGTAGAGTCATTTTGGGGCTAATTCCACAGTAGTTATTTAAACAGTACTATCATATATGCCCGGATCTATCTCTAAGTTTTGGTACTGGTGTAACTCGAAATTACTCCAAAAATTCTGAGGACAAAAATGGCCATATATCTTATTTTTCTTCCATAACCTGCATTTTCCTTTTGTGTCCACTCCTGGGAATTTACACAGCCTAATAGAGATATAGGTCTGAATTCCCTGTCCAGTCAGGATAAACCTGGGCTTCGGCTACTGCAATTCTGCCTCTAATTCTGGCTACTACACAGTGTGGTTGTTAACAAGCCCCACATAGACTGCAGTCATGATGATCCTTCCTGGCCAAGTCCCTTCATCAGCCCCCATGGTCCTCACATGGACAATGGGCATCTTGGAGGGAGGATGGATGGCTCACCCTAACTAAGGATGCCCAGGATCATTTTCGAATATCCCAGAGTCACAGATGTCCCTCAAGGCATCCAACACCCCAGGCATATGCGTCAGAGATAATCTAGTCAGCCCCTCCTGCTAAGCCGAAACACCCATCTCTCTGTTACATGGATCTGTCCTAGGGAGTTGAACAAGGTTTTCGTCTCAACCCTTGAAACACAGAAGGTTCCCTGACATCCCCCTCTTTGACAATAAAGCTAGATGTCAGATTTCCCAAGAGAGGTTTCAATCCTGCCTGTCATCATTTCTGAAGATGGGAGGGGAAGCTAAATCTTGTGGTTCAAAGGTGAATTATCCTTATAAGAATCATCAAGAAAACTTTTCAGTAACTTTTCCCACCCTAGCTTAGGGAAAAAGTCCAAATTTCAACATACCATCCTTCTACTTTAGACACCCCCAGGAGGAATTTTGTAAAGACTACCTGGAAGTTCCTCTGATGGCATTTGTATATAAAATGAATTTAAAGTGATTCGGTAAGAATGGTGTGAGCCAGGGCTTCGCTGTTTTAGTGGCTCTTTATGAGAATGACTGATTGATATTTTTAGTCAGAAGAGATTTAGAGATAGATATAGTTTGGATATTTGTCCCCACCCAAATCTCATGTTGAATTGTAATCCCCAATGCTGGAGGTGGGGCCTGGTGGGAGGCATTTGGATCATGGGGGCAGATCCCTCATGGCTTGGTGTTGTCTTTATGGTAGTGAGTTCTGGTAAGGCCTGGTCATTTAAAAGTGTATGGCACCTCCTCCCAAGCCAAACCCTCTCTGTTTCTTGCTTCTACTTTCACCATGTGATGTGCCTACTCCTACTTTACCTTCCACCATGAGTAAAAGCTCCGTGAGGCCTTCCCAGAAGCAGATGCCAGCACTATGCTTCCTGTACAGCCTGCACAACTGTGAGCTAATTAAAATTCTTTTATTATAAATTGCCCAATCTCAGGCATTTCTTTATAGCAATGCAAGAGTGGCTTAATACAGAGATTATCTAATCCTGGATAAGTCTAGCAAATAGACTTTAAAGTAACTCTAATTTCCCCTCCATGTCAGACATCACTAATGAATCACAGAACTCTTTCCTGATGAGCCCTTATTCAACCTTGCAATCCTTTCCAATTTAACACACCAGGAAGACACTCCCAATTGATCAGAATTGGTAAGCAAGATGAAGGTTATTTGCCACCCAGATCTAGTGTGTGTGCACATGTTAACGAGAGAGAGAGAGAGAGAGAGAGAGACAGAGAAAGAGAGAGAAAGGAAGGAAGGGAGGAAGGAAGGAGGAAAGGAAGAGGAAAAGGGGAAGTGTTTTGTTTGTTAAGGTCATACAGGTAGTAATTATAAGAGGCAGACCTATGTGTTGTCCGAAGTTTTTTGGTTTCATTGAGAGTTTGTGTTATGCCAGTCGTTAACATTTTTATTAATTAAAATGAATAGTTTTTGCTTCATAGAACTTGTATTGTAAAATAAATTCCCCTTAGAAAGTAACCCTAAAGTTTCACTGTTGTCCCATATAGTGGATCTGAACCTTACTTGAATGAGAGGAAATTTGCAGCCCTTTAATTTCCAAGCAACTTTTGTATCTATCTCACTGGGAACAGAGCTAATAATCCCACAGACTCACTTATAAGCTGAGGAGCGATGGTGTGACTAGGCTGCAGTTTTTAATGTTCATGAGTGCCTAAATGCCAGATGAACTCAACTCTAAACTTTCTGCTGTCACTCTCAATAGGGAGGCTGAAAGCAGATCAAATGTGTGGACTCATCATTCAGCTATTTTGGAATAAAGTGTCCAGTTAGGCTGCATCTACATAATGCTACATCAACTCATTGAAAAATGAAAAATTAGGTCAGCCACCTAGCTATTTTGATATCTAATGAAAACTCATCCGTGTGTCCATTTTGAGTGTTAGGCATAAACCATGGAAATCCATTATTTATGGTATGTATAGACAACAAAAACTATCAAGATCCCTGATCCAATAATAATACATGACACTTAATGAGTACTTTCACATGCCACACTGAGTGCTATGTCTTAGCACTTTAAATATATTATCTTATTTTAACCATCACAATAACCCTATGAGGCAAATTTTCTTTTCTCAGTTTCAGACTTGAGAAATTAGAAGCATGTTTATCTTTCTTCTTTATTAAAAATATGGAATATATATTTAATAAAGCTAAATATTCTTGTATGGTGTGGTCAATGTAAGCCTGAGGAGTTTCTCTTAGAAAATGGAGGAAATCATAGGTTCTTGTCCCACACCACCATTGCTTTGACTTCTCAAATTCTTTACAGTAAAAAGTGAATTTAGAAAAACAGCCCAGCGGTCTAGAATACTGAAATCACTCAGGGTAATTGAGACCTTGGTGGAGTTAGGCCTCTTTATCTTAAGTCTTCCCTTTCCTGATACCTCTTAATGGCTTGAGGCCACAGGGACAGAATGTAGACCCTGTTTGTCTTTCATTCAGCTCAAACCTAGAGGAGCTGTGCAGTTGATGAAAGACGAAAGATGGAGGGACAGTTCAGATGTTTCTACCTGCCAAGATCATCCATAAAATGTACATGATCCAGGAAAATTATACTACATCTTGCCAATGCTTTGACCTTTTAAATACACATGAAATGACAGAATGACAAAATTAAACAAGAAGGAGGATGTCTTGAAGGGAAAATGAAGTAAAAAGTAGGCAGTCGATAAGCAATTTAAGAGGAGGGACATGTTAGGAAGGTATGAAAATATACACTACCATTTTGCCTTGGTGATAACAGAGGAAGTGGTAGGTTGATTGTGAGTATGCATGAGTGTCAAGTCGTTTTAATATCTAAGGATAAACTCCGTCATTTACTCCAATCAGTTGCCTCCTTGAATCAGTAGTAATATGTCCTTATAGATGCCTCTCCAAAGTTTGGAGATCACCTAATAGCTGTGCACTCCTCTCTTCCTCAACTCTGTATTTTGAATATAGACACATCTACATGCCAAGTTTCTTCCTTGGTCGGGGCATGGGAACAGTGCTATGAGTAGAGATTTGTGTTAGCATATTAGGCTTATATGAGATGGCATATAAAGCCATCTCTCCAGGTCCGTGCTTTGGGCATGGGAGTGGGGATAGTGATAAGTGTGTGTGCATGCACAGAGGAGTTCTCAGGGCCAAAAGATGCAAATGAAAGAGAAGAAAGAGCAGGCATGTAGCACAGAAAGTGGAAATACCACAGGAAGTAAAAACTAGAAAAGAGCCTTTTAACATTGAGGTTGATGGCTAAGAAATGTTTGGCAAAGAGAATCGTTTGGCGAGGAGAAATAGACAAAAGCTTCTTTTTCCTTTCCAGGTCAAACCAACTCCCGCCTAACATCTGAGAGATGCAGAAGGTATTGCCCACAGTATGGGCTCCTTTAGACATTTGGAAAGTCTTGGCTTTCAGCTGCCTATCATGAAGGAGCCAAAGATCAAAATGCATCAGCAAGATAAGAATGATGAATGCAAACATGGATGTTTAGAACTCAGATGCAAATTATAATATGGATGCAGATTAATCATCCTGAAAGTCAGAGGGGGCTGCTAATACCACCCTGTTCAAAGAATTGTGTCTCAGCAGCCAGTTTGTGGCTGCTGAATGAATCAAGTGCAGTTGTGATTCATTTGTCAAGAGATTTAGGCCCTGGCTAATGGGAAAAGAGCAGACAGGAAGTACAATTAAGGTTAACAAATAAAAATGTCTTAAGTGCTTTTTCATTTAAAAAATAGCTTAATAATCTCTATATTG
The DNA here is from genome assembly GCF_029289425.2 of Pan paniscus. NCBI lineage: Eukaryota > Metazoa > Chordata > Mammalia > Primates > Hominidae > Pan > Pan paniscus. The sequence continues at coordinate 31,566,573 of NC_073264.2, read as the reverse complement.
ATTGAACTTAGCTTGGTTTAACTTTGCCAAATATTGAGATCATCTTTGATTCACTGATGCTATATGATGCTGCAGTTTTTCCATCATAGATCCATGTTCTTTTTGGTGAAATAAATGTTCTTTTTTGGTAGTTCTTACTCAGTTATCTTTTCTATATTCATTGTTTTTCTCATCGTGAAGTTCAGCCACTGGAGATTTCACTGACATCCAACTGCAATCATAGTCATTGGAGGATGGAAATAATTAAACTAGATTATATTCATATTTCATATCTTTTTATAACTTTATATACTTTAATACACCCACAGCGACAGGTAAAAGTGAGTCAAGAATTCATAAAGAGGCATTTCACATTGTGTCTAATTGAAAATGCAAAATTAAAAGTGGGTTTTAGCGGTAAAACAACATTAGAACTGAGGCCTTGGCATATGAATGAGTTTACTCAGAAAAATGCATAAACAAACCTATCGTTTAATACTATAAAATCCATTTCCTTTTATTTTTGTTGAGGCTGAGGAAGGAAGAGGATATTTACTTGTTGTGTGAGCTTGGAAAAATCTCTTAGTGTTCGGGGCTTGAGTTTTCTCACCTGTGAAATGAAGAGATTGGATTAGATTATATTAGTATATCCTCTAGTTTTAAAATTCCATGATTGTCCTAGAAATCACAGAAACAGTCTGCACAAGAGCTGAGTGTCCTGAAAGGAAAGAAAGTTTTCAAAAGATGCCCCAACTTAATTCATGATGTTCATTGTTTTTCTTATTCTGTTACAGTGATTGAAATATCCATGTCCATAAGAAGAGAATCACTTTCCCTTGGACAGAGCTTGACAAAGTTCTCATCCTTTATTTAGTTCCCTAAGTAGCGTGGCATATGACATGTGAGAGGACTTGGACTTTCACAATCATATTATCCTAAAGGCAACCCTAGCTACCTTAGTGTATGTTTTTGAGCAGAGGGAGTGAGAAAAATGTGAGTTTAGAGAGTTTGGCAAAAAGGGAGGCCAACTCATGAAGAGTCTTATGTGCTCTAAGAGAGTGGCTTGGATCTCTTAACACTGTATTATGAAGGTGATGAAAAGCCATCAATAACTTTTAATGAGGAGAGGGGTGGTAAGAAATAAATTATGTGATTCTTATTTTAGAGAGAAAACTCTGGCATGAAGTAGAAAATGAATGGGTGTGGGGATAGATCACAATCAGCACGATCAATTAAGATGTATGGACATAGTCCAGGCAGATGAAAAGAAAACTAAAGTAGGGCCAGTGGAAATCTAGAGAGGAGGGTGAACACAATAGTAGTTTAGTAAGGAGGCTAGGGAAAGATGGAAGTTGAAGATGAACTTCAGGTTTGTCTTGAGGAACTGGGGAGATGGTGAATGTTTGAATAGAGAAAATAATGGGCTTTATTTTATGCATGATGAGTGAGATTGTATCAGGAATGGTCACAGGAGAGGAGTAGAGGAAGGAGCGGAAATGTTAACTTTAGAGCAGAAGGAGAAAAAGGATTCCAACAAGAGAAGGTGGAGGCGTCCTAGACGAGGCTGTGGGCTTTATCTTCTGCCCTTGGCTCATTCAGTTGATTGAACAGATTACCTCTTCATACTTAAGGTGTGTATGGCATGGGAGAGACAGAGAAAAACAATCACACCATCATTGGATGAGCTGACATCATGATTCTCACCATATTCCTGATGCCACACATGATGGCTGAAAAATGGTAAACCACACTATAGTTGTTGAATGAATGGATAAGTTCATTAATGAAGTTCTATAATAAAAGTATGTAAAACATGTTATGGGACCATGGAGTAAACAGTGGGCTATTTTTGAGTAGAAAGTAAAAGTCAGATAATATTTCACAGAAAAGGTGGCAAAGAATGGTTGAGAAACAACTGAAACGAAGGGAGCAGCATTTGTAAAGTCACGTTTGTATAAAAGTGAATCTTTCCTTTATTTTGAGCTGTGGAGGAAGAAGACAGTGTTGACCTCTGTTTTAGTATGGATTATCATATAAGGATCTTTTTTTTATCTTAAACACATTCTTGAAAATATCTCTATTTCATGTTTTGTAGAATAACTATATTATTAGGCTTTGTGCGTAAAATAAACAGAAATGGTGTGCGCAGTTTCCTCACTTAAATCAAACAGGGAAAATAATTCAACTAAGTTATTCCCTCAGTCAGTGAGTAAATGATGTAATGATGCTCTTTTGTGAACAACAGCATCAACACTGATGAGTAAACCCTGATAATGTTTAAAGACCTTACTTTTGGAATGAATAAATGTGGAATAAACTAGGTTTTTTAAACCACTATCAATTTTTTGAATAAACTGTAGAGCAGAACAACCATAAGTATACATCTTTTCAGTCTTCTTCTTTTCAACCTTTGCAGACTATAGTCCAGAACCCTGTGCTACAGTATCAACTGATCTCTTATTGTAATTTATGTATTAAAAAACAATATTTCCTAGATTTTTTGGTCACATACATTCCCTTCTTTAATCAAACATTGTTTAATATGTCCTATGCATCAAATATAATATCATGTATCATGAGTAATATCATATTCTAGCAATATGATATATAATATTATCATAGTATCAATTTGATGCATAGGTCATATTAAAGGAGCTTGCTGACCAAGAGGAGAAACAAAATTTACCCAAATGAACAATAAGAAGCAATAAACAACCAAGTTTTAAAGAAATACGTTCTCATTTTAGCTGCTTGTCTCACACTGATAACAAAAACCTCATTATGCCCAAGAGCCTGGTATGCACATCTGAGAAATTTAAACTTTATTCACCTTCTGCTATCAGATCTCTCCTTATACTCCGATGTTTATTCCCACAGAGTTGCTTTTAAGGACACTTTCAGAAGGCTTCAGTTCAACAAATACTAAATTTATTGTACCAGTCACCTTGCCAGTTAGTTTGGAGGATTCTGAGATGAAAAAGACATAGGCCCTGCCCTCAAGGTGCTTTATTTGAGAATGGAAAGAGTAGGGTAGGTTGGGAGTTAGACGAGTGTTCAAATGACTATACTGTAGGTGGAGAAAGTTAAGGATCACAGAGGAAGAAAGTCAAAATGTGATGGTGGAAAACAAGAGTCTCTCAACACAGCAGAAAAAATAGTAGTAAGAACTTTCTATGTATTAGGTAGTAGGGAAATAAAAAGGCAGAGAACATAGCTATTCACAAAGTCTTCAAAGAAATAACATCATGTCAGCTTTCAACTTACTGTTACAAAGCATCATTTCATATCTTTGAAAGGCTCAAGAAAGTCAGCAGTGTGTTTGGTAAAACTTTCCTACCCACTGTCTGAGCTCAGGATGCTGGGCAATTGTCCCTCTTGTTTAAGACTTAAGTACAGATGGTCCCTGACTTATGACAGTTAGACTTAATGATTTTTCGACTTTATGGTGGTACAAAAGCAATACACATTCAGTACGCTCCTTGACTCACTATGGGGCTATGTCCAGACAACCTCATCATAAGCCAAGGACCACCTGTATTTTAGGGGAAGCAGACAGCTGGATGGTTCTCTTCTGTTTCTGAGGTTGGCGACTGCTCCTGTCAGAGCACTGCTGATGGCTCATCTATGACACTTGCCCCTGTCCCCTAGCGTATGGCGGTACCCAATTTCTCTCTGACTTGCCGATATGATTCCCGAGTCAATTCAGTGGATCAGCTCTCTGTGGTTTGCATAGTAAGACCACAACTTGTTTCATGCTTTGGGTGGATACTTAAACTGCAAACTTGAGTCTCTGTCTCTGTAGGGTGTGTTAATCCAACTGACACTGCAGGTCAGCCTTGGAGGCTCCTGAAGGAAGCTGACAGATCTAGGAGTCTTGACCCTGTTCTCTGAGATTCTTATTTAAGAAGAAATAAGCAAGAGCTTTTTAAATGCTCCCAGGTGATTCTCATATGTAGGCAAATCTGAGAGGCACAGAGTGCTGTCCGTGGAAGCCTCTGGGTCCTGGGAACCCTTTCTGCTGTGGTTCTGAAAGAGTGGACTGCTCCTCTAAGGTAAGAGGCCTAGCTTTACCAAGCCCTATTATTCAAGGGAGAATCAGCACGAATATTTTGGTATCAGTTTAAAAATATTATGTAATATTTTACTCACAAGAGCAGTTTGTTAGTTTCCCTCAACCCTTCACTTGACAAATATCTCTTGGGCAGCTTATGGCAGCCACTGTCCAAGGTTGATAGGATGTAGCCATGAGAAAACTCTCTTCTGATAGCAGAATTCTACATAGTATGGTAGAAAGAACATAGGCTTTGAATCAGAAAATCTTCCCCTGACAGCAAGCACCCATTTCTATATGTGTGAATGAGACTATTTTGGACCCTGCAGCCCCAGTCAAATGTCAGATGACTGAGGCCAACTGAGTGATCCCCAATAAGACCAGGAGAACCACCCACCCAATACTCAAAATTGTGAGAGACACCAGGCCATGAGTTTTGGGGTAGTTTGTTTTGCATCAATACATAACTGAACAGAGACCAAAGCTTTTGTTTTTAACCACTCTTCTAGAAAATATATATAAAATACATAATATATCCCTTGGCACATAATAATATTCATTAAATGGCCATTCTCATCATAGTTATTATTTGGTCAGGAGGCAAAGCATGCATACTCAAAGAACTCACTAATGGCAATGATGATAAATGACAATGGGTTAGACAAACATGCAGTGGGAATCTAGGGTCCATTCACTGTGGGCAGGAAGGATAGCCTAGTATTGGAGCAAGCCCTTGAAGGATGCAGACATTTGAGAAAAAATCCCATTGTCCTGCAAAACTTTGCCTGGCTCAGCTTATAGTTGCTAAACTTGTAACCACTGCCCACTTCTCTTTATTGTTCCTTATGTTATTAATGTGAAAGAACATGAGCATCTGCTAAGCACTCCCCAAAGTCACAAAATTCTATTAAAAAACAAGAGAATTCTATTGAAAACAACTGCCACGGAAGGAGAAAGTTTAAACAGAACATAGGCAATTACCAGAAGACCTGTTCCCTGGGTTCCCTTGGCTGGTTTTCTGGGAGGTGCTGGCATATGAGTCAGTGTGCAATCTTATGACAGGGAGAGAGGTCATCAGAGGCAGGATATTTCTTTTCTTCAGGGAAAAAATAAGGCAGATCAACATAAAGTCTTTTAAACTGTCTCAGTAACTGGAAGGATCTTGAATTTTTAAAACATCTTGAAATACTTTAGAAAGGGTTTCAAGTTATCACAGTTTTGATAGTGCCAAGAGGTTAGTCTAAGTGCCATTACCTTTGAAAGAAACTTAAAAAAAAAAAACACCAAAAGATAATTTAATCATCAAATGGCAATTTGGTCCAATAAGCAGGAGTAAGGCAGTATCAGCATGAATTTCAAAAACCTGCTAAGAGCTATAAATATAGCCTGCAATATTTTGCAATATCTAAATGTTTGGCCTAATGTTGAACATGCTCCATTGTTCAAACCAGCTGTGTTCTTTCACTCTTTCATTTCTATAAAACTGGGATAAAGGCTGTCAAAGCAAACGCGGCAGCGGCAGCAGCAGACTTTCTTGTTGAAAAGTTCTGTGTACATAGTACATAGCAATCTCAAGATGGAACTTTGAATGTTTCAAACCAGAACAAAATCTTCATCTAATTATAAGTGAACTATATTAAGCACAAAAGGCAATTTCAAATTATACTGAAGAAAGTTACATTTTACTCTTTGCTTTCAAAATGCATTTATCGCAATTTCACAAACTAATTGCAAATTCATTTTGCTTAATTTTCTTAGGTTATTTCTTTTATTGCTTCCAAGTGCTCTGCATATTTCTGAACCATGAAAACCCATAAGGGAGATTTAGAGGGGCTTTTATTTTTTGTTAATTTGTATTTAAAATTGTAGAATAGGAAATGAATCTTTTTTTTTCATTTCTTATTCTTGGATTAATGTGGTGACCACTAAACCAGCTCCAGTTATTACAGACACATTCAAAATAGAGGGAAAAATGTTACCAGTGAGGAGCACATTTGAGAGACTGGACTTGGAGAAAGCCATTACAATTTTAGAGACAAACTCAAATGGAATTGTATGTAACTGTCTTCCATTCATACCTATATGATTGCCCACATTAGTATAAACTTGCCTGGGCTTTTAAACCGAGACAGCTATCCATTTTCTATGAAGGTTGATTACCCACTATGTAGATTAACTATGGCAAATGGTTCATGGAAGACTGGACTATTTTGCTCTGTTTATTGTTATTCTAGTTTGTCTCTCCCAGTTACATGCTTTATCTAGGATAAAACAATTCTAAACTATAAAACGACTGCATTCCAAAGTCAAATACAAGTTGCTACATTAAAAAAACTGGGGGATTAATTTAACCTCCTCTGGTGCCATTGGGTTACCGGTCTCTTGTACCATTTGCAGGGATGGCAGAGAATGGCCAGTGTGCAGTATGTGCGGTTTCGTTTCAGTAGATTCACAGACAGAGCAGCACATTTCTGGTAGGGTTGAATTCGTAGTTCAACATAGATTTTATTCATGGGTGTCTCATGTTAGAGGGAAGTATCAACCCCAATAGAGTCTGCACTCCTCTCTTTGGTGTGTGTTGTGCCTGTGGAGGAAGAAAGCATGGGGCAGGAGGTGTGGCGGTTTGGGGGTATTAGTTCTGTATTTCTTCCCTGCATTGGGGCAAATAAGAGACCTTCTGTAATTGGATTTCTAGGCCCATATGTTTATTATTATTACTTTAATTTCCTGTGGCTAAGTAAATTGTTTATGTGCTTGTTAATTAATTACCCCTGAAAAATAGGAAGTAGATGCGCTTCTTTCCGCACTTTGTAAATTTTAGCAATTTTTGCTTGAGGGGAATGTCATTAAATTGTAATAATAACCTACATTTACATAGCACCTTCAATACTTTCATACTAAACGAACCTAAAATACTTTGAAATTCCCCTGAATAGATGTTAAGAGCTATAGATATCTTTCCTTAAATGTCCTGAAATATCATCTTGCCTATAATTAAAATACAGTCATTCTTAAAATATATCCATGAAAAATGGAAAGTATTATCTGCTTGGTTGGAGCTGGGATTAACCAAGGATTTTAGATCTTAAGTTTAAAGATATAGAGATCTAATTCACAATTACCTTGGTCCTGGGTTGCCACAGTTGCTTGGCTTGCCTACTTATGGCCAGCTGGTCTACCTCATATCATAGAAAACACTCTTCTCATTCTTTTTTTTTTTTTTTTTTTTTAATAGGGTGACTTGATCCTCCCCCCAACTCTCACCTCAGCTTAGTTGATAGCCAAAATTTATCGCTCTGTTCTTAATGAGCGACTATTGGCTTCTCAGGTTTTTGCTGAAAATATAATCTCGAACTTTCTGTCGCCCAACTCTTACCAAATGCTCACAGCTGAAAGAAATAGTGTAGCTTGAAGGCTTGAAGAACAGAATGGCTTGAAGAGTTTCCATATTGCTCATTTCTCCAGATATTTAAACATTTTCCAATAGGATCAGTTGAGACCACAAGAGAGCTGGATAATTTAAGCATCTTATTTTACCCTCCCAGGAGGTTTTTTAAGAATTTTATTTACTACTTTTTTTTCTCAAGAATGATTTTGGACAGCTGTGCAAAACCATTGAGCTGTGCTTTGCTGTTGTGTCATCCTCTAGACTGACAGAAGTTGGGAAGCAAAGTCACATGAAATTTGCTCTATTTGTCTCAGGTGCAGCACACAATGTTCTCTTGATGTGGACCCCGGGGAGACATTCCTCTCTGATCTCAGTACTAGGAAAAGCCTGGTCTCTTGATAGCAACTGTGTTATTTTTATATAATAGACACTATGAATCATGTCATATTTTCCTTTGTTTGGCTGCTCACAAGCTCACAGCCACATTTGTAGCCCACCTCTAGGAGCTGTGCAAACTTTATAGCCTGTATTTCTCTGTGCTAATCTTTCCCCTGGCTTTCTATCGTTTTTATACTCTTTTTTAAATACTCGACCCTCACTGCCTCTTATTATTTTAGCATGATTTACTGTATTTATTTTTGAGTCTATCTCATATCCTTTTCAGAACACAGAGCAGTAGGTATAAATAAGCAAGTAAATAGTAAGAAAAAGTATTCCATGGATCTCCAAGTGTGTCTCGATCACTCCACTTATAGGCGAGACAGAGCACTTTCAGCCAGTGCTGCCAGGCTGTGTGGCATTCACAAACCCTATCCTTGGCCACCTCAGGCTTCAGTCATTGTGGCAAGATGTTTTCTACCCAGATGTCTAAGAGGAAGAGGTGCTCTGGGGCCAAGTAGGTGAATTCCAATCTTCTCCCTTCCCTGTTGGATACCAAAATTCTTGAGGAACATAATAGGATATTCGGAGTGAATCCAGCTCCATAAATCCTCTAATGAAGAGACCACGAGAAGCTCAGAAATGCTTGGTCTGCATGGCTTATGGCTCAGGCCTTCCAAATGGAAGGCAATCCTCAGGTAGGAGGAAGGAGGCAGAGCCAGGCATTAGATACCCCCATTAGGTTGGTATCTTAAGGGGGTATCCCTTAAGATGGGAGAGTGAGAGGTGGCTTCCTAGTGGAAGAGAGGACTTGGGTGGTTATAACAGTCTCCAAGGACTCTTTAGACATGGTTTAGGCAAAACAATTGCCACCAGGGTTCCTGAAAATGTGGGAGGTCCCAAGAAATGTGGCAGGAAATTTTAGAGGGCAGGGGTCTCAGATAGTTGGAAGCTAGAAGGTTCATCATTTTTAGAACCGCTGAGCTGGAATTCTGTGAAATGATTTTTTTTTCTCCCTTTCACGCCTGGCAAACATTTAAACCTTTTGAAACCATATAAGTTTATGCAATTGTTTCTTGTTTGGAAGGCGATGCTGCCAAGTTGCAACCATGGAGCCAAAAATTTGCCCTGGCACTGCCCATGTCCTCATTCCTGCCCTGTACTAGGGTTCTGGCAAGAACCTGATTGGGAATTTTCTTTTCTTTCTGGAGTGTGAAAAATGGGAGGTAGCCAAGGTAAACAGAAATGAACTTAGATAAAAGTTGTATTTCCTTACAGTGACTCTGTTCCCAGGTGTAAGGTTTTGTGCATCTTTGAGAACTAACTTTATTGTTAACAATATGGACAAAGAGAAGGACTACACACCATCTCTGACTATCTTATCAGCTTCTGCAAAGGTAAAAGACAGGGCATTTTAGAGATGTAAATTATTTGCTAGAGGTTATGTGGGAAGTAGAGTAACTGGGATTGGGACAATGAGAAACGTTTTGAATTTTCTGAGAAAAGATGATAAGATAATAAAAGCTGATATCAATCTAGAAAGTCTGGCTAGAGCAGAGAATTCCGCTGCCTAAGCTGATCAGGCATGCTTTTCAGCCCTCTTGTGAATTCCAAGTGACAGTGGGGAGAGGAGGCATCTGCTCTCCAAACACGACACAGTCATGGCAGTAATAATGACAGAGCCTGTAGATAACGCTGTGCCAACTGCAGGTCAATGAGAAGCCAGTGCAGGTCTGCAGTCTGCACACCTGGGGCTGGCTGGAGGCCTTTGGCACTGTTTCCTGTTTACATGAGTCAGAACCCAGATATCCTCTGGCTTTCTGCCTGATTTTTGAGTCACCACCAGCTTGGAGGGGCCAAGTGAACTGATCTCTCTGGACTATACTAAGGAGACTCTTGGCTTTGACCATGGTCACAGATCTCTCTGTGCCCAGCCTTCTTCTAGTAGCATCATTCGACTTAACTGTTTATAACAAGATTTCACTTAAACAAGCTCCCCTAGTTACTTGAGATAAACAGCACAGAGGGAGAGAGAGAACCGAGGAGAGTAATAGAAAAATGTGTGCTTTTAGCTGAGACTTTCAGCTACTCATTTTGATTTTCAAAATAGCTCCCATTTCTGAATTCTGAATTTCTGAGAGAAAGATGGCAAATCTAATGATTGCCATTTAGGCTTTGCAGTGGCTCATCGGTCCTGAAAAATAAGAATTGGAAGGGCAGACACAAGATTGGGGCCAGTCAATTTGGGTTTTTCTCCTCCCCATTATGGCCACTACGCTGGTGTTATTTGGTATGGGTGTGCATGTTCTGTATCCTCATGCCTTGCTTTAAATCCCAGAAAAGGATGGATGAAAAATTCTTACCTTTGCTCCTGTTGAAATTATTTCAGTACAGAGTAACATAACCTCCCGTTTTAATCTTCCATTTAATTGATATTTGAGTGCCTACTTTAGGTAAGGCACTGTGCTAGGCACACAAACCTTAGGAAGATGAATGGAATGGTTCTTGCCTTAAAATAGCTTTCAATTAACCAAGGAAACTGTCACATATGTTCAACCATCTATAATATTTGGCTTGCTGTGACACACGCATTGGAAAAGTTGGAAGTAAAGCTCTCAGGATGTCCAGAGAAGCCAGAGGACATTTTCATTCAGAGGTGAGAAAATGTTTTCTTAAGACTGTAGCTTTTATGGCTGGGCCTTGAGAGACATATAGAATAGAATTTTACAGTTAGAAAGGAGAAACGAGGTCATTATAGTAACAGCATTGAGCTACGGCCATGACTGGGTTGAAGAAACAGACACTGGTCCAAGTGTAGGATATATAATATAGTAATCATTAGGTTATCTTTAAAATGATTTGTGGTTTTCACACTTTTGGCCCATATGTTATCTGTTTGATCTTTATAACAACTTCATATGGTTGGCCTATGATTATTGAGGATAAAGTAAATAAATATATTCCTACTTAGCAGGCAGCAGGGAGCCACACAAAGTATTATTCAGGGAGTGGTGAATCTGAGTTGGGTATAATGAGGGCAACTCAGCAGCAAGGATCTTTTGTAGGCTGGACTGAAGTGGGAAAAGTTGGAGTTGGGAAGATCAACTTCGAAGGTGCAGTGATAGTGTAGGCTGGGAGTGAAAGAACACAAAGGAAGAGATGGGAGAAGAAACATTCCCAAGGTTGAATTGCAGGTCAATAGAAAGTGGTTTGAATGACTCAAAAGCTATTTTATGAAATTCTCTGCTCTGACCGTCCCTTAGTTCGAGTTATTTTCTCTTTATTTGTATCCTCAGAGGATTCTGGTAACTTTATTTAGCACTTCTTCCTGTCTCATTTTATTGTTGTTTACATATCTGATACCCGGATTAGGTTATTAGGTTGTAAACTTCTGGCAGCTAAGGATGATGTTACTTATCTTTGTCTTTCCTCCGGGGAAAGTATATAGCACGGTCACTTGAACATAACTAATGTTTAATAAATGCTTGCAGTATTTAACTCAAGTTTGGCAGTGAAAGACAAAATGAGAGCTTAACGCAGCAGGGTTGCAGGAAAGGGTTTATTTATTTAGTTTCAGAAACAAGTGAGATACAGTGGAAAGAACATGCAAGTTGGAATGAAACTTGGTTTAAATCCTGGCACTACCCATTTATTTCGTACATGACGTCGGCCAAGTTACTTAATGTGTTTAAGCATAATTTCCTCTCATACAAAATGCCAATTATAAAATCGACCTTTTGAGGTTACTGTGAAGACTAAATACAGTATCATGTGCATATTATCTAATACAATATCTGGCACATAGGATATCTTCAACAGTGTTAGTTAAAAGTCCTGTACTGATACAACCCCCTGGCTTGAGTATGTTCCTAGACAAAAGGGGAAAAGAACAAGAGATGGAATTCATAAGAGAAAGGAGAAATAATATAACAAGATTCAATAAGATGGAGTGACGGAGGAAGAAAGACGGATGCTGCTTCCCTTTAAGTGTGTGGGAGGGAGAAAAGGAATCATGAACATTTAAAGAAATTCTGTCAAGTGAAAAAGAAGGGTTCTAGGAACACCAGTCTCAGAAAAGCTGAAAGAAAGATGAACTGCTGGGGTAAGATGTGAGAGGGGATTTAAATGGGGTTGGGTACTGGAAAGTGGGAGACAATATGTGGAGCAGCTGCTATGGAAACTAGGGCAGGAATCAACAAAACCGGAGAAGAATTCTTAGAAGCAGGAAAGGTCAGTGACGCCTGGATGGCATGAGTTTGGAATTTATGCAATTAGCAAAGCATCAAAAAGCATGAGTCCAAAATGTCCCTGGCCAGTTCCATTTATGGAGTTCTTATCAGTGCTGTGCAAGCCATTGAGCTGCACAGATGGGCTCTCAACCAGTGGTGGGGACACAGTAACAAACAGAGCTGGAAATACACACACACACACACACACACACACACACACACACACACACACACGTATTCTATCAAATCAATATATACATAGACATGTATTCTATCATATCAATATATATGTATTCTGTCAAAGAAGGATATGTTGATATATTCTGCCAAAGAAACAGATTGGCTTACCCAATCTAGTGCTATGTTAAATAAGCTTTTTATTTTATATGTGGAAAAGACTTTAGAGATTATATCAACCCAACCTTAGGTGTAAGAACTCAGCGTAAGTGACTTACCAGCAATTATTTTACCAGGAAACAGTGTGGTATGATACTTAGGAGTGTGACCCTGGAATTTGACTTTTGGAGTTTGAATCCCAGTTGTGTGACCTTTGGCAAGTTTCCTAACCTGTATAAAATATATTCAATTATAAAGCATGGATACTAATACCATCATCCTCATAGGATAGTTGTAAGGATTAAATGAAATCATCTTTGTAGCATGCTTAGTCTGATGCCTGAGATGAGATGTCACTGCATAAAAATTATTTAGACTCAGGTATCTTGATTGTTGTTCATGATTCTGTCTTCTACATGGGGCTGCCTTGTTGACTGATAGATTTCCCCGAGGAATGGCTGTGGATAACTGCCATTGGATGCAAGTTTCTTTGGGTACAACTCTTTTCTTTATTAGCCATACTAAATATATTGGGCCCATCTTCCTTATGAATTTACATATTTAACCCTTGACAAACCAATTTCTTTTCATTGTTCCTATTGAACTTACACAGTGCCCTCACAATCAGTATGCTCTTGCTTGAAATACTTGTAATGAATTATCTGTATATAGTTTACGAAACTAGCCTCATTTTTTTTTACAGCCATACAGTTTTTACAACCACTGACTTTTGAAGATTAATCTCATAACTTTTTTTTTTTTTTTGAGACAGAGTTTCGCTCTTGTCGCCCAGGCTGGTGCGCAATGGCATGATCTTGGCTCATTGCAACATCTGCCTCTTGGGTTCAAGCAATTTTCCTGCCTCAGCCTCCTAAGTAGCTGAGATTACAGGCGTCCGCCACCATACCTGGCTAATTTTTGTATTTTTAGTAGAGACAGGGTTTCACCATGCTGGCCAGGCTAATCTCAACTTTCTTAATGAGAATTCTGTTAAATAGGGAATACTATTAAGCATATTAAGCATATTTTTTGTACAAGGAAACCAAGGAACAGAGAGGGTCAGTGAGTTTGCCGAGGCCAAACAGTGACAGAAACGTGGAGCACAAAGCATGGATTATCCACAACTTGGCCCATTGGTGTGGCTTCTCCTCCCATTATACCCTCAAATCACCACGAGCTTTTCTAGAGACACTTTCTTTGGCCTCATGGTATTGCATATATGCTTGAGATAGACCATAAAGCACCAAACTATCCTTTTTAGAACCCAGAAATCACGATTCCCTTTTTCTACCTCTACCTTCAATTTTTGTGGCAATGGAAAAAGAATTCAAAATCAGGCTGAGCAAGTCCATTTGCGTCTTAGGAAACAAGTCAATTGTTTGTATTTTCTCCACTCCCAAGATATTCTGGGGTTGGTACACACCAGCCTGGAAAAGAGAAGCATCCATGGGCCATCTCATTTCTGACTCAGTCAGCCAGCTGGGTGTTGAGACTATTTCCATGGCTTCCAATCCGTCAATGCTTGAAAACATTTACTACGGAAAGGATCGCTGGCTCGGGGAAGACATTTGTCTAATTCGGCAACAGTACTTTACACTGCATTTCCAGATTATGCCTCTCCTTGAAAATGATCTATTACAGGAGCAGTTTATAAAATTAAACACTTGTCATTATGCAATGCAAAATTCATGAAGCAACCAAATGTCAGGGATCTACATATTTAAAAGATGGGAGCTTTAGCATTTCTTCCCTGGCAGGGATTCTGAGCAGTAAAAGGCCCAGAGAAAAACATAGCTAATCACAAAGCTGTTTTGGAATGGACCAAACCATTCCTTTTTGGGACTGTTAGTCCAAAGGGACCCTCTTTCTCTGGTGGAAAAATAATTGTCTACTTAATAATTATTTATTGAATATTTGTGTGCCAATCAATGTGCAAAGTACTGGGACAACATCAATGAATAGAAGCAGTGTCCTGGCTCTCATGGAGCCAACATTCTAATGAGAATGAGGTGAGGGAGGTAGGCAATAAACAAGTAAACAAATAAATGACATGAAAAAAATTTTTTTAATAATGTTCCCTCCCTACCCACACATCTTTTTTTTTCTATTAGAGAAAAAGGATATCTATCATCTCAAACTACAGTAGCCTTTTTTGAATTGCCAGGAACAAGTTACTCATCTGTGAACTGTTAACACGGAGCAATTATGGGGTACAGGGTACCACTCTAGTTACAGACCTGCTGGAATATGATACGATAAAAAATAAATTAGCTATCTGCAAGAAACTTTCCTTGGAAGAAATACAAAACACACTCTTGATAAAGCTGATGATCATGCTGTTAGAGCCCCCTTGTCCATGTTCTCTCCTATTACTTTGCTACTAGCTTTGGAGGATAGAGGAATAAATACTCATTCCTAGGTAATTTAAGCCCTTGCATAGGGGCCCAATTGCCCATCCATTTGAAGCTCATAAAGAATACCCCTGGCCAATTCTCATGCCTCAGCCTCCTGAGTAGCTGGGACTACAAGTATGCGCCACCACATCTGGCTAATTTTGGTACTTTTTATTAGAGACAGGGTTTTGCTATGTTGGCCAGGCCAGTCTCCAACTCCTGGCCTCAAACACCTCAAGTGATCTGCCCACAATGGCCTCCCAAGGTGCTGGGATGTTCTCTCCCATTACTTTGCTTTTAGCTTTAGGGGATAGAGGAATAAATACTCATGGCCAGGTTTGGCCTGTGATGGATACAGGAGCATTAGGCAACTTAAGCCCTTGCACAGGGGCCAATTATCCATCCATTTTAAGCTCATAAAGAACATCCCTGGCTACTCAGGAGGCTGAGGAATGAGAATTGCTTGAGCCTGGGAGGCGGAGGTTGCAGTGAGGTGAGATCGCACCACTGCACTCCAGCCTGGGTGACAGAGCAAGACTCTGTCTCAAAAAACAAACACACACAAAAAAACAAAAGAAGACCACTTGCTAGAGGGACCAGTGACTTACGAGTCTACCCCTAATACCTTCTCCATTGAGAACCATATCTACTGGCCATGATTCCTCTTGGGTGTCTGTGCTACCAGTTGAGACCCATGGATATGTTACTGCCTTCTCCTCAGTGCTCTGTTGTCACCTCTCATACCATACTCACCAGTTCACCCCAAAGCAATTCTGTCATGAGATTTACACCTGGCTGCTTTGGCACAGTCATTTTGATGCTAGGAACTTTTTGTCATGGAAACATGGTTTTGACATAATATTTTAGCCTCTGACTTTCAGTGTTTTAAAATACGCATTATGTTGACAGTTAAGAGTGTAGTAAAGATCAAGGATATTGATTTTGCATGTTAATTAGTAATGACAAGAAAAATAGTGATCTTACATATTGAAAATGCCATTTTGATGTCAAAGTAGCTACATCAAAATGATTTTGTCAAAATTGATGCATTAATCACAATGTCAAAAAGTTCTGGGATTGTCCTCTTACTTCATCTTCATCACTCATCTAGGGTATAATGGAAGATCCTATTCCAGAAAACTTCCTAATCTGAAAACGACATGGGCATCCAGCCTCAGCAGCAAACCACATAAATCGGACATCATGTGGCTCTCCTGGTAAGGCACAACAACATGCACGTAGGCCAGAAAGCAGAAACCATCTATCTACTGGGGTCATGGAGGCCATCAAACAATGGCTTGTTCATATTCTTTTTATGAGCATCCAGATTTCCCTGAAAGTGCGACCACTGAGGAGGATCTCAGAGTAGAAGAGAGATCAAAGACAGATGTTATCCATCTTAGATTGCCATCAGGTGTGTGTGCATTTTGAGAAATTAATAAGACCTAGTTTTTGGAAGGAGTGAATGAGCATTCCAGAGGGAAAGACTGTTGTGTGCAAAATATTCCTGTGCAGAGAATGCTAGAAAAGTGAATTTGACTGGAACTTGGGACACGTTCAGGGAGCGAGTGAAAGAAAATGAAATGTAGTTGGAGAAGGGCCTTGAATGTGTGCGGCTACAGAAATGGATGTGATATTGAGAGGCAATAAGAAGCTATTATGACTTTTAACAGGTAAGCTACGTGACAGCAAACTGGTGGAAAGACTACCCAAACTTCTTTGTAAGAGGAACTGGTACAGGAGTGGAACTAGAAGCTAGGAGAGCTGCCCCAGAAGTTTCTCTGCAACCCAGGCATAAGGCAATGAGGATTTAACCTCATCGTAAACTGGTTGCTGAAGTGGAAATAAAGATGCATATTTGAATGAAATAAAGAAGAAGGGATTTGCAAGTCTTGGGGAAAGATTAAATATCAGGAGTTAAAGAAGGATAACTCCAAAACGAATCTAAGATACTCAGCTTAGCTGAAGATTGGCCATGGTGTTGCCATTGATAGTAATGGACAAACTTGGGAAGTATGCCATTTTGAGGGTGAGAATCATGAATCCAAAGTTTACTATTATAGTGTTGATGGGACAACCAAGAAGAACTATTCTGCTATGCGGATAAATGATGGTATGGGCTTGGAAAGAGTTTGAAAAATCACAGTAGAAATGGAAGATTTAAGACCTTTGTGGAAGTGGAATTATGTGATCAAATTATCATGATCACCATCACTGTCATCATGAAGCATTGTGTGAAGATACAGTGGGAGTGAGTAAATGTGTTTGTAAAGTCACAGACATAGATATGGACAAAATCCAAGTTTAGATATAGTCCTCAATAAGGGAAGAGAAGAAATCAGTAAAACCATTGGAAACAATGAGGTATTTGATAAATAGAATTGGCGAATAGAATAGAGAGTGCTTCAAGAAAGGGTTGTAATCAGGGTGTCATGACGAAGCAATGAATTCAAGAAGGGGGAATGGAATCTGATCATCTAGAGAGGCTAACTTCCTTTTGAGAAAGTCATGAGTTTACAGGCATGGTTAAGTAGGGAGTGGCTGCAGAAGTAGAGACTATAATAAAATAAAGTTTAGAAAGGACAGAATCGAAATCAGAGGAACTCAGAGGTCATCTATGATAACCTCCTCTCCATTTCAGGAGTCACGTTCAGGAGCTGCAGCCCTAACAGATACTCACTCTGTCTTGTTGGAAGGACACCGTCTAATTTGTTAGGCGGTTGATTCTATATTGGGAGATTAGCATATTGGGTTAGTGAATTCTCCATTTCATTGAGATAAAAATACAAAAAGATACAACCACGGAAGGAAGAAATTTGCTGGTAGCAGGAAAGTGTGGAGGTTCAAGTAAAGTTCTTGTATTTATTTTAACTAGAAGAGAGGTTTGTGTATAGTTAAAGGAAAAGAAAAAGAAGCATGAAAGAGGAAAGGGTTAAAGAGTAGCAAGGAGGCGGATGGTGAAGCTTCTTTGAGGCCAGAGGCAGGAAGTGATCAGAGACGCAGATGGAAAGGTTATTTTCATTTGATTTATCCACCCACTAACCGGTGTCTGATATAGTGCTTTTAGCATAGCGCGTGTGCAACACAGAGATGTGCTGATTGATTAATTGAGGAGAAGAAAAGTACTTTTGAGATCCAAGAAAAGATAAAGGGGGGGATTCAGAAAAGGATCTGGGATCTAACGAGTGACACAAATCCCGTGAGCTGAGGAGCAAGACAAATTCAGAAGCTTCACTTTTGGCCACTATAAGGAAAATGGCTGCTGTTTTAGTCAATTTTAAAGATAATGATTTTTTTAAGCCATCTGACTCCTTTGTGCCTTCTATCAGAATTGAAGTAATAGGCAAGTCATTCAGATAAAACTGTCCCTCCTGGAGGAAGAGACATGCCAAGAGAACCTTGGCCAGATGGGAGCTGTAGAAAGGGGCTCAGAGGGGCATTTTGCTTGCCCAGTCAGTTTGGATTTAAACCAGGTGCCTCCAGGGTAGGCCAGAGCTTTGCCAGTCAAGAGCAGGGGTGTAAGCTGCCATTGTGTGAAAACAAGTTAAGTTGCTTGGTTCCAGGGAATGTGGTCCAAGTGTCATAAATGCATCTGTTTAATAATGCATATCAGTAGCTCTTCCAGAATTTGGGTGCCTTGAGCTGCCTTTGTTTCCTCATTTCCAGAAAAATGAACAAGTCCGTGTCTTGACAAAAGCACTAGATGGCAGCATAGGACATCTATTCAACTGTCTCTCTCCACAGGCTGCTGGAATTTTGACAGATACAAAACGGTACCTGTGGTTTTGTGTATAAAACTGGTATAACTGTTTGTACATTTAAAAAATGTAACAATAAATTAAACATAAGGGAAAAGGGTTGCTAATAAATACAGTGTTAGACTGCATTTTTGTATACCAGGTGACAAGCCTGGGCATTCAAACCTGATTTGTGTAGGGGATGGGCAGGATGGGAAGCGAGTTGAAAGAGTTGCAAAATGTACACGCTGGGTGGTTATAGCTTCCTTGAAGGTTGTTGTTGATTTACCCATATGTCTGTGTGCATTCCATAGAGGTGAAAATTTAGAGAAGTGAGGGGTACGATATGTCTGAAAGTCTGGATACAAGGGACTTTGGAAGAAAGCAGCATTCTGTGATTCTCTGACTCACTGTTTTGATGGGTGGAAGGTGAAAGTGTGAGCTCATTATATGTGCTTTTCTTAAAGAGGCAAATAATGCCTCCCCATTTTCTTACTCATCATTTAGAAAGTGGGCCTATGAAGCCTGCACACATTCTAGCCTATAGGACTAGGCTCAGTATATACTATCATCTTTTCTCTTTAGTCTGGATTGATTCACTTCCTTGGTTAGAGCAACTGCTACCTGAGACACTAAGGGCATAGATTTGATTCCAGTCAGGGTCAGTTGGTATGCTACAGAAAAGAAGAAAACAAAAAAAAAAATCCCAGGATTGCACACAGAAAATCCACTTAACCAGCTCTACAAAGATTCTTCACCACTTCTAGAAAAGTAATTCAAAGCACACATCCTGTCACTATATATGGTCAGAAGCATTATCTTTTTATTCATTGTTTCATTGAACAAACATTTGTCATCTACAATGTGCCAAGCATTGTGCTGGGTAATGAAAGAGATCTAAAAAAACACAAAACCAAACCAAAACAAAAATAACCCAAACACTATGTAACATAATACACATCTCCTTTATTACAAAGATGATATTAATAATAATAACTATTGGTATAATGGTTTATAGTTCCTGACACACTTTCATCCACAATATCTTATTTGGTTCTTACAATGATCCTGCCATTTGGATTTTTTTGCAGGTGAGGAACTGGGATTTAGAAATTATTAATAATTTGCCTAGATCATAGTCAATTAGTGGTATTTCCAGCACTTAAAACTAGTATTTTGATTCTAATTCCTAAACTTTTTTTACTATACCATACAATTATAAAGAAAATGCTTCATATTTTATACCATTTCAAGCTCTTTTCTGAAAACATTTTGGTCTCAGGAATCTGGGAAATTTAGATCAAAGATTTGAATTCAAGTGCTATGTGATTATTTATCTGGTAAATACAGTTTAGAAATAAAGAAGTGTTCCACTAACTGTAGAATAAAAACCTGTAATGTGCCAAGGAAGAAAATTTCACTTTGATTTATTCTTATTTTGTTTCTTGTTTGTAAATAGGGCAAATATCATATATAAGAATGCTACTGAAAACAGCATTTGTCCTACTATATATAGAGAGAGAGTGTATACAGACAGAGAGTGACAGAATACAAATTTCTTATGGCGAAGGAAGGGCTGTTTTCCAGATATTTCTTTACTTCATATGCCTAAATGTCTCTCATTTCACTCATTGTTTTTCCTGGGTTTCTGTGTTTTGCTCCAAATCATATACCCACCACAGTGCAAACTGCCTGGCACGTAGAGGCTTTTCATTTAGTTGTTGAATGAATGGAGTAAAGAAAAGCAGAGTCCATCTATTAACCTCATTTGGTCCAGCCCCAGCCAACCTTCTGCCTCATTCCAGGGGATCTCTCAATTTTAAGAGCAGAACTTACCTCAAATCCTATGTACAAAACAAGACTGTCCCTAACCTTCGCTTATAGTGTATAGTCTATTGCTGTACAATTTAGCACCTGTTTTTAGGTTTTCTTGTATTCTCTGGTTGTTTCGCGTGGGCAAGTAACGTTTCCCAACCAGAGCATCAGGTCTAGGAGGGCAGTGCTTGTCATCACATAATATCCGTTTACTTGTATCTCACAACATGTCTATTTAAATCTGTAAATTCTGTGTAGTCACGCCTTTCTCTGGTGGCACATTCCAGTCTAATTCCATCTGCAGGCACTTGAGCATGAGCAGGGAGGTGGAGATGCTATCTTTTGGGAGGTGCTGCACCAGGTGAAATCATCCTATTTCAATGTGGGCATTCAAAGCCAACAAAGACGCCGTGTTGCTTTATTCCCAGGGGCTGCTGATTGCCCATTTTAGTGATCTGAGTCCATCATCTCTTTCTTAGCTGGTCACAAAGGGCTAGTTGTAAACAACCACTGTCCAAATTGATCATATTACCCAGGAGATGAGCAACCACCAGGTATAATCTCAGTTGGTGTCTGGAAGGCTTATAGCACAGGCTGTGATGTAAATCAGAAGCAAAGACCATAAAAAAGTAGGTTGATTTCCTCTTACTTAGCATTCAGTGGAATGAATCATTTAAATGCTTAGTGATTTTTTTAAACTAGCGTTCAACATAGAGATTAATGAGGTTTTTTTCCCTCCTCTGCTTTCTGTGTACATAAGCCCACAGTTGGCTTATCCATAGGCAATATGTTACCATCTATATGATAGGATTTGAAGTATACTACAAAGTCCTTAGACTTTTCCCTTACTGGCCTACTATAGTACAATCATTAGAATCATTTATTTTGGATAAGGCATTGTCTCTAGAAAATTTCTATAAAAAATGGCTATTACCTGCCAGAGACATTATTAACAAGGAATAATTCATTAGGTTGCTTAATTTTCACTCAACATTGGCACCACTGCTATCCCCCAAGCTCCCCAGAATAAGTAAGAGGGCAGAAATGGAAAAATCACTCTGAGGTAGAAATTTCTAAAACTGTCTTTATTCAGTTTATAATTAAAGTTAGAGTCAATGGAAATTTGGAACCAACCAAAAGGAAAATTTAGATCTTGTTGTGAGAATATTTTAAACACTAATGTTCCCTCTGCTATGTTGGTGTTACAATTCTTAATAGGAAATGATTCAGAATTCCTTCTAAGCCTTTATGTGGGGCCACAAGAATGTGGAAATACTTTTGCTTTCCTCAAGGACAAGAGACTAAGAGATCAAAGTCCAAAGTCAATCATAAGAGTCCAGAGATCCAGGCCAAGTGTTGGAGCTTTCTGCTCAGGGATGCAAGAGCTGCATGGCTTATTCTAGGCATGGGGTGTCCAAGTTCTGTCTTTCCTGCCTCTATGTTTCCTTTGTAAATCTTAGGGACCTTTTTGAATCTCAAATTCGAACAGATGACAAAAGCCTCTCTTCAAATGAGCCCGTAAGGGTGTGAATGTGAGTGTGTGTGCACATGCCCTCAGGAAAGGGGCAAAGGAAGTCTCTCACAGACTACGTGAGACTAAACCTGACAGTGCAAATTAATTTTACTGCAAAAAGATTGTGCCTGAAGCCCACACTTACATTTAGTGCCTGCTTTCATAAATGAAGAAAATAGTTTGAGAAAGAGGTGAAATGATCAAAAGCACATTGTTATTATTATTATTATTTTTTAATCTTACGGAGTGATGGAGAAGAGAGAAAGGGCAGGATCCCAGTTCCACATTCTCAAGCATTATCCCACTAGATTGGTCTGAGGTTTAAGGTACAGCTTCGCTTGGTCTCAGGTCTGATTAGCCCATTATGAAACTACTGGTTCGTGGTTCTTCTATCAATGTCCCAAACCCCTCTATAGCTGCTCTTGCCTTCAAGGTTTGGCCTTTCTCACTTTGATGACTCACCTCTTGCTCTGTCAGAGGTTCAGGGAAATACATGCTTTCATGGGACTATTCCAGGGAGAGCACACAGCAACACAGAGTGGGAATGAAGGGCGGCCCTGCAGCCTGGTTCCTGGTTCCAGTGTTCCATCTTCTTATGGTCTTTAGTCTTTGTGATGTATACCTGTATGTTATCATTTCGTATTTGTGATACCAGCTCTGGAAAACCTGATCATTTCTTTGCAGGCACCACATCTATAGAATTAATAGATCTGTGGGCCTAATTAAGAAGAGAATCTCTAAGGCACCAGATCTCTTAGCAACTCAGGCTAAAGTACTTCAGTTGCCAAATAATCAGTTTTGCATTTAGCAATGTGCCTGAAGTTGAACTGTTTTAGGGAGAAGAATGAGAATCAAAGGATTCTGTGTGTTTTTGTGTATATGGTATCATAGCGGTGGTGGTGGTGGTGGTGGGGTGTGTGTGTGTGTGTGTGTCTCCGTGTGTCTGTGTATGTATGTGTGGATAGTGAATCTTGTATTTCCACAGCTTAGTCAAATTAATAGGAATAATACTATCATACGGTTTTAGGCAAGTTGTTCACTTACGTTATTGGCATTTTCAAGTATCTGTAGCTGGGCCAAATGAAAACTGGACTAAACTGTACATTCAGTTACTTTACTCTCTATTTAGTTCTACCAGACAGCTCAAATGTCAACAGATCAGTATGTGGTACTGACAAGACAGCATAAGGTTCTAGAAAGGGCTCAGGCTTTGGGGACTAGTGTTCTGGCCTTGGCATACTGTCCAACCTGTGCAACACCTCAGATGATTGTTAGGAGGAAGAACCTAGGTGTACCAAGGAAAGCGCCCAGCATGTGGCCTATCATCTAGCAGGTTTCAACAAGTGGACCGTCTCTTTCTACCTGGCATATTGAGCAAATTGTCCTTACTTTAGAAGCCACAGTATGACTCCCTTTTTGTCATTCTCCCCCCAAAACCTTATTTTCCAAATAAATTTAAGACATAGTAACAAGATACCTATTGCTATGGTTTGAATGTCCCCTCCACAACTCGTGTTGAAATGTAATTGCCATTGTGACAATATTAAAAAGGGAACTGTTAAGATGTAATTAGCCTGTGAGAGCTCTGTCCTCATGGATGGATTAAAGCTGTTATCATGGGAGTGGGTTCCTGATAAAAGCAAGCTCAGCCCTATCTTTCTCTCTCTTGTTCTTTTCTGCTCTCTTGCCATGTGATGCCTTCTGCCATGAAATGATGCAGTAAGAAGACCTTCCCCAGATGCAGCCTCCCCATCTTAGACTTCCTAGCCTCCAGAACCATGAGCCAAATGCATTTCTTTTGAAAATAATTTACCTAGTTTCTGGTATATTGTTATAGCAACACAAAATGGACTAAGACACTACCTAAAGCCATATATTTTTGACATGAGAAAATATTTTCTTATGTTTACTGTGGGGACTTTAAAAATTCTGAGCTCTAGCCTTGGGAATCCATTGAGTAATCACGTGACTTTGAGCAAGCATTGCAGGAGCTCTAAGTCACCATTTTCTTCACATTAATATAAAAATTATCCATCAAAGATCTAACTCAAATGTCTATGCTGGCTTACAACCATCTCTCTCACCTTTGTGAATTCTGACTGCCATTAGAGTTGCATGTTTTAGAATTATTTATTCCATGTTAGTAACATCTCTCCAAATAGATAGCTTACCTTTTTTCCTGAATAAAAGTATATATTATATATATATATACACACACACACACATATATACACATATATAGTATATATACTATGGTATTTTCTATAATAAAAATATTTATTGATTGGTGGATGATATTGGTAATTTTAATATCTAGGGAGTAAATATCTAGAATATGAATGACTGCATTTGGGTCTCTTGCTTTTTCTTCATCCTCCATCACCTTACCTATTTTACAGCTCCAACCCCTCTCACTAAACAATGGGCAGGACAGAGCAAAGACAATCTGGTCTCATAGTCCACTCATTGATGAAAGAGAATTTGAGAAACCATTGCCTAGAATGAGAGTTTTGAGTTATCTGTGGTTTTTAAATTATTCATTCATTCTTTATTGGCAAGGTTCTTCTAGGGAAAACCTCATGAAAGCTTTACACAAGAACTGATATTATTACAGAGAGGAAGGGTTAAGTATAACATGAGGAATTAAATATAAGTACTGCAGCTGTTCAGCTGGGTATAATAATACACACCTGATGCTATTTATATTCTGCTCTCCTAGTAGCAGCTGCTAAGAATTTTTAAACAAAGAAAGCACTGAATATTTGCATAACTAATTCCAAATTTGGGAACTTGCTTTATTTTTGTTAATAATGGAAAGGAGAAGGAAAATACATCAAGACTATATAATTGGTGGAACCAGTTAAATGCTTTCTTTCTTTTCTTTTCTTTATTTTCTTTCTTTCTTTCTTTCTTTCTTTCTTTCTTTCTTTCTTTCTTTTCTTTCTTTCTCTCTCTCTCTTTCTTTCCTTCCTTCTTTCTTTCTTTCGTCTCCTTCCTTCCTTCCTTCCTTCCTTCCTTCCTCCCTCCCTCCCTCCCTCCCTCCCTCCTTTATTGCTACAGGTGAGGGAGAGGAGGAGGAATAAAAGGAGAAGTTGGGAAGAGATATATATGTCACAAGTGGGCCAGTTGCTGTTCTGCTGGCCTCTGCCATGATGACAACTGAGAAAATATTCCTAACAGCTCTCACGTCTCCATTTCAGTAGCTACCAATATCACACTATCCTAACACTGGAGTGCCACAGGCCAGTCCACATGCTATAGAAAGTGCTATAATATAGCTTCTATTTACCAACAGCAGACAGCCTGAGCACTGTGAGCACATTTCCCATATGGCACCGCATGGCAGAATTGCGGGCTTTACCAAAACATTGTTGACCTTACATACATTCACAAAAAGATTAAATAAAGCCCATTTCCAGGGCCTGAAACAGTTTAACACCAAAAACAGTGTTTTCTCTTCTAGTTCTTACATCTCACTTATATTACTCTTTCAGTCCATTAAGATGGGGCCCTAAAGCTAAGAGGCAAAGTCACATGACTTTGCTATTCTGTGCATACTAAGCAGACTATTATCTTCCATGGGATGAATGATAAAATGGCTCCAATTTCTAAATAGAGACAGTGAATCCTTTCAGAAACATACCTCTATTGGGCTTTCAGCAAACCCAGTTGCTGCGTGCCTGTGCTAGCTTCTGTCTGAGTCAGGTGTGGGGCACATAGGGGAGGAGTGGGTATAGAGAAGAACTGCTTACAGGTTTCTGCTTCTCTGATGATTTCCAGATAGACTGTGCAGCCTCTCCATTTTTACGAGATTTGATGCAAAGAATAAAAGAGATTGGCTAAAATTTTGATATTCCACAGCTCTAATTGCTTTTGAGAGAAAGCAACAACATTGAGGTGATCATTATTAGTATGATTGGAAGGTACGAAAGAGGAAATGATCTGCCGAGTGTTACCTTGGCTGAGTTTAGTTTTTTTGGAAATGAGATGGAAAAGATTAAGGCCTTAATGTCTATTTTCTTCATTTTTATCTTCTCCCAATGCCTCACACCCCACCACTATATCTGTAGATATTTCCAAGGTGTTTATATATATACAGAAATGGCCAGACCAGTTTGAGGGCCTCAAAAACACAATCTCAGAGGGTCATTCATGAAAACAGAGCTCTTCACTAAGGAGACAGTATCATATTCTTTGGACAAGAAGGAGGCAAATTTCTCAGCCCATAGGATATCCTGAGCAAAATTTACAAAGGACCATTCCCCCATTGCTTATCAAATGTTTACTGGTTAGCGATACATTGTCCCACCAAATAGAGCATTTTACTTTATAATGGGAGAATGAGTGCCACTGTTTGTTGGCAACATAGGACAACAGACACACATTGACCATCTCCTGTGCCCGACAAAAAAAGGGAAGGGCTGGGTGCATTGGCTCACACCTGTAATCCCAGCACTTTGGGAGGCTGAGGCGGGTAGATCACAAGCTCAGTCGTTCGAGACCAGCCTGGCCAATATGGTGAAACACCATCTTTACTAAAAATATAAAAATTAGCTGGGTGTGGTGGCAGGTGCCTGTAGTCCCAGCTACTCGAGAGGCTAAGGCAGGACAATCACTTGAACCCGGGAGGCAGAGATTGCAGTGAGCCGAGATCGCACCACTGCACTCCAGCCTGGCTACAGAGTGAGACCCCATCTTAAAAAAAACCAAAAACCAAAAACCAAAAAGGGAAGACTTCCTCTGGCAATGCCATAATCCTGAATGGAGCAGCTTATTTTACCTGTAAAGGTATTGGAGTCTACAGTAGGTATTAAGTTAGATATTTTTCCTAGGATTTAGATACAGAGTGCTTTTTTTTTTTTTTTTTTTTTTTTTTACAGAATCTCACTCTGTTGCCCAGGCTGGACTGCAGTGGTGTGATCTCGGCTCACTGCAACCTCCACCTCCTGGGTTCAAGTGATTCTTGTGCCTCAGCCTCCTCGGTAGCTGGGATTATGGGTGCCTGCCATCATGCCTGGCTAATTTTTGTCTTTTTAGTAGAGACAGGGTTTCACCATGTTGGTCAGGCTGGTCTCAAACTCCTGACCTCAAGTGACCCGCCTGCCTTGGCCTCTCAAAGTGCTGACACTATAGGCATGGTCCACCACGCCCGGCCTAGACTGCTTTTAATACCAGGTGTTGGTCACTTCTTGGTTAGATTGTTCAAGCTGATTTCCTTGGGCAGGGGAAAACTAGGGTTTTTAAAACCAATGTAATTAGTTTGCTATAGTACAGAGAAAAATGCTATTCACACAGACCATGCCACAAAAATCACCAGATCCTAGTACTTGTCTAGACATCTTATAAATACATATTACTAATTACAGGAGGAACCAGGAGGCTGATCAGATGATATAGCGCATGTATCAGTCAGCATAGGTGAAGTCCATAATAAAAACTCCCAAATCTCAGTGACGTCTCACAATGAAGATATATTATGTGCTGAGCCATGATCTAATGCAAGTCAGTGGGGTGGATGGGGGTCTTCCATACAGACTTCTTATGTCTTCTAGGACCTTCAAGTACATGCTTCATTGAACTCTCTGAATTCAGCTGGCTAACAAAGAAGAAAGAGAAGATGGAGAAGGCACAACCATTCTAAACTGCCTTGACATGGAGGTGACACCAGTTTTATTGTAGGAATAAGTGACATGATTGTATCTAATTGCAAGGGCCTGGGAAGCACAACTAACCATGCACCAAAGAAGACAAGAACACAGGTAATGTTGAGCAGTAGCTATTTGTCACAGTACGCCTCTCCGTTTTGGTAATAGCAATATCTTTGTAATCATAGGACAAGTCATTTAAAAAATTATGGGATCTAACTAGGGCATACTGCCAGCCTTACTCCATGTAATAATCTGTAAAAGAATTGTATACACAGTAGAGGGACTATAAAATTTTCCTTATGTATCATCTCCCCTCAGTACACATTCTAACCCTGAATATCGCAGCTAGGGATCATTATTTCAGGGTGATAGCTGGGGACTCACAACCAGTCAGATCTTGTCAAGTGAGCACACACCGCAGGCCCTTGACCTGAACCTGGGTAGCTGGTTAGGAGGGTTGTAAATTTCAAGGCAGTGCCATTCCCAATTGCAATGGCACCTCGTGTTTCATTTCTAGCTCCTTGGTGAGAGTGTCTCCTCCCACTGGCATGGCATTTAGATGATTTTAGTGGCTCCTAAGATGGGTGTGAGGAGAACAGAAAAGCTCTTTTGAATTGTAATCAGTCTGTCTCTAGACATGCTAGCAAAGATGCTTAAACAGCACTCTGTAAAGATGTTAAGAAAATATTTGTAGTGCTTCACACACACCTATAGACAAAAAACAGTTCTTGTTGCTGTAGAAGCAGCAACACTGTACAGCCTTAATTAAAGCATCATCTGACCTGTTTTTTTTTTTTATGCTACAGTTGCAGAATCCTGCTGAAGAAAAGGATTAATTACAGATGAGCTGTGTGCCATGATAATTAACTATTGCGGCTTCTCTTACTTGCCACATTCTGGTACTTTTTCCGCTTTAGTAGATTCAAGGAATGAGAATTTTTATCACATTCCCTGTCTACAGTCCCTGATGGATTTGTCACACATAAATTTACACAGCATACATGAAATATTGAGCCATCAGCATTTTTTTTATTCTTATGCACATTGGAACATAGAATAGAATCAAGCATGGTAGTAAGGTGAAAAGTCAAACATGTAGTGAGGTCCAGGTAAAGAGCCATCAAAGAGATCATGAGATGTAGAAAAAGCAGATTGAGAAAGAATCCTGAAGTGAGGTTAACCTAAGTTAGCTTTGGAAATATTGAACACATGTTGACAGAAGGCAAACAAATGGAATCCAAATGAACATGATCAGACAACAAGATCATCTGACTCTGATCTGATTGAGACTTGGCAAACTCATTTATTGCCAAGGTTAGATCAGGTTGTACAGTTTTGCACAGGATGCATAACTTCCCAAAACATCCATAATCCCAGAAAATGCATAATTTCCTCTCCTTGAAAGGATGCTATTAGCACTACCATTGATTTCCCAAGCAAAGTGGCTAAGAGTGCAGCCATCACCACTTTCCAGTTCTCGTCTGTTGGTTTGTGCTCATCTCTATAGAGAGCTGTGAGTGGTTAACCAAGACAAGGGATAGTTGTCTTGACTTTGGAGCTTCTCCTAAGAATCATCTGTTTTGGTGTTGCAGGCAGCTTGGGTCATGTGCTACAGCTTTCCTGTGATCACCTTGCTTCTGAAATATCTGAAAATGGCTTTCTCTTCATTCATTTCTACATCTTCATTCATTCTCCCAGGTCTTGCAATGGTTGTGTAAGTATATAATTCTCTATATTGAGTTTCTGTCTAATAAAAATACCTAGGGTGGCTTCAGATTTTCTAATTAAACTCCAATTGATAGATAGAGTTCTGATTCTGCATCTATTTCTGAATAATTATGTGTAGGATAACTTTTTTGTAAATAGTCAAAAATTCAATTTGTTTCAGGTGAATTATTTTGTAACAATTCTTTTAAAACATAAATTATTTCATGTATCCTTTCAAAATAACTTTCAATTAAAGTATAATATTATCCACTATAAATGCCAAACATATTAATCTAAGCATACAACCAGGGGGATCCTATCTCTTAGACTCATCACATATTACATTTTGAAACAAGGCAAGCTGTAAATAAATAAATCAGGAATAAAGTATCTTGATTTTTCAGAAAATGCAGTTCCTTTTTTTTTTTTTTTTTTTAAGCAGAGTCTCACTCTGTTGCCCAGGCTGGAGTGGTGCAGTGGCACGATCTTGGCCCACTGCAACCTCTGCCTCCCGGGTTCAGGTGATTCTCGTGCCTCAGCCTCCAGAGTAGCTGGGATTACAGGCATGTGCCACCATGCCTGGCTAATTTTTGTATTTTTAGTAGAGACAGGGTTTTGCCATGTTGGCCAGGCTGGTCTCAAACTCCTGAACTGAAGCGATATACCCACCTCGGCCTCCCAAAGTGCTGGGATTACAGGCGTGAGCCACCTCAGCCACCCAGAAAATATACTTCCTGGCTGGGTGCGGTGGCTCATGCCTGTAATTCCAGCACTTTGGCAGGCCGAGGTGGGCAGATCACGAGGTCTGGAGTTCGAGACCATCCTGGCCAACATGGTGAAACCCTGTCTCTACTAAAAACACAAAAAATTAGCCAGGTGTTGTGGCACACACCTGTAGTCCCCGCTACTCAGGAGTCTGAGGCAGGAGAATCGCTTGAACCCAGGAGGCGGAGGTTGCAGTGAGCCGGTATCGCACCACTGCACTCCAGCCTGGCGACAGAGGGAGACTTCGTCTAAATGTATATATACTTCCTATGTTCTCTAATGGATTAGTTAATTCTACCAAGTTACTAGATAAACCACACTGGATAGGGAGGTGGGAAATGAAGATTCGGGCAGTATCTAGTTATGTGACCATTTGCTAGTAGTTTATGGTTGTGTTTCCCACATATAAAATCTTCATAGCATATCCAATGATTTATCAAAGTTCAAAAATTTATTGTATTGGATTACATAAGTATATATTTTGAAATAAGACACCAGACAGGGCACGGTGGCTAACGCCTATAATCTCAGCACTTCAGGAGGCTGAGGCAGGTGGATCACCTGAGGTCAGGAGTTGGAGACCAGCTTAGCCAACAGGGAAAAACTCTGTCTCTACTAAAAATACAAAAATTAGCCAGATGTGGTGGTGCACACCTGTAATCTCAGCTACTTGGGAGGCTGAGGCACTAGAATCACTGGAACCCAGGAGGTGGAGATTGCAGTGAACTGAGATGGCACCATTGCACTCCAGCCTGGGTGAGAGAGCAAGATGCTGTATCAAAAAATAAATAAATAAATAAATAAAATAAATAAATAAAAAGAAATAAGACACCAAATAGGAACAGTCATAATTTATGTTAAAAAATTAAAATTCACAAAAGATAAAAACTATATGGCTGATCTCAAAAGTCAGAGTTCTGACTTTGCTTAGCAAACATGAAAACATGTTGTCAGAAGGCAAACAAATGGAATCCAAATGATTTCTAAGACAGTTTCTCTGTCTCAGAAACAGTAGATATTCTGCTCTTCTAGAAAATAAGAAATTCACATACAGGTGCACTCTCACACATATACATACTACAGTTAAGAACAACTTATGGCCTTTGGTGCTAATAATTTAGAAATAATAATATTAAACATGTATTTATTGTAGGCAGACCTCGAGTTAAAATGTATTTAGGTAAACACATGGTATAAACATACACTGATAAATGTATAACAGACTGTATTATTCTGTTTCCATGCCACTGGTAAGACATGCCTGAGAATTATGGTAATTTATGAAGAAAAAGAGGTTTCATGGACTCACAGTTCCACATGGCTGGGGAGGCCTCACAATCATGGCAGAAGGGGAAAGGCACGTCTTACAGGGCAGCACACAAGAGAGAATGAGAGCCAAGTGAAGGAGGAAACCCCTTATAAAATCATCAGGTCTTGTGAGACTTATTCACTACCATGAGAACAGTGTGAGAGAAACTGCCCCCATGAATAAATTATCTCCCACTGGGTCCCTCCCACAACAGGTGGGAATTATGGGAGCTACAATTCAAGATGAGATTTGGGTGGGGACACGGCCAAACCATATCATAAAGGACCATAGAATTTTTTTCCAAGGTGAAATAGATAAACATGAATATGTGATTTTAACATTGTTTCTCAGCTGTGCTTAAATAAAAATACAAGATGCTAAATAATTTTGGGAGAGAACTTAAGGATAAAGATATGAACCTAAAAAATGTTTAACCTTCTTATTAAGACAATAGTCTTTTTGCTTCTATTAATGCAGCATTTTTTAATAGAGTTTTTCTTTTTATTTGCATTAGATTTTTCAGTTTCTTACAGTAGCTATTTCAATCTTGGTAGCAATTCATTTGTTCAGGTAAATGTAATTTTATCATCCTTGTTTTACAAAAAAGATTATTATCCTCGTTTACAGGTGAGGAAATTGGGGTTTACGTAGACTAATTATTTATCTGGACTAGGCAAGTTAGGTAAGAGATGGGGCAGGTTAGCAGCATCTCAGTTCACTGTTCTTCTCACAAATCCGTTCCCCTCTTTCACCATGTATAAAAGAGAGGTAAGCCTTGTTGCCTTCAACTTCACCTTCATGCTTCATTGGTTAGAGAGTGAGGTTTGGCCAGGCTGGAGTCTGGAGAAGGAAGTTCTCATCTAGGTTAATAGGGCCCTGAGGCTAATGTATGATCAAAGCCATAAACAAGGTAAGGGATATTATAGTAATAGATGACAATAAGTCTATAATGCTAGAACAAATGAAAAGACAATAGGAAAAATGGTGTGGTGACAATAAAACAAGCACCTCGCAGATCTCTGGTTGCAGGGAGCATAGTTGACTGCCTCAGATGCTACACTCTAAAATTCATTGCTGACTTTACCTCAAAGGCACTTTTGCATGGGCTGTTTCCAAGACGATAAAATAGCATGGCAGGATTACTAAAATAAATCTGCTCCTGATAGGCCTGGAAGTTACAGGATGCCTCTGATTGGCAACTTTAGCTAGAGCATTCCTTACAGGCTCATTCCAAGGTGGTGGCAGTGGAGGTGGGAAAGAAGTGGTTGAATTCTGTGTATATTTTGAAGGTAGGACTAATATAATTTACTGACAGTTTTGATGTAGGGTATAAGAGAAAATCAAAGCTGCCTCAAAGCTTTTGACCTGAACAACTCGAAAGGTGAACTTATCATTAGCTGAGATGGAGAAGGCTTTATGTAGAGCATGTTTCCAGAGATGATGAAGAGAAGGAGGTCAGGTGTTTACTAGTTTTATAGCATTGAGTTTGAGGTGCCCAAGATATCCAAGCATACATATCAAGTAGGTGATTTGTTGTATGAGTCTGGAGTTTAGAAAAGAGGTCTAGATTGGAATTACTGCATATATTTGGGAGACATCAGCATAAAAATGGGACTAAATGAGATAACCAGTGCCTGAGTGAGGACAAAGGAGAGAAATGGTGTAAGGACTGAACCCTGGGTGTCAGAGAGAAGAGGAAGAATCAGCAAAGGAAATGTGAGACGGTGTAACAAGTCAAGCAGGAGGGAAACTAACAAAATAAAACTGAACAGCATCTGAGACATACCTAA
Source organism: Pan paniscus (assembly GCF_029289425.2). NCBI lineage: Eukaryota > Metazoa > Chordata > Mammalia > Primates > Hominidae > Pan > Pan paniscus. The sequence continues at coordinate 31,533,535 of NC_073264.2, read as the reverse complement.
GCACTTGGGAAGATCAGAGTTGCAGACCTGAGTATAAGAATAGATGGGCCAGTGTTCTTCACTACAAGAACATTTGAATTGACTATGATGTTGATAGCAAACTGACATTATGAAGCTTTGAACTATTTGCCATGAGGCGTTGTATTGGTCAGGATTCTCTAGAGGGACAGAACTAATAAGATATATGTATATATGAAAGGGAGTTTATGAAGGAGAAGTGACTCATGTGATCACAAAGTCAAGTCCCATCATAGGCTGTCAGCAAGTTGAAGTGCAAAGCCAGTGGTGGGTCAGTCTGAGACCCCAAACCTCAAAAGTAGGGAAGCTGATAGTGCAGCCAAAGGCCCAAGAGCCCCTGGCAAACCATTAGTGTAAGTCCAAGAATTCAAAGGGAACTCCCCATGAGGCCATCAGTGCAGGCTGTGGGGAAGAAGGCAGGGTGGCAGGAATGGAGGCCATGGGCATTTGAGGCACTTCCTATGTGACTTTCTTGTGCCCTCAGGATCTGCTTGAGCCCAATCATGCATATACAACTTCCATCTGATGATGGAATGCTGCTGTGCGTGCCCAACTTCATGGCTAGATGGGTCAGAAAGCACCCAGTTTATGATAGGCAGTTCAGGTCACATGGTGACTTGATGACCCATAGTCAAACCAAAGCCCAGTAGCAGGCCAAGAGTTGCCTCTCAAAAGAAGAGGAGTTATCTCCAGAAGATAACAGGGCCTTGCTCCAAAATCCTAGAGGCCTCTGCTTCAGTCCACCTATGGGGGCCTGCCAGAGGCGCCAAACAGCTTCTGTATCTACCACTGACACACCAAGCACCATTGGATCTGCTGGGCTTAGACTTTTGGGTTAATGCTGGAATGAGTTAAGACATTGGGGGACTGTTGGGAAGGCATGATTGTTTTAAAATGTGAGGACATGAAATTTCGGAGGAGCCAGGGGTGGGATGATATGGTTTGGCTGTGTTCCTACTCAAATATCCTCTTGAATTGTAGTTCCCATAATCCCCATGTGTCATGGGAGAGACCTAGTGGGAGGTAATTGAATAATGGGTGTGGTTACCCCCATGCTGCTGTTCTCATGATAGTGAGTGAGTTCTCATGAGATCTCATGGTTTTATAAGGGGCTTTTCTTCCTTTTGCTGGGCACTTCTCCTTTCCGCCGCCAAGTGAAGAAGGATGTATTTGCTTCCCCTTCTGCCATGATTGTGAGTTTCCTGAGACCTCTCCAGCCATGCTGAACTCTAAGTCAATGAAACCTCTTTTCTTTATAAATTGCCCAGTCTCAGGTATTTCTTTATAGCAGCATGAGAATGGACAAATACAGATAAGAATCACTAAGGATGCCTTTTGTTTTCAAGACTATAAAATGCAACTTGAATCAGGTTTAATAATAGGAGAAATCTCTTGGTTTATATAGTTAATGTTCAGTGGTAAGGTGAGCTTCAGGTGAGACTTGATCTAGTTGCTGAGTGATATCACTTGGTATATGAGTTGTTTCTGTATCTTTATTTGATTTTCCACATTATAAACTTTATTCTGAAGTGAACTTCCCTCATAGTTTCAAGATCTCTGTTAACAGCATCCAGGGTAGTATTAAATGCTTCATCATTCATTTTTGGTGGGACAGAGTGTCTTTTATGGTAGTTACTGAGAGAGAAAGAGAGAGAGAGAGAGAAACCTCCCTTTCAAGAATCCTCTAAAAATAAAACATTTGCCCAAATTAAATTCATATCCACCCATGTGGTCAAGGAGATAGGACACATAGATGTGCTTGAGCCATTCAGCACCCTTTCTACAACAACACTGGAGCTAGAGATGGGTCAGTCCTGCCAAAAACTGTGACCATGAGATTAGAGGGAAAGAGAAAATGAATCTGCAGAGATCTATTATGGTCTGTAAGATGGTGTATTAGTCAGTTTTCACACTGCTGATAAAGACGTACCTGAGACTGGGTAACTGACAAAGAAAAAGAGTTTTAATGGACTCACAGTTCCATGTGGCTGGGGAGGCCTCACAGTTATGGTGGAAGACAAAAGGCATATCTTACATGGTGGCAGACAAGAGAGAATGAGAACCAAGTGAAAGGAGTTTCTCCTTATAAAACCATCAGATCTTGTGAGACTTATTCACTATCACAAGAACAGTATGGGGGAAACCACCCCCATGATTCAGTTATTTCCCACCAGGTCCCTCCCACAACATGTGGGAATTACGAGAGCTACATTTAAAGATGAGATTTAGGTGGGGACACAGCCAAACCATATCAGATGGCTAGGCTAGACTTCTTGCTGTTAAATGCAACGTGTGATTGCGGTTGATGAGTTCTGAGGAGTGGTCCCTTAGGAACATGATAAAGAAATTCTCCAACAGCCTAGGTAACTCAAGGACTCATCGGTGTAACTAGATGTAGAAAATTAATACTCCTAGAGAATATGGATATTTCTTCTTAGATGAATAAAAAAGGCAGTTCTCAAACCTGGACTATGCCTCAGAATTGCCAGATCCCATGCCCCACCCCAACAATTCCTGAATGAAAATATGCAGAGGTGGGGCTCAGAAGATATATTTTTTATGGTGCTCTGCAAATACTCTCATGTAGTCATGTGGGAGGCTTTGAGAACTAATATCTAAGGCTTACGCAAAGCCCACCTTTAATAATAAAATGTATCATAGCTCTGGCCTGTGACATTAATACCAAGGGACAAGGTGGCCTGTGGTTTGGAAATTCAAGATCCATCAGTATGAAGAAAGAAAAAAGGTCAATACTCCCTGGTGGCATACAGCTTTCCTCACAGACAAGACATACAGATTTTGCTGGGAATTCATATTCCTCCCTGCCCTACCTCATCCTTTTTAGGTTGCGGATAACATAGTTTGACTCATGTACCTTTCCAAGTAAGCTGCACTTCAGAGGCAAAGAATTAGGAGTGAGTGGCAGTAGCCCTACACAGAGAAGCCTATATGTTGAAATGGGGCTCTTCCATTATAGAACTCAAACTTTCCCACAGCTGTTCTCTGGAATTCTTACTATGTGTCAAGCCCTGTTCTGAGGTTTTATATTATTAACTGATTTAATCCTCAAAACAACCCTCAGAGGTAGATGCTATTATTACCTCCACTTTATAAATGATAAGACTAAGGTATGCAGAGGCCAAGTAACTTTACTGCATTGACGCAGCTAGTCAGCAGCAGAGTTGGTTCTAGAACTGCCATTATGGGTTCATGTCAGGCAGAAGGACCCTGAGTTTAGAAATACTTTTGGTGACTTCAAATGTGTAGGCAATGTGCTCATAAATGACACAGTGTCTTAATTACTTCTGGACAACAGGCAGCTATCTTGAGATCATTTTGGTCATTAACACATGTGTTAGTCCATTTGGGCTGTTATAATAGTCTACCTGAGTCTGTGTCATGTATAAACAACAGAAATTTATTTCTCGTAGTTCTGGAGGCTAGTAAGTGCAAGATCAAGGTGCCAGCAGATTTCATATCTGGTGAGGGCCAGTTCCTCAGAGACGGCGCCTTCTAGCTGTGTCCTCACATGGTGGCAGGGCAAAGGGGCTCACAGGCTCCCTCAGGCCTCTTTTATAAGAGCACTAATCCCATTCATGAGGACTCTGCCTTCACGACCTAATATCTCCCAAGGCCTCACCTCTTAATACCACCACCATTAAGATTTCTACATAGGAATTTTGGGGGTAGTGACTCCATTAAAACACAGGTGGGAGGGGACAGAATGACATTCCTAGCAGTGCTGTTTCGATCCTGATACACTGTGATTTGACATTCCATGTAACCAAATTTGGCATTGTGAAGAGCCTTCTAATGACATTTTATGGTATTTCAGATAGAGTCATTTTATATGTTTCAGAAGAGAGGGTGCAGGAAATTTGAACGTTGGTATCTGATGGATTCAAACCAAAAGAAATAGGAACTGGCTTGCTAATGAGGCAATGACTTCCCACCACAGCATAAGGGGAGGTTTGTGAAGAAGCGGGTCATGTGAGGCAAAGCTTTGCTAATGCAAATTGATTCCTGGAGGGCTTCCAGGTCACAGAGGGCTGGGTGATTATGGCTACTGTTGGAATAGTTTTAGATAATTAATGGTAACCATTAGACACTGAAAGTTATTTGGCTTTTGGACATTTCTCCAGTGTGTGCTTATGGCATATTTCAATAATAGTCCAAAATAAAATAGAACTCATTTAATTCACGTTAGCTTGCTGAAGAATGCCATGTCTAATAGCTGTGACTTTCTTTGTGCAGTGATTTTGATAGAAGTGAACACTGTACTTTATTCCATGCATTAAGGTGGATGGTACTTTGAGTTTCTAATCTAGGAATTGATTAATCAATTGACTGGTTGACTGATTGATTCATTCATTCACCTAACCTATTTATTGAGTAAGGGAAAAAGATACTGGTGAGTGAAATTGGCTTGGGTAGTTTAACTTCACCAGAAATCTCTAGCAGGTCATGATCAAGAAACCATTGATATCAACATCTGAGATTGTTCTGAATGACTGGGCCAGAAGCCTTTTTAATATAGTCTTAGAGGAATAATGATCATTTATCACCATAAAACAATCCAGCTTTGCTTTTACTAGCCAGATGTCATACTTCTTTATTTTTCTTAAGCATAATCTTTCTCTTTATTTTCATAATTGAATCCGCTCATGAACATTTATGGCCTTTTCCATTTAGTTGCCTGTCCTAGAACAGGTTCTGCAAAGATAGCCCTGCATCTTTGAGTATAGTAAGGCAACCAAGTCACCATTAGTACCTGTTACATAATAGCTACCATTTAGTAGTTACACTAAAGGCATATAAAATGCTTCTCAAACATTATCTAATCTAATTCTCACTATAGCCCTGTGTTAGACATTCTTATTTCTATGTAAAAAATGAAGCACCCAGGGTTTAGAGTTTAAATAACTTACTTAAAGCCTTCCTGATGAAAGTGGAAGTGTGGAGGTTTGAAATACAGGCCTCTGTGGCTCCAAAGTCTCTGTCCTTCAAACTGTACTGGTTTTTACCACACAGAATAAGTACTTTGAAATTCATTTCATTTTGCCTCCTTTTAAGGTAATAGCCATTTTATTTCTTCTGGCTGACTTTCTGCAATTACTTTCCAGTGCAATGACTCATTGATAAATCTCTGCTTTGGAATTCTTTCTTTGTAGATGTTGAATCTCTGGGTAGTGGCCTCCTGCCCGCACCCCCCCCCCCCGCTTTTTTTTTGTATTCAAGAGCAGACACAGAGTCTCTTCCCTTATGTCTCCACCTCCCTCAGCACTTTCTCTGCTAATCTTCCCTGTCAAAGTCTCATTCTCCTTACTGACTTATCATCTCTATCCCTTATTTTTGTATGACTGGAAAGAAATGTGCTAAGAATACATTTTTATAAATTGGAAAAAAGTATTTTTGGATACGAATAGGTGAAGAGTTGGTAGGAAAATATAGCCATATTTGTAGTCTAACTGCCTATAGAAAATCCACGTGTGTTTACTGTCTTTGCATGTTTCCAATGCTCATGGACGTGTGTCAGAACTAGGCACTGTTTTGTTATATTATCCAGATTTAAATGCTGCACAGGAATTCAAGAACCAGGTGGAGACTTAATTAAGTCATTGGATGCAAGAAATAGTTTCCATCCATTTGGTCTTTGCACTTGATGTTGAAGATATGTACTTGAGAATATTGTATAACTTACAGGCCCAAATAATATTCTAAAGATAGGAAACTTGGTGGTACATGCCATCTAAATGCACAGGATAAAGGCGATGTAAGTAAAACCACTCAACAGCTGCTACAAGTGTGCTGCTATAAAAAAGCTCTGTTACAAGATGTCATTAGAATGCAGGGCTCATCCCAACTAACATATATCATCACGCCTCTTGTCTTCGGGTTTCTTTCTTTTCTTTCCTCATGCTAGATGAGTGTAAATAATTTCATTCCTATTTTTTATTTAAATAAACTCTGAAACAAAACTTGGTTCTGAGACCAGAAAAGAGCCAGTTAGATTCCAGTTTTCCTTTTTATTGTGAAATAATGACATTTTTAGGCTATGACATTTCAGCAATGTTTTAGGAATCTTTATTGCTTAATTGGAACATACTAAATAGATGAGGAGGCTCTGGGAGAGATGTTTCTCTACACATTCTTTTAGCTGATATGCATTGAATTGGCACACTCCGTCTCCTCTGCTTATGATGTGGACATTAGCTTCTCTCTCTTCTAAATCTCCCATTCATGGCTTCCTGTTTGGCCCCACTCTTGCTGCCCCGATCTCTCGGTCTCTCATTATCGCAGTCTCAGCAGTCACTTAACTCTACCCTTGCCTCAAGTCAGGCTCATCTTCAACCCATCTTCCCTAAGATTTCTAGAGTGAGGGTGTAATATCACTCTCACTTTAAAAAGGGCAGTGGCAATCTAAAGTCTACTATATGAAATTTAAAATCTATATCAGAACATACAAAGTACTTTATAATCAAGCCCCAGTTTAATTTTCAAGTCTTATCTCCTGAATACTCCACCATCTTCTCACTACATTATATATCCTATATTTTAGCCAAAACAGACCACTGGACATTTTCTGAATGTGCCACATTTCTTCACTGCTATTGGTTTTGGTACTTGCTATTCTTCATGTAATGACATTTTCCTCCATTGGCAGGTTGGGGAGATGTTCATCATTTATATCTTGTTTCCGATGTCAACTCCTCTCTGAAATATGCCATGTTAGCCCTTGGAGAATTAGGTGGCGACTTATATAGCATCTACTTTTGTGTTCATCTCCTCTAATGTTGATTGGGTAAGTTTGTTTATTCATGTGACTATAAATTCCTTGAGGATGGAGTTTGGATTCTTTCACTTTTGAATCCACAAAACCTTTTTTTTTTATGGGAAACTGTTGGTGCCTTTTTAATAAGTTGTGGTGAGGAGAGTTCAAATTACAGCATAACAGAATTCGTTTATTGAATTAACACAGTCTGTAGTTACCATATCATATAGCAGTATTATTCAGTTAAGGAAAAATACAGTTGAAACACATTACATTTTAATTCCCTGTGAGTAAAGTGATAAGTAAATGTCAAATCATCATTGGGAGAACATGGAAATAGTCAAGCATAACGAACCTACAGAAAGATAATTATCTCCAAATTTAGGAAGCACATTGACCTACCTACCCACCTCTTTCAGCACAGTGTCTGTAATGTAAAAGGTACTCAATACACATTTTCTAAATGAAAATAATAATTATGAACTCACCTGAAAAGTAAAATAAACTTAATTCAGCTTGTGTAAGATGTTACAATACTATAGTAAGTACAGAGTTTGAAGTAACTCATGCCTTCCCAAACAGAAACATGAATATACCTGTCATGTATATGCTGGCCTCTATACTTCAACTCAGCAGGGAAAGGCACATAATGGCTATTTGTCCGACATTTAGTAATACTAATATTGATCAGAGGGTTCCAATAGCGAAAAACCTAAAGCTTCCATTTTAAGTTCTCCATCAAACTTTCTTCTAAGGGGTTTATGTATTGGTGATTGTTGCCTAATTCAATTATCTTATTAGCAGTTTCAGAATAATGATTTTTTAAAATTCTGTCATTTATTTTAAATTTATTAGTTGGAATTATTTCAAAAGCAAGCAAACAAAAATCTTTTGCTGATCAAATATGGTTATTTGGTTATCCTTATATACAGTTCATATAGGAAAGGCAAAACTTATTGCCAAATTTCAGAGTAAAGAATTGGTACCCTAGTTACTTTCAATGGTGTTCAGCAATATATTAATATATGTGCTTTTGAGTTTATTCCTGTTATTTAGTATCATGCATTGTCCTTCTGGATTAGGATTTCTAAAACATTGTCCTTTGTCCTTCAAGATTCCTAAAACATTGGTTGAAAAGTCATAGCCTAAAAATGTCATTATTTCACAATCAAAAAGAGAATTGGAGTCTAACTGGCTCTTCTCTGGTCTCGGAACCAAGTTTTGTTTCAGAGTTGACTTATATAAACATAGGAATGAGATTATTTATGCTCATCGAGCATGAGGAAAGAAAAGAAAGTACCACCATCCATCCATTCTGGCCATAAAAAATGCTCTGTCTCTGATTCATGTCACCCCTTTAATATCAAGGAATTGTGTAATAATCTTCAACACAAGTCTATGATTGATTTCTTATACCAATCAGCCTATCAACTTCAGCAAGGTAAGAACCAATTATCTTAACAGCTGGCACCAAAATTCCTCTGAGGGAGAGATCAATCTTTGCTTGGTAAACTATCTTGATAAATTGCTTGGAATAGAAGAGGACACAGAGGGGGTGGAAGAGAGAAGAGAAAAAGAAGCTGGGTAGTATGATGAGAACCTGGAGCCCAAGTGAATAAAATTAGCTGAGGGATTTTTTTTTTTGTAAAAAAAGAACAGGGATATCTAATGTTTAATATTACATTGTTTGTGGCAGAAATTATTGCCACTTTTCCCAAAACTTCAGTAACACATACTATATAACATACTTGAAAGCCTGATATAAGGGAATAAAATGTTTAATGTATGTTAGGAGAGGGAAAACCAAGAAAAGAGGTTGAGTTCCTTATCTGTATCAATCTGATGTAAACAGAGACCATACAAGTGGAAAAGTAAGTTAGTAAGTTGGATTAATCAAGCAGAGAAATGAGTTGAAAGCCATAGCTGGGTCTGCAAACTGAAGCCTTCTCTAAATTCTCAGAAATTCTGGAAGAAAATGTTGGAAATTCCTTAGGAAATGGAAAGGTGAGTTGAGCCAATCATTTGTAAACCTTAGGCCACAAGCTAACACAACCGATACAAATAAATGGTATGAAATATATCTCAAATGCTTATAGCAGCATGTACTGATTGTCCTTTTCACCCTCTTCTAGCATAGGCTAAAACTTCTCCCTCTGCTTCCGCTTTGGTAATGGCATCCTTAGTTGTTCCTTTGCTTCTTAGCTCTGAGTTCAGTCATCTATCTCCACTTGGAACTCGATGCTACCTTTCCTGCCAGGCCTCTGGATCATGCCAATTTTCATTTGGAAAAATGGCTTCTATCTCACGGTGCATGGAGTCTCAGGGTTTAGGCTCAGGGTTTTATGCTCTTTACAGGATGCCTCTCAAAAGATGGACCAGTTCACTGCCTTGATTCCTACCCACGCTGCTGGCTGATCTGACTATTCCAGGAGCAGCGAGTTTGAAGTTCTCTTTTGTGTTCATCTTATTCCCACTTTTAAGTCTTTTGCAAGCATGTGCTTCATGTCTGAAATTTCCTTTCACTCTTTCTCTTTTCCCAAGGAATCTGTAAAAATTATTAAAATAATGAAGGTTAATATTTTCTGTAATACATTTGAAGAGATCATTTATGTAGAACATATTATCACTGTATTAGCTATCTATTGCTAAGTAACAAATTTGTGAAGAAAGATATGTTTTCTTGTTTGTGATGAAAGATAGGAGATATAAATGTATGTTTGTCTGCTGCTGACAAAGACACACTGGAAAAAAACTGGTGATATAGGAGAGAGAGAGTGAAGAGTTCTGGAGTTATGTCCTTCAAAGATTGGATCTGCTGCACAGGAGGAGACATCTTTTAAATAGGAGCATGGGTAGTTCACCTACAGTAGAAAGTGGGAACACAGAGCATCCTCTACAGATGTTGGTAATTGGAGAGGTCTGGTGGTGGAAATCTGGTGGTAGATGGGAAGAAGATAATGTGCTGAAGTTCTCTTATCACTGCTTCAGTTTTCCCAGTGAAATAAATGAAATCATCAGTCGAGAGTGAGGATATGGGTGCATGTGCTGAAATATTTGAAGGGAATGTGATAGTTCTGTGTTCTGTAGGAGAACAAATGGCCTAGGGAACTATAGTATATTTGCTGGGCACCATTAAAGACCCATTTAAGTTTAAAGTGAGATCGTTCAGCCATATTAAATCGCCCAGGTTTAGGTTTGGAGTAGGCAGAAAAATTGGATTTTTCTAGGCTTGTGATTTGGTCAAACACCCAAAACAAAGTGACAGTGAGGCAGGGGAATTGAAGGCATGTGCAAGAGAGTGAATATAATGATTAACCATAAAATTTAAGATAATCTAGGAGGGAGATAAGCTCTCTGAGGAGTGAGGGAAACAGAAAAGATGGTAGGAACAATGCATTGGATTCCAGGTTGGGTGAAGGCATTATTTGAGTTGGAGTACTAGAGAGAGTACCCCCAACATGGTAGTCAAGAAATAACATACATAAAGTAAAGATCATGGAGGGGTTGAAATTGTTAGCAAGGTGGCCATCAGCATTAATGGCTAAGGTAAGGTGGAAGGTAAGGTCATGGAGGAGAGAAGTTCATCCCAGTAGATATAGACTTTGACAAGAATTAAGGCAATAGGACTATTGGATAGAGTGACAATGAACCAGATGTTTAAACTCCTTAAGAAATGAGTGGGTGATTGGGAGGACAATAATTACAACAATAATGAAGGAGCAGTGAGTACTAAAATCCAATGACATGAGCTTTAAAAGACAAAGACCTAAGTTGGGGAACATAAGAAAGAATTTTAAAAATCATTTTTTATCCTTAGAGATATTCAAGAGGCATTCATAAATCAAGAATAGGGAGATATAAAAAGAGAACAATCTAAGAATAAAAAACACTATGTAGAAATTAAAAGTAACATTATAAAATAAAATCCAGTAGATGGGCTGAACCATAAAATGGGCATATATTAAGAACAAATTAATGGTCTGGAAAATAAAGGTGAGAACATTGCCCATAATACAGAACAAAATTAGAAAGATATGATATCTGAAAGAGAAGTTGAAAAACATGGTAGGATGAAATGAGAGCCCCAAGATTTTCTGAAAGGAGGGGATTGATAACTTAAATCAGTAATAGAAGACCATCTCCAAGAACTAAGAGCTGATTCCTCATATTAAAAGACCTAGCAAGTACTGAACATGGTAAATGAAAAAAGACGACTACCTAGGCACAGCATGATAAGATTGGAATGCCAAGGATAAAGCAAAAATCCAAATAGCTTCTTGAAAGGAATAAACCATTACCTGCTAAGGAATGAGAAAAAGATTAGCATCAGACTTTTTTTCTAATTAACCACGCTGAATGCAAGAAGAAAACGTGAGCAGTATTTTCAAATTATTGAATGAACATATATTTTATTGTGGTAAAAAACATAATATTAAATTTACCATTTTCACTGTTTTTATGTGTACAATTCAGTAGTGTTAGGTATATTCACATTGTTGTGCAACAGGTCTTTAGAACTTTTTCATCTTGCAAAACTGAAACTCAATGCCCATTAAACACTAATTGTCTCTCCCTTTCCCCCAACCTCTGGCAACCACCTTTCTACTTTCCGTTTCTATAATTTTGACTATTTTTTTTTGATACTTCATATGAGTAGAATCATACATTGTTTGCCCTTTCATGACTGACTTATTTCAGTTAGCATAATGTCCTTGAGGTTTATCCATGTCACATGTGACAGGATTTCTCTTCTTTCTGAAGCTGCATAATATTCCTTGAGTGAAAATAATTTTTAATTTAGATGTCTATGCTCAGCCTAACTATAGTCCAAATATGAGGGCAAAATTAAATCATTTTCAGGCATAAGGCCTTATTCAAGCAGCCCACAGACCCTGAAGGATATGTTGCAGAAAGAGGAAGGTAAGGAATACAAAAAATTCTAGTGAGCAAAATTCGGTAAAACTTTTAGTTGCCTAAATAATTGCCAGTGCATAATACAAAATATATTAATTTTTAAGTAAATTATTAGATAATTACATCATGTGATAGGGCAAATAAAATTAGAGAATGCTAAGGTTTTCCCCTTGTCCAGCAAGATGGTGCAGACATTAATTCATTTCACATGTTTTTGAAATATATAAGTTGAAACGTGTGACCTACAAATGTAAGAGTAATCACTAAATAATAAAAATAGATTCTATAACTTCTAAATAGAGGAAAAGAAAGAAAATGAACATTAATAACCCAAAAGTCCAACAGAAGAAAGTAGAGGAAAAGAGAGAACAACAAAATATATTTCATAGAAAATGCAAACTAGGAAGTAGGAATAAGGACTAATATGGAATTAATTGCAAAATTTGTTATAATATTAATGGGTGATAATTCTTAATATTATTTAATTAGATTTATTAATGTGGTGCTTATTAATCGGGTAAATTCCTCTATGAATGGAGATTTTTCTGATTGGGTAAGAAAAATCGGTATGCGTTAGAGACAACACTAAAACAAAATGGCACAGGAAGACTGAAAATAAAAAGCATATGCAAAGCAATATTAACAAAACTAAAGTATGTGTAGCAACACTATATAAGAAAGTAGAATTTAGGCCCCAAATTTGACAAACAAAAGGGTTATTGTATATTAAAATATGAACATCTCTCTGAGAATATATAATAGCTGTGAAGCTGTAGACATTATTATAGCTTTTGGAATCATGAAGAAGAAATTTGTTAGAAATGCAAGGAGAGAGTAACTTCTAAAATCACAATTGGAAATTTAATATACCCTTTTTCAGAATTTGAAAGATCAGCTGCACAAAAAAGAGGTAAATATGTAAGATTTCAATAACAATCAGCAAGTTTGATGTAATATGTGTTTATTTCTATTTCTTTATTTACTTCTATCTTTGTAACCCACATACAGAAAATACATGTCTTTTTTGAACCTTCAAAACAAATACATCAACAATTAACAGAGTTCCTCCCCTACACATAATCTCAAAATATTTCAAAAAACAGAAATAGTTCAGGCTATGTCCTCTAATCACAATGCCATAAAATTAGAAATTAACAACAGAATAATAGAGAAAAGAATCTCTAATAATTGAAAACAATAATCACTTTTGAAGAGGGGAGTAGAATTTATTGGGTAAGAGGGAGGTAAAATGAGATTTTCATTTTTAAAAAATGCATAACTCTCTATGCAATATTACCCTTGTAATTAAAATATAAAAACCTATAAAAGAAAAATACATTAGCAACTTATTCCTTCGTGAACCAATAGAACTTCAAATGTTCTCTTTGTCTTCTATCCCCATAATATTCCTGTGAATATCGTAGAGGTGGGTATTATTCCAATTTGACACAATGAGAAACTGAGGTACAGCTACAAAGCTGGTTAAAAGACTGTGTCTGAATCAACCTTCCCTTCCGGGGGTTTATAGGATAGGCCTACTTTTCCTGTAGATATTGTTTTACAAAAATACATAAACAAGAACATAAATATTTGTTTATGCAAATAAGTCAGAATCATGCTATAAGGACAAGGATATAACCAAATGTTTTTCTACTTAAAATGTAACCCACTCTAATACTGTGAGCTGAAACTTAGTTTTTTCAACCTTTTTATTTGCTGAGGGTAACTTCCAGCTGCCGATTGAGGTAGTAGAGTTCACCATGTGCCTTGTTCTCTGAGAGGTTAATACAAGGAGACTCATCATTATGATGCTTATTATGAGGTACAAGACATTCCTTAGAAGGAACAAGACATTTCCATGTTTGGGAAAGTTTATGAACCCTTATTTTGACAAAAAAAAAACTTTAAAAAATAAATGTCTTAAGTATTAAAGAATATATAAAATGTTTTTCTTTAAATTACAGAATACACAAAACAATGAACGCTGCCTTTTACTATTCAAAACAAAAGTACACAACCTGTTAGGAAATGAATTAAGAGTTTAAATTCCTCAACCCCATTGCAAAAATGGGACAGTTACTTTTCAACATTTTTCTGTAGTGCCCCTCTTGAGTTGCATGGAGACCTCCTACAGTATTCAGAATTCTGACTCCCCTCTCTTTCCTTGATTTCTCAGTAGAAACCTTAAATTCCTTTTCATTCTACTCTACAGAGCATTTCATCTCTTGTCATTCTACCACTCTTAATTTTTCAAACCCAAACCCAACATGGGGCTAAGTTATATAAAGCATCCTCTGGTAACAGGACCCATTGTCCTTAGAAAGAACTGAGATTATAAATAATTTGTATTGGCAGCTTGTTTTCCTAGTGGCTCAAAAAGGTAAGGCACTTTCTCAAGGACAGATTAGTATGAGAAAGATCCTGGGAACTCTCATTTGAGTAGCAATAAAAATTTAAATAGCATAGTTTACATTTCCAAATACCCCTGTGATATGTTCTTGAAACATTACTTCTTTCCTCAAAGCAATCAAGAAACTCCAGGGAGAGCAGCAACATCAATTCTAGAAGGAAAATATTTGCTTCATGTGTGAGTTCAGCTATAAGGACTTAAAATTAAACTAATTTAGTAAACGTCATTTTTATACAACCAAGTCATTTTTATATGCTTGGCACACTGTAAAATAAAGGAGAAAGGTCTCACTATATATGAAACTTAAAGTTGACTCAATCACCTTTGTTTCTTTGTTTCAACCCTTAGGCTGTATATAAATTAGTCATGTGACAACCAAGCTGAAAATGTGACTCTTAGCCTATGCTAACATCTGCCTTAAACAAATTTGCCTTTTCAGTAGTAAATGGATTTTGGAAGTCTGAGATATTTTCAAATACATTCTTGGGTTTTTAAAATTTATTACCAGAAAATCCTTGCGAGAATCACGTCAGGACACATTGGTGCTGTTCCACAGAAGTTCTGTTTGTACTGGTAAATTCCTTCTTAACTTCAGAATAGACTCCTCTATTAAGTTACCTGTGTTTGGTGGCAAAGGGGTGTTTTACAGGCTTAGCAGGAGGAAACCAAATTTGCAAGAAAGAAGGTTTAAAGTCATCACACTCGTCAACTGCCCAATAAGATCCAACAATAAACTCTAGGCAGAGCTATGAATGAGTGCTGGCAATGTGTTAAGGTCCAAGCAAGAATAATTAACACAGAGCAGCATTTCTTGAACACAATTGAACCTAACACCAATCAAAATGTTCTGCGTTTAGATTATTTTTGCAGTCATGAAAGTTTGCCTTTAAAGACTCAGATAATTTCTGATTCCTATCTTTGAACTGCATTATTTTCACCATTTGTTCCTGCTGTATGATTCAACTTACTGATACAGCATTATGATTTTCACCTCTTTCCTCTCCCCACCTTTTTGTTTGTTTTAAAACCACTCCATCTATATTTTTTCTAGCTGTTCATTTCACCCTTTTCTCCCTTGGTTTGTTTCATCGTTGTCCCTTTATTTAATTCAAAGCGTGAAATTGTTGGATTTTGGGGTGACATCCCTTATCTGCCTTCCTGGGGCTTGTTTGGGAATTACTTTCTCATTCATTCTCAGTTTAAAATGTGATTTCTTAGCATTGCAAGTGTAAATCCACAGCTTTGGTGAAATCAGAAGATTCATTTGAGGGACCAGCCTGGCTCTATGATTACAAATGGCCAACCTAATGGTAGTGAGTGCTTGGAGTCATGATTCCAATAGGCCCCAGAAACTTAGGTGCCATTTAAGAGAGAACATCTTCCTGTTTCCCAGCTGTCCCAGCCCTTGGCAATTCCAGACTCATGGGGTTTCTTTCAAGAAGCACCTGTTTGCATTGTAGCCTGAATTTGCAGCAAATTATTTCTACACAGTTGGAAATAACATCAAATTGGCTCTTTTACCAGGCACGCTGGACGGGCGCATTTGGGTTTCGTAGATGTTTGTGTGTTCTTGTAGTGTGAAAATGCCTTTATTTAAAACAAATACATTTTCCAGCTCATTATCCCACAGTGTGAAGCCCAACTCTGTTAAAAATAATTACAATGGCTGAATTATTTTGCTGAGAAAAACAGGTATCCACATGCCACTCTGAATCCAAACTTTTGTTTCCAACAGGCTTTTGATGCATCATCTCAGGGTATTGTAGCTTGAAGGCTTAAGACATATTTCTCTGAGGCTATACTGATCTGGTGATGAAATATCCTTGCACGTACTTGGAATAAGTATATTTCACATTCTTCTTAGAGTACATGGAAAGGAAGGGAGCTTCTGAATTCCATTTTTCTTTTGTTTTTATTTCTTAAAATTATTGAAACTCATTAGGTACTGTCGTCCTGTTGGAACGAAAATAAATGGTTGATTTTATGATTGGCTATGTGTATATTAAAATGTTGAATTTGCTTTGGGAAAATGAAGCAAATTCCTCAGTAAAAATCTGAGGAAGGTAGAACCAAGATGCAAAAATTCCAATTCTCACACAAAGCCTGAGATCTTCAGGTCCATGAACCTCTGCCTACTTCAAACTGACCACCTTCTAAACTCTTTGTCCATATTTATTATTGTCAGTACTACAGAAGGCACATTTGCATGGCTTATTCTTTCCTACATCTTTAATTTGAAGGGAATTAGTTCTGGGTGGATGAGGGAGATGGTGAGGAGAAAGAATCGAATGCTGTGTTCACCAGAAATTATTTTCAGTGTCTGAACCTTCATGTTATTCAGGCAAATAGAGTTGATCATTAATTCTCAATACACTTTCTAAGGTTAAAACAGTCATGTTATCCAGGGAGACTGGAAAATTCCTCCAGGCTAATACAATTTTTGCAGTAACTATTTTGGTGTGCAACAAAATTTGGACTATGGCTGCATTAGCTTTCTAAAGAGGACACAGGACAGAGAGACATTCTAATCCTTGTAGGTACGTTTTCCTGGCCCTCAAAGCTGCTCCTTGAATTGTATTGTGAGAAGCTGGGAAATGCTGCCTTTTCTGTCTTCCTATTCATTATTTACACTGCACTTTAATATACTAAAAGTTCTAAAAAGTTCTGCAATGAAGTAATTTGTTTAACTTTATTTAACTCAAGTTTCCCACACTTAAATGATCACGGTGCTGTTTTTATATGCCACATTTATTAACATTCTGCAGTTCCGCAGGAAGAATGTTATTTTCTGCATAAAGAGCTTTCCAAGAAAGATTTCCAGAATAGTCTTCTAATGTATGGGTTATGGTTGGTAAGAAATATTAGATGCTCTGATATTGCCAAAATATTCTAAAGCCATGGAAGACGCGTGAAGGCCCAGGATATAAGGAAGATGTAGCAGCAAGTACAAGAAACATGTAATTCAGTATCAAATTGGGTTTAGGCTTTTCTGGCAGAGCTATCAATCTAATTTATTTAAAAATGTTTACAATTTGTTCTCAAGAATATAAGCTGATGTTTACAGAAACTATTATACATGTGCAACATGGCTAAAGAGTAAGAGACTGATTAACTGTTGATGGAAGTTCAATTTTAGAAATAAATAGTCGAAAATTTATATTATAAAACATATATGTTATTTTTTAAAGCCTGTGTAATAGGAATGTTTGCATTTTCTCTCCATTCCCAAGCCCCTGCCCTTTTGCATATTTAAAAGGCAATTCTAGATCATCCCTTATGTACATGGTAGTTTGGTAAGGGTGGTTAGGAGATAAGAAGAAATAGAAGGCATGATCCTTGCCCTTGAGCAGTCATTCAGAAAAGACTCCAGGTGGGGTTCTTACAGTGATGGATGAGTAGACTGGTTATGCAGAGCAAAGAGGAGCAGTGCATTCTGGGTGGAAGGTTAAATGGAACAAACAGTAGAAGAAGAAATTGGCCTGGTCTCATCATGTGGTTAGCTAGCATCAGAGAGCTGAAATAGCTCAGGTTGCCTTACATCAAATGGTTACCAGTTCTCAGTTGGATGGTGGCTCGCTTGGAGGAGCATGGCCTCTATCGGCATCCTGGGCCCTTCTTTTTGCCTATTCCCAGGTTAGAAAAGTTTAAGGACAAGAATTTTGTTTATGTCTTTGAGGAAACAATCATTTGTGAAACTGGACTGACATAGGGGAAAACTCAACAAGAAATCTGAAACCTGTTCCTCTGATGTATTTGAGGACAACTTTATGCAAGATGATTGATAAAAGCACTTTCCAGTGGGGTCATGGTTATGTTAATGCAAAGTCTTTTTCAAATGGTATTTGTGTGCTCTAAAGGTGGATCATACTCCCATATATTGAAGGAAGGAAAATATATCCGACCATGGCTAGAAACCTGGATAGACCTAGAAACCAGGTTCCTGATGGAAAGTTGATAACATTTTCCCAGGTCTGGAAAGGGGAGGAAGGAAAAGCATATTTTCCATTTTTCTAAATAAATAAAACCAATCTTTTAATTCACTTTTGGGAAATTTAGCTGGTTTGGGAAAAGGTATAAGGGGAGTAAAAACCTAGAGGAAAAGGTAAGGAAGAGTCAGACTCATCCGTGACTCTTTCCTCTTGATAGCAGGTATCAGTTTTGATAGCCTTGATCACTTCTCACCTTCCTCTTCCAGGGTGGAAAAGGGACACATTTCATAGTGACCATTAGACTTGAAAGATCAGAAAAACTGCACATTAAGGAATATTATTTCTGGTGAAAGATTAACAAAACACTGCACTTATGACTCTCTGCTATGTACAATCCTTGTTTTTTACATACTTGTTAATGAGGGATTTTACCGTGGGCTACAGTTAGTTAACCAATTAACTGGCAATTTCTCTCCAAGAATTAAGTAGGGCTTTGCAGTCCAAAGATAGAAAAGCCCCAAGAAGAGGAAATGAATAATTTAATTTCTATTAGAATTAGAAAGGCTTTGAACATTTTTCTGGTTGTCTTCTGGGATTTTGATAGGTCTTTTCAAGCATTATCCAATCCTTGTTTTGCTGCCATGCCTAGATTACTCTCTGATTATAGCAATGTAAGTGCTGTTTAAATGAGGCAAGGAAGTTTTGTTTAACGTTAAAACCATCATGTCTCTTCTTATAAGTATAGAACCAGTACTTTAAAATCTAGCCGATACAGGATGTATGACAGTATGATTATTCAAAGGGAATTTTAAATTGGTATGTAGGTACATTTAAAACACAAACCTGAAAAATTGCCCTTCAAAAATACATTGCCCAGAAGCATGAAATTCTATGTTGTCACTTTACCAAGATATCTAAAGCTCATACAACAAAAATACAAGGACAAATAGGAATATTAACAGTTTAGTTGTGTTAACTGGAGTCACCGAACTGCCTTACTCTCATGTTATAAAAGCTAAGACTCATTTTAAGACATAAAATGTGTAAGCAAGCATATGTATTTATAGTCAGTGTCAGTGGCAGGGATTATTTAAAGATTAGCCTAAATGCCTGAAGTTATTTGTCTCTAGAGTCAAGTTTGCAGCCCAAGGGGCACAAAGACTGAGGTGTAGTCACTGGGGCAAGGAGGCAACTGAGCAGCCTCTAAAGTATGGCCTGACCTCTGGAAATTGGCCAATGATTCATTGAAGAAGGCTTTGACTCAGTTCTTGCCCTGAGGTGCCAATTACAAAGCACCCTAGGCATTATGACATGGAAGAAAGCATAGGGCACTATCATAGCTCCTTGGGCATCCAGCTCAGGCTTGAGGGTTCAGCTTAAACTCCAGAGAGAATGACGTCATTCCATGAAGTAGAAAATACATAACAGGGTGATTATTTTCTAAGTGCGAAACAACTAAATGCCACATAAAGGACAAGGCACTTTGTAGCACAATGATATTAAAACTTTACATGTGTGTAATGCATCTAGTTTAATAGTACTTCTACAAGCATTATCTCATACCAGTGGGATGTTGTCTATCTGACTATTTCCCAATCCTCTCTTTTCCAGATACATGCTAGGATTATAGTTACCTAATCCCTTGAACTAAGTGTAATCATGAGATTTGCCTTGACCACAGAAATGTGAACAGAAGTGATGTGTGTCACTTCTGGGCTGATGTTTTAAAATCCTGTTCTCAAATCACTGTGTCTTTTCCCTGTTGTGATGTTACAAGAAGCCTATATCTAGATGAAATGCTCCTCAACTGTGTCTTGAGGGACTGTGAGAAGCAGAGTCACTCTGTCAACCTGTGATGGACATGTAATGTGAAATATTTTTGCTGTCTTAGGCCACTGATTTTCTTTTTTCAACAGCATAATCTTATCTATTCTGGCCCATACAAATATCCATTCATAATTGCTCCATTAAACTCTTATGGTACCTATAAAGGAAATGAATGCTGAGTAAAATGCAGAAGTTTCTAATTTTTTTGTGTGCTTGGCATCTATTACAGTGGTTCAAAGGCCTTTTTTGGGTTTCTTTTCTTCCTGATTGTTGACTGCCAAAAAGCTGAGTTTTGGCTCAGTGATCTGTTTCTGTAAAAGGAATAGCCATTGTCTGCAGATACAATCAAAATGAGCCAGAACCACAAGAGGCATTTAAGTAATAATAATTCAAGTCCGTATGTTATTTGTCCTAGAATGAGATGACCATAATTCCAAACACATTTCAACAGACCTAAGGTCACCTTTTAAAGTTATAGTTTAAAATGATCCAGTAACCAATTTATATCAATGTCTTTACTCTCTAGGTGAGTGAAACACACAGTTTGCTTTTCCTATCATGGTTCATGACAGCACTGCCTTCCCAGTCACCAGGCCTAGTTCTCTCCATCTCTCCTCATGGTACAGGCAATGGCCAAGGCTTGCTGTGTCCTGCTCCAGAGATCCTCTCATTTCCATCCCGGTCTTCCCACTGCATTGCTAAGGCCCAGCTCATACTCTATCCATCACTTTCTGCATTACTCTGTCCTTCAGCCTCCAATTTCTCAGGCTCTGATTTATACTGCATGTTCCTATCAGTTTATTTTCTAAATCAGATCTGGATTTTCAGTTAAAAATGAGAAACGAGGCTACAGATTCTGATAAATTTTTAACATCTCACTTATTATCACTTTCTGGGCTCATTCTCCCCTTATCTGCTGGCATTAGTATTTGAGCTTCTTGTTCTCATCACATAGATGAGTTCAGCTAAAAATTTAAGTTTATGTAGGAAGACATTTATTACATTGCACTGTAAGAGAGAGAGATTTTCTTTCTTTATTGTACTGGCATGTACCATAAAACAAAAAGGATAGCCTAAAATTTAGGTCAGATTACATTTTTTGTCTTTTTCTTGAAAAACAAACAAACAAAACTCAAAAAAAAATATTGCCCTCCTTGTTCCCACAGAAGAAAGGAGTTCAAGGATATCTAAGTTTACTTCTAACTTCACCTACTGTTTTGTCCTTCAAGGTAGAAACTGTTACTATTAACTAGTATATTTAGTACATCAACAAAATTAATGCTTTTAGAATTGATTTGATGAATTATTTATCATAATGACTAATATTGGGTATATAAGAGCATTGGGTTATTTGATACATTAGCTGAAGTTTTGAGGTATCGTTAATAAGATAGAACAAATATCTTCAATTGAAAAAGAACGATAGCCCCAGTGGGACTAAGCTAGTCATTTCAGCACTGAACCTCATCTGTAAATTTAGTGGAGAGTTGAATCAAAGTGTCTGGTAGAATAACTTCTTTCAAAATGATGAAGCCCAATAGTCTCTCAATTACCACTGAACAAAAAACATGGAAGAAACAGAACAAAAATAAGACAATGGAAAAGGCATTTTAAATAACTATGGTAGAGCTACTAAATTGGTAGGTACGTACTATAAATCCAGTATTTGCAGAACATGCGACATGCATTTCAAGTGAGTCTCTGATCTATACTTGTTCATGATCAAACAAGTAATACAAACAAGGACTATACAAACAGAATACAGTTGTTTGGGGGATGCTAGGAAAAGTGTCTTAGAAAAGGTGAGCTTGAACTAGTCTTTGGTTTGAAAATGAAACAGCAACAAAAAATGCTAAGGGCAGGAATGAAGGTATAATGGAGAAGCTGTCTGGTTGAAATTCATGTTGTTAGAGAAGGGGTTTGAGGTGAGGCTGGGTAGCTAGGTTAAACTAGAATTGAACAGCCTTAAATAGCAAACTGAGATGTTTGAAATCCATACTCAGGGATAGTGCTTCTCTGCTGGGGCCAGAGGCAAGAGGGGATATCCAAACATCTAAAAGAGCTTCTCAAAATGTCACTTTCCTACTCCGCTCTGTCATGCCCCATCCCCAAGGTGCAGAGTGTTCCTGCTGGAGTGAGCTGTTGTTACTCATAGAGTGCCTAAATTAGTTCTGGCAAGAACAAATAATTGAAAACCACTGCTGTAGGCAATTAGGAGCATTGGAAGTTCATGAGTAGAGCAGTTTATGCCAAATAGTTAATCAGACAATGAGCTTCACACAGTGTCCCAAATCCCTCTTGAACATCTCTGTGACATCACTAAAGAAAAATTTGACAGATGGAACTAATAGAGACCCTGTTTGTCTCTGTTTACTATTATTGAAATCATCCCAATTTCTCCATAGAACTGATGTTTACAGGTGTTTTTTTTTAAATAAACAGAAATTGACCCTCCCTGTCTTAAAGCTTGAAACTTACTTTTGTCTTATGTGAATTCCTTTCTCAGTAAATCTACCTTTAGCACCCCCCTCCTCCCCACAACCCCAGATAGTATCAAAGAACTGAAACTCACCACGTCACCACATCTGGACAGGAGACACCAGACCCCCTCATTGCCATTATTGCCTGACTGACCATGTGCTGTGTGTAAGCCTACTCCCCTTCCTTACTCCTCCCTAGTAACATTTCTTCCCTGTCATATAAACCTCTAATTTTAGTCGACTAGGGAGATGGATTTGAGACTTATCTCCTGTCTCTTCGCCTGCAGCACTTGAATAAACTCTTCTTCCCTGGTAATATTCCTCTCGGTGATTGGCTTTCTGTGTGAAAGGCAATGGGACCTAGACCAAACCCCTGGTGTTTCAGCAACATTATGACATACTATGAAGTTACAACCAACAGAAGAAATGTTTATGTTTCCCCCAACCAAGACCCAAAACAACAATATACGAAATATTTCCTGGAATTTCAAAGAGGAAATACGGAATTGTAATATTCATGCATATTATAAATTCTGAGATCATTTTTACCTTATTAGTACACAATTACGTTTTTGTGCACTTTAAAGATAGATTGATCTGAGTAAAATGTCATAAAATAAGCTCTGTCTTGGGGCAGAGGTTGTATGGCCGATTTATAAATCTCTTTTAAAAACAAATGAAGTGTTTTTCTCCACCTGTTCTAAGTCTGCACCTGAAGTCCGGATCTGAGTCTGAAGCCTGCCAACATTTACATGCTGATTAATCCTATAAAATTTGATAGAGTCATTCCACTACAACACCTGGAATAATTGCATAGTTGCTGGCAAAAGAGAGTGGAAGGTACTGTTAAATCTGCCAATCACGGTGTAGTTAATAGCTCCCCAGAAATTGCACTAAATGCTAACGTCCTGACCTTTTTGTTTATTCACGACCCATTTTCTTTGTATTCTTCTTCCTATGATTTGATTGTTTGTTGCTACATTTAACAACAACAAAAAGAAGAAGCAAGCCACCCACATCAAAATCCTCCCTTCTTCCATTAAAATTAAGCATTAATAATAACAAAGGCTGAGAGAACAGTGAAGCCACTGAATCCCAAAGCATATCAGTAAAATGTAGAATGAAGTTTTTTTTTTTTTTTAATCAACAAGGTGGGTCTGCTGGCTTCCTGGCATTGGACTGGGCTCCAGCCACAGTGCACCCCAGCCGGGGAGCAATTCTTCATGGTAAATTATGCTAACTTGTAATTCTAGAGCTCCTCTTGATGTGTCTATGTTTTAGATGGTGCCTTAGTTCTCATATCAATTCTGAAAGCCAAGAGAAAAAGAAAGGATGCAGGAGTTTGGGCTTCCCATTTTGTCAATAGAAGACTAAAACATGAAAGACATGAAATAAATACTTTAATATATCTGGTTGAATAGCTACATAGTAACCTATAGAAAAAAATGCACTGGTCTACAGAAGTTAGTGGCAGTATGGAAAGTGTATATATGGCCTTTAGAACAGCAGACGTTGGATTAGTTACTTAAGCTTGAAGACCCTTAAGTTTCTCATTTATAAGGCAAGAGTAATGATGTGTTTACATTTGTACTCAATATATATTAGTCTTCTCACTATACCATTTGCTCAGTTGTTACATTTTTCCAAATTTATAAACTATGTGTTGTACAATATGTGTTATATATGAAGTGCTAATAATTTATTAACACGCAGACAAACAGCATTTGCCTTTTAATAAAATATAATTTTGGGGGGAAAATTAGCAAATGGAATAACTGGGCCATTTATATAGAGGAGAGATACCTGAAGGAAGCACTAAACATGGAAAGGAACAACCAGTACCAGCCACTGCAAAAACATGCCAAATTGTAAAGAACATCGAGGCTAGGAAGAAACTGCATCACCTAACAAGCAAAATAACCAGCTAACTTCATAATGACAGGATCAAATTCACACATAACAATATTAACCTTAAATGTAATCCAGCATATAAACAGAACCAATGACAAAAACCATATGATTATCTCAATAGATGCAGAAAAGGCCTTTGACAAAATTCAATGACCCTTCATGCTAAAAACTCTCAATAAATTAGGTATTGATGGGACGTATCTCAAAATAATAAGAGCTATCTATGACAAACCCACAGCCAATATCATACTGAATGGGCAAAAACTGGAAGCTTTCCCTTTGAAAACTGGCACAAGACAGGGATGCCCTGTCTCACCACTCCTATTCAACATATTGTTGGAAGTTCTGGCCAGGGCAATCAGGCAGGAGAAAGAAATAAAGGGTATTCAATTAGGAAAAGAGGAAGTCAAATTGTCCGTGTTTGCAGATGACATGATTGTATATCTAGAAAACCCCATTGTCTCAGCCCAAAATCTCCTTAAGCTGATAGGCAACTTCAGCAAAGTCTCAGGATACAAAATCAATGTGCAAAAATCACAAGCATGCTTATACACAAATAACAGACAAACAGAGAGCCAAATCATGAGTGAACTCCCATTCACAATTGCTTCAAAGAGAATAAAATACCTAGGAATCCAACTTACAAGGGACGTGAAGGACCTCTTCAAGGAGAACTACAAACCACTGCTCAATGAAATAAAAGAGGATACAAACAAATGGAAGAACATTCCATGCTCATGGGTAGGAAGAATCAATATTGTGAAAATGGCCATACTGCCCAAGGTAATTTATAGATTCAATGCCATCCCCATCAAGCTACCAATGACTTTCTTCACAGAATTGGAAAAAAGTACTTTAAAGTTCATATGGAACCAAAAAAGAGCCCGCATTGCTGAGTCAATCCTAAGTCAAAAGAACAAAGGTGGAGGCATCACGCTACCTGACTTCAAACTATACTACAAGGCTACAGTAACCAAAACAGCATGGTACTGGTACCAAAACAGAGATATAGACCAATGGAACAGAACAGAGCCCTCAGAAATAATGCCGCATATCTACAACCATCTGATCTTTGACAAACCTGACAAAAACAAGAAATGGGGAAAGGATTCCCTATTTAATAAATGGTGCTGGGAAAACTGGCTGGCCACATGTAGAAAGCTGAAACTGGATCCCTTCATTAAGAGATTGATCCCTTCATTAAGGCATTAAGAAAATGTGGCACATATACACCATGGAATACTATGCTGCCATAAAAAATGATGAGTTCATGTCATTTGTAGGGACTTGGATGAAGCTGGAAACCATCATTCTCAGCATACTATCGCAAGGACAAAAAACCAAACTCCGCATGTTCTCACTCATAGGTGGGAATCGAACAATGAGAACACATGGACACGGGGTGGGAAACATCACACACTGGGGCCTGTTGTGTAGTGGAGAGAGGGGGGAGGGATAGCATTAGGAGATATACCTAATGTAAATGACAAGTTAATGGGTGCAGCACACCATCATGGCACATGTATACATATGTAACTAACCTGCACGTTGTGCACATGTACCCTAAAACTTAAAGTATAATAAAAAAAAAAAAGAAAAAAAAAACACTCACTGGCATTTAAGAGTCTCCTAAAGGAATGGCCAGATTCCTGCCTGTTTACCTATGGTAATGTGCACTGGTCAAAAAAACTGTCCAGGCTAAAAGAGTTCCTAACCATCATTTCAGTGCCTTACTCTTAAATATAAATGCACAATCCAGGACCTTAGACTTCTGAAGGAAGGCTCTAATATACAAGACAAGTATAAAAAGGAATAAAAGAAAAGATTTCAGAGAAAAAGATCCAATACAAAGAAAACATTACCCTCCATATTTAATACCCTCAAAGACAAAAGAAATTCTTCTACATAAATAGGACTCTATGAAAAGGTAATATTAAGAAATAATACATAGGTCTTAGAAATTGAAAATATGATAGCATATTAGTTTTCTATTACTGCTGTAACAAATTACCACACATTTAGTGGCTTAAAACAACACAAATTTATATCCAGAAGTCCAAAATGGGTCTTAGTAGGCTAAAATCAAGGTATCAGCAGGACCAAATTTGTTTTCTTGCCTTTTCCAGCTTCTAGATACTGACTGCATTCCTTGGCTTTTGGCCCCCTTCTGTCTTCACTTCCAGCAATGACATATTGAATCTTCATCACATTGCATGACTCTGACTCTAACCCTCCTTCTTCCCTCTTACATATTTAAAGGCCTGTTATAATTACATTGGGTCCATCTAGATAATCCAACTTACCTTAAAGTTGGCTAATTAGCCACCTTAATTTCATCTGTGAATTTAATTCCTTGCCATGTAATACAACATATTCACAGGTTGTGGGGATTAGCACTTGGTTATCTTTGTGGTTAACGGAGGGGGTGGTGGGGTTGTGGGGCGGTTCTTCTGCCTATGACAGAGAGCAAAAATTAAACAATCTAACTGAAGGAGGGAAGATAAAATTGTAGAAACAACCCAGTCAGTAACACAGAAAAACAAAGAGATGGAAAATAGGAGCGAGAGAAAGTAAAGACATGTGAAAACCAATTCTAAACAATAGAAATTCCAGAAAGAAAATACAGATAAAAGGGATAGGATGATATTATTTTAAAACAAACAAAAAAAGAAAAATCCCAGAATAAAAAGACTTGAATTTTTGATTAACAGAAATTCTAGAAAGAGAATACAGAGGGAATTTATAGAAAATATCAAAGGAATAATAAAAGAAAATTACTCCAAATGTAGTCTTGAATTTCCAGATGGAAAGTGTTCACCAAGATTGCAGCAGAACGTTTACAAAAGAAATCATATCATATCATTTCAAAGCAATAGGGAATTTTTTAAATGTGAAAATTTCTAAGAAAAAAAGGAAGTCATATACAAATTGACTTTCTTTAAGGACACTGACATTTTCTACAACATTGAGAGTTTAAAGAAAAGTAAGCAAGTCTT
Source organism: Pan paniscus (assembly GCF_029289425.2). NCBI lineage: Eukaryota > Metazoa > Chordata > Mammalia > Primates > Hominidae > Pan > Pan paniscus. Next base: position 31,506,278 of record NC_073264.2, on the reverse strand, counting down.
TCCAAATTCTGAGAGAAAATAAATCTATTCTTGAATTCTGATCTGGGGTAAATTGTTAAGTGAAAGAGCTATATTTTTTAAATCTTTCATACCCCCTCTTTCAGGAAATAAAGGATATGAAAATGTGGCAATGAATCAAGAAAAGGAGAAACAAATAATTCAATTCAATAAGAGAATGTGGTAAAGAGAAGTTAGACATAAATGTTGTGGGAAAGTTCCATGCTAACTGCTATAAAGCATGTCTAGGCTATAACAAGGCTGAATGAAGTAGAAGCACAGAGAGCTTTAGTAGAGATATCTCCAAGAAACTTTTTTTTTTCAGAAGGAAGAAAGATAAATTATCTACTGTATTTTATTTTAATGAGAAGAATTTTATATTTCTGTCAAAAAATTTGGACCTAAATTTAGATAATTACTTTAAAAAGCAAGCAAATGAAACAATAAGGCAGTTATAACTCAAATAAAAGCAAAAAGCTACAGAAGAAAATAATATACCACACAAATCAGTTCTAAAAAGTGTGTTTTTTAATAGTGAAAACATTAAATACTAATTTAGATAAATTGTTGTTATAGATTTATTTGAGGAAGATGGGAGATATATGTATACATATGGTTGATGACAGTTAAATTTTCATTTTTTATAATAGAAAGTCAAAAAAAGTCAAAAATAGATATTCCAAGAAGATAAAGAAACAGTTAAAAGAGTTAAAGGAATTAGGAATTTGCAGTATTAAGGAAAATTATAGTTTTTTAAAACTATAAGTAATGCTTTTTAACAATGAAAATTAATTTGTCTTTTTCATCTATATCATCTCTTAACTCTCTCCCTCTCATTCACTATGCTCCAGCCATACTCACCTACTTCTTGCTTTTTGAAAATGCGAAGCTCCCATCCAAGGGGACTTAGCTTTTACATATACTATTCTTTTTCTCCAGAATATATGTCTTCAAAATGTTTCAAGTCTCTTTTATTCTTAGTATTCATCTCTCAACTCATGTATCACCTCTTTAAAAAGGTGTGATGGAGTAAAGATGGTTAAAATTTTTGATAATCCTTTCATCAAGAGGTAGAGTCTATTTCCCCCTACCGTGAATCTGAGTTTGCTGTGACTACTTGCTCAGTAGAAGATGTCAGAAGTGATGCTATGCAAGCTGCAGGTGCAAGCTTTAAGAGAACTGGCAGCTTCTACCTTGGTGTCTTGGAACCCTAAACTGCCGTATAAAAGTCTCACTACTCTGATATTACCATGCTGTGCAAAGCCCAAGACCAACAGACCGTGTTAAGTACTGGCTTGATTGAACTCACTTCCTGCAAAGGCAATTGAGGGCTCTCTTCAGACAGATGCTAGTAAGTCTCTAAATACTGAATTTGATCCCTTCCTCAGATCCCTCTTGTGTGAGCCCTTATCATAGCCCTTCCCTCCTTAATCCTTTCACATCCTCCTAGATTATACCCACTCCATTTCTCTATTTCCTGACCAACTTGGCATCTTTGCTCTTCTCTGACTGGGAGATTGGTTACAGTACAACCCCTGTAAACCAACATATACACATACTAAAGTCCCACAGCTGGCCCTGTGGGACCCAAGTATATAGGAAAAGTTGACCTTCCATATGTGTGAATTTCTATCCTGTGAATACTGTATTTTTGATCAGAGTCTGGTTGAAAAGAAATCCGAGTGTAAGGGGACCATGCAGTTTGAACCACTGTTGTTTAAGGGCCAACTGTATGTTCTTTCCAAGCGTTGTGATATGGTTTGCATATTTGTCCCTGCCTAAATTGCGTGTTGAATTATAACCCCCAATGCTGAAGGTGGGGCCTGGTGAGAGGTGTTTGGATCATAGGGGCAGATCCCTCATAGTTTGGTGCCATTCTTGCAATAGAGAGTACTCACAAGATTTGGTTGTTTAAGTGTGTGGCATCTCCTCCACTCTCTTGCTCTTGCTCCCATTATTGCCATATGATGTTCCTCCTCCCCCTTTCCCTTACACCATGATTGGAAGCTTCCTGAGGCCTCACTAGGCAAATGTCACTATGCTTCCTGTACAACCTGTAGAACTGTGAGCCAATTAACCTTTTTTCTTTTTTTATTTTATTTTATTTTATTTTTTTAATTTAAGTTTTAGGGTACATGTGCACAATGTGCAGGTTAGTTACATATGTATACATGTTCCATGTTGGGGAATTGAACAATGAGAACCTTTTTTCTTATAAACTACACAGTCTCAGGTATTTATAGCAGTGCAAGAATAGTCTAACACAGAAAACTGGTACTGAAGAGAAGGGTGCTGCTATAAAGATACTTGAACATGTGAAAGCAACTGGGTAATGGGCAGAGGTTGACAGAATTTGGAGGGATCAGTAGAAAGGAGGAAGAGGGAAACTTTGGAATTTCTTAGAGAATGATTAAATGGTTATGACCAAAATACCAATAGTGATATGGACAGTGAAGGCAAGTCTGACAAAGTCTCAGATGGAAATGAGGAACTTATTGTGTACTGGAGTAAAGGTTATGCATGTTATGTCTTAGCAAAGAGCTTGACTGGATTGTGTTCAAGTCCTAGGGATCTGTGGAAGTTTGAAATTGAGAGTGATGACCTAGGATGTCTGGCAGAAGAAATTTCTAAGTAGCAAATTGTTCAAGTGTGTCCTGACTGCTTCTAACAGCCTACAGTCAGATGAAGGAGCAAAGAAATGATTTAAAGTTGGAACTTTTATCTGAAAGAGAAGCAAAGCATAAAAATTTGGAAAACTTGCAGGCTGGCCATGTGGCAGAGAAAGAAAATGGTTTTTGGGGGGAGGAATTCAAGCAGGCTGTGGAGCAACCAGTTGCTAGAGAAATTTGTATAACTGAAAAGGAGCCAAGTGCTGCTAGCTAAGACAATGGAAAATAGGCCTCGAAGGCATTTCTGAGATCTCCCAGGCAGCACTTCCCATTACAGACACAGAGGTCAAGGAGGGAAGAATGGTTTCATGGGCCAGACCCAGGGCTCTGCTGTCCTATGCCGCTTCAGGACACTTCTACCCACATCCAAGCCATTCTGGCTCCAGCCTCAGCTCAAAGGAGCTCAGATACAGCCAAGGCTGCCACTTTGGAGAATAGAAGCCATAAGCCTTGATGGCTTCCACATGGTGTTAAGCTTGTAGGTGCACAGAATGCAAAAATGAAGAATGCTTAGCAACCGAGGTTTCAGAAGATGTTTGAGAAAGCCTGGGTGCTCAGGCAGAAGCCTACTGCATGGGTGGAGCCTTCACAGAGAACCTATACTAGGGTAGTGCCAAGGGGAAATGTGGGGCTGGAGCCCCCACAGAGTCCCCAGTGGGACACTGCCTACTGGAGCTGTGAGAAGGGGGCCATCATCCTCCAGTCCTCAGAATGGTAGATCCACCAGCAGCTTGCACCCTGCATCCAGAAAAGCCACAAGCATTAAACTCCAACCCATAAGAGTAGCCCTGGAGGCTGAACCCTGCAAAGCCACAGGGCAGAGCTGCCCAAGGCCTTAGGAGCCTACCCCTTGCACCAATGTGCCTTAGATGTGGGACATGGAGTCAAAGGAGATTATTTTGGAGGTTTAAATTTTAATGATTGTTCTGTTGGAATTTGAATGTGCATGGGGCCTGTAGCCCCTTTCTTTTGGCCAATTCCTCCCTTTTGGAATGGCAATGTTTATGCAATGTTCATACCTTCATTGTATCTTGGAAGTAAATAACTTGTTTTTATTTTATAGGCACATAAGTAGAAGAGACTTGCCTTGTCTCAGATGAGATTTTGGACGTTTGAGTTAACACTGGAATGAGTTAAGACTTTGGGGGACTGTCAGGAAGGCATGATTGTATTTTGCAATGTGAGAAGAATATGTAACTTGAGAGGGACTAGGGACAGAATGATATAGTTTGGATCTGTATCCCCACCCAAATCATATGTTGAATTGTAATCCCCAATATTGGAGGTAGGGCCTGGTGGAAGGTGTTTTGATCATGGGAGTGGATGCCTCATGGCTTGGTGTTGTCTTTACAATAGGGAGTTAGTTCTCATGCGATCTGGTTGTTTAAAAGTGTGTGGCATCTGCCCCTCCACCTCTCTCCTTCTTCCTCCTGCTTTCACCATGTGATGTGCCTTCTCCCTCTTCACCTTCTGCAGTGATTGTAAGCTTTATGAGACATCCCCAGAAGTTGAGCAGATGCCAGCACCATACTGCCTGTAAAGCCTACAGAACTGTGACCCAATTAAACCTCTTTTCTTTATAAATTACCCAGTCTCAGGTTTTTCTTTATATCAATGCAAGAACAGCCTAATACACATTGTTTCTGGAAAAACCTTAAGCCTCTTTCCTTTACAGACTTAGACTTTTGCTTCTCAAGCAATTCTTTAAAAAATTCTTCAAAATATAGAAATATAAGTAATTGTTTCTGCTATCGATTTTATAAAAATTAGAAACTAAAAATCTGAGCTTTTACTTTTCATTTCAGCCATACTGGATGGTGGACATCTCTGACTCAATGGGCTGAGTGAGGAAAAGGTTATAGGGTAGTGGTATCTACAAAAATTTATCAGGCTGCAGGACTAGAATTTGAACACTGGCATAGTGACCTCAAAGGCTTCATATAACCACTATGTTATGTGCCCCTCAAGAGTTTATCCTTGTTTAAATAAATCCACTTTTCTCTCAATCAAAAAAAAAGAAAGGAAAAATTTTTGGTTATTGAATCCCTCTAATGTGTGTTTGTGAAGTGGGGGGCATTAGATTTAGATGTAGTTACATATTTCTGTATCACTAGAAAAAAGATGGGTTCGTATGCAAAGCCAATTGCTAATTTTAGCCCTCTCTAAGAGTGGATTGAAAATGGGTCCTTGGCCTACTCTTTCTTCTCTGAAGGCATGGATAAAAGATTTTCCCTAATTATTAATACTGTGGGATCAATCAGATTTAAAGTATTTGAATACAGAAGGAAATAAATTAAGACAAAATTCTAGGGTGGTATTTCAGCTTACTTGTTAGAGTTCTAAATGACTCTAAATTTGTTGATCACTATTGGAAGCTTCATGATTCTTCCTATTTCTCAAGAGTGTCATACTGCGTAGAAACCATGTTGACTTACTGATTCATACCCTAAAGGCCCAAAAGAGTTAATTAACAGCTTCTAGAGGTGTGTGTCTTATTAATTAAACACTCACTTATCAGAACATTCAACAAAGCACTATGCAGGGCAACTAAGACCTACATCTCCTCAAACATTCTGAGATGGATAGCGGGGATTCACCATGCCCTACTTCTTAGATGACTGCTTATTTTTCGCCGAGTCTCATCACTTCTCTGCATTCAAAGTATTTTCAGGTGAGGTTTTTTGAAAGTTAAAGTGAAATGACCATACAAACTTTATTGTTAATAGATGTTAGTCATACGTATAGAATGAGATTGAGAGAGAAATAAAGGAATAAATCAGTGTGTGGGTTCCTCACAGGGTGAACCTACCAGTATTCATGATATCCCAAGCTTTAGAAATTTAATACCAAGAAAGTGGTTGGAAGATATAGAGAAATATGTTATGTGACACTACAGATATTGGGTATTCTGATGTTCTAAACAAGTACATTAGACTTTATTGTTCAGCTTTCTGAGCATTAATTCTTCAAGAATCTCATTACTGGAGTAAAAGTTCAGAATTAGGTCTATCTGAATAAAGGAGAGTCCCCATTTGAGGAAATTAGAGTTTCCTACCATTCCATTTACCCCTTGAGGAAAAAATGTGTGCTAAAGACTGATTTTTCTAGAATTTTTACAACTGAAAATATCTTTCAACTGGAATCTTACTTAAAAAATAAGACAAGAGCCATGTAACTAGGCTAACAGGACAATAAGGGTCTTCAGAGGAGCAATTTGTTTAGCTCTCTTTGTTTCACAACAAGGAGACTGTCTTGCATTTTGCAGGTGATCAACAGTGTCAGTACAGGTTAACTGAATAATAAGTTAACTTTCAGAGAAAGAAGAACTTGTAGTTAATATAATTATAGGGCCAAGTTAGAAAATTGTTTGAGAACTGATAAATTTTGGGGAGCACTAATAATAACTCATTTAATTTAGATAATCAATTTATCTGAGTACTCTGATTTTCAATTGTTTTGAATAAGTGGGAATTAACTGGGGGAAAAAACTTCATTTTCTGGATTTGCATGCTGTCCTTCAAATATTTATTCATTTATTCATTCAGTATCTATTTAGTTAGAATTCAATAGCTGCTAAGCAAGGGAAAAACATATAAGAAAAAGAAACACTCTTTGCTGTTCCTCTAGAAAGGAACATCTAATAGTCACAGAAGACTTTGTAGAAGGAAGAATTTAGGCTGTGAGAAAATAAGGATGACTTCACCATTGCTTGAGGATAGGTGAATGGTCATATTATTATATTGTAGAGTAGAACAAGATGTTGGTGGGTGTAAGAAAATAAAATATTTTTTCTCATTTGATGAACCACAGAAACATTCCGAGGAAGAGGCCATGTAAACTAGTGCTTTTCAGACATTTTTAGCCACAGACCACAGAGAAAAATATATTTTGTATTGTGATGCATTGCATACAGACACAAATATCAAAGTGAAACCAATCTCACAAAACAGTACTTATCCTCACTACATGCAGTAAGCCATATTATTTTCTATTCTACTCTATTCTGCTCTAGTGTGCATTGGTTGTGATCTATTGGATGGATGACATGGTACAATCACGACTCACAACTGTAGACAGTTCTGGAGCTTAGGACAGACATGGTGTGAACCACAGCGACTTATGAGTGATCAGCTGTATGAGAAGGCAAGTCACAGGGTGGCCAATTATGAATACCCAGATTCTCAAAGTTGATGATAATTTATCTTTATCGTTCCCTATGGGTCCTTTTCAGACCATGCAGAGTCAGTTTTAGGATTCCAGGAGATCCTTTTCTCTCTGGGCTCTCACCTTCTTCTCTCTTCTTCCCATATTTTCCTTGTTCCTTTATATCACTTTAACCTCCTTCTCAGTATCCTAGCTCCATCCTGAGAGGGTCCCAATCCATTCAGGAAAGGTGGCTGTAGATCCTTACAGTATATCCTCCTGTCCTTGCAGGAGTAGGCTTGGGCTTTTTAAGAGTTTTAGTAGTAGAGAGGCTACAAAACAGACACAGCTTTTTCTTGTTAGCATTGTCCATGTCTTTTAATATAACTTTAATATGTTATTATGTTAATGTAGTCTCCAATCTACTTCATTGTTTTAGGGATGCTAACTCCCCATTTCTGATGTTTTCTCCATGTGCAGAGGCTTGCATAACAACACTAGCCTGTTTCTGTTGCTTCACTCATCCCTTACCAGTGAGGAAAAGGTGAATTCTAATTGATGTGCCTGGCAGCAGAACTGGGCGTGCTGGCTAAGTTCCTTCCTCTTGCCTTTCTCTTAGGACATCCATTCTTGTCTCACCGCGCATGTGGTAAGAGGGGAGCCTATGGTTCTGAGAGGTAGTTTAATTTGGTGAAATATTAAAACTTGTTACATTGGCTGAAAACATTGAGATATTGACAAAGACTGGTATTTGGGGAGCAAAATAGTGCCCCGAGATGTAAATTTCTAGCAGGGCTTCGATCAAGAGGCTTTAGGATTGTGTGATAATTTAATAATGCAGTTTTCAATTTGGCCGATAGGCCATGGAAGTCCTGGTAAGCAAGTACAACCTGAGGCAAAATGTGATTTTAGGAAAAAGGAAGTTTGTAAACATGCTTTCTTTCAGACACTTGGAGGCAGAACAATCTAGCTATTTGACCGTGTTTTTCTGCAAAATCTAGGGTCTAGCACTTCTGACTACAATCAAATTTCCTATTCTATTTATCTGTAAATTTGTCTATCTTTTTTTTTTTTCAATTTATCGACTTTATCTTTTCTTTTTTTTTTTTTTTATTATACTTTAAGTTTTAGGGTACATGTGCACATTGTGCAGGTTAGTTACATATGTATACATGTGCCATGCTGGTACGCTGCACCCACTTACTCGTCATCTAGCATTAGGTATATCTCCCAATGCTATCCCTTCCCCCTCCCCCCTCCCCACCACAGTCCCCAGAGTGTGATATTCCCCTTCCTGTGTCCATGTGATCTCATTGTTCAATTCCCACCTATGAGTGAGAATATGCGGTGTTTGGTTTTTTGTTCTTGCGATAGTTTACTGAGAATGATGATTTCCAATTTCATCCATGTCCCTACAAAGGATATGAACTCATCATTTTTTATGGCTGCATAGTATTCCATGGTGTATATGTGCCACATTTTCTTAATCCAGTCTATCATTGTTGGACATTTGGGTTGGTTCCAAGTCTTTGCTATTGTGAATAATGCCGCAATAAACATACGTGTGCATGTGCCTTTATAGCAGCATGATTTATAGTCACTTGGGTATATACCCAGTAATGGGATGGCTGGGTCAAATGGTATTTCTAGTTCTAGATCCCTGAGGAATCGCCACACTGACTTCCACAATGGTTGAACTAGTTTACAGTCCCACCAACAGTGTAAAAGTGTTCCTATTTCTCCACATCCTCTCCAGCACCTGTTGTTTCCTGACTTTTTAATGATTGCCATTCTAACTGGTGTGAGATGATATCTCATAGTGGTTTTGATTTGCATTTCTCTGATGGCCAGTGATGATGAATATTTTTTCATGTGTTTTTTGGCTGCATAAATGTCTTCTTTTGAGAAGTGTCTGTTCATGTCCTTTGCCCACTTTTTGATGGGGTTGTTTGTTTTCTTCTTGTAAATTTGTTTGAGTTCACTGTAGATTCTGGATATTAGCCCTTGGTCAGATGAGTAGGTTGCGAAAATTTTCTCCCATGTTGTAGGTTGCCTGTTCACTCTGATGGTAGTTTCTTTTGCTGTGCAGAAGCTCTTTAGTTTAATTAGATCCCATTTGTCAATTTTGGCTTTTGTTGCCATTGCTTTTGGTGTTTTAGACATGAAGTCCTTGCCAACGCCTATGTCCTGAATGGTAAGGCCTAGGTTTTCTTCTAGGGTTTTTATGGTTTTAGGTCTAACATTTAAATCTTTAATCCATCTTGAATTGATTTTTGTATAAGGTGTAAGGAAGGGATCCAGTTTCAGCTTTCTACATATGGCTAGCCAGTTTTCCCAGCACCATTTATTAAATAGGGAATCCTTTCCCCATTGCTTGTTTTTCTCAGGTTTGTCAAAGATCAGATAGTTGTAGGTAAGCGGTGTTATTTCTGAGGGCTCTGTTCTGTTCCATTGATCTATATCTCTGTTTTGGTACCAGTACCATGCTGTTTTGGTTACTGTAGCCTTGTAGTATAGTTTGAAGTCAGGTAGTGTGATGCCTCCAGCTTTGTTCTTTTGGCTTAGGATTGACTTGGCGATGCGGGCTCTCTTTTGGTTCCATATGAACTTTAAAGTAGTTTTTTCCAATTCTGTGAAGAAAGTCATTGGTAGCTTGATGGGGATGGCATTGAATCTGTAAATTACCTTGGGCAGTATGGCCATTTTCACGATATTGATTCTTCCTACCCATGAGCATGGAATGTTCTTCCATTTGTTTGTATCCTCTTTTATTTCCTTGAGCAGTGGATTGTAGTTCTCCTTGAAGAGGTGCTTCACATCCCTTGTAAGTTGGATTCCTAGGTATTTTATTCTCTTTGAAGCAATTGTGAATGGGAGTTCACTCATGATTTGGCTCTCTGTTTGTCTGTTGTTGGTGTATAGGAATGCTTGTGATTTTTGTACATTGATTTTGTATCCTGAGACTTTGCTGAAGTTGCTTATCAGCTTAAGGAGATTTTGGGCTGAGATGATGGGGTTTTCTAGATAAACAATCATGTCGTCTGCAAACAGGGACAATTTGACTTCCTCTTTTCCTAATTGAGTACCCTTTATTTCCTTCTCCTGCCTGATTGCCCTGGCCAGAACTTCCAACACTATGTTGAATAGGAGCGGTGAGAGAGGGCATCCCTGTCTTGTGCCAGTTTTCAAAGGGAATGCTTCCAGTTTTTGCCCATTCAGTATGATATTGGCTGTGGGTTTGTCATAGATAGCTCTTATTATTTTGAAATACGTCCCATCAATACCTAATTTATTGAGAGTTTTTAGCATGAAGGGTTGTTGAATTTTGTCAAAGGCTTTTTCTGCATCTATTGAGATAATCATGTGGTTTTTGTCTTTGGCTCTGTTTATATGCTGGATTACATTTATTGATTTGCGTATATTGAACCAGCCTTGAATCCCAGGGATGAAGCCCACTTGATCATGGTGGATAAGCTTTTTGATGTGCTGCTGGATTCGGTTTGCCAGTATTTTATTGAGGATTTTTGCATCAATGTTCATCAAGGATATTGGTCTAAAATTCTCTTTTTTGGTTGTGTCTCTGCCCGGCTTTGGTATCAGAATGATGCTGGCCTCATAAAATGAGTTAGGGAGGATTCCCTCTTTTTCTATTGATTGGAATAGTTTCAGAAGGAATGGTACCAGTTCCTCCTTGTACCTCTGGTAGAATTCGGCTGTGAATCCATCTGGTCCTGGACTCTTTTTGGTTGGTAAACTATTGATTATTGCCACAATTTCAGCTCCTGTTATTGGTCTATTCAGAGATTCAACTTCTTCCTGGTTTAGTCTTGGGAAAGTGTATGTGTCGAGGAATGTATCCATTTCTTCTAGATTTTCTAGTTTATTTGCGTAGAGGTGTTTGTAGTATTCTCTGATGGTAGTTTGTATTTCTGTGGGATCGGTGGTGATATCCCCTTTATCATTTTTTATTGCGTCTATTTGATTCTTCTCTCTTTTTTTCTTTATTAGTCTTGCTAGCGGTCTATCAATTTTGTTGATCCTTTCAAAAAACCAGCTCCTGGATTCATTGATTTTTTGAAGGGTTTTTTGTGTCTCTATTTCCTTCAGTTCTGCTCTGATTTTAGTTATTTCTTGCCTTCTGCTAGCTTTTGAATGTGTTTGCTCTTGGTTTTCTAGTTCTTTTAATTGTGATGTTAGGGTGTCAATTTTGGATCTTTCCTGCTTTCTCTTGTGGGCATTTAGTGCTATAAATTTCCCTCTACACACTGCTTTGAATGCATCCCAGAGATTCTGGTATGTTGTGTCTTTGTTCTCGTTGGTTTCAAAGAACATCTTTATTTCTGCCTTCATTTCGTTATGTACCCAGTAGTCATTCAGGAGCAGGTTGTTCAGTTTCCATGTAGTTGAGCGGCTTTGAGTGAGATTCTTAATCCTGAGTTCTAGTTTGATTGCACTGTGGTCTGAGAGATAGTTTGTTATAATTTCTGTTCTTTTACATTTGCTGAGGAGAGCTTTACTTCCAAGTATGTGGTCAATTTTGGAATAGGTGTGGTGTGGTGCTGAAAAAAATGTATATTCTGTTGATTTGGGGTGGAGAGTTCTGTAGATGTCTATTAGGTCCGCTTGGTGCAGAGCTGAGTTCAATTCCTGGGTATCCTTGTTGACTTTCTGTCTTGTTGATCTGTCTAATGTTGACAGTGGGGTGTTAAAGTCTCCCATTATTAATGTGTGGGAGTCTAAGTCTCTTTGTAGGTCACTCAGGACTTGCTTTATGAATCTGGGTGCTCCTTTATTGGGTGCATATATATTTAGGATAGTTAGCTCCTCTTGTTGAATTGATCCCTTTACCATTATGTAATGGCCTTCTTTGTCTCTTTTGATCTTTGTTGGTCTAAAGTCTGTTTTATCAGAGACTAGGATTGCAACCCCTGCCTTTTTTTGTTTTCCATTTGCTTGGTAGATCTTCCTCCATCCTTTTATTTTGAGCCTATGTGTGTCTCTGCACATGAGATGGGTTTCCTGAATACAGCACACTGATGGGTCTTGACTCTTTATCCAACTTGCCAGTCTGTGTCTTTTAATTGGAGAATTTAGTCCATTTACATTTAAAGTTAATATTGTTATGTGTGAATTTGATCCTGTCATTATGATGTTAGCTGGTGATTTTGCTCGTTAGTTGATGCAGTTTCTTCCTAGTCTTGATGGTCTTTACATTTTGGCATGATTTTGCAGCGGCTGGTACCGGTTGTTCCTTTCCATGTTTAGCGCTTCCTTCAGGAGTTCTTTTAGGGCAGGCCTGGTGGTGACAAAATCGGTCAGCATTTGCTTGTCTGTAAAGTACTTTATTTCTCCTTCACTTATGAAGCTTAGTTTGGCTGGATATGAAATTCTGGGTTGAAAATTCTTTTCTTTAAGAATGTTGAATATTGGCCCCCACTCTCTTCTGGCTTGTAGGGTTTCTGCCGAGAGATCCGCTGTTAGTCTGATGGGCTTCCCTTTGAGGGTAACCCGACCTTTCTGTCTGGCTGCCCTTAACATTTTTTCCTTCATTTCAACTTTGGTGAATCTGACAATTATGTGTCTTGGAGTTGCTCTTCTCGAGGAGTATCTTTGTGGCGTTCTCTGTATTTCCTGAATCTGAACGTTGGCCTGCCTTGCTAGATTGGGGAAGTTCTCCTGGATAATATCCTGCAGAGTGTTTTCCAACTTGGTTTCATTCTCCGCATCACTTTCAGGTACACCAATCAGACGTAGATTTGGTCTTTTCACATAGTCTCATATTTCTTGGAGGCTTTGCTCATTTCTTTTTATTCTTTTTTCTCTAGACTTCCCTTCTCGCTTCATTTCATTCATTTCATCTTCCATTGCTGATACCCTTTCTTCCAGTTGATCGCATCGGCTCCTGAGGCTTCTGCATTCTTCACGTAGTTCTCGAGCCTTGGTTTTCAGCTCCATCAGCTCCTTTAAGCACTTCTCTGTATTGGTTATTCTAGTTATACATTCTTCTAAATTTTTTTCAAAGTTTTCAACTTCTTTGCCTTTGGTTTGAATGTCCTCCCGTAGCTCAGAGTAATTTGATCGTCTGAAGCCTTCTTCTCTCAGCTCGTCAAAATCATTCTCCATCCAGCTTTGTTCCGTTGCTGGTGAGGAGCTGCGTTCCTTTGGAGGAGGAGAGGCGCTCTGCATTTTAGAGTTTCCTGTTTTTCTGTTCTGTTTTTTCCCCATCTTTGTGGTTTTATCTACTTTTGGTCTTTGATGATGGTGATGTACAGATGGGTTTTTGGTGTGGATGTCCTTTCTGTTTGTTAGTTTTCCTTCTAACAGACAGGACCCTCAGCTGCAGGTCTGTTGGAATACCCTGCCCTGTGAGGTGTCAGTGTGCCCCTGCTGGGGGGTGCCTCCCAGTTAGGCTGCTCGGGGGTCAGGGGTCAGGGACCCACTTGAGGAGGCAGTCTGCCCGTTCTCAGATCTCCAGCTGCGTGCTGGGAGAACCACTGCTCTCTTCAAAGCTGTCAGACAGGGACATTTAAGTCTGCAGAGGTTACTGCTGTCTTTTTGTTTGTCTGTGCCCTGCCCCCAGAGGTGGAGCCTACAGAGGCAGGCAGGCCTCCTTGAGCTGTGGTGGGCTCCACCCAGTTCGAGCTTCCCGGCTGCTTTGTTTACCTAATCAAGCCTGGGCAATGGCGGGCGCCCCTCCCCCAGCCTCGCTGCCGCCTTGCAGTTTGATCTGACTGCTGTGCTAGCAATCAGCGAGATTCCGTGGGTGTAGGACCCTCCGAGCCAGGTGTGGGATATAGTCTCGTGGTGCGCCGTTTTTTAAGCCGGTCTGAAAAGCGCAATATTCGGGTGGGAGTGACCCGATTTTCCAGGTGAGTCCGTCACCTCTTTCTTTGACTCGGAAAGGGAACTCCCTGACCCCTTGCGCTTCCCAGGTGAGGCAATGCCTCGCCCTGCTTCGGCTCGTGCCCGGTGCGCGCACCCACTGGCCTGCGCCCACTGTCTGGCACTCCCTAGTGAGATGAACCCGGTACCTCAGATGGAAATGCAGAAATCACCGTCTTCTGTGTCGCTCACGCTGGGAGCTGTAGGCCGGAGCTGTTCCTATTCAGCCATCTTGGCTCCTCCCTATCTTTTCTTAAATTTTTTATTTTTTAGAGACAGAATCTCTCTCTGTCACCCAGGCTGGAGTGCAGTGGCACAATCATAGCTCTAACTGCAACCTCAAACTCCTGGGCTCAAGTGATCCTCCTACCTTAGCTTCCCAAGTAGCTTGGACTACAAGCACATGCCACCACACCCAGCCAAATAAATTACTATATTTTGTTTGTTTGTTTGCTTCTGCAGAGTCAGAGTCATGCTCTATTACCCAGGCTGGTCTTGATCCCTTGGCCTGAAATGATCCTTCTGCATTGGCCTCTCAAAGTGCTGGGATTACAGGCATGAGCCACCATGCTTGGCCAAGAGTAATTTTAAGCTTGTGTAGCTTGTCCACAGTTTCAAGACCTACCTCTTGTTATAAGGTCCCAAGAGGTCTCAAGTTAGCTCTGGATTTTTAAAGACATAAGATCTGATCATAGTTCCAGAATTCAGAGGCCAAAACTGTGGATTGAGCTATAGAAGTATGGTAGAATTTAATTAAAAAAAAAAAACCACAAGAAGAAATAGAGCCTTTTTAGATAAAATAAAAGCCATTTTCTAGGGATGAAGCAGGGAAACAATTCATTGAAGTTACTGTCAACCTAAAGGCTATTTAAAAGGCTTGGAATGAGATTATCTCTAGGGATTATAAAGGAGAAAAGTGTAGTGGTTTCTCAAGTGTGCTTCAATCTTACTGTGGGAATGAAAGAGTGGAAATATAAGCTAGAAGGAGAGAAACATTTCCGTAGGAGAAAGATTGAGATATTTGGATGGACATAGATGAAGAAGAAAATGAAATATTGAAGGCTAGTATTGACTGTAGGTTAAGCAACTATATCTAACTGTCTGCAAGGAGAAAATTGTCAAAAGGAGATATATTTTAGTAGCTACTAAAATTTAGTATGGTGACAGGGCTCAGAGACATCCAACAGAGGAAGATAGGCAAGATTTTTAGAGAGAAGACTAGAACAGACTCTATCAGAAGGAGCCAAAACTGTAAGAAATTCATTCAATACCATTGACAGAGTCTGTAGTGAAAGCAATTGGGGTACTGCCCTTGAAAGAATGGACCAGCTATAATAAATGGTACAAAAATCTTGACAGAATTAACAAGAGAAAACCAGAAAAATGTGCACTATTATTGGATATATAAAGTACAGGTGGACGGCTTGGCCAGTGGATAATTTTCACCGACTCAGAACTTGCTGTTTTGTTTTACTCATGGAAGAATCCTCCATACAGTTTTGAGGAATATGTTAGAATAGAAACATGTCTAGGTCACAAAGCAAAGAAAATAAAGGAAGTAAAGTTGACTTTCGATTCCATCAAACCATTCTAGTCTGCATATATTCAAGAAGGAAAAGATCAAACTAAATATTTTAACATATTAGAAACTCATCTGAGTTTCCTGAAGGGAACCACAAGATTAGACATAACAGACATATTGCAAATGAAAAAGACAGGAAAGCTGTTTAAAACTGGGAACATTCAGAAGCTAAGGCAAGACAGCATCACAAGGGGCCTGTGTCATGGGTATTGGTCTGCCCTAGAGTCTTAAGGGTTCAAGCTTTTAAAAACCTCAGTAGCAGCTACAGTTCAAGAATCATCTTAGGTCTTTCTCCAAATGCAACTATAGTGTGTGGGAATCAGGGGCACAACTTCTCTGTGAAACCTATTTAATTATCTTAATTCAAGCCTTCTCAATTTTGGCACTATTGACATTTTGGGCAAAGTAATTCCTTGTTGTGTGTGTGGAGTTGCTTTCCTGTGCATTGTAGGCAGTTTAGCAACATCTCTGGTGTCTAAGCCCTAGATTCCATTAGCATACCCTCCCCACCACAAGTTGTGAGAATAAATCATGTCTCTAGACACTGTCAAATATGCACTGCAGATAAAAATCATTCCTGGTTCAGAACCACTGACCAAAGTAATTCCATGACAAAAGGCAGTGGAAGAAGCCAGTGAGCAATGGAATGAAAATGTCTGCACAAAAGATACTTTGGGTTTTATAATGTGGAGTTAGCCTTAAATTTATCATTGGTGAACTAGAAACAGAGTCCAAAGGGGAAAAGGAATTTAAAAAACTGAATATGCTGATTCAGAAAGAAAGTCATCCAAAATTCGACTTTAGAGCTAATGCTACCAGTATTATAAACTTCTCAACTTTGCAGGAAGGCAAGATTTATCCCACACATCTTCCTATGAGAGGTGAAAACATGCATAAGTGTCACCCCCAATTCCCCTCTCCCTGGTCCTCCAATGTGGTCAATACATAATGACAAAAATAGTCTCTTTGTCAGAGAGTTCTCCCATTGTGTTGTGTTTCAAAATTTGTGGACTCTGAAATCTGCCATAAAAGACTGGCATCCTAGTTAAGCAGACAGCAGGATTTTGAAAATCTACCTGGCATCCCTCAGATACTATGAAGTCTCTGCTATGATCTTTGAAAACACTTAAGGCGTTTGTCTAAGAATATAATTTAGCCCGGAATAACTGCTTAGGAGATGAGGATTACTTTATATTTTGAATTTAATTGAAGATGGAGTCAGGGCTGTCTGCATTTCTTAGTAACCCCTTGGAATTTTGAAAAGTAGGGCTCATCAGATATTCTGGAATAAATTCAGATCCACAGGCTTTAAAGAAACTATACCTCATTCATTAGAAGACAGAAATTGCTGTACCTGCTAAAAAAAAACAACTCCATCAAGTCTTCTAATAGAGAAGCTCTGTAGTTGTGACTGTGCAGAATAAGAAGTCAGACCTTAATTTAACTTGAAATATTAATATTTGTAATTTATCTTTCAATGGTAGGATAATTTTCATTTGGTCTTCAATTTTATTTGGTTTAATTTGGGATACTTTAAAAGTGGGTCATATAAGTGTTTTCAATTTCTTAATATCTTGGGAGATTAATAATGGGAGAGAGTTTATATTCAAATTTGAGGACTCTTACTGCTGTCATTTTATTATTGGAGTACCTTTGATCTCATTGCAGAACCTCTGCTGGCTGTTAGTTAATGTGGCGGGAAGTAATTCGGAATTAGAAATAGAATAGCAAGTGAAGGTTAGGATTTGAATAATAGAGTGGTCCTAGAAGTTTCAACTATTGCATGACTTTGATCCATTTCAGAACATTTTGGAGGCAAAATCTATTCTTAGCTGACCCAATAAATTCCTAAATGAGGCAATGGTTGCTGCTGTAGAGTAGTCTTTTGAAAATGGAGTTGATCTGTCCTGATATTGTGCGAACACCTTTTGGGGGTTAACTCCATTTGTAGTTTTTCACTGGCTTGACGGTTACTCCAATGGCTTTAGGGAATGAAAGCCTGAGTAAGGTTGAGTGTGGGAACATTTGTTCTCCTTTTCTCACATTTCCTTCAATGTGGACGGACATCCATTAGTGCAACACTCTTGGCTGCTCGTTTCCTACTTCCTCCAGGTGCTGGTGGGCTGATTTCTAATTCATCTGACAGAGGAATGAGCTGTTCCAGCTCCGTCCCTTCCTCTCGCCCTTTTCTCCTGAGCAAGCTACCTGCAGAAAGCTTGATTTGAAGTATGATTCTTTGTGTTCTCAGTTTGTCAGCAATAGCCATCTCTGGGAGGCCCTGAGGATGTTCAGCACCACCTGTCCAGTTCTGAGGTTTGATCATAATGTGGATGGTTATCCCTGTCCTGTTTCTCTTCTGTCTCTTAAGTGACTTGGAATTCAGGAAGGGAGAGAAAGGTGCAATTTGTAAGTCTTTTTAAACTCCAAAAGATCCCCTATCCATTAAGAAAGGAATGAGAGAGTAGGCAATAGAAAACTCCATCCCACTGCTAGAATTGAATCCGTTTCTGAATGTTTTGCTCCAGGTAGTTTTTGGTTTCTGAGCTGAGGTGGTCTACACCATGGTGGTCCACATAGGGTAGTCCTACTACCGTAGCTGGCCACTGAGGATTTTAACTTATCTTGACTGCAGGTGACAAAATGTCCTTTTCCTTTTAAGTAAGCTGAGGAGAAGTTAGACCTTTCTTTTTTCCCCCAGAGCAACTTTTACTAAGGGGAGACATTTCTGACTCTAATAAAAAAGAAATTGATGTTTAGCCAAAATTTAATTTGGCTGCTACAGGCTCCTTTACTCACTTCACTCTTTTTCTTATAAGGAAATGGACTCTACAGAAAACAGCTGAAACTTCCAGTCTTTTAGATTTAGATTGGTACTATTTCTTGACCAGGTGGAGTTTAAAAATCCTTATAAAACCAGGTTCTTTCTCTTCTGTTTTGTCAATTAACTTTTATTTATAATTGACACAAAATAATTATATGTACATATAGATTACAGTGTGATGTTTCAATCATGTATACATTGTATAATGATAAAATCCTGCTTCCCTGTCTTCTATAATTGGAATAAGAGCAGCTATGGAGACATGCATAGTACTTTAGTCAAGGGGGATGGTTTTCCAATATTCTGTCAGTACAGGCATGATTCACACCACAGATAAAGATCCTTCCTTCATACTAGGCTGCCTGCCCTTCATAAATAGTCTGTACACGTCTCCATGGTGCCAGGTTTCTGAGCTGTGTGTCCTGAAACAGCGGGCTACTTCAGTTTCCCATCTTCCTTTCCTCATTTAAGCCAAAAACCAGGCCAAATCACACCCTGAGGATAATGAGCAAACACCCAATTATGTCCTCCATGGCAGAGATTCTGCTATTTAGAAGATGGAGGAAGTGTTTGGCTCTAATCTGTTCCCTCTGGGAACTGTTCTGATTTTCTAGAGGATTGGAAAACACCTCCCTATAGCAGTTATTTCAGAGAAGTTCTCTGGCTCACTATCCGTTTCTTTCATCATACCATATTGTCTAGTAAAATCTGAAAACGCCTCTTTATATATTTCTCCTGCTGAGTGACATACACAGAGATGTTCGCTGCAGTAGATCCCATCAATAGAGTAGTGTCAGGATATAAGCCTACGTTGCTTTAAGATGTTCCCTAACAATATGATGCTCTACAAGTATCTTAAATATACAGACCATAGTTTTAGAAGAAGGTCCCAAGTATACCAACTTTGCCTTTAGCCAGCTGGTGACTTTGGGCAGTCACTAAACAACTTCAAGCTTCAGTTTCCTAATATGTTAAAAAAAGACAATAGATATCCACTTGAATACGTGATGTTAAAGTAATATGATAGATGTAAAAGTGATTGAAAAGTTGAAGGGATTTTTGGAATATTAGGCATCCGAAATGTCGGATGACCACAACCAGGGAAAAGTAAGGCACTTGATAATGAGTGTTTGGTTAATGTGCATTTTATGAATCTCCCATTGTATTGAGTGAGGCACTGGGGACACAGAAGTTACTCTAAAATACCTCTCAATGTGATTATCACATTGTGAATAGTGAAAGGATTGTTTTTAGACTCAGCTTTCAACAGGATCCAGTATGTCTTTCTGAAGCTGGAGTGGCCTTCAGATAAAACTTTTAAAAAATGTTGATAGTGAGTTAAAACAGTCAAAACCATGTGTTTATTTTGCTCAGTCTTTGATTCTTCACAGCTGGGCACTGCTTTGACTCTCCTTCCATACAGGGAAAAGACTCATGGGGGCCTGTAATAGGCCTTTACCTAGACCGGTGTTTCTCAAGTTGTTAAAATGAAGATTCTAATTCAGTGTGTAAGGATCGGGGCCCAAGATACTGCATTTCCAGCAAGCTCCCACGTGATGCTGAAGTTGTTAGGTTAGGGACCTCACTTTGAATAACAAGGCAATGCTATGACAAGAGATAGGAAGGGAAGTTAGCTGTCTTTCTAAGAAGGTCGTAAAAGGAGAAAGAAAAAGGGAAACTACTCTTTTACTCAAAACATACATTGGAATTAATGAGTTTCCAGTAGGGAAAAACAGTGCTGTGTTTACAGCCTAGCACCTCTAGCTTGAAAAGCATCATAGCTGTGTAGAATACTTCATGAAATTCATGGGAAAACATATTCGCTGATCATATTTTAAGAATTCTTTGTAAAGCTTAACAGCTAAAAAGAGTTAAACAAATATGGTGCACATTCTTTTGCCCATTGGTGTCAATTAATTGGTTTACAGGAAGAGTTGCCTCTCAATATTATTATCATTGTTATAGTCAATATCTCCATCATGAAAAACATCTTTTTAGAGTATATCATTAACTGGTTCCATTCTGTATCCTATCCAAAGTCTATCAAATAATTTGTGCCATATAGCCCACATTGGGATATCAGCCTTGCCTGGGTAAATAAAAATATTCAACCCATTAGAGACAGTTTCTGTCTCGTATGCAAGAAACTAGTATGAGAATCAAGAAACAAATAAAATATTTATTAGAGTGTTTTTTTCTTCTTTGATGTTAAGTAGGGAAAAGCTGATAGGATTAGAACACCCATTAGCTTTCAGTACTTTCGGTATCCCTTCCATATTTTTCAAGATCATAATCAATGATGAATCTGATGTGATGACCATCAGGAACAAGAACAAAGTGCCCCAGTATTGAAACCCCCCTCTTTTTATAATAAAAATGTTCACAATAGGATCTCATTAAATTAAGTTAATTGAGGTTGGGTGAATCTGAATGAATGTGAAATATGAATTAATGGCAGAGTTTAAAAACATATTACCTTCAAATATCTATAATAACTAAAATGAGGCTCAAAGAGGACATTTTAATGAATAAATAAGAATACAATAATCAGCTAATCACTTGATATGATAAATAGATGCTTCTGAAGTGTTTTAGGGTATTGGAAATTTGTTTTTCAAAGTCAAACTATTTTATTACTTTCTTTTCACCATTAACATGTATGTTGGCATTTTAAGTTCAACCAACCAAGCAAACGAGGAAAAAAATCCTAGTCGTCCTTTAGAATATACCACATGATAGAGCTAGAAATAATGAAGTTTTACTGACATTGCTGTTTGCTTTTCTGTTTAGCTCAGGTCCATGAGCACATGTTTTCATTTTATTTTGAACAAGTCAGGAGGTCGTTTTTAGGTGGCATAAGAATATGCATGGTCCACCTTTCTGCCACTTAACATATATAAATTTTCCTTGCGTTCCTAGTTTTCCAGTGTTGTTTTGAAGCAGGCGATGGTATGCTCCCAGATGCTTGCATTCTGAGGTTCTTGTCTATAGGTGGAGCCGCCTATCTGGGGTTTGATGAAAACTCTTTCACTGATGATTCTATTTTCACATTTTTAAAAATAATCTCCCAATTAACTGCTTCAATATGTTTATGAAATTTCTAACCTGATAATACCAACAGGCGTAACATTTGGTGGAGATATTTTGATGTGAGCGGAGCTGGTAGTGGTAATACAGCAATAATTGCCGGCTCATTTACGGACTATTTAGGTCGTGCAGTGAGCCAGATGAGAACAGCTAATGAGCACAGCTTCTTGCTGTAATTAGTCGAACAGTGGTGGCTCACAGATGATTTACAGTTTGCAAAAAAAATCTGTGTATTTACTGAAGTGCTTATGTATTCTGTAAAGTTGTGACAAAGTAACAACTTGGGGATGTTGTGCTTTCTGCTCCCACATATTCTTCAGAGAGATTAAACAATAATGCTATCAGCACCCACAGCTTTGGCGGCGAGTGGTGCAAGTGACAGGCGGCTTTAGGTTTTCTCTTGGCTTGTTTCTCACCCAGGGTTTCTTTCATGTTCCCACAGTTTCTTTCACATGCCTCTTTAACAATGTGGTAGGTACAACGAAGGATCTCTACAGCTTTTTCATCGTGCTTGCCATAGAGTGCGATTGTTGGGGCTGTTATGGCTCTTCTTTGGTAGTCAGATTTTAAAAACTCCAAGCAGCTGGGTAAGCATCTCAAATAGCTGCTGAACATAGTGCCCTGTCTTTAAAACGTCCATTCTATGTTTCTGGAGAAGACTGAGGTCAGAAAGCTATCCCATATCAAATAGAAAGTGGACCAATTATTGCAGATTTGGAGGGGGGTTCTCAATTTGGAAAGCATTTTGTTAAGGAAAAAATTGGTCTGGGGTTGCCCTTGGTTTTGGAATTACGCCAGAGGCATGACTTTAAATCTCTGTGATTGATTAGCTTAAATGCTCTCAAGGAAAGACAGTACTGCCATTTCTCTTTAGAATCTTCGTATTTCTCCTTAATTTCTTTTCTTGCAATCAGGTGTTATTTTTATTCTGCTCTTGGAAGAAGTAACTTATTAATATATTTGGTTAAACTTAAATGTTGCCAGCCTGCATGGTAACCACACTCTGACCACTATGGCTGCCAGAACTCAGTCTTTTTAAAAAATTGTTTTAGAGACAAGGTCTCGCTTTGTTGCCTAGGCTGGAGGGCAAGTGGCACAATCATAGCTCACTACAGCCTTGAACTCCTGGGCTTGAGCAGCCTCCAGGACTACAAGCACACACCACCGCTCCTGGCTTAATTTTTCTATTTTTTTTTTTTTCCAGAAATGAGGGGGCGGGTCTCACTTTGTTACCCAGGCTAGTCTTGAACTCCTGGACTCAAACAGTCCTCACACCTTAGCCTTCTGAGTGGTAAGGATTACAGGCATGAGCCACTGCACCTGGCTCGATTGTGTGTCCTGAAATCTCATTGAAAACAGGTTTTCTTTGTGAATATATCTGATGAGCACTCCAGCAAGAAAAAGCAATGAGAGGGGATGAGAATCTCTTAGGGTATCTTTGAATGATTGAATGATGAATAGAATTCATATATTTTGCCCTGACTTAGATTTGTATTTATAGTAAGTGAGAAGTGTGTAAGCAGAGGGGTTCTAAACTTATTTGAAACTGGTAAATAGCATTTAAAGACAAAAACATGGACCGAAGAAGTATATGAGGAAGTAATAATGTTTATTGTCAAGATTAGGCAGAATTAGGAGTAAGGAACTCAGCATGATGACTACTGGGCCTCTGTTTCTCCAATGTGAGAAAATGGGACTGTCTTACTAACACAACAGGCAACAGAATCAGTTTCATTCTTATTGTTCTTCTACTCTTACACAATTTGCCATCTTTATATCTTTCCTTAGTTGCTTCCATTAATCTCTATTAGTGAATCAACAATGAAAAAAAATCCATCCTGACACCATATTCCATATACTTTTTTAAAAATAAGTACTAACTGATAGCCAACTCAGGGCAAGTTCATTCTGGAAAGTTTATAAAACATACAATGGTTTGGGTGTAGCCAAAAAGTCAAAAGGACATTAACACTTTTTTTTGTTGATGAGAAACTGTCAAGTCCTCCTTTTCTAGAAATGTGGTTATTTTGACGGCCTAATGGCATTTACTTATACATAAAGGAAGCTCTCTGCCTCACTCTGCCCATGGTAATTCACTCAGCAAACCAGACACTTTATATCCTTCAGGAGGGAAAAAAAAGGAATAATGCCTTGAAATTAAGTAGCTCAAGAGAGATCTGACCAAATTCTTAGCAGAAACATGGCACAGCAAACAATACTCTAAACTTCAGGCCATGGAAATGATACGCTGTGAGCAGGGAAAGCCTCGCTTTCTTAATCTGTAAAATACAGACAATACTAGGTACTGTGAGAAGTTAGGGAAGATGGAGTACCTAGCATAGTGCCTGGCATTTAGTAGATATTCAATTAAAAAGTAGCTATTACTGTCATTAGTAATAATTTTTATTACAGATGTAACTTGCTAGAAAAGCTAGTCACTCTCAAAAAGTTGCCCAAATATACTTATATGACAATTATGCTCATTTAAGAGTTATTAAATGTCCTTTGAAATAGGTTATTAAACAAAATGCATGTGGACATAAGGTACACCATTAGAAAGACACGTTACTTGATGGCCTCTAAGTAAGGAGAAATGTGATTCACACCACAGAGACTATCTACAACTAATAATAATAATAAAAACATTTAGGCAAATTTTCTACTACGCTAACGTTTCGGCAATTTTTTCCTTTACTTTAGTCTTTTATGACATTTTACCTTAGAAATAAGTGTTAAACTTAACACTATTCTTTTAAAAGGAAGCATGCTATAGCTAACTTCCAACTATTTATCATCTATATGCTTGTCTTTTCGACTTCTCTACTGACTGGATGCATATTTGTATCGTTACCTAGAAAATATAGTATCAAGATTCTATTGCTCCAGTTAAGAATTGTTGAACAAGTCTGGGGAAAATTTGACACTAGAGAGAATTTTTTCCTTTTGATTTATGACAATGCTGAAACATACGCTTGGTTATGAATCTTCATGGCAGTTACTTACTGAGATTAAACTTCACATATGAACATCTATGAGCAAATCCCCTTGGACATTCTCAATGTTGTGAAACGCGAAAGTTATTTTTCTTCACGTGGATCTTCTAAGAGTCTGTGAGGCTATTGTGTAATCATCTTAAGCTAGATGACGAAATGACACACACACACCCCTAAACAAAACACAGTAAGACATAGTTATGGCACCTTCGAAAGTTAATTGAACTTACAGGATATGAGACTAAAAGTCTATTATGAAAAAAAATTATGAACCTTTACATGGCTAGGATTTTAAAAAATTATCTCAAGGAGGTAGTTTTAAAATGCTTGTCAGTGACCATAGAATATTTAATTTATATGAGAGGTAACGTAGTGAAAAAAATGGTGGAAGTAAAATATACAAAAAATACTTATCTGAAATTGTTATCAAAGAAATTTTAAAAGTAAGGTGCCATTTTGTACTTATAAAATTGTCAGAAACTTAAGAGGATGTATATTAACTGATATAAATATGTAGAAAAGGATACTTGCATACTTATTTTTACAGCAGTGTTAAAATGTAGTTGATGTACACTACTGCGCATATTTTAAGTATATAACTTGATGAGTTATGACATACCTGTCATACCTGTGAAACCATTGCCATACCAAGATAACGAACATATCCATCATCCCCAAGAGTTTCCTTGCGCCCCTTTATAATTGATCCATCTCTCCTTCTCCCCAGGCAATTAGTGATCTGCTTTCTGTCACCATAAATTAGGTAACATTTTCTGGAATTTTCTATAAATATAATCAAAAAGTAGGTAGCTGTGTATTGTCTTGCTCCGATCACTCAGCATAATTATTTTAAGATTCATCCATGTTGGATGTATGAATAGTTTTTTCTTTTTTACTTCCATGGTATGGCTATAACACAATTTGTTTACCACCTGATGATGGCCATTTGGGGTTTTTTTAGACTTTTTAGTTTTTGAGGGGGTAGCTATATAAAGCTGCTTTGAATGTTAGTGTACAAATCTTTATGTGGATATATGTTTTCATTTCCTGGGTAAATATATTAGAGTTGGGCTGGGCGTGGTGGCTCATGCCTGTAATCCCAGCACTTTGGAAGGCTGAGGCAGGCAGATTGCCTGAGATCAGGAGTTCGAGACCAGCCTGGCCAACATGGTGAAACCCCGTCTCTACTAAAAATACAAAAATTAGCCAGGCATGGTGGCGAGTGCCTGGTATCTCAGTTACTTGGGAGGCTGAGGCAGAAGAATCGCTTGAACCTGGGAGGTGGAGGTTGCAGTGACCCAACATGGTACCACTGCACTCCAGCCTGGGCGACAGACTGTTTAAAAAAAAAAAAAAGTTGAAGTTGAATGGAAAGGTCATAGTGTAGGTATATGTTTAACTTTTGAAGACTGTCAGGCTGTTTTCCAAAGTAAGACTTTTTAGCAGTATATTAGAGTTCCAGATGCTCCACCTCCATGCTAGCACTTGGTATGATTATTTGGAGTTTTAAAATTTTTTTCTATTTTTAATTTTATGTATTATAATAGGTATGTGATGGCATCTCACTGTGGTTTCATTTTACGTAAGTTCTCCAACTGTGTTATCATTATCAAAATTAAGTATTCTAAGTCCTTTCCATTTCCACATATATTTTAGAATCAGCTTAATAATTCTTATCAAAAAACCCAAAGGGATTTTTATTAGAATGAGATTAAATCCATAGATCAATTTGTGAAGAATTAAAATCTTGGCAACATAGTGTATCTCTCCATATATTTAGGTCTCTTTAATTTCTCTCATCAATGTTTTCTACTTTTCAGCATATAGGTCTTGTACATATTTGGTGAAATATATCTCTAATAATTTTACATTTTTGGTGGCATTATACATGATTTTTTTAGATTGATTTAATTTTAATTTCCAATTGCATTTTGTTGTTATATAGAAATACAATTAACTTTTCTTTATTTATCTTGCATCTTGAATTCCTTTAAATTTACTATTAGTTGTCACATTTGGGACAGGTTTCTTAGGTCTTTCTACATAGACAATAATGCTGTCTGAAAATAAATATGGTTTTATTTATACCTTTCCAGTCTATATTTAATCTCTCATTGCATTGTTTAGGAACTTCAAGACCATGTATATTAGAAGTCATATGAGCAGACATTTCTATCTCATGCCTTATTTTAGGGAGAAAACAGTCAGTTTTTCTCCATGAAATATAAAGTTAGCTGAAGCTTTTTATGTGTATGCCCTTATCAGGTGGATGAAATTTCTATTGCTACCTAGTTTGCTGAGAGTTTTGGTAATGAGTGGATGTTGGATTTTATCATATGCTTTTTGTGCTTCTATTGAGAGGATCATTTGAGTTTTTTTAGTCTGTTAATTTTATTAATTACATTGATTGATTTTGATTGTTAAATCAGTCTTGAATTTCTGAAATAAATTCTACTTGGTTACAATGTATTACTCTTTTTTTAGCATAGTTAGATTTGATTTGCTAATATTTGAAGGACTTTTGCATCTATGTTCATGAGGGATAATGGTCTGTCATTTTCTTCTTTTATAATGCCATCTGGTTTTGCAATTGATTCAGGACAGGCAAGCCTCAAAATTGGGGCATACCCTGGAAGGATTCTTGGCTTTGCCCAGGAAAGAATTCAAAGGTGAGCTGGTGGTTTTAGACAGCAATCTTTTATTGCACAGTACTGCTCCTTGTGGAACAGGGTTAACTCATAGACAGTGTGCCCAAAATGGGCAACTATGGGCTCCTGGCAACTGTATTTATACATACTTATTCCAAATTTCAATTACATGCAAATTAAAGGGCGAGTTATTTAGAACTTTCTAGGAAAGGAGTGGTGACTTCTGGGTCATTGCCATGGCATTTGTAAACTGTCATCGTGCTGGTGGGAGTGTCTTAGGCTAATGAGCATTGAGGGTGGCTGGAGATAACCTTCATCACCATCTGCTGGTTGCCCATTTTAAAATGAGATTATTAGTTTATTTGCTGTTGAGTGGAGTTCCTTGTATATTCTACAGCTCTTGTCAGATGTATAGTTTGAAAATATTTTCTCCCATTCTACAGGTTGTCTCTTTAGTCTGTTGATTGATTTGTTTGCTCTGCAGAAGCTTTGTAGTTTGATGTAATCTCATTTGTCTATTTTTGGTTTTGTTGCCTGTGCTTTTGAAGTCTTACCCATGAAATCTTTGCCTAGGCTGATGTCCCGATGCATTCTCCTATGTTTTCTTCTAGTTTTTTATAGTTTCAGGTCTTACATTTAAGTCTTTAATCCATTTTGAGTTGACTTTATGTATGGTGAGGTGTAGTGGTCCAGTTTTTTCTTCTGCATACAGATATTCAGTTTCTCTAGCACCATTTATTGAAGAGTGTGTCCTTTCCCTAATGTACGTTCTTGGCATCTTTGCCAAAAATCAGTTGAATATAAATACATGGATCTATTTCTGGGTTCTCTATTCTGTTTCTTTGGTCTGTTTTTCTGTTTTTATACCAATACCATGGTATTTTGGTTACTGTAGCTTTGTAGTATATTTTGAAGTTAAGCAGTGTGATGCCTCCAGCTTTGCTCTTTTTGCTGAATATTGCTTTGGCTTCTCAGGGTCTCTTAGTGTTTCCATATGAATTGTAGGAATTTTTTTTCTATTTCTGTGAAGAATGTGATTGGCATTTTGATAGGGATCACATTAAATCTACAGATTGCTTTAGGTAGTATGGTCATTTTAACTATTAATTTTTCCAATTCATGAGCTTGTGATATCTTTCCATTTCATTTGTGTGTTCTCTTTCATTTCTTTCATCAGCGTTTTGTAGTTTTCACTATAGAGCTCTTTCACTTCCATGATTTATTCCTAAATTTAACCACGTTGAAGTGATACTAAATGAGATTTCTTTCCTGATTTATTTTTCAGCCAGTTTGCTGCTGCTGTATAGAAACAATACTAAATTCTATATGATGATACTGTATCTTGCAACTGTAAAGAATTTATCAGTTCTGAGGATTTTTTGGTGGCATCTTTAAGTTTTTCTATATGTAAGTTGATGTCATCTGCAAACAGGGACAAATTGACCTCCTCTTTTCCAATTTGGATGCTGTTTTTTTTCTCTTGCCTAATTGCTCTGGCTAGGACTTCCAGTGCTATGTTGATTAAGAGTGCTCAAAGTGGGCATCCTTGTCTTGTTACAGTTCTTAGAGGAAAACCTTTTCCCATTCAGTATGATGTCAGCTGTGGACTTGTCATATATGTTCTTTAGTTTGTTGAGGTAATTTTTTTCTATATCTATTTTAATGAGAGTCTTTAATCATGAAGCAATGTTTAATTTTATCACATGCTTTTTCTGATCTATTGAGATGATCTTATGGTTTTTGTCTTTCATTCTATTGATGTAATGTATCACATCTATTGATTTGTGTATACTGAAGCATCCTTGCATCCCTGGAATAAATCCCATTTGATCATGGTGTATTATCTTTTTGATGTGCTGTTGAATTTGGTTTGCTAATATTTTGTTAAGGATTTTTGCATATATGTTCATCAGGATTATTGGCCTTTAGTTTTCTTTTTTTGTTGTGTCTGCGTCTGGTTTTGGTATCAGAATAATGCTGGCCTTGTACAATGAATTAGAAAGAATTCCCTCCTCTTCAATTTTTTGAAATCGTTTGAGAAGAATTGTTGTTGGTTAATTTATAAAGGCTTGGTAGAATTCCACAGTAAAGCCACCTGGTCCTGGGATTTTCTTTGTTGGGAGACTTTCTGTTAATGACAATTTCCTTACTGGTTATTGGTTTGCTCAGGTTTTCTCTTTCTTCTTGGTTCAATCTCATTAAGTAATATGAGTCCAGGAATTTATCCATTTCTTCTAAGTTTTCCACTTTCTTGGCATATAAGTGTTCATAATAGTCTCCAATGATCCTTTGTGTTTCTGTTGTACCAGTTGTAATGTCTCTTTTTGTTTCTGATTTTATTTATACAGGGCTTCTCTCTCTTTTTTTCCTTAGTCTAATGCATGGTTTGTTGATTTTGTTTGTCTTTTTAAAAAACTCAAGTTTTGGGGGTTTTTTTAGTCTCTATTTTATTTAGTTCTGCTCCAATCTTTAGCATTTTTTTTCCTTCTAGTAACTTTGGGTTTGGTTTGTTCTTTCTTTTCTAATTCTTTGAGCTGTGTCATTAGGTTGTTTATTTTAAAACTTTCCACTTTTTTGGTGCAGGAATTTATTGCTATAAATTTCCTTCAGCACTGTTTTGGCTAGATTTCATGGGTTTTCATAAGCTGTGTTTCAATTTTCATTTGTTTCAATAATTTTTTTGGTTTCCTTCTTAATTTCTTCACAGACTCATTGGTTATTCAGGAGAATGTTGTTTAATTTCCATGTATTTGTACAGTTTTCAAAATTTTTCTTGTTATTTGATATATAGTTTTATTCCATTATAATCTGAAAAGACATTTGATAAGATTTTGATGTTTTTTTCAAACTTGTTGAGACTCATTTTGTGGCATCATACATGGTCTATCCTGGAGAATTTTCCATATGCTGATGAGAACAATGCATGTCCTGTGGCAGTTGGATGAAATGTTCTGTAAATGTTTGTTAGGTCTATTTGGTCTGTTTGCAGATTAAACCTGATGTTTCTTTGTTAATTTTCTGTCTAGATGATTTGTGTAATGCTAAAAGTTGGGAGTCGAAGTCCCCAACTATAATAGTATTGTAGTAAATCTCTTCCTTTAGCTCTGTTATTGGCGTTATATATCTAGGTGCTCTGGTGTTGGATGCATACATACATTTATATGTACAAGTGTTACATCTTCTTAGTGAACTGATATGTCTATGATTACATAATAATTTTTGGACTCTTTTTATGTTTTTTGTCTTAATGTATATTTTGTCTGATATAAGTATAGCTATTCCTGCACACTTTGGGTTTCTGTTTGCTTGGACTGTCTTTTTCATTCCTTAACTTTCAATCTATGTGTCTTTATAGGCAAGGTGAATTTCTTGCAGGCAGCATATAGTTAGTTGCTGGTTTTTGAAATCCACTCAGCCAGTCTATATCTTTTAATTGGGGAATATAAGCTATTTACATTTAAAGTTGTTACTGATAGATGAGGACATACTCTTGTCATTCTAGTGTTTTCTGATTAATTTATATATTATTTGTTCCTTTCTTTTTTCTTATTGTTTGTCTTTGCAATTTGGTGGTTTTCTGTAGTGATAATATTAATATTTTACCCTTTTCTCTTTCTCATTTGTGTATCTGTTCTAGCAATGAGGTTTCTTTTTATTTTTGTTTCTTTTTTTTTTTTTGCTTCACTCAGAATTTTTGAAGAAATGTTCTGCCAGCGAGTTTTATAATTTCATGTGTTTTCATGATGGTAGATATTATTCTTCTGATTACAGATGTAGGACTCTTTTATGCATTTCTTGTAGGGACAGTCTAGTGGTGATGAATTCCCTCAGTTTGTGCTTCTCTGGGAATGAATTTATTTCTCCTTCATTTCTAAATCATAGCTTTGCTGGATATAGTATTATTGGCTGGCAGGTTTTCTTTTCTTTTCAGCACTTTGCATATATAATCTCATTCTCTCCTTGTCTGTAATATTTCTGCTGAGAAATCAAATATTAGTCTGAGGAGATTCTTGTGAACTGATGTTCACACTTTTCTCTCACGTTTGCTGTTCTTACAGTTCTCTCTTTGTCTTTGACTTTTGACAGTTTAATTATAATGTACCTCAGAGAGAATCATTTTAGGTTGAATCTATTTGGGAACTTTTGAGGTTCCTATATCGTGATGTCTATATATATTCTAAGACTTGAGATTTTTAGCAATTATTTTATAAAATATGTTTTTTATGCTTTTCCCCATCTCTTTCTTTTCTCGAACTCTGAAAATGCAAATACTCTTCTGCTTAATGGAATACCATATGTCATATAGAA
The DNA here is from genome assembly GCF_029289425.2 of Pan paniscus. Classification (NCBI taxonomy): domain Eukaryota; kingdom Metazoa; phylum Chordata; class Mammalia; order Primates; family Hominidae; genus Pan; species Pan paniscus. The sequence goes on along the minus strand of NC_073264.2, from coordinate 31,475,148 downwards.
TTTTTTCATTATTTTTATTTTGTTCTCTTCTTTTTATTAGTTGCTTTTCTTTTAAAATTTTGTCTGATGGGTTACTTTTAAAGATCTATCTTCAAGTTCAGAAATTCTTTCTTCTGTTTATTCTATTCTATTGTTGAAGCTCTTAATTGTACTTTCATTTCATTCATTAAATTCTTCAGTTCCAAAAGTTCTGTTTGATTCTTCTTTATGATATCTATTTCTTTGTTGAATTTCTCATTAAGATAATGAATTATTTCCCTAATTTCTTTGCATTATGTATCTGTGTTTTCTTGTCTCTCACTGAATTTCTTTAATATCATTATTTTGAATTCTTTTTCAGGCATTTCATAGATTTCTTTTTCTTGAAGTCTGTCATTAGAGAATTATATTTCTTGCTTTTTGTGTTTCTTGTGTCCTTATGTTGATATCTGCATATCTGGTGTAACAGTCATTTCTTTCAATTGTATGTAGTAGGTTTCAAAAGGAAAGAGTTTCCTGTAGATGTATTTACAGTGTCAGTTGTGTAGGGTGCTTTGACTTTGGTTCTGCGTGGGTGCAGTAGTGTAGTCTCCCTGTGATTTCTTCACCTGTAATCACTGTCAGCAGTGTCTGTGAGTTCTGCAGGGGCTTATACTTCAATTGTCTGTTGAGGCTGTGGAGTGGTTTTGCTGGAGATGAGAACACTGGACAGAGAAGTCCTCAGGTCCCTGAGGACTGTGCTTGGGTATGTGGTGCTCCTGCCATTGGAGGGGGTGGAGCCACCAGTGATGGCAATGGCAGACCTTGGGTCGACTGGTCCTCAGTCCTCTGGGTAGTGGTCATGTGGCAGCCCTACCATTGGGGTTGGGCAGAGTTGCTCTTGGCAGTAGTGGCTCTAAGCTAATAGTTTTCAGGTTCTAGAGACTATGTACTTCATTCCTCTATGTCCAGAGGGAGCCTCCCTGATGTAGTGAACCACATTTCCAGGATGTAGTCTACTGTGTGGGCCCAGGTGCTGGGGATGCAGCTGCACCCCTGGGTCCAGGTGGTGTCACAGTGCTACAGCCCTCTTGATGGATATGTGGGGGTGTTTTTGGGACTCCAGGAATATGTAGATGTAGGAGCTGTTGGGTCCCATGGAAAGGTTTAGTCTGGCAGTAGTTCTGTTCTCAACATGGTGTCGTGCTAAATCAGCCTGGTTCCTGGGGGCTGTGGAGCATCCAGTGTGGATTCTCTCTCAGGGACAATGCAGTTGCATGGACTCTACACAGCTCCCTGTAGTGGACTCGGGGCCTGTGAGGGATGAGGGGCTCTCCTGTAGTCAGGATTAAGGATATATGTTCTAGGAATGTGGACTACTGGGAAATCTCCCACTTAACCTTTGCCTTGTGATGGGAAGTCCCTTTTGGCTCTGAGCTGATCCCATTTGGCTGCTTCACTTACCTCTCTATGTTGCCATTTCAAGTTTTTCTGCCTCTGAGGGTCTTTGTTGCTTCTTTGTTGAATTCCATTGTTCTCTCTTAGACATTGTATTCAGCTTGTGGTTATCTTTTTGTTGTTTTCATCTTTTTCTCATGGAGGAGTTAAGTGCTGGGTACCTTGAGTCAGCCATCTTGATAATGTCTCCCTGATACCATCTTTCTGGGTACAATTTTGCAGTAGTATCAAAAACTCTTAGTTCATTTGACACAGCATTCTGCTTCTTGGACAGTAACCTAAGGAAATAATTGGACAGGTGCACAAAGATGTATGCATAATGATATTTATCACAGCATTGTTTGTAATATCAAAATAATAGAAATGTTCTGTATATATAGCAACATGGGGCAGTTTAAATAAATTATGCTACAGCTATTTTATAGAATCTCATACTGTCATCAATATTATATCTCTAATTTTGCCATAGAAGTATGGAAGTGTGTTCTCTCTCTCTCTCTCTCTCTCTCTCTCTATATATATATATATTTGTTTTATATATATAAATGTTTATAATTACATGTATATATAGAGAGAATATATATTAAATATATTAAGTAAAATATATGTATTTTTTCTTCAGACAGGGTCTCTCTGTTGCTCAGGCTGGAGTACAGTGGCACAATCATGGCTCACTGCAGCCTCAACCTCCCTGAGCTCAGGTGATCCTCCCACCTCAGTCTCTCAAGTAGCTGGGACTACAGGCATGTGGTGTCATGCCTGGCTAATTTTTTGTAGAGACAGAATTTCACTATGCTGTCCAAGCTGGTCTTGAACTCCTAAGTTCAAGTGATCCATCCACCTTAGCCTCCCAAAGTGCTGGGATTTATAGGTGTGAGCCACCATGCCTAGCCAGCATAAATTTTTTTAAATAAAATATTCAAGTTACAGAACAGTATGTAGTATGTAATCACTTTTTCATTGAAAAAAAAACACATGAATATATGTATTTATTCTCAAGTGGAAGAAAGTGAAAGTAAAACAGTGCTTTTCTCTAGGTGATAGAACTTTATCAATTTTAGTTTAATTTAATATTTTCTTTCTTCTATTTTTAAAATATAATAATAAATTACAGAAGTAATTTTGTTTCTTGAGTTTATTCTCATGAGAAACACCTGCAACATTTTATGAAAATCATTGCTCTATATTTTCTAAGATTTTGGAATATACAATAAAACTAGAACCCACATTTGCCATTTGTGTCCATCAAAATAGTGTTATAATAACTTTCCCAGTGCACAGTGGCTGCCCTGATTGATACTTGTAAGATAGGAAATGCCGAAACTAGAAAGCTAGAACTTCAGTTCTCAAGTGGAACAACAGATACAGCGTAATCCCAAAAGATATACATTTGGAGAAAGTCAGGAAGGAAATATACTTAAACAAGCTCATTTTATCATATAATGAATATTTATTGCATACCTCCTGCCTGGCAGGCACAGAGGAGGGAATTCAGTGAACAAGACAGACATGACTCCTGTTTTCAGGGAACTTAATTTATTGGATTTTAAGTAGGTTCTGTCTCAGAATATTATGAGTGCTTTTTATTTTTTGTGCTCCTTTGTATTTTCAAAAATCCTTTACTCCTGAAAATAAGATTTTGGAGGAAAAAAATGAATAAGCATTCTATTCTTAAAAAGTGGCAGTAGGAAAAGTAAAATCTAGCCCAAAAGTCCCTTTGTTTGCTGAAGTCTGTACTCTTCCTCCTAGTCTGTTTGCTTGCTTTGGCCTGCTATCAGGAATTTTTCTTCTCTCATTTAACTGCTCAGAGTTGGTTTCTCTTTCTTTGCTTCTCCAGCAGCTGATCTATGGTTGTATAGTTCCTGCCTCAATATTTTCTATGCCCTGTGTTTTCCCAGCTGTGCAACCCTCAGATTCAATAACTATATATATATAATATATAATTTATTTTTCTTTAATTAGTTCAATCAGCTCATTTTTGCCTCATTACTTAAAATGGCCAGCATCGAACACCCAAAAACTCCAACCATCAAACATCCAAAAACTCCAACCAACAACATTTAATGTTTATTTATAATTACATGATTTATTCTGCTCTTAGAAATTAGAGAGGGAGGATTCCAATCGCCTTATTCTCTAGTGAAATTCTGAATGAAGAGGACAGTTTTTTGGTATATTGCCTCTCATTCTCTTAATAAGTAAGTTTTTGGTGGTTTTTTTTTTTTTTTTTTTTTTTTTTTTTGCTTGGGCTGGAGTGCAGTGGCTCAGTGTCCTGTGGCAGGAGAACCACTTGAATCCGGGAGGCAGAGGTTCACTGCAACCTCCGCCTCCTGGGTTTAAGCAGTTTTCCTGCCACAGCCTTCCGAGTAGGTGGGATTACAGGCACCACCACCATGCCTGGCTATTTTTTCTTTCTTTCCTTTTTTTTTTTTTTTTTTTGTGTTTTTAGTAGAGATGGGGTTTTGCCATGTTGGCCAGGCTGGTCTTGAACTCCTGGCCTCAAGTGATCCGCCCACCTAAGCCTCCCAAAGTGCTGGGATTACAGGCCTCACCATGCCGGCCTTAATAGGTAAGTAAGAGCTAATACTTGGCCGGGCGCAGTGGCTGAGGCTTGTAATCCCAGCACTTTGGGAGGCTGAGGCTGATGGATCATCTGAGGTCAGGAGTTCCACACCAGCCTGGCCAACATGTTGAAACCTGTCTCTACTAAAAATACAAAAATTAGCCAGGTATGGTGGCACGTGCCTGTAGTCCCAGCTACTCAGGAGGCTGAGACAGGAGAGTCGCTTGAACCTGGGAGGCGGAGGTTGCAGTGAGCTGAGATTGTGCCACTGCACTCCAGCCTGGGCAACAGAGCAAGACTGTCAAAAAAAAAAAAAAAAAAAAAGAGTTAATACTTACTGTGTGATTACTGCATGCTAGGCATCATGGTATGTGCTCCACACACACTGTTCCTATTAAAATTTATAATGTGTTATTAGTAAATTGTATTAGTTTCCTAGGGCTGCCATAATAAATTATAACAAATTTAGTGGCTTAAAACAACAAAAATGTTGAGCTCACAGTTGAGGTCAGGAGTCCAAAATCAAGGTGATGTGTTTGTTCATTTTTGTTGGGGGCTCAGAGAGATAATTGGTTCCATGCCTCTCTCCTAACTTCTGGTGGTTTCCAACAATCCTTGGCAGGCCTTGGCTTGCAGCTGCTTAACTGCAGTCTCTGTCTCTATTGTCACATGGCTGTTGTCCCTCTCTGTTTCTTCACATGGTGTTCTCCTCTTGTTGTAAGGACACTAGTCATATTGGATTAAGGGCCCATCCTATTCCAATACGACCTTTTCTTAATAATAGATCTGCAACAACCCTGTTTTCAAATAAGGTCACATTCTGAGGTCTGGGTGGGACATGAGTCTTTGGGGGACACTATTCAACCCTGTACATAGTATTCTCCTTCTTCAAAGACTCAGAGCAGTTAAGTAATTTGCCGAAGGTTACATATTTCACGGGAGTTTGGATTCAAACCCAAATCTGTCTGTTGACTGTCCGTTCTCTTAATCACCCTGCTGGGAAGTATCAAGAACTCTTTCCATCTGTAAGTAAATACATAATCCAGTTAGGAAGATAAGACATGAAAATTTAAATAATAGCAAAAGTGAAAAATGAAAAGAAACTGTACTGGATAAACCACAAGGCATCCCACTACCTCCAAACACAATAGCATACAGATATAACTAAGTTCCATTTTTCTTTTCCTTAAATTTGTGTAGGAAAAATACAAATTACAGAAATGCAAATATGATTATTTCACCTGTAGGTGTCATTAACTTTTGCTTTTTTCAATGAAAGTTAGAATTGAAGTCCTCTGCCAAATTCTCTGCCTCTTATACTTCATTTTATCTTTGTTTATATATAGTTTGCATCTTAAATTTAATGAGGCCAGGGCCAAGACTTTCTCTCAGAATCTTCCCTTTTCTTCAAATAGAGTTAGATCTTATCTATAAATACATTCTCTTCTGTTTCTGGAAACTCACTCTCATGTTTTGGAGTGCATGGGAACAATTGGGCATACTAACACTATATGAAGGTACTTCTAGGAACTGCCTTGTGGGAGCTGAAGATAACAGGTGTAGATGTTACCAGAACGGGGTCCCAATCCAGACCCCAAGGGAGGGTTCTTGGATCTCACACAAGAAAGAATTTGGGGCGAGTCCCAGTGCAAAGTGAAAGCAAGTTTATTAAGAAAGCAAAGGAATAAAGAATGGCTACTCCATAGGCAGAGCAGCAGCATGAGCTGCTGGTTGGCCATTTATATGGTTATTTCTTGATGATATGCTAAACAAGGTGGATTATTCATGAGTTTTCTGGGAAAGAGGTGGGCAATTCCCAGAACTGAGAGTTCCTCCCCTTTTTAGACTATGTAGAGTAATTTTCTGACATTGTCACAGCATCTGTAAACTGTCATGGCGCTGGTAGGAGATTTTTTTAGCATGCTAATGGATTATAGTTAGCATATAATGAGCAGTGAGGACAACCAAAGGTCACCTTCATTGCCATCTTGGTTTTGGTGGGTTGTAGCTAGCTTCTTTACTGCAACCTGTTTTATCAGAAAGGTCTTTACGACCTGTATCTTGTGCTGACCTCGTATCTCATCCTGTGACTGAGAATGCTAACCTCCTGGGAATGCAGTCCAGTAGGTCTCAGCTTCATTTTACCCAGTCCCTATTAAAGATAGAGTTGCTCTGGTTCAAATGCCTCTGACATAGTCATTAAGTATGCTTCTGGGTCTTAGGCTTAAAAAAGAGCAAGCATTATCTGGGTCAAAGTTAGGGCTTATTTGGACCAAACAAGACTGGGGCAGGAAGGGTTGAAGGAACCATCACAATTCACAGTACTGAGGTACAAGGACAAAATGGGACTGGCCACAACGTTGACTTGCTGCTGATTCTCTGAACTACACTTCTTGGTGTCCTTAAATTTTCTCCGTCTCTGACTTCTATCAGTCACAAGTCTTAAGAATAAGTTAAGGTGATCATGCTGTGTAGTTCTCATTGAGAGGGGCCGTAGAAATTCACAGAGATTAAGTGATCCACTCATGTTAAATAAGGACTATTGGACTCTAGAGCCATTCTTTTATTTTATTTTTAATGTTTTTCAATTGCTGCTGCTCAAATTGATAGAATCTAGTCTTTTAATTACTACCTTGTAATTCATCCCACCAAAAGTAATATTAGCTATAAATACTATCTATATAGGTCTTTATTGGAGGAGAGAAATAATATTTATTAAGAACCTAAAATGTGTGAGGAATTTTGTTAGATGTTTAACTTTAACATATGTTATCTCATTTAATTCTCACAACATCTTTCTTTATTCCTCAAGATAATGCTGCCAGGAGATAATATTATATCCTTATAGTACAGGTGGGAAGTATGAAACTTAGCGACACTAAAGGCTTCTCCAAAACCACTTGGCTAGGAAACTCCATGAGGAGAGGACCATCACTAGGGGCTTCTGTTGATTGTTTGCTTTTGTTTTTGTCTGATTTTTTTGGTTGTTTTGCATCACAGCAAACCCTAGTCATAGAACAATGCATTGGGGAGTATGTTGGCATCAGTGCCACTATGTGTTTATCCTAATTTTAGATAATCTCTTTGCTATTTAGAAAATGTAGTAGCGTGAGTTTGTAGTCATCAAATGTTTTGTGGCCACCTACATTCTCCAGACCTTCTATGAGGTTGGGCGCATGTGACTAGTTGTAGCCATTGGATACTGGGTGGAAGGTATACATGTCATTGCTGGTCAGTTAAGAGCTGCTATACCTCTTCCTCCTCTCTCTTTCCTTCCTGTGGTATTGTTGGAGGCCAAGAGTTTCAGATGGCATAGCTATAAGATGGAGGCTGCTGAGATCTCTCAGTCACCATTTGAAGAACAGCCTCACAGGAGAGCAGTGCAACTCACAATAAATACAAACTTTTATTGTATTATGTCGCTGAGATTTGGGGAGTTGTTTATTACTGCAGCATAGCTTATGCTATCCTTCTAGCATAGACAGCATCTTTTGTTGATTTTATCCCAAACCATCTTCCTCCTAAGATACTTTCCTTCTCCTTTACTTACCAATGCCTAGAAAAAGAATGGTATTCTTTGGGGGCAGGAGGTCTTTATTTACAAATATGATCAAGAGCATCTCTCAGTTAAATCATGTTCAGTGCACTATGAAAATTTCAAGAGTGTTAGGTTTAATGACATTGTCAGAAGTCCAGAATTCTATTACTAAGTGAATTTACAAATTACTATGAGCATTGTGCTATCTGGGTATGTTTGATGAAAGTTGATAAGATGCATGCTATTTAGGATAAAGGCTTTTTCTCTACTTTATCATAATTGCAACTTTGTCCAGCAGACGATTCTAAATATGGGCTCATAATATCAGATTTTTAGAACTTAAAAAATGGTAATTTGAACCTAGTTATTGGATAGGCAACCTAAAAGGTGCCACTTTTGTTTATGTTGACTCATAGTTTACAAAAAAAAAATTAAATAATGCAGTGTAAACCTACAAGGGGGATTTTCTTTCACTTTTTGCCAGCAGAGAAGTAATAGAGCCAGCAGTTCTGAGGAAAAAAAGTAAGATATTCATTGAGGCTGCCTTCAGTTGCTTGGGCACACAGACCATCTGGCAATGAGAGGAGATGGGGGCTCAACGTGCCCTTTGTTAATAAAGTGATTGCCACTGGGAGGAATAATTCCTCCTTTAATTGTGTACCTATTTGAGAAGAGAGAGCAAATAAAGGGTCTGCCTTCTCAGATGAAAATGATGAATGACCTTGAAGACTCAGCACTAGTCATCCTTGGAAAGCTGGATTCTCATCAACTCTGCTCATTATGAGTCCAGTCTCAGTGTACACAAAGCACCTATTGACTTCAGTGGAAGTTCTAAGGCACAATCAGTCCTGAGGGAGGTGATGTTTTTAAAGCATGCTTCCTATCTCACTGAGAGGCTATAAATTGAAGGCAGAAAACATGGACAACTCATTTATGAGCCTTAAAAAAAGATAAAGCATGCAATGTGGGTTTCACATTAGTATCAACAATTAACTGAAACTACGACTTTCAACAGGAGGCTTGTGGTGCTCGGCGTCACTGTTATTATGAAGGGCTGAGAGAAATGTAAAAGGATAGTCTTAGAAATAAATATTTAGCTTACAATTCATCTGAGAGTAGTGTAAGTGAAAGAGAGATGCTGGAGTTCATGGAACCAAGACTATCAATTGGTATTAATAGATAGTTATGATTTGATGATTTTACTTTCTAAACTAACAAGTACTAAACCAAACTTTAATTATGCTCAGTTCAATTTCTGTTACAGCAGTTATCAAGCAGTTGCTTGATTTTATTATTGTTGAGGTCAGTGATTACAATCATGGTGATAGAAATATGGACAATGATAGAAATACAAAAGGGAAGAAGACAAAGGGAACACCCTAGAATGAAATCCTTTCTCTCAGATTTGTTGGAATATGGATATTGTAGCCTGATGACCTTAATCGTTCTTAAGTCATGGTCGTGATTACAGTTTCAATGCCATCTATACCATCAAGGAGAGTTACTATGTGTACCAAAAACAAATGTTTCAAGAGCCTTGATTCATCTCACTGAGCAGGCATGTGGAAGACAACTGAAGTGAAATGAAGGTTATTTCTTCATGAGTTTTTATTCATTGTCAATGAAATCATTTAAAAACTTCAGCCTTGGGAATAAAGAATTTGCTACTAAGAAACACCTAAAAATTACTAAGGTAATAACATTTCCTCCACTTATTTTAGGATCAGAACATGCCTTAAGTCTTTTACTTTTGTCTCATAAAAATAAATTTTAAAATCAGTCTAGACAGAGTTCAAAAACTCAGATTTAAAGTAATATATTGACCATTTGTAATTGCATATTACCACTTAGCACAGTTCATTCTTTAAAAAGGGATCTTTAAAAAGGGAATTTTAATGACATGAAAATCTCATTAATCTTATTAGCATGCTAGGTAAATTATAAGTGATCAACAAATATGTTTTAAATAGTTTCTCACTGTGTGTCAGTTAAGTATTTTACAAATACCTCTTCCCTAGCAGGTTTCTTTTTTCTTCTGCTTTCTATTTCAAATCATATTCCCTCACCTTCTTCCAATGATGGAATCTTTACATGAGTTGCATGCACCTTCTAGCACACTGCAGGTTTTTCATAACAGTTGAACAACAACCCTAATTACTTTGCATAATTGAAGAGTAATTTTCCCAGTACAGGCGCAGTTACCTCAAATCTATTCTCCTACAAAGTATTTAAATAATTCTTCCCCGTGTTAATTTTGTAAAGAAACCAGGTATCTTTCAATAACCTCATTTTTTTCATATTAGAAAGAGAATTGGGCTTTACCTTCCTTAGAACGAGAAATGTTGTCATATCAGTTTAATCCTGTCCACACAGTTTGTTCAGGAAAAGTTGACTCCATTGAGAAAGGGCATGGGCTCTGCCAACTTTCTAGAACTGACTAAAGTTTACTTCAATGGTAATTATTTACTTTTTTTTTTTTTCTTTTTTTGAGACAGAGTCTTGCTTTGTCACCCAGGATGGAGTGCAGTGGCGCGATCTTGGCTCACCGCAACCTCCACCTCCTGGGTTCAAGTGATTCTCCTGCCTTAGCCTCCCGAGTAGCTGGGATTATAGGCACCCACCACCACACCAGGCTAATTTTTGTATTTTTAGTAGAGGCAGGGTTTCACCATGTTGGCCAGGCTGGTCTCAAACTCCTGACCTCAAATGCTCCACTCACCTTGGCCTCCCAAAGTGCTGGGATTACAGGTGTGAGCACCTGGCCAATTATTTACTTTTATTTCTTCTAGACAGAGACCATTAAAGCTCTTTACTAGGGATCTAAGTACTTCAATGTGATATGAAGAAATTAGCTCTGCAAAAGCAAAGTCCTATCATTTTTTGTATTCTGCAGAGTTAAGTCGGCAGGGTACGAAAGGACCTTGAAAGATCTCTTCAAAGAAAGAATTTCTTGACTTTTTTGAAGTCTGATGTAGACAAAATAGTATTTTCCTTGGCTTAAGACATACATAAACACCAACTTCTATCAGTTTCCCCAACCTTTATAATGTATACATGTGCATCTCTGAACATAACTTAAAAACATTCTTTATTAGAGAATTTCCATTTTCAGTTTAATAAGTAGTGAAGCCTTTAGTTTCAGGTAATATTTAATCTGTTAATGAAACATTACTGAATAGAAGGAAGAAAAATATAGAGGTGTTGCCTTGTAAGTTATAAATGGCCAGAAATGGCTGTGTTGTGCACTTAATGACTTCCACAGCTCTAAGAAAGTGATGTCTTCATCCTAATGTACCTCTTACCTTTATGGCTAGAACTGAGAGAATCAAATCCTTTTATAGAATTCCATGATGTTCCAGATTCATTACTCATGTTAACTTCAACTTAATAATTATCCTAAAGTAATTATGCAAAGTAATTAGGGTTGTTGTTGTTGTTATTTTAGAGAGGTTTTTTGTTTGTTCGTTTTTTGAGACAGGGTCTCCCTCTGACACCTAGGCTGAAGTGCAGTAGTGTGATCTTGGCTCACTGCAACCTCTGTATCCCAAGCCCAAGTGATCCTCCCACCTCAACCTCCCAAGTAGCTGGGACTACTGACACGCGCCACCACACCTGGCTAATTTTCTGTGTGTGTTTTTTTTTTTTTTTTTGTAGAGACAAGGTTTCATCATGTTGGCCAGGCTGGTCTCGAACTTTTGAGATCCAGCGATGTGCCCACCTCAGCATCCCAAAGTGCTGGGGTTACAGGCATGAGCCACTGTGCCCAGCCTTTTTAGAGAACTTTAATCCATTTTTGAGGACAGTCAGAATGCCTTGTTATGCTTGTAAAAAAAATGACAATGGCCAGAAAAAGTTTGGCGTTTTTACGCTGCAACATGGCTACATAGCACTTCCTTGACAGCAAGAAGTTCAACATCATAAGTGAAGGTTCTTGAATTCATACACACGCCCATGCACACACACACACACACACACACTCACTCACTAGTAATAACAGTCTTGCAGGACTTTGCAGGGCAGATTCTATGCCTAGGTTTGCTGATTAATTTGTGTAATTCTTTCAGAAGTGTTACACAGTAGGCTTCTTGGGTATACATTAATACTGTAGACTTAAAGTCACATATGCACAACAAAACAAATCATAAATAATGAGATACTAAAAACCAACTGTCACTGAGGTAGCAATTATTGGTGTCTCTTTTTCGCTTCAGTGACTTTTTCCTTTTACCCTGAGACATGCAAACAGAACAAACAATTAGCGAAATAATTGATGATCAGTACCTTCAAAGCTTGTGGTGACCTGGTTTATGCTTTATAAGCTTAATAATGAGAACACCTCTTATTACTGATTACTGCGCTGCCTGGTGCTCTCCGATGGTGCTCCAGAGGTACATCTGTATTAGACAAAAGGTTTTTATCTGCCCTTTACAGTTAGTTGGTCCCTAATGAACTGAGCTTTTGTCCCTTGCTGTTTTTAGATTCCAATTAAACTTGTTTATGGAATAGACAAATAATTAAAGATGTACTGTTTTCCATGACTTAATATTGTCTTCCAATAGGGTTGTGTTGCAGTTGGTGGCAATTAACATATATAGTTATGTTTTTAATCATTTATGTATTAAAACACATGCAAAATGTGCCCATGTTTTCTTAGTCTTCTTTGTGCTTGTCAACCCATTCTCTTAACTTGCATTGGGTATGCTAATTACCCTCTGTCAAGCTAGGGTAATTCATTTTTTCAAAGAAAAAAATCAGTTTTCATTTTATGCTTGAGAAAGTCAAAGAATGGCAGTTTATTCTGGAGTTTTCAGAACCAGAAAAGAATGCTTTAAGGTTATGACAAACTGATTTTATGTTGTGCACAGCACGAAGTATTAAACAGATAAATAGCATGTCATGTAGAAATTTTATGTTAAAGTATAATTTCTTATCTCTTTTGTTGAATTTTTTATCAACTTGCATTCTATATCAAGGTGTTATGCAAAATATCTGTATAAAATATTTATTGATCACAAAAACATGGAGAATGAAGTAGGGAAACTTTTGATAGCCATGTCATCCCCAAACAAATTTTAAAAATTCCCACAATTCCTGGAGACTTTCGAACTGTTAGCTCTTTTGTAATCGGTAGAGAAGTACTCAAAATGATAGCCTCAGGGTCCCATTTTCAAGTTTTCAAATGAAGATTTTAAATGTGTGTGGTCATTCTTTATCAATGAGATGGGCAACTCTAACTAAAATGACTGCCTCTAGGATTTTCAGGAAATGTGTGATATTGGCTCCCATATCTCAAACACTCTTCCTTCCACATGGAAAGCCCTCAGAAAATATCTATGAATGGATTAAATTCCTCATCTCTGTCCATGGGGTTTATCTGATTTTGAGTTAAGTATTAGTGAAAAGACCATGTCCTGTAATTCTGATGGGCTTATGTGAACACGTAAATTACCTGAGAGGTTTTATTTGGATAGGTGAGCTTTTTGTCTCCCTGAAATATCGAGTGTGTCTCGTACAAATTATGTAATCAAAAGGAAAATACTACAGTTAGACATCTTTTAAAAGTTAAGATATATTTGTTGTCTTCAACCTACTAGGATAACAAGTAAAAATAGAAAATGTTATTTATTCTCTAGGCCTGAAGAGAGGATAGAAATATGATTCTAGCTGTGTTACAGCTGGACTACATATAACAATCTTGGACATATAAAAGATATATTTTGGATAGCTAGCAATTCTTCAGATGCTAAAACCTACCCTGGTGTGTAATGTAAATAGTTTGGACAATTCAAAATTTTTAAAAATGTATATTTCCAACTATGTTTTGAATCTTTGAGGTTAATACCAAATAGACATTTTTTTCCATTATTCAATTATGGTAAGGGAAAGTGCCAGATAATCAAATTCTACATAATTTAGGACTTCATAGTAGGTCATGTTTACATATAGTCAGAGTGAGTATGTAGAAATACACAATCAAGTTGTTGGATTAATCATCTCTTTCTGTTCCTTTCATAAAATATGCTGACAGATGACCATAGCACATGGAGTGCAGGTGGCCAGTAGGCTACTTGCTAGGGATCCCACACACTTCTGTTCCTATGAGAAAAGTTACACGCTTATCAAGAGTTAGTTGTGTTTGTCCCCAAGCCCATTGTCTTAGTCTGTTTGTGTGCCTGGGTAATTTATAAGAAAAGGTTTATTTGGCTCATGGTTCTGCAGGTCATACAAGAAGCGTGATGGATGCCAGCATCTGCTTCCTGTGGGGCTTCAAGCTGCTTCCACTCATAGTGGAAGGGGTAGGGGAGCCAGTGTGTGCATGCAGAATGAGGAGGCAAGCGAGAGAAAAGGTGCCAGGCTCTTTTTAACAACCGGTTCTCCCAGGAACTAAGAAGAGTGAGAGCTCACTCATTCCCTCCGGTGAGAATGGCATCAGGCCATTTATGATTAAATGTCCCACACCCATGATGCAAACACCTCCCCCAGGTCCCACCTCCAATACTGGGGATCAATTCAACATGAAACTTGGAAGGGTCAAACAAAACATATCTAAACCATAGCATAAACCACCCATGTATACTATTTTTACTTGTTATTTTAATCACACAAAATTACTTATGATTTTAATTACATTTTACGTCCATGAAATATTAATGTAAAAAAGGTTTTGTTTCTGTGACAACTAAATTTCTGAAAACATGTATGGTTACTTCTCCCAGATTTCTGTGTAAGTCTCTGTAAGTTGAAGAAACCCAAACTAGAACTCACTAGAGAATGCATTATGGATGTAGTTTATGCAAGAAAGATGAAGGGAAATGCCAATCAGCAGACAGGCCCATATTCAGTGAAAAGGTCCACACAGAAATGAAAAGTATTTGTTTTATTGCTGAACTGAAGCACAGTCATATATTTTAAGTTGAAATGAAATGCTTAGGATGAACATTCTTTTAACTATATCACACTTTAACTGTTTTGGGGGGGTTAATTGGACAACTATTATTCCCATTTGCTTCTGATCAGAGGACACCTACTGCAGCAGGTAAGTGGAATTTCCTTAAAACTAAGTACCTTGGATAATTCATTAACTAAACGCCTTTGGATGGGAGCCCAGAATCATGCTTATTTTCCTGCATTTTGCTCCATGATGATGTTAGAGTGAAATAGCTCTAGAACATGGAAAAATATCATTTTCCCAGTGTAAATCACAGGAAAGAATTGAAATATGGATAAATCAAGTGTCTCATTCAGGATCAGATCCTTTCTAGAGTATGCGCCCAGGTGATCTCTCACCAGTTTGCTCCTTAAAATATGAATACTGCACATTTATTTCTGGAAACATAATTTCTTCAAACACTAGCTGTTATCATTTGCTGAATAGCAAGCTATCTGGATTTTGGCAGCAACTTCCAGGATTTCTCCCATTTATATGCATATCTAGTGCAGAGCGTGTAAGTGAGAACTAGGCCTTGGGTAACCAACACATTATCATGTGTGAAAGTAACTCAATTAACACAGGTAGAATGTGAGAATGTCCATTAATTCCTCAGGAAACAATGGCTCATAGTGCTAGGCCCAATGCAGGGTCTTGCAGATGGTGTCAGACCAACTGTGTTTGCAAAGATACAATGCAGCATCTGGAGGGCTGGCAAAATCCAACGACTTCGGAGACAGCAAGTCAGATTTGATCAGGGAGCCCAACACTTGACCACATGAGTATCTCAGCTTCCTGGGATGTGTTCCAAAATCCATCCATCTCATCCAGTGTGACAGTCAAAAAAGTCACACTTCACATCTCCGCATCAAGTCATGTCTTTGACTGTCACACAACTCGGCCTGCCTGACAGAATAAATTTATAGCATCCTCCAATGGCTTCCTCACCTTTTTTAAAATACATAACCTTTTCTTCCCCTTAAGTAAAAAAAAAATGCATAATAGACAAACTGAGTTACAGAATGCAATTTTCTGAGGACAAAGAAAGAGTTTAGAGATTTAAATAATTTCACTGATTTTAAAAAATGCTTGTCCTCCACTAGTTGTGGAAATCAGGGCATCAGGCAATGTAACCACCCGAGCATGTGTGTGGTGGTTAACAGCAAGGGCTCTTGAGTCCAACTTTCTGAATGTAGATAGCATTATCTCTTACCAGCTATGTGCCCTTGGGCAAGATGCCAATCTTTCCTGTGCTTAGGTTTATATCTTTTTTTTTAAATTGAGGTGGTAGGTAATAATAATATCTATCTCCAAGGTGTCATGAGGCTTTGATGCATGTAGAATATTTAGCATATTGTCTGGCATATAATACAAGGTAAATAAATGTTAAGCATATATATCTTTTAAGCCTTAGCTCTAAGTTAAGTCCTATGGAACAGAGGTGGTTTTCTTGCTCTAGTCTAGGCTTATGGGAGAGGATAAAAAAGAAACCTCTGATGGGCACCGCCAAGTTTGCCAGGATAAGAGACTGTTATAAATGTGCACTTGCTTAGAGTTCCCTTGTGCCATGTGTATCAGGAATTGATGGCAGCAGATGGCATTTAGGTGAGGATTTGGGGATTCAGGATCCTGGCCATCTTCCCTTCTGTTGTGACTAATCGTAATAATGATAATAAAGCTAATAGTTCAGGTTATTTTTATTATAATTATACATGTTTACAGTTATGCATGGTTAATAATAGTAACCACATATTTAGTGTTTATTATAGTGCCAGATACTGTTTTAAGCACTTTTCATATATTAACTCATTTATTCCATTCAACTAATCTGCAAGGTTTAATTCTCATTTTACAGAGGAGGAAATAGGTACAGTGGTCAAGTAAGTGAAAGAGCTAGAAATTGAACTCATGCAATCTAGCTCTGGAGCCTGAGCCACAGGCTGTGACATTAGGGATAAATATATATTTTCATTATAATCTGTATCATTATATTTTGCTATGATGTTCAACTCTTCCATAGCTTTTATTCATAAAACAAGTAAGAATTTCAGGGACTACTGTAAATCATAAATAATAAATTCATTAAAAGTAGGTATAGTAACATAATTCACTGATATTAGAAGGGCACTTACAGCTTTCATAATTGCTGTAAGTGTCCTTTCTCCCAGGGAAAAATAAGAAGAATTCTCTATTGGGGAATAATTTTGTGTTTAATGAATGACACTATTGTTACCGTTGAATCACCAAACCGTATCCTGGCATATCAGTCTGAGTTCAATCAGGAAAGCAAAAGCCATCAAAGTATTTTGGTTAGAAATTAGCAATTACTGAATATGGAACTAAGGGATTATGCAACTTTTGGAAATTCTGAGAGGGTGAAGTCAGGAGGCCTTTCAGAAAGTATGCCAGGAGATTCAGTGATACAGGGTTTGCAGGGAAGCTGCAGCCAGCGACCTCAGCTGCGTGTAGCACGTAGTGGGTGATTCTTAGTAGAAATCCTCAGAAGTCAAAAGCAGGCCACACCTCAGGTAATCTAAACTTCCTGCCTGCCATTGCCACTGGGAGATGAGCTTTAGTCTGCGGGAGTGCCTCCCACAGGCCAGATCTAAAGGCCAGGGGCTTGTGGAAAATGTAGCTCCAAACTTCCCTCATATGCTGCAGAGATGAATGTAGATGAGGGTGACATCACTGCTGCATTCAATACAGACCCTGCACTGCACTGAGACACAGACTCAGGAAGTCAGTGCAGCCATCCCTCTACTTCTCCAGTACCAGGACAATTATTTTCAAAATGCATCAGAAGAGACTTGATAATTTTTTCCTATGATGGTGCAATAATATAATATTAAATGTTTATAATTCCAATAACTATTTACTGGTCATTTTCTTTATTCAGAACACTGCATTAGGGACTCCCTCATTACTAAGGCACAGGTCTTGTACCAGGTGTTCAATTAAGAATTTTTGAATGAATAATTTTACTGAATATTATAAAGATATTAAGATATTTTCTAGCCTTACAACAGATAATGTAATCATTATGTGTCACATGAATAGGACAGATAAATGCTAGAGAAATTCAGAAGAGGAATCGGCCATTTTTGACTTCTGTGGTCAACAAAGAGTTTATTAAAGATATAGGATTTCAGCAAGACTTTAAAGAGCAAACAACCAGGTACTGTCTTAAGCAATTTAATTACATCAGAATCAAAACCTATACCTTTATGAGGTAGATACTGTTAGTGTTCCCATTGTACATCAATGGGAGCCATGGCTCAGAGAGGTTATGCACCTTGACTAATATTGCACAGGCAGAAATTGTCAGAAGTGGGCCGTAACTAATAGTGCATAGGCACAAATCCAGATTAGTGAGATTCTAAAGCCTCTTTTAGCCTCATCATACCTAGTGCCAACTGTTTTAAGCTCTAAATTTAAATCGAGATAAACAGAGCTTCTTGGTGTACATTTACATACATCTCAGAAAAGCTACACAGGTGACTCAAGTTTTACCTAGAAAGTTAGACATAAACACATTGAAATACATGTATTTAATACAAGCCTGTCTCATATCAACACAAACCAACCCATTAGTACAATTGTGAATTAGGATACTCCAAAGCCTTTTGCAGCCAACTCTTCATTATTAGGCTATATTATAATCAATGGTCCACTTTAGGGAAAGAACTTTGATTTATTAGTGAGGCAGCCTAGCTTTGTGATTAAGAGTAATGGCTCGGCCGGGCGCAGTGGTTTGCGCCTGTAATCCCAGCACTTTGGGAGGCCGAGGCGGGCGGATCACGAGGTCAGGAGATCGAGACCATCTGGCTAACACAGTGAAACACTGTCTCTATTAAAAATACAAAAAAAAAAAAAAAAATTAGCCGGGCGTGGTGGCACACATCTGTAGTCCCAGCTACTCAGGAGTCTGAGGAGACTCGCTTGAACCCAAGAGGCGGAGGTTGCAGTGAGCCGAGATCACACCACTGCACTCCAGCCTGGGCGGCAGAGCAAGACTCCATCTCAAAAAAATAAATAAATAAAAAAAGAGTATGGACTCTGGAACTAAACTATCCTGGTTTTAATCCTGCTCCTGTCACTTACTAGGTTCATAACCCTAAATGTTCTCATCTGAAAAGTAGGAATATTAATAAAATTTGCTATATTGTATATTGCTGCATAACAAATTACTACAAAACTGTGAGTCAGGAATCCAAGTGTAGCTTAGCTGGGTGCTTCTGTTGCCAGGTCTCTTATAAGGCTGCACTCAGGGTGTCAGCAAGGGCTATGGTTTCCCCTGAAGGCTTGACCGAGTGAGAATCTGCTTCCAAGCTCACACTTTTTAGCAGGATTCAGCTCTTTGTGGACGATTGAATGGCAACCTCGGGTCTTCTCTGGCTGTTGGTCAGAAGACTCTCTAAATTCCTTGCTACGTGGTCCTCTCCATTCTCTCCCTAACATGGCTCACAACATGGCAGCTATCTTCCCTCAAGCAAACAAACAAAGAGAAGCCACAAGATGGAAGCCAAAGTCTCTTTGTGTTTTTGTTTTGTTCTTTTTTGATACAGGATCTCATTCTGTTGCCCAGCCTGGAGTGCAGTGGTGCAATCATAGCTGATTGCAGCCTCAAACTCCTGGGCTCAAGCGATTCTCCCATGTCAGCCTCCCAAGTAGCTGGGACTACAGGTGTGCACCACCACACCCAGCTAATTTTAAAAAATTTTTGTAGAGACAGGGTCTTGCTATATTGCCCAGGCTGATCTTGAACTCAGGAGTTCAAACAATCCTCCCACCTCAGCCTCCCAAAGGGCTGGAATTACAGGCATGAGTCACTGCACTTGTGCTCACAGTCTCTTTGAACCTCTAAAGTGGTATCTCATTTATTTTGCCATATCATAAGCCATTGTGTTCAGTCCTCACTCAAGAAGAGATGATTGCAGACAGACGTGAATACCAAGAGGCAGGGATCACAGTAGATTATTTTAGAGGCTGCCTACCACATCTGTCTCATATTTTTGTTGTTTAGGTTGAGTTGATATGTGTAAGAGATCTTAGAAAAATGCCTGGACCTAAGTCATATGTAAGTGTTCTCTATAACTATTACTATATTCAGTTCATTGGCATGTTTAATAAATAAGACTCAATTTCTACTTTCAAGAAAATGATAGTCTAAGTATTTATCAAAAAGTGAAAAGTACCACGGTCGAGGCAAAAATAAAGAGCTATGGATATTGCAAGGAGAGGATGATCACAAACAGTCACGAAAGATCAGAAAAGATTTTATTAATGAAGCAATATTGAGCAGAGACCCCAGAGTATGGGTAATGTATTGATGGGGCTAGGTTGGGGAGGCTGGCAGGGGGAGGGTGAACAGGGAGTTGTTGTTGAAGGCAGCAAAGCAGGTCACTGTCTAGGGTTGTCTAAGGTAGTGGATATTATCCAGGAAATCTTGGGCAATCCAGGTCAACTAGAGTGTCCAAAATGCCCTAAACTGGGAAATAAGAACAAAAGGAAGGATCAACACCTGGCTATTGAGAATACCGATGGAAAGCCTGATGTATTGTACTTAATTCTGTCAGTAATGGGAATCATTGAGGACTAGGAGCACATATGAGGCTGAACTGCAAGAAGTTTATTCTTCCAGCTGGAAGTAAGAATGGATTGGGGCAAGGAAATCCTGGAGATGAGCCCATTTAGGTCATTATCATAACAGTTAAGGTGATGAGGGATGAAGATATCTCCATACTAGAGCAGTGTCTGCAGGATGGATGAGGAAGGGAATGAATTTGAGAGGGAAGTAGCCTCAGTAATAGTTTTGACATCCCTAATTCAAGTTTAGTATTAGGCTTATGGCTTTGAGGAAAGACCTAAAGACAAATCCTAACTCTAACAACTGTTAGCTATATCACCTTTGGGCAAATTGTTCAAACTCTCTCAACTTTAGTTTCTTTGTGTCAAGAGAATTAAATTACACATATATATGTGTGTGTATGTATATATGTGTGTATATATATATATCTTGAAATACATATATATATGTATATATGTATGTAAAGCATCCAGCATGGTGACTTGCATAGTATTACTATAAAATAAATCACTAAAATAAATACTAGTTTCCTCACACTGGAAGGGTTAGTATTTATAAATGAATTGTAATTAGAATTCTAGGTCATTATTTTATAATTAATCCTATTTATAATGGGTTTAATTTAACATATATAATAGAAACAACAGCTAACTTTTATTAATTTATTAATTTATGCTGAGCTGTGCTGAGCGCTATACAGGCATCATTTTATTTAGTCCTGCCATCATTCATATGAATCTGTATTTCTATCATCTGTATTTTACAGTTCAGAAAACTGAATCTTAGGGAAATTCACTCTCTTAAAGCCCAGCAGCTGGTAAGTGACAGAGCCCATGTTTGAAGAGGTTCTTGCTGATTCCAAAATCTTGCTTTTAATTGTTGAACTGCCTTTCTAAAATATAAATGAGTACACATAAATATTTCTCTTTCCATATATAGATCACCTGTTATACCATTTACATAGCAGGAGTCAATACACGCTTGTTGATGAAGACTCGTCACTCATTCAATTGAAATGATGTGGCTGCCATTTTTTTGGCTTCAGACTTGCCTGGCACTTCACCTCCTGCATGATGAATGTGGTTTTACTCCTTTCTATTTTGGCACTCCTCAAGTGCTTTAAAAATGTTCCCTTCCTGACTTCAAGAGGTGATTTACCAAAATGTCAGTCAGAATTAATTTGAATGATATTCATTGCAGTTCCCTAAGGCCTAGAGTTACTGGCATGTTGTTTTCAGATGTCATATTTTGATGGGAGATAACATTTTAACTGGAGTGGGAAGGGCATGATTTTGGATGAGTCAAGCAGTAAGTCACCAGGGACTATATTCATAACTGTAGTACTGTTCTGCTTTTACAGGAGTTGTCTAATCACTGTGATTCCAACGCATTGAAAAGTTCCAGCATCCAATCTTTTATTTCATCTTGCAAAAATCCTTCTCCTTAAATTACTATATGTCATCATTTTCATAAAGAGATTTAAATTTTAGTTTACTCTGATAACTTTTTCAACATTTATACTTATACCAATGAGATAATTAGGGTCATTCCAGGAGACTGTGATACCGGGATTTGGAATTGTTGATACCATAATTCTACATCTCAGCTCTTTCTATTCAAATAAACTTGGAGAATCTGGAGTTGTTTCTTTCTTTTTTGTTGTTGTTTTGGGGATATTATTTCTAGGTAGAAAAGCAGAATAACAATGTTTGCTCTCTTCCGGGTTCATTGAAAGCAGGATCTCAGGCAAAAGATTTTAGAAATCATCTAACATGCCTTGTCTTTTAAGAACAAGAAAATTAAGATTCAGGGTGGTGAGGTAACTCATCCAAGGTCACACAACTGCTTAGTGATGGGAATAGAAGTGGAATTCAGGATTCTTGGCATCCAACCCAAACTCAAATTAAATGAATCTAGCAGGTGCTTAGCTCTTCAGAGGTGCCTTGTCTAGGTTTTCAATAAAACCATGAAGTAGTTAGCCATAATCCTTGAGAATACGTTACTGTTTATTAATGAAGAAAATGTTCACCCCCTTACATATCATCTTTTGAATTATTGCTAATTGGTTAGCAACTTAATTTTGGCTTTAGCACAGAGCGTTGCCCATATTGTTTCCTTGCTGCTTTTTAGAAATGCATTGATTAAAAGAGATGATTCCATCAAATCAAATGATTTTCCTAAAGTATTTTGAAATAAAAGCAAGATGTGCTAGTACCAGCATTAGACAGTACATAGACATCTGTCTATACCTGATACAGTTTAGGCATTGTAGAGACTAAGACAAATAAGTCCATTTTCATTTTTGTACTCCTGTAGAATGACTTATGAAGGAAATGGAGTTGATGGGATGACATCCTGTAAGTCTAATTAAATAATATGAAGAAACAGGTATGAAGGGGCTACATCACAAGCAGGTTAACAAAGAAGGGTCAGGTCAGTTGTTTAGAGCAGTGGCTTCCAGACCTTTGAATTTCAAAGACTAGAGAAAGTTCTCCACAGAATTTTAACCATCAAATATAATGAAGCTCTGCTTATAAACAAATTTTCAGGCTAAATTTTATTTTCACAAATACTCAAATTTTTTAAGAAGAAACTTTCATTTACTATTGCCATTATTATCTAAGAAACAGGATATTTTAATATTTTAAAAGTTTAATAACATAATTTCAGAATAAATGCTAAACTTTCCCCCAAAAAACTAGTTTCAGTTGGGACCTTTATACCAGTAGAGGGGTTTGTGTGAATGTGTGTGTGTGTATGTGTGTGTGTGTGTGTGTGTGTTATGTGTGTACACCTTATATTTTGTGCCATCATTTTGTTATAGATGGTACAAACTCTATAACAGCAGTTATCTAAGGACTGATATTTAGGAACAATTAGTTTTTGTTATGTGAAACCAGTAGATATTTGCTTTCTGTCCTGAAGCTAGGGAAGGATCCCAGGTAAAGGTGAAACAGCAGGAGTGTTTTAAAAAATAAGATACCAGAGGTTAGAGACAGGTACATTTTCAAGTATAGGTATAGCTTGAAAGAAGTCCCAGACACATATAATTATTAAATGAAAGCATTTGGTAACTATATCTGAGTAAAAATAAAACTTGCATAGAGAAATGAGATGGAAAAGAAGAGGTAGAGGAAAACCTTTGAAGACTCTAATTAATTTAAATATATGCAGTTTATTACTCCTCAGTTTTAATCATGGTCACAGTAATAATGAAAAGCATTGATTCAAGAAGGGAAGAGAAAAGCATTGATAGAATAGCTGTTCTGAATAAGTAACTAGAAATTTTTCTCTTTGAAAGTGTTCTACTTGAAATAAATGCATAGCTGTCAAGCTTCAAGGTAAATGCAGTAACTCTTTTTTATAGGAGTTCGTCCTTTAAAGACATGTCTTTCCTGCTAGGAAAATGTTATTTAAAAATTCGTAATACAGAAAATAGCAAACAGTCATTATACACTAATCCTGGATCATCTTGCCTGGGAATAGCAAGGCCATGGTATGCCAGGAACAGAGATCCTTCCCTTAAGATAGCAAAAAAATTCCTAAATTTCTTTTTAGGGAAAGATTCCAAATTATCTCTCTTCCAAAATTTGGCTGTGGGGGTCTTGGGAAGATTTTTCCTATTTTCAGCTGCTAGCTGCTGTCATTGGGAGGATGGGGCTGTGGAAAACTGGGACTGGAGACTGAGTTTCTTCTTGCTGAGCGGCCATCACTTTCTTCAGAGATATCATGGAACACCAGTGTTACCTTGATTGGAATCCAAATTAGAATCTGGTAATCCATTTTTCCTAAAAAAGAAATGTTATTAATGATAGTTACATCCTAGGATGGAGTAGCGGGATCATCTAACTTTTTATGTAACCTTGGTGCCAGCTCTAATTATTTATTGAGCACCTATAGGTGCCAATCACAGTCTGAATCAATGGTAGATTTTCCCTAACTGTATTTTTAACTCTGTGATTATGACTTGTGATTGTTTGTTCTAATGGGCTATGACTTCTTTTATATTGTCCATTAAGATATCCCTAAGTAGCCTCATTTATACTTTCATTAATAAGTGTGACCAATTAGTCATATATCTGTTTATGAAATAAGAATTACTAATAAAAATACTGCTTAGACCATTGTCGGATTATAGGAGACACCATATTCAAAATAATTTTACTTTTTGGGGGTTGTGTCTTACAGTGTCACCTATAAACAATTAAGAAGTCCTCTTTATTTATTTAAGTAATGAAACTAAAGATTTATATTAAGAAGGCCTGTTTTTTCTTTATTTTAAGTAATGAAACTAAGGATTTATACTAGACCCCAAAACACAGTTCAAAGAAAATAATTACACTGCCTCCTTTACTATTCTGAAAATGGAGATCCTCTAATTAATGAATACAGAAAAAGCTGCATGGGTCAAATATTTCCTCCTTCTCAGTAGAAGATCTTTTGTAGCATTATTGATGTCTGCTAAAGAGATCAATGGGAGGGACAGTTCGAGAACATTTGGGGAGATGCAGGGTAAACAAAAGGATATACTCTTCTATTACAAAAAGCACCTGTAATCTCCTGTCTTTTCATAACTTATTTTCAATTTTAAAGAGATATTTTATTGGTCTTTAGTGTAATTTAGTAAAAGGTAACAGGTCCAGGAGGTTCCGAAGTGAGATGAGCAAAGGGTTGAGAGGTTATGAGTGGGGTGTAGAGTGTGGCTAGTCAATTGCATTTCTCTGTGCAACATGGAGCTTGAGTGCCCTGACTCTGTGTTATACTTTCTGGGTTTTTATCCCAGCTGTACCACTTCCTAGTTGTGTGATCTTAAGCAAATCACTGAATACCTCCAACCTTCAACTCCTTCATTTGTAAAATGAGCATAATAATCATGTCCCCCTTTAGGGTTGTTATGAGGATTAAATGAGTTAATATATCTAGAATTCTTAGGATGCAACCCGGCACAATGGGTGTTTGCTAATATTATGGAGCAGTGTTCTCCAAAGCAGAGTGTACTCCTCAGAGAGTGACAAGGCAAATATCTATGTTTATTTTTATCTTAGTCTTTTAACTTTCCTCTTTTATTTATGTGTTCTAACATACATAATATTTTTGAATAGTAGTGTATATGTATATTTCATATATATTACATATAAATATATTGGAGGTGCACAAATGTTTTCTCACTCATAAAGATTAGAGACCACTGATATGGTAGTCTCCTAATTTTGCTTTAAAATATAACTCTCTGCCTGGGCGTGGTGGCTCACGCCTGTAATCCCAGCACTTGGCAAGCCAAGGCGGGAGGATCACTTGAGGTCAGGAGTTCGAGACCAGCCTGGCCAACATGGTGAAACCCCATCTCTACTAAAAATACAAAAATTATCTGGGTGAGGTGGCGTGTGCCCATAATCGCAGCTACTTGGGAGGCTGAGCCAGGAGAATCGCTGGAACCCAGGGGGCAGGGGTTGCAGTAAGCTGAGATGGCATCACTGCACTCCAGCCTGGGCGACAGAGTGAAGCTCTGTCTCAAATAAATAAAATAAAGTATAACTCTTGGAACCAAATGTGGTGGTATGTGCCTACAGTCTCAACCACTCAGGAGGCTGAGGAAGGAGGATCACTTGAACCCAGGGGTTCGAGTCCAGCCTGGGCAACAGAGCGAGACCCTGTCTCCAGAAGAAATAAAAAATAAAAATAAATTTTAAAAGTCTAATTTTAATTGGCTTTTCTTATGAAGAATCTTTATGTATAACAATTATATTTTATCTTGAGGCAAACTTATCAGAGTAAGATTACTGTTTTTAAGAGTAAACTAATTAATAATACTACTAAGCTAATTAATAATGCTATGAATGTATTCAAAGTTTCCTTTTTCTTCTTTTAGATATTTTTTTCTTCAGAATATCCCTCACTAGGGCATAATTCTTAAATTTTGTGAACGTTCAAGTAATATAGATTGATGCATTTCTTTAAGACAAGAAATCATTCTAGATTTCATGTGTACACATAGAAAGACCTCAGTTGGGTATTTATAAGCTACTCTTAACTTTTTTCTACCTCCCCTTTATTTAGATTTTGTTCTGTGCATTGATATACTAATTCCCTGAATTATCTCTTAAACTCTAAGGACAGGAATATAAAAGAATCATTAGCTAGGTAAATGTTTTCCTTTGAGAGCTGGATATCTTAAAACCTAATTCAAAATGCATGCCCCTTTATGGCCCAAACTATTTTATTACAACTGAAGAACAATCCTGTGGCATCAAGTATAGACTGAAAATTAGCAGGAAGCTTTTTGAAAACACCACTGTGACTACAGAACAAATATATGAAATAATTATTACCTTCAGAAAGTTCTAGAGAGGCTTGCTTCCACAAGATGTCATTATATAAATGATCTTTGGAGGGCCTCAGAGCTCATGATAAAATTATCAAAGTGCTTATTAGGAGGCAAACAACAGCTCTGCTGAGATAAGTGTAATAGGCTTAGAAAAGCACATCTATGGTGCAGTCCACCTACACAAATTCAGCTCCTACAGGAACACAGAAAACACTTTGAAATTCATTAGCATGCAGTATTTACTCAAAAGCTGCAAAAACATTGTGTTTGCATAATTTTATCAATTGTCAATAGCAGTGCTTGCCAACATTCATATCTTTATTGAGATGCAAAATTAAGAACAGGAAGAAAGTCTGTATCAATATTAATACTGAACTCACTTGAAAAGATGACATTTATTAATAATGTATCTAGCTCAACATTCACAATGACATTTAAAAGCCAAACACAGTCCTCATACATACATACTTTTTAAACAAATCTTGTCTATCAGCCACCTTATAGTTTTGAAATATGTAAACCATTTTTTCCATTCCAAAAATGTCTACTTCCCAAAAATATCTATTGAGATTTGGGATGGGCTGGATGTAGTTAGAACAAGAGCAGTAATAAGACAAAGATTACAATGAATTAAACATTTTATGGAGAATTGTTGGTGCAAAGCATATTAGTTTTGAAAACTCTTGTGTTTGGGGAACAGCTGGTGTGGGCTGAACATGAAAACAACTGTTGTAAAACAAATGTTAAGGAATTGCTATAAACAAGACTATTTATTTACAGTATGTTTCAATTCTCTTTCTTTCCTCTTTTCTCTCTCTAACCTCTCTATGTCCATCCTTACCAATACAACCAGAATGGTGAAAGATTCCAGGTACATAGGTGCGTAGGGGTCTGTGTGTGTGTGTGTTTGTATGATGAGAATTATAAGTATATATACATACATGTATATATATGCACATATACACATACATATGTAATAAAAATATATATAATATAAAATATATAAATGTATTTATACATATACATATATCTCCAGTTTTTACAATTCTGTGTGTTTAAGTTAATCATTTGTGCTCAAAAACTGAAAATGCTATAGTGATGATATTATGGCCATGATGTTAGTTGTGTTTTTTTTTAAAGTCACTATTTTTCCCATATTCTTCACGGGAATATTTATTTATTTATTATTTTATCTTGAATAAATTTCAAGATATTTATTTTGAAATTTATTTATTTATTTATTTATGTATTTTATCTTGAACTTCAACTTTTAATGTATTATGGTACATGGGCACAAGACCTTATATTGTGCAAAACCAGCCACATTTCACATATGACCTAACGTGTTTTGAACTTTTGAAATGAGGAAGAAGCTAAGAACACTTGAAGTGGGGCAGGTACCTTGGGCTCCACCACTCTCTTTAGAGCTGCTCTACATGAATTTCTAGCACCATCCAGAACTTAACACCTTCTTGTCCTATTTTCAGTTTTCTTCCAGCCCACTCCTGTTCAGTTGTTCAGTACAAAGGGAACTCATGTATCAGAATCATTTTTTTTTCATTTTTTAATGCTGGTTCCCATGAATACTTCCCCAAATGATTATGATTATTTAGTTTAATTAAAAGAACATAAAAGATTGTTGATAAAAAATAATTTAATAGAAACCTTCTTATGCAATTGTTCTTTAACATATAAACTTCTGGAGGGCAGGGGGATGTTTTAAGTGCCATTTATTTTCTCCTTCATTACAGGCTTCAGTAAACACAACTTTTCCTAAAAGGTACTGGTATTATCATGTCTTGACTCTTATCAACATTTTATGTCTCTCACAAGCCTGGGGATCAGTGTAGCCTACTGAGCAATGGCTCTCTGCTGTAGAAGTTTCCCAACTTAACTTTGAACAGTCAGGGAACTAGGTGTTTCACATTCGTATGACCTGTGTTTTATGTCTGCTCTGAGTTTGAAATAAACTGTAAGACCTTAAAATAATTTATTTCCTCATTTTCCTTTTTTAAAACTGAATTAAATAATATATGTAACTGTAGTTGAGGTACCTATCATAAGTGTTACTTTTTTACCTTTTTAAATATTCTTCAAAAATTTTAAACTTGCAATATTGGGAAAATAGTACAATGAACAAAGAAATATTAGACACTAAGTTTACTTTTGTTTGTTATTCACACACCAGTTTTAATCCACCAGGAATTCTCACAATCCTGCAATGGTTTTCTAGTTTGAGAGAAAATACTACTTTTATTTATATTTTAATACAAAGTGCTATTAAGGAGAGAATACTGACTGTTTTATTTATAAAAACATTTATAAATCTAGTTTTTGTTTTATAACAAAAACTAAGTGAGGTTTTTGTTATAGTTCTTCCAAGCACTTATTGCCTTGTAAAATTTCTTTTCTTTTCTTTTCTTTTCTTTTTTTTTTCTGAGACAACGTCTTGCTCTGTCTCCCAGACTGGAATGCAGCAGCACAATCATAGCTTACTGCAGCCTCAAATTCCTGGGCTCAAATGATTTTCCTACCTTGCCCAGCTAATTAATTTTTTTTTAAATAGAGATGAGGTCTCATTATGTTGCCCAGGCTGATCTCAACTCTTGGCCTCAAGCTATCCTCCTGCCTCAGCTTTTAGAAAGCTCTGGGATTACAGGCATGAGCCACTGTACCCAGTCAATATTTTATGGCAAATCCTGATTATTATTCCTATGAAATGAGAGTTGCTGATATGTAAAAATTGAATATTCTCCCTAAGAGTTATAGTCTATTATTATTTATCACCCTTTCCTATATGTGCTATGAAGTGTGAGAAGTCCAAATTGTTTTATTTTCAATTTTTGGGAAGAAAACTACAATGCAGACTATGAGGGTTACTTTATTATTCAAGAAACGTACCTATTAAACTACCATGCTCGGTGTGGTGTCTTATGCCTATAATCCCAGCACTTTGTGAGGTGGAAGCTGGAGGATTGCTTGAACTCAGGAATTCAAGACCAGCCTGGGCAATATGGTGAAACCTCATCTCTACAGGAAAAAAAAAAAAAAAAAAAAAAAAAAAAAGCGGAGCATGGTGGCATGCGTCTGTAGTTTCAGATACTTGGGAGGCTGAAGTGAGAGGATTGCTTGAGCCCTGGAGGTTGAGGCTGCAGTAAGCATTGATCCAGCCACTGCACTCCAGCCTAGACAACAGAGTGAGACTCTGTCTCAAAATTAAGTAAATTAATTAATTAAATAATCACGTTGACTTTTATTACCATAATCCACTTATTCTATTTTATTTCAATAAATAACATTGGGTGCCTACTTTTTGAAAACTGGTACATGGTTGAATACTCTTTGTTATCAAGGAGCTTATAATTTAACAGGGCAGAAGAAAATATTCTCCAAAAGCATAGAAAATTTTATGTATTTCATAAAAGAAAAAGAAAGATAACATTTTTTGTGCTACACTACTTACATAATAATCTCATTCAGTTTTCACAACTGCATTGGTTTGCTGTTAGGGAAACTGAGATTCTGAAAAGATAAATAATTAACCAAAGTCTTAAGGCCAGGTAGTGGGGATTAGGGAGGTTGATGTCATTCCAAAGGCCACATTCCTTTTATCATAGTGAAAATATGTTCAGAATTCAGAAAAATAGGTTTAGGAAAAGGTGTCTAACTTCATTGGGGGCCAGGAGGGGAATAGATCAGGAAAGATTTTGGGAAGATTGAACAATATTGAGAAAATTCTATTTCATACAAAGAAGTATTTGCAAATGGTAATTTTTAGCTGCTTACCTTGTCCCCTCTGTTTGCTCTTCAATTAAACTAATCTAGGAACTTGAAACAAGATTAGAAGACAATTTTTTATTCAGTTAAATCATTACAAAAGTGATTGACATTACTATTCTGAATATAAATGTATGACTGAAGGTGCTCAGAATTCCTAATTCATACCAAGCTACCTATGTGACAATGTAGTATGTGATGAATTTATTACTGCTCAAATGACTGTTGCTCACCTGAGCATCTTGTTTAGAGCTCAGAGCTCTGATGGAGACCTATGAACAACTTAAGCCCTCAGTATAAGTCTTGGTCACTGCTTTAACAACTTCCAGCTGTCAACATGAAAGATGATACCCAGAAGAATGCAGGAAAACTATAAAGAATGGACAGGTGCATGCAGAAAACTTCTAATTAGCATGCATAGTGTCCTTGTGACCAATGAGCACTCCCTAAATTTTGCAGAAATCAACATACATCAATCTGGATTTAAATTTTAAAAAACAATGCAGAACTATAATTCTCCCAGGTGATGACACATTTCTAATACTCAAGTATGTGCAGGGTTGGTGGGGGGAAGGAGGAGTTTTATTTTAAAGTCTGCACAAAAATGAAGGAGGAGCCCAAACAAAGGGGTTCGGTGTTCTCCAGTGCATCAGAATGTGATATAAAACTCATAGATATATACTTGATTTTAATTGTGGATTTAAAAATAGTTTTAAAATATTTTTAAAGAAACTAAAGTTTTTGAACAGCCCCTGAAGCACTACCACAGGACTCTAGTGTCCTAAGGGACAGCATTTGAAGAGTACTGATTTAAAGCATAATTTTCCTCCAGGAAATTCTCTAGAACTGTTGGATATAGAGGTAAACACTTCATTTTACTCTAAGCAAACAGGGGTCATTCTTGCCTATTCAACTGCTCTTTCCAAATCTTCAGAGGAATTCCTGCTGCTTTTGTTGACATTAGTGATAGCCTACTGGGAAAGAAACTTCGTGGAGAGAAATGTCAGCTTTTTCCTTCTAAAAACCTAAAGCGAGAAAATATGCGAGAGGGGACTAGCTGTATGTGACTAAATAAGGTGCTCTTGAATGATTAAAAATATGAAGTTGCATTAATTTTTATTTTTTTACTTCTGAACTAGACCATTCTGAAATTGTTTTGGCTATAACAGAAAGGATTATAATAAAAATGTGTTATAATAAAATTGCAGTACTTCCAATCTTGTCAATTATAATAAAAAGTTATTGCATTCAATTAGGTGATGATTCAGTCATACATATCAACATGTCTATGAATTTCATTTTAAGATTTTACTATACTTAAGAAAGAATAATTATTTTAATAGAACAGCTTGAATAGAAAATTAACTAGAAGAGTATGTCCATTTTCAGATTAGATGTTGTATTATACATTCTGGCATACATATTTAACAACATGTTCTTAATGTATTAATCCAAATTTTTTAATTTTCTTCCATTTAACTTTTAAGATAAAGAAGCGAAGCATATAAAATCTTTCTGTAGAGGAAATGCAATGAAATAAAATGTTCTCACTTATTAAATGAGTTTAGATTCCACTTTATCATGTATACCATCTGCATCTTTGCACTACAGTATACATTTGCATTCATATGGTGACATCTATGTTGAAAATTTATGTTCAGATCAGTGATCCAAAGGTATTTCAGAATATTTAAACATCCAAGACAGATTCAGGTAAGTTCACTTATGATGCTTTTATTAAAGATTTCTAGAATATTTGCAAACAGGCATACCTTCAAGGTACTATGGGTTGTGTTCCAGACCACTGCAATAAAGCAAATATTACAATAAAGTGAGTAACACATATTTTTTTGTTTCCCATTGCATGTAAAAGTTATGTTTATACTATATATAGTCAACTAAGTTTGTAATAGCATTATGTCTAAAAAAAAGTACATGCTTTAATTGAAAAATACTTTATTGCTAAAAAATGATAATCATCTGAGCCTTTAGTGAGTCGTAATCTCTGCTGTTAGAGGGTCTTGCCTCAGTGTTGACTGGCTGCTGTCCGATCCTGGTGGTGGTTGCTGAAGGTTGGGATGGCTGTGGCATTTTTTTTTTTTAAGGATTAAATTTGCTCCATTGATTGGCTCATCCTTTCATGTAAGAGTTTTTGCCAGGCGCGGTGGCTCACGCCTGTAATCCTAGCACTTTGGGAGGCTGAGGCAGGTGGATTGCCTGAGCTCAGGAGTTCAAGACCAGCTGGGCAACACAGTGAAACTCCATCTACTAAAATACAAAAAAAATTAGCCAGTCATGGCGGTATGCCCCTGTAACCCCAGCTACTCAGGAGGCTGAGGCAGGAGAATTGCTTGAACCCAGGAGCCGGAGGTTGCAGTGAGCCGAGATCACGTAACTACACTCCAGCCTGGGTGACAGAGGGAGACTCTGTCTCTAAAAGAAGAAAAAAAAAAAAAGATTTTTCTGTTCTATGAGATGCTGTTTGATAGCATTTTACCCATAGTAGAACTTCTTTCAAAATTGGAGTAAATCCTCTCAAACCCTGATGCTGCTTTATCGACTAAGCTAATAGAATATTCTAAATTCTTTGATGTCATTTCAACATTGTGCATAACATCTTTCCCAAGAGTAGATTCCATCTTAAGAAGCTACTTCCTTTGCTCATCCACAAGAAGCAACTCCTCATTCATTCAAGTGTTATTTTGAGATTGCAGCAATCCAGTTCCATCTTCAGGCTCTACCTCTAATTCCAGTTCTCTTTCTATTTCCACTACATCTGCAGTTACTTCCTCCACTGAAGTCTCCAACCCCTTCAGGTCATCCATAAGTGTTGGAATCGACTTTCAAACTCATGTTAATGTTGATATTTTGACCTTCTCCTGTGAATCCTGAATGTTTCTGATGGCCTCTGGAATGGTGAATCCTTTCCAGAAGGTTTTTAATTTTATTTGCCCAGATCCACCAGAGGAATCACTGTCTATGGCAGCTATAGCCTTATGAAATGTATTTCTTAAATAAGACTTGAAAGTTGAAATAATTCCTTGACAGCAGAATAGATGTTGTGTTAGTAGGCATGGAAACAACATTAATCTTTTTGTATATCTCTATCAGAGCTCTTGCATGATCAGGTGCATTTTCACTGAGCAATAATATTTTGAAAGGAACCTTTTCGTCTGAGCAGTAGGTCTCAACAGTGGGCTTAAGCTATTCAGTAAAACATTCTGTAAAGAGATGTGATGTCACTCAGGCTTTGTTGTTCCATTTATAGAACTCAGGCTGAACTGATTTAATGTAATTCTTAAGGGCCCTCAGTTTTTCAGAATGGTCAATGAGCATTGGCTTCACCTTAAAGTCACCAGCTGCATTATCCCCAAACAAGAGAGTCAGACTGTCCTTTGAAGCTTTGAAGCCAGGTATTGACTTCTCTCTAGCTATAATAGTTCTAGATGACATCTTCTTCCAATAGAAGGCTTTTAAAATCTACATTGAAAATCTGTTGTTTAGTGAAACCACCTTCATCAATGTTAGTAGCTAGATCTTCTGGCTAACTTGCTGCAGCTTCTGCATTAGCCCTTAACTGCTTCACCTTCCACTTTTATGTTATAGAGATGGCATCTTTCCTTAAACCTCATGGGCCAACCTCTGCTAGCTTTCAACTTTTCTTCTGCAGCTTTCTCACTTCTCTCAGTCTTCACAGAATTAAAGAGAGTTGGGGCCTTGCTCTGTATTAGGCTTTGGCTTAAGGGAATGTTGTGGCTGGTTTGATCTTCTATCTAGACCACGAAAACGTTCTCCCTATCAGCAATCAGGCTGTTTTGCTTTGTTATCATATATCTGTTCACTGGAGTAGCACTTTTCATTTCCTTCAAGAATTTTTTCTTTGCATTTACATCTTGGATAACTGTTTGGAGCAAGAAGCCTGGCTTTCAGCCTATCTTGGCTTTCAACATGCCTTCCTCACTAAGCTTAACTGATTTCAGGTTTTGGTTTAAAGTGAGAATGTGCAACTCGTCTTTCCACTGGAAGACTTACAGGCCATTGCAGGGTTATTAAATTGGCCTAATTTTAATATTGTGTCTCAGGGAATGGGGAGGCCCGAGGAGAGGGAGAAAGTCAGGGAATGATTGGTGGAGCAGTCAGAACACACACAGCATTTATTAAATTCATTTTACAATAGCAACATCAAAGGTCACTGATGAAAATGTCACCATAACAGATATAATAATGTTCAAAAAGTTTGAAATATTGCAAGAATTACCAAAATGTGACACAGAGACATGAAGTGAGTAGCACCAATAGCCTTAATGCAGAATTGCCACAAACTTTCAATTTGTAAAAAACACAATGACGCAAAGTGCAATAAAATGAGATATCATATATATATTTGTTTAAAAATAGTTAGTTTTTGTTTTTGCTATATAACAACAATGTAAACTGTATCAGTAGAAGAGGAGTTGGGGACTTTCTGTGAAGGGCCA
The DNA here is from genome assembly GCF_029289425.2 of Pan paniscus. Classification (NCBI taxonomy): domain Eukaryota; kingdom Metazoa; phylum Chordata; class Mammalia; order Primates; family Hominidae; genus Pan; species Pan paniscus. Next base: position 31,440,536 of record NC_073264.2, on the reverse strand, counting down.
GATATATATTACAGGCTTTGTGTCCCCATCATAACTACTCATTTCTACCTTTGAGCACAAAAGCAGCCACACCCATTGAGTCAATGAATAGGTGTGGCACGAGTTCAACTAAGCTTAATTAACAAAAAATAGGCAGCAGGCCGGATTGGTCCTTTATCGTTATCCATATATATAACTCAAATTCATTTTTTACAAATTATGTACATATATATATGTATATACAATTTATATATATAAAAGCAAACCCTATCGAGAGATTCTTAAGATGTTTCTAATTTTTACTCTTAAAAACAATGCTACAGTAAATATCCTTTTAACTTGTTGATTATTTCTTTATAATAAATTTCTAGAATTTGTGGTTTTAAGTCAGAGTGTGCATACTTAAATATTTGAATCATTACATAGTTGCTCACCAGAAGAGGTGGGCCAATTTATACTAATGTGTACTGGGCATAAAAGTGCTTGTTTCCCCATATCCTCTCCAATATTTGATACTATTTATCTTTTAATTCTTTCTCAACCTGCCTGGGGAAGCATTGATCACTCATAGTTGGTTTTTTTTTTTTATTCATTGATTTTTTAACAATCTGGAGCATCTTTTCATTTGTTTATTGGTCATTTATTTCTGAGTTCTCTGTGTATGTAATTCGCCCATTGTTATACTGGGTTGTTAATGTTTTTCTTATTGATTAATAAGGATGGTTCATATAATAAGGAGATTAACATTTTGAGCCTTATGTGTGCTACAAAAAGAATTCACCAGTTTGCTCTTTGCTTGTTTTTGACTTTTGTATGTTTTGACATGGAGAAGCTTTTGCTTTTTAAAAATAGTTTATTGTAAATCTTTCCTGTTATTGCTTCTGAATTTGGAGTTATGCTCAAAAAGACATTTACCACCCTGAGACATAAAAAATATTCTCTCATATTTACTTGTGGTTCTTATAGCATTTACTTTTTACATTTTGAATCTATATTTTAGAAAAGTTTTTAGAATTTTGCATTTATTAGTACAAACTTACATGCCCCATTTTTCTCTAGTTTTAATCTCCCATAATGTGGGGTTTAACTTATGCATTTGTTTTTTCTCCTTTGTTCTTTACCAGTTTCTTCAATGATTGTACCAGACAGAAACTGCTTGCCCTAAAACATGGACTGAGGGGTTACCAGATGGTTTTCTTATGGGTGCAGTAGACAGAACCACGGTTGCAGGTGGACTTTTCATCAAATGTGCTAGATAGAAGGGGGGCAGTGGTGCTCTAGTGGATAGGAATAAATTCTCATCTCTTTGGCTCAACCTATTGATAGGACCCCTCTATAATTATCTGTGGTGGAAGAAATACACATATTTAGCACGTGGCTATAGGTGTTGTTTGAGTTACCTCATTGAGAAATTTGGAGACAGGTAGATTCAATGTAGACTTAGGTTATCACATTGATTCCAAAAACCAATAAACATAAATTACAAGTGCTAACATCAGAAATATTTTTGGTTATAAGAAATTTAAACACACAAGGTTATCCCATTCTGCAACAGTTTCATTTATTATGTCGTCTATTGTAGTATGTGTTTATATTTGTTGTGTTTTTAATCAAGTATCTATAAAAATATGAATTATTCTAAATCAAAAATCTAAATCATTAAAGCGTTAAATAGCAACTAGCTAAAGAAAATGCCATATGTAAGATATAGATAAATAAGATAGATAGATTCATTCTAAATGAGTTTTGTCCCCTTTTGTCTTCCTTTTTCAATAGAGATATCAATGGGAAAAAACAAAGAAATTTTTTAAAAAAAGAATGGAAATTGAATGTGCTTTCAAATTCCTGGTGTTGGACCATATTTTTAAAACAAGATTCCCTATAATCTTGTTAGATATTAAACCACCAAATAAGACCTACTTCAAAGTTTATTTTCTGTTCCCAGATAATGAAGCCATTTTTTTTCCAAAGAAAAAAAGTAATGAAAGTAAGAGACACTCCCCTTTGCATGATTCTGCAGAAGCTGAATTTGTTACTAACTGCAACATCCAGGTACTTTGCAGGTAACTAAGCCAAGAATGTGTGCACAGTCAGTTCAGTGGCTTGACCCTGAAAAACAAGGCTCTCCAGTTAGATCCTAATGAGAAGAAAATTCATAGAAAAAAAAGAAAGAAGACCATAAAGAGACATGACTGCACTTTCAGTCAATTAGGAGAAAAACCTGAGGTTTTGTGTCAGGATGACAATGGGCACCCTTGGTATAAAATATGAGTATATCCGTTGTTTCAGACCAGCTAGCAATTCTTATCCCTGACTGGTACCTAAATGCAAATTAAAGCTGCCTTCCTTGGAAGATATTAATACTGGCACTTGTTCTCTAAATTCTTTCTCTTTCAGCCTCAAAGTTCAATTCAAACACCATTTATGTTTTCTTTCTAAAACCAATCTTTCTGCTTTCACTCATGCTATCAACTATAGCTTCTTGTCAGTTTGGGGACTGCGTTAAAGCTATTCCTGCTATTCTTTGATTATACTCAAAGGGAAGTCAAACTATACCGAATAATGAATAGAAAGTGTAAAAGAGTTTATATAAAAATTGGCTCTTCTAAGGAAATAAAGTGGGTCTCCTTAAATCATACTTTACAAGCTTAAGAAATTGTTTTTTTCTGAAAAATTATATTGGTCATTATCCTGATGTTTAGTGAAAGATAGACATGTACTGTGTCTGATTAAACACAAACTCTTGGGATCTCAGCTGGGCTTGTAGCATAAAAGAGAATTGAACAATAGCTTATGAATTCATTAGAAATGACAGCAATATTTCAAACATCTCATCTGTTGTATTGATGAGTCACATTAGTAGAATGAAAACTTTCACCACTTTGTATACAAAACCTAGGAAGGCATCATACAGCAGCAATTCATAACATGTACACACTCATCATCTGGTTTGTAAACCATTAGGTTTGGCCCTGAATACACTGTTGGAGAGATGCTTTCAGCCTCTTAGGTTTTAAACAACAGTTTTCACTTGCCAAAATTCTCACTTCATTATTACGAGCATAAAATGAAGTGGTAGCAGCTGGCTCAGGTAAGCTAGCAATTCTCATCTACACTTAACAGCAAATCCTAAATTACAAACCATTTTCTTAGAAAAGTAGAATACTTACATTGGTGCTTTGAAGTCCTTTTCTGGTTTCAATTTGAAAATATTGCTCAAACGACATTCTTAAATTTCCAAACTATCCAACCACAGAAATACCCGAACTCAAGCAATGTACAAATTATTTATTTGGCTACCGTCTTGTACAGAATCCAAAACTTAGAATGTTCAGAAACATCTATTTAATAATGATGGTTTGTCTGAAGTTAAGGGCAAAGCCAGGAAAACCAAGAGCCTAACACCTGAGGAAAGGGGCACACAGTACCAGGAATGGACTACAAATCCACCCTGGAATCTGGCATGCTGGGGAGTCCAGGGAAGACAAGACTAAAGGGTGTTCTCTCACATATTGCCTTTCCTTTAAGCCAGATCACTGTAGAAAACGTGGCTCAGGAAAACAAGAGTAGTATGCACTTTAATAAAATTTTTTTAAAATTTGACTTTCTTTTATTATTACACTTTAAGTTCTAGGGTACATGTGCACAACGTGCAGGTTTGTTACATATGTATACATGTGCCATGTTGGTGTGCCGCACCCGTTAACTCGTCATTTACATTAGGTATATCTCCTAATGCTATCCCTCCCCCTCCCCTCACCCCACGACAGGCCCCCGGTGTGTGATGTTCCCTACCCTGTGTCCAAGTGTTCTCATCGTTCAATTCCCACCTATGAGTGAGAACATGCGGCGTTTGGTTTTCTGTCCTTGCGATAGTTTGCTCAGAATGATGGTTTCCAGCTTCATCCATGTCCCTGCAAAGGACATGAACTCACTTTCAGGTACACCAATGAGATGTAGATTTGATCTTTTCACATAGTCCCATATTTCTTGGAGTCTTTGTTTCTTTTTACTCTTTTTTCTCTAAACTTCTCTTCTTGCTTCATTTCATTCATTCGATCTTCAATCACTGATACCCTTTCTTCCCCTTGATCAAATCAGCTACTGAAGCTCGTGCATGTGTCATGTAGTTCTCGTGCCATGGTTTTCAGCTCCATCAGGTCATTTAAAGTCTTCTCTACACTGTTTATTCTAGTTAGCCATTCGTCTAATCTTTTTTCAAGGTTTTTAGCTTCTTTGCGATGGGTTTGAACATCCTCCTTTAGCTAGGAGAAGTTTGTTATTACCAATCATCTGAAGCTTTCTTCTCTCAACTCGTCAAAGTCATTCTCTGCCCAGCTTTGTTCCATTGCCAGCGAGCAGCTGCATTCCTTTGGAGGAGAAGAGGTGCTCTGATTTTTAGAATTTTCAGCTTTTCTGCTCTGGTTTCTCCCATCTTTGTGGTTTTATCTACCTTTGGTCGTTGATGATGGTGACGTACAGATGGGGTTTTGGTGTGGATGTCATTTCTGTTTGTTAGTTTTCCTTCTAACAGTCAGGACCCTCAGCTGCAGGTCTGTTGGAGTTTGCTGGAGGTCCACTCCAGACCCTGTTTGCCTGGGTATCACCAGCAGAGGCTGCAGAATAGCAAATATTGCAGAACAACAAGTGTAGCTGCCTGATCCTTCCTCTGGAAGCTTCATCTCAGAGAGGCACCTGGCTGTATGAGGTGTCAGTCAGCCCCTACTGGGAGGTGTCTCCCAGTTAGGCTACTTGGGGGTCAGGGACCCACTTGAGGAACAATCTGTCCATTTTCAGATCTCAAACTCCGTGCTGGGAGAACCACTGCTCTCTTCAAAGCTGTCAGACAGGGACATTTAAGTCTGCAGAAGTTTCTGCTGCCTTTTGTTTGGCTATGCCCTGCACCCAGAGGTGGAGTCTACAGAGGCAGGCAGGCCTCCTTGAGCTGCAGTGGGAGCCACCCAGTTTGAGCTTCCCGGCCACTTTGTTTACCAACTCAAGCCTCAGCAATGGCGGACGCCCCTCCCCCACCCTCACTGCTGCCTTGCAGTTCCATCTCAGACTGCTGTGCTAGCAGTGAGTGAGGCTCCGTGGGCATGGGACTCTCCGAGCCATGTGCGGGATATAATCTCCTGGTGTGCCGTTTGCTAAGACAGTTGGAAAAGCACAGTATTAAAGTGGGAGTGTCCCAATTTTCCAGGTACTGTCTGTCACAGCTTCCCTTTCCTAGGAAAGGGAATTACCCAACCCCTTGTGCTTCACCAGGGAGGCGATGCCCCACCCTGCTTCAGTTCACGCTCCGTGGGCTGCACCCACTGTCCGACAAGCCCCAGTGAGATGAACCTGGTACCTCAGTTGGAAATCCAGAAATCACCCATCTTCTGTGTCACTCACGCTGGGAGCTGTAGACTGGAGCTGTTCCTATTTGGCCATCTTGGAACCTCTCCCTAAAAAATTTAACAGGATATTAGAATTGGCCTTAGAGATAGCTGATCATGGTCCACTCAAACCAGAAAGTAAGACAAAATTATCTAAAAAGTATGATAAAAAGATAGGTTCTAATTGAGGGATTCATAAATGGAATTTTTAATATGATGAATGTTGGGCCCTGATACTGGTAGGCTTCTCAGTTAGACAAGACTCATATTTTCTTCATTTTTAGTTTCTTTCCTGACAGACTTTCTCTTTTTATACTGTAGAACAAAATAGAAACAAGAATTATGCTTCACAGAGTGTGTAAGTAATTTCATCTGCTAACATGTTGGTATTTACTGTGTTTCTGATAATGAAAACATTTGCTTTACCCCTGAGAAGAGTTCATGGGGACATGAAATTACGTGGAAGTCAGCATATTCATGCCACCCTCTCCCCCAACCCTCTTACATCTTCACAAATGCTACATTTTCCTTATTCGATTAAAACATTTTGTCGATTTGTATGGTTGTTTTTTCTTTCTGCCTATAGATTTGGTGAAGGACTTCAGGGCATGGCAGTAGGTAAATTAATCACAAAAGCAATGGCAACCTTAAGTCTTCAATTTCTGAAAAATTACAACTAAAGTTGAAGTTCATTTTAACCATATCTCCCTATATCATGCTTTCAAATATAAGAAAAATGCTAATTGTTCTCACAGGTAAATATGCTTTAGGTTTCCCAGTGTTAGCAATGTACCTCTCCCAGTTTAATTATTAACTCAAATTTTATATATTCTTTTTTGAATCTCTAATTGTTCTTCATCATGCCTGTGCAGTTTCTTCAGGCCTAGTTATTTGTAGAATACAGAAAGAAAATAGTAGAATATAGTGCTCTATTGATCCTAATATGAGCATATCCAGGTCCCAAGCCATTTAAGGAATTAGAGAGAAAAAGACGTTATGCATGAAATATATTCAGATGCAAAAAATTTATTGCAACAGCATATGTTTTTATATCTCCATAGATTATTTGCTTATAGTATTAGGTTAACTTGCTGAATATATTTCTGTAGTGAAGGCCGTTTGTGATGTGCAGGGCAGTGAGTCTATAGGTTCTGTCTCTGTGTTCATCTGTATTTATCAGTAAGAAATGGTCACATAAACAGAACTATGAGCAAGTTGTTACAATCTAATATTCATAATAATTCTTTCTTTTTCCTTGTACAGACAATTTGTCTTCTAGGCCATTGCATTCAGATTTTTCAGTAATGGGCCTTTCAATCAGACATTATATGTACTCATGTTATATGAATATTTAAAATTTATAAAAATATAAGGTATAGCCTATTCTATAGTAAAAGCTCTAGTTTGAAAGTCATTTAAAATTAATTTTAAAGTTTTAATCAATTTATATATATAAGTATACCATTAAAAGCATATTGCTAGTCATTGATCATTTTTCAGCAAATCAATGACAATAGTGCTTCTTAAAAGATTTTCATTTCAATACATGTGGGATGTTTTTTAATCACCACATATCAATACTGATTCCAAATCTGCATCACTAGTGGTAGCTCCCACTCTTGAATTTGCAGTTTCATGAAAGAGAATGCGCTTTTACAGAGCCAAATAAAATCAAATAAAAGTTATATTTTTGCTATGTAGCCAGAAATTAAAGGATGATTATAAGACATATATATATTCATTACCAGTTTTCAGGGGAATTGTATTCTTTTGGTAATTCTCTCTCAGCTAATAAGTTCCCTATCAAAGTTAGCAGCTGCTTTATATTTCAAGCTCATTAGGAAGTTTTTCTTTATGTACTTCAGTGGAGAAACTGAAGTCATGATAAATATTTATTGATCTATAAATCACTTTTAAAATATTACAAATATTACAATTCTGTTGACTTCATGGAAGTTCAGCTATAGGAATGATTTCTCTTTCCTGATAGGAGGGGAAAGAATTCCTACAGAGCTTGGGGCAAGATTCAGGGGTCATTGTGTCTGTTATCTGTATTCGAGATTCTTGTCCTTCAGAAAATGGACAAGATGTGACCTGGAATTGAGGTTCAAGTCAAAGCCAAACAGACTCATTTAGAACAGGTTGTAAATCCAGATGAATGAAAGAAGCCATGAGTAGAGAGACAGTCTGAAAAACGGTGGAAGAGCAAGAGCAGCCAAGTGGTGAAATATGTGTGAATTCCCGGCGCAGGGTGCTAATATTTGTGAAGGGCTTGTAGAATATTTCTACATACATTTGTGTTTACCAGTCAAGTTCATTAAGAAGTCAAGATTCCACTTGCCTTTAGTTCAATATACTTATGCAATTTGAGTTTCTTCTAAACATCCCACAAATTAGCAGAGCTTGATGGCACAAGCATAAAGAGATAGGCAGTCTAAGCTACTATTGTGGTCACATTGTCTAAGAAACCTTGACACTTACATGTTTTCCACAGTACAAGGTCACTGGGAACACTAACTCCCAATTTTGAACTGAATATTTTGTTAAGACTTTTCTTTCATTTCATTTTACCTGCCTTATCTGAGATAAGTCAACTCAGTACTTTCAAGTGTAGATTTAATTTCTCAATTTCTCTACTAGCAGAGTTAGATAAGACCTCTGGTTTTTGCATGTAAACTAAACTAGCTTAATATTTTTAGTTTGCTTAATTAGGTTTGGTTTTAGTTTGGTTATCTTATAAATTCTTGGGTCTCAGGTAGATTTTATTTGGCACTTGAACTAAATGTGGATCTTCTTTAGAGTCAGATGGAAGTGTAGTGCTTAAAAGGCTGTTTAAAATGGTCTTAACTAGTTAAGGCTGCTAGAATATAAAGCCCCAAAAGAAAAGTTTTCAAGTAGTATCTGGCCCTAAAAAATTTTCAAGTAGTTATCAAATTTCAGTGGACCCTTGAACAATGTAGTGGTGAGGGGCACTGGGAGCCCCCATACACAGTTGAAAAGCTGTTTATAACTTTTGACTCCCCCAAAACTTAGCTACTACTACCCTGCTGATGATCGGAAGCCTTACCGATAACACAGTCAATTAACACATATTTTGTATTATGTATCGTACACTGTACTCTTACCGTAAAGTAATCCAGAGAACAGAAAATGTTATTAAGAAAATCATAGGAGAAAATATATTTATTATTCATTAAGTAGAAGTGTATCATCATAAAAGTCTTCACTCTCATCGTCTTCACATTGAGTAGTCTGAGACAGAGAAGGAAGAGGAGGGCTTGGTCTTGCTGTCTCAACTGTGGCTGAAGCAGAAGAAAATCTGATATAAGTGGACCCATGCAGTTCAAATTCCTGTTTTTCTTTTTAAATTATTATTTTTATTCATTTATTTATTTTTGTTTTTTATTATACTTTAAGTTATAGGGTACATGTGCACACCTTGCAGTTTTGATACATAGGTATACATGTGCCATGTTGGTTTGCTGCCAGTATCAACTCGTCATTTATATTAGGTATTTCTCCTGATGCTATCCCTTCCCCAGCCCCCTACCCTCTGGCAAGTCCCAGTATGTGATGTTCCCCGCCCTGTATCCTAGTGATTTCATTGTTCAATTCCCACCTATGAGTGAGAACATGTGGTGTTTGGTTTTCTGTCCTTGTGATAGTTTGCTGAGAATGATGGTTTCCAGCTTCATCCATGACCCTGCAAAGGACGTAAACTCATCCTTTTTATGGCTGCATAGTATTCCATGGTGTATATGTGCCACATTTTCTTAATCCAGTCTATCATTGATGGACATTTCGGTTGGTTCCAAGTCTTTGCTATTGTGAATAGTGCCACAATAAATATACATGTGCATGTGTCTTTATAGTAGCATGATTTATAATCCTTTGGGTATATACCCAGTAATGGGATTGCTGGGTCAAATGGTATTTCTAGTTGTAGATCCTTGAGGGATCGTCACACTGTCTTCCACAATGATTGAACTAGTTTACAGTCCCACCAAGAGTGTAAAAGTGTTCCTATTTCTCCACATCCTCTCCAGCACCTGTTGTTTCCTGACTTTTTAATGATCGCCATTCTAACTGCCATGAGATGGTATCTCATTGTGGTTTTGATTCGCATTTCTCTGACGACCAGTGATGATGAGCATTTTTTCATGTGTCTGTTGGCTGCATAGATGTCTTCTTTTGAGAAGTGTGTGTTCATATCCTTTGCCCACTTTTGGATGGGGTCATTTGTTTTTTTCTTGTACATTTGTTTAATTTCTTTGTAGATTCTGGTTATTAGCCCTTTGTCAGATGGGTAGATTGCAAAAATTTTCCCTCATTCTGAAGGTTGCCTGTTCACTCTGATGGTAGTTTCTTTTGCTGTGCAGAAGCTCTTTAGTTTAAGTACATCCCATTTGTCTATTTTGGCTTTTGTTGCCATTGCTTTTGGTGTTTTAGTCATGAAGTCCTTGCCCGTGCCTATGTCCTGAATGGTATTGCCTAGGTTTTCTTCTAGAGTTTTTATGGTTTTAGGTCTAACATTTAAGTCTTTAATCCATCTTGAATTAATTTTTGTGTAAGGTGTAAGGAAGGGATCCAGTTTCAGCTCTCTACGTATGGCTAGCCAGTTTTCCCAGCACCATTTATTAAATAGGGAATCCTTTCCCCATTTCTTGTTTTTGTCAGGTTTGTCAAAGACCAGATGGTTGTAGATGTGTGGTGTTATTTCTGAGGCCTCTGTTCTGTTCCATTGGTCTATATGTCTGTTTTGGTACCAGTACCATGCTGTTTTGGTTACCATAGCCTTGTAGTATAGTTTGAAGCCAGGTAGCGTGATGCCTCCACCTTTGTTCTTTTTGCTTAGGATTGTCCTGACAATGTGGCCTCTTTTTTGGTTCCATATGAACTTTAACGTAGTGTTTTCCAATTCTGTGAAGAAAGTCATTGGTAGTTTGATGGGGATGGCATTGAATCTATAAATTACCTTGGGCAGTATGGCCATTTTCATGATATTGATTCTTCCTAGCCATGATCATGAAATGTTCTTCCGTTTGTTTGCGTCCTCTTTTATTTTGTTGAGCAGTGGTTTGTAGTTTTCCTTGAAGAGGTCTTTCACATCCCTTGTAAGTTGGATTCCTAGGTGTTTTATTCTCTTTGTAGCAATTGTGAATGGTAGTTCACTCATGATTTGGCTCTCTGTTTGTCTGTTATTGGTGTATAGGAATTCTTGTGATTTTCGCACGTTGATTTTGTATCCTGAGACTTGGCCGAAGTTGCTTATCAGTTTAAAGAGATTTTGGGCTGAGATGATGGGATTTTCTAAATATACAATCATTTCATCTGCAAGCAGGGACAATTTGACTTCCTCTTTTCCTAATCGAATACACTTCATTTCTTTCTCTTGCCTGATAGCCCTTGCCAGAACTTCCAACACTATGTTGAATAGGAGGGTGAGAGAGGGCATCCCTGTCTTGTGCCAGTTTTCAAAGGGAATGCTACCATTTTTTGCCCATTCAGTATGATATTGGCTGTGGGTTTCTCATAAATAGATCTTATTATTTTGAGATATGTTCCATCAATACCTAGTTTGTTGAGAGTTTTTAGCATGAAGGGCTGTTGAATTTTGTCGAAGGCCTTTTCTGCATCTATTGAGATAATCATGTGGTTTTTCATTGGTTCTGTTTATGTGATGCTTTACATTGAGATCATCATGTGGTTTTGTCATTGGTTGTGTTTATGTGATGCATTACGTTTATTGATTTGTGTATGTTGAACCAGCCTGACATCCCAGGGATGAAGCTGACTTGATTGTGTTGGATAAGCTTTGAGATGTGCTGCTGGATTTGGTTTGCCAGTATATTACTGAGGATTTTTGCATCAATATTCATAAGGGATATTGGTTTAAAATTCTCTTTTTTTGTTGGCTTTGGTATCAGGATGATATTGGCCTCATAAAATGAGGTAGGGAGGATTCCCTCTTTTTCTGTTGATTGCAATAGTTTTAGAAGGAATGGTACCAGCTCCTCTTTGTACTTCTGCTAGAATTTGGCTGTGAATCCATCTGGTCCTGGATTTTTTTTTTTGGTTGGCAGGCTATTAATTATTGCCTCCATTTCAGAGCCTGTTATTGGCCTATTCAGGGATTCAACATCTTCCTGGTTTAGTCCTGGGAGGATGTATGTGTCCAGGAATTTATCCATTTCTTCTAGATTTTCTAGTTTATTTGCATAGAGGTGTTTATAGTATTCTCTGATGGTAGTTTGTGTTTCTGTGGGATCGGTGGTGATATCCCCTTTATCATTTTTTATTGCCTCTATTTGATTCTACTCTCTTTTTTTTTCTTTATTAGTCTTGCTAGCGGTCTATCCATTTTGTTGATCTTTTCAAATACCAGCTCCTGGATTCATTGATTTTTTTGAAGGGATTTTGTGTCTCTATCTCTTTCAGTTCTGCTTTGATCTTAGTTATTTCTTGCCTTCTGCTAGCTTTTGAATGTGTTTGCTCTTGCTTCTCTAGTTCTTTTAATTGTGATATTATGTCAATTTTAGATATTTCCTGCTTTCTCTTGTGGGCATTTAGTGCTATAAATTTCCCTCTACACACTGCTTTAGATGTGTCCCAGAGATTCTGGTACGTTGTGTCTTATTTCTCATTGGTTTCAAAGAACATCTTCATTTCTGCCTTCATTTTGTTATTTACAAAGTAGTCATTAAGGAGCAAGTTGTTCGGTTTCCATGTAGTTGTGTTGTTTTGACTGAGTTTCTTAATCCTGAGTCCTAATTTGATTCCACTGTGGTCTGAGAGATAGTTTGTTATAATTTCTGTTCTTTTACATTTGCTGAGGAGTGCTTTACTTCCAATTATGTGGTCAATTTTAGAATAAGTTTGATGTGGTGCTGAGAAGAATATATATTCTGTTGATTTGGGGTGGAGAGTTCTGTAGATGTCTGTTAGGTCTGCTTGGTGCAGAGCTGAGTTAAAGTCCTGGATATCCTTGTTAACCTTTTGTCTCGTTGATCTGTCTAATATTATCAGTGGGATTTTAAAGTCTCCCATTATTATTGTATGGGAGTCTAAGTCTCTTTGTGGGTCTCTAAAGACTTGCTTTATGAATCTGGGTGCTCCTGTATTGGGTGCATATATATTTAGGATAGTTAGCTCTTCTTGTTGAATTGATCCCTTTACCATTATGTAATGGCCGTCTTTGTCTCTTTTGATCTTTGTTGGTTTAAAGTCTGTTTTAACAGAGACTAGGATTGCAACCCCTGCTTTTTTTTTTTTTTTTTTTTTTTGCTTTCCATTTGCTTGGTAGATCTTCCTCCATCCCTTTATTTTGATCCTATGTGCATCTTTGCATGTGACATGGGTCTCCTGAATACAGCACACTGATGGGTCTTGATTCTTTATCCAATTTGCCAGTCTGTGTCCTTTAATTGGGGCATTTAGTGCATTTACATTTAAGGTTAATATTGTTATGTGTGAATTTGATCCTGTCATTATGATGTTAGCTGGTGATTTTGCCCATCAATTCATGCAGTTTCCTCATAGCATCCTTGGTCTTTACAATTTGGCATATTTTTGCAGTGGCCGGTACCGGTTGTTTCTTTCCAAGTTTAGTCCTTCCTTCAGGAGCTCTTGTAAGGCAGGCCTAGTGTTGACAAAATCTCTCAGCATTTGCTTGTCTGTAAAGGATTTTATTTATCCTTCACTTCTGAAGCTTAGTTTGTCTGGATATGAAATTCTGGATTGAAAACTCTTTTCTTTAAGGATGTTGAATATTGGTCCCCACTCTCTTCTGGTTTGTAAGATTTCTGCAGAGAGATCCACTGTTAGTCTGATGGGCTTCCCTTTGTGGGTAACCCAACCTTTCTCTCTGGCTACTCTTAACATTTTTTCCTTCATTTCAACCTTGGTGAATCTGACAATTATGTGCCTTAGGTTTGCTCTTCTCAAGAATTATCTTTGTGGTGTTCTCTGTATTTTCTGAATTTGAATGTTGGCCTGTCTTGCTAGGTTGGGGAAGTTCTCCTGGATAATATCCTGAAGAGTGTTTTCCAACTTGGTTCCATTCTCCCCATCACTTTCAGGTACACCAATCAAACGTAGATTTGGTCTTTTCACATAGTCCCATATTTCTTGGAGGCTTTGTTTATTTCTTTTTACTCCTTTTTCTCTAATCTTGTATTCTGACTTTATTTCATTAATTTGATCTTCAGTCACTGGTACCCTTTCTTCCACTTCATTGAATAGGCTATTGAAGCTTGTGCATGCGTCACAAAGTTCTCGTGCCATGGTTTTCAGCTCCGTCAGGTCATTTTAGGTCTTCTCTACAGTGTTTATTCTAGTTTGCCATTCTTCTAATCTTTTTTCAAGGTTTTTAACTTCCTTGCGATGGGTTCAAACATGCTTCTTTAGCTTGGAGAAGTTTGTTATTACCGACCTTCTGAAGCCTACTTCTCTCAACTACTCAAAATCATTCTCCATCCAGCTTTGATCCATTGCTGGTGAGCACGATCCTTTGGAGGAGAAGAGGCACTCTAATTTTTAGACTTTTCAGCTCTTCTGCTCTGGTTTCTCCTCATCTTTGTGGTTTTATCTACCTTTGGTCTTTGATGTTGGTGTCCTACAGAGGGAGTTTTGGTGTAGATGTCCTTTTTGTTGATGGTGATGTTATTCCTTTCTGTTTGTTAGTTTTCCTTCTAACAGGTCTGTCAGCCGCAGGTCTGTTGGAGTTTGCTGGAGGTCCCCTACAGACCCTCTTTGCCTGGTATCACCAGCGGAGGCTCAGTTGGAAATGCAGAAATCACCCATCTTCTGCGTCAATCACACTGGGAGCTGCAGACTGGAACTGTTCTCATTCGGCCATCTTGTAACATAGCCGGAACTGTAATCTTTCAAATTCCTGTTTTTCAAGGGTAAACTGTCTATCACCTTTGAGGGTAATAACATTGTAGATGAATATAGGTAGGATCATTTTTTTAAATTTTTATGGATACACAGTAAGAGTGTGTGTGTGTGTATAGTTACAGAAGATACTTTGATACAGGTGTGCAATAAGAAATGATCATATCATGGAAAATGGGATATCCATCCCCTCAAGCATATATCAGTTTGTAACTTACAATCCAATTATACTCTCTTAGTTATTTTTAAATGTACAATTAAATTATTATTGACTAATTCTGCTATGCTATCAAATACTAGGTCTTATTCCTTCTTTCTGATTGTGTATTTTTTGTACCCAATAACCATCCCCAATTCTTTCTCACCCCAGCACTACCCTTCCCAGACTCTAGTAACCATAGCTCTACTCTCTATCTTCATTGATTCAATTGTTTTGATTTTTAGACCCACAAATAAGGAAAGACATGCCAAGTTTGTCTTTCTGTGCCCGACTTATTTCATTAGCATAATGATCTCCATTTCCATCTATCTTGATGCAAATGACAGAATCTTATCCCTTTTTATAGCTGCATTGTACTCCATCGTGTGTATGTACCTCATTTTCTTTATCCATTCATTTGTCGATGGACACTTAGGTTGCTTTCAAATCTTGGCCATTGTGAACAGTGCTGCAGCAAACATAGGAGTGCAGATATCTCTTTGATACACTGATTTCCTTTGTTTTGGTATGTACCCAGCAGTGGGATTGCTGGATCTTATGGTAGCTTTATTTTTAGTTTTTTGAGGAACCTGCAAACTGTTCTCTATAGTGGTTGTACTAATTTGCATTCCCACTACCCTTCTACTCTCTATCTATATAGGTTCAGTTGTTTTGATTTAAATCCTCATACAAAAGTGTATGAGAATTCCCTTTTCTCCACATCCTCGTCAGCATTTGTTATTGCCTGTGTTGGATAAAAGCCATTTTAGCTGGCATGAGATGATATCTCGTTGTACATTTGACTTGCATTTCTCTAGTGATCAAAGATGTTGAACACCTTTTCATATGCTTGTTTGCCATCTGTATGCCTTCCTTGAGAAATAACTATTCAAATCTTTTGCCCATTTTTTATTGGATTATTATATTTTTTTCTATAGACATGTTTGAGCTCCTTATATATTCTGGTTATTAATCCCTTGTCAGATGGGTTATTTGCATATATTTTCTCCTATGTTGTGAATTGTCTCCTCCTTTTGTTGATTGTTTCCTGCGTCGTGCAGAAACTTTTTAACTTGGTGTGATCCATTTGTCCATTTTTGCTTTGGGTGCATGTGCTTGTGGCATATTACTCAGTATATTAGTAGTCTGTTCTCATGCAGGCTACTACATACTTGGATATGTCTCAATAAAGGCATACCCAAGATTGGATATTTATAAAGGAAAGAAGTTTAATTGACTCACAGTTCTACATGATTGGGAGGCCTGATAATCATGGCAGAAGGCAAAATGAGGAGCAAAGTCACATCTTATATGGCAGCCGGTAAGAGAGAGTGTGCAGGGGAGCTCCCCTTTATAAAACCATCACTATCACAAAAACAGCATGGGAATATATAGAAGGGAATGCTTTTAACAGTACCCAAATCACCTATTGAACGCTTTGCTGCTTAGAAATTTCTTCCACCAGATACCCTAAATCATCTCTCTCAAGGTCAAAATTCCACAGATCTCTAGGGCATGAACAAGATGGTGCCAGTCTCTTTGCTAAAGCATAACTAGAGTCACCATTGCTCCAGTTCCCAACAAGTGCCTCGTCTCCATTTGTGACCACATTAGCATGGCCTTCATTGTCCATATCACTATCACCACATTTGTCAAAGCACTTGACAAGTCTCTAACAAGCTCCAAACTTTCTCACATTTTCCTGTCTTCTTCTGAGCTCTCCAAACTGTTCCAACCTCTGCCTGTTACCCAGTTTCAAAGTCACTTCCACATTTTCAGGTATCTTTACAGTAGCACCTCACTCTACTGATACAATTTTACTATATTGGTCTGTTTTCACACTGCTAAAAAATACGTACTCAAGACTGGGTAATTTATAAAGGAAGGAGGTTTTACTGACTCAGAGTTCCACATGGTTGGGGAGGCCTTAAAATCCTGTTGGAAGACAAATGAGCAAAGTCAGATATCACATGACAGTAGGCAAGGGAGAGTGTGCAGGGGAACTCTTCTTTATAAAATGACCAGATCTTGTGAAACATATTCACTATCATGAGAACTGCATGGGAAAGACTCACATCCATGATTCAATTACCTCCAACTGGGTCCCTTCCATGACATATGGGAATTATGGGAGCTACAACTCAAGATGAGATTTGGGTGGGTACACAGCCAAACCGTATCACTCAGAAAATAGGTGTCAAGTATGTTGATATGGTTTGGCTGTGTGCCTACCCAAGTCTCATTTTGAGTTGTAGCTCCCATAATTCCCATATGTTGTGGGTGGAACCCAGTGGGAAATAATTGAATCATGGGGGTAGTTTCCCCCATACTGTTGTCATGGTAGTGAATAAGTCTCACAAGATCTACTGATCTCTCATTTTCTCTCTTGTCTGCTGCCATGCAAGACATGCCTTTTGCCTTCCATCATAATTTTGAGGGCTCCCCAGCAATGTGGAACTGTGAGTCCATTAAACCTCTTTTTCTTTAGATATTACCCAGTCTCAGGTTTGTCTTTATAAGCAGCATGAAAATGGACTAATACATATGTTCTTGGAAGCTTTGTGAAAAATTAGTTGACTGTAGGTGTATGAATTTGTTTTTAGGTTCTCTGTTCTGTTCCATATGTCTATGTGTCTGTTTTTATGCCAGTACCATGCGGTTTTGGTTACTGTAGCTCTGCAATATAACTTGAAATCAGATAATGTGATTCTTCTAGTTTTGCTCTTTTTGCCTAGAATAGCTTTGACTATTCTGTTTTTTTGTGTGTCTGTGGTTCCATATAAATTTTAGGATTGTTTTTTCTACTTCTGTGGAGAATGTCATTGGTATTTTGATAGGAATTGCATTGAATCAGTAGATTGCTTTGGGTGGTGGGACATTTTAACAATATTGATTCTCCCTATCCATGAACTCGGAATATCTTTCCATTTTTTGTGTGTCCTCTTCAATTTCTTTTATCAGTGTTTATAGTTCTCATTGTAGAAATCTTTTATATATTTGGCTAATTCCTAGATATTTTATTTGTGGCTTTATTGTAAATGGAATTACTTTTTACGTTTCTTTTTCAGACTGTTCACTGTTAACATACAGAAATGCTACTGATTTTTGCATGTTAATCTTGTATCCTGCAACTGTACTAAATTTATTAGTTCTAAAAGTTGTTTGGTGGAGTCTTATATCATCTGCAAACAAGGATAATTTTACTTCTTCCTTTTCAACTGGGATCCCCTTTACTTCTTTCTCTTGTCCAGTTGCTCTAGCTAGGACTTCCAGTACTATGTTGAATAATAGTGGTGAAAGTGGGCATCCTCGTCATGCTCCTGATATCAGAGGAAAGCCTTTTAGTTTTTCCCCTTCAGTATGATACTAGCTGTGGGTCTGTCATATATGGCTTTTATTGTCTTGAGGTATGTTCCTTCTATACCAGTTTTCTGAAGATTTTTATCATGAGGGGATGTTAAATTTTATCAAATGTTTTTTCAGCATCAATTGAAATGATCATATGGTTTTTGTCCTTTATTCTGCTGATATGATGCATCACATTGATTGATTTGTGTATGTTGAACCATCTTTGCATCCTGGAGGTAAATTCCACTTGGTCATAATAAATGATCTTTTTAATGCCTTGCTGAATTCCATTTGCTCGTACTTTGTTGATGATTTTTGCATCAATATCAAATCAGAGATATTGGCCTGTAATTTTTTTAATGTATCTTTGATTTTGATATCAAGGTAATACTGGCCTCGTAGAATGAGCTTGGAAGTATTGCCTCCTCCTCTATTTCTTTGAATAGTTTGAGTAGGATTGGTATTAGTTCTTTAAACGTTTATTAGAATTCAGCAATGAAGCCATCAGGTCTTGGGCTTTTCTTTACTGGGAGAATTTTTATTATGGTTTCGATCTCATTACTTGTTATTGGTCTGTTCAGATTTTGGATTGCTTCATGGTCAATCTTGGTAGGTCTGTTCAGATTTTGGATTGCTTCATGGTCAATCTTGCTAGGTTGCATGTGTCTGGGAATTTGTTCATTTTCTCTAGCTTTTCCAATTTGTTAGCATATAGTGGTCATAGTAGCTCCTAATGATCCTTTGAATTTCTGTAGTATCAGTTGTAATGTCTCCTTTTTCATCTCTGATTTTATTTATTTGGGGCTTCTTTCTTTTTTTCTCAGTCTGGTTAAAGATTTGTCAATTTTCTTTATCTCTACAAAGTGCCAACTTTTCATTTTCTTGACTCTTACATTGTTTTCTTCATTTCAAATTCATGTATTTCTGTTCTGATCTTTATCATTTTTCTTCTAGTAATTTTGCATTTGGTTTGTTCTTTCTTTTCTAGTTCCTTAAGATGCATCATTAGTTTATTTATTAGAAGTTTGTCTTCTTTTTGGATGTAGGCACTTATAGCTATAAATTTCCCTTTTAGTACTGCTGATATGGTTTGGGTCTGTTTCCCTGCCCAAATCTCACATCAAATTGTAATCCCAAATGTTGGAGATGGGTCCTGGTGGGAGGTGATTGGATCATGAGGATGAATTTCCCCTTTGGTGTGTTTCTTGTGATAGTGAATGAGTTGTCATAAGATCTGCTTGTTTAAAAGTGTGTGGCACCTCCCCTACGCTCTTCCTCCTGCTCTTGCCACATAAGACTTGCCTGCTTCCCCTTCACCTTCTGCCATTATTGTAACTTTCCTAAGACCTCCTCAGACATGCTTCCTGTACAGTCTCCAGAACTGTGAGTCAATTAAGCCTCTTTTCTCTGTAAATTACCCAGTCGCAGGTATTTCCTTATAGCAGTGCAAGAATAGACTAATATAGAAAATTGGTACTGGGAGTGGGGCGTTGCTATAAAGATACCTGAAAATGTGGAAGTGACTTTGGACCCTGGGTAATGGGCAGAGAATGGAACAGTTTGGAGGGCTCAGAAGTCAACAGGAAGATGAGGGAAAGTTTGGAACTTCTTAGAGACTTTTTGAATAGTTGTGATCAAAATGCTGATAGTGAAATGGACAGTGAAGTATAGGCTGAGGAGGTCTCACATAGAAATGAGGAACTTATTAGAAACTGGAGTGAAGGTCACTCTTGCTATGCTTTGGCAAAGAGACTGGTGACATTGTGCCCCTACTCCAGGGATCTGTGGAACTTTGAACTTGAGAGAGTTTATTTAGGATATCTGGTAGAAGAAACTTCTAAGCAGCAAATTGTTCAAGATTTGCCCTGGCCGCTTCTAAAATCCTATGTCATATGAGTGAGCAAAGAAATGACCTAAAACAGAAATTTATGTTTAGAAGGGAAGCAGAGAATAAATGTTTGGAAAATTTGCAGCCCAGCCATGTAGTATAAAGGAAAAGCCCATTTTCTGGGGAGGAATTCAAGTCAGTTGCAGAAATTTCCATAACTAAAAGGAAGGCAAGTACGAATAGCCAAGACAATGGGAAAAAGGCCCTGAAGGCATTTCAGAGACCTTTGTGGCAGCCCCTCTCATCACAGGTCCAGAGGCCTCGGAGGGAAGAATGGTTTTGTGGGCCAGGCCCAGGGCCCTGCTCCCCTGTGCAGCCTCGGGACACTGCTCCCTGCATCCTGACTGCTCCTGCTACTGCCACAGCTCAAATAGGCAGAAGCAGACTGCTGCTTCAGAAAGAGCAAGCCATAAGCTTTGGCAGCTTCCACATGATGTTAAGCCTACAGGGATGTAGAGTGCAATAGTTGAGGCTTAGGAGCCTCCACCTAGTTTACAGAAGATGTGTGGAAAACCCAGGATGTACAGGCAGAAGCTGGTGCAGAAGTGAAACCCTCATGGAGAGCCTCTACTAGGACAGCATGGAGAGAAAATGTGGGATTGGAGCCCCCAAACAGAGTCCCCACTGGGGCACTGCCTAGTGGAGCTGTGAGAAGAGGTCTACTGTCCTCCAGACCCCAGAAAGGGAGATCCACCAAGAGCTTGCATCATGTACCTGGAAAAGCCACAGGAACATAATGCCAGCCCTTGAGAGCAGCTGTGGGGGCTGAGCTCTGCAGAGCCACAGAAGTGGAGCTGTCCAAGGCCTTGTGAGCCCACCCCTTGCATGAGTGTGGCCTGGATGTGATACATGGAGTCAAAGGAGATTATTTAGAGCTTTAAGATTTAAAGACTGCCCTGCTGGGTTTTGAACTTGCATGGGGTCTTTAACCTTTTTTGTTTTGTTTTGGTGTCTCCCTTTTGGAAAGGGAGTACTCACCCAATGCCTGAAACCCCATTGTGTCTTGGAAGCAACTAACTTGTTTTTTATTTTACAGGCTCATAGACAGAAAGGACTTACTCCAGCTATTTTGTTATTTGTTTTCTGGTTGTTTTGTGATCTTCTCTTCTTGTTTTAGGTGAGACTTTGTGCTTTAGACTTTTGAGTTAATGCTGGAGTGAGTTAAGACTTTGGGGGACTGTTGGCATTACTGTATTTTGAAATGTGAGAATAACATGAGATTTGGGAGAGGCCAGGGGCAAAATGATATGGTTTGGATCTGTGTTCCCACCCAAATCTTATATCAAATTGTAATTCCCAGTGTTGGAGGTGGGTCCTGGTGGGAGGTGATGAGATCATGGTGGCAGATTTACCCTTTGGTGCTGTTCTTGTAATTGTGAGTGAGTTATTATGAGATCTGATTGTTTAAAAGTGTGTGGCACCTCCCCCACACTTTCTCTTCCCCTGGCTTTGATCATATAAGACATGCCTGCTTCCCCTTTGTTTCTTTCATGATTGTAAGTTTCCTGAGGCCTACCCAGCTGTGTTTCCTGTACAGCCTGCAAAACTGTGAGCCAATTCGACCTCTTTTTTATAAATTCCCCAGTTTCAGGTATTTCTTTATAGCACTGCAAGCATGAACTAATAGAACTGCTTTCCCTGTATCCCATAGGTTTTGGTATCTTGTGTTTCCATTATCATTTGTCACAACGAATCTTTCAGTTTTCCTCTTCAGTTCTTCATTTACCCACTGGTCATTCAAGAGCAATTGTTTAATTTTCATGTGTTTTTATTGTTTCCAAATGTCCTCTTGTTATTGATTTGTAGTTTTATTCCATTGTGGTCAGAGAAGATACTTGAAATTATTTCAAGTTTTTTTTAATGTTTTAAGACTTGTTTGTGACACAAAATATGGTCTATCCTTGAGAATTATCCATGTGCTGAGGTGAAGAATGTGTATTTTGGAGCCTTTGGATGAAATGTTCTGTAAATATCTATTAGGTCCATTTGGTCTACGGTGCAGATTAAGTCTGATGTTTCTTTATTGATATTCTGTTTGAAAGATCTGTCCAATGCTGAAAGTGGAGTATTGAAGTCTCCAGCTATTATTGTATTAAGGTTTATCTCTCTCTTTAGCTCTAATGTTTGCTTTATACATCTGGGTGCCCCAGTGTTGGGAGCACTGGAGGTTATACATATTTTTGTATTTATAATTGTTATATTCTCTTGGTGAATTGACCCCTTTATCATTATATAATGAGCTTTTGGTCTCTTCTTACAGGTTTTGGCTTGAAATCTATTTTGTCTAATACAAGTATAGCTACTCCTGCTCTTTTTTGGTTTCCTTTGGCATGGAATATCGTTTTCCATCCCGTTATTTTCAGTCTATGTATATATTTATAGGTGAAGTGTGCTCCTTGTAGCCACAGATCAACAGGTCTTGCTTTTTTGTCCATTCAGCCATTCTATGTCTTTTGATGGGAGAGTTTAGTCCATTTACATTTAATGTTATATTGATAAGTGAGGACTTAGTCCAGCTATTTTGTTATTTGTTTTCTGGTTATTTTGTAGTCGTCTCTTTCTGTTTTCCTTTTAGTGGATGTGATTTTTCTCTGGTGATATGACTTAATGTCTTCCTTTTTATATTTTGCGTATCCATTGTATATTTTTCGATTTGAGATTATCGTGAGTCTTGCAAATACTATCTTATAAGCCATTATTTTAAATTGATGACAACACTGATTTCACAAACAAATAAATCAAAAAGAAAACTAATAAAAACTCCACTCTTTAACATCCTCCAACCTGCTTTTTAAATTTTGTTGTTTATCTATATGTCTTATTTTACTGTCTATGTCTGGAAAGTCATTGTAGATATTATTTTTGACTGGTGTTCTATTTAGCCTTTTGATGTAAGATAAGAGTATTTTACACACTACAATTACAGTGTTATTATATTCTGTGTTTTTCTGTATGCTATTACCAGTGAGTTTTGCACCTTCAGATGATTTCTTATTGCTTATTAATGCCCCTTCTTTCAGCTATTGATACAATTCCTCAGCTTTTCTTTGGGAAGGTTTTTATTTCTCCTTCAGGCTTAAAAGATATTTTGCTGAATATACTGCTCAAGGGTGAGGGTTTTTTTTTCCCTTCAGCATGTTAAATATGTCATACCACTCTCTCCTGACCTGTAAGGATTCCAATGAAGTCTGCTACCAGACATATTGGAGCTCCACTGTATGTGATTTGTTTCTTTTATCTTGCTTTTAGGATTGTTTCTTTACCTTTGGCCTTTGAGAGTTTGATTATTAAATGCCTTGAGGTAGTCTTCTTTGGGTTGAATCTGCTTGGTTAAATCTATAACCTTCTTGCACTTGACATTTCTTTAGGTTTGGGGAGTTCTCTAACACTTTCCTTTTGATAAACTTTCTAATCGTATCTTTCTCTACCTACTCTTCAAGACCAATAACTCTTAGATTTGCCCTTTTGAGGATATTTTCTAGATCTTGTAGGCAAGCTTCATTCTTTTTGTTTTCTTTTTCTTTTGTCTCCTCTGATGGTGTATTTTCAAATAGCCTGTGTTCAAGCTCACTAATTATTTCTCCTGCTTGATCAATTCTGCTATTAAGAGACTTCAGTGCATTCCTCAATATGTCAATTGCATTTTTCAAGTCAAGAACTTCTGTTTATTTTTAATAATTTCAATCTCGTTATTAAATTTATCTGATATACTTCTGAATTTCTTTTTTGTGTTATCTTGAATTTCTTGGAGTTTCCTCGACACAGCTATTTAGAATTATCTGTCAAAAAGGTCACATATCTCTGTTTCTCCAGGATTGGTCCCTCATACCTTATTTATTTAGTTAATTTGGTGAGATCATGTTTTCCTAGTTGGCGTTGTTGATTGTGTATGTTTGTTGCTGTCTGAGAATTGAAGAGTTAGGCATTTATTGTTGTCTTCAGAATCTGGGCTTTTTTTGTGCACATCCTTTTTGAGGAAGCTTTCCAGGTATTCGAAGGGACTTTGGCTCCAAATCCAATTATGCTGTAGTTCTTGCTGACTCTTAGAGGTACCGCCTTGGTAGTCTTGGATAAAATCTGGAAGAATTCTCTGGATTACCAGGCAGAGAATCTTGTTCTTTCCCTTTACCTTCTCCCAAACAGTCTCTCTCTATATATATTGAGCTTCCTAGAACTGGGAGTAGTATGACACAAGCACCCCTGTGGCCACTACTAACTGCACTGCACTGTTAAGAGCTGAAGCCAGCACAGCACTGGGTCTCACCCAAGGCCCACTGTTACTAATATCTGGTTACCACCTACATTCACTCAAAGCCCTAAGGCTCTACAATCAGTAGCTGACAAAGCCAGCCAGATTTGTGTCCCTCTCTTCAAGGCAGTGAGTTCCCCCAGGCCCTGGATGGGTCCAGAGATGCTGTCTGGGAGCCACAGATTGAAGTAAAAAACAGAAATTTACCTGGTGTGCTGTTCTACTGTGGCTAAGCTGGCATTCAAACCACAAGACAAAGTCCTTCCCTTTCTTCCCTCCCCTTTCCACAGGCAGAGGAGCCTCTCCCTGTGGCCACCACCAGCAACAACCCACAGAGGGTTCTGCCAGGCACTGCTGATGTTCACTTAATGCCCAAAGACTCTTCTATCAGCTTGTGGTGAATGCTGCCAGGCCTGGGACTCACCCTTCAGGGCAGTGGGCTCCTCTCTGGCCCAGAGCAGGTCTAGATATGCTGACCAAGATCCTAGGCCGGGACTTGGAGACCTCAAGAGCCTGCTTGGTGCTGTACCCCATTGTGGCTGAGCTGGGACCTAACGTGCAAGACAGAGTCCCCTTTACTTTTCCCTCTACTTTTCTCAAACAGAAGGAGTCTTTCACCATAGTCACCACAGCTGTGAACGTGCTGGGTCACACCTGAAGCCATCATCTCTCAGAGCCCAAGGCCCACAGTGTATTACTTGGTATTGCTGGTAGTTATTCAGACCCCAGGTGCTCTTTAGTCAGCAGGTGATGAATATTACCAGGTCTTCGCTGTGACAGGGCTGCACTGACTTCAATGTAAAATCCCCCAGTCACTGTGCTCTCCCTCTCTCAAGTGCAAAGATATCTCTGCCCCATGCTGCTGCTGCCAGCAGTGCACCATGGGTGATGTAAGCCAACCTGGCTGGTATCTCAGTAGGTCTCATGCCCCCGAGTCCGCTGGCTCTAAGCCCAGCTCATCACTAGGACTTTCCTAGATATTGAAGTTCTTGTGACCTAGACTGCCCTTCAAGTTCACTTAGGGCCCCAGAGCACTCTAGCCCACAGTAGCAAGGCTTGCTGAAACTCAATCTCTGACCACTGGGATGGACGATTTCCTGCTGGCTAGGCCCAGTCCAAATGCTCCCTCTGTGGTGAACATTAGCTGAGTACAGACTGATTCTGCCTTCTGCAGGACAGCACTGGGTTCAATGCAAAGTCTCACAATTGCTGCAGTCTTTTCCTCCTAAGTGCACAGATTCTCCATGCTGCATGGGATATGGGGGAGGGGTGTCATTGGTACTTCAAGATTGTCTTTCCTGCCCTCTTCAATGACTCTTTCCGTGGTATGAAGTTAAAACCAGGTACTATGATTGCTCACATGATTTTTGGTTCCTGTGATGGTGATTTTTTTGTGTAGTTACCAAAATTTGGTGTTCCTACAGAGG
Source organism: Pan paniscus (assembly GCF_029289425.2). Lineage (NCBI taxonomy): Eukaryota > Metazoa > Chordata > Mammalia > Primates > Hominidae > Pan > Pan paniscus. Next base: position 31,415,173 of record NC_073264.2, on the reverse strand, counting down.
GGATGAATGATGTAAGCTGCTATTTGGCCATTTTGCTCTGCCAGAAGTTCTAATAAAATTTTGAAAATATTTTTGTATTCTTGAGTTGGTGATTTTCAGGGACCTTTTCTGCTCTGTAGGTTTGGGCTTTATTAATTTAAATTAAAAATATATTTTTTCTATACTATTTATTTCTTATTTGTGATTTCTATTATTCCATTATTTATTATACACAGATTAGATGATTATAATTTTTCTTCCATAGAACTCATCTTTTCTAGAAATAATTTTCATTGTTTTATCTGTCACTTGTGGAAAAATTCTGAAACTTTTCTTTTTTTTCACTAACATGAATTTTTCTGCAATATCTAGTCTGCTGTTCATTGCTCCTCCTCAGGTCTTAGTTGAATAATTTCATTTTTTACCTTCATAAAATTTGACTTTTCTTAACTTCTTTCTTTTGATATTTGACATATATTTTTGAGAACCCAGATTAGACATTTTATAAAATGAGCTTTTTTTCTTGCAGAAAATCTATTTTAGGGAAGGCATTTCCTCTGCTTCCTCCAGATGGTCTCCTTTTGACTTACAGTATCTTTTCCATGTCTTTCAGAGGAGGCCCACTCTGCCAACTCTGTTCATTGGGGCCATCTGCTCCAGACGAAAGCTCATCCACACATATTTTCGATTTGCTGTGGCTGTCTGTCCCACACCTTGCCCTCCTTCCTCTTAGGTATAGACTGTTAGTGGCTCTTTTTTTCAGGGTCTCCTATACCTACTTTCCAGTTACTTCGTGGTGTGGAAATTCAAATATTGGCCCTTCATATCACTTTCAATACAATAGAAATGCTCAAGTATCTCGCATGTGTCATTTTTCCTTATTTCCTGTCTTAGTACTGGCATATTAGTTTATATTTTGTAGTTATTTCCATGGCAGTTGGGAACAGTGGTAATTGTCTGTACTCCTGGTTTTTCTTTTTAGGTTCCATGAAGCACTATCTGGAAAGGTTCCATGGACATCTTTGCAGGGTTGGTCCTTTGAGTCTTTTTCTTATTGCTGCCCCTTTTCTCATCTCTCCTGGTTTTGAACTCTCTCGTGTCCTACTCATACTGAGCATTCTCCTTTTTTCATGCATTCTGTAAGTTTCTTCCTAACAGCAATAGCACTTTTCTTCTGTCCTCAGTCTTCATCTCCCCTCTTAAATGTTCAAGGTTGATATCATAGTGTTACATTATTGTGAAGAAGACTGTAATCCTCAAGATGTTTGACAACATCAAACACGTGTTTAGAAGGCAACTCCCTTACAGTGAGGAGAGATCCTTCTTACTCATTGAGAGAACAAGGGGGCTCCTAACACTATAAAGAATACTTCTTTACGTGGATAAACTTGATTTTAATCTGCTCTATTTGATTGAATAAACTATGCTGTCAGGACATTTATTCTACTTCTTTTTATAGCTCTAAAGTGACTGAAGGGCTGAGAATCCAAGGACATAGAAATCTTTAGAGCTTGGAAAAGTCGTTGGAACCATTTTGTTGTAAAACCAGTTTTTAGTCTCTTTTCCTTTTGATGCTTTTTTATATCACATATGTTTGATGATTCTGGGGTTGCATGAAACATTTTTGAAAAAAACTTTCCCTGAAAAAAAAAAAAATCCAGTAGCAATCAGGCTTTAGTTTATTCTATGATTACCCAATTGCTCTTCTTATGTCTTCATCTGAGTTAGCTTCCTGAGAACTTCCTTGCCTCTTCAATTAGTTAAAAATTAGCCACAAAGGCTGAGGAATCTGGTGTTCAAATATTCTTTGTTGTGGACATGTCTTTCTTTTAAAGCAATAGCAAAGCTTAGCAAAATCTCTGCCAGTGGAAGGATGCATGACAAAGAGAAGGAAGATAGCCTAATGAGGACCAGGTAGATTTGCAGCACATTTGGAGGAAGAACCCCTGTGCCAGGTCATGGCCCAGCCTAGTGCCCTGATGAGAAAGGCTGATGATGTGGGGAGTAGGTAACGGCACAGCACGGATTTCTTCACGTGCTAATACAGTGAAGCCTTGAGCGCTGATGCCCCTCTCACCCTCCAACTGAAAGAAGTGTTAAGAAGAAGAGAGCCTGACATTCCAGCTCTCGTGACTGGGTGAGCTCCTTGTGGAATATCAGAACATGAGAGGTTACAGGGAGAGGGAGTTGTGTTCTATCTCCAGCTCCTTAGTTCACTCACTTGTACCCTCACCTCTTTTATAGTTTTTGCCATGCCTGTTAAAGGGTCTGATAGTAAACCAAAAATGAAAACAACCTTAACAGAATCTGAATCTATATTCTCAAAAATCTTTGAACCTGTAAGAGCTTGTGTGGTCTGGTTTGGCTCAATGCCATATAGACAAGGTCAGTTTTTAATGAGAACTTTTCATCCTCATTACTCCACTAGAGATTTCATGAAAAAGGTTTGAGAGCAAAATTAACCACTTTACCAATGTATCAGATTCATCTTTCAAACATAAACACTATTCGTAATTTGACATTGACAAGCTTACATCTGCAAAGCTTTAAAGATTGTCATTTTGGGGTAGAAAATATCTCATTAATCAGAATGTTAAATAATCCACAGTACTTATATAATGTGTTATTATTTATCAGTCTTGAGCAGCTCTATTTCCAAAGGGAGAAACAAAATAATTTCAACCAAGTGAGCATAATATTAATGACAGCAGTATTATAAATACATTTAAAATGATGCCAGAAAGCATGTGACAACAAGAAAAAAAAAGCTGATTTTCTTTTATTTTTCTCCCGTTCAATGTGCAAAACATGCTGCTATACTTTTATCCACAGACTTTGTTTGAAAATTTCTCAAGACACAAGCCAGCACCATGTCAATAATGGTTGAGTACTTTGTTTGGTGCAATTAAAAGATTTTTACAACTTCTACAATGGAAATCACCAGGAAACCAAGAAAACTGGCAGTGCATCAAACAATTCAGTTGAAGGGAAGAAACAAACAGGGTGTAGATGAAACGCTGAAAAGGGTGATATTCTTTCTGTGATATTAACACAATAGTGATCTTAGGGCCCCATGAACATAAATTTCAGGCTCCCTTTCATAAACCCCCTTTGATTTAGGAATTATTCCAATATAATGTGAATACTCTTTTACATCCCTCTTTCTCATACTTTAAGTTAGAGCCTGTGTTCCTACGCAGCTGTGTTGTCATTGTTTAAATAGGACAAACAGACAGGACACTGCGGGAAACAGTGGTTCTCTGTGTGATATCACTCAATCCTCCTGGGCAGAAAGAATCATGTTTCCAGTTTGAAGTTTGCTATTTTGACACAAGTAAGCACAGTATATTATTAGGATGAGCTATCTTTTTATACCTAATTATGTTAACTTTGAAGGCCTGTTCAGTTGACTTACCCACCTGAAAACTAAGTTGTGATTTATAAGACCCACCAACATAGCGTATTGGGCCAATAAACAGGTTTTGTAATCTCAATATTTTCTCCAATGCTTTATCTAATGGGTACCATTTTAAAAGAGAGATGTCACATAACTATCAAATGCCAAGTTCACAAACAGGAATGTTAGCTCATATGAATTGATTTTAGGATGCCTCTTAGGCGTTTTAGTTGTGCTTTGCAGAAGTTTCTTTATGTCCGAAAAATTATGTTACATAGATTTTACACAATTCCAGTCTAAGTTCCAGCAGTATTTTTTTGTAGAAATTAACAATCTGATTCTACATTTCTCATGGAAAGTCAAAGGAACTAGAATAGCCAAAACAATTTTGAAGAGGAAGAGTTTGGAAGACTCACCTAAGCTGATTTAAGGCTTACTATAAAACTATTGTAACCAAAGCAGTGTGGTATTGGTGAAAGGGCAGGCATGAATATCAACAGAACGGAATTGAGAGTCAACAGTAGACACACATTTGACCAACTGATTTTTAGCAAAGGTACAAAGGCAATTTCATGGAGAAAGTACAGAATTTTCACTAAATGATGTTAAGAGAATTGCATATCAATATTTAAAAATGAACTTTGACACATACTTCATACATTATATAAAAATTAACTCAAAATAGATCAGAGACTTAAATGTAAGATCTAAAATTATCAAATTCCTAGAACAAAAAAGTAAAAAAAATTCTGTGATTTGGGGCCAAGCATATCTTTTAGATATGACACCAAAAGCACCAAAAAAGGTGATCAACTGGATTTCATCAAAATGAAAACCTGGTTTGTAAAAGACACTGCTAAAAGGGTGTAAAGGTACTGACTTCACAAAAATATTTGCAAAACACATATTTAACAATAGGCTTTTATCTAGAACATACAAAGAACTCTCAAAATTCAGTAAGAAAACAAAAGACCCATTTTTTTAAATGGGCAAAAAATTGTACAAATAAATCAACTGAGAAAATACATGGATAACAGCAACATGAAATGATGTTCAACATTGTTAGTCATTAAGGAAATACAAATTAAAACCATAAGGAAATGTCACTACAGACCAATTATTAGAATGAAGAAAAGTTTTAAAAACCTGACAATACTAAGTGTGAGCAAGCATTCTGAGCAAATGGTACTCCTGTACTACACTTCTGGTGGGAATACAATATGATATAGCCACTAAGGAAGACAGGTTGCCAGTTTCTTTTAAAGTTAAACATATACTCACCATGTGAATCAATAATCCTGCAACTAGGTATTTACCCAAGAGATAAATGCTTGTGTTTAAATGAAAATCTGTACACAAATATTTTTAGTAACTTCATAATTAGCAAAAACTGGAAACAACCCTTCAACTTGTTCATGAATAAACAAATTATGGTACACCTATGCAATGGGATTCTATTTGACAATAAAAAGGAATGCACTATAAATTCATTTAACAATATGGATGAATCTCAAATGCAATTTGTTTAGTGAAAAACACCAGACCCCAAAGACCACAATACTGTATGATTCAATTATATGACATTCTGGAAAACGCAAAACAATGGAGGCAAAAAACAAATGGTTTCCAGAGTTTGGGACTGGGGGCAGCTCAGCTACAAAGGGACTGGGGGACATGCTTTGAGGATCTGTTCTGTATCTTGGTTGTAGTGGTAGTGACACAACTGTATTCATTTGTCAAAATTACAGAACTATACACTTCAAAGAGTGAATTTTGCTGTTTTTTTTTCTTTTGCTGAGACAGAGTCTCACTGTCTTGCACAGGCTGGAGTGCAGTGGCGTGATCTTGGCTCACTGCAACATCCGCCCCCTGTGTTTAAGTGACTCTCCTGCCTCAGCTTCCCAAGTAGCTGGGATTACAGGCACCTGCCACCGCGCCCAGCTAATTTTTGTATTTTTAGTAGAGATGGGGTTTCACCATGTTGGTCAGGCTGGTCTTGAACTCCTGACCTCGTGATCCACCTGCCTCGTCCTCCCAAAGTGCTGGAATTGCAGGCGTGAGCCACCGCACCCAGCCTGCTATATGTACTTTTTTAAGTAAAAAAGAAAAAACTAGTACTTAAGAGTTTTTTAAAAAATACATTGTTCTTTGAGGATAAAAACTGCAGCTTCTCCCGGGAGGCGGAGCTTGCAGTGAGCCGAGATGGCGCCACTGCACTCCAGCCTGGGCGACAGAGCAAGACTCGGTCTCAAAAAGTAAAAAATAAATAAATAAATAAACAAAATAAAACACTCTAGCGTCTTTTTCATTCTACTCCTGTACAGTGAGTGTGCGTGTTTAATACTTGTTTAGCGTGCATTTTCTCTATGTGAGATCATCATAAGAGTTCTGTAGTCAGAACATTTCTATGTTTTGATGACATCTAGTTTTTTTTTAATCAGAGATATTTTTTGAAAATGCACACAGGAAAATAAATAATTAAAAGAGATCATTCATTAAAGTATCTCCAAGGCATTCCCCATAATTTTTTTGACTTATAAAACAAAGGAAGATTTTATTTTATAATGTGTCTGCATAAATGAGAGCTTTTGCCCAAAATGAACCAAAGATGTCCTTTTGTTTAAAAGGCAGAAATAACAACAGAAATACAGATGACCCTATAAAATGCTTTTCTTTCTCCGTACATTTGAAAATGTCGTACCCCCTCACCTTTAGCACCTCAGCTGCACAATCAGCATGCGGAAGAATTATTAACAAGAGCACTCCCATTCTGGTTTCAAACCCACATAATACCGCTTGAAAAAAAAATAGCCTTGCTGAAAGAATGTTATACATCTTTCACACCATACTTGGAGATTTCTGACAGCCAGATCCAAAAAAGTACAACACTCTATAGTCTATGTCAACCGGAATGACTCCTCTTTTCATAGATTTAAGAAGCAGTACGCTGTTTCCCCCAGAGATTCTCCCAGCCTAATATTCCCCAAGTTAAATGTGTCAGGAGCAACTACATCTTGCTGTGGGATTCAGATACCGTTAATATAACGAAATGCTATTGTTGTTGCTGTACTCACGGTGATGGCAATCTAAAAAGTTCTCATGACAGCAGAAATGACACTTTTGACGAGCTATATATAGAGACAGAAGTGTACAATTTAGAATCTGCAATGGATCGTGACTCAGTCTGCTTGTTCTCACACTTTGTATTGTTTCTTGGCACCACTGTGTGTCTTCAAGCACACACCAGTTCTGCCAGTAACAGACCTCCTTAGCTGATCCTCATTATCACCGTGGCACAAAATCAACCCCCCATTCAGTTCTTTCTGCTTTTAAGAACGGTATCTTTTAATAAAGCTTACATCAATGTCATGTCAGAGAACGAGGGAGCTCCTTGCTTAGGGATTTGCCTTAGTGAATGAAAAACAGGTAAACCAATAAGCCAATCTGTGTGCAGCAACAAAGAAAAGCACCTAGTCCTAACATCTGCCCCACCAGGCTAACCAATATCAGGGAAAACAATCTTCTGCCTTTAAAGCAATAACCTTCACTAAATCAGTAACACTCACGTTTTCCATCCTTCTCTACAACCTTCAGTCTTAATATGAGGGAATGGAAGAAAATTTTTCCAAATTTACTTTCATCTGAAAGGCCACGCAATTCTGTTGCCATCCTGCCTGCTTTCATAGTAGTGGGAAGGTTTCTGAGTAATGGAAAATATCCTGAGGTCATGATGGTTCCTGAGAATAAAATAAGCAGAAAATAAAATGGAAGAGAGAAGGTAAAAAACAGGCATAGAGACAAAGTAGAGAAGGAAGAGAGGCTGAGCGGAGCCAGAGGAGAAGGGTTCAGGGTCTGCGCACACCGGAAAACACAAACTTTCAGAATTTCATCTGGGCCACAAAACCTTTATGTAAATGACATTCTCTGTTCAGGCAGCTACCTCTGTGGCTTCTTGGATAAAGCTGGATTCTGCTCTTCATCTCCAGCTTCATTATTTACTCCCAAGGCATTTTTCCATAGAGAGAACATTTGTTCTTAATTTTCCATCCCACATTGTACAATACCACAACTTTCCTACTGCCACAAAGAATCTTCTTTCACTTGCTTCGGGGCTGGAACATCTGAGCATCCACATACCACACCCCAACACACAGACATGGACTGAGAAATCTTCTCTCTTTGTCTATCCCTGTGTTCCATATTTCTAAAAACTATTAGCTTGTAAAAAAGCTCGTAAAATTTAGGTGTGTTTTGTTGTTTTCTATCTATCCATTAATGAAGCTACTTTTGTTGAGCATGGTATATAATTTATTTTGTTCTAAAGTTTTTTACAAAGGAAAAAAATTAATTCTTAAGGTTAAAAAAATTAAACTAATTTGTAAAATGAGAAGAAACAAAATACTGTCATTCTGTTTTACAAAAACAAACTGTTACCTTTTTTATATTTTATCATCGACACTTGTTTTGTTTAATGTGTCATAAATCTTTTAGAATGTGTATTAGGTTAGCGAGGCTTGGCCAATTTAAGCTGCAGTATGAAAATTTGAAACTCTAAGTGGTTGAATACCACACCAGTTTCTTTCTTATTCGTGCTACCTATCCCAAACAGGTTAATGGAGGGCTCTGTGCCATACATTCCTACTCAGGGATCTAAGCTCATGGAAACTCCATCATCTTGTAGCTGCAGTATTTGGATGCCCTACTTCCTCCATTTCTAAGGGGAGAAATTGGAAATCTTACAAGGGCTTTTAATTGCCTCAGTCTGGAAGTGGCACACTTGACTTCCACATTTCTTTGGCTAGAATGAGTTACATAGCTTCACCTAACTGCAAGGGAGACAAGAAATGAAAGAAGCAAGTGAAACACTACTAGGCATTACTCTCTCTGCCACATCATGTCAGTAAATCGAGATCTAACTCATAACTTTTATTGGCTAAATAATTTTTTAGGTTGTGTGTGGTGGCTCATGCCTGTAATCCCAGCACTTTGGAAAGCCAAGGCAGGTGGATCACTTGAGCCCAGGAGATCGTGACCACCCTGGGCAACATGGCCAAACAGTCTCTACAAAAACATACAAGAATTAGCTGGGCATGGTGGTGTGTGCCTGTGGTCCCAGCTACTCAGGAGGCTGACGTAGGAGAATCACCCAAGTCCAGGAAGTTTGAGGCTGCAGTAAGCCATGATCATAACATTGCACTCCAGCCTGGGTGGCAGAGTGAGACCCTGTCTCAAATAAAAATAATTTTTTAAAAATGGATATGCCATAATTTGTTAACTAGCTATAGTTGAACGTTTAGACTGTTTTGGTGTTTCACTACTCTAAATGACTCTAACAAGCATCTTTCTGTCCATAGCTTTGAGTACTTTTCTAATTGCTGCCTTAGGATAACTAATTTTTTTTAACTTTTAGGTTCAGGGGACATTTGCAGGTTTGTTATGTAGGTAAATTGTGTGGCACAGGGTTTGGTGTACAGATTATTTTGTCACCTAGGTAATTAGCATAGTACGCAATAGGGAGTTTTTCAATCCTCACACTCCTCCCACCCTCCACTCTCAAGTGGACCCCAGTGTCTCTTGTTCCCTTCTTTGTGTCCATGTGTACTTAAAATGTAGCTCCCACCTATAAGTGAGAATATGCAATATTTGGTTTTCTCCTCTGACATTAGTTTGCTTGAAATAACAGCCTCCAGCTCTGTCTATGTTGGTTCAAAGAACATCTAATTTCTCTTTTACAGCTGCATAGTATTCCATGGTATGTATGTACCACATTTTAAAAATCCAATCTACCGTTGATGGGCATTCAGTTTGATTCCATGTCTTTGCAATTGTGAATAGTGCTTTGATAAATATACACATGCATGTGTCTTTATGGTAGAACAATTTATATTCCTTTGGGCATATACCCAGTAATGAGATTGCGGGTCAAATGGTAGTTCTGTTTAAGTTCTTTGAGAAATCTCCAAACTGCTTTCCACAATGGCTGAACTAATTTACATTCCCACCAATAGTGTATAAACATTTGCTTTTCTCGACAACCTTGCCAACATCTGTTATTTCTTGACTTTATAATAGTAGCCATCCATTCTGACTGGTGTGAGATTGTATCTCATTGTGGTTTTGATTTGCATTTTTCTAATGATTAGTGTTGTGGAACATTTTTTCATATGCTTGTTGGCTGCCTGTATGTCTTTTGAAAAAAGTCGTTCATTTCCTTTGCCCGCTTTTTAGCAGGCATGGTTGTTTGTTTATTGCTTGTAAATTTCCTTATGTTCCTTGTAGATTCTGGGTATTAGACCTTTGTCAGATACATAGTTTGCAAATATTTTCTCCCATTCTGTACATTGTTTACTTTGTTGACAGTTTCTTTTGCTGTGCAGAAGCTCTTTAGTTTAATTCGGTCCCATTTGTCAATTTTTGGTTTTGTTAACAATTACTTTTGGTATCTTCATCATGAAATCTTTGTCAAGCCTTATGTCCAGAATGGTATTTCTTAGGTTATCTTCCAGGGTTTTTATAGTTTGAGGTTTTACATTTAAGTCTTTTTCCATTTTGGGTTAATTTTTGTAGATGTTGTAAGAAAGGGGCCCAGTTTCAATCTTCTACATATGGCTAGCCAGTTATCCCAGCACCATTTATGGAATAAGTTCTTTCCTCATTCATTGCTTGTTTTTGCTGATTTTGTTGAAGACCAGATAGTTGTAGGTGCGTGGCATAATTTCTGCACTGTCTTTTCTGTTTCATTAGTCTTCGTGTCTCTTTTTGTGCCAGTATCATGCTGTTTTGGTTACTATAGCCTTGTAGTGTAGTTTGAAGTAGGGTTATGTGATACCACCAGCTTAGAAGTGTTCTTTTTCTTTTTGCTTAGAAGTGCCTTCGCTATTTGGGCTCTTTTTTAGCTTCATATGAATTTTAAAATAGTTTTTTCTAAATCTCTGAAGAACATCATTGGTGGTTTGATAGGAATTGCATTCAGTCTGTAAATTGCTTTGGGCAGTATGGACATTTAAACAATAGTGATTCTTCCTATCCACGAGCATGGAATGTTTCTCCATTTGTTTGTGTCATCACTGATTTCTTTTAGCAGTGTTTTGTAATTCTCATTGCAGTTTTTTACCTCCTTGGTTAGCTGTATTCCTAGGTATTTTATTCTTCTTGAGGCTATTTTAAGTGGGATTGTGTTCTTCATTTGGTTCTCAGCTTGGATGTTGCTGATGTATAGGAATGTTACTGATTTTTGTACATTGATTTTCTATCCTGAAACTTTGCTGAAGTTGTTTATCAGATCAAGGAGCTTGTGCATAGAGACTATAGGGTTTTCTAGGTATGGAATCATATAATCTGCAAACAGGGATAGTTTGACTTCCTCTCTTCCTATTTGGATGCCCTTTATTTCTTTCTCTTACCTGATTGCTCTGGCTAGGACCTTCAGCACTATGTCGAATGAGAGTGGCGAGAGAAGGCATCCTTGTCTTGTTCCAGTTTTCAAGGGAAGTGCTTCTAGCTTTTGCCCATTCCGTATGATGTTCACTGTGGGTTCTTCATAGATGGCTCTTACTACTTTGAGGTATGTTACCTCAATGTCTCATTTGTTGAGGGGTTTTAACATAAAGGGATATTGAATTTGATCAAAAGCCTTTTCTGCACCTAAAAGATGATCATGCGGTTTCTTTTCAGTTCTGTTTATGTGATTAATCACATTTATTCATTTGTGTATGTTGAATCAACCTTACATCCCAGAGATAAAGCCTACTTGATCATGGTAAATTAGTTTTTTGATGCGTTGCTGGATTTGATCTGCTAGTTTTTTAAGAGTATTTTTGCATCTATAATCATTAAGTGTATCGGCCTGAAGTTTTCTTTTATTTGTGTGTATGTGTCTCTGCTAAGTTTGGGATGATGCTGACCTCACAGAATGAGTTTGGGAGGAGACCCCTCTTTAATTTTTTGGAATAGTTTTGGTAGAAATGGTACCAGCTCTTCCTTATACATCTGGCAGAATTCATTTGTGAATCTGTCTTTTCCTGGGCTTTTTCTGGTTGGTAGGCTTTTTATTACTGCTTCAATTTTAGTACTTGTTGGTGTGTTCAGGGATTCAATTTCTTCCTGGTTCAATCTTCGGAGGTTGTATGTTTCCAGGAATTTATCTATTTCTTCTAGGTTTTCTAGCTTTTTCATAGAGGTATTAGGATAAATTTTTATACTTTGAATTGCTAGGTTAAGGCATATATTAGTACATTTTCATGCTGCTGATAAAGACGTATCCAAGACTGGGTAATTTATAAAGAAAAAGAGGTTTAATGGACTCACAGTTCCACGTGGCTGGGGAGGCCTCACAATCATGGTACGAGGCAAAAGGCACATCTTACATGGCAGCAGACAAGAGCATGAGAGCCAAGTGAAAGGGGTTTCCTCTGATAAAACCATCAGATCTCGTGAGACTTATTCACTACAACAAAAATAGTATGGAGGAAACCACCCCCATGACTCAATTATCTCCCCCTGGGTCCCTCCCACAACATGTGGTAATTATGGGAACTATGATAAAAAATGAGATTTGGGTAGGGACACAGCCAAACCCTATTATTCTCCCCCTGGCCCCTCCCAACTCTCATCTCCTCACATTTCAAAACCAATCATGCCTTCCCAACAGTCCCCTAAAGTCTTAACTCATTTCAGCATTAACTCAAAAGTCAATTTTGCATGGAACATTCTCCTGGATACATCATATTTTCGTCCCCAAAATAACTCAAAAGTCCACAATCCAAAGTCTCATCTGAGACAATACAAGTCCCTTCCGCCTATGAGCCTGTAAAATTAAAAGCAAGTTAGTTACTTCCTAGATACAATGAGGATACAGGCATTGGGTAAATACAGCCATTCCAAATGGGAGAAATTGGCCACAACAAAGGGGCTAAAGGCCTCATGCAGACCAAAATCCAGCAGGGCAGTCAAATCTTAAAGCTCCAAAGTGATCTCCTTTGACTCCATGTCTCATATCCAGGTCATGCTAATGCAAAAGATAGGTTCCCATGGTCTTGAGCAGCTCTGCCCCTGTGGCTTTGCTGGGTGTAGGCCCTCTCCTGGCTGCTTTCATGGGCTGGTGTTGAGTGTCTGTGGCCTTTCCAGATGCATGGTGCAAGCTGTTGGTGGATCTACCATTCTGGGATCTGGAGGACGGTGGCCCCCTTCTCATAGCTCCACTAGGCAGTGCCTCAGTGGGAACTCTGTATGGGGGCTTCAACTCCACATTTCCCTTCCACATCCCTCTAGCAGAAGTTCTCCATGAGGGCCCTGCCCTTGCAGCAAACTTTTGCCTGGACATCCAGGCATTTCCGTACATCCTCTGAAACCTACACAGTGGTTCCCAAACCTCAGTTCTTGACTTCTGTGCACCTGCAGGCTTGACACCACATGGAAGCTGCCAGGGCTTGGGGCTTGCACCTTCTGAAGCCACAACTCAAGCTTAGCTGTACCTTGGCCCCTTTTAGCCATGGCTGGTGCAGCTGGGACATAGGGCACCAAGTCCCTAAGTTGCACACAGCAGGGGAACCTGGGCCCAGCCTATGAAACCATTTTTTTCTCCTAGGCCTCTGGGCCTGTTATGGGAGGTGCTGCTGAGAAGGTTGCTGACATGCCCTGGAGACATTTTTCCCATTGTCTTGGCAATTAACATTTGACTCCTCAGTACTTATGCAAATTTCTGCAGCTGGCTTGAATTTCTCCTCAGAAAATGAATTTTTCTTTTCTATCGCATCATCAGGCAGCAAATTTTCTGAACTTTTATGCTCTGTTTCCATTTTGAAACATTGCTTTGAACAGCACTCAAGTCACTTCTTGAATGCTTTTCTGCTTAGAAATTTCTTCCACTAGATACCCTATATCATCTCCCTCAAGTTCAAAGTTCCACAAGTCTCTATGGCAGGGGCAAAATGCCACCAGTTTCTTTACTAAAACCTAGCAAGAGTCACCTCTACTCCAGTTCCCAACAAGTTCCTCATCTCCATCTGAGACCACCTCAGCCTGGATTTCATTGTCCATATTATTATCAGCATTTTGGCCAAAGCCATTCAACAAGTCTCTAGGCAGTTCCAAACTTTTCCACATTTTCTTGTATTCTTCTGAGCCCTCCAAACTGTTCCAACCTCTGCCTGTTACCCAGTTCCAAAGTCGATTCCACATTTACAGGTATCTTTACAGCAGCACCCACTCTACTGGTACCAATTTACTGTATTGGTCAGTTTTCACACTGCTAATAAAGACATACCTGAGACTGGGTAATTTATAAACAAAAAGAGGTTTAATGGACTCACAGTTGCACATGGCAGGGGAGGCCTCATAATCATGGTGGAAGGCAAAGGGCACGTCTTACATGATGGCAGACAAGACAGAATGAGAGCCAAGTGAAAGAGGTTTTCCCCCATAAAACCATCAGATCTCGTGAGACATATTCACTACCACAAGAACAGTATGGGGGAAACCACCTCCATGATTCAATTTATCTCTCACCAGGTCCCTACCACAACATGTGGGAATTATGGGAGCTACAATTCAAGATGAGATTTGGATGGGGACACAGCCAATCCATATCAAGGCATTTACACAAATTAATGTTTTTATACATAATGTCAAAATACCCTTCAAAATGAATGTCCAGATTTAAAATGTCTCAGCTATAATGCATGCATTTATTTTTCATTTGTTTACCAATAATGTTATTCATTTTGTACTCTTGAGAGCAAGATGGGCATAAGGAATAAAAGGAACTTTACTGTTTTAATTTTTATCTCTTTGATTCTTTGATCTGTGCTTCAAAACGTTCCATTGTTCAGGAAGAAATAACTCAGGACTACTTAGGATTTCAAGTAGGTAAATATAACAATTTGTATAATATGAGATAATTAAGTCATTTTCCTATAAATTATTATGATAAAATATCACTTTTAAAAGTATGTATAAAATAATTCATCTACTTATAGCTAAAAAACAAATTTTATTTCTTAATGTTTTGAAGCAGCTATTTTATAATCTTGGAAGTTTTGCCAGGATTTCTTTACGAGAATATAAAATTTTGCCAATTCAAAGGGTATAAAGTTGTAGTAATGTAGGATGAATAAGTCTAGAGAGCTAATACACAGCTTGAGGACTATAGTTAATACTGTATTTTATACTAAAAATTTGCTAAGAGAGTAGATTTTAGGTGCTCTGACTACAAAATTTAGAAAGTAACTAAGTGAGGTGATGGATATATTAATTTTCTTGACTGCAGTAATCATTTCACCATGTGTATGTATATGTAAACATCATGTTATACACCTTAAATATATACAGTAAAAATACATCAAAATAATATATGGAAATCATTAGCATTTTTTTCCAAACAGTGTTATTAGAATTTTTAAAAATGGGTTAGATGTAGATGGATTTCGCATTTTGGGGGATCTATAATATACTGTAACCCAGAGGTCTGTGAGTCAACTATCTGAATTAAGTGTATTGAAATATTTATAACCTAACCTTTCATAAGCCATAAAAAACATAATCTTATGAAAAAAACTTCCCTAGTTAAATTTTCAAAAAGCATATGATGTACAGAAAAATGATGTTGAACACAATGAACAAAGTAAATATACTGGACCAGAATCTTTAATAAATGCATCTAAAATAAATATTACTAATTAACAAGCACTTCATTGGTTCAAAGAGATAGAAAGAGAAGTTTTTGGTCCCATCTCCTTTTCCTCACTGTGTTTCTACCTCCAATATTCAATTTTCTCATTAACTTTATGGGGTGACTTCATCATGTTTACAAGCTGAGGAGAAGTGTCTACTACATTTTATTGTTTCTGTGGTATATTTTTGTCCACATTTTAATATTTCTGAAATCAGGATGCATTTTACCGTTGCTGTTGAGCTAGGCAGCAGTCATGACTTTTAGTCACTGTCAACACATGCATGTCAAAGCTTAGAGGGTGGGTGAAGCATTTGAAAGAAAGTCTGGGAAACAACAGAGGAGCAATCTTAAGAAATAGTGGGTTGCCAACACTTTTGATAACACAGAGGACAAAATTGTGTGCAAAAGCAGCATCAGTAGTCCTGTGTATATGCAAAGTTTTGTTTTCTCTTTTCATGTAGGCTTAACCATGATATATGATGAAAATCTGTGTCACTATCTGAGGGATAACATATTCTATCCTGGTTTGATGACTTTTTTTTATTCTTTACAATTGTTGGTATCTTAAAGTTAATAAAATAAAATTATAGAGAATAAAAGAGGATGAAAGATTGAAGACTTGAAAGAGGGGGAAACGTCCTGGAAGAGGCAAAAGTGAATAAGATAATGGACACAAGTAGAGGAGTTACCTTGGCAAAGAAAGTGAAATGCTTTCTCTGTTGAAAGAAAAGAGGAAGGTGAATTTTTTTTCTTTTAATATCTCATTGTGTCTTATACCCATATTCCACTCATGCTGCAGCAGAAATTCAAGTCAGCCTGCCAAGTGGAAATGATTATCTTGTGGCACACTGATACCAAGGAATCCAAATAAGAAAAGTTGGCATTTATTGGACACATGCTCTATTCCAGGCATTATACTGAGTACTTTACATGTAGGTCAGAAGAAGAAATTTAAAAGTGCATCACTTTCAGGTTCCTAACCTGTTTGCAAAGTTTTGGTCATGTGAGGTTTCCTGAGAGAGTTTTGAAGGATGAGTATAAGGAGGATGAGGAGGAGTAGGAGAAGGTGAAGACAAAGTTGGAGGCCTGTAGGTAATGAGATTTTCATTACATGAAATTGAATAGACAATCCATAGATTCTATGGTTCTACTGTCCTACAGGAGATATTGGAGCACAGTGATACAAGTTCATCTGTGGGAGCATATTCAAGGTTGGAGTAAAGTTGAAAAGTTTAGAATAGTCTTTATGGGAAATAAAAATAACATTTATAGAGTTTGTCTATACTAGGTAATAGGCTAAGTGTTTACATTCATTTTGTAATTTACTTACAAGGAAGAAATTATTGGGAGCTAGTAGAGTGAAGTGTTGTAGAGTGTGGGTTGTCGAAGGTGTAAATCCTGGCTCTGCTATGTGTTAAGTGTGTAGCTTTGATCAAGCTAGGGGTCCTTTAGGTCCCTCAGTTTCCTCCTTTTTATGTAGGTTCAACAATGATACCAGACTGATAATATAAAGTGTTGGTGAGTGTATAACAAAGAAGGAACTATCAGACATTGCTGCTGGGAATGTAAATTCATGCAATTCCTTTTAGAGAAACAATTGATACTGTATAGTAAGAATGAAAGTACTCAGACCCTACAACCCAGCAATTCTACTTGGAGGTATAAGCACCCTAAGAGAGTTATGGCACATGTGCAAAGATGTGTGTAGGATATTCATATAGTATTGTATGAAATCGTGAAAATTTGGAAATATCTATTAGAGGAATTAAGAAATAGACTATGGTGTCATCAGTCATAAAAAATTCGACATAGCAGTTAAAGTGACCAAACTAATTACCTGTTTATTTATAGGACAATCTAGTATACAATGTTGAGTGATAAAAAGCAAGCTGAAGAATATGTACAACATGAATGTACTTAGGAAAAATTAAAAGAACACACAAAGCAATACCATATATTATTTTTAAATAGATGCATGTATTTAATGACCTAGAAAGATACAAATCAAATAATGATTATCTCTGGAGAGTGAAGGTGAGAGGGAGAAAGGATGAGAAGGAGTAACAAATGTTGTTTCAAATTTATCTGAAATGCTCTTTTGAAAAAGAAAATAGGGTCAGGCACCGTGGCTCACGCCTGTAATCCTAACATTTTGGGAGGCCGAATCAAGTGGATTAGTTGAGTCCAGGAGTTTCAGACCAGGCTGGGTGACATGGTCAAACTCTGTCTCTACAAAAAATACAAAAATTAGCCCAGAAAATTAGCATGCACCTGTAGTCCCAGCTACTCAGAAGGCTGAGTCTGGAGAATCACTTGAGCTTGGGAGGCAGAGGTTGCAGTGAGCAGAGATGGCGCAGTGGCGTAGTGACACTCCAGCCTGGGCGACAGAGTGAGACACCGTTTCCAAAAATAAAAATAAAAATTGAACCAACGTGACAAACTGTTAGCATTTGTTAATTCTGGGAAGTGAATAGTACCTATATGATGATGGGATATGTGTGTGTTGGAGAGTGTACTTGCATTTTTAAGCTTTTTGGGGTTTTTTTTGGTTATTTGTTTTTTTGAGGGAGTTTCCCTCTTTTTCCCCAGACTGGAGTGCAATGGCACAATCTCAGCTCACTGCAACCTCCACCTCCCGGGTCCAAGCAATTCTCCTGCCTCAGCCTCCCGAGTAGCTGGGATTACAGGCATGAGCCACCAAGCCCGGCTAATTTTGTATTTTTAGTAGGGACAGAGTTTCTCCATGTTGGTCAGGCTGGTCTCGAACTCCCAACCTCAGGTGATCCACCTGCCTTGGCCTTGCAGAGTGCTGAGATTACAGGCGTGAGCCACCACACCCGGCCTTTACCGTATTTTTAAATGTTTCCTCCAAAATATTTAATGAGAACCGGAGTTTACAGGAAGTCTGCAATGGGGAGAAGGTGTTGTTGAGTAGGCAATGTGGGTTTCAAAAGAAGAGTGACTCCATTCTGAAATGCTTCCCTCAACTCTGCTAACCTGTTAGCCTACTTTTTCTTCTGTCTAGGTTCTTTCACAATGAAATGCAAATGTTAATTGGGGAGGTTAACCCCTTATTCCAGTGGCATAGTAACATGGATTAACTTTCCAGATTAGGAGAAAGCACTTCATGGCTTCCAGATAAGGGACAAGGCACAATTAATAATTATAGTCAGCAGTACTCTGATCATGATAATCCTCATCAGCCTCTATGTGGATATTCTCCAAGACAACTTGTAAATTGTAAGGTTTAACAGTAAAGGCCCAGGGTTTAAGATATTATGGTTGAGGGTTGGGGCCTAGGGGAAGTCATCAGGGTAAGTGTTTGTGGAGTGGCCCCAGCAATGGGATGCCCTTGTGTGGCTGGGATAGAGGAGGAGAGCACTGCGACTTGAGGAAGCTGGTGAAACGGCCCATGCATTTGAATCAGAGCCAGATCTGCTCTCCAACAGGGTTGGAACTGCTTGACTTTCCCTTTGTTTTAGGTACCGAGTATTTGCTTAGGTAATCAATCGAAATTTATTGACTCCCTTTCACTATTCATGGCATACTGTACTCATTAAATGAGTGGACAGTAGAGTGGACATAAAAGAAATAGAAATATAAGCCACTTAGAAGAAGCATGGAGTAAATATATTAAAATTCCTTTAGTAACAGGATTAAGAAAAGATTTCTGATCAGCTATGCATACTCTCCTAGACCATCACAACTCATAAATCAACAAAATGTATTGAATAGGGCTGTTCTGATGAACAAATTAACCTCCCTCAGCAGAGATCACTTATTCCTGATATGTGGTGATTTCTACTCAAATTTCCCTTGATTTTATAAATTTCCCATAAAAATCGACAATGAATCCAGTTTCAGCTTTCTACATATGGCTAGCCAGTTTTCCCAGCACCATTTATTAAATGGGGAATTCTTTCCCCATTGCTTGTTTTTGTCAGGTTTGTCAAAGATCAGATAGTTGTAGATATGCGGCATTATTTCTGAGGGCTCTGTTCTGTTCCATTGGTCTATATCTCTGTTTTGGTACCAGTACCATGCTGTTTTGGTTACTGTAGCCTTGTGGTATAGTTTGAAGCCAGGTAGTGTGATGCCTCCAGCTTTGTTCTTTTGGCTTAGGATTGACTTGGCAATGTGGGTTCTTTTTTGGTTCCACATGAACTTTAAAGTAGTTTTTTCCAATTCTGTGAAGAAAGTCGTTGGTAGCTTGATGGGGATGGCATTGAATCTATAAATTACCTTGGGCAGTATGGCATTTTCACGATATCGATTCTTCCTACCCATGAGCATGGAATGTTCTTCCATTTGTTTGTATCCTCTTTTATTTCATTGAGCAGTGGCTTGTAGTTCTCCTTGAAGAGGTCCTTCATGTCCCTTGTAAGTTGAATTCCTAGGTATTTCATTCTCTTTGAAGCAATTGTGAATGAGAGTTCACTCATGATTTGGTTCTCTGACTGTTATTGGTGTATAGGAATGCTTGTGATTTTTGAACATTTATTTTGTATCCTGAGACTTTGCTGAAGTTGCTTATCAGCTTAAGGAGATTTTGGGCTGAGATGATGGGGATTTCTAAATATACAATCATGTCATCTGCAAACAGGGACAATTTGACTTCCTGTTTTCCTAATTGAATGCCCTTTATCTCCTTCTCCTGCCTGATTGCCCTGGCCAGAACTTCCAACACTATGTTGAATAGGAGTGGTGAGAGAGGGCATCCCTGTCTTGTGCCAGTTTTCAAAGGGAATGCTTCCAGTTTTTGTCCATTCAGTATGATATTGGCTGTGGGTTTGTCATAGATAGCTCTTATTATTTTGAGACACGTCCCATCAATACCTAATTTATTGAGAGTTTTTAGCATGAACGGTTGTTGAATTTTGTCAAAGGCCTTTTCTGTATCTATTGAGATAATCATGTGGTTTTTGTCTTTGGTTCTGTTTATATGGTGGATTACATTTATTGATTTTCGTATGTTGAACCAGCCTGGCATCCCAGGGATGAAGCCCACTTGATCATGGTGGATAAGCTTTTTGATGTGCTGCTGGATTCGGTTTGCCAGTATTTTATTGAGGATTTTTGCATCAATGTTCATCAAGGATATTGGTCTAAAATTCTCTTTTTTTGTTGTGTCTCTGCCAGGGTTTGGTATCAGGATGATGCTGGCCTCATAAAATGAGTTAGGGTGGATTCCCTCTTTTTCTATTGATTGGAATAGTTTCAGAAGGAATGGTACCAGCTCCTCCTTGTACCTCTGGTAGAATTCGGCTGTGAATCCATCTGGTCTTGGACTTTTTTTGGTTGGTAAGCTATTAATTATTGCCTCAATTTCAGATCCTGTTATTGGTCTATTCAGAGATTCAACTTCTTCCTGGTTTAGTCTTGGGAGAGTGTATGTGTCGAGGAATGTATCCATTTCTTCTAGATTTTCTAGTTTATTTGCATAGAAGTGTTTATAGTATTCTCTGATGGTAGTTTGTATTTCTGTGGGATCGGTGGTGATATCCCCTTTATCATTTTTTATTGCATCTATTTGATTCTTCTCTCTTTTCTTTTTTATTAGTCTTGCTAACAAACCTGCATGTTGTGCACATGTACCCTAAAACTTTAAGTATAATAATAATAAAATTTTAAAAAATCGACAATGAAATATTTCCAGTGTCTCAATTTCTTTCTTTTAACTTTTATTTTTCTCTTAGAGGAATACATTTACACAATGATAAGTAAATGTTACTTAGACTCATCTGATCCATTGCTCAGAAAACCTTTTTAAGCCTTAATAACATTTTTATTCTGTTTACTATTGTGGTGTATAGTGCTGACATGCTTAGAAAGTTTGTGGTCTTTCCCAGCACCTGCTTTTTTCAAATATGCAACTGAATTTTTCACAGTTGAACTCTAACATTTCTCTCCTAACTGAGTGAAGTTTCACAACACATTTGAAATATTTCTGAGGCTGGGCATATGTTCCTGTTTATCCAACACAAAGCTGAGTCCTCTTTGAACTTTCATCTCCTGATAGTGTGTCTCATTTTTTAACATCATAACACTCTAAGATTGGAACTGTTTGGAGACTTTTGTGCTTTCCAAAGGATTTGCTCCTTTTCCTCTCCTCAGTTTATTTCCCCCTTCATTTTAAACAACTGCCTAAGGGCTGCAATAGAAGAATATATTGGTGGCCAATACTAATAAACCTTTGTTAGGTGCCCTCTGTTTCTCAGTGGGAACTTTTCTAAAATCTTTACCTTACACGTCTTAAAAATCCTGCAAAAGTTTCTCATGAGTTCTAATACACCATTTTCGTGCCAGAACCTCAACCTATGCATTTCCAGCCCCCTCTCAGTTCTATTTCTGGCTGGTGGTGTTTCTCACGGGTCATGAGAGGCTAACACCAACACAGCCTCATCTCTGTGAGGAACTGGAATGATGTAGGTACAGGTTGGATATTCTAAAATATTAAAACTCATCTGGAATCCTGTCAGGTTCAACGTGTATGTGTGTGTATGTGTGTGTGTGTGTTTTCCTTATCTGGCTTAAGAAACCTGAAAATGACTTTTCTGGCTCTTTAACACCGTCTTCACACACCACAAGAATATTATCCAGGATGCATTTGGCCCCCTATCTGTTATGAAACCTTGGTGAGATATTTCTCTGGAGTGCCTCCAAAGTGAAAGGATCCCACATGGCATCCTTTTACACCTCTAGGGAAGAAAAGAGGTATTCAAACTACATCATTTTCTGACTGTTTTCTTGGTTGGCTTCAAATACCAGCTTTACTTGAGCATTGGAACCTTATGCTAGTAAAATATTACCTTCTCAGTCCCTCTTTTTAGATGGACTTTGACCTTCATTCTTCCTTTCTTTTTATTTTCTCATACATTTTCTTATGAGAGCATATAATAAGACTCTCACGTGAGTCCTAACAAAATAGATAAAGTAATAAAGTGTTTTAACATAGAGTAATTATTTAGATTGCACAAAAGGAAAACTTTAGCTTTGTTGTCTAAAAGATTAGAACTTGCAATCTCAACATAATTTACAATTATAGCTCATATGAGCTGATTTTATTTCAATCTTTATGTCATCTGCACTATTAATTATCATTGAGTTTTTCATAAAAACAGCAATTTGTGAATCCAAGATGGCATCATAATCATGCATGTCTCCTCCTGGAAATTTACTCAAGTGATTGGGCAAAAATAAACTTTTCAGTGATGTTACTGCTTCATCTGTATTTAAAAGATTATTTTTATATGTCTTTGTCCATGATTGTGCTTGCAAAGAAGAGAGTAGCACTTAAGTAATTTAGTATAGACATACTAACTGAATAATTGGGCCTTCTGGAATCTACTCTGGGGCCTAAAATATGTGATCGAACTCTCTATACTGGCTCTATTGCCTAGATTACTGGATAGGGCTTCCTGAAAATATTAATTAGAAATATGATACAATCTATTTATTTGCCAAATGCCTTGCCCATTTGGACTGCTAAGACAAACTACCCTAGACTGGTTGTTTTATAAACAATAGAAATTTATTTCCCACAGTTCTGGAGAGTGGGAAGTCCAAGATCACGGTGTCAACAGAGTCAGTGTCTGGTAAGAGTCAGCTTTCTGGTTCATAGATGATCACCTTTTCACTGTTATCTCATGGTGGAAAGGGCTAGGAGCTCTCTCACTCCTCTTTTACAAGGATACTAATCCCATTTATAAGGACTCTTCCCTCATGACCTAATCAACTCCCAAAGTCCCCTACCTCTGAATATTGTCACCTTGTGGGTTAGGATTTTAGCATTTTAAGGGGACACAGATATTCAGTCCATACAACCAAGAGATCAAATGCAGCAGAAACTTCATGGTAACTGCAAAGCAAATCTTATAATAGATTCATTAAAAATAAAATCCAAGGAATCAAAAATTCTATTAGAGAAAATCATTTAACCATAAAGGAAGATAGTAAAAGATGAAAAAATGAAGAAAGGATCTAGAAGCAACTAGAAAATAATTAGCAAAATGACAGTAGTAAATTCTTACCTATCAATAACTATATATAAATATACATGCATTACATTCTCTACTTAAGAAACATAGAGTGGCTAAATTGATAAAAGCAAACAAACAATAAAAAACAAGCACAGCTATATGCTGCCTACAAGAGTCTTACTTATAGGACACCTGTAAGGACACAGACAGAAAGTGAAGGGGTGTAAAAAGATATTCCAAGCAAATGGAAACCAAAAGAGAGCGAGAGTGGCTATGCTGAATAAAATAGACTTTATGTCAAAAACTGAAGAGACAAATAATATCATTATAACTTAATAATTTAATGATAAAGAGATCAATTAAGAGGATATAACAATTCTAAATATATGCTTCCAACATTGGAACACCTAAATATATAAAGCAAATATTAATAGATCTAAAAGGAGAGCTAGACTTCAATGCAACGATAGGAGGGAATATTAACATCTCACTTTCAGCAATGGACAGATCATTCAGTTAGAAACTCAACAAAGAAACAGTGGTTTTAAACTGCACCCTACATCGAATGTGCCTAACAGACATATACAGAGCATTCTATCCAACAGCTACAGAATACTCATTCTTCTCAATTTCACATGGAACATTCTCCTGGATACATCATATTTTAGTCCTCAAAATAAGTCTTAACAAATGTAAAGACTGAAACCATACCAAGTATCTTTTCTGAACACAATGGTATAAAACCAGAAATCAGTAACAGAAGGAATATTGGAGACTAAAAATACATGGAAATTAAACAACATGCTCCTGAACTACCAATGGATCAATGAAAAAAATCAAAAGGGGAATTTAAAAATTTCTTAACACAAATGAAAACTAAAACACAATATACCAAAACCTATGAGGTACAGCAAAAGAAGTTCTAAGAGGGAAGTTTATAGTAATAAACAACTACATAAAAAAGAAGAAAGATCTCAAATAAACAACTTAACATTGCACCTCAAGGAACTAGAAAAATAAGGAGAACCCCAAATTAGTAGAAGGAAAGAAATAATAAAAACCAGAACACAAGTAAATGGAATAGACTTAAAAAATACAAAAAATAATTAAAATGAATAAAAATACTAAATAAAATTGGCAAACCTTTAGCTAGACTAAGAAAAAAAGAAAAGATCCAAATAAATAAAATCAGAGACAAAAAAGATACTACAAATTGTCCCCACAGAAATAAAAGAATCATAAGGGACTATTATGAACACCTACATGCCAATAAATAGGAAAAACTTGAAGAAATGGATAAATTCCTGGAAACATAGAACTTACCAAAATTGAATCATGAAGATATAGAAAACCTAAGCAGATCAATAACCACTAATGAGATTGGATCAATAATAAAAAGTCACCTATCAAAGAAAAGCTGAGGACTGAATGGCTTCCCTGATGAATTCTACCAAACATTTAGAAAAGGACTAATACCAATTCTTTCCCCACTATTCCAAGAAATCGAAGCTGAGAGAATTCTTCCTAACTCTTTCTACATGGCTGGCATTACCCTGATACCAAAGCCAGACAAGGACACAACAAAAAAAGAAAACTGCAGGCCAATATCACTGATGAACAATTGACACAGAAATCTTCAACAAAATATTTGTAGACTAAATTCAACAGCATAGTAAAAAGATCATTTACCATGATCAAGAAGGATTCATTCAGGCATGCAAGATTGGTTCAACATATTCAAATCAATAAATGTGACAGCACATTAACAGAATCAAGGACAGAAATCACATGATCATTCCAATCGATCCAGAAAAAGCGCTTGATAAAATTCAACATCACTTCATGATAAAAACCTCAATAAACTAGGCATAGAAGGAACATACGTCAAAACAATAAAAGCTATGTATGACAACCTACATAATGTGTCAAATACTGTGTATACAACAAGGGACTAATAGTCAGAATATATAAGGAACTCAAGCAACTCAAAAAAGGAAATCTGATTTTAAAATGGACAAAAAGCTCAAATACACATTTCTCAAAAGAAGATACACAAGTCATCCATAGGTTTATGAAAAAATGCTTAATATCACTAACCATCATGGAAATGCAATTCAAAACCACAGTGAGATATCACTTCAACTAATTAGAATAGCTGTTATTAAAAAGACAAAATATAACAAATGCTGGTGTGGATATAGAATAAAGGGAACCCATACACTCTTGATGTGAATGTGAATTAGTACCGCCATTATAGAAAACAGTATGGCAGTTTCTCAAAAAATTAAAAATAGAATTACCATATAATCCAGCAACTGCATTATTGGATATATGTTCAAAGGAAATAGTATTAGTATGCTGAAGAGATATTTGCACTCCATGTTTATTGCAAAACTATTCACAATTGCCAAGATACAGAATCAACCTCGGTGTCTATTAATGGATAAAGAAAATGTGGGTATCTACATACAATGGAGTGCTATTCTGCCATAAAAAGAATGAAATATTGGAATTTGTGGTGACATGGATGTACTTGAAGGACATTATGTTAAGTGAAATAAGCCAGACACAGAAAGACAAATACTACATGATCTTACTCATATGTGGAATCTAAGCAAGGTGATCTCAGAAGTGCAGAGTAGAATAGTAGTTACCAGAGTTAGGGAGTAGAGAATGATTGGCCAATGGAGACAAGTTGCAGTTAGAGGAGAGGAATAATTTCTGGAACAAAGTTACAGTTAGACAGGAGAAATAAGTTCTGATGTTTTATATTGCATAATAGGGTGGCTATGGTTAACAATATTATATATTTCAGAATAACTTGTTCTCACCACAAAGAAATGATAAATGTATGAGTTGATAAATATGCTAAATACCCTGATTTGGTTATTATACAATGTAAACATGTTTTGAAACATCACACTCTACCCCATAAATAAATACGATCATTAATATCAATTTTAAAAAGTATTTGAAAGTCTATTAATTCAAATAATCTTCCTGAAAAAAAGTTACCTTTAAAAGAAATACATAAAAACTGAGAAAGGAATCAGAATTAAGAATTGAAGAATGAAGCAGCCCAGTGTCAACATGACTTTTGATTAGCATTGTATGCATTCAGTGAAACAGGCAGTGATACAAAAAATTATTGTAATTATAATCCACAGCACAAATGTCAAAGTGATTTTTAAGAAAAAGTACTAAATGTTCAAAATAATATTTTAATATTAAATGAAACTAAACATTCAAATGATATTAATAAAGATGATGAAGGGCAATCGGCTTGAAGGAATATTGAAGGAAGTTTGCTTAATTCCATGTCTTAAGACGATTCAAAAGATTAGTTCATTAACTTTTAGTTTTTAAATTTTTTTCAAGTTATTTATTATAAAGAAACAGCTTCTACTGTAGAGATAAAACTATCTTTTTATATACTTTTTGTTTTCCAATATTTCTGATATGAGCCAGTTAATTTCAAATGTTACTCGGATATATTCTGCAGAAGGAAATTCTAAGAGTGCTTTCTCTAAGTATATAAAACTTTGGGTTTTTATTCAATCAAAATTCAATGATGAAAACTAAAACCACAATTTAATTTGTATTTTCTTGCCCCAAGAATCTTTTGTCGCAGCAGCTAATTGCAGGTAAAATAGCCAGACATATTAATAAGTGAAGAAGGAAAGTGAATAATTCATGGATCAATGATACTTATGCATGTTAATTTTGTCTATGTTATTATTGAGACTTACTTTAAGAATCTGGGGAAAAATGAATCTCACTGGGGTGCAAAGTAATTATTAATCCAGAGGAAGGAGAAGAAAGCCTGACTGGTTGCTGTGGAAAGATTTAGTCAGGGTATGTGTGAGAGGAGAAGAAAAAGAGTGGCAAGAGATGGGTCAGCAGCTGCAGATATTCCCATCAGAGGCCAAGCATGTCTTCTAGAGATTGCCCTAATTCCCCTAGATTCAGTTTATATATATTGTATGTTTTTAAATTAGTCAGAATTCTCTTGTCCACATCACAGAAATTGCAAATGAATACTGAGCCAGGAGATAAGTGACATGAGCTGCTTTTGAGTCATTCTCTTACTAACAACAAGAAGGAAATAAACTCTACCGAGGAAAGTACAAAAACATAATGGAAAGCAATGATTTGCCTCTTGCTAAAGAAATAATTTTATTGGGATTTGAGAGACTATTAGAAAATTCTTGGAGAAAAAACATCGATTTGAAGAATCTTAAGTAAGCTAGCAATTCCACATGTATATTGCCATATTATTTTTAAAGAGACAGAAAGGAGAAATTGACTTTTCATATATAGAAAGCAATTTGATTCTCAGTAAAATTCATGTAAAAATTTACCTGTATTTACACATATTAGGAATAATAATGAAATGCTTGAAGATTGAGTGCTTTAAAATGAGTTGAGAAATAATCTTCACATATTTGAGGCTGCCTAATCACACTTTTGGGATATTTTGAAGTAATAGTGTAGACAACTTAAAATGAAAATCTTGATTGGTTGAAAATTACATAAAAAATCTTTTTTAAAGAACATTCGTGTCTATTTGAAAATTTCTAGCATTTTATTATAAAATGAAAAAGTGGGGAAAAAAACCCCGCAGATTAGCTCCAATGTATTGACTGACTCATTCACGCAATATTTTTTTTCACTGATTAAGTGCTGAGGTTCATAGTCTCTACCCTTACGAAAACTGGCACAACTACAACAAAACAATCCCCAAAAGTAAAAATTCCACTGTAAAAGTAAATTGTCCAAAAGATTGCACTATGCTGGAGTAATCGAGTTTTTGGTGTTCTTTCCCCCTTTCTTCTGTTTTCTCAGTCTTCTATAATAGGAATATTGCCCTTAAAGTACTCTTAAAGTCCCACTGATTAGGAGCACTGTGCCAAAAGCTTTATAAACATTGTCTCGCTAATCTTAATGATTAATTAAACTAATAGATAATCTCTATTTTATACTCGTAGAAATGAAGTCTTAAAAGATTAAAAATCATATCTCAGTCACTCAATTGTAGAGTAATTTGAAACCTGGTTGGTTTCACTTTGAATGCTCATGGCCAGTATGACACATTAGCAAATCATAAAATTATATTCATTCCTCCAGAATGGGACACAATGTGTCAAAAGATAAAGTAAAATAACATTTTCTTGGAATTTAACTTGTATTTTTTGTATAAGAAATAAAGCAGTTCTTGATTTTTTTCAGACTCAGCTCAGTTCTCCTTCCCATTGGGCTATTGGGCAACATTATCTGTTGTTATTGAATCTCTTCCATTCCAAGGTTGCACCAGGGATCTAATATTATAAACAAGTTGGAAGGTATTCTGGTGATCCTGTGGACATTGGTTATCCGTCTCCGCTAGTTTTTACTGAAATGTCCATTGTGCAAGCCACACAGTCCATCAGGCCAACGTAACTCTACAGCTTTTTAAAATCATACTTTAAACGTGACCTCTGGAGATCTCTGGAGAGTAGGAAAATTGTAGTTATTCCTCTTTGGAGTCTGCAATCTCCTTGGAATATTGTCTGAGACTAGGGAGTAGTTCTCTTCACTCCCAAAACAGCTGTAAAATTTAAAACCCCTGTTTGTGTTGTATGGGACTAGCATGGCCTCCATACTCTTGCTAACCCTTGTGAGAAATAAGGATTAATTTGTCCAAGTTAAATTCCCCTATATTCTGGCTTTCTGAAGAGAGACGTGGACTTCTGCAAGGCCCCATGGAAATTGGCTATACAGTCTTTGTTTAAGGCAATCAATACCTGTCAGTCTCAAAGCTTGGTCCCTATTTCCTCACCCCATCATGCCAGCTGAGAGGCCAATGCTTCCACAGCCATGAAGGTGGATGGGGTGAATTCTTTGCTAACTTACCACAATGTGCAGCTCTAAGTGTGAGGCTTATATCTCTCCTACCTAATTCCCAAGAAAGGGGCTGACATTATTCCCAAACAAGAACACCAAACTATCAGCTTAAAGCTCTAACAATGGTTCTCCATATCACCTTGCTGTTGAATCCTGGCATTTAACGCCCACCTGCCCCGCGTCCTGGGATGAAGTTAATGTTTCCCTAATCCCGCAACATAAAAGCATCATGGCCCAAAGATCTGAGTCTTTTTCCAGACCTGAGAGTTAAGCTCTACTAGGCTGCTGTGTAGTGCCCCACAGCACCTGCTATTGCTCCTGCCACCTGAGTATTCCCCAAGAAATGCTACTCAAGCAAGCCTAGTTCAAGTGACATATGGCCACTTGAACTTGTCTATACAGTATCAAATTACATTTTTGTTTTGCTAACTTGAAAGGTATAAAATGCTTTCAATATTCATACCCTTGGCTGCTAGGGGACTGAACATCTTTTCATGGTGTTATTGGTCATTTTTATTTATACCACTGTGAAGTTCCTGTATCATAGTCTTTGTCTTTTTCTTATTAACTTGTAGAAGCTTACTGAAAGATAATCCTCTCTTATATGTGCCATTAACCTCTTTTCCCATTCTTTATCCTTTAACCTTAATTATGATATTTGTGTTTGAAAAAAAAAACCTACATTTTTACTACTGACGTTTACCTAAACTTCCTGTGTTTTTCATTTTAAAAATAATCTGATCTTATTTATTTGCTACTCTTAGAAAATCTTATTTTTTACTGGATTCAAGGTCAGGGTAGAAGCTCTCAGAGAGAACAGCCTCGGCTTCTCAGGGACCTGTTCCTGGCATTTCTCTTTGGTTTCCCATTCTCTTGGTCAAAAGTTTAGCATATTCTGCAGCCTCTTACTTATTTTTCTTAGCAAGCTGTGTCTTCAGAGCAATATGTGGATGTTTTGTGATGCAGGACACATGGAATAACAGGATGCTGAATCCTGGGCAGTCTGGTCCTGAGTTCCTTACCTTCTTTGTTTAGGGACTTTCTCACAACCTATGGTAGGTATCAGCTTTTTAGAGATATTTGAAAACTTAGCAGATTCTGCTAGCTCTTTTGGGCCCTAGGTGATGAGGCATAGTATTATCAGTCAGTCCAAGAATATCCTTCTCTCTTCCGACTTTTTTTTTTTTACAATAACCAAATTAAGAGCACTCAAATTGACATCCACAATGCAACCTCAAATATATTTGTACTTTCTCCGGTTCTCCTTGGCATGTGATAGGAACACTCCTTACTTAGTAGCAGCAAACACAGCCATGGGTCAAGACATTCTGCTTATGGCCATACGCTTCTCATAAAAGGTATGATGTTTGTGTTCACTGTCCATTTCAGTGCGTTTCTAGCAGCTAGTGACTGAGAGGGAAACATTAATGTTCACTCTGAAGTGGTACTTCCCTCTGAAATACCATGAAAAAGAACGAGCCAATCCTATATTTTAACTACGTATTAGACATTTTTATTTGCATATACTAAATAAACACATTTTACCTTTCTCTCATGAACTCATCTTCAAAATTTTCCTATCTTGACTTCATCCCAGAATATTACTGGATACATTGACCTAAAACACAGTCAATTTTGACTGTTTTTTTTTGCCTTTAGGCTTTTTCTAGAAAGAGTTAATCAATATACATTTGATGCCGTAGACACACGTTGTGACTTTATTTATTTGGCTTTTATTCAAAGTTGATAGAGAAAATATTACATTGTCATTTTTCTTGCAAAGTGCTCCCTTGAGTTTCAAGTTTCATCGTGGGAGAAAAAAACTCTTATGTGCCAATTTTTGGTCAATGAAAACTGTATTATGTTTATTTAATTATTTAATATACAAGTCAGCTGTTATTTTCCTTTCAAAAAAAAAAAAGCTTATTAGCAAACCTCTTTTCTTGACCTTTTTAGAACATCATTTCATGAGTATACAGGACTGCTGGAGGGGGCCAGCACTTGTCGCTGTTCCTCTCATCTACCCATTCTTCTACAGAGTTTACATGGTTGCCTCCAGTCCCATCTATAGGAATTTTTGTGCAGGTTTACTATGTGTTATCTTTTACATAAACCATGCAACCCTTGACATTTTATTTCCCAATAGCCAGCTAGGTAGAAAAAAAATCAACTGTGATTTTAATTTTAATGAAGCAGAATTTACATTGTTTCCAGGCTGTCTGCCAACTTGCTATTTAGGAAAGTTAACCCAGATGCAGCTTAATCAGTCTGTCTTTTTTCTTTTTTTATCACCAAAAATTCTCTTGTCAAGATCAGATGAAGGGTAATAATATACCCTTAATGGTTTTGCACAGTTCATTCCTGAACTTCAGTGAACAGGAACTAGCTGGTGTTTCCCAGAGGCCCTAAAGATCCCTTTGCTACCCTCACTCATGATCTACTTTAGTCAGACACTCTCCTGTCTCCTGTTCAACTTCTTTCTGTTGGCTTCAGCAAATCCATCAGTGGCTAACATGTGGCCTCTTGACCAAAATAGTTTGGGAAGCAAAATCTGACCTCATTGTAATAGGTCTCCCATCAAGCCATAGAAGTCGTTATTTTATTAAAAGTGTCTTGATGAATAGGTTGGAATTTTACGCTCTCACAGAACATTAGGTTGCTACTTATGTTTCAGAATTTGCATCACTGATTCCTGTAGCCATCACATTTTATATTCTATCATGTCTCTGTTATTTAAAAATGTGTGTTTGTACGTTATGTGTATACACACCACTAGAATATCATGACATCATACTGGGATACTAAAAGTTTGTGGTAAAACAGATGCAGATTATGGTCCCTGCCCCAAGGTGTCTAACTAAAAATGTAAGATGATAGTAGCATTGATAAATCTAGTATGTAATACAAAATCAAGAAGCAGAATAGCTCATCTCAGTCCAATATATGTTGATTCTTCTCTTACAAAAGAGTAAACAAAACTAACAGGTCCATTTCATGTCCTCTACCAAAACATAGATGGCCAGATTCATTCCACGTTGCCTTTCTTCAACACCAGCCCCTCCCTGACTCCCTCACATCTTTTCTACTTTAGTAGGCAATTCCATGATAAAAACATTCTGGACCTGTTTGCCCTCTCATCCTTTCCCTGCCTTCCCCTTGCTCTGCATCAAGGGACACCAACCTCTGCGGCTGTGTTTCCCAGGCTCAGTGGCTTCAAATAGATTATGGAGGAAGTGGTGGGGTGGAAGAAGCCAGGGTATCTCTTTTCTTCCCCTGCCTTCCAACAGCTTTATGAATCCAGTTCTTGGCAGGCAAACCAGCTATGGTTCCAGCTTCCATTAGTGCCAGTAACACTGCGTTCACTCTTTATCCCTTCAGTCATGGGTCAGGTTGGCTTCCTGCTGTTTGGGATCTTTCCATTGGCCCACTGTCCTCTCTTTGGTTTCTCAGCTCTTTCATCACCCAGGGAATCAATTTTCTCCATTAAAGTCTCTTTAACTACTCAGGTGGTTTCTGTTTCCTGGCTAGACTCTATGATGATACACATAATTTCCTCACTACATATGAAATAACCTTTCTGACTTTTGTGACTTTAAAAAAAATCTCTGTAAAGACTAGAAATTATTCCATCACTCACAGAGGGCAAAGCCAAAAATATAACTGCCAGGGGGAAGCCCAAGAATGTGCCACTTTTTAATTCACTCTGAT
The DNA here is from genome assembly GCF_029289425.2 of Pan paniscus. Taxonomy (NCBI): domain Eukaryota; kingdom Metazoa; phylum Chordata; class Mammalia; order Primates; family Hominidae; genus Pan; species Pan paniscus. Next base: position 31,382,556 of record NC_073264.2, on the reverse strand, counting down.
ACATCTATTGCCTTGCTGTATTTAGGATGTAATATATTTATTTAAAATAAATATTTCCTTGACAAAGTTGGTTATAGTTAAGGAATCTCTGCTTTAATAAAGCTCAAGAAGAGGAAATACTGCTTTTTACTTAATATTTTTCTAATTAGACTTTACTGGTTTTTAGAATTTTTAAAAATATTTTAAAAAATGTTTACAAAGAATTATTTCAGTCATTTGTGAAATAGAAAAAAATCAAGCAACATACAACATTTTGCATTATTTTTCTCTGGCTAACTAGTACAAAATACAAAACTAGTAACAATAAATACAGCTTCCCAAGTTTCCCGCTTCATTTCAAATGAATCAATGACTTAGAGTAGAGTCCTAAGTTTAAAAACTTTGCTATAATTGACATTAAATATTGACTTTTAATACATTTTCTCTTGATGTTTTTTGTCTGTTTTGCAATGTAAGATGTCAGAAATCTTATAAAATAAGCAAGAAGATGGGGGGAAGGTGTCATACTTTCTGGTTCATGCTCTGTATTCCTCCTGAAATAAATGATGAAAGGATCCAAGGAGAACATGGCACTGATGGAGAACCTTAGATATGACATGGAAATAAAATAATCAAAATCCTAAATAACTTTTATATCTATTTAAAATTTCAATTTTCCTATTTTCTTTATTTCTAAAAGAAAAACTCTAAGCTTAGGTTTTTATTAATTACCACACTGCTTTTATAAAGAATGAATGTTAATGCCTGTATTAGTCAGGATTCTCTAAAGGGACAGAACTAATAGGATATATGTATATAAAAAGGGGAGTTTATTAGGAAAATTGACTCACATGATCAAAAGGTAAAGTCCCATGATACGCCATCTACAAGTTGAAGAGCAAGGAAGCCAAAGGTGGATCAGTCCTTGTCCCAAAACCTCAAAAGTAGGGAAGCCGACAGTGCAGCCTTCAGTCTGTGGCCAAAGGCCCAAGGGACCCTGGAAAACCACTGGTGTAAGTCCAAGAGTCCAAAAGCTGAAGAACTTGAAATCTGATGTTCAAGGGCAGGAAGCACCCAGCATGGGAGAAAAATGAAGGCCTGAAGACTTAGCAAGTCAAGTCCTTCCAACTTCTGCCTGCTTTATTCTAGCTGTGCTGGAAGCTGATTAGATGGTGCCCACCCGATTGAGGATTGGTCTGTCTCTCCGAGTCCACTGACTCAAATGTTAATCTCTTTTGGCAACACCCTCACAGATATACCCAGGAACAATACTTTGCATCCTTCAATCCAATCAAGTTGACAATATTAACCATCACAAGTCCACTCCTTGTCCATTTGAACCCCTATACAGCTCTTGAAATCATGCATAATCTTCAAATGAAGACAATAATAAGGTCATAATTATGCCTTACATAATATGGCTATCCTTCGTACAACCAGAAGCATACTAATCCTTAACCTAAATGCTCTTTCATAAAATTAACAACACTGAAATGCTGATATGAAGTCAATAAATCTTATGTCACATGATAAAGGAAAAAGGAAATAAAATGAAGCCATTTTCTTAGTACGAGTGTATACATGCACAAACAAATTCTTAACAAAATAAGTAGGAAATATTCATGACAATTACAGTCCTCGTTTCTGCAACTTGTCACGTGGCCATAGCTGGTACTGATGACTCCCTTCTTCTACCACCCATTCTGTATTCCCTTTGCCTTCAGCAAGCACCTCAGCAGGTCATGGTTTTTTACCTAGTGGAGTGACCCAAACCTTCTTTCCCGAAGGGTCTGGGCCATTTGTAGTCCTGCCTGGATTGGACTGTTGTAGTTTCCCATTGACCTTAATCACAGGGCATGGTAATACTAAGAGATGTCCTAAAGGATCTCCTGAATTCCACGCATACTCTTTCTTACCTCCATTGTGGAGAAGTAGACTGATTTCATCTTGATATTCTGGGTCAATCACTCCAGCCAACACTGTAGCTCCCTTCTTAGCCTGTTGACTCAGAGGTAGTAGGAGCCCAAAGTGTCCAGGTGGCTATCTTAACTTCCAGTTTAATGGAATCATTGTTGTGTCTCCTGGTGGTAGCATTCCTCCCTATGGAGATCAGATATCTAGGCCAACAGAACCTAATGTCACAGGAACAGGAAGCAAAAATTTTGCCTGTGGGTCACTAGAGGTGATGGTGAGTGGTGCTACTTCCACTTCCACCCCTTGATTCCTGGACCCATGAATCCTATTCAAGAAACAGTACCATATATTGGACATTGATTCAGAGCATACACAGCCTTCTGGAGAACTTTGTCCCAGCCCTGCAAAGTATTGTCACCTAGTTGGCGTTGTAATTGTGACTTCAAAAGACCGTTCCACCATTCTATCAATCCAGCTGCTTCAGGTTGATGGGCAACATGGTAAGACCAGTGAATTCCATGAGCATGAGCCCACTGCTGCATTTATTTAGCCATAAACTGAGTGCCTTGGTCAGAGGCAATGCTGTGTGGAATACCATGACTGTGGATAAGGCATTCTGTGAGTTCACAGATGGCAGTCTTGGCAGAAGCATTGCATGCAAGATATGCAAACCCATATCCAGAATAAGCATTTATTCTGGTGAGGACAAACAGCCACCTTTTCCATGATGCAAGAGGTCCAGTATAATCAACCTGCCACCAAATGGCTGGCTAAACACCCCAAGGAATTGTGCCATATCAAGGACTCAGTTGTTGGTCTCTGCTGCTGCTGGCAAATTGGGCATTCAGTGGTGGCCATAGCCAGGTCAGCCTTGGTGAGTGAAAGTCCATGTTGCTGAGCTCATGCGTAACCTCCATTCCTACTACCATGGCCATTTTGTTAATGGGCCCATTGGGTGATGACAGGGGTGACTAGGGAAAGAGGCTGAGTGGTGTCCATGGAACGAATCATCCTATCCACTTGATTATTAAAATCCTCCTCTGCTGAGGTCACCTGTTCGTGAGCACTCACATGAAATACAAATATCTTCAGTTTTTGACCACTCAAAGAGGTCCATCCACATAGCTCTTCCCAAATTTCTTTGTCACCAATTTTCCAATCATGCTTCTTCAAAGTCCCTGACCTTCCAGCCAAACCAGTGAATACAGCTCATGAATCAGTATATAATCACACATCTGGCTATTTCTCCTTCCAATCAAAGTACACAACCAGGTGCACTGTCTGAGTTCTGTCCACTGGGAAGATTTCTCTTCTCTACTGCCCTTCAGGGATGTCCTAGATAGGGGCTGTAGTGCTACAGCTGTCCCCTTTCAGGTGTTGCCTGCATATTGTGCAGAACCATCTGTGAACCAGGCCCTAGTCTTCTCTTCCTCTGTCAATTGATCATAGGGAACTCTCCATGAGGCCACTGGTGCAGGCTGGGGGAAAGAAGGCAGGGTGGCAGGAGTGGGGAACATGGGCATTTGAGCCACTTCCTCATGTAACTTACTTGTGCTATCAGGTCCTGCTTGAGCCTGATCACATATATATCACTTCCATCTGATGATGGAATGCTGCTGTGCATGCCCCACTTCATGGCTAGATAGGTCAGAAGGCACCCAGTTCATGATAGGCAGTTTAGGTCATATGGTGACTTGATGACCCACAGTCAAACGTCCAATTACTACCAAAGCCCAGTGACAGGCCAAGAGCTGTCTCTTAATAGGAGAGTAGTTATATGCAGAAGATGGCAGAGCCTTGCTCCAAAATCCTAGAGGCCTCTGCTGTGATTCATCTATGAAGGCCTACCAAGGCTCCAAATAGCATCCCTATTTACCTCTGACCTCAAGCTCCATTGGATCTGCTGGGTCATATGGCCCAAGTGGCAGAGCAGCTTGCCTAGCAGCCTGGACCTGTTGCAGAGCCTTCTCTTGTTGTGGACCCCACTCAAGCCTTTCCAGTCACTCAATAAATGGGCCAGAGTAACACACTAAAATGAGGAATGTGTTGCCTGCAAAATCCAAAGAGGCCCACTAGGCATTATGCCTCTTTCTTGGTTGTAGGAGGGGCCAAATGCCACAACTTATCCTTCCCCTTAGAAGGAATATCTCAACAGGCCCCACACCATTGGGCCCCTAGAAATTTTACTAAGCTAGAAGGCCCTGAATTTTAGTTGGATTCATTTTCCATCTCCTGGCACACAAATGTCTCACCAATAAGTTCAGTGTGTTTACTACATTTTGCTCACTGGATCCAATCAACATAATGTCATCAATGTAATGGAATAGTGTGATATCTTGTGGAAGTGAAAAGTGATCAAGATCTCTCTGAACAAGATTATGACACAAAGCTGGAGAGTTGATATACCCCTGAGATAGGACAGTGAAGGTATATTCCTGGCCTTGCCAGCCAAATGCAAATTGCTTCTGGTGGGCCTTATGGACACGCATAGAGAAAAAGGCATTTGCTAAATCAATGGCTGCATACCAGGTACCAAGAGATGTGTTAATTTGCTCAAGCAATAAAACCACATCTGGTACAGCAGCTGCAATTGGAGTCACCACTTGGTTACACTTATGATAATCCATTGTCATTATCCAAGATCCATCTGTCTTCTGCACAGGCCAAATAGGAGAGTTGAATGGGGATATGGTGGGAATAACTACCCCTGTGTCTTTCAAGTCTTTGATGTTGGCACTAATCTCTGCAATCCCTCCAAGGGTGCAATATTGTTTTTGATTTACTATTATTCTAGGTAGAGGCAGCTCTAATGGCTTCTATTTGGCCTTTCCCACCATAACAGCCCTCACCCTACCAGTCAGGGAGCCAATGTAGGGATTCTTCCAGCTGCTGCTAAGTGTGTCTATGCCAGTTATGCATTCTGGCACTAGGGAAATGACCACAGGATGAGTCCAAGGACCCACTGGATCCACTGTAAGTTGGACCTGAGCTAAAACTCTGTTAATTACCTAACCTCCATAAGTCCCTACTTTAACTGGAGGACCAAAATAAGGATGTGTCCCCATTCAAATCTGAACTTGAATTGTATCTCCCAGAATTGCTACGTGTTGTGGGAGGGACCCAGGGGGAGGTAATTGGATCCTGCGTTCTGTCTTTTCCGTGCTATTCTTGTGATAGTGAATAAGTCTCATGAGATATGATGGGTTTATCAGGGGTTTCTGCTTTTGCTTCTTCCCCAGTTTCTCTTGCTGCCATGATGTAAGAAGTGCCTTTCACCTCTCACCATGATTCTGAGCCCTCCCCAGCCATGTGGAACTGTAAGTCCAATTAAACCTCTTTTTCTTCCCAGTCTCAGTTACATCTTTATCAGCAGTGTGAAAACAGACTAATTCAGTAAATTGGTACCAGTAGAGTGGGGTGTTGCTGAAAACATACCCAAAACTTTGGAAGGCAGTTACCCAGTTTGAACAGTTGGAACAGTTTGGAAGGCTCAGAAGAAGACAGGAAAATGTGACCAAGTTTGGAACCTCCTAGAGACTTGTTGAATGGCTTTGACAAAAATGTTGATAGCGATATGAACAATAAGGTCCAGGCTGAGGTGGTCTCAGATGGAGATGGGGAGCTGTTGGGAACTGGAGCAAAGGTGGCTTTTGTTATGTTTTAACAAAGAGACTGGTGACATTTTGCCCCTGCCCTAGAAATTTGTGAAACTTTGAACTTGAGAGATATGATTTAGGGTATCTGGCAGAAGAAATTTCTAAGCAGCAAAGCATTCAAGAGGGAACTAGGGTGCTGTTAAAAGCATTCCATTTTAAAAGGGAAACAGAGCATAAAAGTTCAAAAATTTGCAGCCTGACCATGTATTAGAATAGAAAAACCCATTTTTTAAGGAAAAATTCAAGACAGCTGCAGAAATTTGCATAAGTGGCAAGGAACCTAATGTGACTCCCCAAGACCATGGGGAAAATGTCTCCAGGCCATGTCAGAGACTTTCACGGCAGCCTCTCCCATAGCAGGCCAGAGACCCAGGAGGAAAAAGTTATTTTGTGGGCTGGCCCCAGGGTCCTCATGCTGTGTGCAGCCTAGGGACTTAGTACCCTGTGTCCCAGCCACTCCAAGTGGAAGCCTCAAGCCTTGGCAGTTTCCACATGTTGTTGAGCCTGTGGGTGAACAGAAGTCAATAACTGAGGTTTGGAAACCTCAGATTTCAGAAGACTTCAGATGTATGGAAATGCCTGGTTGCCCAGGGAAAAGTTTGCTGCAGGGGCAGGCCCCTCATGGAGAGGGGAGTGCGGAAGGGGAATGTAGGGTTGGAGCCCCCACACAGAGTTCCTACTAGGGCACTGCCTAGAGGAGCTGTGAGAAGAGGGTCACCATCCTCCAGACTCCAGAAGTGTAGATACACCAACAGCTTGCACTGTGCACCTGGAAAAGCCACAGACACTCAACGCCAGTCCGTGAAAGCAGCCAGGAGGGAGGCTGTACCCTACAAAGTCACAGGGCCGAAGCTGCCCAACACCATGGGAACCCACCTGTTGCATCAGCTTGACCTGGATGTGAGACCTGGGGTCAAAGGAGATCATTCTGACGCTTTAAAATCTGGCTGTCCTGCTGGATTCCAGACTTGCAAGGGCCCTGTAACTCCGTTGTTTTGGCCAATTTCTTCCATTTGGAATGGCTGTATTTACCCAATACCTGTACCCCCATGGTATCTAGGAAGTAACTAGCTTGTTTTTTATTTTACAGGCTCATAGGCAGAAGGGACTTTTGGGTTACTACTGAAATGAGTTAAGATTTTGGGGGCCTGTTGGGAAGGCATGATTGGTTTTGAAATGTGAGGACATAAGATTGGAGGGGTCAGGGGCAGAATAATATGGTTTGGCTGTGTCCCCATACAAATATGAACTCGAATTGTATCTCCCAGAATTCCCACAATATGTGGGAATTCTTGGAGACCCAGGGGGATATAATTTAATCATGGGGGTTGGTCTTTCCCATGCTATTCTGGTGATAGTGAATAAGCCTCACGAGATCTGATGGGTTTATCACGGGTTTCTGCTTTTGCTTCTTCCTCATTTTCTCTTGCTGACATGATGTAAAAAGTACCTTTCACCTTCTGTCATGATTCTGAGGCTTTCCCAGCCATGTGGAACTGTAAGTGCTCTTTTTCTTCCCAGTCTCAAGTATGTCTTTATCAGCAGCGTGAAAATGGACTAATACAATAGCACAAAGTACAACAGATTTGTTATAGCTTAAGACTAGTTTTGCAAATCCTTTTTCCAATTAATTAAAACTTTGCAGAGGAGATAAACAGTGATTTTTACCATTCAACCAGTTTGCACACAGAGAGAGAGGGAGAAGAAAGCATTGCCTGAGGCAGGGTGGGGAAGGTGAGGTGCTCAGAGATGCCAGAGAGAGACCTACCCATTGCAGGGACACTAAAAATTGCAGGTGGCTACTTGTTGATAGTGAAGGGATCTTTTCCAGCAGTCCCATCAGCATTCAAGTTTCCCCTTTTTGGTGAGGAAAAAGCTCCCTATGTCCCATGATCCTGTTCATGCCAATTCTATCACCTACAGCTGTCAGCAAAGAGTGCAAGGCAGATTATTTCAAACAGAGTAGCAATTTAATTAAGTCCCAGCTATTTATCTTTGTTTTTATTGAATTAGCTTTTGGGATCTTGGTCATGAAATCTTTGCCTGAGCCAATGTCTAGAAGGGTTTTTCCAATGTCATCTCCTAAAATTTTTATAGTTTCAGGTCTTAGATTTAAGCCCTTAATCCACCTTGAGTTGATTTTTGTATAAGGTGAGAGATGAGGATGCAGTTTCATTCTCCTACATGTAGCTAGCCAATTATCCCAGCACCATTTGTTGAAAAGGGTGTCCTTTCCCCACTTATGTTTGTGTTTGCTTTGTCGAAGATCAGTTGACTGTAAGCATTTGGGTTTATTTCTGGATTCTCTATTCTGTTCCATTGGTCTATGTGCCTATTTTTATACCAGTACCATGCTGTTTTGGTGACTATGGCCTTATAGTATAGCTTGAAATCAGGTAGTGTGATGCCTCCAAATTTGTTCTTTTTACTTAGTCTTGCTTTGGCTGTGAGGGCTTTTTTTGTGGGGGTGGGGTGGTTCCGTATGAAGTTTAGAATTATTTTTCTAATTCTATGAAGAATGATGGTGGTATTTTGATGGGAATTGTGTTGAATTTGTAGATTGCTTTTGGCCGTATGGGCATTTTCACAATATTAATTCTGCCCATCCATGAGCATGTGTTTCCATTTGTTTGTGTTGTCTGTGATTTCTTTCAGCAGTGTTTTGTAGTTTTCCTTGTAGAGGTCTTTCACCTCCTTGGTTAGGTATATTCATAAGTATTTTATTTATTTTATTTTAGCAGCTATTGTAAAATGGGTTGAGGTCTTGATTTGATTCTCCACTTGGTCACTGTTGGCATATAGAAGAGCTACTGGTTTTTGTACATTAATCTTGTATCCAGAAGCTTTGCTGAATTCTTTTATCAGTTCTAGGAGCTTTCTGGAGGAGTCTTGAGGGTTTTTGAGGTAAATGATCATGTCACCAGCAGACAGTGACAGTTTGACTTCCTCTTTACTGATTTAGATGGCTTTTATTTCTTTCTCTTGTCTGATTGCTGTTGCTAAGACTTCCCGTACTATGTTGAAGAGGAGTGGTGAGAGTGGGCATCTTTGTCTTGTTCCAGTTCTCCGAGGGAATGCTTTCAATTTTTCCCCATTCAGTGGGTTTGTCATAGGTGGCTTTTATTACATTGGGACATGTCCCTTGTATGCTGATTTTGCTGTCAGTTTTAATCATAAAGGAATGCTGGATTTTGTCTAATGCTTTTTCTGCATCTATTGAGATAATCATGTGATTTTTGTTTTTAATTATGTTTATGTGGTGTATCACATTTATTGACTTGCATATGTTAAACCATCCTGCATCCCTGGCATGAAACCCACTTGATCATGGTGAATTATCTTTTTGACATGTTGTTGAATTCAGTTAGCTAGTATTTGGTTAAAAATTTTAGCATCTGTGTTCATCAGGGATATTTGTCTGTAGTTTTGTTTTTTGGTTATGTCCTTTTTTGGTTTTGATAGAGGAACAGTCAGGACAGTAAACAGACAACCCACAGAGTGGGAGAAAATCTTCACAATCTGCACATCTGAGAAAGGACTAATATCTAGAAACTACAACAAACTCAAACATATCAGCAAGAAAAAAATCCTATCAAAAAGAAGCCTAAGGACATGAATAGACAATTCTCAAAAGAAGATATACAAATGGCCAAGAAACATATAAACAATGCTCAACATTGCTAATGATCAGGGAAATGCAAATCAAAACCACAATGTGATACCACCTTACTCCTGCAAGAACGGCCATAATAAAAAAAAAACAACAACAATAGATGTTGGCGTGAATACGGTCATCAGGGAACACTTCTACACTGCTGGTAGTAATGTAAACTAGTACAGCTGCTATGGAAAACTATATGGAGATTCCTTAAAGAACTAAAAGTAGAACTACCATTTGATCCAGCAATCCCACCGCTAGGTATCTACCCAGAGGAAAAGTAGTCATTATACAAAAATGATACTTGCATAAGCATGTTTATAGCAGCACAATTTGCTATTGCAAGATCATGGAACCAACTCAAATGCCCATCAATCAACAAGTGGATAAAGAAACTGTGGTACATATATATGATGGAATACTACTTAGCCATAAAAGGAATGAATTAATGGCATTCACAGCGACCTGGATGATATTGGAGACTATTATTCTAAGTGAAGTCACTCAGGAATGGAAAACCAAACATCCTATGTTCTCACTGATATGTTGGAGCTAAGCTATGAGTATGCAAAGGCATAAAAATGAGACAATGGACTTTGGGGACTTGGGGGAGAGGGTGGGAAGGGGGCCAGGGATAAAAGACTACAAATAGGGTATGGTGTATACTGCTTGGGTGATGGGTGCACCAAAATCTCAAATCACCACTAAAGAACTTACTCACATAACCAAACACCACCTGAACCCCAATAATGTATGGAAAAGAAACAAACAACAACAACAACAACAAAGAGAATAGCAGTTAATATCCCATAGCCCCAACCCATTCTTAGCCAAAAGGGACTTTGCCGAGAAGGACTTTACTGAGAGGGGCTCTAACCCCTTAAATCTTAGAAGGGTCTCTAACCCTCCTAAGTTGGGCATCTAATACAAGGTTGGTCAAGCGTTCTTGCCTTTTATTAAGAAGGGCCTCTAACTCACACTGCCTTACGAGATACTCTAACTCTCCTAAGTTGAGTCTCTAACCCAATCCCATCCTGTACCCAGTTATATGTAACCCAATTACCCAAAGTTGTCCAATCAGTGCTACAGTCTATTTCCTTTGGGTTGGGGTATCACCTCAGTATCGTCCCTTCAGGATTCACCAGAAAGATGTTACCAGACCTCACCACTTACCCAAAGTTAGCCTAGTGTCGAGGGTTTCCTTAGTATCGTCCCTTCCGTGGTTGCCAGAAAGATGTTACAAGAAAGGGGTTCCAATTCAGACCCCAAGAGAGGGTTCTTGGATCTCATGCAAGAAAGAATACAGGGTGAGTCCATAAAGTGGAAACAAGTTTATTAGGAAAGTAAAGGAATAAAAGAACGGCTACTCCATAGACGGAGCAGTTTCAAGGGCTGCTGGTTGCCCATTTTTATGGTTATTTCTTGATGATATGCTAAACAAGAGGTGGATCATTCATGCTTCCCCTTTTTAGATCACACAGGGTAACTTCCTGATGCTGCCATGGCATTTGTAAACTTTCATGGCCCTGGTGGTAGTGTAGCAGTAAGGACCAACAGAGGTCGCTCTCATGGCCATCTTGGTTTTGGCGGGTTTTAGCTGGCTTCTTTATTGCAAGCTGTTTTATCAGCAAGGTCTTCATGACCTGTATTTTGTGCTGACCTCCTATCTCATCCTGTGACTTAGAATGTCTTAACCATCTGGGAATGCAGCCCAATAGATCTCAGCCTTATTTTACCCAGGTCTTATTCAAGATGGAGTTGCTCTGGTTCAAACATCTCTGACAATTAGATTGTGCCCATCCAGATTGAGGGTGGGTCTGCCTCTCCCAGTCCATTGACTCAAATGTTAATCTCCTTTGGCAACACCCTCACAGACACACCCAGGAACAATACTTTGCATCCTTCAATCCAATCAAGTTGACATCAATATTAACCATCACAATATCATTTACCAAAGCCTGCCATAGGCTATATATCTTACTTGCCAATTTTTAATGTTTATTATAATTGATCAGGTTAGACATTGTTATTCTTACTTTACAGATGGAAAAACTGAGACTTGGATGTAAATTAATTACTCAATATTATGTAGCATTTAAGCGGCAAAGCCAGGATTCTCATCTTATTGAACTACTTCTCAGTTAAAAAAGCAAAGCAAATGGTACACATTTTTGAGCCAGAATTTTGTGTTCAGGACTCCTTTAGGATTTTTTTTTAAGAGCTTGAAATAGAAAACAAAGTAGAAAACACACTACCTTGTGCCTGTAAGCATTTCATTTTTCAACTTTGACCCTACTCAAAAAAGCTTAAAATTTAATATGAGACTTTATGAGAATATCTGTCCCAGATAATAAACAGTAACAAGATAAATGGCAATTTACACTATAATTATGGATGTGTCAGAGTGGTGGAGATTATAGAAATAATCTTTGGAATAGTGGTATAGTGTTAATTAAGGATGTTTTTGTTGAAGAATTAAGTTACAAAAGATCCAGAAGATTATAGGAGATGGAGAGTGCCGAAAGAGAAAGCTAGGTGATTTGTTTCATCGAACCAGGGAAATAAATAATGAGTAAGAGAAATGGGTTGTAAGACAGATAAGTTTTAAAAGCTAAGTGGACCCAGCCAGGGCAACTGGCAAGAACATGAAATAAAAGGCAACCAGATGGAAAAAAATAAAATACTTATGAATAAATTTAACAAAATAATTATACAACTTAAAAACTACAAAACACTGTTGAGAGAAATTTAAGAAGACTTAAACAAATAGAAACACATCCTATGTTCATGGATCAGAAGACAATATTGTTAAGATAGCAAGTCCCCTGAAATTAATCTACAAACTCAATGCAATCTGTATCAAAATTCAGCTGGCTTCTAAGCTGATCCTAAAATTTATGTAGAAATTCAAGTTACCCAGAATAACCAAAATAATCTTAATAAAGGAAAAAAGGTGGAAGGTCCACATTAATTGATTTCAAAACTTAGTACATAGCTACAGTAATCGAGACAGTGTGGTACTGGTGTAAAGATGACATAGATAAATGGAACAGAACTGAGAGTTCAGAAATAATCCCTCACATTTACTGTCAATTGATTTTTGACAAGGTGCCAAGGCAATTCAATGAGGAAAAAATAATCTTTCAACAAGTGGTGCTTGGACAACTGGTCACAGACCACATAACTGTCTATTGTCTTCCTCTTGGCCCAGTTCACACATTTCTAATACCTGTCTTATGCCTGTAGGCATTTGATTTTTCAACTTTGAACTAGTCCAACTAGTCACACAATACTTGAAATCTTTCTACCATTTCTCTGCTAGAAGATTTTAGCCTATTCCTGATCATGTCATACAGCGGGGATCTCCCTTGTATTGAGCACCATTACTTAAAGCAGTAGTTTTTTACACAAAGAATTTTTAAAATATGTGATCATTTTTATTTTTCATACAAATTTCAGGATGATGCTTTTATTTAGAAAGTGGAGCTGGACAGAGATGCTAGGTGTCCTGCAATGAACGTGACAGTTTTACCCAATAGATAATTATGCTGCATGATTTTCAAATATTCCATCAACATTCATGTAGGGGGAAAAAAGTTACAATTATTTGAGAGTGTAGAAAATAATTTTACAAATCACAACAAAAAGTATTTCTTCATAGTTATAAACTAAAAATTTCAAGAATGCAATGCTGTTTAAATCACAGGAATATTGCACTGTTTTCTGAGACTTGCTCACCATTTCAGAAAATCACATCAGCGAAACAATGCCCCTCATTATAATTGAGTCACCAATATAACATACCAGTGCTATTTGGCACATATCGCTGCTGCATACAGACAGATAGTAAGGGAAACCTAAGACTCTTATGACTTAGAAATAATATTATTAAATTATTGGAAATATACAAGATGCTGGGATTTAATTGAATTTTATTAATAAAGATTTATTTTTATATTTTATATTCTTGCCATTACATGTATTTTAAAGTTTTTATGAATAACGATGAGAAATCTAGATTATATAAGTTATATAAGGAAATTATTTATTTTGAGGGTTGCCTTTTTTCCCAGTGTTGACACAGATTCTGTCTCCGTCACAATGTTCCTATGGTTTCTTGTATTACTACTTCTTTTTGCAATACAACCTACCTCCCCCATAGATTATCGAAGGATATGGTCTCCTGGGTCTTTCTAAGTGCCAGAGATTGATTGTGAGCCTCAACATGTGGAGGAATTTTAAGGCAGGAGATATGTTTTCAGAGATTCTTTGTCACTATCCCATCATAATACTGGGAATAATTTTGACACTGCACTTATAAATAAGGCCCAACTCATTTGTGCTAATATCATACTTCATCATTTTCTCTGTTTCCAAAGTCTGTAATTTGTCTTGGCATGTTATCCTTATTTCAATTAAGATTATTTCTTTTCTTTTTCTTATAGACAGATAATTCTAATCTGTTAGGACTTATTTTTATTTAGTGACGACCTAGTTATCTACTCTTTCATCTTCCTGAATTTCTTGTATTGAAGGGATTCTGAACTCAACTCTCTTAAATCCAGATGTATTCATTATAAATAGGTGAAAGCTCTGTCTATATCATCAGTTCTCCTGAGATAGCTTTGTCTGAGCATTTACATATTTAAATACATATTATTTTATTATAAATTAGTTTTTTTATTCCAATAACAGTGCCATGCTGAACCATAGTGGAGCTGAGACTTCTTTTCACTACTTGTTATCAGCTTCTGAACTGAACTGATGGAGTACAAGCATTCATGAGCTCTGTCCATGTTTTTATTCTCTCCCACCTTGGAGCCCAGAGCAGCCTCTGAGGTCTGGCCTAGCTCAACACCCAAGAGAGTCTATCCCTTTATTTTCTCTTCTGCATAGTAAAATTCACAATTCCTTTAATCATTACTTTATATGACAGAGTTTCAACATAAAATACTTTTAATTCTATCTTTACAATGGTTTTGGAATCAAGCTCTTAATACTCCTTGATATTATTCTTAAGTTTCATTTGAGTTATTTCAATAACTTGAGTTATTTCCATAACGCCCTAATTGATGTTTTCACCTTCTACCTCTCTTTCCAATTCTTCTTCCACTAAGTCAAGGTTAACCCCTGAAATGCGCATGTGGTCATGTAACCTTTCCTGCTCAAAGACCTGTAATATACATAAGCTCCAATTCCTTAGCCTTTTATTCATGACTTTCTTAAACCTGATTTTAAATAACTTTCTCAATATCATTTCCTTCAAGCTTTGCATATGACATTATGCTATATGGGTGGTTTGCAGCAACTTAATCACATTCACTGATTTCAAGTCTTTACAGCTTTGTTTAAGCAATTCTTTTTGCCTGGAATGATTTCTGCCTTTCTGTGGGAATCTCTGTTATCCTTTAAATGCACACTCAATTATGGCTTCTTTCCTGAATTTTTGCCTGAGTTTCAATCTGATTGATGTCTCCCACCTCTTAATTCTGAAGCCCCCTTTTACTTTTCTTACACTACAATGATATCACATATATATTGCATATTTTTTACTTCCCCTATAAAAAGCCAAGTTACTTAGTGAGGCAACATGACATAGAACTAAGAATGCGAACTCTGGAGCCAGATCTATTACCTTTGAACCTGGACTCAAACCGCTACTAGCTATGTCTGTCTCTAAGATATATTAAGTATGTCTTTTTATTCTGATATTTGGACAACTGGGATCTTACTGACCCTGGGGGGACTTCCTCTCCTAGAGCTAGCCAATTTCCTTTTCTATGAGCATGACTGTCATATGAAAACTGACCAGTCCATAGCCCACACTTTTTCCCACCTCTTCTATCAAGTTCTTCAACTCTGGGCCAATATTCCCCTGCCCTAATCACACCAGGACCAGGTATCAGGCAACTCCAGACAGCCACTGCACTCCAGAGCCTGTTGAAATCATTCAAACTAGCCAATACTAAGCCCGCTCACCGTGCCTCATTTGTTTTTTCCCAATGGAACCACAATAAAGTCTCTTGCCCAAATTTTTCTCCCACTCTGTTTGCCTCTTGACTAACCCTGGTGCTTCCCTGTGTGGCCCTCCATGGCATGGCATGGCATATTCTCTCTTGAGAACTGTGAGTAACAAACTGTCTTTTAAATGGCAGCAATCTTCTGATCGTATGGCCTATCTTACCTATAATGATAAAACCTGCATATATTAAAACATAGGGCATATTGGGAGGGCCAAGTGCATTAACATTTGTAAAGCACACAGATCAATGTCTGATTCATAGTTAGTATTATAAAAGAATTAGTTATTATCAATGGTAGTGATAACACATTGGGTATCTGAGTTTTCCTGCAATGTCTTACTTATAGTAAGTTCTGAATAAATATTTGACTAACGACTGCAGTTCTTCAAATAACTGCTCTTCTCTCTAAGAAGTCTTGATTCATGAAGAGTAAGGGTAAGTTCATAAATGGATTTGAAAATAGAATAATCAAGAAGAAAACAAGACAGTAACTGAAGGAAAACACTGGCATTGATAATTTGAAGGGAAGTTTGAGAGAAAGCAGTGGAGTCAAATAAAGCTCAAATCAGAAAAGCAGACTGGTGTAAAGAAAGGAGATCAGAGCTAACAGGATATAATAATCGAAGGTGATGTGGAACATCAGAGAGGTACTTAAAAGAAGAAACTCAAGGGCTAGGGAAATCTAATCCAAAGCTTTTATTATAATTACACACTCTGTACTCAGGGTGTTCAGGTGTGACATACCCATCTGCAGACTTTAATACTGACAAAAATTAGAGGAGTAAAGAGGAGAGCTGCTCAGTGCATGTGCTCAGGGCCAAAGTCAGAACTGCGTGAAATGACTCCATTTTCACTACATGAATTTTCACTTATGAAAAATAAGACTTTTGCAGAAACTATGAATTTGATGAAGACTAAAATTGTGTCATTTCTACCACAGAACAGTATGTTGTCATAGCACAGAAAATAAATGCAAGTGTTAAAATTTCATGTCAATAATACATCCCAAAATCACTATTGTTGCTGCTGGCAAAAAAATGTGCTGAGCTATATAATGTTAATGGAAAAAGAACTCTTTAAGAAAAAATGGCAGACTTTCACCTGTGAGACGTCACTTTTCATGGCAGAGGGAAAAACAACTTAGAAACTTTGAGAAAAAAAGTCAAGTTGATTTTGTTAGGCAAATATCACATCTTTCTCACCAACAGTGAGAATTCTTTTCTCACAGTTATAGAAGAGAAAGCAAACCTGAACTCAGCCAAAGTGTCCTGTATGAATTTAAAAAAAAAAAAAAAAGCCCAACAACTGTGTCCATAAGCCTTGAGAAGTACAATGTTTCATTTTGAATTTTTTAAGGAAATATGACAAATAATTGCTTCTCGGCCTTTTGGCTAAGATCAAGTGTGGGAAATATGACAAATACAAAAACAGAGCAGATGTTATGTCTCAAGCAACATCATCTTTGACACATCTTAAAGTTTTGTGAAACCTGCTCTGTTATCTAACATTTTATATCATAAAAAAGGAAAGATCAAAATGTTTGGTTTTTATGTTTCTTTGAGTTGTTAGTTAATCCTTTGCTCTTTTTCTACCAAACCACAATAAAATACTTGCTCTTAGGCTTTCTCGATCTATAATCAAAGGGTCATTTAAGTGTAGTTGCTCATTTGATGTAACTGTGTGGCATAATTATTATTTACAGCTTGTGAAGAAATATCTAAAGGAACCGATGCCAGTACTAAGGGTATTATGGTATCGTGTAAATGTATTATTTTGTCACCTTTGCAACCCTTTAGGCAAAATTACTGTTTATTTTCAAAAATAAATTTATGAATCACAAAAAGAAAATATACACAGAAAATCTGAGTCCTTTACCTGGCACAACAAATCAATGCTACAGTCAACAGCTTTGTTCTTTATTTATTAAGATATAACATATAATGATGAAATTATTAGACAAAGTAATGAGTCTCCATCAATGTGTCTTTAGTTTTATAAAACCCAGTTTTACTCTGTCAGCCTTGTCAATGCTACTGAATATTAATGGGAATAAAGTTAATTGCTAGGTGGAAAAAGGTCTTACTCAAAGTGAAAAGGAAGCACCTTGCTGAAATCTGTCATTTTTGACAAGCCATAATTTATTTCTACTTGGTGATATGTACCGACAGGTTTCAAATCTCACTCTTATCTTTACCACAAATTCTAATTATTTTCATTTGGGATGTTGTTGGATCTCAAGCCTCTGAACACTTTCATCATTTGCAAATAAATTATTTTTTAAAAAGAGTTCCAATTCTGAGTGGAAGGGATATTGCCTACAGTATAGGGAAGCAACTGCCTGCTACAATTTTTAAAAGACATACAAATGTATTTATTTTATCTCAGTAGCCAAGGAAAGGAAAGCAATGACTTTCAGAACAAGAATGGATTGTATGTGCACATAATAACTTACTAGCTTCCAGTTAAACAATTTCATTCAAAGGAAATGGACAATGAATAATCACTTAAGGTTCATCATGATTATATGGTCACCTGATTGGAAACACAGCATTTAGTAGTGATAGGGATTTTAAGAAGTTTCCATTAAACTTTAAGCAATTATAACTTTAAAACAATACATATCTGTTTTTACTTTAAATCAGCTTATCAAATGTCTGCCATTCTTCACTAACTGCAGTTTAGGAAATAAATTAACTTTGAAAATAAGTACTGGATGGCTTATAAGGTTCTTATTACAAAGAATCAAATTAAGGTAATATGGCAAGATTAAAACATTAAATAATGTTGGTTTCCCCTTCATGTATCTTAGCAGTTGCTTTTTTATGAGAATCTAAATTTATTGTTGGAAACTTTGAGTAACATGTTATTAGCCAAAGGTTCATTGTAATTCTTACACAAAAATAAGGAAAATGCTAAAAGAAAAGTAGCAGCTAGGAGGAACAGGGATTTCTTAATGGGATCAACACAGAATTTTGTTTTTAGAAATTAGACTTTGTGGCCTAATGATTTTCATGCTTTAATAAATGGAATCCACCTATCATCACACCTTGGTCTGTGGTAATTTGCTGTAGATTCTTCATTATATTCAGCTCTTACATCTAATGACATTTCAGGGGGCTGCTCTTTTCCCTTTGGTTGAAAGTAAGTGCCATATGTGACTGGCCAGCAGATTGGGTGGCGTTTATGTTGTGGTTCTTAGTCATCCCAATTTTTCTCCACCACATCCCAGTCACAGTGGGGAAAAATGAAAAGCAGCTGCTAACAGCCTCACAACAGTTCTGTAATTACTTTCCTGGGCTGGCATTATATGATTTGACAATGGCCTGGGATATAACAAATAAGAAAAACCTTGTCATTCAATTTAAAAGGCTTCCTACCAGGGCAACACACTCCCCACTTCATCAGAATGACAGTACTCAACTCTGACACAGCCAGCATGTTTAGTGCTGAGTGATGTAACTGCAGCCAGGTGGTGCCAAGCACAAACAGCCAACTTGCTTTCCTGTTGACACTGCTATTTGAATTGAAAGATGAATCCTAACTTAGGGCAGAGTTTCACGTCTCAGGTCCTAAAAGCGCCAGTCTATTTAGTTCAAAGAAGAATTGCTAGTATATTGGTGTATTTTAGTTAAAAGAACAGTTTTTAGAGATGGCAATCCCACTTTGCCAAAGATTTCAATTTTCCTTGATACTCAATATATGTCATTTTCATTGCTTTGCATAATCTGGCTTCATCCTACCCTTCCGAGATGATATTATTAGGAATTGGCTCTATTGGCCTAGGTAGACTAGGTATCATAACAATCAACCCCAACTATTAGTGAGTTACAGCTATAAAGGTTTTAGTTCTCATTCATGTCATTGTCCAATAAGGTGTTTGGTGAGTCGTCTTCCACCTTGTGATTTAGAGACCCAGCTTCCTTCCATCCAGAGACTCCACCATCTTCTACGACCTCTGAATCCTTCACTGTATCCTCTCCATCCAACCAGAGGACAAGGGAAGAAAACAAAATCACAAGAGAAATTTAAGAAATTAGACAGGAAGGTGGATCACATCTTTTCAACCCACATTGTCCAAACTACTCTCATGTCTCCATCTAAGATACAAGGGGCTGAGAAATTGGGTCCAGCAGTAAACCAAGGAAGAGACAGTATGAGTCTCTGCCATGTTTCCTTCTACATTAAGGTGAAGGACCATTAATCATTGCAGCTTACAGTCACTTAAAAGTAACCTATCCAAGACCATTACATTGTCATGTCCCCTAGCATACTGTACTGGTTTTCACCACTAAATTTATTGTTGGAAACTTCGAGTAACATGTTATTTACTGATGTTAGTACCCATGACGAAGTACATTTTTTGAAAGCAGTTTTTAATGTTATACTGATTATATTATACTGCAACAGGTAGGGTTACTACTTAGTTATTAGCTAGTTTTAAGACCAGCTATTGGTCTAGTCTTAAAAGCTAAAGAAAACATTTATTCACTCAACAAATATTCATTTACTGGTATGTGTCAGGCATTGTTCTTGGTGCTTGAAATATATTCATGAACAAACAGACAAAAATCCCTGTCCTCATGAACCTTTCATTCTAGAGGAGAGAGATAGTAAACAATAAACATAATAAATAAATACATTATATGGTATAAATAAGATGTTAAGTACAAAAATAGTGAATACTTAGAAGGGATGTTAGTGGTGGTTAGAATAAGCCTCATTGAGAAGGTAATTATTACTCAGACTTGAAGGGGTTGAAAAATTAAAAATGCAAGTATCTGTGGGAAAAGCATTTGAAGCAGAAGGAAAAGACACGGCAAGGGCCCTAAGGCAATAGCAAATCTGACATGTTTGATGAATGGCAGGAGGCCATTATGGCTGGTGTGGACATACTGCTAGAATAAAGAGAGTAAGAGGAGGTCAAAGATATCATGGGACAAGTTCATGAAGGGCCTTATGGGCTACTGCAAAGACCTTGGCTTACACTCTGCATGAAATGGGAAGCCATTGCAGGGTTTTGAGCACAAGAGAGTTTTTGATATATTGCTTAAGCTTTAACAACTTTACTCTGGCTGCTATCACAGAATGCAGGAGGACAAAGGTAGAAGCAGACCAGTTAGAAGAATATTACAGTGATAATCCAGGTGAGACATGATAGCGAATTTATCATGCCCAGGTAAGACATAATAGTGGGTTTATGGGGATATATCAGTGGAGATGAAGAAAGTGGTTGGATTTTATTTGTACTTTGGAACTTCATTATATTTTGAACAACACACCTTCTTTGTGGATTGGATGTGGGGTGTGAGAAGAGAGAAGTCAATGAAGACTATACCATTTTTAGCATTAGTGCTAAAAGAATGGAGTTGCCATCACCAAAGATAGACAGGGCTAAAAGAAGAGAGGTTTGGTGCAAGATAATATCAGCTTTGGACATGGTGAGTGTGAAATGTCTATTACACACTCAAGCATGGATATTGAAATTGGCTGTGAGATATGAGTCTGAAGTATAGGAGAGAGGTGTGGATTGTGATATAAATTTGGGAGTCATTAACATGTAGATAATATTTAAGGCCAAGAGATTGAATGAGATGCCAAAGAACTGCATAGGTTGCCATGTTATGGTGCCTTTCATAATAAATATATTGTGAATCCCAATTAGTAACATGCTGACTGCTTTCTAAGCTTTATCCTCCTTTCTAGACTATTTATTAGTCCTAGACAACTAGTAAGGTGCTTAGACAACTGTAAAATTTGCATTTTCAATTTTGGCATGATTCTCTTACTTTGTTTATTTGAGACAGTTTCAACTTTACCTCTTGCACCTCATTAGTCAGGCATTATAGGTAAAAATTGTTCCCAGAACACAAACTAAATGGTAGAAAAAGAGGCCACCATAGAATAAGCAATGCATGATTGGTAGATAGGACTTTGGACCACAACTGAGGGAAGATGTCCGCATATGCTATGCTCAAAAGCCAACTACAAAACTGGACAAAATTGTCAAAGAAAAGCCCCAAGCATTTCAGGGCTCTAGAAATTAAACAAAGGTAAACAACAAAGAGAGAGCTATTTATTTATTAAAAGCTGCTCTAATCTCAGGTAAAAATAGAGGGAGGCCATGGTCTTTCTGCCTGGGGCTGCCTCCATTTCTTCTACCCCCAGCTTGATTGGCAGAGTAGTTAGAGCGGGGTAGAGTTGGCTGTGAAAACCAGCAGATTTGCTGCCAGAAAAGGTGGACTTGCTTTGGAGCTGAGTCAAAAGCCCATGTCTGAAAAAAAGCAATGTTTTCAGTAAAAGCAGTGAACTCAATAAGAAATGAATGAAGCAAGCCTGCAGCTTTTCTAGTCTAAGGTTGCAGTCCTGGTTGGGATGAATGGCAGGCTTACAGACCAACCAGAAATGTAACAGGGAGATCCTGGAAGTGAGAGAGCCATAGAGGGGTTGTATAAATTCTCCATGCATCTCTGACTAACTAGGGACTCTCTGTACACCCAAGAAGACTGTCAGGAAAATAAAATCTGGGCAGATATGGAAACTATATAAACTTTGGATGTCATCTTCAAATCACACACAGATCCAACGGTAGAAGGTAGGTTTTATGGGCTTAAGGTGTTTGAGCACAATCTTTGACCAGTCATTGGCTGACCATTAAGTTATGCAGGTGATGCTAGAAAGCCAAACTAAAAAGTAAAAATATAAGAATTTTAAAAATTTTAACAGAGACATTAGTGGTGACACATGGCAGAGGACAAAATTTCTACGTATAAGTCCAATCAATTATAGAAAGAAAGAGAAGAAAGAAGAAGAAAAGAAAGAGAAAAAGAGAAGTGTGAGGGGTGGGAGGAGAAGAAAACTCTTAACTGGAAAAGTCAGAAAAAAAGCAGAATCCAGAGTTGCTACAGTGTATCATCTAAAATATCCAGTGTTTAACAAAAATAGAAGACATGTAAAGAAATAGGAAAGTGTGACCAATACTTGGGAGGAAAAAGCAGTAAATAGAAACTTTTGAGTAGGCTTATATTTTGGTTTTATTAGACAGACTTCAGAGCAGCCATTATAAATATATTCAAAGATTGAAGGAAACTATGCACATATAGTGTAAATGTAAATGGTTAAAAGAAAATATAATGAAAATGACAAATCAGGAATCTCAGTAAATAAACTATAAAAAAGAAATAAGTGGAAATTCTAGAGTTGGAAAGTATAATAATCAAAATAAAAAATTTACTGAAGAGGATTGACAGCAGATTTCAGATGACAGAAGAAAGAATCAGTGACCATGAAGATACATCAGTGGAAAAGACCTATTCTGGAGATCAGAACCTTGAAAAAGATTCAAGAAAAATAGTCAGAGCTTCAGAGATACCTGGGAGAACATCAAGCATACCAACATACATGTCATGAGAGTCCCAGAAGAAAAGAGAAAGAAAAGAAGAAATGATGACCAAAAACCCCCCAACTTCATGAAAAAGGTTAGTCTAAAGATTCAAGAAGCTCAAAAATTCCCCAAAAGGACAAAGACAAAGAGATCTGCATCTAGGCACATCAGAGTCAATTACAGAAAGCCAAATAGACACAGAATTATTTTGAAATAAGCAAAAGAAAAATCATTCATTAAATACTAGAAAATAATATTACTAATGGCTGACTTATCAGAAATAATAGAAGCCAGAAGATAATGGAATAACATAATCAAAGTGCTGAAAGAAATAAAAAATGACTTTCAACCCAGAATTCTATATCCAAAAATGTTCTAAAATTAATTGTAATTGCCACACAACTCTATACTGTCATTGAAGTGTACACTTTAAATGGGTGAATTATACAGTATGCACATTATATCACATTAATGCTGTTAAAAACTGAAAATTCTATGTACAAATATTATACTTCAAAACTGAAGACAAAATGTTAGCTACATTAAGAAATATCTGGTAAACGAAGTCTGGAAGAATTTATTGCTAGTGTATCTTCCTTAGAAGAAATGCTAAAGGTAGTCTTTTATGCTGAAAGTAAATGACAACAAACAGCAGTTGAATCTGCAGGAAAAAATAAAGAGCACTGGAAATGGTGGTAAATATAAAAGGCTATATAAATATTTTCCTTTTTTCTTCTATTATTTTCTTTACAAGATATATGATTGCATATAAAGCAAAAACAAATGATGCCAAACACACTCAGGCTCAAAGAGCGCAATAGAGCCCTCCTTGACAAAAAGCAGTAGAAGCCTAGTGTACTATATGCCTATTGCCTGAAAGCTTACATAACAGCTTACCTTAATAGCTCTGATGAACTAAGAGAAAACAATACTGAGAAAATCGGAAAACTTATACATTACCAATGTTCTATCATTGTTTTTATGTATGTCTGTATTTGAAATGTAAATAATTGTTTTATATATATACATGTTTAGGACAATAGTTCAGAGATAAACAGTTTTAAAATAAATCAGTTTCACTTGTTACTTAACACTCTTAGAGACACTGGAAATTACAACTACCTTCTTTTTTACCTAAAATTTGGTAGGAATGATGATGAAAATCTGCAAAGGTGGTTAAGCTTTCACATGTAAGTCCTTGGCAATGGTGTGAATGTAGCTCTATTTTGCCACTGATGCCGCTTTTCACACCTTTGGGATTTGAAACAATGTAATGGGTACATGGCTGATCCAGTTTGAGGTAGTATCCTAGTATTGAAGGTGAATGTTTTTTGTTTTTTGTGAGTTTTTTTTCTTTTTTTTGCCATAATCATCTATGTTAGTTTTTACTTTAAAAATGAATACCTATTTCAACATCTTGCAGCCCATTCTTACACTAGGATCCAGCAACACTTTTTCATCAGTTCTTTCCCAGTTCAAATGCCTTCAGTGGCCTCTCCATAACATTATTTAGTCTATCAGTCAAGGTTCTTTATTATCTGAATTAAACTATATTTTCACTCTTCCAAAATACTTACAAATTAGTCTTTTTACAGTGGAGTGCTGTAATCAAGAAAACTATAGTCAAATATAGAGATGAAAAAAAAAGCAGACAGGAAAAACAAGAACAAAAAGAAAGTTGAAATAGGCAAAAATAAACAATAACAGGGAAAACTGGCCAGCCATGTGCAGAAAATTAGAACTGGACCCCTTCCTTATACCTCATACAAAAATTAACTCAAAATGGATTAAAGACTTAAATGTAAAACTCAAAACTATAAAAACTTGGAAGAAAATCTAGGCAATACCATTCAGGATATAGGCACAGGCAAAGATTTCATGATGAAAATGACACAAGCAATTGCAACAAAGCAACAATTGGCAAATGGGATCTAATTAAACCAAATAGCTTCTGCACAGCAAAAGAAGCTATCATCAGAGTGAACAGACAACCTACAGGATGGGAGACAATTTTTGCAATCTATCCATCTGACAAAGGTCTAATATTTAGAGTCTACAAGGAACTTAAACAAATTTACAAGAACAAACAACCCCATTAAAAAGTGGGTAAAGGATATGAACAGACACTTCTCAGAAGAAAACATTCAGGCAGCCAACAAACCTATGAAGAAAGCTCAACATCACTGATCATTAGAGAAATGCAAATCAAAACCACAGTGAGGGCCAGGCGCGGTGGCTCATGCCTGTAATCCCAGCACTTTGGGATGCCAAGGTGATCGAATCACTTGAGGTCAAGAGTTTGAGACCAACCTGGCGAACATGGCGAAACTCTGTCTCTACTAAAAACACAAAAATTAGCCAGGCATTGTGGTGGGCACCTGTAATCCTAGCTACCCGGGAAGCTGAGGCTAGAGAATCACTTGAACACAGAAGGTGGAGATTGCAGTGAGCTGAGATCACACCACTACACTCCAGTGTGAGCAACAGAGTGAAACTCCATCTAAAAAAAAAAGCAAAAACAAAAACAAAAACACACACACACAATGAGACACTGTCTCACACCCATCAGAATGGTGATTATTAAAAAGTCGAGAAACACCTGATGCTGGTGAGGTTGCAGAGAAAAAGCAACATTTTTACACTGTTGGTTGGATTGTAAATTAGTTCAACCATTGTGGAAAACAGTATGGAGATTTCTCAAGGATCTAGAGGCAGAAATACCATTTAACCTAGCAATCCCATTACTGGGTATATACCCAAAGGAATATAAATCATTCTACTATAAAGGTAAATGTATGTGTATGTTAATTGCAGCACTGTTCACAATAGCAAAGACATAGAATCAACTCAAATGCCCATGAATGATAAACTGGATAAAGAAAATGTGGTACATACACACCATGGAATATTATGCAGCCATAAAAAGGAACAAGATCATATCCTTTGCAGAGACATGGATGGAGCTGGAAGTTTTTATCTTCAGCAAATGAACACAGGAACAGAAAACCAAACACCACATGTTCTTACTTATAAGTGGGAGCTGAACGATGAGAACACATGGACACATGGTGGAGAATAACACACACTGGGGCCTACTGGGAGGTAGGGTGCAGGGAGGGAGAGCATCAGGAAGAATAGCTAATGGATGCTGGGCTTAATACCTAGGTGAGGGTTGATGTATGCAGCAAACCACCATGGCACACATTTACCTATGAAACAAACCTGCATATGCTGCACATGTACCCTGGAACTTAAAAGTTGAAGGAAAAACAAAAAACAAAAACAAGAGAAATGTATCTTAATCCAGCTAAATATTAAATCACTTTAGAAGGTATCAGCAAAAGTTTGGTGTTTGAATATTGTATTAGGCCATTCTTGCATTCCTATAAAGAAATACTTGAGATTGGGTGATTTATGAAGAAAATAGGCTTAATTGGCTCATGGTTCTGCAGGCTCTACAGGAAGCATGGTACCAACATCTGCTAAGCTTCTGGGGAGGCCTCAGGAAATTAAGAATCATAGAAGAAGCTAGCAGGGGAAGCAGCTGCATCAGGAAGCAAAAGCAGGAGGAAGACAGAGTGTGTGGAGTGGGGAGGTGACACACACTTTTAAACAACCAGTCTCGTGTGAACTTGAAGTGAGAGCTCACTTATCACCAAGGGGATAGTCCAAGCCATTCATGAGGGATCATCCCCCATCATCCAAACACCTCCCACCAGGCCCCATCTTCAACACTGGAGAATACAATTCAACATGAGATTTGGTTGAGGACAAATATCCAAACTATATCAAATACGTTCAGTTAGGAGAAATGCAATGTAATTAATTAGACTCTCTTGAATTCTAATAGGATCCAAGGAACATAATTAGGCCTTTTCCTGACA
This sequence comes from Pan paniscus, assembly GCF_029289425.2. NCBI lineage: Eukaryota > Metazoa > Chordata > Mammalia > Primates > Hominidae > Pan > Pan paniscus. Next base: position 31,356,061 of record NC_073264.2, on the reverse strand, counting down.
TTCAGGTGACATGGTCAGATGTAGGGTGGGTATATGCCATTCTGCATTTATTGTTATCCTTTCCACTGTTTTTTATGGAGTTATAAAGGATTCAGAGGGGAAGAGAAGCTATCCTTTTAATTAGAACACTTAAGAGGAAGCCTTCTTTCTGGATTATTCTCACTTTTTTGGCTTTATTTATTTATTTATTTTGAGAAAAGGTCTCACTCTGTTGTTCAAGCTGGAGTTCAGTGGCACAATCATGGCTCACTGCAGCCTCCACCCTCCAGGCTCAAGCAATCCTCCCACCTCAGCCTCCTGAGTAGCTGGGTCTAGAGGTGCATGCCACCATGCCCAGCTAATTTTTGTGTTTGTTGTTGTTGTTGAGATGGGGTTTTGCCACGCTGCCTAGGCTGGTCTCGAGCTCCTGGGCTCAGGTGATCCACATGCCTCGGCCTCCCGAAGTGCTACAATTATAGGTGTGAGCCATCACGCCTGGCCCCTTTTGCCTTTAAACAGTTATTTGCTGCTTAAATCTGTAGGACCAGTTTTTCATTGTGGAATCACCTCATCTCAAATTCCTGGATAGGCCTTGCTTTATTTTCACTCCCTAAAACTGACAATCAATTCAGTCCCACTCCTAGGAGGCAACTGAATAACAGTAGCACTTGCTGCTTATTATCTTTTAATCCTGACTTTATTTTAGGGGTAGTTCTACTAAAAATTCTGGATCTATATTCTTAGTTCTCAGCCTGAAAGCGCAGAGAAAACATCTAATTTACTTTTATAAAAATAACCCGCCAACCCATCTTGAGGAATGGGTTTATCTGATCTATTGATTTGATTGATTGATCACCAGTCATTTCCACACAGTAGGGGTTTGAGGGGATGGGAAATCAAAGAGGAAAATGTTGATGGGAGAAAGAAAGTGGAAAAAATTGGGAACATGAGTTACTGCCAAAGCCCTCAAAATCTTATGTATGGTGAAAAAGGCGTTGAAGATGATGGTGATGGTAGTGGTAGCTAGGGTGCAGCAGGATGTAATAAGGTGAGGGCTGTAAAAGTCTTCTGAAAGAAGGATAAGCCAAAGAAAACTCCTCATATTTTATGGTTTTCCCATGGGATGGCCTTATCAATAAAGTTTGATGATAATAATGGTGGTAGGCAGGTAAGTAAACGGTAATTGTAAGCTCAAGTGGGAGTTACAACACCTTTTGCCCCTCATGAAAAGGTTCTTGTGCTTTTTTTCCCTCTGTGAAGTCAGTAAAATTGACCTATTCAGGGCTTTTCTAACTTTAACAAGTGTGATTTAGTCACACTGTTCTGAATTCTTATTCCTTTCCATGCATCATACACCTCGTTGCGGCAAAGAAAAGAATGGAACAGTTAAATGGGAAAGGGTTTATCCTTAACTACTTCTTCTATTCTTCTCTCATCACCAAAAAACTACCTACTCCCCTGCCAAACACCAGGAACAAAATAAAGTGGATATATGCCTCTGGGCCTTTCTGGATACTAAGGGATGAATTGAACAAAGATGATTTTGTGTCTGTTATTTGCCTTTGTTTCTGGGTTTGTATGTTTGTTTATATGAACATTTTATTTTTCTCTCTGCAGTGAAAGTATCCTAAGAGCAGATATTAGAAGTGTCTACATGCTACGCAAATACATTACTAATAGATGGTTAATAGGTATTTTTATTATTGAAAATATGTCCTTTCCTGTGTATTACACTTTACTTTCCTGTCCCCAAAGATATGCAGTGACCCACCCAAGGGGAGGGAGGTGGGAGAGGACTAGGGAAATGCCCTGGTGAGGAGCAATGCTATATCATCAACACAATTTAGAATTGCATGGTGATAAGAAAAAGAAAGTTGACTTTTGGACTTTATTATTACTTTTAAATTCTCCATAACATTGTGCCTCTTTGCAACTTATACCTGGAACAGATCACATCCCTGTACCACTCTCATCTTGGTATTTTACTTGCATTTAGGAGGATAGACAAGACATGCATATTGAACTTCTAAAAAATAGATACTTGGTATGCACCTTTATACAAATAAAGACACATACAAATATAAAAGGTAGCTATAATAGTATAGAATCTAGAGCTATATATCTATAAATTAATTTTATTATAAATTTCTAATTCTGGTTGTGAGAAAATATATATGGATGGACAAGAATAAGAGTTGTTAACTGTGGACTAAATTATGAATGTACATAGCATTACAAACAGAAGATATATCTATATCTATATATGAAAGAGAAAGATAAGTAGAAAAATATCAGTCAGATAAATCCCAGTTCATCATACATAAGCAGTATGAATTTAACCTCTGTGTTTTATTTCCCTCAGTGGTAAACAGAATAATAATAGTGCCTACTCATAGAGTTACTGTGAGGATTCAGTGCAATGATGCACATAAAGTACTTAGTCTAATATAAGTCCGTGTCCAATGATCATTGTCTATTATTACTACATGAAATAGCATTTTATTACACTGAATTGGTTATGTTTGTATATGTTCCATTTATCTTTTGCCAAATTTTCTCACACTTGCATGTTTTTAAGGTAGAGTGGGAAATAAGGGTATGAATGTCCCTAGTACCATCAAACTTTATATATGTGCATGCCATCCCCAGGGCACACATACATTAATAGTACAGTACACCACTGCTGAGACCAGCTTGGTCGGGGAGACCCTAACCTAGTGGTGCTAGAGGAATTAAAGATGCACACACAGAAATATAGAGGTGTGAAGTGGGAAATCAAGGGTCTCACAGCCTTCAGAGCTGAGAGCCCCAAACAGAGATTTACCCACATATTTATTAACAGAAAACCAGTCATTAGCATTGTTTCTATGATACTAAATTAACTGAAAGTATCCCTTATGGGAAAAGAAAGGATGGGCCGAATTAAAGGAATAGGTTGGGCTAGTTAACTGCAGCAGGAACATGTCCTTAAGGCATAAATCGCTCATGCTATTGTTTGTGGCTTAAGAATGCCTTTAAGCGGTTTTCCGCCCTGGACAGGCCAGGTGTTCCTTGCCCTCATTCTCGTAAACCCACAACCTTCCAGCATGGGCATTAGGGCCATTATGAACATGTTACAGTGCTGCAGAGATTTTGTTTATGGCCAGTCTTGGGGCCAGTTTATGGCCAGATTTTGGGGGGCTTGCTCCCAACACACCACTAAGATAAGATGACACGTTTTGTGGGCCACACACTGTTCTAAGTGTTTCACAAATACCAACTATTAATAATTCAATCTTGCTAACAAGCTTATGAGGATGGGGAAACAGATTAGAAAACTAAAACACAGGCAGGAGCATTTGACTTAAAAGCACCAAAAAAAGTGACAGAGGCCAGAAGTTAACACAGGCAGTTTGGCCACCACACTGGAGGCTTTAACCAGCACTCTGCACTGCCTCTTACAGTCCCACTCAGACACACACCACACAGGGACCTGGCTGCTTGCCTGAAATGTGGATGCTTAGACCAAGATACTAATTAGGTAAAGTTAAATAGTTTTGAAGACAAGTTGGGTTTCATAAAGTGAGCACCTCAGTTCTGCTGCCACCTGTGTTACAGGTTCTTGCTTCTAGTTGTGAGGACTGCTGAATCCTTATCTACCACTAGAAGAAAAAATATCCCAATTCACATTTCATCATTCCCAGGTGTAAGAAGTACCATTATTGTATCTGAAATATGAGACATTATTTCATTGACTAGGTTCTCCCCCTCTTTGTCTTAAAACAGCCTGTCATTTTCCTAGTTATCAGGCCTTTTTCTAAGCCTCCCTTTGTCAAGAATTCCTCCACATCACATCCCTCTGTTCTGCTCCCCTAGAGAGAAAAACAAAATAAGAACAAAACCCTCTTTAGTAATATAAAATAAACTTCAAAAGAAAATCCATCCCCAGGGAGTAGAGTAATACAGTAATATCTTACTTTGGGGATCTATTTTCCTTCTTTAGGATAAAGCTCTCCTAACATTTTAGTTCAGAGTACATTGCTCCTCTTTATGTTACCACCTGCATGGCTCTGTGCACTTTTAGTGCCAAGAAGCATGAGAAGATTTTATAACAAGAGTAATTGTAATAGGATTTAATCATGGTGTCCGCAGCAAAAGGGCCAGCAACCTTAATGATAATGTTACAATAGAGAGCCGTGGAAATGGTATAAGTAGGTAAAATAGTGTAAATTGAAGTTGCCCTATGACTGTAATGTACACTGTAATAGCCATTCAAAGCCAGGCACCATAAAAATATGTCCAGCATCTATAAGGCATTAAACATTAAGCAATCCTCTGAAAAATAAATCCAAAACCTCAAAGGATGCCGTCATGTTAAAATCCAGTCTGTTAGAAAATGGAATTATAATGCATCAGGAACATTTCAAGAATCAACAGTGAAACAAAGGGAAGGATTACAATTTACAAATAACTAGATCTAAGTTTTGAAAAAATGAAACTTCATATTACTTCACCTTTCTACATGGTGTGGGTAGAATGGAACCCTGAGTTTAGATGGAAAAATAGATACAGATTCATAATCATTTGGCATGTGCTTTAAGTGACTAAGAGTCTGGGATGAGCCTAATATTAGGTTGGATCAGGAAGCTATCACTTGTAGATTTTCTATAGGTTCTTCAAGGGTGAACCTGTGCATTAAGTAATACTGACACTGTTTATTCCAGTCCTTTCTAAAGAATATTGCAAATGTTAATTTGTCAGTTTCCACAATACCTTTTTGGGATAACATGAAAGACAGTATTAATAACAGTTTTGGCTTATAGAATTTTTTTTTAATCTGAAAATCCCTAAAGGCATCATAAACATTAATAACACGAACAAAAGGCCTAATAATAATATTAGCTGGGTCTCAAATAGAAAAGATTACTAACCTCATTTTGTAAATGCCGAGATTTAATCACAAATAGGCTAGGAAAATTGACTCAGACTAAAGAAGCAGTCACCAGCCAAGCCAGCAATAGAAATCAATGCTTTTTGATTCTTGTGTCCCCATTCCAGATACTGTACTACTTCTCATAGAAGCAAGAGGCATTACTTGGAAGAAAAGAGATCTTTACTTTTGAATGTAACATTTCGCCTTCACAAAACCGTTGAAAACTATCTAGAACTCCCTCCTTACCTACATCAGTTATCTTCAGCACCTTTCCACCTTAGAATCTGATCCAATATGAAAGTTGCATTTCACTTCAGATTAGGGTCTTTCTACTAATCTAGACTGATAACATATATTCTCAGAAATTTCACTCCATCTAGAATAGTCATATAGATATTCCAAATCTGCTTTGGAAATATCATTTTATTCTGCTATATGATGTATAAAATTTCATTCTGGGCTTAAGAATTAGAAATTGCTTAGAGGTTCACTTCAGATGTCTATTTTAGGTATCAATACAAATTTAGTAATGGCTGACTTTTACTGTTCCCAAAGTTAAGTGTTTACACTTTTAACTTTAATAAGATTAGGAATGGTTTGATTGTCTTTCACTGCACCTAGACTTGGAGCCTTTATTGAATTTGAAACTTGCAAAAACAGTGGACAAAAAAAAAATCTAATTCATTAGATGATGTCATTAAATAAGAATTTTTTCCCTACAAACTGTTGGTAAATATTTACCTTAAGCTTGATTTGTGTTAAATTCAACATGTACTGAGTGTCTGATCTCTTTAGAGCAGATAAAAATCTACTCACAGTCAACTAACTAGTTTCCTCTTCAGTTATAGATCTTGATGACTCTTAGTATTTCTCCCTTAGAACTGCTTTCATGAAATGATAGGAGCTTTTCAGCTTTACTTTTGAAGGAAGGTGATGCTTTGCTTCCCTTTCATATTTGTCTAAAAGCACTTTCGCCAGCAAGCCAGCATGTGTGCTACATGTGAACTTTTCTACAGAATCTCCTAAACAAGGTGAAAAAAAATCATTAGTAGTCCAGATTTCAATCTTCTGCACAGCTCAGGTAACAATAAATGAGTAATTTGCCGCCCTTCACTTTGGCAAGCTGATGCCTAATGATTACCCAGGGACAGGATAATGGTACCATAGTGATTACACTATGTTTTTCTAACCACTTTCAAGGCCTTTGCTTTCAGACCTGCCCTAATGAAAAGAAAGCTCTGAAATTGGGCCAGGTCTTTATTAAAAATGTTCTGACAGGCTCTGCTTAGATAAAATGTATTCACTTCTCAGATTTGAATCTTCTTCAGATTTGGAAGGCATGGGCTCGAGAGTAGATCTGATTGCCTGAACACTTTCATAATGAGGAAATGAGGTCTTGGCTAATTCCACAAGCCACTGGAAAGACTTATTTAAAGAAGATATGATGATAACCTATCTCTAGATAGTGAACTGGCTCAGGGAGAACTATGCAAGACAAGGAGCAGAAAATCAAAAAATCTGATCTTTGCTGATGTTACTGAGTTACTGTGTGATCTTATGAAAATCAATTAATATTTCTGAGTTTCTTGGTCACTGTAGGCAGAGTCAGCACAGCTGTCAATCATTTGATAGATAGATGATGGATGATAATGATAGATAAGAATACAAATAGAGTTACTGTGACAGAAACCACTGTCTTTGCATGCAGTGGTAGCTGTAACTATTGCCTTTTAAAATGTTATGTACAAGAAAACATGCTGGCAACATTTAACCAACTTCCAGTCCATTCTGCACAGTGCTGCCAGAGCTTTCTTTCCAAAACATACTATGCAACAACACAACTATAACGCTTCCCCAATACCCAATGTTTATCTGAGGATGGTTTACTTGATAATCATATGGGCAACTTTAAAAATTCTGATTATTCTGCTTCCTTCCTAATTCGGGGTGTGTGTGTATGTGTGCATGCGCATGTGTATTTGTGTAGGTAGGTAAGAGTAGGAGATAGGGGTACAGATAACAAATCCATATTTTTAAATAATCTTCTTCAGGTCATTTGTGTTAAATTAGGTTTGGGAGCTGTTGACTCTAGCATAGATCCCAAACTCTTTGGATAATTAAAGATCCTTTACTGAAGGAAGGTTAAAAAAAACTACTGTAAGAGACCAGGCTGTGGTAGAAAAATGAAGCGATGTAAAAATGCAGAGGACAAGGCCCGTAAGAGGAGGCCTGGAAGTTACAACCAACATAGAAGATATAAAGTGAGTTATGGACACATTTGAGAAGTGAAGTAAAAAGTGCATATACGGGAAAAGCGATGAGTTTAATGTTCTGAGTTTGGGGTGCATGCAAAAGATGAAAGTGGCAACAATTAGTAGAGAGATGGAATTAGAGATCTGGAGCTCAGGGAAGGGTTCTGGGTAAGAGACATTGCTTGAGAGTTGGCAATAATAGGTATGGATTTTAAAAAATAATAAGGAACATAGTTGAGGATTGAACTTTGAGGAACTCCAACATTAAGGGTGGGCAGACCGTGGGGAATGGAGGAGGAGGTGACTGAAAATAAGTTGCCAGAGAATTAGAAAAGAGATGTTACAGAAGTTGGAGGAGGGGTTGACAATGCTGCATCTTCTAGAGGCTCAAGGAGGATAAGACTGAAAAAAACCTCAGTAGGTTTGGTAAAAGTCCATTTATTGATGTGTGTTGGCAGGTATGTTGCTGCATCACACTGGGAGTGAATGGGGATGAAGGGTATTTACATTCTAATGTATTAGTTAAAGCAACTTGGTTATGAGGGAAGAAAAGAGATATAGTGGTAGTTAAAGGATCAAAGGTAGGCTTTTTTAGGATAGAAGAGACTTGTACATATTTCTTTTTTGTTTTTTGGGGTTTTTTTGAGACAGAGTCTTGCTCTGTCACCCAGGCTGGAGTGCAATGGCAAGATCTCGGCTCATTATAACCTCGGCCTCCTGGGCTCCAGTGATTCTCCTGCCTCAGCCTTCTGAGTAGCTGAGACTACAGGTGTGCGCCACTGCGCCTGGCTAATTTTTGTATTTTTTGTAGAGATGGGGTTTTGCCATGTTGCCCTGGCTGCTCTCGAACCCATGAGCTCAGGTGATTCAGAGACTTGGGCATATTTCTATGATAAGGAAAAAGAGCAACTGAGAGGGGGAGATGAGGATAAAGAGGAGAAGAGAAAATTAATTGAATGAGGTTGTCAAGGATATGAGATAGGAACGGATTCATAGCACAAGTATACATTTGGTCATGGAAAGTGAGAGAGATGTCCCTTCTTCTGAGGATGAAGGTAGAATGGCAATGTAGATAAAATTCACATTTTAGATGTTTTGGTAAGAATGGGGAAAGCTTTAGTAGGGCCTTGCGAACAGCAGTGACATTTGGAGTCGTTGCTCTGCAAATTAGAGAACTGGTTGTGAGATTCTATGCCATATTAATAATCCCCTTGCAGTTAAAGACTATAAAAATATAACAACCCAAATATCATCGGCTGTGCAGTTTTCTCTAGTAGTTCTCAGCATGGGAATAAATACAATAGATTCAGAGTTGGGTTTTTTCAAGGGGTAAAGGAATAAGATAAGACGAGAAATATGGTAAGAATGAAATTGGAGACTATGATTCTGAGCATTAGACCGGAAGTGTGAGCCTTACCAAGGAAGAACAGAAGTGAAAACCCTTAAAGTTCAGGAGCTAGAGGAATTGAAGTGTGAGACAAATAGTTGGTGTGTAATGAGGCCTAAAATGAAGGTCACTATGATGTGCGACCTTTACATGGCAAAATCATGAGGGCCTCAAATGACCTCACCACAGGCTCTCCTGCCCACTCTGCTCTCATAGGAAAGATTCCCCAGCCAAAACACCCTCCTCATGGGAAATAGGCACAGTTCTTATTTATCACTGAGTAGTGGGTTTTAGTTCCCTGCCAGCCCACAGTTATTCAAAAAGCCAATCACATCCTTCTGTGGTAACCAAAGCACACTTCATGTTCTTGATACTGCAAAGTCTACCTCCTAATGCCCTCAGTGGTTCACTCTGTTGCTAAATGCAACGTCATGTGGCCTGGCATGGTGCTGAGTGTCCTCCTCCCCTGAGCTATGAGTACTCAAACTGCTGTCCATCTCACCTGTTTAGTTTGGGGTGTCATGTGTTTATCTAGCCTCATTTCCCAGAGTGAGAATCCTCCCCCAACCTCACCAACAAGGGGAATAGGAGATTGTTAAAACAGCTGGGTATGTTGTTCACCTGGACACTGATGTTATCATAGTATCATGACTTGGGTAAGAGGAAAATTGCAAGTCAAAGGCTAAAGTTTTAACAAAAATTGAGAAGTAGTTTTGAGGCTGGTAGAGGTTTAAAGATAAGAGCAGGCAGAGGGTGAAGAGCCGGGTGAAGAACCAGGTGACATGAGCCAGGTGATATGAGCATGTGCCTAGGGTCTAAAATTGTCAGAAACTGCTGACCTTTATGCTTTCCAAGTTGAGACATGTGGTAGAGTTGTAGGGATGTAGGGAAAAAAAGACCCAGGTCTTGAGTGACAAATCTATGCCAGATGTTATAGTGGACACTAGCCATGATAATTCATTTAAATATTCCCAAATAAAATAAGACAGGTATTATTATCTACTTTTATCAGATGTGGGAACCAAGGCCCAAAGAGATAAAGAAATTGAGAAAGAGGCACTAGATTAGAATACACATCTCCTAAGTTGCAGTACTTTACCACTGTGATTCCTTCGATTCTCATCATTAAACATTCTATTTTGAGATTCTGTTGTGTTCAAAATTCTATTTTCGACACTGAAGGTACAGGACATCAGTGGATACAAAGATTCTTGCCCCCAAAGAGGCTACAACATAATGGGAAACATTGCCTTAGTCATGCCTCCAAAAGAAGCAATAATTTATGCCAAAAGAATTTTTAAAAAATTGGTGATGTGGGGTCTGTCTTTACTGCATACTGGCTTATAAGTTATTTTCAAACCTAGTGTAATCCTTTTGCCAAACATGAGAAGAGGGATCACTTTTACCAGTGAATATAGAAGCATCTATATTTAGTCACCCTTTTGTTTTTGGATCTTCCACCAGCCCATACAACCTAAAGCTGTGTCTTTTCTGTAATAAGCAGTCTAGCTACAGGGATTGTATGTGGTGCTTTAAGAGCTTTATGATTTTTTATTATCCCTTTGTGACAGCTTTTTCAGAGTTATGCAAATGGTATGCCAAGTGTAGTAGACTGAAATTTCTTCCATTTTATCTCTGTCCAAATAGAAGTTGCCTCATCTGCATATAACAGTTCTCTTTGCAACTCAGTTGTAGTAGAAAATTGGAAGTCATTTGTATTTGCATTTCCTGGGGATACAGACAAGAGCAGATGCCAATAATGGATGTCATAATTTGCTGCCTTCTCTTTGCTGCCTATAAATCTTTGAATATTTTTCCTACAATAGCAAGTAAAGAGATTCAGTGAGCATAATGGGGAGAGGGAGATGTAAATCGCAGCAGTGGTGGTGGATTCCAGCTATGAATATTTCAGAAACAAGACACTCCCTTTAAATGAAACACTAATGCTTGTTAAGGTGCTTCTAGGCCTGATGTGATTTTGATTTCTCTTAATAACCCATGACTCCTGGCTGCACAACACTAGATCCTGGTTGGCAGTTTCTAAAGAAAATCTTTGCTCCTCTTCTAATTTCAAACACTGGCCTTATTGTGGTGTCAATTCTTGATTACCTACACACTACACCAGAGATACACAGGCATTTACAATTTAAAATTTAAATAATTTATATTTGGTTTTGAAATGAATTCACTCAGATACAAAAAGTCTCACCCCCCCACACACACACGCATATAAATATGCACACTCACCCAAACTCACTCTCACATACTTAGCCTTGAGTCCTTCCTTCCCTGAACATTTTTTAGTAGGTTGTGACTCACTGAGTGATGCTGATTATCTGAATATCAATATGAAAACAAAACATTTATACTCAAATTATGAGTCCTCAATATAGAGATTTCAAAATGGCATGCTATGCCATGTGTCATTTTGTATTTTTCTCATACCTTATACCCTACAAATAATAAGTTGAGTTAATCTAAAATTATCCAAATTTCTCTTTTTCTAACTCACTTTGACACTTTTTTAACCTATATTATTTTAAACTTAAACCTTTACATGTTACGTTCTTTCAGAAATTTGGAGCCCATAGCAAAACTACCTTGCTTACACAGGTTTTTATTATTATTATTACTATTATTATTAAAGTTCTGGGATACGTGTGCAGAACATGCAGGTTTGTTACATAGGTATACACGTACCATGGTGATTTCCTGCACCCATCAACCCACCATCTACATGCTATCCCTTCCCTAACCCCCTATCCCCTGACAGGCCCCAGTGTATGATGTTCCCCTCCCTGTGTCCATGTATTCTCATTGTTCAACTTCCACTTATGAATGAGTACATGCTGTATTTGGTTTTTCTGTTCCTGTGTTAGTTTGCTGAGAATGATGGTTTCTAGTTTTATCCATGTCCTTGCAAAGGACATGAACTCATCCTTTTTATGGCTGCATAGTATTCTACGGTGTATATGTGCCACATTTTCTTTATCCAGTCTATCATTGATGGGCATTTGGGTTGGTTCCAAGGCTTTGCTAATGTGAAGAGTGTTGCAGTAAACATATGTGTGCATGTGTCTTACACAGTTTTTTTGTTGTTGGTTTTTAACCTGCCAAAAATACACAGTCTTTCTATAAGATATCTGTTATTACTCCAGTGAGATATTTAAACACTTTAATTGGTATAAGTGTTGTAAACTAACCCCAGTATACCTCATTAAGTAGCTGTATTCACTGATATTACTGTCAGGAGGAATTGGCAGGCTATTAACTCAAGTAAAATAATCCAGAAAGAAAAACCGAAAAGAAACTAAATAAAAATTAACACCTAGTAGATGAGTATTTGATTCTGAATCCAAATCCTCTCCAGATCTGAACTCAGTGAACTTGTTGACTAACTACCTTGGCTACTGTATTCTCAGCCTAATTATTCTTTTCTCTTCCTTACAAGACAAGTGTCATCTTCATGACAAACTCTTTTCTAATTCTTCAACAAAGAGTTTCCCATTCCTCCTACAGCAGAGCTGTTGATGCCCTGCCCAGCTTTCTTTTAGAAGACCAGAGCATCCAGCCCTCAGCTGTTATCAGTGTTGGCTGCTAACAGCTCACATACAGCTGCCCTGTTTTCCTGAGAAATGCACCTGATCAACAGGAACTCAAGAGCCCTTTCACCCAAAATGTTTGAAATGTTTTCTCTTCCAGGAGTTAGCTTATCTAGAGATACAAAACATCATCCTCTTGCCCCAGGGTGGACAACTCAGTGTGCCATGCACACTGAGCTCAAAGCAGGATCAGGCTGAGGCTAGACTTTCTGCTACATCTTTGCAGGAGATGCTTCATCCCCTGCCCTATTCTGCTTTCCTTACTAATGTAAGAGCTATCCTGAGAGAACTTCCTCATTAAATCATTTGCACATAAATCCCTGTCTCTGACTCTGCTTTTAGGAAACCCAATCTAAGACAGTTGGTGCCAGGGATGATTCTAGAAAGTCATCTTTACAAATGGGACTCTAGAGTTAAATCATTCACCATCCGGATAGCAATAGAGACTCGATTGCTGGTGGTTGGTAGTGTATTGATCATTCCTGACCTGCTATAGCAATACAAATGCTCAGAGTTTCATCTCTAGTGATCTTGGATGAGATACAGATGGACTTAGGTTGTGTCGTGTTCCTGATGCTTACGAGTTTCAGGGTAAATAATAACTATATAACTTGTGGTATTTGGTAGCTGTTGTTAAGTGCCATTAATGCCTTAAGGAGAGAAAATGACAAGCTCAGACTCGATCACCAATTTAAAGTAAATCATGCTTCTTTGGCCACATTTAAAGAGACTCACATTTCTTCTTGCCAAAGTGCAGACAGAGCTGACAACCAGGCCCAGATTCACCTAGGATATGAATTCGGCCTTTTTAAAATTTCTGCCATTCTCAATTAAGTCCTGTGCCTGGTTGTTTATCAAATCTGGGCTAGTCTGTGCTTTTATTCTTTTAATCTCAATTAGAAAAAACATTCCAAGACATACAACTATGTGCGATTCAATGCATGCAGTTCTCAGTCAAATGTAATTTCCAAGTAACATTTAGGTATTTCTCTTTTTGTTTTCAGTTCTACACCTGAAGGTGGTGAAATTCAACCAATGACATTGTGCTGGTCTCAGGAGCTATTGCTCACTTTGTGACTAGGGGAATATACTATGTACTCCTCCAGCATATAGGAAACCCTCTAAAGTAGATGAATTACAGTTTTTGTTTTGTTTAATTTGGTTTACAGTATCTTTTGATGGTTAAATCCCACTAAGCCTTTTTCCATGGAGAAATCCCATTGGATTTTCTTTTGCTTTATTTAGGAAACATGGCTCCTACTTCTTCCAAAATAGTTAAAGAATACATACCAAAATGAGTAAGTCCTAAACAAAGATTTGCAAATCTTCTTCATGTCTTTCTGGGAAAATCTCAGACTTTGGTTCGCCAAGTTCACAGTGGATATTTTCCATCTACTCCTTCAGATTCAGTCCCCAGTTTCCCACCCTTCTCTGTGGCCTAGGACTGTGATCTGTATGGACCACACTCTAGCTTCTAGGTGAATTCATGCAATGGAAATGCAATCACAGGAGACTTGAGAGTGGTAGTAGTGTGAGAACAGGGTATTTATTTCCCCAGCTACCTCCCTGCTGGTTTCCATTCACAGTGACTGCTCTCCTCTGCTAAAAGCCACAGGTTCTATCAGGTGACCCTCTCCTCTAACTGTCTTGAGATTCCAGTAACTACTCTGGGCATTTTGCCTTCAGGCTGAGGGTGGTATTGGCTCCACATTGTCCTTAGCTCTGGAAGTGTGCACCATCTTTTACTGGTTTCCTAAACTCTGCTCATACATTGGTAACCAGCTTTATTTTTATTTTTATTTTTTGTGGGTACATAATAGGTATATATATTTGTGGGGTAATTGAGATATTTCTGTATAAGCATGCAATGTGTGATACTCACATCAGGGTAAATGGGTATCCTTCACCTCAAGCATTTATCCTTTGTGTTACAAACAATCCAATAATACTCTTTAAGATATTTAAATGTATAATTAAATTATTATTGACTATTATCATTTTATTATGCTATCAAATATTCCTTCTTAATTATTCTTTCTATTTTTTTGTACCCATTAACCACCCTCACTTTCCCGTAAACTCCTCACTACCCTTCCTAGCCTGTTAACCATTCTTCAACTCTCTATCTCAATGAGTTCAATTGTTTTAATTTTTAGCTCCCCCAGAGAAGTGAGAACATGCAAAGTTTGCCTTTCTGTGTCTGGCGTATTTCATTTAACATAATGTCCTCCGATTCTATCCATGTTTTTGCAAACGACAGGATTTTGTTCTTTTCTATGGCTGAATAGTACTCTGTTATGTATATTTACCATATTTTCTTTATCCATTCATCTGTTGATGGATACTTCCAAATCTTCGCTATTTTAAATAGTGTTGCAATAAATGTGAAACTGCAGATATCTTTGATAGAACCAGCTTCTTTATTAAATTCACCTACAGTGTCCTTATTTGAGTGTGCCATGTCTTTCCTCTTGTGACACTGATACACGGGTTTAAGATCAAAGGGTACAATTTATTAGTAAACGCTGTCTTAAAAAAAATGTACATAACTTTACATGTCAGTTGTCAGAAGTTGCAGCCCTCAAACTGGAATTTTTCTCAAAGTTAATGTCAATTTAATGAAACATTACTAATGCAGGTATAATTTTCTTATTATTAGTGAGGTTAAATATTTTTTCATATATTTATTAAATATATGTATTTTTAATAATCTGTTTATAACCTTTTTCCATGGAATGTTTATCTTTTAGTAATTGATAAAAGTTATTTTTTGTCTTATAAGATTATTAACCCATTGTATTATTACACATGTTACAAAATTATCCCTAGTTTTCTGTTTATCTTTCAATCTTTTCTTTTTAAACTGTATGTTATTTATATTCCTTAATGGTTTCTGTGTTTTATATCTGACTTAAAAATGTCTTATTTATCCAAAGATCGCAAAAATTCTCTTCATGTTTTACTTTCACAAATTTATGGTTTTGTTTTTTCACATTCTGCAGTAATACACCTGGAATTTTACTTTCTGTAAGGAGATAGGAATGGAGCTTTATTTTTCTATTTGGCTAATGTATGAACTCCTTGAAAAACTCTGGTTATGAGTTAAATGGAGAATCCTTAATAATATTTAGGTGCTATGAATGTACTTTTTTTGTTTTGGGTTTTGTTTTGAGAGGAAGGAGTTACTGAAAATTGCCTCTAGCTCGGATACTGCAAGATTAGAGGGCATCAGATTTCTTTAATTGTCTGTTTTACAGTAGATCATATTAGTCAATTTTCTTTTAAAAATTATTTCCTCTGATTTATTTGGAGCTATCTGGTCACAGAGCTTCCCAGTTATTTTGTGGAGGTGGGAGGCAAGTACACTTTTAAAGTTACCCATACATTTTATTCCTTCATCTAAGGATGAGTTGTCAGAGTTTTCATTGAAACTAGTTAAGAAGGAAAAGAGACTAAGAAAGATAATCCTTTTTAAATACTTTGGAAAGGCCATCTTTCCAGGGCTCTGGGTTTAGCTTTACATTCATGGGGAGGCAACAGCCATTCTCCACAAGTCTCACAGAGGGACTGTGAGAGTGAAGTAGAAAAAATTGGAGATATTCTCAGAGTACCTACAAAACAGGTATTGGCAGAGAAATTACAAAATAAAAATAAGATATTTGAAACATCTAAAGCAAACAAGGAATTGGTATCTTAGAAGAGTGTTTTCCAACCTCTTTCAAGTTATGGTACACTTAGAAAATTATAATATCTGTATGGCACACTGGGATAAATGAACAACTTTGCCCATAGATAGCTAGCCTAGGAGGCCCCTCCTGCCCCTGCTCCCCAGGGGCTGGGGGAATCAATATTGCCATACACCTGTGGAGCCTACCACAGTGCCTGGTGTGCTGACACTCAGCGATTAGAAATCCCTGCTAAGTAGAATTCTTGAAAGATATGTGCATTATCAAATTTATTAGATATTGCCAAATTTCTCACTAAAGTTTTTATACCTTATACTTTCATATTTATCACTCTTAGAAGCAGTATATGTCAATTCCCATTGGTCCATATTCATGCCAACACTTGGCACTATCAGATTTTAACTTTTGTCATTTGGCTGAGGTAAAATATGTTATTGTGGTTTTAATTTGCATTTTCTTCTGCCAGTCTGCAGTTTATCTTTTCTGTTTGCATGCCATGTAGTCTTTTAATGAATACAATTTTGAACTTAATGTAGTAACATTCATCAACACTTTCCTTTTGAAATGTATTTTGTTTTGTTTAAGAACTCCTCTTCTACCTCAAGTTTGGAAAATATTGTCCAACATTTTCTTTCTACGAGGTTAAAAGTTTTGATTTAACATTTAGTTCTTTAATACACAACAATTGACTGTTTGTGGGGAGGATATATAGTATGAAGTAAAGGTATGCATGCTTTTTTTTTCTTTTTCTCTTAAATTCCTACATACTGTAGGATATTAAGTTATGGTCTGTTCAGGAAAACAGAAACCATGCCAATTATTTCACACAAAATTCATTTACTCCAGGAAATTTAGTACAAAACTCTTGAAATAGCAGGAGGAGAAATAATGAGAGAGTTTTCTAGGGGAACAAAAATGAAGAGATGATACAAAAAGATGAGGAAGGCGCTAATATTCCTGGGATCAAATCCACAGATCTAAAACTGCTGTTGCACTCTTGGGCATACTACCACTGCTATAACATAAATTTAAAATTAATACCCCCAACATTGCTCATATAAAATAATAGATAAAAGGATAAGGAATTTTTTTATTAATACATAGAATTTATTAAAACAAGCAAGGAGTAACATATGTTTAGATGCACAGTGCTTTTTTCTGCAATTGGCCACTAGACCATAGATGATATTTACAACTTCCGTCTTCTACTACCAGTTCTATGTTCTCTTTGTCCTAACCTAGCATTTCAGTTGGTTGGAGTTTTTTTTAATCTGCATGGGTGACCCAAACTTTCATTCCTAGAAACCCGAGTTTTTAGTGGTCTGGGTACTAGTATTTCTTTCTTTTATTCTATTCTCTACTTACCATGTTTTTCTATGCCTCATTCTGTTTTTCCTCTTCTCCTCCCATTTTTATTGATTGAGGTTTTCTTATTCCCCATCCCCTCTCTACTTGCATGGATATTGTATATTCTTTTTCTATTCTTTAAGGAGCTATTTTAATTTTTTTAACATGCCTGCTTGACATAATAATGTCTAAATAAAATACTTTACCAGACTCTCCCCAAATAAAATGCTTTAGAACTATTAATACCAATTACTATCACTCCAATTTACATGTTATTTTCATCGAGTATTTAAGTCTCCACGTTTCCCCCTTCCCAAATTAATTATCATTACCATTGTTGATTCATGCAGTCAATGCTTTATCTACTATTTATCAATTTATTTGCTCACCTTTCTTTCATCTCAGTTTTTCTTTACTGAATCAATGTCCTTCTTGATGAAGAGTACTAATTAAAAATTCCTTCAGTGTGGATCTATTGATAGTAAATGCAACCCATTTATATTTGTGAAAAGGTCTTTTTAAAATTCCATTCCTCAATGATATTAAATCAGCACAAAATATTCATTTTATGAGAATTTAATTTTTTCTCAGCTCACTAAGGAGGATAACTCACTGTCTTCCCTTTTTAAATTATTGCTACTGAGAAATCAGGCATGTTTTTAATTGTTGATGGTAGCCTGTCTCTTGTCTTGCTTTAAAAAGTATTTATTTGACTTTGATGTTGTAGAGGCAACTTGGGAATTATGGGACTTCTTGAATCTGAGGACTGGAGTATTTTATCACTTCTGGAAAATAGCCATTTTAATAAATAGACTGTCATTCTCATTTTCCTCTGAAACTTCTTTATAATTTATGTAGGACTTTCTCATTTTACCTCTATGTCTCTTATTCTTTCATATTTTTTCATCTCTTGACCTCTGTATATTTCTGTGAACTTTCTTCAGTTTTCAAATTTAACTTTCTGTTCACTAATTCTTTCTTCATCCATATCGTTTTTAAATTTCAGTGACCAGATTTTTTATTTCTACAAGTACGTTTTATGCCTTTTTTTTTTTTTCAAATTTGCCTGGTCCAATTTTTTTCACTAGCAATCATGTTTTATTATGTTCAATATAAATTAGAGGGAATAACACAGTTAATTAGGATTAGATATAAAGAAAATGAACATCCTTAAAGCAAACACACAAGTGCCTTTTAAATTCTTTTAAACAACAATGGGGTCGGGTGCAGTGGCTCACACCTGTAATCCCAGCCCTTTGGGAGGCCAAGGCGAGCTGATCACTTGAGGTCAGCAGTTCAAGGCCAGCCTGGGCAACATGGTGAAACCCCATCTCTGCTAAAAATACAACAATTAGGCTCACACCTGTAATCCCAGCTACTCGGGAGGCTGAGGTGGGAGAATCACTTGGACCCAGGGGGCAGAGGTTGCTGTGAGCCCAGATCACGCCACTGCACTCCAGCCCGGGCAACACAGCAAGACTCTGTCTCAAAAAAAAAAAAAAACAATGGCCAACAACAATGGACTTACCCTCTAGGATGCTTTTATACCTAGCTTTTTGAAAATAATAAATTTTGAAGATATTTACATATCAGCATATATAGGTCTAGTTTTTCTAAATTGCTGCAAAGTATTCTGTGTATTTTGATAGCATTAATTTCTTAGACTTTTGATTTTTTCCTCTATTTATTTTAATCAGTTTAAACATGTTGTGATGTGTTTTGATTTTTAATTATCTGAAGCTCCCAGGGTCTAATTTGCTCTTTCTGTGATTGCAAAGTTTTGATGTAGCCTTTTCTTTCCTATCTAGATCCCAGGTCAACTCAACAAGGTCATTTCACTTTGCTAGTAGACAGATTTCTCCCTATCTACCCTTTCCTGTAGGGCAGAGCCCTTTATATGTCCTGGCTTTATGAATGTGTCTGTGAAGTGAGAGTTTGCCAGTCCAACTCCCCAACTCAAGCAGTTCCAAGGCCTTGTCTTTCGATCCATCATGTTCATTCAACTCCCTTGAATAGCAAGACTGACTAATACTCCTCCCAACTCCCAACTCAAGCTGACAAAGTGTCAGCATCCATTTACTAATCTGTCTTTCCATTTTCTCCTTGCTTTTAGCCCCAGGGGATTTTACATACTTCTTTGTGAGTTTGGCTATGCGTTTTAAACAATGCTCATTATGTTTTTATCCCATACTTACAGGTGTTTACAGTAGGATTTTCAGGGTCTTCAATCTGTCATATTGCTAGACATAGACTTTCTACTGTGTCATCACTTAGCCTTAGAAATATCTGGCTGCCACTTGTCTTTCTAACTTTCTCTCTAATCCCAGACACCTTTGCCTTTATGTGTTCTCTCCAGTATGCTTAAGTAAAGGGAGGCCTAATTTAAGTCTGAAACTCTGACACGGAGAATGATCTCCTTGTCTGAATTTCAAAGAATGCCAAGGACACCTCTGGCAAATGTCTTCATACTTCCTCCCCTACTTTCCCTTCTCTCACATGACAATTGTTCAAGGGCATTCCTATTTTAATTTCAAGTCCGATATATATTTTATAATTACATTCAAGGCAATCATCAGTTTACTAATCTTTCAATTTTCTACAAGGTAGTAGATATAGCAAGTGACTAGAGTAAAACAACCTGGATTATAGTTTAAGCTCTGCCACTAAATTGCATGACCTTGAGTTAAATTATTCTACCTCTTAGTGCCACTATTAATCTTTATCCATATGAAACCCTCACACTGTAAATGTGTATGATCGTGTCATTCTAGAACTTACTTCTAAGAATTTATTCTAGCTACCAGAAAGTACAGAATGATTAAAAGCTAAAAGATTTTATGTTTTTAAGTTTATCTAATCATAATTTTTAAAGTCATTCATAAAAGTTGAATTAAGTAACCCTTAGTATTTGTTTTCTTTTTTGTTTGTTTGTTTTCTTTAACTCAGGAAAAAAAAAGAGCCATTAGATAGATTTAAATTATTTAGGATAAGAAAATGTACCGACATTATTTGAATAGGAAAAGTCTAGGAAACTGGAATTGTAGGTGTCTAGGTTATATGAACATCTGGAGTTAACTATTCTAACCCAGAGCATAGTTGAAAGAATTAAATATAGTCACAAAGCATGTATTTCAAGAACTAACTATGGTGTTTCATTCTTTGCAGTACTTCAACATTTCAGCTAGTCTCCGCTTATGCTGTCTTCTCCTGCATGTACACTTACCCTTATTCTCACAATCCAGATGAGCCCGGAAATATTAAACAGAAGTTACTAGAGAAGATCTCAGAAGCCTGGCTACCCTAGATGCTAAGAGCTACTTGCAATAGTTATAATTTATGCACGTATTTTTCCAGGGCTACAGCGCTGTCTTTAGTAAGAATGCTGGGAAGGACATTTGTTAGTCTCTGCTCCTGGCCTTCTAGTAACCGTAACATTTCAAAAGTGAACTACTCTTTACACTTCACCTACTGAAATTTAAATGGGTCCATTTTGTACTTTAACCAGTGATTAATGAGATAATTTTATCTTTAATTTTCTTTAGCAGCAATAAAGGACCTCACAGCCTGTGATACAATTTCCTCAATAGCACTGATAGCATTTTCTAGACTCTCTGGAGGCCTTAAGTTGCTAGTAGGGAAATGTACCTCCCATAGACTTCCAGTAGATGGCAGGTACAGCACTTCAAACCTCTCATAACATGAAAATACCCGACATTTCAACACATAAAAATACTGTTACCGTGTTTTAAATCTCAAGTGCCGTGGAAAAGAGTGACTAAAACTTTTGTTTACAGATCTAGTATCATATTACCATATAAGTATCTTCTTATTTTTGCCTTCTACTAAAAATACAAATGCAACAAATGAAAATATATCTTTATCAGGGAATGCCTGCAATTCCAGATTGCAAATTAAGCATTTAAATGTTGAATAATATAATCACCATGTTATAGATGTTCATTAAAGTGCTTAGTGAACAAAGATACATTTAGCAATTTTTAAATATAAATTTTTGAAAATGAGAAACTATTGTTTTATAGCAATTATTGTTTAATAGGCTTCCGTTTACATTTTATTTATTCTGTTTTTACAGATTCATAGATGGTGGGAGTACAAATGTAGATAGATATATATATACAAGCATAAATTTCTTAATCTGTTTCTTTGTTTTCTTTGAATAATTAATCCCATAGTGTTTCCTACAATTTACTATAGAAATACATTTCTACAGTGGATTTGGAAAGAAATGCCTCTGTGTGATCTATGGTAAGAAACAAAGAGGAATGTACAGGCAGGCCTCTTATAAATAGGAAATAAGCTCTTAGCCCATACATCAACTGAATAGCAAGACAGATGTTTGTTCTGAGATGAATGACTGTAAAAGCTGCAGAATATTCCATTACACATTCTTGTACATGCTTTCATTAAAAATATGTTCAAGTGAAACACATCTAAAATATCTAGGGCTTTCAGCAATATTTTATTAACTCAGTAAAATCCTTTCAAAGGATTTAAAAATAGTTTTAGTTTCAACATATATTTTGACTGTCTTGTAAATCTGTCATATCTGTGTTATGCAGAAGTTGTTCACTGTGACTGGTATGACTGAGACTCAGCCAAAGTTATATCTACGTTACTTAAGATTATTTACTTGGTTTTCCCAATTTTAATACTACATATTTTAATTATTTTATTTATCTTCCCCCTTAAATTGTGAGCAGAGTTTTCTTATTGTTTTATTCATTACTGAATCCACAGGGTTTACAATAATGCCTGGCACTTAGTGGGTGCTCAGGAAATAAGTGTTAGGTGAATGAATGAATTTATTTGTAAGATGGAGCCTCAGGATAAAAGAAAATAACAAACAGTAGTCACTCAATAGATGTTTCCAGTTCCCTTTTTCTCTCTCTTCTGTCAACTGTAGCACACTAGAAACCTTGGGGTCATCCTTGACTCTTTTACTTTCCTTCATCACACCAGATTAGATCATCATTTTCAAATCTTGGCCCCTCACAGTGCGATCCACAGACTAGCAGCATAGGTATTAGCTAGGAGATGGTTAGGAATTCAGATTTTCAGGCCTCAATCTGGAACTAATGAATAAAAGTTTGCATTTTGAGAAGATCCCCAGGTGACTCATGCATACAGTAAGTTTGAGAAGCACTGATTCAAGTTACTATGTTTTTCCTTCCACATGTCCTATTTTTCACCTCACTCTAATAACTGTAAGAAATAAACTATCTTCCAAATTAGTACACTTGCCTCTAAACTATACAGCATACCACAGCGAGATTCAACTTTTTAAACACAGATTTGGTCACTTTACACTACTCAAGTGTCTGCAACTCCTCTTTTACTTGATTACAGAAAGTGCAAATAATCCCTCATTTTGGAATTCAAGCCTCTCCGTCATCTGACTCCACCCTCCCAACCCAATCTCATCTTTCATCTCAAATTTCATCTTTAGTTATAGTCTTACAAATACTACTGTCATTCTTGGCTACCTTATCTCTTAATCTAGAACACACTTCACTTTTTATTTAACTAAATGCTACTCATCATTCAAGGTTTAACATAAAAGATTATTCCTCCAATCTCTTCCTTCACTGCTAGAGCCCACACAGATTTCTCCATTTTCTACTGCACATAATTATGTCCCAAAATACTCATTATGGAATATGCTGCATTGTTCTGCAGAGTTTTCTCATAAACATAAGACTTGTTTTCCCAATAAGATTTTAAGTTAATCCAAAGCAAAATTTTATCTTTTTATTTCTTTGGTATCTCTCGTAAGTCATTCAGAAATTTAAGTAAATTCTTAGGTTGCATGTTGAACTAATCTACTGTGGACTCTCTGGGTTGCCAGTAACAACAACAACAAAAAAAGCCAGCTAGCTTAAGCATAAAGCACTGTTTCAAGAATCAAAGGTCAGAAGTGCAGTATGGCCTTGAGAGGTACCAGAACTAGAGCACGGGATGCTGTCCGGAATTATTTCTCACTCAGACCCCTTTTCTTTTCACCTCGTTTTCTATTAGCTTGCTGCAAATGTAAGTGCAGTTCTTGCCATTAAAAGTAATGCAAAAACTGCACTTACGTTTGCACCAACCTAATAATTTTCACACATCCGCTTTACTCTCATTTCTGTGTAATAGCTGTCTCTACATCTCTGCTCCATTTAAAGGAAGATCATGCCCACCAGAGGCTTTGAGCCTACATATTTTAAGAATAGTTGGCCAGGCACGGTGGCTCACGCCTGTAATCCTAGCACTTTGGGAGGTCGAGGTGGGTGGATCTTTTGAGCCCAGGAATTCGAGACCATCCTGGGGAACATGGTGAAACCTCATCTTTACTAAAAATGCAAAAATTAGCTGGGCATGGTGGTGCACGCCTATGGTCCCAGCTACTCAGGAAGCGGAAGTGAGAGGACTACTTGAGCCCAGTCGGTCGAGGCTGCAGTGAGCTGAGAGTGCGCCGCTGCACTCCAGCTTGGGCAATAAAGCGAGACCCTGTCTCAAAAAAAGAAAAAAAAAATTAGTCTGTCAAAGAAATTGAGTCAGGTTCTCCTCACCCTGGTTCCAAACTCCTGATTAGACCCACCCAGTCAACCACTGACAGAGAAGGAAATGATCTCTGCCATGGCCTCATTGTTTCTGTGATGAACAATTAATAGTGGGGAAAAGGGAGTCATATGTTAGGAAGTTATTTCCAAGTAAGTACATTATAGCCAGCTAAAATAGAATCTTAGCCCATGTCTATTTAGGTAAGCAGGGAAGAAATCTTCCCCCACCCCATCACCGCCCCCCAAGCAAGTACAGAAAGTATAATTAATCCAACAGTTTAGCTTCCTCTTTTCTTAAGCCTTCAATTGTTGCTTTGTTTAGCCGCCTGATAAGTAAGATAGATGTTTCACTCTCCAGTTGATCATGGTCATAACAAAAGAGAGTTCTGGGAGTCATTTTGTCACTCAGCTTTCATCCAGGAAAGGCTGCATTTTTCAAAAAGCTTTCTAGGAATACAACTCTTCAGCTCCAGGTAATACTCTATCATACAATTCCAGTAACCCTGAATCATATACTTCTGCTACTTAGAAAAACAAAGTTGGCAGAAATAGTTCTGTTGACAAAAATGCTGTAGGAGGATTTTATATTGATTAGGACTTTGAAATAGGTGAACTCCATTGTTTCTGACTCTGTTAACATACACACAATCATACAGAGATTCTGAGATCTCAGTCTCTGAGAAACCAAAGGAAACAGTTTCTGGAAACTGAAAGAAACAAGAGGTTAACCGTAAAATGCAGAGTTCCCCATTAATCCAAAAATATAATTATTATTTGAAACTGTGGTCAAACTAATTGATAAAGTATATTTAAAACTAAACATAAAGAAACCTGAAACAACAGGCACAATGTTGTTTGTATCAATATTTGGCCACCAAACATCACTTAGGATGTGCAACTCACAATTTTGATAATATTTTGGAATTATAAGCAAAATTGTTTAGTTGGTTTTAGGTTACTGAATATTTGAATAAGGTAGATTACTAAATAAAGATCAGTTATATAGGAAAATTATAGCTGTGCCACTGTAACAGATGGTATAAATGGGGCAATTCACTTGTAGCTAATGATTGGTAGTTTTCACTAGTGATACATGAATAAAGCTACCTATAAGGTTGAAGAGCAGTAGGCACTATTTGGATACTCAAAGAATGAATATCAGGGAGCATTGAGCTAATTATAAAAATATGCTCTTGAGGAGGAATCATATATACGGTTGTTGTGTGTGTAAATTGCGTGGAATGACCAGTTACCTGGAGTTTGGTTGATTGATTATTCAATTCCTCGTTTCGCTTTGCTCACACAGTCTCAACTTTCTTTCAGTAATCAGTGCTCATAGACTAAACTAAAAAGACCTTAACATTGGCACTTGCTTAATGCTTCAGTGAAGCTCTAACAAGACTGTTACACTGGGTCTTTCTCTGGATCATTAAACAAATCATACAGCCTCTAATTCCACTTATCAGTGCAGGCAAATGAAAAATCTTGCAGACAAATGTAGAAGGGGGAAAAATGTCACTCACTGTCCTGCAAAGTGCCTTTTAGGCTTCAGTATAGTTGTGCCTTGTTCTCAGGCCATGTTCCTCACCTCTGTAAACTGTTTTTACATTTTCCCATTGTCCATAGAGACAATCCTGGGTTTTGCGATTTCCTATTCCATCTAATAGCATGTCCTCAAATTGTCATCCGCTACTGCTTTCTCAACAAGTCCCTCAATATTTTTCTTCCTTCTTCCATCTTTCTGTGGAGCAAGCCATAATTACTGCATGCTATATTATATTTCTTATATTTCTACTTTATCAGTGATTTCTATGGTTCATGATATCTGTCTTTACTTGTTCTTGTACTGGCTGGCCCTCTATCCTCTGCGATCAGGAAAAAATGTGATGTTTATAATCACTTATTCAAATACTTTATTTATTGAGCTCTTACTATGTGCCTACACAAGTGCTTCAGATACAAAAGTAAATTGCATAGTCCCTATCCTCAAGATGTCCACAGTTTGATAGAGGAGACAGATGCAATCAGATAACGAAAATGCAATGAAATTATGTGCTAGGCATTACAGGGCACTCAAGGAAAGGAAATAACCCACATTTTCCTAGAGTAAAGATGGAGGTGAGGGTCAGGAAAGACACATTGAGGGAACTAATCCCTGAGTTGAGTCTTTTCTCCCCAAATATTTTATTGCAAAAAATTTCAGACATATAGTAAAGTTGTAAAAGTTTAGCAATGTTGAATGTTCTACCATTAACATTTCACTATACTTGCTTTTTCATATCTATCCATCCTCTATGTATATATCAAATCATGTCATTTTTGATGAGTCTCAAAGTAAATTTCATCACTACACTTTTCCTAAATGTTTCAGCATGTATATCATTAACCAGAGTTCAATATTTGTGTCTAACAGCTTTTTAAATATAAAATGTGTATACAATATAACACACAAACTGTAACATTTGCTGAGCCTTGACAAATATATGCACAACTGTGTAACCAAATTCCTGTCAAGATATAGAAAGTTACCATCACTTCAGCAAGAACCCTCACTCCACTTTTGTCAATCCTTACCCTGAGACAGCCACTGTTTTTTCTTCACCAAATATTAGTTTTGTCCTGTTTTAGAAGTTTGCACAAATAAAAATCATAGAGTATGTTCTTTTTTGTGAGGGATAAGTTGTGTCTTAAAAGCTGACAAAGGACAAGGGACAGAGCCCTTTTTGTGAGGGAGGAGAAGGAAAGTTTCATCCAATTGTACCACTCACCCACAGCCAATATAGGGCCACCTTGGTTAATTGCACAGACTAGACACAGGATTTTCTGTGAAATCCTCACTTTGAATTCTGATTACCTAGATACAAAGAATCAGTAGCCCAAATCTTTTGACTTCCTGTGATTTTTTTTTTTCTTTTTCTGACTCACAGGAAACTTTTGCCCCTAGAGTCTTGGTACGACAATCTGAAATCAAGTTGCTTTTGTGTGGCTCTCTTTAAGTGTGGATTGATATAAGTATTGACCGTGTATCCCAGGCTTCCTTGGAGTCCCAAGCTCATCTCAGTTCAACCACCTACTGGTAACACTGTTCATGCATCACAGCCCTTCTTATGCTTTTACATGCAAAAGTACAACCAAATGCTTCTTGCCCTTAAGCAGTGTATGTAACATCCCAAAAGATAGGAATGTTACCACATGAGAAAATTCCTTAATCAGCTAAAAGAGCTTAGCAGTTATAGCTATCCAAAACAACCAATCAGATATTTTATTCTTTGGGAAACCAGGTGGCAATGAGTCAAAACACTACTTCCAAGAACTGTGTAAGAATTAAAATAAATATCCCCCCAAAAGTGGAATAAATGGCTACTTTACCACAATGCAAACACATAGCAATGTTCTCAGTAACAGTACAACAGTTTTTAATTCAACTGTACAGATTTTAAAGGTAAATTTGGGGCACAAAAATCACATAGATATAGTTGTTTAGGCATTTAAGTAATCTTTGTATCTATCCCTATTATCACTTGGCAAATGTATTACCTGTCCTAGCCCAGTCAAAAGTTTACTGACCATCACAATATTCAACAGTCTTCAAAAGCATAGGCATGATATCCCGGTAATTTGGGGGGAATTCTCCTTTTCATTCAGCAAACTCTTCTAGGCCTCCAACCAGGTGGCAAAATTCCCTCCACTTGCTGACTACACTCACCTTTAATAGATGGCCCCCAGACAAATTCACTCTATATTATGAAAAGGAAAATACCCACATCTGCAGGAATCACTGCAAGTATGACAACCACCAAGAAATTAAGATGGATTTCTGCTGTCACAAGCTATATGACCTTAGATATTCCAATACATTTCTTTGGGCCTATAGTTTCTCACTTTTAAAATGAAGAACAAAGTGGTTCTACCATAAATAAAACAGTCAATTAAAATTTTTCTTAAAAAGGTACATAAAAACAGAAGTTATTTTTAATGTAATTTTAACATCCTTATTTCATATAGGCCCTCTAGACAATAAATTCACATCATTTTGTATTACTTGTTGTGTTTGGATACTTATTGTGTACTAACCACAAGAGCATTTTCCAGAGCCCTTGTGATTGTAAGGGTTAGAGTGTTTTTAAGTAAGTTTTTGTGTACTCATTAATTCAATCCTATGTTACTCATTTCCCTATTATGTGCTCCATATATTTTCTACAGAATTTAGTTCATCTATAGTAGGCAACTAAGAATTAAGAAATAAATGAATGACTGAATAGAAAATATTCTATTTTAACTTTCAAGAAACTAGCACATAAGATGGAAGTTCTTCAGCCCGCCTCCCCATTCCCGCTCCCTGACCACTGGTACCTTACAGTCCTATTTTCCCTGGCCAGGTGCTGCTTACCCATGCAGCACCTTTGTGGGAATTTTCTCATTTATTACAGCCATAAGTATAAGGGGGCAGGTCATGGGGGATTGTATCCCACAGCCATCATTCAGAACTATGGCTCTGAGAAATTTGTCTTGTTTATACATCACTACATTTCTGGAAATAAAATTAAATATTGCCAGTTTATTTCAGTCTCCCTAAACCATTACCAATTAATAATTTGGCAATAATAAGTTATGCAAATAGTGGAAGTCATCAACTGGGACCTGTTCAGATGACATTCATAAAGTTGCTAATAAAAATGTATCTAAATGGGTATATATTAAGTATAAATTTTCTAAAGATTGTGTATGAGTAAAGCCCCACACAATGAATTCCATACCCTCATGTACCCACATAAAGTCGTTGGATGGTTCTCTCAGCAATTACGTCACATATCATATATCCACTCTAGATTCCCCCCTTTTTTTCTTTTTAACAACAAATTAAATTGTTACTGCTATTGGATTTTGTTACAACAAATGTATTATTATTAAATAAATATTAGTTATTGAATAAGATTACATGTGAGTCATTTCTTAGTGAAAGTGCTTGCAGGTTTAAACTGGGAACTCAGCAAACCTTCTGGTGGAGTAATGTTAGATGATATTAACTGCAAAATTAAGCATTAGAATTATCCAGAATAAACAATCAGGCAATTTTTTTAATGTAAAGCTATGCCCCCCTACTAGTGAGAAAAAAGCTCCTGTTTTAGAAACACAGGTTACAATAGATCAACGCAACCTGTATTGAATTCGCATTACCTTTTTAAGTCAAAACAGGGCAATCAAAACCAACTCTATAGAAACGAGATTGTTTCATTTATTTGCTATAATGAATTCCAGAAAATTGCCATAAATATACAAATCACCCATCTCTGGATTAAACACAGTTATAGTGAAAACATGCAAGATGAAAAATAAAATAGATATGAATTAAAACTCATTAGATATGATGCTTCTGTGTAGTGCACAACCTAAACAAGCATATGCTGCAGCCCAGTCCCTGGCACATGACTCTTTTGTATCTCCAGAATTTTCATATCCAACCCCCTCTAATTGAAATATCACAGCAACTTTTATAATTCTGACCAACTTCTGTTCACTTATTTTCAGACAAGTCAAATTGAGCCTATCTAGTGGGATAGGTTTCCACTAGAGGAATAGAACTGTCTCCTCCTCCTTCATTGATACATTCTCTGTGTTCCCATAACACATGGTTCATTTTGCACTGCAAAACACTTATCAGGTTGTTTTGTGATATAATCAGTAGTGTGCTAGTAAACAAGCTCCCTAGGGGGATGGGAAGCCCAGATTTGTAGCATTTGTCAATTTCCATGGTATAAACACATCCACCATAACCGATTTGAAGCTATCAATGGCTTAACAACTGGCTGGCAAAAAAATCCCAAATGTTTAACAGTTGGTTCTCATGAGCCTTTATGTCATTTCCAGTACACCAATGGATATCATAATTTTACATATCAGTCTCCTCTACTACACTGTTAATTTCTCAAAGGCAGAAATCCTGTATCATGTATCTCTGTATCTCTACAAGCTAACACAGTGCTTGGTATAAGATAAGTGTTTAAGAAATATTTTGAGATATTAGCTTCTAACTGTTTTCTATCTGGAGTTCTCATTGTCTGTTCCACAGTTCAAGCAACTTACTTTGAGTTCATTGATTTAGAGAATATGTTACAGGATAAAAACGAAGCAAACTGTGATTATCTGGCCTTTATAAACCAAAAGCCTGAACCCCAGAGAAGGGAAAGGATTTAAGGTACAGATAGAATGTTAAGACATTATATCTCGTTAAATTTTATAAGCATTTCTTGTCTTCTCCAGTTATCGAGTACAGTTATTAATTTTATTGTCCAAATCTTCTGTATCCTCAACATGTTTTTCCACTTGGTCTATCTATCAATTATTGGTAGAAGGGTCTTGAAGTCTTCCTCATAAACAATGAATGCCAAGTTCTCTTGAAGGTTTTATCAATTTTAAAAAACAGCTTTTCAATTATATAATGTACATACAGAAATTACACATAATATTTACATAAAATCATAGTATTCTGTCTGATGAATTATCACAACTCCAATACAGCCAAGTTAGGAACCCCAGAAATTCCTTTATGCCACGTCCAATCATGAACTCCTTCTTTCCCAGAGGTAACCACTATGCAGATTTCTAACATCAGTTAGTTCTGCCCATCTTTAAGATTCATATAAAGTGAATCACACATTATATATTATTTTGTGTATTTGATTTCTTTCAATCAACATATGTTTGTGAGATTTATTATTGCTGTTGCATTTTACTATAATTTATTCATTCTATCATTAATGAACACTTAGATTGTTTCCAGTTTAGGGCTGATAAGAAAAATTTTGTATTTTGGAATATATTTCTAAACATTACCCTTGAATATATATATAGATAGATGATTTTGCCCAACTGTAGGCTAATGTAAATGTTTGAGCACATTTAACGTAGACTAGGCTAAGCTCTCATGTTCACTAGGTTAGGTATATTAAATGCATTTCAAATTTATGGTATTTTCAACTTACCATAGGTTTGTCAGGATGTAACCCCACCACAAGTCAAGAAGCATCTGTACCAAGGTAATTTTCGTAGTTCATACCCTTGAGAAGCTTAAAGTTTAATGGAAAAGGCAAATTCAATTAGATAACTAAAATACAATAGTCAAAATATGTGCAAGGCGTTACAGGAGCTCAAGGGAGGAGAAAACAGAAACTCTTATACTAGAGTAGAAATGGGAGTGAAGGTCAGGAAAGACATTTCAGGAAAGATACTAATGCTTGAGTTGAGTCTTTTTTATCCCAACATTTTATTATGACAACTCTTAAACATACAGTTGTGTTGAAACAATTTTAGACATCCCACCTCAAGAACCTAGAACATTATATCTAACATTATATCTAGAACATTCCAATGCTTTGAAAAAGAAAAGCATTGGAAAAAAAGAAAAAGAAAAGCATTGGAAACCCAAAGTAATCAAAACAGATGGCAATAGCAAAGATAAGAAAAGAAATAAATGAAATTTAAAGAGAAAAATAAGTCAAACAAAGAACTGAAACAAAGAACTGAAACAAAGAACTGGTTATTTGAAAATATCAATGAAAATTACAACCCTCTACAAAGATTGAAGAAATAAAAAAAGAGAAGATACAAGTTATCAATATCAGGAATGAAACAGGGGATATCACTACAGATCTCTCAGACAGTGGGAGGATAATAAAGAATTACTGTGACCAACTCTACTCACATCAATTTGAGACCTTGGTGAAATGGATTACTTGTTTGAAAACCACAAACAGATTATTTGATAGATAATATGAAATAGATAATTTGCGTATCTCTATTGTTAACGGAAAAATCAAACTCTGTATAATATTTTAAGAGGTTTATTCTGAGCCAATATGAGTGACCATGGCCTGGGAAAAACACAAACCCAAGAAGCCTTGAGTAAGTGGCCCTAAGATGGTTGGATTACATTTGGCTTTATATATTTTAGACATGCAGGAGTTACAGACAAAGACATAAGTTAATACATGGAAGGTATACATCAGTTTGGCCCAAACAGGTGGGATATTTTGAAGCAGGTATTTACCAGTCATAGGTGGATTCAGAGATTCTTTAATTTGCAGTTAGTTAAAGAGTAAGGCTCTGTCTGAAACTTGGAGTCAGCCAAAAGGAGTATATAAGTTAAGATACTATGCCCTCTCAGAGTCAGCCACAATAAAATGACTTGTTTAGCAAAACTGATGGCCTGGCCTGCAGGCCTGACTTAATCCTTGCCTAACATGGCTTTAGGTCCTCTTTGTAATTTCGTATCTTATTGTCACAAATAACCTGTTTTGTTTGTCTTATGATGTCTATTTTAACATTAATTCTGCTCAGCTGTGTCTATATTCCAAAAGGGAGGGGTTAAAATGAGGCATGTCTAACCACCCTTCCCATCATAACTGGGAACTCAGGTTTTAAGGTTTCTCTGAGGTCCCTATGGCTAAAAGGGAGTCCATTCAGTCACTGGGGGCTTAAGATTTTATTTTTAGTTTATACCATTAAGGAAATGGAATTTATAATTTTAAAACTACCAAAAAAGAAACCTTCATGCCCATATGATTTCACTGGAGAATTCTGCCAAACTCTTGAATTAGAGGGGAATTAACACCAATTCTACACAAAATTCCTCCAGAAAATAGGAGAAAATGGGACAATTCCCAATTTATTTTATGAAACTAGTTGTGATGATTGATTTTATATGCCAACTTGACTGGGTTAAGGAATGCTCAGATTGCTGGCAAAACTTTATTTCTGAGTGTGTTTGTGAGGGTAGGTACAGATTAGCATTTAAACCCATACACTAAGTAAAAAGATATGTTCTCACCAATTTGGGTGAGTATGATACAATCCATTGAGGGCTAGAATAGAACAAAAAGTTGAAGGAAGGGCAGTTTTGCTGTGTTTTTTTTTTTCCTCTCTTTGAGCTGGGACATTCATCTTCTTCGGCCATTGGACATTGCAGCTCCTGGTTCTTGGTGTTCAGACTCCAGGACTAACACCAGCATTTCCTCCTCACATATATGGTTCTCAGTCCTTTAGCCTCAGACTGGAAGTTGCAGCATCGGCTTTCATGGTTTTCAGGCCTTTGGACTCAAACTGAATTACACCACTGGCTTTTCTGGTTCTCCAGCTTGGAGATAGCATATTGTGGGACTTCTGGGCCTTCATAATTATGTGAGCCAATTCCCATCATAAATATCCTCATATATATTCCCAATGTATTTTATGAAACTATGTGTGTATATATGTATATATTTGTATATACACACATATGTGTATGTATACATACATATATATACATATATATGAGAGAGAGTGAGACAGAGAGAGAGAGAGAGAGAAATCTCCTAAAATTTACGTATATAGAGAGAAGCTATTGGTTCTTTTTTTTAATTTTTAATTTTAATTTTGTGTGTATATTTATGGGGTACATGAGATGTTTTGATATAGGCATGCAATATGTAGTAATCGCATCATGTAAAATGGGGTATTCATCCCTTCAAGCATTTATTCTTTGTGTTACAAGCAATCCTATTATACTCTTTTAGTTATTTTTAAATGTACAATTAAATTATTATTTACTAATAATTTAATAATAGTCACCCTGTTGTGCTATCAAATACCAGATCTTAATCTTTCTATTTTTTGTATCCATTAACTATCCCCACCTGCCACTCGACCCCCACTACCCTTCCCAGAACCTACTAACCATTCCTGTACTCTCTCTCTCCATGAATTCAATTGTTTTGATTTTTTTTTAAGAATGAGATCCTATTGATTCTGATTCTCTGGAGAACCCTGACTAATACACTATTATTACCATGATGTCAAAACAAGAGAAATACAGTAGACCAATACCCCTCATAAATATAGCCACAAAAATTTTTACCATAATATTAGCAAATAGTATCCAGCAGTATATAAAACACTATACACAATATATACAT
Source organism: Pan paniscus (assembly GCF_029289425.2). NCBI lineage: Eukaryota > Metazoa > Chordata > Mammalia > Primates > Hominidae > Pan > Pan paniscus. The sequence goes on along the minus strand of NC_073264.2, from coordinate 31,322,386 downwards.
ACTAGGTGGGCATAAAAGTATATATATACTAAGATTTATCTTATTGTGGTTTTAGTATGTATTTTTCTAAAGTCTAAGGTTCAAGAAGCCTCTCATATAGTTATATGTGTCTTTTTTATGAAATATCTGTTCAGATCTTTTCCCCATCTTTTATTGTACTGTCACTTGCTTATTGATCTGTAGGAGTTTCTTGTACATGCTGGACACAAACTCTTTACCAGTTACAAGTGTTGCAAGTATTTTCCCCTTTGTGACCTGTCATATCCCTCTTAATTGTATCTTTTGTAGACCAGAAGTGCTTGATTTTATTGTTGTATAGTTTATTCATCATTTTTATGGTGTTCTTTGTGTTCTATTTAAGAATTGTTCCCTATTATGAAACTATGCTCCCTTAGTGCCCTTTAGAAATTTTATTACTTTACTTTTCATATTCAATTTGTAATCCCTTGACTTTTCATGGTTTAAAGTAGAAATTATTTCATTATTTTTCCCAAATAAATATCTAATTGATGCAGTACAATTTATTGACTAGATCACCCTATTCCCACTGCTTTGCATGGCTTTCATTTTTGTCATTATATTTGTAGCTCTGTTTCAGGATTCTCTAATCTGTTCCAATAGTCTATTAGTCTGTCCTTATGCTAACATCACAAAGTCCTCTAATTATTTTTTCTTTTTCTTAAAAATGGTCTTGTTATCCCTACTTCTTTGCATTGCCATATGAATTTTAGGATTACCTTGCCAACTTCCACAAAGAACAAAATAAGATATCACTTGGATTGGCATTGCATTTAATCTACAGATCCATTTTCAGTACAATCAATGAACCTGGTCTATCTCTTCATTTATTTAGGTCTTCTTTAATTTTTCTAACAGTACTTTACAATTTTATGTCTGCAGATTTTTATGCTGTTAAGTTTATTCCTCAGTATTTGATTTTTTATGTTGTTACAAGTGCATTATTAGTCACTTAAATTTTCAGTGTCATTTTCATCATAAGTACATTGGATACAGCTAGTTTAGATGAAGAAAATAAAGCATGTGGCAGTTAATTAACTTGTACAAGACTACACTTCTAATAACTGGTAGAGTGAGTATTTAAATCCAAGCAATTTGGAGCTTACATTCTTAACCACCATTTTATAAGATCTCATCATTTATTAATGATTTCAGAAATACCAGTCGACTGTGATGAGACTGGCCATAGAGTTCTATAAAATGCCCTGTAACTCTGGGCATAGAAAAGGAAGAAAGGTCAGTGTAGCCTTATCAATTTGCTGACATCACTAAATTGCAAGATTCTCAAGAAAATAAAAATGCAAACTTTAAAGATGATTTTTAAATCCTTATTTTCAACGCGGAATTGAAAAAAAAAATAAAAAAGAATTGAGCACAAGTTGGGTGATTCCAGGGACACTGGCTCAGGCTCTTGCACTATCATGGGCTCTCAGCACACCTGTAAGTCCTGACTGGCATTTTTCATTACATATATACATACATATATGTACACATATATATGTATATATAATATGTGTATATATACACATATATGTGTATATATACACACTATACGTATATATGTATGTATATGTATATATACATATATACATATACGTGTATATGTATATATACATATATACATATACGTATATATGTGTATACATACATATATACATATACGTATATATGTGTATACATACATATATACATGTGTATATATGTATGTATACACATATATACGTATATATATACATATATACGTATATATGCGTATATATACGTATATATGCGTATATATACGTATATATACGTATATATATATAACTTTAAGTTCTAGGGTACATGTGCACAATATGCAGGTTTGTTACATATGTATACATGTGCCATGTTGACTGCCATTTTTCTAGCTTTATGGGAAGCCTGATGGACCAGACTCCCAATCCTGGCCCAAGGAAAAGCAATAGTTGTGTTCCCCCAAAAGGGCAAACACTAAAGCTGCTTCCCATGTGGTGGCCTGTGGGCACCAATGGAGACACTAAGAATAAGGGGAGAATTCCTAGTGAGAACTCCGCTCAGCATGGCATGACAGCATCGTATTTCTGAGATTTAGAAAATTGTAAGCACTCTTCTTTTTGCCATGATTATGGAGCAGATGGACTTTTTTAGGGTAAACATTCCCCTTTCAAAGACCGCAGGGCTAATCTTTTCATGTTTGGGGATATAGTAGTCAGGGAGGTGTCGGTTGCTGCAACTTTTGGTCTGCTGACACAGGTGGCTGTAGGAGTCTCAAGAAATGAGACCAGGAGCAGAGAGTGGAGCCCCACTGGCTCCCAAGAGCCAGGCTCAATCGCTTCTCTTTTCTGGCACCAGAACTCTATGAAGAAGACAAAGTTATAAGTGGAGTCGGGTTGGAGAACTGCCCATTGTTCCTCACCTCCAGTTCCTTGCCTCAACTTCCCACCAATTATGTGAGGCTTGCCAAGGGTTTATTCCAAACAAGGAACATTCCACTTGAACCTATAGCTGAGCTTCCTATGAAGCGGGACTGTGACCTTCCTGAGGGAACACATAGTGACCCACAGACAAAGGAGGTGATATGTCTCTCCTATAATGAGGCTCCTGTATTCCACATGTGTAGAAAAATCACCACACAGCCAGCCACTGCTATTAGAGTAAGAGTTACAGTCCTCAAAAATCTGTTTGGGGCCAGAGACACATGTCTCACACTCTTGAGATGGGGTGGAGGGTAATATCTAGATGAAAAGTAAAATTTATTAGCAGAAAAACAGAATTTTTATAAGAATGTGTCAAGATAATATTTTTTCTGCTATTATGGTATATTTCCTGCCCCAGTTTTTCCTTCTTTCCACTCCCTCAATTAAGACAAATAAAAGATAGTCTTTATAGTCTCAGAGAAGGGATGTAAGAGGATTTAAAACATAGATTAAATATCTAGGACAGAAACATGAGGGAGAAAAATGCCTGGAAACTTGATAAAATGTCCTTGAATCAGAGGGATGGGAGGAGGAAATGGTGTTGCTTTGAATAACTTTCTGAGAATATGGCTGAAGACAAACAGGATCTTGAGCAGTGTCCCAAAGGGAATCCCAGATTCTAAGAGTAGCAGAGAAGATGAAAGGTTTGCCTAGACCTTAAAGGCCTTGCTGACTAAATCAATGAACATCCTAGCAATATCCTATATGTCCCTCTCCCCATTACCATATCACCTTGTTGCCACATCATCTCTCAAAGACATAACACAACCCTGAAGAGGATTAATGAGACTGATGCTAGGATTTCCAAACACAGAGTGACAAAACATGGGGAGAAAGAGAAGTTTTATTTCTTGGACTTCTTAGAAAAGAAGTTTATGGTGTGAAGTGTATAACTGGTATATTTTATTCTATCATACCTAATATGGCTAAATACACTATTTCCCAGAAGTTTTTTTAGGGTGAAAATGGGGATTCCTCAGTTAAACAGTTCTGTAATATGCTGTGCAAACTGTTGGGTTATTATTTCTGTTGTTCATGAAGCAAGGAGTTGTTAGTTGATCAGTGCTAGAATTGGCCTGGGGGCCACAGCAGAGAAACAAAGACACCAAAAGTCCATGCTCTGAGTTCAGGAAAAGCTGGTTTGGGGGGCCAGCCACCATTCTGAAAGGCATCTTGAGAGGTGGCATTTAGCAGAACCAGGTGAAATGGTCCAGGACTTCCCCTTCTCCAAGTCACCAGTTCCCATGGAAGATTGAAACTCACGAGTTGGCCTCAGTAGGTAGATGAGATTGGGGTTTTAGCCTTGCAAGGGACTGTGACAACATAACACAGAGAAGCATATGCTTCAGAGGACAACAATGTGATATTGCCAGCTACCAGTCAGCAAAAACTTACAGCTAAGTTTCTGATGGGCCACCAAAGCCAGGAGCTGCTGGGAGTGAGTCCCTTAAAAAAGCCACCACTTCTTTTACAAGATGATGATGATAACCTGAATAGAAATTATAGCCACTTGTCAAGACAGTCTGTTAAACAGACATTGGTATTTTCCTTTTCTCTTCTGCCCCATCAGCAGAGGAAAAAACTGTATGATGAGGAAGAAAAGTAGAGTGTATGTAAAGACAGACTATGTCTTGTCTCTCTCTGTCTCTCTTTTTATATTAATGGTCAAAGACATTTTGGAGTTGCCATGTTAAAGCTAAATATGTTTCATTAAAGCACTGCTTCTTGGAGCATTTAAAATATGAAATCCTGAGAAAGAGACCATTATTCACAATGTATCCCAAACTCATTTAAGTCACATAATACTTTTTTTTTAAAGAACATGGTATAAAGGGCTAGTGTACTGCTGCATACCTTTTGAGAAATGTGAGAGTATTTGCCTATACTCAGTTAGCAGCAGGGTAGAAGTTCACAGAACACAAAGGAAATATCCAAGTTTATTCCAACCCAGTGGTTAAATAACATCCATATTTCTTTAAAAAATATAATTAGGCAAGTATTCTTCTCTTCAAAGCTGAAATGGTAGTAAATATCAAAAGGTTGAAAATCCTTTCATCTATATACAGGCTATGAATGTTTGAGGCTTCAGCAGGTTATCAGGTGTTTAAATGACCCTGTTTTCCAGAACAAAACATTCTGGAGAAATTATTTCTCTCTCAGCCTTTGGCTGCTGTACAACAAGATAAACAAGTTTTATTGAAGGAGAAAAAAGGTAACTTGCATTTCAGGAAGTAAACATGTTATTCAAAAAAGTAAGTAAATTTATCTTCAAAAATATCTATCTGATTGTATTCTGAACTCCTGCTTTACCAATGCATTCACATTTCTATTTGCTTTTTGTCGGCTTCTCCACCCTTTCCTTGAAACACATTCATTTTTAAAGATTAAATTTTTTGTACATACTTATCCCCCAACACACACACACACACACACACACACACACACACACACACACACACACCCCTCTTTATATCTTTCTCTAAAAATACAAGGTCATTTCTTACCATTAAATATTTCTCTAATACATATCAGTTATGTTTGGTTTTGTTCTAGCTTTGGCAAACATAAAATTAAAGGTGACTATTAATGATTGAATTCCATAAAGGGGAGACCTAATCAATGTAAAGCTCTCTTTATTTTGTCTTTGTTTAACTTATATAAACTAGAGTTAAAACACTTGATGTACAACCTTGTTTAAAAAACCTAAAATCAAACTACAACAGTGAATTTGTTCTCATTTTGAATTTCAGCCATTAAGTGAAAATTAAATTACATATGTAAATTGCACTTTTCAATTACTTGCATTTATCTCTTTATCCCCACAAAATGCACACAACTCATCTCAAAAAAAAAAGTTATTGTTGGAAGGACAAGTACGTTGGTACCTAAAGTCAAATTAGCTTTTATCAGTGAGTGACATATAACTCTGAAAATTTTCAGTATAATTTTAGTAGGTGGGATTAAGAATCTCAACAGTTGCCAAGAATAATAAATCATACCACATTTTGAATGTGTTCACCTCTCATTTTCAGACAAAAACATTAGAGGATAAAGTGAGTGTGCAATGCAATGTATGAGATAATTAAACATTATCTCGGGACAACCTTCAACTCCTCTATTTAGAACCTCTATCCCTCCACGTAGTCTCAGCATCTAAGCCATCTTTCTAAACTGAGTTGTATTCAACACACAGGAAAGGGCAATATTTCAGACATAGGGACTGCTTTCCCACTGTTTCTTCATCATACCACAAATATACACAAGGCAGGATTCAGTGATGTCAATAAAGATGGAAATGTACTTCACAGCTTATTTATCACTTGTTGTTTCTTATGCTTTTAAAAATTTGCCCCATAATTTTTATAATTTGCTATAGTAACCATTCAACTTATTTTGATAGTCAAAAAATAAAACACCATTGGAAAGCAAAGCACTAAAAAAATTATCCAAACTGGCTTTCTATCCCAGCAATGATGGATTTTTATGACATTTTTAAAGCAGTAATGGAAAAAGCAAAACAGCAGGTAACCAGCTGGCATATTGAACAAGTTAAATAATACTAGGTTGAACATATGAAATATGTTCATATGAATATGTGTGAAATAACAAAGCACATAAATCTTTTTTTTTTTTTTTTTTTTTTTTTTGAGACAGAGTCTCACTCTGTCGCCAGCTTGGAGTGCAGTGGCACGATCTCGGCTCACTGCAACCTCTGCCTTCCGGGTTCAAGCGATTCCCCTGCCTTAGCCTCCAGAGTAGATGGGACGGCAGGTGCGCACCACCATGCCCAGCTAATTTTGTATTTTTAGTAGAGACGGGATTTCATCATGTTGGCCAGGATGATCTCAATCTCTTGACCTCGTGATCCATCCGCCTCAGCCTCCCAAAGTGCTGGGATTACAGGCGTGAGCCACTGCGCCCAGCCACAAAGCAGGTAAATCTTATCTACCCTGACTTGCTGATGCCCCTTCAGACCCCAAAGGTAAAGATGCCCTGTGTAAACTAAGGAGTTCCTCTAATGGCTGAGCTATTTGATGCTGATATGGTAGCCACTACTTACGGAAGTGCCTTCTATGTACAAGGAATTTTATATTATTTATCTTATTTAATCAAAACAAATAAAATATTGGTATATCCATTTTGCAAATAAAGACTGAAAGCTCAACTAAGGTAACTTGCCAAATTCATGCACTGAGGAGGTCGTAATGCTCTTCTTTGAACTTAGTTTTGTCTAACTCTCCAAAGTGGGCACATGACATCCACTCCCACTTATCATATAAGTTTATTACTGCTTAATTAAATTTTGCTGAAAAACCATCTGTTTTACTATGTTTTCAAGGTGTCAACTTGGAATTAAAAATAACTACTTCCTCATTCACTGCTATTAATGTTATGAGGAAAAATGAACAGAAAAACTATAGTTGAAATACATGAGTTCAAGATGAGACTAGTAATTGCAAAACTTTGCTAACTAAAAAGTAATACAAAGTAAAGAACAGTTTAAATTTCTTCTTCACTGCCTGGTTTCCTCTAACCCTGGTTAGATTGTCACTTAAAATTCTTCAAATGGCAGGTAATGGAAACCAGCCTAAATAACCTTCATTTTTTAAAAAGTACTTTTTGTACAGGCTCTGACAAATCTAACAGAGCTTAATGGTTTTTTAAAAGTGAAAATCTTCTAGGTGTCAAGCGGAGCCTGGTGAGTGCACCTATGAGGCTTGCCCTTTTCTTTAGATCCAGTACTTTACAGGAGCAGCCAGGAGTGCTTCTGTGCATCCTGCTGCCTGGCCCAAGTGTGATTTGTCAAAGAAGGTGCATATTACACTCCCTAGAAGAGTATCTAAGAAAGGAAATACAGGGAGCTTCGGTATACATTTCAGACAAATGGACATACACTTTATTAACTCACCAATTTACCAAAGTAATCTCACTAAAATATTATAGCACATAGTTTAAGGAAGGATATGTTCAAAATCTCCGTTATCATGTATTACTTTATAATTTTCTTAGAGTTTATGTAGGACATTCGTGTTTCCACTTAAATGACAATGAAATTATTTAATTTGAATCTTTGCCATCCCTGTGTTGCCTATGTTATTTAATATCATCATTCTCCATATTTTATCAATTCTACAGTGCACTTATTCCCCCCCATTTTCAAGCTCTGGAATCAGGATATGACTTAAATTGATGACATCTTGCAATTGTTGTTGGCTTAGGACACAGTTGTAATACAGTTTTCATTGCTACTGCAAGTATGAATGTCTTACTTATTCCAGTTGATATAGCTGAACAATGGTAATTCCTTGATATTTTAGTCAAGAAAAATTTTAAGAATCGCTTGAAGTCATATAAATCCTAGACATTGTCTAAAAGCTTTCTTTTGACACTTTCTTGTAAGTCAACAAAGTGCCAGCTTCAAAGCTTACAACTTCAAAGAAAATCTCAGAAACAATAGTGGAGAACTCTTGTTGGCACTGAGGACAATAATATATGGAAAAATATGGATTTTGACAATTCTGAGTAAGAGATTTCTAAGAATTAGATTCTGAATGTAAAAGTGTTTTAGAAATGTTTTAACTGATTTATTTTGCTTACATATTCCTTTCCACAAGAGTGAAATATGACTTCTAAAACCTCTGTCTAAATAAATCTAAAATAGCTCTTTCAGTTGGTTCAACATAAAAATTCTAAGCAATAAAGTATTATGTCAGAGTTTAATAGAGATTTTATTTCTTAGTGATACACAAAATAATGGTGCATTTTATAATCAGGGATGTCTTCAATCAGTAATAACCTAAGCTAAAATGATCAGAGGCTTCTGCAACATCTTCACTCTCTGTGCCCAGTTAAATACAGGACTCAATCAATTTTGCTTCTGGAATACAATTTTACTCTGACAATTCTTCTCCATTCCCACTGCTTTTCCTCTAATGATAGACCTCATAATTTCTTCCCAGATTATTACAACAGTCTTTTGTAGATCTCTTGGCCTCTGTTCTTTTCCCAGAGCAATACATTTTTCTCAATAACTGAATGATTTCCATGACATGCAGTTATATTCAGGTCACTACTCGGTTGCAAACCCTCAATAGCTCTGCATTTCTTAACGCATAGCTGGTAAACGAATTGTAAACATGTCTTCTCCCCACATGCCCATGGTTCTTTTTCTCCTTTCATTTATATGCTCAATGAAGCAGGGTCTACTTTGTCATTCCAAGTCCTTTTCATAGTACTGGCTCATAACATATTCTCACTAAATTTTTGATGAGTGAATAAATGAGCCCAATATGCTTCACAATCCATCTAAACACTAAACTCCAGACAGCAACTACCTATCTCTAATAGTTGTCATTCAAGGTTGACTATTCCAAATCCACAGGATGAAGTCCTAAACTCTTTAAAACAGTAATCAAGATTATTCAGTCTTCCTTCTATGTTCTTTCATAATCTCATCTCTTGTCCCTCTCTGTCATGCATGCTTATACTCCAACCGCATCAGACCACTTGACATTTCCTGAATAATCCTGCCAAAAGTTATCACTTCTTCTTCTGTGCTCCCCTTATACTGCTAACTCAGCATTGCTATACTGAGTTAATTGTACATGTGCCTGTTTGCCCTCTAGGAAAAGACATTACACCATAATCATTTTTTATGCCCCAAATACACAGCATCATTTCCATCGGAAAATGTGCTGAAGTTAAATGTTTATGGATGACTATATCTGCTTCCCAGGGCTGCCATAACAAATTACCACAAACTTGGCAGCTTAACACTACAGATATTTATTCTCTCACAGCTCTGGAGGCCAGAGGTATGAAATTAAGGTGTCGGCAGGACTGTACTCCCTGTGAAGGGTTAGGGGAGAATCCTTTCTCATCTTTTCCAGCTTCTCCAGACTGCAGGTTTTTCTTGGTCTCTGTCTTCACATAGCTTTTCCTCTTCTCTGTGTGCCTCTCTTCTGTGTGTCTCTGATAAGGACACTTGCCATTGGATTTAGGACCCATCTGGATAATCCAGGATAATCTTATTTCAAGAACCTTAGCTTAACTACATGTATAAACAGCCCTTTACCAAATAAGGTCTTGTTCACAGATCCTGGGATGTGAACATATCTTTTTTGGGGAGCCACCTGTCAACACACTAAATCACTTTCTAGCACACATATTTTCCTCACAAATAATTCTAAGGGTGTAAAAGCAATAAAATGTAAAAGTAGATCTCAAAGGGACCACACACACACACACACACACTTCACACATTTTGAATAATGTGAATGCATACTCATTGTTGCTTAAATCTCAGGCTAATGTTGCCATTTTACATTAATGCATTTTTGCTAATGTTAGAATTACAGCCTTTCCATGGCATATCATTAAAATGCAAATAAGTGATTCTATTACAGAATATAAACTATGATCTCATCTCTCCACATTCAAAGTGAATAGGTATCATATTCATACACTTTCCAAAGACAAGTCAAATATATACATGTATACGTATATGTATATATATATATATGTGCGTTAGTGAGGAAAAGGCAAGTAATATATATATTATTCATCTTTCAGTGAAGCTTCTAGGCATCTATACAGTCTAGAGCTTGTTGTGATGCCCATTCTAAAATGAGGCACACATTGTAATGCCCACCACAAAGAAATAGGCACAATTTTGTGGATCTCTGGATATTGGAAGCCACATATGTTGAGTTTGAACATATTGCTGTAACTTGTTTATTGGTAATCCATAAGGCAGTTTTGAGTGGTGTCAAGAGTATTTCCCAACAGGTGCAGCTGCAGTGTAAACTGCCTTGCCACCCAGGCATTAGGAGCCAGAAGACCCATCTGTATTCAGAGAGTCTGTGGCAGGAAGAGAGGATCTATGGAATACCTGGCAACCCCTGATAGGAAAGCCCCTAGGGTTTTTTAGTGAGATCATATCCTCTTGATTTAACCATTTTCCATTTGCAAATCATCTCCTAGCTTGCTTCAGTAGAGATTGAAGACTTCACCAAGGGACTTCCAGTGACTATGCAATCTGAACCACCCACATTATGATCTACAATTATTAAATTGTATAGGTGCAGTGATGCTCCAATATTAAATAAAAAATGGAATGTAAGATTGAGCTTTAGCATATCTGAGGCTCTACTAAATTGAATGAATGGGTGGCTCAGAATCCCATGGATTCTGCTTCTAGTGCTTTGCCCACTTTTTTCTTAACTTGCAATCAGGGCTCAGCATTGCAGGCTGACAAGTTCCAGAAAGTAGATAACCAGTGATTACAACTCTACTCAGAGGTGGCCCTGAAAGACAGGACTAGGGAAAGTCCTCCAAAGGAACAGAACACCTAGTTGTCTACTTGGTAGGGAAAGAGAGATGGCTGCAGGTACAGATTTATGTTGATTCATAAGAGCAGCCAACAAGGTTATTAGTTGGTCAGGGACATGGAAAGAACAATATTGAAAGAATAATAACAAGGAGGAAATAGGGAGGGACATGTCGATGAACTTCTTGGAATGGATACATTCCATGCAATTGTCACCAGAGGGCATTCACTGCGGAGAAAGATTTTAATAAATCAATAAGTAAAAACACCTGACCCATGGATATTAGCCAATTTTTAATTCCAGCTACTCTTAATGCTTGTTGAATGGGCCTATGAACAAAGGTCCCACAGGGTGAGCACAGGGCCTTGCATGAACTCAACAATATGGATTTTCCTTCACTAAAGCTAAACCCTAGCTGCCCCATTCCTAGCCCCACACACAGTCTCTTAATTCACCCCTGAACTTCACATCATCCCTGGGAAACAGGCCTACCGTGGCAGATAAGAAACGTTGAAGCAACAGAAAGACTAGTGCTCAGAAGACAACTTTTGTCCACTCTACATATGTGTGCAGCATCTTCTCCCTCTCCCCATCACTTCCTTTAGGTGATATAGTGTATAGATTATGGCTGTCTGGGATTGGTTTTCTACTCATTTCATACTTTACATAGAAGATGAGAATTCATGTCTTTTTAGAAGTGAGGCATTTTAAAGGAAACTAAAAATCTCTGCTAAGCTGTCATTTTAAGAAATTTATTTGACTTGCTGCTATATATACTTGACAAATACAGTTGCAGAATACAAATCTCTACTGATTTGGACCTTGAAGGTTCTTCAAATAGCACTCTTAGCTTTCCAAAGCCCATGCTCTGACCCTATCTTCATGAGAATTTGAATGCCTTTATTAAGCAAATTTAGAACAGCTTAGATTTGGACACACCATCTTAGAAGTAATGTAACTGATTGGTTTTTTACAAATAGAAATTGGTTATTTACAAATAGGAAATTTGAATCTTAATCAGATACTCTAACAGAGGGTCATACAGATTTCAAAATTGGGGCTGAGACCGACTCTTCTGATTCCAGACTACCCAGGATAATTTAGATGGGAATGTTTGCCTGGCCTCCCCAAATCATACTCTCCTATTTTCATAAACAGACTAACCAATATAATTAGCCAATTAACAAAAAGAAAAGAAAAGAAAAGAAAAAGAAGCCACGTGTTTTTATTTGGAGATGAGAGCATCCAGTTTCACATCACTACTGAACACATATAAGTATATCTTTTCTTTCCCTTAGTATATACTAATAGTATGTGTTCACATGAGAGTCTGATGTGACATCTGTCAGCAACTCTGCCCCTTCAGAATTCAATTTTTCTCAAGTCAACAGAGCTATCCATGAAATCTAGTGGTATGTGGCCACAGTTCATTCATTTCATTACCAGGAAGTTAGAGTTTGACACGAGGTAGGGGAGACATGCAGTCTCTGTCATTTTGTCTGAGTTCAAGATACATAATGATGCTGGCATTGCATGATATCTCAGTCTTCCTCTTTTTTATGTAAAAATTCAAAGAAGAAGAAAATGTATTTATGTATATTTACTTATATAAACATATATCTGTATATATACACATATATATGTATGTATATAATATTTTTTCATCCAGCAGAAAAACGTCAGGCTAATTTCCTCTCCTTGAGCCATAACTTACTGGCCCCATAACTTATTTGGTTTTAATTTCCTTATTTAGGTTTCCAAAAAGTAGTTGTCATTTAGAGGCTGAATTTTTATTTTGTAAGAAGGTCCTATGATCTCTTTAAATTTAGGTTGCTTGAGCTGTGAAAATGCTTATAAAAATAAACATACTTTTTAAAATCTGTCCTAGTTGTTGAAAAACTGCATCTGATTCATGCTTTTGTTTTACATTATCTTTGCCTTTATTTTTCTGATAGAGTAAAGCCTATAAATTTTGCTACATTTTTATAATAAACATACAATCATTTTAACTCATTCCCATTGTAATCTGTGCCTCTCTATTTAGTTCACAAAGTATCCTTCAGGATATTTAGGGACTAAAAACTAAAGATTAAGTAGGGAATATAATTTTGGTTCTTGAATTTATTGACAAAATATTATACCTGTAGCTATATTATTCTTTATTTCATTGTGTCCTAGCCAAATATTTTTTTTAAATTTTAAGTTGTTAATTGTATTCACTTGAACAACATGAACTTTTGTATACTTTTTAATGAATCCCTTTATCTGCCAATTCTTGATTAAACTATATATAGTAAATCAATTAATCAAATCACATTTTGTTTCTTTCTTTTTTATATTAGCATCAGCTATACAAACTAGTTTCCAGATGGACTGCCTTGGTTACTGCTTGGTGCCAGCTAGCCTCTTAAATACAAATGGAAAAGCCACCTGATTTGATCAGAAAATTTACTTCTCACAACTTTATGTCCGTTTAAATTGAAAACTCATTACTAGTTATGGTTTTAAAAGTAATTGAGAATGATTTCCTCTAAGATCATACAGCTTCAATTCCATCTTCTATTTCAAATGCACTAAACTATTAACATGTATTTAAAATAATTGTTAAAAGAGTAATTTCTTCTTTTGGCGGGGAGTGTCTAACACTTCTGCCCTTCAGGGCTGTCCTGGGTGTTTATTGGTATTTATCAGCGATGTGACCTGATTCCTATCTGTGAAACTTACAGTCTAGTTGTAGGGATCTACCTACATGGATGAAAACAATCATAAAATAGATAAGAGCTATACAGTTATGGACAAATAAGAATATAGTCCAGTGTTGAAACATATGGTTCTGATTGTGCCTTAATATATCTTTATCTATATCTATATCTATCTATATACATATAAATATATAAGTGTATATATATATACATTATTTTATTTTATTTCTCTTTAAGTTCTGGGGTACACGTGCAGAATGTGCAGGTTTGTTACGTAGGTGTACATGTGCCATAGTGGATTGCTGCCCCTATCAACCCATTGTGTAGGTTTTAAGCCCTTCATACATTAGGTATTTGACCTAATGCTCTCCCTCCACTAGCCCCCCACCCCTAGACAGGGCCCAGTGTGTGATGTTCCCCTCCCTCTGTTTGTGTGTTCTCATTGTTCAACTCCCACTTATGAGTGAGGATATGCAGTGTTTGGTTTTCCATTCCTGTGTTAGTTTGCTGAGAATGATGGTTTCTAGCTTCATCCATGTCCCTGCAAAGGACATGAACTCATTCTTCTTTATGGCTGCATAGTATTCCATGGTGTATATGTGCCACATTTTCTTTATCCAGTCTATCATTGATTGGCATTTGGGTTGGTTCCAAGTCTTTGCTATGGTTAATAGTGCTGCAGTAAACATATGTGTGCATGTATCTTTTTAATAGAATGATTTATAATCCTTTAAGTATATACCCAGTAATGGGATTTCTGGTTCTAGACCCTTGAGGAAGCACCACGCTGTCTTCCACAATGGTTGAACTAATTTATACTCCCATCAACAGTGTAAAAGCATTCCTATTTCTCCACATCCTTGCCAGCATCTGCTGTTTCCTGACTTTTTAATGATCACCATTCTAACTGGCATGAGATGGTATCTCATTGTGATTTTGATTTGCATTTCTCTAACGCTCAGTGATGATGAGCTTTTTTTCATATGTTTGTTGGCCACATAAATGTCTTTTTTTGAGAAGTGTCTGTTCATATCCTTCACCCACTTTTTGATGGGGTTGTCTTTTTCTTGTAAATTTGTTTAAGTTTCTTGTAGATTCTGGATATTAGACCTTTGTCAGATGGATAGATTGCAAAAATTTTCTCCCATTCTCTAGGTTGCCTGTTCACAGTGATGATAGTTTCTTTTGCTGTGTAGAAGCTATTTAGTTTAATTAGATCACATTTGTCGATTTTGGTTTTTGTTGCCATTGCTTTTGGTGTTTTAGTCATGAAGTCTTTGCCCATGCCCATGTCCTGAATGGTATTGCCTAGGTTTTCTTCTAGGGTTTTTTGTTTTCGGTTTTATGTTTAAGTCTTTAATCCGTCTTGAGTTAATTTTTGTATAAGGTGTAAGGAAGGGGTCCAGTTTCTGTTTTCTCCATATTGGTAGCCAGTTTTCCCAGCACCAGTTGTTAAATAGGGAATTCTTTCCCCATTGCTTGTTTTTGTCAGGTTTGTCGAAGATCAGATGGTTGTAGATGTGTGGTGTTATTTCTGAGGCCTTTGTTCTTTTCCATTGGTTTATATGTTTGTTTTGGTACCAGTACCATGCTGTTTTGGTTACTGTAGCCTTGTAGTATAGTTTGAAGTCAGGTAGTGTAATGCCTCCAGCTTTGTTCTTTTTGCTTAGGATTGTCTTGGCTATAGGGGCTCTTTTTTGGTTCCATATGAAATCTAAGTAGTTTTTTCTAATTCTGTGAAGAAAGTCACTGGTAGCTTGATGGGAAGAGCATTGAATCTATAAATTACTCTGGGCAGTATGGCCGTTTTCACAATATTGATTCTTCCTATCCATGAGCATGGAATTTTTTTTTATTTGTTTGTGTCCTCTCTTATTTCCTTGAGTAGTGGTTTTGTAGTTCTCCTTGAAGAGGTCCTTCACGTCCCTTGTAAATTGTACTCCTAGGTATTTTATTCTCTTTGTAGCAATTGTGAATGGGAGTTCACTCATAATTTGGCTCTCTGCTTGTCTGTTATTGGTGTATAGGAATGCTTCTGATTTTTTCACATCGATTTTGTATCCTGAGACTTTGCTGAAGTTGCTTATCAGCTTAATGGGTTTTTGGGCTGAGACAATGGGGTTTTCTAAATATACAATCGTGTCATCTGCAAACAGAGACAGTTTGACTTCCTCTCTTCCTATTTGATATCCTGTATTTCTTTCTGTTGCCTGATTCTCTGGCCAGAACTTCCAATACTACGTTGAATAGGAGAGGTGAGAGAGGGCATCTTTGCCTTGTGCCTGTTTTCAAAGGGAATGCTTCCAGCTTTTGCCCATTTAGTATGACATTGGCTATGGGTTTGTCATAAGTAGCTCTTATTATATTGAGATATGTTCCATCAATACCTACTTTATTGAGAGTTTTTGGCAGGAAGGGCGTTGAATTATATCAAAGGACTTTTTGGCATCTATTGAGATAATCCTGTGGTTTTTGTCATTGATTCTGTTTATGTGATGGATTATGTTTATTGATTTGTGTATGTTGAATCAGCCTTGCATCCCAAGGATGAAGCCGACTTGATCATGGTGGATAAGCTTTTTGATGTGCTACTGGATTTGGTTTGTCAGTGTGTTATTGAGGATTTTTGTATTGATGTTCATCAGGAACATTAGCCTGAAATTTTCTTTTTTTGTTGTGTCTCTGCCAGATTTGGTATCAGGATGATGCTGGTCTCATGAAATGAATTAGGGAGGAGTCTCTCTTTTTCTATTGTTTGGAATAGTTTCAGAAGAATGGTACCAACTCCTCTTTGTACCTCAGGTAGAATTCAGCTGTGAATCCGTCTGCTCCTGGACTTTTTTTGGTTGATAGCCTATTAATTACTGCCTCAATTTCAGAACTCGTTATTGGTCTATTCAGGGATTCGACGTCTTCCTGGTTTACTCTTGGGAGGGTGTGTGTGTCCAGGAATTTATCCATTTCTTCTAGATTTTCTAGTTTATTTGTGTAGAGGTGTTTATAGTATTCTCTGACGGTAGTTTGTATTTCTGTGGGATCAATGGTGATATCCCCTTTATCATTTTTTATTGTGTCTATTTGATTTTTCTCTCTTTTCTTCTTTATTAGCCTAGCTAGCAGTCTATCTGTTTTGTTAATCTTTTCAAAAAACCAGCTGCTGGATTCATTAACTTTTTGAAGGGTTTTTCGTGTCTCTATCTCCTTCAGTTCTGCTCTGATCTTAGTTATTTCTTGACTTCTGCTAGCTTTTGAATTTGTTTGCTCTTGCTTCTCTAGTTCTTTTAATTGTGATGTTCAGGGGTCGATTTCAGATCTTTCTACCTTTCTGATGTGGGCATTTAGTGCTATAAATTTCCCTGTTAACATTACTTTACCTGTGTCCCAGAGATTCTGGTACGTTGTCTCTTTGTTCTCATCAGTTTCAAATAACTTCTTTATTTATGCCTTAATTTCATTATTTACCAAGCAGTCATTCAGGTGCAGTTTGTTCAATTTCCATGTAGTTGTGCACTTTTGAGTGAGTTTCTTAATCCTGAGTTCTAATTTGATTGCATTGTGGTCTGAGAGCTGTTTGTTATTATTTCCATTCTTTTGCATTTGCTGAGGAGTGTTTTATTTCCAATTATGTGGTCAATTTTAGAATAAATGCTATGTGGTGCTGAGAAGAATGCATATTCTGTTGATTTGGGGTGGAGAGTTCTGTAGATGGCTATTAGGTCCGCTTCATCCAGAGCTGAGTTCAAGTCCTGAATATCCTTTTTAATTTTCTGTCTCGTTGATCTAATATTGACAGCAGGGTGTTAAAGTCTCCCACTACTATTGTGTGGGAGTTTAAGACTCTTTGTAGGTCTCTACAAACCTGCTTTATGAATCTGGGTGCTCCTGTATTGGGTGCATATATACTTAGGACAGTTAGCTCTTCTTGTTGCATTGATCCCTTTACCATTATGTCATGCCCTTCTTTGTCTGTTTTGATCCTTGTTGGTTTCAAGTCTGTTTTACCAGAGACTAGGATTGCAACCCCTGCCTTTTTTAAATTTCCATTTGCTTGGTAAATATTCTTCCATCCCATTATTTTGAGTCTATGTGTGTCTTTGCATGTGAGATGGGTCCCCTGAATACAGCATACGGATGGGTCTTGACTCTTTATCTAATTTGCCAGTCTGTATCTTCTAATTGGGGCATTTAGCCCATTTACATTTAAGGTTAACATTGTTGTAGGTGAATTTGATCCTGTCATTGTGATGCTAGCGGTTGTTTTGCACATTATTTGAAGCAGTTTCATCATAGTGTCATTGGTCTTTATATTTTGGTGTGTTTTTGCAGTGGCCAGTACTGGTTTTTCCTTTCTATATTTAGTGCTTCCTTCAGGAGCTCTTGTAAGGTAGGCCTGGTGGTGAGAAAAATCCCTCAGCATTTGCCTGTCTAGAAAGGATTTTATTTCTCCTTCGCTTATGAAGCTTAGTTTGGTTGGATATGAAATTCTGATTTGAAAATTATTTTCTTTAAGAATGTTGAATATTGGCCTCCACTCTCTTCTGGCTTCTAGGGTTTCTGCAGAGAGATCCGCTGTTAGTCTGATAGGCTTCCCTTTGTAGGTGACCTGACCTTTCTCTCTGGCTACCCTGAACATTTTTTTCCTCATTTCAAGCTTGGAGAATCTGACAATTATGTGTCTTGGGGTTGCTCTTCTTGAGGAGTATCTTAGTGGTGTTCTCTGTATTTCCTGTGTTTGAATGTTGGCCTGTCTTGCTAGGTTGGGGAAGTTCTCCTGGATAATATCCTGAAGTGTGTTTTCCAGCTTGGTTCCATTCTCCCCATCACTTTCAGGTACACCAATCAATCATAGGTTTGGTCTTTTCACATAGTCCCATATTTCTTGGAGGCTTTGTTTGTTCCTTTTCATTTTTTTTTTCTCTAATCTTGTCTTCATGTCTTATTTCAGTAAGTTGATCTTCAATCTCTGATATCCTTTCTTCCACTTGATTTGGCTACCGATACTTGTGTGTGCTTCACAAAGTTCTTGGGCTGTGTTACTCAGCTCCATCAGGTAATTTATGTTCTTCTCTAAACTGGTTATTCTAGTTAGTGGTTCCTGTAACCTTTTATCCAGGTTCTTAGTGTCCTTGCATTGGGTTAGGACATGCTCCTTTAGCTCAAAGGAGTTTGTTATTACCCACTTTCTGAAGCCTACTTCTGTCAATTTGTCAATCTCATTCTCCATCCAGTTTTGTGCCTTTGCTGGAGAGGAGTTGCGATCATTTGGAGAAGAGGCATTCTGTTTTTCGGAATTTTCAGCCTTTTTGCACTGGTTTTTCCTCATCCTCGTGGATTTACCTACCTTTGATCTTTGAGGCTGATGACCTTTCGATGGGCTTTTTGTGTAGGGGTCATTTTTGTTGACGTTGATGTTGTTGCTTTCTGTTTATTAGTTTTTCTTCTAACAGTCAGGCCTCTCTTCTACAGGTTTGCTGCAGTTTACTAGAGGTCCACTCCAGACCCTCTTTGCCTGGGTATCACCAGTGGAGGCTGCAGAACAGCCAAGATTGCTGCCTGCTTCTTCCTCTGGAAGCTTCGTCCCAGAGGGACACCAGGCTGATGCCAGCTGGAGCTCTCCTGTATGAGGTGTCTGTCAGTCCCTGCTGGGAGGTCTCTCCCAGTCAGGAGGCTTGGGGGATCAGGGACCCACTTGAGGAGGCAGTCTGTCCCTTAGCAGAGCTTGAGCACTATGCTGGGAGAATACTCCTTGTCAGGATCAGCTGCTCTCTTCAGAGCCGGCAGGCAGGAAAGTTTAAGTCTGCTGAAGCTGTCCCCACAGCCGCCCCTTCCCCCAGGTGCTCTGTCCCAGGGAGATGGGAGTTTTATCTATAAGCCCCTGACTGGCATTTCTTTCAGAGATGCCCTGCTGAGTGACGAGGAATCCAGAGAGGCAGTCCGGCCACAGCCACTTTGCCACGCTGTGTTGAGTTCTGCCCAGTCCAAACTTCCAGGCCCCCTTAGCACTATCAGGGGAAAACCACCTACTCAAGCCTCAGTAATGGTGGACGCCCCTCCTCCTACCAAGCTCTATCATTCCAGGTTGACTTCAGACTGCTGAGCTGGCAGTGAGAATTTCAAGCCAGTGGTTCTTACCTTGCTGGGCACTGTGGGAGTGGGACCTGCTCGCTGAGTGAGACCACTTGGCTCCCTGGCTTCAGCCCCCTTTCCAGGGGAGTGAACGGTTCTGTCCCACTGGGGTTCCAGGAGCCACTGGGGTACAAGAAAAAAAAAAAAACTTCTGCAGCTAACTCAGCGTCTGCCCAAATAACCGCCCAGTTTTGTGCTTGAAACCCAGAACCCTGGTGGTGTAGGCACACTAGGGAATCTCCTGACCTGTGGATTGCAAAAACCCTGGGAAAAGCGTAGTACCCAGGCCAGATAGCACAGTCCCTCACAGCTTCCCTTTGGGTGGAGGAGGGAGGTCCCTGGCTCCTTACACTTTCCGGTGAGGTGACGCCCCACTTTGCTTCTGTTTGCCCTCTGTGGGCTGCACCCACTGCCTAACCAGTCCCAATGAGATGAACTGGGTACCTCAGATAGAAATGCAGAAATCACTGCCTTCTGCATTGGTCTTGCTGGGAGCTGCAGACTGGAGCCATCTTGCCCGATTGAGTAATTTCTTTCAACTTAGCTTTCTAATCAATTGTTAAAACATGCATAATTATTTAAATATTGGCATATGTCAATTTGGAAGTACGGCAGTATGGAATAAACTATTTTATCCAACATTTGAGGGATAATGCATGTAAGACCAGGTGTAATTCTCAATTAATATCAGGCTCATCAGTCTATGCAGTTCCATTTTCAATATTGACATGTATAAACAACAGATGCAAAGCCTATAGACATTCAATAAATTTTTTATGACATTATTATGCTCATTATGGAAGAGTTGTGTCTGTCTACATAAACACTTGCACATGCACAACAGTTAAGGAAAGCGATTCTAAGCCACCTAAATACCTAAAATACACAGACCAAAAGATTTTTTGTAAGGAACAAGGTTTGAGATTAAAAGAAAATATTAGCTGGGTGTGGTGGCTTACACCTATAATCCCAGTGATATGGGACGGGGATAGTGCTAGGTAGAGAAAGGCGGGTCCCAGGCTAGGGCTCTACCCCCACGGAACTAGGTGAGGACAAGCACCTGCTTTGCCGCCCAAAATGTTTCATTTTCCAAGACCACGCTGGGCGGACACATCCTCATCCTGGGCCTTAAAAACCAAAGACCCTAGCAGACAGACACACAAGTGGCTGGATGTGGAAAGGCGCACATTGGCGGAAGAAGACACAAGTGGCTGGTCACAACAGTACGCTGCGGAAGAGTATGCCGACAGGAACCGGCAGGCCAGCAGGCCGGTGACTGGCAGAACTGCAGAGTTCGGCCCGAGTGGTCGGAGAAGAGTCAGGCCGCTGAGCTGCCCAACTCCAGGGGAAAACCATCGCCCTTCTGGCTCCCCTATCGGGTGAGAGCTACTCCCACTCAATAAAACTTTGCACTCATTCTCTGAGCCTACATGTGATCCAATGCTTCCAGCTCACCAAGGCAAGAACCCAGGATACAGAAAGTCCTCTGTCCTTGCAACAAGGTAGAGGGTCTAAGTGAGCTGGTTAACACAAGCTGCCTATAGATGGCGAAACTAAAAGAGCTTCAGGAGCTGTAAATATTCACCCCTAGACACTGCTGTGGGGTTGAAGCCCCACAGCCTGCTCGTCTGTGTGCTGCCCTAGAGGTTTGAGCAGCTGAGCACTGAAGAAGCGAGTCACACCCCCATCGCACGCCCTGTGAGGGGGACAAAGGGGCCTTTCCCCTTTCACCAGCACTTTGGGAGGCTGAGGTGGGTGGATCACCCTGAGGTCAGGAGTTGGAAACCAGTCTGGCCAATATGGTAGAACCCTGTCTCTACTGAAAACACAAAAAATCAGCTGGGCATGGTGGCAGGTGCCTGTAATCCCAGCTACTCGGGGCAGGGATGGGGTTCCCTGAGTGGGGGTAGGGGGTGAGGGGGCCGTGCTGAAGCAGGAGAATCGCTTGAACCTGGGAGGCGGAGGTTGCAGTGAGCCAAGATCATGCCACTGCACTCCAGCTTGGGCAACGGGTAACAAATAATAATAATAAAATAAAATATTAAAGAAAGTATTCTACTGATCGCTTATGGCACAATTGTTCATTTGTGCTCCTTATTTTTGTTTTACAAAGAAACATTACAGCTATGAATTTTAAAAGCTTTTTTTAGTCCATGTCAATATAGTGGTAATTCTCTTTAATTATCTTTAAAATTCAGAGGCCAAACTATGTGGCATAAGACATGCTATAGTCAAGACTCTCATGTTCATGGCTAAAATCTGATGTAAAACTATAAGTATCAAACTACACAAAAATTAGCAGGCAAACATTAACATGGCATTATTTATTCTCATGATATTTTAGGCATTTTTAAAATCTCTTCAGGAAAGACTGACTAAAAAGAGTGGAACCTACTTTGAATTTAGAAATTCTGAAGGGCGGGTTTGACTATTGACGCTAAAGATTTACAAAAAGACAGACTTTTGTGGAAAATGTACATCCTCAGCATCTCAAAGCATGTATTAGGTAATTGTATACTCCGCTTGCTAACAATGAATGTTTGTTTCCCCACAAAATTCGTATGCTGAAACCTTAGCCCCCAAGGTGACGTATTAGGAGGTGGGGACTTTGGTAGGTGATTAGGTCACTAGTGCAGGGCCCCTCGTGAATGGGATTGGTGCCCTTATAAGAGAGACACTGGAGAGCTTTCTCACCCCTTTCAAGAATATGGTCATCTATGAGCCAGGAAGCAGGCCCCCACCAGGCACCAAATGTGCCAGCATTGTGATCTCGGACTTCCCAGCCTCCAAATATTTCTCACAGTTTTATGGGCTAGAAATGTCTAAGATCAGCTGCTGAGTCTATTCTGTTGCAATGGCCCAAACATACTAAGACAGATTCTAACCTCTCTGGTGCTCTCTGCAACACTGCCTCACACATTAGTCCCCATTCTTGGGCATTTTCGAACTATTCTGTTCCACAAGGTTCTTTCCTGCTTCCTTCAGCCACGCACACGTCTTTCCCATTCAGAAAATAACTTCCCTCAACCAATCTCCACCTCTAGTTACTACTGCTCCTCTCTCATTCCCTTTACCACCAGCTACATTCAGTTTACATTGTCTGAATTCATTTCGTTAAGTATTTATTGCCTACTAGTCCTTTTACAATCTGGATTTTGCATTGCTCACAGTGTTAAAGGATGTCAGATAGGATGGCAATTGAATCTGGACCTCCACATGTGGCAATTAGTAAAAAGACAACCTAGGCTTCCCAAAGCAGCATGTTTAGGGGTCATGAAAGAGTCTGTATTACCAAAAGTAAGGAGACATTTACTAACATCCTCAAATACATGCCCTCTGCTTCAACGAGAGGTTAAACATTAAGGTTTCACTTATACAGGAGAAAGAAAAAAACAACATTCAAGAATATTACCCAGTCAAATTAAGGATAAGGACATTCTGATATAATCAAGGAAGCTGAAAATAGAAAAATCATATTTTTAAGGAAAAAGTATCCCAAAATAATTGAGAAATGAAGCAAAATTAATAGCTCAAGAATAGGGGGCTTGTAGGAAATTAAATAAAATGACAAATGACAAAAGAAGGCAAAAATAAAGTAAGTCTAAATGATTCAAAGTTTCAATACAAAACTAACATCAAAAATGAATTTTGCAAAAGGAGCTATGTAATATAAAAATCATATTTAAATAAAATTGTGTGGGTCAAAAAATAGATTATATTAACAAGGAGTCATACAAGGAGTAAAAAAAGAAGTTTGCAAAATTCAAGCTGACCAAAGATATAAGCAAATAGTTTATGACTAAAAATGTATATGGATTTAAATAAAAAGAAAAATTTTTATCTGGAATTTTAAAAATTGAATGCATGCAATTATATGATCTATCCTATAACAGCCTGAAATATAAAATGCACATATTTTGACCTCTGGTCCAAGATGGTTTCAAGTTATAGATATAATACATAACTCTCTTTTACTGGAACTAACATTCCAATTGTTTTTTAGAGGCAGAAAAAATATATCAAACAATACAAACATTTAAAAAGTAGTTTTTGTAGATTAAACAGAACTTGGGGTAAAAAAATATTAAAAAGTATATAACACAATGAAAATAAGTTATGAACCATTAAGTACAGAAAGTATGAAAATATATAAAGCAAAATATTTTAGGAATACAAGTATTCATTGATAATAATGCAGTAGAAGAGATCACACTATTCTATCAATCTTTGACAAGTTAAAGTATAAATAAGGGTATAGAAGATATAAATAACATGACTTGAAAGTTTGATTTCAGAAATTACAAATATATCATTTTATGCGGTATAATAAAGAAAATCCACTTTTTTCTTTTTTCTTTTCTTTTTTTTTTTCTTTTTTTTTTTGAGGCAGAGTCTTGCTCTGTCACCCAGGATGGAGTGCAGTGGTGCGATTTCGGCTCACTGCAGCCTCCAGCTCCTGGGTTCAAGTGATTCTCATGACTCAACCTCCCAAGTAGCTGGGACTATAGGCATGCACCCCAACATTCTGCTAATATTTTGTAGTTTTAGTAGAGGCGGGGTTTCACCATGTTGGCCAGGCTGGTCTCGAATTCCTAACCTCAGGTGATCCACCTGCCTCGGCCTCCCAAAGTGCTTGGATTACAGGCATGAGCCTGGCCAAGATTTTTATTTGAACTGCATTTAGCATATAAATTAATTTGGAGGCAATTGATACAGTCACCATATTTAGTCACACACACACACACACACACACACACAGAGTAGGAAATATATGGCCATTCATTTAAGTATTTTTCTTTGTAATATTTTCTAGTTTGCTTTTGTTTTCATAGAAATTCTGTGCCTTTTTAATGAGTAGCTAATATTTCCTTAGGGCACTGATGATAATCCTATTATAATCCAAGTATATTTGTGTTTTTTTCCAATATTTATACCACAGTTTCTCTTCCTCCGCCTCCTCCTCTACCCTTCTTTCTCTTCATTTTCCTTCCTTCCTTCCTTCTTGTTTTGGTTTATTTCAAAGCATTAGTTTGAATTCCAGGAAAAATAGAGATGGTGATGCCGGCCATGTCATTCCTATATTTAACTTTGATTAGGGGTGCTTTATTAAATATAAGATGAGAATTTGGTTAGAAATAGAAATTCTTAATCATGTTAATTTATCTTAACAGTTTAGAAAAAAAATTTCAACCTTCTTCTGGGTTGTTAAACTTCTTTTTTGATTAATACAAAAGAAACAGATTTTCCTCTTAAGTATCAACTTTTTCCTTCATTGATCATTTTGAAGTATATTTTCATTTTTTTATTGAGCATTTTACTTAGGATTTTTGAATTGAAATCTATAAGTGAATTTATTAATTTTTTTGTCCTGGTTACTTTAGATGTTGTGTTTTCTTTCTACCTTTTTAAGCATTATGTGTAGTGAATTTATTTTAATTCTTTCGGCTAATAATAAAAATACCATAGAACTGCTTCAAGTTTGACTTTGTACCTAAAAGTTTTCATACATAGTATATTCATTTTAATTATTTTCAAAGTTAGTGTTTTCCAATATGTTAAAGCAATGTCTTTTAGCAAACATGAAAATATTATGCCTATAAATTTTAATTGAATTCCAAAATAAATTAAATATGGCCTCCCTCTTCTGTGAATTACAGTTGTAGTTTGTAATTTAAATACTAAAGTATAGGCTGAGGTGGGTGAACCACCTAAGGTTAGGAGTATAAGACCAGCCTGCCAACATGGTGAAACCCCATCTCTACTAAAAACAATACAAAAACTAGCTGGACATGGTTGCACCTCCTAGCTATTTGGGAGGCTGAGGCAGGAGAATTGCTTGAATCTGGGAGGTGGAGGTTTCAGTGAGCGGAGATTGAGCCACTGCACTCTAGCTTGGGTGACAGAGGAAGACTCTTCTCAAAACAAAACAAAACAAAAACATATTAACAGAATTTAAAACAATTTTAAAGTATTTTATGTTGCCTCTGGAATAACACATGAACAAATATTACAATAAAAAATATAAATGAAAGAAGAGTAAGGAGAAGGAACTTGCTTTACTGATACTAAAACATATTTGTAAAGTTATAATAATTAAAACATTGTAGTATAAGGATAGTCAAGTCTGTGCTATGAAACTAAAGACCTCGCAACAGATGTTTGTATTTTTAATCACATATGATTTGTCAGAGGAGAAACTGATACTGACCATGAGGTGAACAGTTATGCCTGAAACATTAGGAAGATTCCAAGAAGAACCTCTGAAAAAACAAACGTAAAAAATTATCATATGTTTGTTGGCAAGTGAAGGAATGAAAGCACTTAATGAGACAGTAGAGAGTGAATAAACTATAAGGAGAAGAATTCAAAAACTAAATACAGATGACCCTTGAACAATGCGAGGGTTAGAGCACCAACCCCCAAATTCTCACACAATTAAAAATCTGTGTATAGGCCGGTCGTGGTGGCTCACGCCTGTAATCCCAGCACTTTGGGAGGCCGAGATGGGCGGATCACGAGGTCAGGAGTTTGAGACCATCCTGGCTAACACAGTGAAACCCCCTCTCTACTAAAAATACAAAAAGTTAGCCGGGCGTGGTGGCAGGAGCCTGTAGTCCCAGCTACTCGGGAGGCCGAGGCAGGAGAATGGCGTGAACCCGAGAGGCGGAGCTTGCAGTGACCCGAGATCACGCCACTGCACTCCAGCCTGGGCAACAGAGCAAGACTCCATCTCAAAAAAAAAAAAAAAAAGAAATCTATGTATAACTTTTGACTCCCCAAAAATGTAACTACTAATAGCTTACTGTTGACCAGCAACTTTACTAATTACATTAATGGTCAATTAACACATACTTTGTATGTTATATGTATTATACATTGTATTTCTACAATCAAGTGAGCTAAAGAAAATAAAATGTGGCCAGGCATGGTGGCCTTCCAGCACTTTGGGAGGCTGAGGTGGAAGAATCGCTTGAGGCTAGGAGTTTGAGAGAAATGAAAATGTTATTAACAAAATCATAAGAGAAAATGTATTTACTATTCAGTAAGTGGAAGTGGATCATAATAAAGGTCTTCATCCTGGTTGTCCTTATATTGAATAGGCTGATGAGGAGGAAGACAACAGGGTTGGTCTTGTTGTCTCAGGGGTGGCAGAGGTGGAATAAAATCCATTTTTCAGTGTACTCACACAGTTCAACCTGTGTTGTTCAAGGGTCAACTGTATATAAAACAAAAGTACACAACATAATCCTATACTTTTTCTAGTAGATAATGAACAAAGAAAATCTGCCAAATAAGAGTTATTGATAAAACATTTAAAGTAGTAAAATTTCTTTTAAATGTTTATTTAAAAAATATTTGTAGTTTAAGAGCAAGTAGAAATCATGAAAGATTATCTTTTAAGTAATTTGATAATGTATTAACAATTGTACCTCCTTTTATTATTTAACTTTGTTCTAAGAAGCACACTGTAAAATAGCTGCAGGATTCTGTCTTCTCAAGAAGATTTTTATAGCCTTTGATAAGATTTTTAAAGTAGAAACAGAGCTGACCTTGGAGTGTAGTAATTTATTACTAAGGGCTCTCTGTAAAATAAACTTTAAAAGTCACGAATGAAGACTTATCTTCCAAAGGCTTGTCAGGAGATAAGTTTTCTACCTAAGGACTTCATAGGAGAAAGCATTGACCTTGCTGTGGCAGCTTTTATATGATGTTTCATTTATAGAAGGAATAAATGAAATATGACACTTGTCCTATCAGAGTTTATTTTGCAACCACAAACACTGCAGGTGAAGCATAACTTTTAAAATTTTTATTTATAAGATTAAAAGATGATCATAAGGTTTGCATCTCCTCCCTTTCATTCCAGAGGCTATTCTGGTCTGAAAAATTATACTAATGGGAACTCTAAACCCACTGAATCCCTTGTTCTCAATGTCCTTCTTTGGACATTGACAGAGATAAGAATTCCCCCAATTAGTCCTTTGACTTACTTCTTGAGTCACCGTTCAAAGACTTCCCTGCCGGCAGGATAGGGGAGTGAACAGGGGCCCAGCCAGATGAGAAGGAAATTGATTTTTATAATAGTGTGTTAGATAGCTTTGTGTACAAGTTTACTTCTTTATCTGAAAGGGGAAGGTGAGGCTGTCTCTGCCCAATGCCCCAATAGGCTGGCTCTTGATTTTGTTCATTTAACATTTATGTACATAACACTTCTGTAATATTATCTAAATATTTCAATGTATTAAGAAGCAGGATCCATGACATACATTTGTTTTGTATTTCTCACAGTTCTATCATAGGACTAAGAACTATAGTATAGTACTGATATGGTTAATTTTATATGCCAAGTTGACCAGGTCACAGGATATTAATAAATCTCATATACATATATGTGAGATAATATATAAATACTATTCATTCTATTTATTTATGTTTCTATTGGAGATGTGTATGTGTATGTGTGTGTATGCTGTTTCTCTAAAGAAAACTGACAAATATTGTACTTAATACTTTTGTGAAGTATCAAAAGTTTGCAATAGAATGAGAATCATTCTACATTACCATCTGAAACGTTTTTAAAAGTTGAAATTGATAAGCAAATATAACATTTATTACTATTTTTACTTTCACAATAATAGAAGTCCATTTACTATACCGTAGCTTTCTCTCCTTTCTTTGGTTTATCTTATTTAGTCCAAAAGTATTAGAGTCCAACTTCTATTATAGTAAACTATTTGGAATGGTCTAAATTATTTTGTTGCCTTAAATTTTTTGTTGTTTTTCAATAACACTTGAAAGACAGCTGAAGTCTAGAAATAATTTTTATATGTATGATTTTAATACTCGATAGAAATAATTTTAGATTTTGTTTCAGCATAATAATCAGTCATTAAAGTTAACATTCAGTTTATTTCCTAAATTAGGTACAATAGTTTTTTCCCAAGTGAAAGTATATTTTCTCATAGATGTCATATATCTTCAGCCACAATCAATTTAATACAGATCAACAATCCTTTGTCCACATTTATAAAATTCAAGAAGCTCTTAAAACTGAAAACTTTTCATGACTCACAAAGTGCCAGAATCAAACCCGAACTGCACTCATTTGGTAGCAAAACACAACTTGAACTGATGTGAAGCTAATTATACCATTATCCATTATTTTTATACATTTTGCCACAAAACAAAAAAAAGGAATGTTTCATTACAGTGTGGCGTTAAACCCAGACGAAGATTTTAAATACATAGTTATGAGTATGTTGGTTTCTAAATTTCAAAAAAATTTTAATTCTCAAACACATCTGGAATTGTTGACCTGCATTTGTATTTTTATTCATAAAGAGATTTGTTATCAGACCAGGAAAGATCACAGTGCTTATTTATAGATTAGCCTTTGCAGGGAACTCTTCACCCATTGCTGTTTGGTTGTTTATTTTTTTTGCTTTAAGTCTCCTGGTTATGAACCTCATGATTCATTCTACCATTGCCATCATCCTCTGCTCAGTGCCTATTGTGTCTTTTGGACTAAAAGCCAGTCTTTCTATGCCTCTTGAGTCACTAGCACCCCTTCTTGCTTGACTTTCTGGGGGAAAAACTCCCTGCAAATCACTAAAGTAACCCCTTGATTTGTTCCTCTCTTAACTTTCTCTTCCTCCAACTCTAAATTTCTCACCTTATTCACCTTTTTCTATTATAATTTCCAATCAACTCCTGTGGCTTTTAAAGCATTTTTCCTCCTCTAAAAATGGGAATATTAAAGAACCTAGTTTAAGAGAAACTTATTCCAATATACTTTAACCCCAGAGACTGGTATACCAAATAGTATTCACTGTATATACATTAATGAAGAAATAAATGAAGATGGTATTGTATTCTGGTTATCCATTGCCGCACAAGCTACTCCAAGACTTGGTGGCTAAAAACAACAACAATAATTTTATTATTTTATCTCATGATTCTGTGGACCAGAACTTTGGACAGGCACAGACAGGATGGCTTCTCTCACCTCCACAATGTCTAGAGTCATCTTGGATGACTCTAATGGCTGAGGCTGGCTCAGCTAGAGACTGGCCTACAATCTCTGTCTCTCCTTCTCTTCCCCTCTCTCTCAACCCATGGCAATTGTGACTATTGTGGGCTTCCCCATAGCCACAGGCGATCAGACTTCTTAAAAGTAGCTCATGGCTCGAAAAAGTAGGGGAATGGACATGAAGAGTCCTCTTAAAGGTGAGACTCAGATCTGGCACAGCATCACTTCCACTATAACTTACTGGTTTAAGCAATGAGACAATTATCAAAGAATCTGTTGCCACCTTTAATCCACCAGAGTGGGTCAGTCAACTTTCTCTATTCCCTAAAGCACTTCCCTTACCTTCTATTTTATTTATTCTGTGATCTTATAACCTGAGTTTATGATCACTCTAAGTTAACTTCCAAAAGTTTTCCTAAATTGTTATTTTCAATTTGTTTGCCTTTTCTGCAATGTTTTTGCTGCTTCTATTCTTTTTACCTAATAGTACAGAGGGCTAAGGGTGGTGATGATTATCCTAATGATACTTGCAAACTGTAGTCTAATATTTACTTAGAAATAAGCAAAGACCAAGAATGAAAGGGAGTAGTCTCATCTTATTTGTCCTCCAAAAAAGGCTAAAGTAAGAAAGTTGTGGACATCTCTGAAATCTCATTTTTGTTCTCAGAAATAAGATTAGCAATTAGAGAAATTAATTTAGAGAATGCTATGTAAAAGTCAAAAGAGATGTTTTAAAAGATTTCTCTGCTCCAATACCACATGCTCTTGAAAACTAGCTTCAAACATATTTATTTTATAAGATACGATAAAAATTCTTAATTGTAAACAAGAGAATCCACTCTGGCTAGTATATATAAAAAGAAGTAAAGATGGAGAAGCAAAGAAATCATATAAGATTCCAGAAACAAAGAACAGAAACACATCATAAAATTGGCCTGATGAAAAATCTATCAGCAATGTCTCTAGAATGATAGCACTGCCTGCATTAGGATAAAAAATTACTATACGGACTGGTTCCAAGATGGCCGAATAGGAACAGCTCCAGTCCACAGCTCCAGCATGAGCGATACAGAAGATGGGTGATTTCTGCATTTCCGAGGGAGGTACCGGGTTCATCTCACTGGCGATTGTTGGAAAGTGGGTGCAGCCCATGGAGTGTGAGCTGAAGCAGGGTGGGGCATCACCTCACCCAGGAAGCACAAGGCATCAGGGAATTCCCTTTCCTAGCCAAGGGAAGCCATGACAGATGGTACCTGGAAAATGGGGACACTCCCATCCTAGTACTGCACTTTTCCAACAGTCTTAGCAAACAGCACACCAGGATATTATATTCTGCGCCTGTCTCGGAGGGTCCCACACCCATGGAGCCTCACTCACTGCTAGCACAGCAGTCTGAGATTGAACTGCAAGGTGGCAGCAAGGCTGGGGGAGGGGTGTCTGCCATTGCTGAGGCTTGAGTAGGTAAACAAAGCAGCCAGGAAGCTTGAACTGGGTTGAGCCCACTGTAGCTCAAGGAGGCCTGTCTGCATCTGTAGACCCCACCTCTGGGGGCAGGGCATAGCTGAACAAAAGGCAGCAGAAACTTCTGCAGACTTAAATGTCCCTGTCTGACAACTTTGAAGAGAGTAGTGGTTCTCCCAGCACGGAGTTTGAGAT
Source organism: Pan paniscus (assembly GCF_029289425.2). Classification (NCBI taxonomy): domain Eukaryota; kingdom Metazoa; phylum Chordata; class Mammalia; order Primates; family Hominidae; genus Pan; species Pan paniscus. The sequence continues at coordinate 31,291,047 of NC_073264.2, read as the reverse complement.
CTGAGAACGGACAGACTGCCTCCTCAAGTGAGTAGCCTAACTGGGAGAGTAGGGGCCGACTGACACCTCATACGGGGAGTGCCCCTCTGAGACGAAGCTTCCAGAGGAAGCATCAGGCAGCAACATTGCTGTTCTGCAATATTTACTATTCTGCAGCCTCCGCTGGTGATACCCAGGCAAACATGGTCTGTAGTGGACCTCCAGCAAACTCCAAAAGACCTGCAGCTGAGGGTCCTGACTGTTAGAAGGAAAACCAACAAATAGAAAGGACATCCACACCAAAACCCTATCTGTATAGCACCATCATCAAAGACCAAAGGTAGATAAAACCACAAAGATGGGGAGAAACCAGAGCAGAAAAGCTGAAAATTCTAAAAATCAGAGTGCCTCTTCTCCTCCAAAGGAACGCAGCTCCTTGCCAGCAACAGAACAAAGCTGGACGGAGAATGACTTTGACAAGTTGACAGAAGTAGGCTTCAGATGATCGGTAATAACAAACTTCTCCAAGCTAAAGGAGGATGTTTGAACCCATCACAAAGAAGCTAAAAACCTTGAAAAAAGATTCAAAGAATGGCTAACTGAATAAACAGTGCAGAGAAGACCTTAAATGACCTGATGGAGCTGAAAACCATGGCACGAGAACTATGTGATGCATGCACGAGCTTCAGGAGCGAATTTGATCAAGTGGAAGAAAGGGTATCAGTGATTAAAGATCAAATGAATGAAATGAAGCAAGAAGAGAATTTTATAGAAAAAAGAGTAAAAAGAAATGAACAAAGCCTCCAAGAAATATGGGACTACGTGAAAAGACCAAATCTATGTCTGATCGGTGTACCTGAAATTGATGGGGAGAATGGAACCAAGTTGGAAAACACTCTGCAGGATATTATCCAGGAGAACTTCCCCAACCTAGCAAGGCAGGCCAACATTCAAATTCAGGAAATACAGAGAACGCCATAAAGATACTCCTCAAGAAGAGCAACTCCAAGACACATAATTGTCAGATTCACCAAAGTTGAAATGAAGGAAAAAATGTTAAGGGCAGCCAGAGAGAAAGGTCAGGTTACCCACAAAGGGAAGCCCATCAGACTGACAGCAGATCCCTCAGCAGAAACTCTACAAGCCAGAAGTGAGTGGGGGCCAATATTCAACATTCTTAGGAAAAGAATTTTCAACCCAGAATTTCATATCCAGCCAAATTAATCTTCAGAAGTGAAGGAGAAATAAAATCCTTTACAGACAAGCAAATGCTGAGGGATTTTGTCACCACCAGGCCTGCCTTACAAGAGCTCCTGAAGGAAGCACTAAACAGGGAAGGGAAGAACTGGTACCAGCCACTGCAAAAACATGCCAAATTGTAAAGACCATTGATGCTAGGAAGAAACTGCATCAACTAATGAGCAAAATAACCAGCTAACATCATAATGACAGGATCAAATTCACACATAACAATATTAACCTTAAATGTAAATGGGCTAAATGCTCCAATTAAAAGACACAGACTGGCAAATTGGATAAAAAGTCAAGACCCATCAGTGTGCTCTATTCAGGAGACCCATCTCATGTGCAGAGACACACATAGGCTCAAAATAAAGGGATGGAGGAGTATTGACCAAGCAAACGGAAAACAAAGAAAAGCAGGGGTTGCAATCCTAGTCTCTGATAAAACAGACTTTAAACCAACAAAGATCAAAAGAGACAAAGAAGGCCATTGCATAATGGTAAAGGGATCAATTCAACAAGAAGAGCTAACTATCCTAAATATATATGCACCCAATACAGGAGCACCCAGATTCATAAAGCAAGTCCTTAGAGACCCACGAAGAGACTTAGACTCCCACACAATAAGAATGGGGGACTTCAACACCCCACTCTCAACATTAGACAGATCAACGAGACACAAAGTTAACAAGGATATTCAGGATTTGAACTCAGCTCTGCACCAAGCGGACCTAATAGACATCTACAGAACTCTCCACCCCAAATCAACAGAATATACATTCTTCTCAGCACCACATCACACTTATTCCAAAATTGACCACATGGTTGGAAGTAAAGCACTCCTCAGCAAATGTAAAAGAACAGAAATTATAACAAACTGTCTCTCAGACCACAGTGCAATCAAATTAGAACTCAGGATTAAGAAACTCACTCAAAACCTCTCAACTACACGGAAACTGAACAACCTGCTACTGAATGACTACTGGGTACATAACGAAATGAAGGCAGAAATAAAGATGTTCTTTGAAACCAATGAGAACAAAGACACAACATACCAGAATCTCTGGGACACATTTAAAGCAGCGTGTAGGGGGAAATTTATAGCACTAAATGCCCACAAGAGAAAGCAGGTAAGATGCATAATCGACACCCTAACATCACAATTAAAAGAACTAGGGAAGCAAGAGCAAACACACTCAAAAGCTAGCAGAAGGCAAGAAATAACTAACATCAGAGCAGAACTGAAGGAGATAGAGACACAAAAAATCCTTCAAAAAATCAATGAATCCAAGAGCTGGTTTTTTGAAACTATCAACAAAATTGATAGACTGCTAGCAAGATTAATAAAGGAGAAAAGAGAGAAGAATCAAATAGACACAATAAAAAATGATAAAGGGGATATCACCACCAATCCCACAGAAATACAAACTACCATGAGAGAATAATATAAACACTTCTATGCAAATAAACTAGAAAATCTAGAAGAAATGGATAAATTCCTGGACACATAAACCTCCCAAGACTAAACCAGGAAGAAGTTGAATCCCTGAATAGACCAATAACAGGCTCTGAAATTGAGGCAATAATTAATAGCATACCAACCAAAAAAAGTCCAGGACCGGACCGATTCACAGCTGAATTCTACCAGAGGTACAAAGAGGAGCTGGTACCATTCCTTCTGAAACTATTCCAATCAATAGAAAAAGAAGGACTCCTCCCTAACTCATTTTATGAGACCAGCATCATCCTGATACCAAATTTGGCAGAGATACAACAAAAAAAGAGAATTTTAGACCAATATCACTGATGAACATCGATGCAAAAATCCTCAATAAAATACTGACAAACCAAATCCAGTGGCACATCAAAAAGCTTATCCACCATGATCAAGTGGGCTTCATCCCTGGGACGCAAGGCTGGTTCAACATACACAAATCAATAAACGTAATCCATCATATAAACAGAACCAAAGACAAAAACCACTTGATTATCTCAATAGATGCAGAAAAGGCCATTGACAAAATTCAACAGTCCTTCATACTAAAAACTCTCAATAAACTAGGTATTGATGGGACATATCTCAAAATAAAAGGAGCTATTTATGAGAAACCGACAGCCAATATACTGAATGGGCAAAAACGGGAAGCGTTCCCTTTGAAAACTGGCACAAAACAGGAATGCCCTCTCTCACCGCTCCTATTCAACATAGTGTTGGAAATTCTGGCCAGAGCAATCAGGCAGGAGAAAGAAATAAAGGGTATAAAATTAGGAAAAGAAGAAGTCAAATTGTCCCTGTTTGCAGATGACATGATTGTGTATTTAGAAATCCCCATTGTCTCAGCCCCAAATCTCCTTAAGCTGATAAGCAACTTCAGCAAAGTCTCAGGATACAAAATCAATGTGCAAAAATCACAAACATTCCTATACACCAATAACGGATAAACAGAGAGCCAAATCATGAGTGAACTCCCGTTCACAATTGCTACAAAGAGAATAAAATACTTAGGAATACAACTTACAAGGGTTGTGAAGGACCTCTTCAAGGAGAACTACAAACCACTGCTCAACGAAATAAAAGAGGACAAAAACAAATGGAAGAACATTCCATGCTCATGGATAGGAAGAATCAATATCGTGAAAATGGCCACACTGCCCAAGGTAATTTATAGATTCAATACCATCCCATCAAGCTACCAATGACTTTCTTCACAGAATTGGAAAAAAACTAATTTAAAGTTTATATGGAACCAAAAAAGAGCCCACATTGCCAAGACAATCCTAAGCCAAAAGAACAAAGCTGAAGGCATCACACTACCTGACTTCAAACTACACTACAAGGCTACAGTAACCAAAACAGCATGGTACTGGTACCAAAACAGAGATATAGACCAATGGGACAGAACAGAGCCCTCAGAAATAATACCACACATCTACAACCATCTGATCTTTGACAAACCTGACAAAAACAAGAAATGGGGAAAGGATTCCCTATTTAATAAATGGTGCTGGGAAAACTGGCTAGCCATATGTAAAAAGCTGAAACTGGATCCCTTCCTTACACCTTATACAAAAATTAATTCAAGATGGATTAAAAGACTTAAATGTTAGACCTAAAACCATTAAAACTCTAGAAGAAAACCTAGGCAATACCATTCAGGACATAGGCATGGGCACAGACTTCATGACTAAAACACCAAAAGCAATGTCAACAAAAGCCAAAATTGACAAACAGGATCTAATTAAACTCAAGAGCTTCAGCACAGCAAAAGAAACTACCATCAGAGTGAACAGGCAGCCTACAGAATGGGAGAAGATTTTTGCAATCTACTCATCTGACAAAGGGCTAATATCCAGAATCTACAAAGAACTTAAACAAATGTACAAGATAAAAGCAAACAACCCCATCAAAAAGTGGGCAAAGGATATGAACAGACACTTCTCAAAAGAAGACATTTATGCAGCCAACAGACACATGAAAAAATGCTCATGATCACTGGCCATCAGAGAAATGCAAATCAAAACCATAATGAGATACCATCTCACACCAGTTAGAATGGCGATCATTAAGAAGTCAGGAAACAACAGGAGTTGGAGAGGATGTGGAGACATAGGAACACTTTTACACTGTTGGTTTGACTGTAAACTAGTTCAACCATTGTGGAAGACAATGTGGCAATTCCTCAAGGATCTAGAACTAGAAATACCATTTGACCCAGCCATCCCATTGCTGGGTATATACCCAAAGGATTATAAATCATGCTGCTATAAAGACACATGCACACGTATGTTTATTGCAGCACTATTCACAATAGCAAAGACTTGGAACCAATGCAAATGTCCATCAAATATAGACTGGATTAAGAAAATGTGGCACATATATACCATGGAATACTATGCAGCCATAATAAAGCATGAGTTCATGTCCTCTGTAAGGACATGGATGAAGCTGGAAACTATCATTTTCAGCAAACTATCGCAAGGACGGGAAACCAAACACTGAATGTTCTCACTCATAGGTGGAAATTGAACAATGAGAACACTTAGACACAGGGTGGGGAACATCACACCATGGGGCCTGTCGTGGGGTGGAGGTAGTGTGGAGGGATAGCATTAGGAGATATACCTAATGTAAATGACAAGTTAATGGGTGCAGCACACCTACATGGCACATGTATACATATGTAACAAACCTGCACGTTGTGCACATGTACCTTAGAACTTAAAGTATAATAATAAAAAATAAGAAAAAAATTACTATACGTAAACGTTTTGCACATAGGTCACTTCTGAGTCATTGTCTTGCATGAATGTTTCTGACTGATGAAACCATAGCCACATTTCCACAACCTAGCTACTAGACTCTCTAGGACATGTGGGAGTTTTTAAGATGAAATCAACCTTGAGAAAGTAGAATTTAGAGTGTGGCAAAATATAAAAATGCAAAGTGGTTGTTCAAAATGTATTTGACAGGCAAACATAAATGAGTGATGTCTCTCTCAGCCCAACTTTTAGCTGACAAAATCACTATATATTCTTCTACCATATTAAATTTACAAACCATAGCAACAATACTATGTTCCAACCTTGTATAATATAAATATCAGTTATAATTAAAACACGCTTACTGTTTTCCAAATTCTCTTCAGTTACTTTATGAAGCTTCAAGCCTGACATCTGGGTAATGTCCATTTCTCCTCTGATTTATTCACAATTTTTTCTGGATATTTTCTAACCTATGGAAAAATATAATAATTATTAGAAAAGGTAGGGCATGGGAAATGTTAATCTATAGACATTTACATGATCACCAAGAAAGAAAAAGCAGGTGTCTACAGGTGTTATGGTTGGAATGTTCCCTCAAAAACTTATGTTGAAATTTAATTGCCATTGTGACAGTATTAAGAGGTAGGACTTTTAAGAGGTAAGTATGTCATAAGGGCTCTGCCTTCATCAATAAATTAATACCATTATCCAAGGAGTGGGTTGGTTATGGGTTCCTCCTCAAGAATTCTCAGCCTACTCTTCATTCAAGAAACTCTGTGTTGTGAATTGACTCGGAGCCATGGCGTGGAGGCACAATCCTGGAGTCTGTTTTCTAGGCTTACTTGCTGCTGCTGTTGTTTGTTTATTTGTTTTTGTATTACTTATACAGATCAAGTGGGACCTTAATGGTTACACAACGTTTTCAGACCCAGGGACCCCCTAATCAATCAGCAAGGCAAAGTGTGTGTCAAACCACTTGGATTATCACAACGTGGTTAAGTGCTGCTAATGAGGCTCATATTAATGGCAGCATCTCCCACCTTTGTTTTCATCCTGTAGGGAATAGATACTGCACACTTTTCAAAGATGCTTGTATCTGTTTTTTATGGCTTTTAGAAATCATGTATTTTCCTTTTTCTGGACCCATATTTAAAGTATTGCTTCCATATACATTATATTTCATTTGTACTGCTTTCGTACCTTAAAATGCTTTCTCACATATATTCCTGCAGGTAGTTGCTAATATAACTTGGCAAAACATTGCTTTTCTTTTCCTTTGGTGGGTAAGCCTTTTCTTCCTGGGTTTAATTTTGCCCTAGCTTCTTGGAGCATTCTGGACTCTGACACTAGCTATGGGTCCAAGGCATTGCAAGGTGTCAGGAATGGGTTGTGAAGAAAGTTATACCACCTCCTGAGGTAACTGCCTCAGGCAACGTGCTTACATGGTTTTCAGGGAAGCAGGAACAACCGATTAAACACTGGAGAAAAAGCTATTTCTTCTACTAAGGGATGTTTAGTAAATTTGAGTGTTCAAAGTACTCTGAGTTTTCAGGGTTTTCCCATCTGTCTCAATTACAATTCCATGGAAGTGTCTTAACTTTCAGTAAGAGTCATGGTACCGTTAGAATTCATCTGACGTAATTGAGAAACCACAGCATTAGACTGTGCATTTAATTTTCAGTTTCATTAGTCCTGCAGAGAGGAGAGCTAATTTTAGGGTAATCATTTTATCGCCCTGGCTTTTTTACTACATTGAGCTGAGAATTTAAAATTTAAGGTGTTCTTTCCTTTCTTTCAAAGCTTAAGCACATTTAGAAGTAGCCAAGTCACCCTATAGCTCTTACGTGCTTCATGTCCATTGTACTTTTGTAAGCATAAACTCCCCTACTTCCTTGCCTTCTATAGTAACATTATTCCAGGTGACCAAGAGCACAGATGATAAATATAAGCAAGTGTTTCATTTTAGTATGCCATGGGTACCAGTGCTCTTTTCTCTAGAACGAATTGTATTCTCAGAGCTTTCAAATCCAACCTTCCAGATAATGAATCCCAGATACTCATTTCCTTGAAGGTTCCTTGCACTTTTAATACAAATTATTCTATTAAACAACCTTAGTTGCAAGGAAACACATTCATTCCACCCAGATTAAGCAGAATAGATATTTATTAAAGATACTAGATAGCATGTATACTCATTGATTGTGCTAGGGTAATAAACAGGGTAAGCTCACCAGAACAATACCCATAGTCTATTGCCAATTTCTGAATTGCTTCGAAAACAGTCCCAAGGGAGAAGCTACCTGTGACACTGCCACCTCCACAGCCACCAGAAAAAAAATGTGTGCTCTGCCAGAGCTTTTCCCTACTTGATCACTTCCAAATTGAAGACATAATGTAGGTGGAAATGATTATTGGAAACTGGTCCCTGCCTGTAATTCTGGGCACAAGAAAAGCTGGGAAATGCAGTTTTAAAATTGTATCTTGAGAAAACAGAATTTATCTTGTGGTAAATACAAAAATGCAGGTGGGTTTTCAAAAGATGTGCAGCCAAAAATGACAAATGTATACTACATATGGCTATTGTGTTTAAAATATTTCATAAAACTTGTGAAAATATTTTAATAATTATATCTGCCTTTATCTCATATATTTGTAACATAGAAATGGTTCTTAAATAAGTGGTATCATACTTTTAGCAAGGTAACCATAAGTATAATTTTACTAAGAAACATCTAGAGTCAAGATGTAATATTGTAAACAATATCCCTACAAGTACAGTCTACAGACATAATTGACATTTGATTATATCACTCTTATCTTTCAGACTTTATATTTGAAGGAAACTTCTAGGTGGCAACTGAATCAACAAATTCATCATTATTATTTTCAATCTGTTTGTATGAGTTATCAATTTAAGATGTACAGTTCTTCATTAAAATATAAATAGAGGATGTGTGTATTTTTTGAGCATGGCTTATTTGATCATATTTATAAGGAATTCAACATGACTGGAAAATCTACACATTCCACAGAGACTATATCTGTATGTGTGTGCACACACATATGCATATATATTTTTTAATATATATTGTTCATAAATGGAGAAAGCTGAACATAGCAGTCCTTTTATTCATTAGAACATAACAGGGCTGGGTGCAGTGGCTCACGCCTGTACTCCCAGCACTTTGGGAGGCCGAGGTGGGAGGATCACTTGAGGTCAGGAGTTCGAGACCAGCTTGGCCAATATGGCAAAAACCTGTCTCTACTAAAAATACAAAAACTAGTTGGGCATGATGGCACACACCTGTAATCCCAGCTACTCGGTAGGCTGAGGCAGGAAAATTGCTTGAACCTGGGAGGCAGAGGTTGCAGTGAGCCGAGATTGCACCACTGCACTCCAGCTTGGGCAACAGAGTGAGACTCCATCTCAAAAAAAAAAAAAGTTTTTTTGACATTATTATTATGTCAAATAATTAATGTCAAAAAAACTTTATAAGAAACCTTAAGGGCTGGGCGCGGTGGTTCATACCTGTAATCCCAGCACTTTGGGAGGCTGAAGCAGGCGGATCACGAGGTCAGGAGATCAAGACCATCCTGGCTAACACGGTGAAACCTGTCTCTACTAAAAGTAGAAAAAAATTAGCCGGGCGTGGTGGCAGGAGCCTGTAGTCCCAGCTACTCAGGAGGCTGAGACAGGAGAATGGCATGAACCCGGGAGGCGGACCTTGCAGTGAGCCGAGATGGCGCCACTGCATTCCAGCCTGGGCAATAGAGCGAGACTCTGTCTCAAAAAATTAAATAAACAAATAAACAAACCTTAAGATTTAATTTAGAAAAGAATTTCCTTAAGGTTCAGGACTGGATCCTCTTTTCTTTCTTCTTCAGAACTATGTAGCTAATCAAATGTGTTAAAAGCATAAGTTCAACATACTCAGATTCTAATACTTCCCTTCCAACCTTTGTCTTCTTGTGCTTGTTACCTCAGTAAATTGCACCACCACCACCACCATCACTTATAAAACCAAAAACCTACTGAAGCAGATGCTGTCAGCACTCCCACTCCCTATATTCTCTTGGGTTTCACCATTTCTATGTATACCATCTGTATTAGTCTATTTTCACACTGCTATAAAGAACTACCCAAGACTGGGTGATTTACAAAGAAAAGAGGTTTAATTGACTCACAATTCTCCATGGTTTGGAAGGCCTCAGGAAACTAACAACCATGGCAGAAGGGGAAGGGGAAGCAAAGGCAAGTCTTACATGGTAGCAGGACGGTGGTGGGAGTGGGGAGGGGACTGCCAAACACTTTTAAACCATCAGATCTTGTGAAAACTCACTGTCAATAGAACAGCATGGGGGAAACTGCCCCCATGAACCAATCACCTCCCACCAGGTCCCTCCCTCAGCGCCTGGGGATTACAATTTGAGATGAGATTTTTGTGGCGACACAGAGCCAAACCATATCACCATCCAACTTCCAAGTGTCAATATCTGCATCTCTTCCCTGTGGGCTTTCTCTCAACATTAGAGGCTACTCTGCCTCAACGCAAAGCATGCTGAATTTGCCTAAGAAGTAATGCCAGAATTAACATCCAGTTGGGAGCAGCCCTCAATTAATAAATGATAAGAGTTAATGTAAAAACACCACAGTTCCTTCATCCCTATGGTGGAATAAATCTCAGAAGCATGTTTTTTCCAGATTAAATTCTAGTCACCCACAATGATAACTTGTTTGATAATTGTGAAAATTGCAAAATATGGTCATAGTTCTCTCCATGTTAGTATGCATGTTCCTTTGTAAGGTGAGACTGCTGTCCCTTCTGACAAAAAGTAGAGTACTCCATCTCTATTTATTTAGAGTGTTTATTACTTAGAGTGTTTATTGTTTTGTATAATTTCTTAGTTACTGCTCTAGGTAATACAATATGCACATAGAAGTTATCATAATCTACTGTAATTGACATTTTAACAGTTTAAGAGATGTGTAGAATACTCAGTTTCATTTAGGATCTTTTACCCTCCCTTCCTGCTTTTAAAATATAGTTGTCTTAAGTATTTCCTTTATATACATCAAGTGCTACATCAGATAGTATTATAGTTTTTGTCTCAACCATAAGATATGATTTAAGAAACTTATGAGAAGTAATATAGTCTATTATATTGACCCTTATTTTTATACATTCTTTCTTTTTGGAAGTTCTTTCTTTTCTGAGGTTTTGAGTCTTCTTCTGTTACAATTTCCTTTCTCTTTAGAGAACTCCTTTTGCCCACCCTTCAAGGGCAGATTCCTTGGAAATGAATTCTATTAGTTTTATTTTTTCTGAGAATGTCCCTATTCCCTCTTCATTACTGAATGATATTTTCACCAGATAAGAATTCTCAATTGACCACTATTTTCTTTCAGTTATTTTAAAATGTGCTGCTTCTTTCTGGCCTCTGAGGTTTCTGATGAAAAATCTATTGTTGTTTGAATTGTTTTTCCCCTATCATTGATTCCCTCTGGTTACTTTCTTTTCCTTTACATTTCAGAAGTTTAATTATAACATATCTTGGTACGAAATTTTTGAGGTTTATTCTATTTCGGTTTCACATCTGTGGGATAAGCTTCTTAAATCTGTAGGTTTATGTGTTTTACCAAGTTTGGGAGATTTTCAGCCATTTTTTCTTTGAATACTGTATTGGTCTCATTTTTCTCTTCCCTTTTTCCAACTCTAGTGAAACAAACAGTAGCTCTTAATATTGTACCATTAGCCTGAAACTTTGTTCAGTTTTGAAAGTATATTTTCCTTTGTTTTTCAGATTGTATAAATTCTATTGATCTGTCCTCAATTTACTGATTCTATGTTTGGTTGTTTCCACTCTACTATTGGGCCCATAAAGTTAGTTATTTTTTCTGTTATTTTGTTTTTCAGTTCTATAATCTCCATTTGGTTGTTTTTTTAACAGAACTTTTATTTATTTTCTGATTTTCTATTTTTTCATTTATCCCAAAAAAATTTTTAATGGCTTATTGAGACTTTTTATAATGTTTGCTTTAAAATTCTTGTCAATTAATTCCAACGTCTGATTCTTCTCCATTTTGGAATCCATTGGCTGTTTTTTCTCACTCATGTTGTGATTTTCCTGGCTCCTGGTATGACAAGTGATTTTTCTATTGTTTCCTGGATATTTTGGACACTATATTATGAGACTCTGGACCCTTTTACTATCCTTTTGTTTAGAGGGCAATCCCCCAGTGAGCTGTAGCCTGAGGGCTGGGTGGGTGTTTATGCTCAGCTTCTTGCTGGGTTCCACTGACACCAACCACACAGAATTGGAGCACTGACTTACACTGTCTCACCTGTCAAGCTAGAATCCTATATCTAGTGAAAATACTCGTTGGGAATTAAGGTAAAATTAAAACAGTCTCAGGTGAAAGAAGACTAAGATAATTCAAATGTAGCTAGCAAAACTTCTCTAGAAGAATTGCAGAAGAAAGTTCTTCTGGTGGCACTTTTGGAAATAGAAGTGAAGGACACAGCCAGTCTTGCTAAGAGATTGGTTATGTTGAAAGAGTAAGTAAACTGAGCAAATAAGTAAAAATATTGAGAGTGATGGGAACCAAGTTTCTCATGTTGAAAAATATGTTAACAAACTCAGAAATTTGTTGCATGTATTAATAACTTGTTGCTTTTTATTAATGAATAGTATTACATGGTACAGATTTACCAGAGTCTGTTTAACTGTCCACCTATTGAAGGAAATTAGAATTGTTTTTAATTTGGGTCTATTAAAATAAAGTTGCTATGGACATTCATGTATGTTTTCATTTCTGGGGGATAAGTGTCCAGGCAGAAGTTTGCTGGGTTGAATGGTAAATATGTATTTAGTTTTTTTAAAGATACTACCAAAATATTTTCCAGAGTGAATGTGGCATTTTACATTTCCACCATCCTTGCTAGCATTTAATATTGTCACTACTTTTTTGTTATAGCCATTCTGATCGTTGTGTAGTGATAACTCATTCTGTTCTTTATTTGCATGTTCTAATGGCTAGTGATGTTGAAACATCTTTCACGTGTTCCTTTGCCACCTATTTATTCATTTTATGAGATATCTTTTCATGTCTGGTTGCCCATTTCCTTATTGGATTGGTTCTTTACTGTTAAATTTAAGATTTTTTTTTTCTAAAAAGAAAATTGTGTTCTATATTTGTGTCCTTTATCAGAGATGTGGTTTGTCAATGTTTTTTCCCAGGCTATAATTTGTCTTTCCATCCTTGTTTAACAAGGTATTTTCCTTAATAACACTTTTAATTTTATGAGGTTGTATTTACTGTTATGAATCATGCTTTTGGTGTCATGTCTAAGAATGTTATTAAATTATAGATTTAATGTCCTTAGTAGTTATAGGGCTATTCAGTTACATAGTTTATATTGGGTAAGTTGTGGTATATGTGCTTTTCAAAAAATTGCTCCTTTTCATCTGAGTTGTCAAATATATATTTATAGAGCTCTTTATGATGTCTTCTTATTATCATTTTGGCATCTTCAGGGTCTGTAGTGATATTCCTTGCTTCATTCCTGATATCAAAAATTTGTGTCTTTTCTCTTTTTCTTTGTCATCCTTGCGAGAGGTTTGTCAATTTTATTGAACTTTTAAAAGAGCCCATTTTTATTTCATTGATTTTCTCTACTTTTTATTTTCAACTTTACTTTCTGCTCTTTATTATTTCTTTCCTTCTGCTTGCTTTGGGTTTATTTTCCTCTTGTTTTTTGATGTGGAATCTTAGATTTTTGATTTGATATTTCTCTCTTCTCTAATATATGCCTTTAGTGCAATAAATTTCCCTCTCACCATTCCTTTAGCTGCATCCCACACATTTTTATATGTTATATTTTTATTTTCATTTGGTTCAATATATTTATTTCCCCAAGACTTCCTTTTGGGCTCATTGTTTATTTAAAAGTGTGCTGTTTTAGGCCAGGCATGGTGGCTCATGCCTGTAATTCCAGCACTTTATGAGGCAGAGGCAGGCAGATCACCTGAGGTCTGGAGTTCAAGACCAGTCTGGCTAACATGGTGAAACCCCATCTCTACTAAAAATACAAAAAATTAGCCTGATGTGGTGGTGTGCACCTGTAATCCCAGCTACTTGGGAGGCTGAGGTAGGAGAATCGCTTGAACCTGGGAGGCAGAGGTTGCAGTGAGCTGAGCTCACGCCATTGCACTCCAGCCTGGGCAACAAGAGCGAAACCTCGTCTCCCCCACCCCCCGCCCCCCCAAAAAAGTAGTGTATTGTTTAGCTTCCAAGTGTTTTTAGGTTTTCTTGTTACTGTTTTGTAATTAATTTACAGTTTGATTTAATCGTATCAGAGAATACACTGTATGAGTTTAATTCTTTTATGTTTGTTGACATTTGTTTTATGGCCCAAGACATGATATATCTTGGTAAATGCTTTATGAATATTTGAAAAGAATGTTTATTCTGCTGTTGTTGGATAAAGTTAGTGTTATATGAGTGTGAATTTGATGTTGTTGGTTGATGGTATTGATTTTTTTATATACTTGCTGATTTTCTGTCTAGTTATTCTATTAAGAGAGGGATATTGACATCTACAACTGTGTGAGTTTGTCTATTTCTTCTTTCGTGTCTTTCAGATTCTTTTCTTCTTTTTGTTCATTTATTTTGTAGTTCTGCTGTCTGGGACATATACAATTACGATTGCTATGTCTTCTTGGTGGGCTGACCCTTTCATTGGTTATTTAATATTCTCCGTTGTCCCTGGTAACTTTTTTCAGTCTGAAGTCGAATTTATCTAATATTAATATAAACATTCCTCTTTTCTTTTCATTAATGTTTGCATGGTATCTCTTTTTCTATTGCTTTACTTTCAATTTTCCTATATTTTTATATGTGAAATGCATTTCTTAGAGTTAACCTATATTAGTAATAATTTTAATCCACTCTGATAATCTCTGTCTTTTAATTAATATATTTAGACCATGTATATTTAATGTAATTATTAATATATTAGGGCTTAATGTCTACTATTTTATATTTTGTTTTCTGTTAATCCCCTCTGTTTTCCTTTTCTATTTTTTTCTGCTTTCTTATGTGTTATTTGAGCATTTTAAAAAGTAATTCTAATTTGCCTGTAATATACTTTATTGTATATTTGTATAGTTTTTTAATGGTTGCTTTAGATTTTATATTATACATACATAACTTATTATAGTATTCTGGTAACAAATTTTTATCCATTTGAATGAAGCGTAGAAACCTTTCCTCCCCTTAAGTCCCCTTGTCTCCCCTGTTGATAACAAAACTGCCTAAACTATTTTCTCTACATAGATTGAGAACCACATCATAACAAGAATGTTACAATTGTCTTTCAACCATCAAATCTTATTTTAAAAATTCAAGAGCAGAAAGTTTATTGTATTTGCCTATGTATTTACTTTTTCTATTGTTATTGCTTCCTTATTTATGTTCCAAGTTCCCTTCTTTTATTATTTTCTTTCTGTTTCAATAATTTCCTTTAGCTATTCTTTTAGGGTAGGTCATCTGGAGAACAAATTCTGTTTAGTTTTCTTCCAACTGAGAATGTCTTGATTTTTCCTTTATTCTTAAAGGATATTTTCACTGGATATAGAATTTTGGGTTGAGAGATTTTTTTTTCCTTCTACATTGAACAATATTGTGCAGCTTCCTTCTAGCCTTCATGGATTCTCATTAGAAACACACTTTCAGTGGAATTATTTTTCTTCTACAGGTGAGGTGTTATTTCTTTCTCACTCTTTTTAAGATATTTTCCTTTAGTTTTCAGAAGTTTGATTCTGATGTAACTTGGTACAGAATGTCTTTGGTTTATCCTGTTATGGTTTGTTCAACTACTTGAATTTGTAGGTTTATGTCTTTTGTCAAATTTTAGAAATTTTTAGCTATTATTTGTTTGAATATGCCCTCTTTCTTCTCTGTGGGATTCTAATATCATGAATGGCAAACCTTTTTATCATCTCAATGAAACCTTAAGCTCTGTCCATTTTTTTGTCTGTTTGTTTCAGTCTAGTTTTTCTCTTATTCAGACTGGTGACTTCCATTGTTCTATCTTCAAGTCCATAGATTCTTTTGTCTTTTTTAGTCTGTTGAGTCAATTTGGTGAGATTTTTACTGGATATTCAGTTATTATTTTTTCAGTTGTGAAATTTTCTTTTTTTTTTGCTAAAATTCCTTTTTTTGCTAAAGCTTTCTATTTCTTTTTGAGTCTATTTTTTATCTGTTTCAAACGTATTTCTAATTGTTTATTGAAGTCTTTTTATAATGTCTGAGTTAAATTAATTGTCGGATAATATCAACATCTTTGACATCTAGGTAGTGGTGTCTGTTGATTATCTTTTCTCATTCAAGTTAGGATTTCCTCGTTCTTGTTGTGACAGTACTTTTGATTGTGTTCTAGACATTTTTGATATTGTTTTAGGATAACTAGGGTTTTATTTGCATCTTTTGTTTTAGCAAGACTCCCTTGACACTGTGCCAGAAGAGTATGGCAGGTACCATCTTATTACTGCCAGGTTGTGGGGGAAGTCCAATTCCCCACTCAGTTTCCATTGCCATTTTAATAGGGAGGTGCAATTCATTGCTGGATGGGTATGGAATTTCAGGCTCCTCACTAGACCTCTGCTGACTTCACTTCAGTAGTAGGGGATGGAATGCCTTATTATGGCTGAGAGGGGTTGAAAGTCTGGGTTTACCAAGTGCTCTCTACTGATAGGAGATTGCTGATACCTGGCAGAACTCAAAGTCCAGACTGGCTAATAGTCTTTCAATGATACTGCTCCAGGGGCAGGGTGATGGGTATTGTATGTGTGTGCCTGGGGCAGGGAGGGTTTTCTGTTATTGAGGGGTGATGAAGGTTGAAGTATAGTCTTCCCTCTGGGGCTTTGGGTCACAGTTTTTTCCATGGTGTTAGGTTGAAGTTACTCTCTCAAAGTTTTTGCCTGTTTGGCTGCCCCTTCCTGTCCTAGAGAAATCAGAGAAAGCAGGATTTTCTTAGCACTCCTTTGTTTGCATCTGTTGGTGTTTCCAGGTTGCAGGGTTCTCCAGCACCCATCTAAGATATATGAGGCAAGAAGAAAACACAGGGAATACACTTCTATGTTATTCTCTGGGTGTCAAGATCTCTAGTCAGTCTTTCTTCTTCTCTTCACTTTTCAGAGTCCCCTGAATTTCTATTATGTCCAGAGTTTTTAGCTATACTTAGCAGGAGGAATGAGGAGAAATACATCTATTCCATGTTATCCAGAATTGGAAGCCCTGTAAATGCCCTTTTACATTTCAACTTTTGTATATATTTTACACCAATCATATAATATTAATTATGTATATATTAAGTTACAAATAAACATACAAACACATATATAGAAGGTATATGCTTAAATTTTTTTTTACTAATGGGGTGCAGAGCTAAATGCAGGTTGCAGAGCAGAGTTGTAAGCATTGCTGAGTCATTTCTGGGCCTAACTCTTCTACTAACTCACACAATTTGGGGCATTCATTTTTTTCACCTCTGAAATGAAGCATTTGCCAAGATAGTCTCTAAGACCACCACTTTTTCCTCTAAAAGCCTACAAATAATTATCAGTAGTATGCCTTCTAAAAGATATAAAATACCACATAAAATTGTTTCTATTTATGTTTTATTTAAAGCATATTTAAATCCTAACATGTATTAATTTCCTCAAGAGTAAAGTTCTATTCCATTTTTATTACAATCATCTAATCAAGATTGATCTCATACATGTAATTGTTAAAGAAAAACAGTAAAATTGATTTAAAAGGGTGTATTATCCTAATTTTCTATGATTTAAGTTCATGGTTGCACTACCTTATTAATTTAGTAGTTTTGGACATTTTTCAGTAATATATTCTCCTCACACGCTTTTCTCATGGAACCGAAATGGTAAAAATATCTGAAAGAGGCTATTTTATCTCAGGCTTAGTGGTCCAAGATCATAGACTGGTGTGTTTTGTGCTCTGTGTGCATATATATTCCTTCTACTCAAACACATCATATGCTACTACCTTTGCTAGGGTTGTGTATTCATTTGTTCTCATACTGCTATAAAGAAATACCTGAGACAGGGTAATTTATAAAGAAAAGAGGTTTAATTGGCTCACAGTTCTTCAGGTTGTACAGGAAGCAAGGCAGCATCTGCTTGGCTTCTGGGGAGGCCTTGGGAAACTTACAATCTTGGTGGAAGGTGAAGGGGGAGGTGGCACCTCCTATGGCCTGAGCAGGAGGAAGACAGAGAAAGGTGGGAGGTGCCACATACTTTTAAATAACAAGATCTCACAAGAACTCTATCATGAGACAGCACAAAGGGGATGGTGCTAAACCATTCATGAAGGATCCACCCCCATGATCCAATCACCTCCCACCAGGCTCTGCCTCCAACAATGGGAATGACAATAGAACATGAGATTTGGGTGGAAACACAGATCCAAACCATAACATTCCGCCTCTGGCCCCTCTCAAATCTCATGTCCTTCTCACACTGAAAAATACAATAATGGCTTCCCAACAATCCCCAAATTCTTAATTCAACATTAAATCAAAAGTCCAAAGTCTCATCTGAGACAAGGCTAATCCCTTCCACCTGTGAGCCTGTAAAATAAAAAACAAGTCAGTTACTCCCAAGATACAATGGGGGTACAAGCATTGGGTAAATATTCCCATTCCAAAAGGGAGAAATCAGCCAAAAGAAAGGGGCTACAGGCTCCACAGAAGTCTGAAACCCATCAGACAGTCATTAAATCTTAAAGCTCCAAAATAATCTCCTTTGACTCCATGTCTCACATCCAGAGCCCACTGGTTCAAGGGGTGGATTCCCAAGGCCTTGGGCAGCCCTGCTCCTGTGGCTTTTCAGGGGTCCCCCGACAGCTGCTTTTATGGGCTGGTGTTGACTGCTTGTGGCTTTTCCAGGGACATGGCGCAAGCTGTCAGTGGATCTACCATTCTGGGTTTTGGAGGATGGTGGCCCTCTTCTCACAGCTCCTCTAGGTAGTGCCCCAGTGGGAACTCTGTGTGGGGCCCTCAGCCCCACATTTCCCCTTGATACTGCCCAACTAGAGGTTCTCCATGAGGGAACCACCCCTGCAGCAGGCTTCTGCCTGGACAGTCATGCTTTTCCATACATCCCCTGAAATCTAGATGAAGGCTCCCTAGCCTCAACTCTTGCACTCTGCATATTTGCAGGTTAACACCATGTGGAAGCCACCAGGCTTATGGCTTGTACCCTCTGAAGCAGCAGCCCAAGCTGTACCTGGCCCCCTTTGACCTATGGCTGGAGCTGGAGTGGCTGGGACACAGTGAGCAGTGTCCCAAGTCTGTTCAAGATGGCAGGGCCCTGGGCCTGACCCACAAAACCTATTTCCCTCTTAGGCCTCTGGGCCTGTGATGGAGTAGGGGGAGGCCTTGAAGGTCTCTAAAATGCCTCAGAGGCCTTTTCCCCATTGTCTTTGCTATCAGCACTTGACTCCTTTCTACTTATGCAAATTTCTGCAGCCTGCTTGAATTCCTCCCTTGAAAATGGGCTTTTTTTTTTTTCCACATCACCAGGCTGCAAATTTTCCAAGCTTTTAGTTTCTGCTTCCCTTTTAAATATGTTTTGAGTTTTAGGTAATTTATTTGCTTATGCGTATTAGTATAAGTTGTTAGAAGCAGCCAGGATACATCTTGAATGCTTTGTTGCTTAGAAATTTCTTCCACCAGATACACTAAATCATCACTCTCAAATTCATAGTTCCACAGATCCCTAGGGCAGGGGCAGAATACAACCAAGCTCTTTGCTAAGGCCTAATGAAAGTGACCTTTACTCCAGTTCCCAATAAGTTCTTCACTTCCATCTGAGACCTCCTCAGCCTGGTCTTCACTGTCCATAACACTATCAGCATTTCGGTCAGAACAATTTAACAAGTTTCTAGGAAGTTCCAAACTTTTCCTCATTTTCCTGACTTCTGAGCTCTCCTCCACACTCTTCCAATCTCTGCCCATTACCCAGTTCCAAAGCTGCTTCCACATTTTCAAGTATCTTTATAGCAATGTCCCACTCCTCAGTACCAATTTTCTGTATTAGTCCATTCTCACACTGCTATAAAGAAATACCTAAGACTGGGTCATTTATAAAGAAAAGAAGTTTAATGGGCTTACAGTTCTGTGGGATGTACATCAGGCATGATGCTGGCATCTGCTTGGATTCTGCGGAGGCCTCAGGAAACAGATAATTATGGTAGAAGGCAAAGAAAAAGCCAGTACTTCACATGGCTGGAGCAGGAGGATGAGTTGGGGGAGGTGCACCATACTTTTAAACAATCAGCTCTTGTGAGAACTCGATCACAACTACCACCAAGGGGATGATGCTAAACCATTCATGAAAGATCCACCTCCATGATCCAATCACCTCCCGCCGGGCCCCACCTCCAACACTGGGTACTACAATTAAACATGTGATTTGCGTGGGAAGAGATCCAAACCATATCAGGCTGGCATAACAAAATGCCGAAGACCTGGTGGCTGCTATCATTTGAATGTGTCCCCCAAATTTCATGTGTTGGAAACTTAATGCTCAAATTTATGTGTTGATTGGAGGTAGGGCCTTGGGGAGGTAATTAGGATTAGATAAGGTCATTAAAGTGGGGGTCCTCATGATGGGATTGGTAGTTTTATAAAATGAGGAAGCAGGAACTGAGGTGAAACATGCTCTTGCCCTCTCACCACATAATGCCCTCTGTCATGTTATGAGTAGCAGGGAAGTCTTTACTAGTTTCCCACACCAAAATCTTGGACTTCCTAGCCTCCAGAAGTGTAAGAAATAAGTTTATTTTCTTTATAAATTGTCTAGTCTCATGTATTCAGTTATAACAACAGAAAATGGACAAAAACAGTGGCTTAAGCAACAAAAGTTTATTTTCTCACAATTCTGGAGGCTGGAAGTCCAAGATTAAGTGCTGGTAGGATCGGTTTCTGTGAGTCTTTCTCTTTGAATTGCAGATGGCCATCTTCTTGTCTTTGCACATGGTCCTCCTTCTGTGCACATCTTTCTGTATGCCCTAAAATCCTCTTATAAGGACACCAGTCAGACTGGATTAGAGCCCACAACTAATGGCTTCATTTTAACTTCATTACCCCTTCAAAGGCCCTATCTCCAAATGTAATCACATTCTGAGGTACTGGGGTTAGAGTTTCAACATATCAATTTTGCTAGGGATACAATTCAGTTCATAACATCCATATTCACCATTGTGACATTAAAAAAAATAAACTCTGTATTTTTGTTTGATTTTTTGTTTTTTGTTTTCTTTTTTTAGAGGCAGGGTCTCACTCTGTTGCCCACGCTAGAGAGCAGTGGCACAATCATAGCTAAATGTAACCTTGAACTTTCATAGCAGCTAAGATTATTTGGGAGTTTGAGGTGGGAGGATTACTTGAGCATAGGAGTTCAAGACAACAGGTGCATGCCACCACACCCAATTAATTTTTTATTTTTTTGTAGAGAAAGGATATTGCTGTGTTGCCCAGGTTGGTCTGGAACTCCTAGCCTCAAGCAATCTTTTCACCTTGACTTCCTAAAGTGCTGGGATTACAGGTATGAGCCACCTTGCCCAGCTAAATTCTGTATTTTTGAGATTAGGCTAAGAAGGCTATTTTATAATGCCTATAGGTTTAGTTTGACTAATACAGTACAGGTGTATGAGTGTGTGTGTGTTAGACATTCGTTCGAAAGAAGCTAGTCTTCCCCAGATTGTTTCAAAGCTGTGGGCTGCTAAAGTGTTCCACAGATAGCAATTTAACTACTTAAGTACATGGTTTGTTAGATATCAGACAGACATAATCTGAAGATGAACCAAGCAAATGCTATAGGCCAAATAGAATTGTGTTGTTTAATTACTTTTTAAACTATGTTAATTTAGGCAACTAAATTATTTTATCAATTTTATCATTACTCAATAGTCTATGACTTTGTAAGGTTAAAAAATAGATTTGATTGTTAAAATGGAAAGTTTTCATTTAACACAATTTTACTAGGCTTCACAAATCAGTTTTAAACATCCTTTTATTCCATCTGCTTTTGAACCATGTGCTGATGGTTTTTAAAGTACTATACTTTAGCATTAATTTGATTGGCACTTACATTTCCAGCCAATTAACAAAGGACTGGAAAAAATTATGGTTGGGAGGACTAGAAAAAAGTATGGTTGGGAGGAAAATTAAATGCAGTAAAGCTAATACCACTTTACAATTTCACTTGACAGTGATATTTCATCAAGTTAATTAATTTCTGTCATAATAAAATACAGTAAAAATATATACATATATATTCTATCACTTACTTTCTAGATATAGCATACATCACTGTTTTGATTTCTGACACCAGAACTGAACTGATGTTCTCTTGAGGTGTCAAATTTGATTTGAATATTCAATTTTTTTTTTTTTCTTGACAGAGTCTTGCTCTCTCACCCAGGCTGAATTGCAGTGGTGCGATCTCGGCTCACTGCAACATCTGCCTCCAGGATTCAAGCAATTCTCCTGTGTCAGCCTCCCAAGTAGTTGGGACTACAGGCGTGCACCACCATGCCTGGCTAATTTTTGTATTTTTAGTAGAGACGGGGTTTCACCATATTGGTCAGGCTGGTCTCGAACTCCTGAACTCAGGTGATACACCCACATTAGCCTCCCAAAGTGCTGGGATTACAGGTATGAGCCACTGCGCCTGGCCAGAATATTCAATTTTTAAAAATCTACAATGTCTTGATAATTAAAAAATAATTTTCTAGATTTTATATCATCTTAATGTGTTTCATAATTATGAATTCTTTGCAATTTCTTGCATCTGTAAATGACTGTATTTTAAGTCTTGAGACATAATCCTTGTTAGCACAGCCAATCCTTTCCACAATTCGTTAGTCTTAATTTATATTTTTTTCCTGCAACTGAATTTCTAAATCTTAGTTTCAGTTTATGATTATATTTTCTAACCAAGTAGCAGTGCCATTATTTGCAATTTTCTAAGTGTGCTAGCAAAAACCAAGAAAAAAGTAAATATTCAACCACAGGGAGTCACAAACCATATTCTAAAACACTCTGCAGCCTTCCCAAATGATGTTTTGGAAGAATATTTAATGACTTTGGAAAAATGCTTTGGTATATTACGTTTAAAAATCAGATTACAAAACAATATTTATAATATGAGTTCACACATACCTGTACGTAGAAAAAATAAAGGAGGTTAGTATTAATACTGAATTGGGAGATTACAGATAATTTTTACTTTTTAATTTAGACTTGAGTTTTCCATATTTTCTAAATTAACATGTATTAGTTTTACAATCAGAAAGAGAACAATACATGTCATTCCTCAAATAAAAACACCAGCCGAGGCGATTGATTTTTTGGAAGCTAGGCCATTAAGTAATGCTATCCATTTTGTGGAGGCATTTTAAGTTCCGGTCATTGACTCATGGAGTAAACAATTATTGAACTATTGTCAAATATCAGTACCTACTCTATGCCAGATATAATGCTTTGTTCTGGGGACACTTGAAGAGGGTTATGCAGAGATAATTACAAAATGGTTCTACCAGGTATAGGAGACAAGTAAAATCAATATTATAGGATAGGTGCTAGAGTAATAGCCCTAAGAAAGTCCTATACCCAGATTACGACAGGGGAGCTATTTCAAGCAAGTCATCCTGAGTCACACTAATCACAAGAATGCAACCTATCTTAACTTCATTAACTTAGTCTCACAAGTATATGTCTGTCTGATTTACAGTTGATTTGTGTGACCTGAGCTTTTGTATAGGGTGGATATAAAATAAACCTGCCATCTTAAAAAAAAGTTTGCAAGTTTTGAATCTTTAAACTGTAGTTGAAAGGTTTTATTTAAAAAGTACATTAATGAACATTAGCTATATTCTGGTGCTAAGGGATATAAAGGTAAGAGAAACAAGAATCTTGTCCTCAGGAAGCCCAGAGTCTAAATCAAATGTTTGTCTATATCTTATACAGTATGAATATCTGTGATAATTTCATCTAACATTTTTGCTAAAAATCAAACATTGAGAATTAAAAGCCACATTGTTTCCCTCTCTTGCTTTGGCTGTGAGGAAGCATAGAACTAAATGTTATATCAGTAATCATGCTCATTACAGATATTTGTGGTAGTTCTTTGTTTTGATAAAAATTTTCTATGCATAAAAATGGCTTTCTTGTTTTTGAGAAGAACACAGACGATAAATCATAAATGAAAGCCACATAAAATCTTTTGTTATTTAATTATATAGTAATTAGAATTCTATTTTAAAGCAAAGAAAACATGTTTGGTAAAAGAAAAAAAGTTAAATGCATCTTCCTCATTGACAATTTAAATTGTTTTGTTTCTTGAGGGCAGGCAGAATTTACTCAAATAAGTGGTTTTTATTTTTTATTTTTTTAGACAGTTTCGCTTTTGTCGCCCAGGCTGGAGTACAGTGGCAGGATCTCGGCCCACTGCAACTTCCGCTTCCCTGGTTCAAGAGATTCTTCTGCCTCAGCCTCCCAAGTAGCTGGGATTACAGGCGCTCACCACCATGCTCGGCTAAATTTTGTATTTATTTATTTATTTATTTATTTATTTATTTATTTATTTATTTTGAGACGGAGTCTTGCTCTGTCACCCAGGCTGGAGTGCAGTGGCACAATCTCGGCTCACTGCAAGCTCCGCCTCCTGGGTTTATGCCATTTTCCTCCCTCAGCCTCCTGAGTAGCTGGGACTACAGGCGCCTGCCACCACGCCCGGCTAATTTTTTTGTATTTTTAGTAGAGACGGGGTTTCGCCGTGTTAGCCAGGATGGTCTCGATCTCCTGACCTCGTGATCCACCCACCTCAGCCTCCCAAAGTGCTGGGAAATTTGGCATTTTTAGTAGAGACAGGTTTTCACCATGTTGGCCAGGCTGGTCTTGAACTGGCCTCCCAAAGTGCTTGGATTACAGGTGTGAGCCATTGCGCCTGGCCAAATAAGTGATTTTTTAAAAGTCCAATTTGGAAGGTCAAATCTAGATGAACATGTATTGAAAGAAAAAATAAAGGAAGACCAAGACGTTCTGAGCATTGATAGAACTGCTGTTGCACAGACAAACCAACAAGCATTCAAATTCCATTATTGACACTTGTCGACTTTGACATTCAATCAGAGCAGCAAAGTGCAAAGGTTAGGGGCCTTAGAATGTTCTTCTTCATCTAAAAGAGTAAGAAAAGTACATAGTCCTTTTCTTGAATACACTGTGAAACAAATCTAAAATGTTATGCTTTTTTCAGTTTTTGAGGACTTCAGTTTTCCTGGATACTCTAGATAACTGACTGATTAAACAAAACAAAATGTATTTATAAAAATACATAATATTATATTAATATGGAAATACTTTATATAGTTAAAATATATATATAAAATATTTAACTCATGAAGTAAATATTCTATTTATAGATGTATGGAGCAGAGCTTTTTAGTTCAAATACATATGAGATCAAATAAGTAAATAATTAAATTTTTAAAAAGTAATGTAAGACAAAGAAGGTCAGTGTGCTTACAACATAAATAATTTTTAGGATTGTATGTTTGAGGATAAGAATTAGTAAAAAGAATGCAGATGATGATTAAATAAAATGTAATTTCAATTCCATGTAAATCATCTTATTTTAATTATGTAGACTTTTATCCTAGTGGAATATGTATATTATAGTAATAAGTGAATTTTAGAAATAATGCCATTTAAAATTTTTCTAAGCCAAGAAAAGCAAATTATTTTTTCTTAAGCCATTAAAAACTATTTTCCCCTGGTTATGTCACCAAGAAATAAATCTTCCAGATTCTTTCCCTTAAATATTTCTATTTTCCAAATCAAGCAACAGAAACCACACACAAGAAATTTCAGCTCAAAAATATTTTTTCCAGGAAGAAACCCAAAAAGTAACTTTGAATTAATTGTACCTCCTTTATTCTGTTTTATTAACTTTTCAAAATTTAGTCATTGATTTTAGTAAAACATACTGAATGAAAAATGTAAAGTCTCATAAAATGACATGTATTAAAGAGAGTAAACTAGCTTATAGAATAATATCAACAAATGGGATATGTTGATATTCATACTAGAAGATGTTTAGCTATGACACTCATCCAGTGAGAATGGAGGAAAGTTTGTATTTCTGGAACCAATGGGCCTTGAAAATAGGATTAGAAAAATTGCATCTTTATAAAAAACAAATGTGCTGCTGTTAATGGCTTCTGAATTTGAATGTTGGATTGACTTAGTAAAAGCCAATGTGCACAATTAGAGTTGGCAACTCTAAGCAATATAGCCTTCTGAGTATATTGAAGTTGAAGGAAAAAGTGTTAGACTGGTGATTTCATTCTGTTTTCTACAGGGAACCTGAGCAAATTTTATGATACCTTGGAGTCAGCAGATGTTAGTTCTTATGAGAATAGCAGAGTTTTTACTGTCTAGAATGGAATGATATTTAGGAAATCAAGTCTTACCAAAAAACATAACATAAAAATGTAAATGCAGGTAGGTATTTTGGATATACATAAAAAGCATATGGTTAAAATCATCAACGTTTTGGACAAAAAATTTTGAAGTTTACTCATGCTTTTAAAAGTTAGAGAAATATAGCTTGAAGAAACCATTAGCAGCACTTCTTTTTAAAACTTCTTTTAATAAAGATGTAATTCTTTTAATCCTATTTTCAAGGCCCATTGGTTCCACGGATTCGAACTTTTCCTTCATTCTCCCTTCTTGTAAAAACTTAAACACTGGTAGCTGGATTTATTCTTTCAGTCTGTTGATGAACATAAGCAGATAAAAATGTCCTCCAATAGTGAAGACAACCAAAATAGTTCAATTTTGGTTGAAATTCAGAAAAAACAAATATCTGTAATGTTCTCCTCCAATTTGAAGTTAGAAGAGCAAGTAATATAACAACATTTATTTTAGTTAACTCATGCCTGCTTTTAGGAACTACTTTTAATTCATAATTGTTCACGAACCATTTGTTTAAATAATCTGATTTAGAATGTTGCTGATTATTGATGCTAAACTCACTGGTCTACATTTTGAAATCTTTTTGAAAATCAAGACATTTGTTTCTCTCCAAGAATACTTTAAGATATTTGCAATACATCCATCAGTACAGTCTTGTGATTATTTGAATGCTCATCCCCTATTTAGATAATGCGTGACCATCTTTTCACTTATTTTGAGCTTCAATTTTCTTTTAACCATTTTTTTACATCCTTTTATCTTGCTAGAGAAACCAAGCAAAATGGAGTTAGGCTTGTTTTCTCTGTTGTTTTAACATTATAGTAAGTAATGTGGCTGGCAGGAATGATGTTTGGACTAATATAGTTGATAATAGCTAGTATTTTGGGGTGATTAATAGCTAGTATTTGTGGCAGGCACTGTGTTATGTGCTTTTATATACACTAAATCATTTAATGTTCACAACTCTTGAGTAGTGTAATTTTTTACTTTACCAGTGAGGTGACTGTGGCTCCAGCCACAGTTAGTGGAGATGGTCAGGTGAGAAACCAGCCATCTCTCCTCTGAGCCACAACATTAATAAGTGGCAGATTTAGCATCAAAATTAGATCAGCCTTTTCCCCAGAGCTCATTCACATCCTACCACACTAAAGAATTTCAGATTTGTTAGCAATAGGAACTTTTATTTTCAAACAAATTTGTGGGACCCTGGTATATTAACAAATGAAAGAAGAGCTGCTTGGTTGAAAGTGAGGCAGGATGTCTAACTGTACCCATTAGGGCCTAGAGAGAACCCTAAGTCCTTCATAAGAAGTAGTTCATAAGCCCTTGTTCTATAACATAACATAAAATTCCCCAAGAGCACCGTTCATATATAACATAGAACTATTAAAGCTAATTGATTGTTTTTAGCTTATAATAATTTCTATTTACTCTTGTTCATCTACCTATCTCTATTTTTGTTCATTTTCTTGGCCTGTTTGTACTCATCCAAAACTTGAGGTGTAGTCACACTGGTTTCTGCATTTATTCCTCACCTGGATCATTTATGATTTTATAGTTGAAAGCTTTTCTTCAAGGGCCTCCTGTCCTTTCAGGGTCTCTGACTCTAGGATCATACCTAGAAATTTGGTTTCTTTCTTTCTTTCTTTTTTTGGTTTTTTGAGATGGAGTCTTGCTCTGTTGCCCAGGCTAGGGCGTTGTCTTGGCTCACTGCAAACTCCGCCTCCTGGGTTCAAGTAATTCTCCTGCCTCAGCCTCCCAAGTAGCTGGGATTACTGGTGCCTGACACCACGCCCGGCTAATTTTTTGTATTTTTATTAGAGTCAGGGTTTCACCATGTTGGCCAGGCTGGTCTCAAACTCCTGACTTTGTGATCCACCTGCCTCCGCCTCCCAAAGTGCTAGGATTATAGGCATGAGCCACTGCGCCCGGCCGAAATTTGGTTTCTTAAAGAACAAATTAGTTTTTCTTCTTGGTGAAAAATTAGGTTAACAAGTTTACCTTCTTTCCTTTTATTGTCCATGAAATCATCAGCAAGATAAGGCAGCATTTTGTCACAAAATCAGGTTTTAGCAGAAGATTTTTTGGCAGGTGTCTGTGGTTGATGTCTCCATTTGGGTCTTATTTTTCTTTTGTGCCATTATCCTTATTTAGCCTGGTCTGATGAACAATTATAGATGAACATTCTAAAGCAAGTAAACAACAATAAATTTTTAAATCATATAGTCATCCATCTATCCATCTTTATCTTCATGCACATAACATCCAGTGCTCAATAATATATAAAGGAAGGATATACTGGAACCATAATTTCTCCCTCAAATCTCTCATTTCCACATTGGTATATAATTTCTGTAATCCTTAATTTCTTAAGCTGGCAAATGTTTGGACTAGGGCATATGATCCTTTCAGCCACAGATTTGCACTTTTTTTTTTCTCACTTTCCTTTCTCTGCTGTCCATTTAATTTGGACAAAGCATATAGTGAGTGAGGCTGAGTGCCACTCAAATCAGGTTATTCTCAGCCCTTTTTCTGATTTTTGTGAATTATTGTATATTTCCAAAATGACTTGAACATACAACTATCTTTTGAAGACAACCTGACAAGATTAACATTCATCGTTGGAAATTGTTGGAAGTACCTCCACATACCTCTGCATACCCTTGCAGGTCCACATCACTTTTATGTGGGCATGAAACTTTTTTTTTTCTTTCTTTTTTTTTTTTTTTAATTTGAGATGGAGTCTTAACACTGTTGCCCGGGCTGGAGTGCAATGGCGTGATCTCAGCTCACTGCAACCTCCGCCTCCTGGGTTCAAGCAATTCTCCTGCCTCAGCCTGCCAAGTAGCTGGGATTACAGGTGCCCGCCACCATGCCCGGCTAATTTTTTGTATTTTTAGTAGAGACGGGGTTTCACTATGTTGGCCAGGCTGGTCTTGAACTCCTGACCTCGTGATCTGCCCACCTCAGCCTCCCAAAGTGCTGGGATTACAGGCGTGAGCCTAGGCCTAGGGCATGAAACTTTCTTACCCTTGCAGGTCCACATCACTTTTATGGGGAGTCTTCATTAGGGCGTGAAACTTTCTTTCCAAAGTGGTGCTCCCAGTCACTGCTAGAAGTCCCTTATTCTTGTCTTGTTAGCCAGGATTAAAATAATGAAAGCCCATTTCATGAATATAATTAATATAAGCTACTATTCAATTTCTATATCCTCTTTTCTTTTCCAAGATTAAAACACCCAGAAGAGATTAAAACCAGATTTTCCCAAATCCTTCAAGTTTTCTATGTTCAATTTCAAAGTTGCCAGAGATATACAACAGGTTTATTATAGGTATTATCTGTTTATTCATTCCCTTGTCATTCAGCAAAAGTGAGCAGCAGTTGGAAAACTGTTAGATTTCAGGTGCCTACAATAGAAATTGCAATAACCAACTCCATGGGAATTTTCTGTTTGCGATGGGGAGGTCCAGTAGATACATGATTTTTTTCTTCTTGTTTTTCTTTATTCACTCTTTTGCATTCAGTAATATTTCACCTTCTTAAAAGTAATGTTAATTCTCTAGGGCATCTTTAGAATTCCTTCTCCTGTTTCCTTATCAATTATTTCCAACACCCTACATAAATCTTTCATACTATTGATAAATCATAGTCTAACAAGAAGTTATTCATACTTTTTTAAAAAT
The DNA here is from genome assembly GCF_029289425.2 of Pan paniscus. Taxonomy (NCBI): domain Eukaryota; kingdom Metazoa; phylum Chordata; class Mammalia; order Primates; family Hominidae; genus Pan; species Pan paniscus. The sequence continues at coordinate 31,261,316 of NC_073264.2, read as the reverse complement.
TCCTCTAAGTCTCATAACTGATAAGTACCTTAAGCTCTTTCTCTCTAGAGCTCTCATCTAATCTCACATTTAAATGCCTTCTGCACACTGAGAAGATTTCTAAATGTATTTCTGACCCTCTTCTCTTTTCTGGATGCTGGACCCATATATCCAGCTCTAGATGTTATTTCTAAGTTGAATATCTAGCAGCATATCAAACTCAACATGGTCAAAGTAGAAATCTTATTTCTCCCTGAACTTGCTCACTCTCTATCTTCTGTGTCAATTATTGGCACCACCATCAGTCCAACTGCTCAGAAACTTGGGAGTCTTTTGTGACACCCTTGTTCTCTCACTCCTTGTAAATCTCTGACTCATTCAGCAAGAACTTCCGCCAACATAGAGCCTGCAGTTTCCCATTTCTTAGCATCTCTTCTACAACCATAGGAGTCTAACCCGTGTTTCTAGACTCAAAAACAGCAATAGTCTCCTACCGAGTGTCTCCACTTTTACTCTTTTCTCTTATATTCCACACAAAATCCAGAGTAATCTTTTAAAACATGCTAATTAATCTTATTATTCCCTGTTTTAAAACCTTCCAATGGGTTGGTAGTGCACTGAGAATTAAAATAAAAACACTTTACCATGGCTTTCAAGACTCCTGGTAACCTGGTTTCTATTAGCTCTCTGACCTCATCTCACGCACTTGCCCCTCTTTTCCTATGCCTTGAAAATGTTAAATATATTTCTGTGTTAGAGTCTTTGCACTCTCTGTTACCTATGCCTACAATGTTATTCCCCCAGTTCTTCTGAAGTCTACCCTTTCTATCATCCAGATTTTGGCTCAAATGTAAACTTCTCAGTGAAGTCTTCTCTCATTCCCAGTCCAGAGCAGTGCCCATTTCTTCATCCCTCCTCCCACAAGTCACTGTCTTCACCATTGGGTTTAAAAAATTCATTGCAATTATGAATATTAGAAATAATATCATTTGTGGTTTTACTCCATCCCCCCTCCCCTTTTCACTGTGATCTTTTTAGGGCAAGGACCACCTGTCTTCACAGCTGTGCAACTGGTGCCAGTACAGTGCCTGGAACAGAGAAGTCCTCAACATGCAGTTGTGATATCTATGAAACATGAATGTCTTCAGCGCTCTTGAATCTCAAGTGAAACTAGCTTTTTGTAAGTCTCTTGTAAACTGACCAGCAAGCTTTTTTTTTTGATAATAGAAAACTGTGGAATATTAACTTTATTCTGATTTCAAAGAAAATGAAGTATAGTTTCGGACATTTAAAAGAAAAAAATCTCCTTCAGAATTTAGAAAGGCATTTCATCAAGAAAAATTCCACCATTTTCCTAGATTAGCTGAGTCTAGAACATTAGGAAAATTACCTACCTGTATCAGGGATGAAGCGGACCACCTCATAAGTAACTATGCAGGGAAAATGTAAACACAGGTAGACCTTATCAAACCATCACATTCAGAGAATAAATTCAAGTCTCTTCAATGCAGTTGTGCAGCCTTGCAGTGTTTGGGGCTCCATTACTGACCCTGGGAACACGGTTCTAAAGGAAGCTACCTTGCAATATCTTGGGCCACAACCAGAAGTTAAGACAATAAATAAATAAATAAATAAATAAAACAGAACAAAATAAGCTATACAAAATACAAAATGTTTGTTTAGGTATGTTTGTGTGTACTTACGCAGGGGAAGGGGAAAGTCTAGGGAAGTGGCGAAGAGAGAGGCAGGGCTGACTACATTATCTGCGTGGCCCATTGCAAAATACAAATGTGAGACTCCTTGATTAAAAATTATGAAGAAGAACAAAACAGCGACAGTAGACTATTGTCCCAGAATATTAAGCCAAACACGGGTCTTATGAGCTGTGGCCTATACAACTGCACAGTCGCACACCCATGAAGCCCACCCTGGTTGGAGGGGAGAATTATAATTCATCTCCAACGAATGTAAAGCAATCCCCACCCTGCCAAAACAACAGTAAAAATAAACGGCGATCCAAATTAGGGCAGGTTGTGCCCAATCCTGATGGCTGTGCTTGTGATGACGGTGGCGGTGCTGAGGTGGACTTGGGGGCACTGCTCCTATATAACAGACTTTAGATTGATAGAGGAGAAGGAAAATAGTTTCTGAAGCTCCAAAGTAGAAACTTCAGGCGCAAAGAATAAGGTAAAGGAAAGGAGACCGCATCAGACCTCCCTCCTGCCCTTGGGCAGTCAATGCCTTTTCTTTCCAAAGCGACCCTCTCCTTAGATCACTGTGTATATCCGGTGCCTTAGGAGCTGGGGTGGAATACGTAGGGTTGGCTGTAAGGGCGCGTCAGAGCGACAAAAAGGGTAGAGACAAGTTTAAATCCCTTTCTGTGGAGTGGCTTCCTACCCTCTTTGGCAACAAACCCCAGGGCTCCCAGAGGGGCCTGGATGTAAGTGGGTTCCAGATGACCCATCCTCCCTTGACCCTCCGAAGGTAAGACCCAAGGGGAACCGCTGTGATCAGCATTCTTGAATTCCTCAAAAGTCACCTCACTTGTAGAAGTGCGTAGTCCTCTAGCATTTGGAAGAGGTGGCAGGGACCTTGGGGCCCGGGAAGTTCGCGACCCCAGGAAGCGGGTCTGAGGCGGTGCACCCCATCCACTCCGTCCGCAGTCGGGGCGGGGCAGCGGGACCCGAGAGGACGGGAATCCCTGTAGGGAGAGAAGGGCCGCGCCTGCCGAGGCGGCTCCGAGCCCCGCCACTCGGTTCTATCCCGGCTCGCGGAGGCTCAGGCCCCGGGAAATGCGGGCGGAGGGGGCGGCGACCGGGCACCCTGCGGCCACTGCGGCCGCTGCTCCTGCGACTCCCGCGCCCGCCGGGTGGTGGCTCCCCAGTGCCCGCCCCCAGCTCCCCTTCCCCGCCCCTCACGCCCCCTTCCCGCCCCCGCCCCCGCCCGGCGCTCGGGCCGCGCCGACCCGTCGCCCCGTCCTTCCGAGCGCGCCAGGCGGCAGATTCTTGGCGGCGGCGGCGCCTTCCCAGTGCCGGCGGCCCCGAGCCGGCTGCCGCGTTCCGGGCCGCAGAGTCCTCCCGCCTCGGCCATTTTCCCTCCTCCTCATCTCCTCCCCTTAGTCCCCTCCCCTCCCGATCCTCATCCCCTTGCCCTCCCCCAGCCCAGGGACTTTTCCGGAAAGTTTTTATTTTCCGTCTGGGCTCTCGGAGAAAGAAGCTCCTGGCTCAGCGGCTGCAAAACTTTTCTGCTGCCGCGCCGCCAGCCCCCGCCCTCCGCTGCCCGGCCCTGCGCCCCGCCGAGCGATGAGCGCCCCTCCGGTCCTGCGGCCGCCCAGTCCGCTGCTGCCCGTGGCGGCGGCAGCTGCCGCAGCGGCCGCCGCACTGGTCCCAGGGTCCGGGCCCGGGCCCGCGCCGTTCTTGGCTCCTGTCGCGGCCCCGGTCGGGGGCATCTCGTTCCATCTGCAGATCGGCCTGAGCCGTGAGCCGGTGCTGCTGCTGCAGGACTCGTCCGGGGACTACAGCCTGGCGCACGTCCGCGAGATGGCTTGCTCCATTGTCGACCAGAAGGTAAGTCGCCGCACCGCTGCCAGCCCGGCGCCTCCCCGCGGCGCAGGGGGCGCTGCCCGGCTGGCCCTCTCCGCGCCAACTTTTCGGCTCCCGGGGCTCGGCTGGCCGCCAGCCTCGCCGGCGCTCTGGAAGCGGCTGGCCCCGCCGCGGCTGGACGCCTGCAACCCGAGGCGCTGCGCTCGCTGTTGCTCATCCTCCTCTCGCCCCATCTTCCTCTATTCACCGATTTCTCTCCAGTCCGCCGCCTTCTCACCCATTTCCATCCTTCTCATGACATTTCCAGGTATCTTGCCCTTTCCTCGCCGCGCCCCTCCTTGTCCTTGAGACTTCCCGGTTTTCTTCCCCTCTCTCCCTTACGGACCCTGGACCAGCGCATTCCTGGTGCAGGAATCCTCCTTCCTGCACCAGAGTGCCCCTGGAATGACCTGGAGACAAGGAATTTCTCACCTGTCAGAAAAGCTTTTAAGAGAGTGTGATTGACTCGGCCAGTTGTCAAAACAACTGACCAGGAGTGCAGGTACCCAAGGCCTTGTCATCTTTTAGTTCCACCTCTGTATGAGCATGGAAACACATTTTCCAACGACAAAACCTGAAAGTTGCGACCTTCCTATTTTTCATTCCCGGGATGCTGATAGTAGGACGTTGAAGTGGTGGGGGTGATGTCCAGGAACACCCCGAGGCTGGCTGTGTCCTTAAGTTTGAGGCTGTGGGGCTCTGGACAGCGGCCACTGAAGGCAGGTTAGAAGGGTCATTATCCGGGGCCAGGCCGCCCCCAGAGGAGACTCAGCCCACCCACCACTGTTTACAGTTGCAGTTTGGATTTTCAGGTTGCCTCTGGAGCCATCCAGATGGATGTTGCATGGAAGGGGGTGATACAGACGTGAGGGAGAGGGGGCCATGGCGCCAGTCTTCTTAGTGTAAACAGCCAGCGTTTCAGGAGTGGAGACAGAGGTCTCTAAAGGTGCTGAATTTTTCAGCCCTAGAGGACTGGCTAGCACTCCTTTTGCTTTCTAATTATCACTTGAATAATCATGAATTGCTTTTTTAAAATTATTTGTAACGGAGTTTGCTAAACCTTAAGGGTTGTGAATTGCGGCACTGAGCACAGGAATGTTAAAAGCTCCAGGTGGAAAAAAATCACTGATCTAGAAAGTTGTGAAAGTTCTAGACTAAGGTAACAATGAGTGCCAGGAATTTATTTATGGAAATTTACTTTTATATTACGGGTAATGTCAACTGTTTGCAACTTCCAAGAAAATGACACGTTTTGTCTAATGCTGATGTAAGTCATATCATGCTCCTTTTCCACATCAGTATTGTGGAATGTCTATTGTGGGTCAGCAGGAGCACTCCTAGGCACTGTGAAAGCCTTGTACACAATCCTCTCCATTTGGATGCAGACCAGTTAATGAAACAGCAATGCTTCATAAGCACGTATACAATGTAAAACAAAATTTCTCAAAAAGCAAAGGTAATTCTGTACAATTTTAACTTTTCTAAATTCTAAAGCAAGTGAAGTAGTGTCAGAGAATATTCAAATTGGGTCAAAGTAATATTGATAGACTTTGTTTTGACCAGCTTGAATTCTCCCTCCACCCCGCCCCCCACTTCCTCATGGAGTTCAGAATGGAGAGACTGATGCCTGGTTCAAGAGGTTTGGTAGTGGGCTTTTAAATGGAGGGTGAATTCCAGGTGTCTCAGAAGCTACCAAGGGGCGTGTTACATGGAGAGAGTGAGACGAGAGCAGAGGGAGAGGGACAGCAAGCACCTATGGAATGCAGCAGGCCTGCAGGTGGTGGCCGGGCTATTTAAGGGAAGTACAGTTATGAAAAGGCCTTGAATTAAACTCAAATTGCTAGAAGCCTCAGTAATCTTTTCATAGCGACATCATACCAAGGACATCTGAAAGATGGATTTGCTGTATGGAGGTTTTAGAATGCCAAAAATGTTATGGCAGAAAGAGCACCGAAGTTCAGTCATGAGCTAGTTGGAACATGAGCCAAGACTTGGGGGAGAGACCGGGAGAAATACTGGAAAGGGAAAATCATCAGCCCTGATTGGTGACTGATTTATAAGGGGAATCCTTTCCTTTTGTATTTATTCTAGTAGTTTCTTCTCTCTCTCAAAGAAGTTTGAAAAGTTTGACTGTTTGGAATAGCTAAGGTAAAGATCTCACTTTTTTTTTAGGTTATAAAAAAGTTGGGGTTAGATTTACAGATGTGAACTTGAGGGTTATTTATATACAGAATTCTGTAAATAAATATATACTGGATAGTGTTTCTGGACAGAGGACTTTTTCAATTTCTCTGTCATTTGTCATCTCTTTCAGAATATATTATTATCCCAGCAGAAACAAAATTAAGAGAGCTGAAGGTCCATCACAGGATACAGGATCTCTGTGTGTTGTGACAGTAGGAATGGCAGAGTGTCAGTGTGGAGTTAAGGAAGTGGGAGGGAGTTCTTTTGTCTTCTATTTCAGTTTTTTTTTGGAAGTACCTTATGAGGACGTCAGCTATGAGGAAGGATGACAGGAGTTTGGGGATTGGATGTTTCAGGAGAGAGCAGAGGGTTTGAAATCATTTACGATTTACTATGTGGGCTGAAGTCGTGTGGAACTTACAGCAGAAGGTTCTCCTGAATCTTTCTGAGTCTTCCACATCTGTTGTTTTAAATGTCTTAAGAAGTTTTTCATTCACTTTGTTCAGGAGCTCTCTAAATACTAACATAGATCATACGAGCATTGGAAATATTAGCTGACAGTTTCAGTAACATCACAGGACATTTCCTTTGGGATGAGCAACTGAGGTGTACAAGGCTGCATAAGGTTCCCTGAGAAACTCACCTGTAAATTATTATTGTTATTATTTAGAATTTAGAGTATAGTTGTTCTCTAATGATGTAGCAGACACGATTGTACTTGAAACATTGTGATGGTAATTCAACAAAAAATACTTATTTTAAGATAACGTACCCTAAGTATATACTGACTTATATAAGTAAAGAATTATTTCTTTCATCTTCTAGTTTAGGTGAAAAATCTAGTCTTGCTTTTTTGTATGTAACAATGTATGGCTATATAATATGTTATTCTTTCTTTTTAGAAAGTATTGATCCAGGGTTTTATTTACATTATGTTTATTTATTTAGTTTGCAAGTGTGTGACGTTGAAGCCTGGTTGTATATAAAGATATGTATTCTGTTAGCGTACATGGTTATTGTTTTCAGGAGGGTAAAAAATAATAACAATCATTGACTTCACTTTGAAACACTGTTACTTTCTACTGTCAAAGAAACCTTGAATATGTAGACTGAGGAGGAATTGTTTTAAAGCAAGGAAAAAAAATTCCAGAGGAAGGGCTAGTTTGGTTTCATAGTACATCATCTACCTATCTACCACACACACAAACACACACACATACTTTTTCTTTTTTCTTTTTTTTTTTTTCCTCAAATGAGCTGTGTTACTCTTTAGGGATGCTTGATGCCATTAATATGATTGTTCATTTTGGCTATTACCTTATTAGAAAGGCAACTGATATTTTACTCTTAAATGTACTTAAATGGAGTAATAGCATTTATAAGACTCCTGGCATATAGTTTCACTTTTCAGAATCATCTTTTGGCTAAAGAAATTTAACAGTGAGATTTTAAGTAGATAGCTCACTAAAGAAGTAAGGTTAGTGCCTTGGTTTGAAAGTAGCATTACTTTGCTTGTAATTGTTTCACTTTAATTGTATTATACATTGTTTTCTTAATAGTTGTGGTGTCATTTTTCTCTTTATTACTAATTTTAGATACTCCACACATTCCACATAGATTGAGAAAGCCGAAAGTAATTAGGTGCTTGATCAATCCAACTCCCCTGGACCAACAAACTCCTTTTAAACTAATGATGGTCTTTGGGGCTTAGGTGTATATATTTTTATTCAAATTTTATAATTGGCTATATTATATGTCTACTGATTTCTGATTTAATGATGAAGTATAGAATTTGTCATTTTACTGTGTGTGTGTTTTTTTTTTTTTTTTTTTTGACAGAATCTCACTCTCTTGCCCAGGCTGGAGTGCAGTAGCACAATTACAGCTCACTGCAGTCTTGGCCTCCAGGCTTAAGTGATCCTCTCACCTCAGCCCCTTGAGTAGCTGGGTCGACAGGTATGGGTGACCATGCCTGGCTAATTTTTAAATTTTTCGTAGAGATGGTATTTTGCCATATTGCCCAGGCTGGTCTGGAACTCCTGGGATCAAGAGGCCCTCCTACCTCGGCCTCCCAAAGTGCTGGGATTTAAGGAATCCCACTGGGTGTGAGCCACTGGGCCTGGCCTATTAGGTGATTCTTAAGTAATATAATTTTAGTACTCTAATTTTATTTTTATTATTTTATTTTTTGAAACAAGGCCCAGACTACAAGTACAGTATACAATCATAGCTCACTGCAGCCTCAAAGTCTTGGCTAATGTGATCCTCCTGCCACAGCGTCCCAAGTGTTTGGGACTACAAGTGTGTGCCACCACATCTGACTAATTTTTATAATTTTTTTATACAGACAATGTCTCACTGTGTTGCCCAGGCTGTTATTGATTTCCTGGCCTCAAGCAATCCTCCCACCTCAGCCTTCCAAAGTGCTGGGATTGCAGGCATGAGCCACTGTGCCCTGCCTGTATTTTTAAAATTTAAATTTCTTTTCAAGTTTAATAATGTAACAGGATTATATTTTGGAACTGTATATTATGTATTACAGATGTGGAATATATATATAGTAGATTATGTTTAACTATTTTTTAAATATATTTCTAAGAGCTTCGTTATCCTTGTATAGCCTCCAGATGTGAAGTATTGTTTTATATTTTGTGTTATAGACTGCAAAAAATGAGGCCTCATCACATATCTCACAATCCCAAAGAGAAACTCTGCTTTATATTTTTCTTTTTTTCTTTACTTTTTCTTTTTTTTTTTTTTTTTTTGAGATGGAGTCTGGCTCTGTTGCCCAGGCTGGAGTGCAGTGGCGCAATCTCGGCTCACTGCAAACTCTGCCTCCTGGGTTCACAGCATTCTCCTGCCTCAGCCTTCCAAGTAGCTGGGACTACAGGCGCCTGCCACCATGCACGGCTTTTTTTTTGTATTTTTAGTAGAGATGGGGTTTCACCGTGTTATCCAGGATGGTCTCGATCTCCTGACCTCGTGATCCGCCCGCCTTGGCCTCCCAAGAGAAACTCTGCTTTATATTTTTCTATCAATTCACAGACTTATAAACCTTTTTAAAACAGGTATCTACTATTTGACAGTTTACACAAGAATATCCTGTGAGACTGTGAAGTTAAAACCATTAAGCCTTGTAGTCCATGGGCTGGGAAGAGTTGGATGATTGGCTCATTTGATAAATACATGAATTCATTTGGGCCTTTAGATTCAGAATTGAGATCAATCTGAAAGAGTAAAAGTACACTGTGTATGGTGGTGGTGGTGGTGGGGGTTACTGGAATAAGGTTTAAAAACTTGCCCCAGAAGACCATACTTCATGACTGTGCTGTTTATTTTCACCAGATTCCTATCATAGCTTTTATGGGAGATTTATAACTTTATTTTCTAATGATTATTACCTTTTTTTGTGAGATGATTGTATATAAGTCTTCACTAATTTATTCATGAATAACTGTTACTGACCTTACTAGAGAATGCAGAACATTTGTAAGTCAATGAATGTATATTTGTGACTTATCTAAGATTACTTTGAGATTTAAAGACAATACATGTAACATACATACTGCTTTGTAAATACATGCATAATAAATGCTGTTGTTTACTAAAGCTTAAAGCTCTATAGACTAGCATACTGTCTTATTAACAAAAGAAATTTATATTTATCTTATTCTTATATCAATATATAATTAAAATTATAATATTAAAAAAAGCAATATGGCTGTAAGGCCCAGGTGACATCTTTTTCCTGCCCTCTGTATCAGGGCAAATCTTAGAAGTAGTTATGTTTTGAAACAGTTTCTCAAATCTCAAACTCTCAGCATTCTTTAAGGACTAATCTAATTATTACTAAATGAAAGACACATTTGCTGATAAAAGTAAAGCATATTTTCATTGCTTTTTATTATTTTTGACAGAAAGATGATTTAACTCCTTTTCAATTACAAGTGCAATGTCAATGGTATTTCACTTCATTTTTTAAAAAGGAAATAAAATAGATAAAGGTGCAACATTTGGGAACACAATGATTCAAAATTCTGGTTCTCAAGACCAAAATTTAAAGCTTATTTGCAGATCATCGCTTGATACTTGAGAAGGAAGGTGCTTGGAAATGACGTAGGGAGATTGCAATTTGCTGTCATGCTAACATCTAGAGGTTGTTTGCTAAATTGTTCCATCTGATGATAGCTAATATAACATAATTGGTTGTGCATATGCAGAAATGTCATTTTGAGATGAGAAGGCAAATTTACTGGGAAACAATTGAGTTATCAGTTTGGCAAAACCAATCACAAGTCTTTTTTAGATATTCCCACTGCCTACCACTTATCTGTCATGGAAGTCCATGCCCCATTATAAAACCTTTAGAAAACCACAATCTTTAATTATTTATAAATCTTTTAAAGAAGAGTGTAATGGATAATTATATGAAACTTTGTGTGTGTGTGTGTGTGTGTGTGTGTGTGTGTGTGTGTGTATTAGACTGGAATCATTGAATAAGCTCTCAAACTATACCAAATAACTAGTATAATGATCAATATTGCAGGGCTGGACTCAAGAGTGTTAGAACTTGGTAGAATGCAGTCTTATAGGTGTTGATGGTAACATGAAGTTTCCTTCCTTGCTTTGTTTTTATATTTGTTTGCTTTGATTTATGTATCAGGGTAATCTTTGACCTCTGACCTTGCAACATCACCTTGTTTAAGGTGAAAAATCTAAACCCAAATGTGGCAATAGAGGTAAAAATATAGGGTGTTTTTTTAATAATAAAGGATACAACTCATCTTTTAATTTCCCCAGCATTACTTTAGAGTGATTTTGAAAATGAGATTTCAATTTCTTAAATCTTTTCTTGTTGTTGGAATATGTTGGAACAAAACAAGACAAGTGCTTCCTTCCTTCCTTCCTTGTTTCCTTCCTTCCTTTTCTTTTCTTCTCTCTTTTCTTTTCTTTCTCCCCTTCCTTCATTTTCTCTTTTCTTTTCTCCTTCCTTCCTTCCCTCCTTCCTTCCTACCTTCCTTCCTCTCTTTCTCTCTCTCTCTCTCTCTCAGGGTCTCACTTTTGTCACTCAGGCTGGAGTGCAGTGGCACCGTCTGAGCTCACTGCAGCCTCAACTTCCCAAGCTCAGGTGATTCTCCCACCTCAGCCTCCCGAGTAGCTGAGACTACAGATATGTGCCACCACGCCTGGATGATTTTCTGTATTTTTAGTAGAGACAGGGTTTTGCCATGTTGCCAGGATGGTCTTGAACTCCTGTGCTCAAGTGACCCACCTGCTTTGGCCTCCCAAAGTGCTAGGATTATAGTTATGAGCCACTGCGCTCAGCCTCATTTCCCTCTTTCTATTGATAGAATTTAGATACAAAGAAAATGGTGATTTTCCTTACAACTATTCAAAACATTTTTTAATCTATAAGAATATGAGATATTTCCCACAGGAATTCTTTTAATACTGTTAACCAAATATTTTTGTGCCATTAAAAACCAGTTGTGATAGCACCACTTGAAGTTATTTGGCAGCAGAGAAATTCACGTTGTTCTGTTTCTTACTTTTTCTGGTCTCATCTAGAAAAACAGATCATTAAATATACAGAGTGTTCAATTATATGGCCACTATGGCTGTTACGGAATATCATATAATTTAAATAGTTAAGAACTGGTACAAAAACAATGCATATTCAGACAAATTTCGGCTGTCTAAATCTACAGTTTCCTGTGTAGAAGTTTCTTCCAAAGTTATGAAAGGTTTTATTTGGCTTAAGCCAGACAATTGATATAGTAGCTTAGCAATGTTGGCAAACATGAAACTTAGATTTTAAAATATGCAATCACACAGGAATTTTGTTCAACTTATTTTGGTGAAAAGGAAAAAAATATACACCCTTCACTAGTTCATTGGCATCTATTCTGACTAAACCACTGATTTATGAGGAACTAGTGAATGTATTGCTTGTTTTTAGGCACAATTTCAGGAATTTCTGAATGCTTCTCTCCTTAATTGTCAGCAGCCACTTTTCCCCGCATATATTATAAAACAGTTGAAAAGTATTAATTTAGTAATGAAAATATGAATGAAAAGTATGAATGTGCATAATATATGGTGTTGTTGATAATTAGTTTGATTTTTTCCTACACTCAGTGTTCTTACAGTTAGGTGATTCTCTTAACCTGAGCAATTGCTCAGTGTAGGGTGAAAAGATTAAAGAGATTGCTTATTTGCAGTTATGTAAATATCCACAGTAATCATGAACATTTTTATTTTTCAGTTTGTTTGATTCCATAGCAATTCTGGTTAGGAGTGGCATGTTATACAGGCTTTTGCAAAAGTATTGACATTATTTCACACAATGTCTTGTACAGTCAGAGAGATTGGGGAGGAGAGGACTGAAGGGGCAGTTAAAAACTAGAAATAAAGAGTCAAGTGGTAAATTGAAAAGGCCAGAAAAGTGGAACATTAGATTAAAGGGTCACCACTTGTGTTACGGCAAGTATTTCAGCTACTGTGAGCAGGTGAACATTGAGATCTAATGGTTAGCACCATCTGAAAATATATTCAGAAGCTTCCTAATCAAATTGTACATATGGTACATATTTTTGGTGTCATTGGGGTCATAATAAGGGTTTTTCTTTTACATTTTTGTAAATTACTATTTGATATTTTCATAGTTCTGACTGTTTGAATTACCTGTCTCACGTTGAGTTCCCTTTGTAACACTGCAGGTGATCCTACAAGATTCTTTCTCCCTCCCCAGCATTATTAAGGTATAATTTACTAATAAAAATTATATATACTATGATATATAATGTTTTGGTACATGTATACATTGTGCAGTGATTAAATCAAGCTAATTAACATGTCCATCATCTCACAGACTTATCTTTTCTTGTGTGTGTGGTGAGAACATTTAAAATCTACAATCAGGCAATATATTATTTCCTGCTTTGAAAAAATCAATTTTGGGGTACTAGGCTTAGTACCTGGGTGACAAAATAATCTGTACAGCCCCCGCATGACACAAGTTTACCTATGTAACAAAACCGTACATGTACCCCAGAAACTAAAATAAAAGTTAAAAAAATCTATTTTTTACTTAAAAAATTATCTACAGGTATGTAGATTTGCTATAATCATACTCTTCAGTTCATAGCACATTTTTTTCATCAGTCCAAGTAAGGATCCTATTGCGTTATGTTTTATTTTGTTTCATTATTTATTTTCAACCAGGCATTGGAAGAACTGTGGTATATGTATGAAGTATTGTATCTTGACAGTTGAAGCTTGTTTCAGTATACAAAGTTTTTCACAAGGTAATAGATGGTTAAGATAAAATTAAAAGGGTATTCAGCATTTTAAATAAAGAGCTGTATCTCTTTTCTTTTTCATAAACAATAGAATAAAAAGAATCTGAATATAATTAAATTCTAACTTGATATGTCACAAACAGAAACGTATTTCTACATCAACTAAAATAATTTGTTCAAATATGAAATCCATGTATCATTACATGAGCCTGCTTTTTTTTTTGTAAATGGTTTAAGTTGACTTTTGAGTAGGAATTTTTTTGCTTGAAATTTATTCACCGACATTTATGTTGATATAAATTTCAAACTTTCTTAAGAATCAAAGCACTTTTCATTAATTATTAAGATTAATCTGTTAGGTTAAAGTGTTAATAAAAGTTTTTAAACTGTCAGTTTTGGCCATACCAAAAATACAGAGCCTTTTCCTAGGTTGTCTAAATCCATCATATTAATGACATAATAATTACAGGATGATTATGGAACTATTTCTTTGTTTTGGGTGAATGACTAGCTAGAAAGAGACTGGGGATTCAGTTCTAGTTCAGGTGCTAGAATTAAGTTCCAGAGACTTGATTGAATTAGGCCATTTATCAATAGTCAAATGTTTATTAAAGACACTCTTTCTTAAGCTTTTTATCAATTAAACATGAACATTTCCCCCCCTCCCTTCTAACTCCTCACATTGTTCAGAAATGGTGGTAGGCTTGTGTTCTGGTAGGGCCTCTTGGGTTGGACCAGGGAGTTCTTATCATTACAAAAAGTGGCTATGTCCTTTTCAGAGTGTTAGGAGATCATGGTTAGAATTTAGGGAGGAACACACTTAAGGGAGCATTTGGCAGAGGGACTAGGAGGAGTTTGAAGACATTTAAGTGTGACTTCTTTGCCACGGGAAAAAGAGATTATTAGGGTGAGACTTGATACTATTTCTTAGCCTACAGAAAGGGGAGGTCTACTGTCCATTTTGAGACATCTGTATAGTTCTGTGGTGCAAAGCTGGTGTCATCTTTGCATTTAGCATCCTTGGAAGGCTTGGTCTGTGTCTCTAATATGGAAATCTGCAGGTAAGAACATGGGTGACCAACAGAGTCGCAGTTATTTAGAGATTGGTTAGTGCTGTTAGATCCTCAGAACAGTAACACTAGAGGTTATGACCACTTGACCAAACAGCCGTAGCTTTTTCACCATTGTCAAAAGCAGGAAAGAGTTGGGGAATGGTATCAGTTAATCTTTGGTGATGACTTTGAATCAGTGGTGGTGAATAGACCTGAAACAGTGACAACAGGCAAAGTCTGTGGGCTTCTGAGACTTATGGCACCTGAGGGCAGAAAAGAACATGACAGCACAGCTCTGACCTTCCTGTGGCTAGAGCCAGAAGAAATGGCCATACTAGATCACTCAGGAATAACAGTGGAAAGAGATCTTGGAGGTTGCTTTTTACAAGCGGAGTAGTCCTCTTTAGAAATTTCATGAGCATCACAGGTGAGAGCTGCAAAGAGCAACTTCATGATGACCTGTCTGTAAGAATTTTGAAAAGCTTATCCCAGGAACCTTGGGTCATGATAGACAAGGTTCCAGGGCCTCTTCTGGAAAATTCTGTGAGTGTCAAAGCACCTTGAACTGGTGGTTTCTCTCACAGTACAATGGCCAGCAGAGGGGAGCCTCCAGGAACAAAACCTTCCTGACATTTACTTTGTGTGCCAATCTGTATCTTGGCTTTTCATTTGTCTTTTCTGATTTTCACAGCAGCCCTTTGTGGTAGTAATTTTATCTCTATTTTAAGGATGAAGAAACTAAAGGTTGGAGAGGTTAAATTATTTACCTCAAGTCACATAGCTACTACGTAAAAAGCAGACCCTCCCAATACTTTATTCGCTTGCTTGAAAGGCCGTAGATTTGTAGGAAATTTGGAATTATCAGATTATGGGAGGAAATTTAAATCTTCCTATTATGTTGGCTGAAATTTACTTAAAAATGCTTAAACTTTGACAGTGTGGTATTATTGATTTATTTAAATTATTCCTTAGTCTAGAAGGCTTCCCTCATCTGGAATTCACATCCCAGTTAGTGACCAGCTAGAATCCTAGTCACTTTGGAGGCCACTACTACAAGGATTCTCTTATTGGTGGCAAGATCCCCCCCCCACTTCCCACCCCTTCAGCATTTATAATTAATAGAACATTAGAACTGGACTGTCATTGGGGAAATTAGTGAAATTTGAGAAATATTTTTATATCTCTTTTAGAAATACTAAATCTGCCTGTTTTAAAGATACTCCTCACCCTTGAGGAATCATATGATCTATAGTACGTCTAATTGTAAATTTTTTTTGAAATATATTTCTGTTTGTGTAGCAGAATTTGGTTTGGAATTTGCTCCTCTGGTAACAAAATTGTGGAGATAGCCAGTCCTTACCCACCTGGACATTATCAGATGCCACTGTCTTCATCCAAAGAAGTTAATTACCTTGTGTAACTGAATTGGCCTTTTTTCCAATAAGATGTGGCCACCAAGTGTTGTGGAAGAAGAGATTATGGTAAGACCATATATTGATCATTGTGGTTCAAAAGTAGTAGATGTAAAGAATTACATTTATCAGTGTAAATCAATGAATCATTCTTGAATAGTACACTGATTCTGAGCAGGTTCTGAGAAAACAACTAAGGGTCCTTAAGAAAAGTGCCTTTCAGGCTGGGCGTGGTGGCTCATGCTGTAATCCCAGCACTTTGGGAGACTGAGGCGGGCAGATCACAAGGTCAGGAGATCAAGACCATCCTGGCTAACATGGTGAAACCCCGTCTCTACTAAAAATACAAAAATTAGCCAGGCCTGGTGGCGGGCGCCTGTAGTCCCAAGAGGCTGAGGCAGGAGGATGGCATGAACCCGGGAGGCGGAGCTTGCAGTTAGCCGAGATCGTGCCACGAGAAAAAAAAAAAAAAAAAAAGAGAAGTGCCATTCAGTGTTTGCTTTTCTTATTTATTTATTTAGAGATGGAGTGTTGCTCTGTCCCCCAGACTGAAGTGCAGTGTGATCTCAGCTCACTGTAACCTTCACCTGCCGGTTCAAGCAATTCTTCTGCCTCAGCCTCCTGAGTAGCTGGGATTACAGGCATGTGCCACCATGCCTAGCTAATTTTTGTATTTTTTGTAGAGAGAGGGTTTTACTATGTTGACCAGGCTGGTCTCGAACCCGCCTTGGCCTCTCAAAGTGCTGAGATTACAGGCGTGAGCCACTGTGCCCGGCCTGCTTTCCTTTTAGAAGTAGTATTTGGGTTGTATATTTGCTAAGGGTCATTCTTCACAAATATGTATGTTTACTCTTTTAATAAAGTTTGTTTGCTTGCTTATTTTTTGTCAATTATGAGTGAAGCCACCTGAAGGTAAACTTACTCCCACTTGTACATGATCAATCACAAGCTAAGTAGAAGTTTTCTTTCCACTTCAGTGGTTGAATTGAATTGTGAATTGCCTTGCATCCTTTCACATTGTCTGTGTCCAGGGCTAATGCCAACACGTAACTTCCCTCGTAGACTAATTGTACTTTCCTCAAACTTTACAAAAATGTAGATGTAAGTGTGTCTATATATAAAGAGAGATGAGTTGACCTAAAGCACATTCATAATTCAGTTCAATTCTAACGGTTCCTGCCCTGAATGAGTACTGCATAGCATATAGTAAAGTAGTTTTCCCTAATGTACTAGAAAGGTGCTTTTCTTTGATGTATTTGGAACTTTTGAACTTTAGTACAATGGACAACTTACATAGAGACTTCTCTTTTCACGAGTTACTGGTAGTATCTTGCTAATGAAAAGGCAGCAGACATCTCCAGCTGTACTAGAGGTCTGAATTTACTAGATATCTGTTAGTCAAGTACTGTGCCTTGTAAACCTTATCTTCAGATAACTCATCTTAGCTAGTTGGACACAGGGCATCAGTTGTTGCTTGAGTAGTAAAGCGAATCACGCATGCCTAGCTTTCCTTTACCAAATTACGAGTACTCAGAAATAACTGATTAGCTTCAGAGCAGCCTTTGTGACAGATGTTAATTTCATCTACTAATGTGGAATGTCAACTAGGATGTAGATCTTAACAATATTTACATAAATCCAGTGACTTCCATACATTTTTGAAGAATGAAAAACTACATCTTGCATGATCTTTGCTTTTTTTTCAATTCTTTGAGAAGGATAAGGAGCAAAAGTAAACATAGAGTGAGGATGGACTAATGGAGAGGAGTTGCTCTAATACACTAAATTAAATAGGCTGACCATATGCTCTGTTGTCCAGGACAGTCCCAATTCCATGCCTGTTGTCCTGGAATTCTTTTAAATTGTATATTCACTAACAAAAACAAACACATAAAGAAAAACAGAAAGAAAAACCTGACTTAGGGCAGACATTTTATTACCTTTTGGCCAAAAAACCTGTACATTTAAGGAGAAAGGTAAAACTTACATTTCATAGAAAGAGTCATCAAATCATGTATATTAACCATGTCATTTTTGGTAACTCTTCTAAATGGTTTAAGCTAAAAACAAAAACAAACACCCTACTTAGCTTAGAATGTTATCCACTTTGAAACAAATGTTTCTGTATAACTTAAAAATGTAAAGACAACTAACATTTAGAATTCATTTCTTAAGCTAATTGCTTAGTCTCACTTTGAATGTAATATATAAAGTAGTTTCAATGCTCTTTTTCAACCAGTCAGTAATCCAAGATACTGCAGTAGTGCATTTGTATCAAACAGCAAATAACTTTGATTATTGTGGTAGTACATACTAAATTGATTCTGGAGATACATAATACCTTTATTAATTCAAGTAGTTAAACAGAAAAGCCTGCTTTGAAGCTTTAGCTTAAAGTGCTCTTCACAGTCATGACAAAGGCAAAATACATGGACTTAGATGCAGAAGGGTGACACTGTTTATCATAGTTTCAAGTTGTACTTTATTGTGTTCTTTTCACTGGAGAAAATACGGTTAGCAAAAAAAGGAGGAACACTATACACAGATGTCTTTGATTATTTAGAAAATTTGTTTTTTATTTAAAAAATAAGTAGGCAAATAAGAGAGATAAAATTTTGGAAGTTGTGTTGTCCCAAAATAGGAATGTACGGACTGTAGCGCATATTTGCTTAAGATGTTCAGAGTCATGGTCTGGGTGAAGCAGATATATGAGTTATACCTATTACTCTATACTTGGTTTCTGTTGATGAATATACTATTGAAGTCATGTTAAGAATTATAGATTTGGAAGTCACAATGTTGAATATTCTGGCTCTGAAAAATAATGCAAGTCAGGGGACAAAAGCCACTTGAAAAGGAACTTGATTTAATCATTCCTGTTTAGAATTTTCTCCACGTGGAAAATTATGATTTTTATACTTTAATTAAATAATTTTTTTTTTTTTGAAAATTACAAAATAACACTTCGTGGTAGGCTAAATAATGACCCTCCAAGATGTCTACATCCTAATCCCTGGAACCTTTGAATGTTACCTTATAGGTCAAATGGGACTTTGTAGATGTTGTTAAGGATTTTGAAACAGGGAGATGATACTGTGTTATCCAGGTGGGTCCAGTCCAATCGCATAAGACCTTAAAAGTAGACAGTTTTCCTAACTAGGTCAGACAGGTGAATATGAAGAGCAGGAGCGATTCAAAGAATGAGAGATTCAGTGCCCTTTTGCTGACTTTGCAGATGGAAGAAATGGGCCATGAGCCAAGGAATTAAATAGGCTGTAAGAGGAAAGCAGGAGGAGGTAGAGTCATGTAGTAGGAGATGTGACAACAGAAACAAGATGTTGGAATTATTCGAGGAGTAGCTTATGAGCCAAGGAACATAGGAAAAGCTAGAAGCTGCAAAAGGCTAGAAAAGATTTCTTCCTTCCAGAAGGAACCACATTTTGACTTTTGCCTAGAAAAACTGGTTTGGACTTCTGATCTCTGAAACAGTAAGATAATAAATTTTTGTTTAGTAAAGCCACTAAGTTTATGGTAAATTGTTACAGGAACAGTAAGAAACTAATATGTCACACTCATTGCAGAAAAGGTGAGAAATTCAGATAAGCCCCAAAATGGATCATACTACTCAGAGTTAAATATAGTTAATATTTTGGTGGATATCTTATTTTTTTCTATAAGCAAATATGCTCATCCAAATTCAAATATGCTTTTATTTGCTCTTTTTATTTGATACTTCTATGTCAGTTTTGAAATATAAAATGTTCAGTGCCCTTGGGGATAGTTTTATGTGAAGAAAGGACTTCAGATATGTACATTGGTTTTAGAATTTAATATTCAAGTTATTAAAGTTGTAGATTCAGATGTTACTTCTTAATCTTTCTAGTAGAACTTAAAAATATAAATTTTAATAAGTCTAACAGATTTGAACAACCACATTTAAGAATCTTTGAAGAATTATGGTATCTTTTACAAACTTAATTATTAAATGCTTTCAAACATTTGAAATTGCACTTCTAAATTTAAGATATTTGATTTCCTTTAAATACTTCAATCACCTGCTTGATAAACCTTTATATGTTCTTAAGTAGTTCTTACACACCTAATAAATTAAACATAAGTATTGCAAAGTTTAAGTTTTTCAATATTCCGATACCACACACACAAGCCAAAATTAATTACTTAATCATATGTATATAGTATGCACAAAAGTAATGATATTATGGTTTTGATTCTCTTAAACTTCTCTATGTTTAATTTCAAACCTTCCCATGTTTGAAAGATATTTTTTCACCTGTGAAATAATTGTGTGATTCCACACAATTTGTGGAGTTCCCTTCTCACCTTGTCATATAATTTTGCAGTTGTCTTCTTGGCTCGATTAAAGTTGCACAAACACCAAAGCTTTTAGCTGGGACAAAGATTGGATTTTTGTGACAAGTATAGATCAACTCCGCAGAACCCTATTTCTATCAGTGATTCTATCACTTCAAGAAAGGGGGTAATCGTGTATCCCACATCCCTGGATTCCATTTATATATTACCTCTTTGTCCTAACAAGTCTCAAATTCCTTCCTTGATTGATCACTTGATTGGATTTTTAATTCCGTTAGCTCTTAAGATAGGCAAATCTCTTTTTTATCTACATGAAAGACTACTGAAGTTGATGAAATACTGCACTTTCATAATCTTTCTTTCTCTTAAGACTACATTAATTCTTATAGATATTAAGTATGTGATTGAATGTTGGCAGTCTCTAGGGCTTTGTGAAACTGTGTCCGAAATTGGTGGGTTCTTGGCCTCACTGACTTCAACAATGAAGCCACGGACCCTCGCGTTGAGTGTTACAGTTCTTAAAGGTGGTGTGTCCAGAGTTTGTTCCTTCTGATGTTCGGACGTGTTCGGAGTTTCTTCCTTCTGGTGGGCTCGTGGTCTTGCTGGCTTCATGAGTGAAGCTGCAGACCTTCGCGATGAGTGTCACAGCTCTTAAGGCGGCGCGTCTGGAGTTGTTCGTTCCTCCCAGTAGGTTCATGGTCTCACTGGCCTCAGGAGTGAAGTTGCAGACCTTCGCAGTGAGTGTTACAGCTCATAAAGGCAGTGTGGACCCAAAGAGTGAGCAGCAACAAGATTTATTGCAAAGAATGAAAGAACAAAGCTTCCACAGTGTGGAAGGGGACCCCAGCAGGTTGCCACTGCTGGCTAGGGCAGCCTGCTTTTACTCTGCTGATTGGTCCATTTTACAGAGAGCTGATTGGTCTGTTTTACAGAGAGCTGATTGGTCTGTTTTGACAGGGTGCTGATTGGTGCATTTACAATCCCTGAGCTGGACACAAAAGTTCTCCCAGTCCCCACTAGATTAGCTAGACACAGAGCACTGATTGGTGTGTTTACAAACCTTGAGCTAGACACAGGGTGCTGATTGGTGTGTTTACAATCCTTTAACTAGACGTAAAGATTCTCCAAGTCCCCACCAGATTAGCTAGCTACAGAGTGCTGATTGGTGTGTTTACAAACCTTGAGCTAGACACAGAGTGCTGATTGGTGTATTTACAAACCTTGAGCTAGACACAGAGTGCTGACTGGTGTATTTACAATCCCTTAGCTAGACATAAAGGTTCTCCAAGTCCCCACCAGATTAGCCAGATACAGAGTGCTGAATGGTGCATTCACAAACCTTGAACTAGACACAGAGGGCTGATTGGTGTATCTACAATCCCTTAGCTAGACATAAAGGTTCTCCAAGTCCCTACTAGACTCAGGAGCCCAGCTGGCTTCACCTAGTGGATCCTGCACCCAGGCCGCAGGTGGAGCTGCCTGTCAGTCCTGCGCCGTGTGCCCACACTCCTCAGCCCTTGGGCAGTTGATGGGACTGGGCGCCATGGAGCGGGGATGGCACTCACTGGGGAGGCTCGGGCTGTGCAGGAGCCCATGGGGGTCGGGGGGGGTTGGGTAAGGGGGAGGCTCGGGCATGGCAGGCTGCAGGTCCTGAGCCCTGCCCCATGGGGAGACAGCTGAGGCCCTGCGAGAATTCGAGTGCAGCGCTGGTAGGCTGGCACTGCTGGGGGACCTGGCGCACCCTCCACAGCTGCTGGCCCAGGTGCTAAGCCCCTCACTGCCTGGGGCTGGCGGCGCCGGCCGGCCACTCTGAGTGTGGGGCCCGCCAAGCCCACGTCCACCCAGAACTCATGCTGGCCCATGAGCGCCACTCCCAGCCCCGGTTCGCACCTGGGCTTCTCCCTCCACACCTCACTGCAAGCAGAGGGAGCCAGCTCTGACCTTGGCTAGTCCAGAGAGGGACTCCCATAGTGCAGCAGTGGGCTAAAGGGCTCCTCAAGCGCGGCCAGAGTGGGTGCTGAGGCCAAGGAGGTGCCCAGAACGAGCGAGGGCTGCCAGCACACTGTCACCTCTTAAAACCGTCTAGTCACAACTCATAAGACCATTGTTCTTACTCGATATCTTCCTCTGGAAATGAAAGAACACTCATGACACCACTTTCTAGTGTCTAACTAGAATTGGTATATAGATTTATTGCATTATATTTAACTTGTACCCTACTCTTTGAAATTTAGGATTCTATTTTTTTGTTTTTCTTTGAAATGTCCTTATGCATAAGCTGTAGGATATTTTAAAAATTGACCAATGTAGGCTGGGTTTGGTGGCTCACGCCTGTAATCCCAGCACTTTGGGAGGCTGAGGCAGGCAGATCATGAGGTCAGAAGTTCGAGACCAGCCTGGCCGACATAGTGAAACCCTGTCTCTACTAAAAATAGGAAAAATTAGCCAGGTGTGGTGGTGGGCGCCTGTTATCCCAGCTATTTGGGAGGCTGAGGCAGAAGAATCTCTTGAACCTGGGAGGTGGAGGTCGCATTGAGCCATCATGCCATTGCACACCATCCCTGGCGACAGTGTGAGTCTCTGACTCAAGAAAAAAAGATTACTGATGTAATATGCATATTGAACTTATTTTGATATTATCTGTTAATATTACTAAAATTAATTCCTAAGATTTAATTGTTGTTTTTATTTCAGAATTATAATGATTCTTTGCTTTTTTAAGTTTGAAAAGTGCAAGTGCATAAGTTTTTTTTTTTTTTTTTTTTTTTTTTTTTGCTTTGTCTTTACACAGAAAGATCAAGATGATGTAAGTACAAGATGCGGAATAAACTGTTAGATTCAATAACCAACACTTAAATGGATTACTGAGTAGACTACATATGAAATATATCTAACAGTTTCATGGTGAACAAATAAACTATAAAACCACAGCCTTACACTTGCAACTTTCCTGCTCTTCTTTAATAAGAACTGGCTTGATTTTTAAAAATATGTGTCACATTTCACTTTGATCTTTTAAAAACAGTTTGGAAAATATACATCTCTATAAATGTTTAAGAAAATTCCATAAAACAATTCCTTAGAAGTAAAAAACTCCATTTTATTCTTATCCAGTTTGTTCTACTCTGCAGTATTCTTTAGAAATCTGAAGTACAAATCTTATTTTTAGACACAAATATGAATGTCATCTTTGACATGTCCATGTTTCACTAAAAGTCCTTTCTTTTGCAAAAGAAACAGTTGCTTGCTTATTAAGTACTGTAGAGCTGTCTTTGGTAATTTGAAGTATATTCTGATTGAGAAAACTTTGGTTTATACAAAAAGTTTCCGGATTATCTTTATTCAGTAAATTTAGTAAGATTGGGTCAATCACACGAGAGTATAAACACCACACGACCAGGGATCTTTGCCTATTTTTTTCACTGTTATATCTCAGATATCCAGAACAGTGCCTGGCACTGAATGATTGAATGAATGATTTGTCTCATTATTTTCTTGTTATGCTCTTAGAAGCAGAATTGTGTGGTCTATGTGTATAAAAATTTAAGTCTTTTGTTATACCCAGGCTATTTGCTTTCTAGTAATTGCTCTTTTCTACCTTTGATCCATAATTATTATTCAAATAATTTTTAAAAGGATTTTGTGAGATAAGATGTAGCTAGGGAGAATATTGGACGTTACTGGAGGAAACAAACAGAAGCCCCGGAGATTTGGGTCGCTTCTGAGGATTTGATAGTCCTCTCAACTAACTGGGCCAAAGATTTAAAGATAGTGAAAGCCTTCCTTTCTGAGAACATTTTATGGTAGGGCCTGAATAAATATTTGTTGAATTGAGTCTGGAACAGAAAGAGTCTTTTGTGATTGTTAGTGGATACCTAGTTGAAATATTATGAAAAACATTTCAAGATTTTACTTGTCAAATCTCAGCCTAATTTACCTGTAGATTTTAAGGACAAAATTATGCGAATAATAAAAAGCCTGACAAATAAAATATAGTGGTAAGAGAGACAGTGATGCTGAGGAAACAATAAAGTCTTTGGAGAAAAACATCAGAAAATAACAGACTCACCCAATCACCCCATGTTAGCTGGAAGTCTCTTTGTCATTGTTTGTTTTTTCTTCCCTGCTTCCCACTCACCTGTGAAGTGAATTTGAGAAACTCAGATGGGCTGACAGGGAACATTCAGCAGAGTGGCCTCCAGCCAAGAACTTTTTAGTCACTTGTTTGGCTGCTTTGATGTGAGTCAGATTGCAGTTTAAAAACATTTACCTTTTCCTCATTTCCTGTCAATTCATAACCTTAGTTACTTTAACTTTTTACATTTTACATCTCAGTTACTCTGCTCTGAATTTCTTAAGTCAGAGTTTAGCTTTTTTTTTTTTTTTTTTTTTTTGGTTAAATTGATACAAGGTCTCACTCTGCCTGGGATGTGCAATCATGGCTCACTGCAGCTTTGACCTCCTGGGCTCAAGTGATCTTCCTGCCTGGGCATCCCAGTAGCTGGAACCACTGAAGCATACCACCATGCCCAGTTAATTTTTAAATTTTCTGTAGAGACGGAGTCTCCCTGTGTTGCCCAGGCTGGTCTTGAACTCCTGGGCTCAAGTGATCCTCCTGCCTTGGCTTCCCAAAGTGCTGGGGTTGCAGGCATGGCCTACTACACCCAGCCTAGATTTCAGCTTTTTAAATGACTTAAACTTAACGCTTACTTTAAAAAATCATTTTTATTTATACTTTCAATACTTATATACTAGATGGTGGGTATTAAATTACATATCTGTATCCATTTCTATGTGTGTGTGTTTATTGTCTTATTTTCTGGGATTTTTAAAAGGCTTTTTCTAACTTTAAAAATTTTCTCATTGATTTTAGCTCTTGACAATCCAGATTTACACCTCATGTGTTTTAAATTTTCTGCCTTACTGTTTTTATCTTTTTTCTCTTTATAATTTGTTTTCTCATGCAGTGTTTAAGCCTTCTCAGATATTCTTAAATGTCTCAGGGATACTCATGAGTTGACTTTCTCGAGAGTTATAAGCCCCGCTGGGTGGATATTATATTTGATTTTCTGGAACCCTGTTGCTCGTTAACATAACATTCAGTTCTTGAATGATGAATCTGTCGTTTCCCAAATACATAACCGCTGTATTTTAAGCTAACAGTTGCGTGCTGTAAGCCTGAAGTGAGTGTAACTTCTGCAGTCAACCTTGAGGAGGGCTTCTCCCAGCCCTTGGTGCACATCAGTCATTCATGGGAGGTGGAACAGTAGTGATTTTCAGCCATGTTTCTAGCACTGTTTTTAAGCTGTCTTGCTTCTGAGATACTTATTACAAGGCTGGTCAGTTTCCTTTCCTGGCAAGATTTTATTAAAGAACTGAGAAGCTGGTCAGAAGATGGTTATCCCAACTTGGATTTTCACAAATCAATACTTTTTTTTTTTCCTGCTGGCAAATGGTTATTTAAAGTTATCAAGTATGTATTTTACCTAGGCATTTTAAGAGTAGGCCTCTTGATATACAAAAAGCATTCCTCCTATTAAGTTTTGGATTATAGACCATAGGACACCCACATTCCTTGAAGTGCAGGGACATGGAAGACTAGAGTCCCTACAGGGAAACTTGGTCAAATTTTAGGAATTGGTCCAGGTTCCAGCCCTCTTGATGATGTAGTGTGATTCCACCTTTCTCCTTCAAGAGTTTTGTGTCTGACTTCTCTTTCATTTTTGGGCTGAGGGAGATGGAAACAATCCCCCCGGTTTAGCACCAAGCCCTTCTCAGGGGTGACTGTAGAAGTTACACTCATTTCAGCTTGTAGCATGCAACTGTTTGCCCAAAGTACATTGGTATGTATTTGACAGACCACAGTCCAGTAATTCCCATTGTGGTGTACCTGAAAATCAGTTTAGGAAGTGTCATTCGTTTGGCAGATTCAGAGTGCAATGTCATCCAAAAAAGTGACCATGTATTCCCCACAAATTATTGATTTATTGGCTTTTTGTCCAAGTTGATTTCCAACTGAAAATTCAAATCTAAGTATTTTAGACCGATGATTTTACAATAGGAGTGTTAGGATTTAGATATCATTCTTGTACTGCCTCTTTAAACAGGGAATAATATTAAGTTGTTTTCAGGTTTTATTAATCCACCTTGGCCTTTGAACCTATGGATAAGAATTACAAGCTAAGCTGTTTGAACTCAGCATATATCCCTAATTATTTAAGCTCCATCAGAACCTGCCCAGTAAGGGGAGTACTGGCATAAAGATCAGTAGGAATCCACTTCTCATAGGTCAGTTAAAATAATAATAGCAATTATTGCTATATGGCAGTAATAATAGCAATTATTATTGCTAGTGTTATTATCCTTAATATAGCTAACATTTATCAGCTGTTACTATACCAGACACTCTTCTAAGGGTCCAACCTAGACATTTAATACATTTAATTTGCAAAAGAACCTAAGAGGTAAACATCTATTATCCTTATTTTGCAGGTGAGGAAATTGGGGCACAGAAAGAATTGCCCTGGATTATATAGGTAGTGGCAGAGTTGCGATTTTAAATTTAGGCATCAAGCCCAAAGTTTATGTATTTAACTACCAGACTATATTTATGGAACTTAAGCTTTTTCAGGTGGTTTAATAAATCTGAATAAACAATGGTTCCTCTTCCCTTTTAACTTTTTTCTTAATCATTTTACAATGCTTTTGATTGAGCTTCAATTCCTGTTGTAGTGAACACAAATACACTATTCTTTTATAGGTAGATCTGTTTTATTATTTGGAATTACAGGGATTTCAGCCTAGAGGCTGACCCTGTTAATTATTGCCATAAAAATAAGTACCTATAAACTTTTCTAAATCTAAATTTCTTATGTTGCCAAATGTTTCCAAGTTTATAATTGGTTCAAAAGAGGCAGTTATATGTGTGTGTGTGTGTGTTTGTATATGTAAAAAATACATCCGTAAATATATGTGTATGTAAAAACACATGTAATTATATATAAAATATATATGTATGTCTTCAGTTTCTTGGTATCTTTATTTTTAAGATAAATTTAAATTTTCTGAAAGAGCATATTAAAGCTAGACTGTACAAGCTTAGGCTTTATTTCACTTTAAATGATGGACTTCCTATACCATCTTCAGTACCCAGCCTTAATAAACATCTAAATATAGACAGTCTTTTTTCATTAATCATTTTTTGTTCCTCAGTTGTCACCCCTTTATCCCTTTCTCCTCAGATTATTTTAAAGGTAAGTATTAAGATTTATTTTCAATCCAGGGTTTTGAGTCTTCAGAATGGCTTTTGGAGAACATCAGGATGTTGGAATAGTACTCTCCCTGTCAGGAGATATCATGTGTTTAGATGCTTGGTTCTGGAAGACTACCTTTTACAGTTCTCTTATATGTTATGGCATGTGGTTCTCTATTTAACTGACAACAAAGAGAACTGTACTCCAGGCATTATGCTGATGGTTGTTCCTCAGTAGTATCCGTGAGAGAGAGCCTGTATGAATAATTGATTGAAGAACATACATTCTGTCCCTTCTCCCAGATTTTTAAAAATATAGTCCTGAACCAAGTTATATTAAAGGGTCGTGTGCCAAAGGTATTGCATTAATGAAATGCAGAATGATTTGTGGTGATGCCATTAGCCCGTTTCGAGGCTGGTTGGATAGTATGCTCCTGTGCAACTGAGGTCTTAGGGAAGGCCAATACATTATTTGTTATACAGTGTTCTTTTGAGGAACCTGGGGGAAAATTCTGTTAAATTTTAATCCCAAGAATAGTTGTTCGTCTCTTGAGCCATTCCTATGTTTTTAATATTATTGACAGTGTGAAGTGTGTTATTAACGTTTTTCCATCTTGTGTTGACTGCCCTAAAGCTGAGAGCCAAATTTGGGGCCCAAAGGGCAGGAATATAGGGCATTATAACGTGGATTTTAAATTCTGTTCCCACTTTTCATTTGTCTTCACCCTTATATTTCTTTTTCCCTTTTTAGTTAAAACAAAATATAAACAAATTCTCAAAAATTCTAACAGTCGTTATGTCTAGCTTGAAGTGAGATAGATGATTTTATTTTATTTTTCCTTTTCTAAATTTCTTATGATATACATAATAAAAGTAATTAGAAAAACTCAGTAACACTTTTAAAAATTGAATTTAAATAACGAACTACTAATATAAAAATGATTGGAAAGCCAGGTTCATGCAACAATTAGAAATCTATGGGTACAGATTTCATTTTGTCATTTTGAATTACTTAGACTTATTTAAAATGATTAAATGAATGTTTATTAAGCAAGGCTCCATACTGAGCACTTTCAGAATAATATCTCAATCTTGGAGCAGCCATGTAGGAAAGAAATGTTTATTCCCGCCTCTGTGGGCGAATAAAAAACCAAAAAATAATGAATGATGCATCCTCAAAAATACCTTCTAAAGGAAATTATAACATCAGCTACACAATTAACAGCTGTTAATTTGCTGCTTTCATTTTACTATATGGACCTCACTTTTAGAAGGCATTGTATGCTTTTCATAAGTCATATTATTGATAAATATATTTTACCTATTTTTTCTAGTAACAAAAATAATGTACAGTATTTTGAATCAGAGATTTTGACCATGAAAATTGATAAATCATAATTCCTTTTTTTTTTTTTGGAGATGGAGTTTTGCTCTTGTTGCCCAGGCTGGAGTGCAATGGCGCGATCTTAGCTCACTGCAACCTCTGCCTCCCGGGTTCAAGCAGTTCTCCTGCCTCAGCCTTCCAAGTAGCTGGGATTCCAGGTGTGTGTCACCATGCCTGGCTAGAAAATTGATAAATCATAATTCCCATGCATTTTTCTCCAAGACATGCTTAGAGCCCTGTGAGAGTGGTATGATAGTGTGGCAAGAGAATACTGGTTTACAAATAGAAGACTCAAGTTATTGTCCTATATAGATGTATATTGAGTTTGTATGTGTCAAACTCTGTTCTAAGTTTTGGAGGTATAAAGTCAAAGAGCTTTGGAATCCTTGGCAGCCTCCTAACTTCTGGATATGAAGTTTCTGCATCTTAATAATCTTGTTAAACAGGGATGGCAATACCTGTTTTTCCTAACATCAGAGTTTGTTGTAAGGATCAAAATAAATATGGCTTGAGTGAATATTTTTGAAAAGGGCCCAGCATAGTGATAAAAAGGAGGTAATATTATTGACTGACAAAGTATGACGTTTTCTACTATTGCTGTTGCTGTTGTACTATTGATTACTGCTGATATAGATGCAAATGTAAGTTGATTAAAGTATAAATTTAGATTTGAAGACTCAAAAATTAATGAACTGTGCTGTATCTTTTTTATTTTTATTTTTTATAATTTCAGCTTTTGACAAAGTTTGACATTTTCTACTATTGTTGTTGCTGTTGTACTATTGATTACTATTGATAATGTAATAGTAGATTAAGGGGTACATGTGCAGGTTCGTTAAATGCGTATATTGCGTGATGCTGAGGTTTAGGGTACAGATGATCCCATCACCCAGGTAGTGAGCATAGTACTCAGTAGGTGGTTTTTCAGCCTCTTTTCCACTCCCTTCTAATTTGTCTAGTAGTCCCGGTGTCCATTGTTCCCATCTTTATGTCTGTGTGTGTTTAATGCTTAGCTCCCATTTATATGTGAGAACACGTGGTATTTTGTTTTCTGTTCTTGCATTAATTTGCCTAGGATAATTACCTCTAACTCCATCCATGTTGCTGCAAAGGACATGATTCCATTCTTTTTTATGGCTGTGTAATATTCCATGGTGTAAATGTACCACATTTTCTTTATCCAGTTCACTGTTGAAGGACACATAGGTAGATTTCATGTCTTTGCTATTGTGAATAGCACTGCAGTGAACATGTAAGTGCGTTTGTCTTTTTGATAGAATGAATTATTTTCTTTTGGGCATATACCCAGTAGGAGGATTGCTGGGTCAAATGGTAGTTTTTTAAGTTCTTTGAGAAATCTCCAAATTGCTTTCCACAGTGGCTGAATTAGTTTGCATTTCCCACCACCAGTGTATAAGCGTTCCTTTTTCTCCACAGCCTCACCAGGTTTTGTTATTTTTTGACTTTTTAAAGTTGTTATTTTAGCCAACTGACTGGTGTGAGATGGTATCTCATTGTGGTTTTGATTTGCATTTCTCTGATGATTAGTGATGTGGAGCATTTTTTCTTATGTTTGTTGTTGCTTGTATGTCTTGTTTAGAGAATTGTATTTCATGTTTTCTGCCCATTTTTAAATTGGATTATTTGTTTTTTTGCTTGTTGATTTAAGTCCTTTTTTGATTCTGGATATTTGACCTTTGTCAGATGCATAGTTTGTAAATGTTTTCTCCCATTCTATAGGCTGTCTGTTTACTCTGTTGGTAATTTATTTTACTCTGCAGAAGCTTTTTAGTTTAATTAGGTTCCACTTGTCAGTTTTCATTTTTGTTGCAGTTGCTTTTGGGGACTTAGTGATATGCTTTACCTTTTAAACTGCTCTGTTGTCAAGATTTTTCTTTTTTCATTATCAAAGCCAAGAGATTTAAATAAACACTTAGTCTCATTATGCACTCTATAAGGGAATGGTTAGGAGGAGGAGCCTGGTTTGAAGTCTGATTGTGCCACTTGCTTTCTGACTAACCTTGGGTAATTTACTTCAGATCTCAGTTTCCTTTTCTGTGAAGTAAGG
Organism: Pan paniscus; assembly: GCF_029289425.2. NCBI lineage: Eukaryota > Metazoa > Chordata > Mammalia > Primates > Hominidae > Pan > Pan paniscus. The sequence continues at coordinate 31,230,771 of NC_073264.2, read as the reverse complement.
ATAATAAATGTCTGTGCAGTAGACATTTAGGATTGTTATGGGAGTCAGTAACATCTATGGAACACTTACATATTAGTCCATTTTCACACTGCTATAAATACCCAAGACTGGGTAATTTATAAAGGAAAAAGGTTTAATTGACTCACAGTTCTGCATGGCTGCGGAGGCCTCAGGAAACTTACAGTAATACTGGAAGGTGAAGGAGAAGCAAGCACCTTCTTCACAAGATGGCAGGAAAGAGAGCTCAAGCTCAGGAGAAACTGCCATTTATAAAACCATCAGATCTCATGAGAACTCACTATCACAAGAGCAGCATGGAGGAAACCGCCCCCATGATCCAATTACCTCCCACCAGGTCCCTCTCCCAACACATGGGGATTACAATTCGGATTACAGTTTGAGATGAGATTTGAGTGGGGACACAGCCAAACCATATCATAGTGCTCTGCACATACTAAGCAGTGAGTCCATGCTAGTTATGATGACACATTCATTAATAACATTACTGAGGTTGTAATTTAAGGTCTATATGGGCAAAATCCTAAATGGTAAATTCTTACTTTCAATTTAAGTTTTTGAGACAGAATCTCTCTCTGTTACCCAGTATGGAGTGCAGTGGCATCATTTCAGCTCACTGCAACCTCCACCTCCTGGGTTCAAGCAATTCTCATGCTTCAGCCTCCTGAGTAGCTGGGATTATAGGCGTGGGTCACCATGCCCAGCCAATTTTTGTATTTTTAGTAGAGATGGGGTTTTACCATGTTGACCAGGCTGTTCTTGAACTGCTGGCTTTAAGTGATCTGTGCACCTCGGCCTCTGAAAGTGCTGAGATTACAGGTGTGAGCCACCGTGCCTGGCCAAATTCTTACTTTATATGAACAACCTCCCAATGTATAAGGTGTATTGTACAAAATAGATTATGTGTTTTTTTGACAAGGTTTGAAAACCAGTAAATTAATTTATACAATAAATCATGAATGATTTCATGAAATTTGTTATGAAAAAATGGTTTAACCTTATTTATAAATGTATCTAAATGTGATGTAGTTAAAATACTGTATTTATTTGATGTAAACTCTATTATTCTATTGGTGTGTGCTTGTATTGATTCTTAGTGAATTGTGGATTGAACTCAAAATAGCAAATGCTAATCTTGATATAAATATTTTCATATTTGCATCATAAATATGAGAATTTGCATTTTGAATATTTTATAAATATTAATTAAACTTCAGTGATCAAGATATTATAAATCAACCTTCTGGATGAGTATTAAAATTTGCCAGCCCATAGAGAAATTCTCTGCCTTCTGTATTCTAAAATAGCATCCAGATAGGAGTCTTTAATATTAAATGGTTTTTTAAAGTTTCTCTCACTTTCTTTTTGCTTATAAAGAAATATTTTAAAATGTGTACTTAAAAATCAAAGGAAGGCTCAGGCAGTTTGTATCTGTGGACACAACTGATGTAATCATTTGGACAGGATTGAAGTCAATTTAGTCAAATTCGCAACCAGCTCAATTAAAAACAACACCAACAAGAACAGCAGTAACAGTGGCTTCTGTTTTGGTCAGAATTATCAATCTAGTGGTGTTTGAAGACAATAAAAATGACCTGATGATTTGCTTTGTTTTAAGTTGAGAAGTCTAATAGCTAAGTAAAGTGACACAGTGTCATATGTAATGATATGTAATATTCATCAAAAGCACAAATATTTGAATAATGTTGGAATTTATTTATTCCATAAACGTTTTGTAATGTATCTTTATTTCCCCAGGCACTTACGGACCTGTTGATGTACATAGAGAAAAAAATACTATACCCTTCCCTGAAGAACTTATTTACCATTCTACTGACTGCTTTCTTAGACATATTGGCTAAAATGTACTGAAAACTTTAAAATTCTTTTAAAAAAAGTATTCTTTTTAAAAAGTATACTCTTTTGCTAACTCAAGCTTAGATGATTATCATATTTAATGACCATCAGAAACATACATAGAATCTCTTATTTTCTTGTCTTAATGTGCAAAAGTACACATAAATGTAGAACTGCAAAATCTGGAATTGAAAAGAGGGATATACCACTGACTTCGAAAGCAAAAACAGTATAAAAAATCTTCTAAATTCAAAACTTCCAAGTTCAAACTTCTAAATTCAAAAAATTTCTAAATCTGTGAAATTAAACAATTTGTAATTTTTAGGATGCGTTGTTTTTAATTTTTAACTTATTTTAAATTTAAAGGGATAATATATAACATTTTCTTTATATTTTAAGAAACATAGCTGTATAACAAGGTTGTTTTCAAGAAAGCACCACAATAGGTAAGAAAATGTTAACTCCTATTTCTTGGACATTAATATTCTGAGTTTTATCTTTTATCAAAAACTATTGAGTACCATTGAAGAAAAGAACTTTCTTTTGAAAAGAAAAGTTTTCAAAATACTATGAGATTGTATGGAAGCAACCAGTTTCTGCCAAGTGAGTAAGTCAGTCTTTCATAGATGCACCTCTACATCATAGCTTTAAAAAATAACTAGGCACCTACCAAGTACCCAGCACTTTACCTGTTTTCCTTTTATCTTTTATTATCCTTTTATCTTTATAAAAATTCCGTGAGGTTGGAATTTTTCTCATTCTACAGATTAGGAAACTGTGACACAAATAATTTCATAAAGAATTTCATAACAGGGCTGCATAGTTAGTAAATGATGAAGGTCTGTTTGCTCCAAAACACTTGCTTTTCCACTGGATCACAGTTCTACAAAACAGATCATTGCAGTGCAATGTCTAGGATTGTCTGTGTTTGGCATGTGTTATCATATGTGCAGGAATATCTGACTATTTGTGCGGTAATACCCATTGTATAGTTGTTTATAAAAGGAAACAAATAGCAAACAACTCAAATATCTTACAATAAGGAAATAGTATATAGTAGTATTACAATAAGGAAGTAGTATAACAAATGAAATTTGTTATATCTATACAATTAAGATTTTGCAGATTAAAATGTGGATGTGGAAATATATTTTTATTTACATGAAAGATGTCCACGATATATGGTTGAGTAAAATAAGCTTATAAAGTAGACTTATAAAATGAGCCAATTAAAAATTTGTATAGATACATAGAAATCTAGAAAGATACTCTTATTATCTAAAATTGTAAGTGGTTTTATCTGGCTAGTAGGATCATAGATATTTTCATTTTTTATAAAATATGAAAAAATTATAAATTTTTTATTATTAGAGAAATACAAGAAAGCAGTTTTTTACTTTTGAAAGGAAAAATATTTAGAGAACATGCACTTACATTATTGGATAATACTCTCATTGTCACTCATACTTTGTGTCCCATATCCCTTCTACCCACCTACCCCCTATTCTTCTGCTAAACATTATAGTTTATTTTCTTCCAAGGCTCTGACGAGATTCATTTGCATGTCGGTTATGGTGACAGAAGGCAAGGAGGTTCCTGCTCTCTCCCTGTTTTTTTTTTTTTTTTTAACTGTTTAATTCTCATAATAAATTGTAACATCTTGAAGCTCAGCCTTTTAAAACCAATTTGTGTAAATAAGGCCTGGCCATCATAATGACAGATACGTTTACTTGGTTGCCACATATCTTGTTTGTTTTGAATTGTGTTTGCCCAGCTTTACAATCTAAGATTTTTTTGCCGATGCAGGCAGAAATCAGTCCTCTGTCTTTATTTTTCTGATGATTTACTGATTATCAGGGAGAGCAAAACCACTGAAGTCCATTTCCTCTCCTATCACCTAAGCAAATATTACCTGTTCAAAGGAAAAATAAACCTTCATTTAAGCTAATAGTCTTGATGGGTGTGTGTGTGTGTGTGTGTGTGTACACACACACATGCCTGTAGAAACCTTAAAAACCTTATAATTGGGAAACGTTAATGGAAAACAGATTTTCTGAAGTTAAGAGTCAGTAAATCTGGATTTAAGCTCTGGTGTCATATATTAATTACATAGGAAAACCTCCTAAATTTTCATTAGTTCTCTTTTCTCATCTAAATAATGTTGATAATTGTTTAAATATTACCTTACAGGGTTTGGGGCATAATTCACTTGGATAATACTTAGTCCTTAATTTATTTATTCACTCATTTGTTCTACAAATATATATTGCGCTCCTATTGTAAAGTAGATGGTATTCTAGGCACATAGATGTATCTGTAAACAAAACAGACAAAATCCCTGCTCTCTTGAAGCTACATTCTAGTGGATAGAGATAAACAATGAAAAGTAAGCATAGTGAGTAAGAAAGTTAAATATAATTAGTGCTATCTATAAAAGTAAAAAATATGGTTAAGGAAAACTGGTACTGCTGTGCATAGGGCAGGGTAGAGTTGGGGAGCAGGTTACAGTGTTACATAGGGTGGTCAGGGCTGGCTTCCTTGAGAACGTGACATTTGAGTAAAGACTCAAATGAGGTGAAGGAGCAGCCGTGTGGACATGTCGGTGGAGAGTGTGCCTTAGGCAGAAAGAACAGTCAGTGCAAAAGTCCTGAAGTGCTTGCAGGACAGCAACGAGGCTGCCAGGCTGGTATGGAGTGAGTGGGGAGATGAGGTAAGAGAGGTGAAAGTCAGATTGCTCCCAAGGGCCTCGCGGGACACTTCAGGACTCCACCTTTCCCTCCGAATGAGACTTCAGCTGGTTTAGGATTTTGAGAGGAGTGATGTCACCTGATTCAGGTTTGTAAAGGATCACTCTTGGTTGCTGAATAGAAACTAGAGTGGCGGTGAGAGTGGGAACAGGGAGGGCGGCTAGGGGCTTCTTATAGGAATTTAATTAAGAGATGATGGGGCTTATATGAAAGTGAGCAGTCAGGGTGGGGAGAAAAATCCATTAAATACAGTATAAATGAAGGTTTTTTGTTTGTTTGTTTGTTTTTGAGATGGAGTCTCACTCTGTCGCCCAGGCTGGGGTGCAGTGCCACGATCTCGGCTCACTGCAACCTCTGCCTCCCGGGTTCAAGCGATTCTTCTGCCTCAGCTTCTCGAGTAGCTGGGATTACAGGTGTCCGCCACCATGCCCAGATAATTTTTGGTATTTTAGTAGAGATGCTGGCCAGGCTGGTATCGAACCCCTGACCTTGTGATCTGCCTGCCTCAGCCTCCCAAAGTGTTCGGATTACAGGCGTGAGCCACAGCGCCCAGCCATTTGTTCTTATAAACATGGTGTTGAGCTAGAGAGTATCCAGTTCTCAAAGTTACCAGTTTTTCTTTGGGGCTTGGAATTTAAATATAGACTGTTATTTAAACGTACATGTTTTGACATCATATGTCTAGAAATTAAATAGGACATCTTAGTTTAAATTGCTTTTAGTAAAGATCTTGTGAGAAAATCAAGTTTCAAGCTCAATAAAGCTTGCTTCTGTGCTTCTCCTGATCACATAGCACACAGTCCAGGGGTGATTCAGTATTGTTCTAGCTTGTTTCAGAAACTGAGAAACCATTCTCAATACTACTGTCTCTCCATCCTCTCTCCACCATGTAATCCAAGTTTTGTCCATTGTGTTTTCAAAATATATCTAAAATCTGTTTATTTCTCTCCATCTCCACTGTTAACCCCATGGTCCTAGACGTTGTCAGTTTTGCTATACTACAAGTCTCCTCATCCGTTCTTTACTTAGCAGACAGATAATTTTGTACAAATGTAGGGCTCATTAAATCATGCTGCAGTGTAAAACATTTCAATGATATCCACTAGAATATTCTCCATATGTCCCCATCCATTATCTGCCTTTCTTTGCTCTGTACTCCAGGAGGATACAGAATACAACCCTGGAACTCCTTTGGCTTCTGGCTTCCAACTGAGGATGGTATACTTCCCCTTGCATCTAGAACAAAGTCACAATTCAGGACATGGACAATCATTGCAAGGAAGGCTCTGCGTGATTTTGCTGATCTACCCATCTCACTTCTTTCGCCATCCCTGGCTTTGACAGTTGCCTTTCAGTTCCTTATACTCCCCCGCCTCCTCCCACCTCCTTGGTGTACACTCTCATTATTCCTGACTGAACCACTTTTCCTCCACCTCCCATCCACTTCACTTGGCTCACTCTTGCTTATCTTGAATGTCTCAACTTTAACATCATTTCCTCAGAGAAACCTTCCCTAATTATATACTCCCATTTCTCACTGAATTTTTCTTTTGTAGCAGGTGGTGTGACTATGTATAAATATTCATGCAACATGTTTGCATAGTGATTCTCTTCTCTCATAGATTCCGGGCTCCATGAGGTCAAAGATATGCAGGTATTTCTTTTAAATCTAAGTCTCAGAAGCAGTGGTTGGTACATACAGAGCACTCACTAGCTGCCTGGTGAATGCATTCAGAAATTAAATATAGCCTCACAGGCAGTTTTCAGTAATTGCCGAGGAGATTGTAATGTATTAGTGTAGAGTCGTATCTAGGAGCACACTTAGAACTGAAAATTAGAACTAGCACTGGAGCCCAGGAGTCTGTGTGTTCTGACCTGAAACCTAGAAACCGACATTCATAAGGCTAGCGATATTATGGAAGACACTAAGAACCACTGCTAAAGAAAATGATGTCAACAAGGTGTTTCTCATCTTTTAATATTAAAGTTGAAAGTGTTTATGTATGTTTTTTCATTACATATGCTTATTATAACTTTTGTGACTGGTATGATTTACTTATTTTTTCTGACTTTAATTAAGAGCAAGATTCCATACGTTTAACAAGTGGAAATAAGGTAGGAAGAGCTTTGGCCCAAATATGTGAGTGAAGACAAAAAGAATGCCACATGCCACTAAAAAGATTTGAAAACCAAAAAAAAACCTCTTTCTATTATAAATAACTTTTTATTTTAGAAATAAATAATATTCTAATTATTTTAGAAAGAATAACTTTGGTTATTAACATCTTTATTAAAGTTTAAATTTTCAACAAGAAAATTTGGTTTTGTTGGTAATAAACTACTCTTATATGTATTAAATATTTTGAAATCTGATCTTTAAAATTTTTGTTGTAATGAAATTTTACCTTTCTACCATCTCTACTAGAAAATGAAAATATACTAATCTGTCAGAGTATTATTAATAAAATGAAAATTTACTAATCTGTCCATTTTGTCTTACTGATTCATTTAGAAAAGTTTGAATTGTATCCTAGGAAAGGTCCATTACTAGCCATTTCAGAAGAAAGTCAATAGATACGTTATTGAAATGCATTTGGTATTCTAAGGGTTTCAAATTCATAGAGCTGAATGGAATTTAACTTTATGAAGAAATAGGCTTTGATGGATATATTTAATGGTATTTCAATTCCAACATAAGTTTGATGCCTGTAACATTTTAGAAATAGATGTGTTTGGTGGAAATGTTGACAGATTCTTACTTGTAAGCAGTGCCTGAAGCCATCTAGAATTTTAGTGACCTCCCTTTTGATGAGTGACTATTCATATTTATTCTTATTCATTCTAATAATCAGTTTTAAAGTACCAACAGGACAGTGTATAACATCTCAGTCTGATGGGTTCAGTTCTATAGGTACTATGTCTAAAGTTACTGCATTTTGGCACACTGAAGCCAGTGTGTACCTGAAAAGATGCCTCAGCCTTGATCCTCTACCTTCTCCACAAGTTAGTATGTGATAGGAGGCTAGACCTTGTAGCATTATGTCATTCTTGGCACTGAAAGGAAGGTAATTTGTGTAAGACTTTTATTGTGAGATCTGTCAACATGGAAACTGCAAAACAAACTTCTGAAAGAGATGATGTGTAATGCTGTTTTTTTTTTTTTTGTAGGGGTGGCCATGAAATGATTTCACATTTAGTGGAAAAAGGCACAGAATATTGTTCTTGATACAAAGAGAAACTTCCTCAACCATTTGGCTAATATATATGGAAAACTTGAGTTCTTTAAAGAAAAAGGAAAATCCAGTTAACGGTTACTTACCCTATATCTCCTGCATGCTTATCAAGCAAGGTGTTACACTCAGTACATTGATGTGTTTGGAAATGAAAGAAGGAATGGTTGGATGTACACACATGGGTGCTAAAATGAGGGAAATTAATATGTTGAAGAACTGTTTGTAGGAAAAACATTTGGAAAGTGTGGAATCTCAAAGAAGTATGTGATAAAAAATCCTTCATGTATTGAGAGGGCATAGGTTTGATGAAAGTAAGTAAATCTTAATTTATGCCAAAGTGGAGTCACTACAATTAATACCAAGGCAATGAACTGTGTGACGTATTCATCAGCATTAGTGGGCCTTTAAACTTTTGATGAAACTCAGAAATTTTAAGAGGTGAGTAGAGAAAATTTTTAGAAGTTGTAATAAAATATTTAGATTAGATTATTTTGGTGTGTTTCATATGCATGTGTATTTGGAATAGTTAGCTACATATAAATTCTATTTCTGAATTGAATTCCATGAATTTGTTTCAAGTACCTACTTTTAAAGCAGTGTATATTTTCTGTGAGTGATAAAAGAGGAATAATACGTGCATTGTTTAGAAATTCACCGCAAATATGGCAAACAAAACAATCTAGAAAGGGATTTAAACAAAAAAAGAACCCCAAAAATTTACCATCCAGTAGTAAAGGTGGATTATGAGAGACCCTGCCTTAGAGAGTCATAGGAGAGCACGGTCCTATTCAGTTAGAGCCATCAGAAAAGTCCTCACGGAAGAGGAGGTGCTGAAATAGACTCGAAGGAAAAGGTTTATTTGTAATATGAAGATGAAGAAGGCAGAGGCATAGAAGGTGGCCTGCAATAGTGACATAGTGCATGCGTGCATGCATGAGGCGGGAGGTGGATGGGAGGAAGGAAAACTGGTATCTAACCAAATATTTCACCTGTGTTTTTGGTTTTTGCTACTGAATTGGACAGAGGCTGTCACCATTCATGGTGGTTCTGAAAAAACAAACAAAAAAGCCACTCCATTCCTGATTATTACTCTAACTAGACTGTTGTTGCTCTCCCTTGAGTTTCGGAGTAGTTGTACCTCTGCCACATCAGTGAAAATTATACTACTTTAAAGGAGTTTTTCTTCTCACTTGTTTTACATTTGTCACCTATTACATAGCTGTCCTTTGGGCATCTGGCTAGCATCTATGAGCCATTGGTACATTTCTTCCTTGATAAATCCCCAGTGTCTAGGATAGTGCCGGTACATAGCAGGCATTTGTTAATTACATGATGAATATTTTTGGTAAGGATTCTCTCTTGATATTTTATTATCAGGTATATTTTATGTTAAATGCAAATAAAACTGATCACAAGAAACTGTGACCTTGGTGATAGATACAATTTTCAAAATCATATGGAACATTAACTTTCATTCAGTATTAACATTAACATTAACTTTCATTCAACATTAACAGCATATCAACATATAATCAAAATTATATATCTTTATTTATTAAGAGTATGCAGTGTCAAATGGCAATCAGGATTCTTGGTATAATTTGTTTCTGTGTTTGTACTTCATCCAATCATAAACTAGGTAGGCACTTTCTTCCCTTAGAAGGGTTACTAAATTGGAAGATTATCTTTCTTTGGAATATGCTTGGAATGTATTATCTTTAATTATTTTACTGAAGAAAAAAAAGAGAAAGGCCAGAGAGCTTGTTTCAGTCCTGTGAATTTTTTAAGGTTATTGCCTAACTCACCTTCATTCTCTATATTGAGTCAGGAGTTCCGTCTATCTATGTATCTATCTATCTACCTATTTATCTACTTATTTATTTTTGGATAACATTTATTTATGTCAGGTACTGTGCCACGTTTGTTATTCCTCCCAGAACATTTGTTTTATAGATGAAGAATTGAGGATTCCCTTGCTCAAGAATATACAGTGAGTGAGTGATGGGTAGGAATTGGGTATAGAAATTATTTATTTGATGAAGCGCTCACTTTCAAAGATGCCATCCAGAGATTTATTGCTTTAATTATAACAGGTTGGGAGAATTAATAAAAGGTCTTAGCGGTGAGAAAACAAATAAAATGCTTGAAATAACTGAACATGCCAGAAACTAGCAGTTCTTTGCTTTATCTCAGGAGATAAAATTTGATAAAATGCTGGCAAAAGTATTAAACCACTATTAAAATGTAGTAGCAATAATATAATCTAGGGATTTAAGAAATGCATATGTGTAATTAAATGACACAACTTATTTGAGAACTTCATTAGAAAATTAGACACTGTTCCTTTCTACTCCCTTCTGTATCCTCAAAGCCTAGTTAAGTGTCTGCCGTAGAATAGGTGCTCTATAAATTCTTGTTGGATGAATGAAAGGATATTTGAGTAATTTTTAAAATTATTATTATACTTTAAGTTCTAGGGTACACACGCACAACGTGCAGGTTTGTTACATAGGTATACATGTGCCATGTTGGTTTGCTGCACTCTTCAACTCGTCATTTACATTAGGTATTTCTCCTAACACTATCCCTCTCCTTGTCCACACATCCGGCAGGCTCTGATGTGTGGTGTTCCCCTCCCTGTGTTCATGTGTTCTTGTTGTTCAGCTCCCACTTATGAGTGAGAACATGCAGTGTTTGGTTTTCTGTCCCTGTGATATTTTGCTGAGAATGATGGTTTCCAGCTTCATCCATGTGCCTTCATCCTTTTTTGTGCCTGCTTAGTATTCCATGGTGTATATGTGCCACATTTTCTCCATCCAGTCTATTATTGATGGACAGTCACTCATGGCTTCCCTTGGCTAGGAAAGGGAAATCCCTCGGCCCCTTGCTTCCCAGGTGAGGTGATGCCCCACCCTGCTTTGGCTTGCCCTCCCTGGGCTGCACCCACTGTCCAACCAGTCCCCATGGGATGAACCAGGTACCTCAGTTGGAAATGCAGAAATCACCCATCTTCTGCGTCAATCTCGCCGGGAACTGTAGACCAGAGCTGTTCCTATTCGGCCATCTTTAGGTGTTGTTTTCAATGGGCCTCTTGGAGAGGTGACAACTGAGTGGAGTCTGAATGAAGTAAAGGCTCCGTATGCTTGTGAGCTCAAATTTATGTCTTGAACTTTAGACGCTTATATCCAAATACCTATCAGATAGCCCATTTGAATGTCTCAAGTAGTATTAATGACTCAAGGAGTAGAGGACCAATGCTATTAATGTTAGTCACCTGAACAGAACCCAAACATGAAACACAGGTTTTTGCACATATAAGGAAGACCACAGTTTAGGGGATAGGAAAGATAGATGCTTGAAAGGTTTGGGTGACTGTAACTGCTTATGCAATAATGAGCTAGCTTTGCCCAGCTTTACTCAGTAAGCTATTTTCACCTTAAACAAAGTCTTATGCTTTTCTGTGAATGCTTTTCAAATCAATTTAGAAATAAGGGTGACTATATATGAATTAATGCTTGGGACTTTGAAACTAGGTCAGGTATAAGTAACTTAGTGATGTAGTAATAATAAATTCTGCATTATTGAGGAGCTGAATTTCTGATTTGTGTGGTGTGTCTTTTTTTTTTTTTTTTTTTTGCATGACTCCTCTACTTTCTGTATTTCATCACCATGTGCAGTTTTATTTCCAGTATTCTCCTATGTCAACTCTGCTGGTCAACTTTGATGTCATAGACTTTCCTCAAATACCACTTCGGATTTGCGTTAACATTGAATTATATCATGTAGGTTTGACTATTTTTCTTCTCTTGAACATATTTCTTTATTAAAATACAACCTGTGTTCCAAGTTTCAAGCATACAGTGTTTCCCTTCATGATGCCTTTCCAGTCATTCTGTGTACAAGTTGGTATGTCTTTCTATAGGCCTTCTTGCATTTCTGTGATTTTTCCACTCATAAGACATTTAGTTGGTTTTGTTTTTCTTTATTTTCTCTTTCTTTCTTTCCTTTCTTTTCTTTCCCTGTCTCTCTTTCTGTCTTTCTTTCTTCTCGCTCTGTCACCCAGGCTGGAGTGCAGTGGCAAAATCATAGGATCACTCCTGGGCTTAAGTGATCCTCCCACCTTAGCCTCCAAGTTGCTGGGACTATAGACACATGCCAACACACCTGCCTAATTATTTTTATTTTTTAAAGTAGAGATGGGCTCTCCCTATGTTTCCCAGGCTGGTCTCAAACTTTTGGACTCAAGTGATCCTCTTACCTCAACCTCCCAAAGTGCTGGAATTAAAGGTGTGAGCCACTGCACCCAGCCTCATATAGCATTTATACATTGCTTCAAGTCTTACAGAATGAGACTTATGTCTATTATGACATATTCCTTTGCTCAGTAATGCATCTCTTAACAACAAGGGTACATTCTGAGAAATGTATTGTTAGGCAGTTTTTTGTTGTGTGAATACCATAGAGTGTACTTACACAAACCTAGATGGCATAGCCTACCACACACCTAGGCTGTATGGTATAGCCTATTGCTGCTAGGCTATAAACATGTACAGCACATTACTGCACTGAATACTATAGACAATTGTAATACATGGTAAATATTTGTGTATCTAAGTATATAAAAGGTACAATTAAAATAGGGTATTACAATATTCTAAGACCACCATTGTATGTGTTTTGCGGTTGACACAAACATCATTATGTGGTGCATGACTATATACTCATAACTTGAAATCTTATTCTTCTTGATTTAAAATTGTTTTAGGGAAGGACCTAAACTTTATGTATCGTTGTATCTGTCATACAGCCCAGTGCTGTTTCTTCTATAGATTAGTGCTCAGTTTTTCCATAGTATTCTTGCTTGTCACATTACAGGTAATTGTTTAATGCTTATTTGAAAGTAATATCGGTCTAATTGCATCAGTAATATGGACACACTGAATACACACACATATAATACAGATAAAATCTTCATGCAATATAGAGGGCATGCTTTGTGTTGACTCCCTCTTGTGTACCTGTCACACCTCTAGACTTGACCATCTTTGTGCCAGAGGAAAAGAGAGCAGTAGCGGCAGGGATGTGCCGTATAGTTAATTCACTATCACCTTTAGGGCAGTCAAGGTTGCTCTCTGGGTTTTTTCCTGAAATTTGAGCTGATAGTAAGCATTATAACCACCACTAGAAAGTTTTATATTAACATTTGCAAGAACAAACAATTGACATCAGGCATAAGTCTTATTTTGCATTATACTTTTGGTGCATCATTGCTGGAAAAATTATGCTAATCCACACCATTTGCAGCTACCAGATGTGCCATTGAGATGTGCACAAGTTCCTTTCCAGAGGACTACTTGATGTCAAATGTCAATCATTGTGTGTTGAAATGACAGCACCTACCATCAAAGGATGAAGAACAATTACAATTCATGTTTTCTCGTTAGGCTCACATACCAAGCTGGATGATAATGCTGTGATAAGTTAAATATAAATGACAAAATAGAATTAACAAAATAATTGTTCAGTCTACCTTTTGGTCAGTTCCAAAATAACTATAGAATCTATTGAAGATTATCTTATTCAGTATATGTTTATAGTGGGTGTGGTGACATCCTGCCGTCTACCTTGCATTTCTTTGCTTGTATGTTTTATTAAGAGAATTGGCTGAAAGGATATCAGCAGATGGTGATAGAATAAGTTTTTTCATTGCATGGCTGAGTACACTTCTAGGAGATCTCTCTCCCAAATATGATTGTTGAAAGTAATTTGTTCATTTGAATACACTAAGTTCTTCATCCAGATTATGTCATAAAAGGCATTGCCACCAGTTTAGTAGAACTATGGTTTTGTTTCCTTTGGCTGGGGGAGAGAGGATGAGAGAGTGGGAATTGGCTCCTTTCATCTGAGATTTTTTCATGTTCTACCTGGATCTGGATGTATCTACGTTTGGAAAGAATAGAAATCCTTTATGTTCCAGTTTCACATCTTTCCCATTTTGGCAGCCACTGCTAAGAATTAAAAATGCCTGGGCACAGAAGCAGTTTGAGCTGTTGAACATACCAGGTAAACTCTGAAATTTTGTTGATTTCTACAATATTAATGAGTAACAGTGTTTGCCAGCAGCTAGTACTTACTGTAAGCTTTTCCTTGTGCAAGAATGTGTCTGAGTGGAGGTCAAGTCTCTTTCCTCCTTCCGTCATTTAATTCCTATTCTAAAGTTCCTCCTGGACACGTATCACTGCTACGTGAAGGGGCTTTGTATGGATACCGGAGAGTATTTTCTTATAGCTCAGGTATTCTATAAATATATTGCAACCATTGTTACAGAAAAAAGTGGTTTTTTTTTTATTTTTTATTTTATTTGAGACCGAGTCTTGCTGTCACCCAGGCTGGAGCATGGTGGTACGATCTTAGCTCCCTGCAACCTCCACCTCCTAGGTTCAAGCAATTCTCCTGCCTCAGCTTCCCGAGTAGGTGCGTGCCACCACGCCTGGCTTTTTTTTTTTTTTTTTTTTTTAGTAAAGATGGGGTTTCACCATGTTGGCCAGGCTAGTCTCAAACTCCTGACCTGAAGTGATCTGCCCACCTCAGCTTTCCGAAATGCTGGGGATTAAAGGTGTGCGCCATCATGCCCCCTGAAAAAAGTGTATTTTGATTTAAAGTCTTCTCCTTAGAGAATGGGAAATTCCCCTTAACCCTGGCAAATGCTGTTCTTATTCAGATTTTGCCAGGAGATGAAGCATTTTTTGTTTTAGTTTTTTTTTAATAAGCTGTCTTTGATAAATATCTAAAATTGCCATTTGGTCTTATAAGTGGTATATGACATGTACTTTTAAGTACAGAGTAAATGGGAGTTTATAAAGGAACATGAATGAAGAGCCAGCTTAGTTAAAAACATAGGTATTTTCTGGATAAGTAGAACACCGTAAATGTCGAAAGAATTGCACTGTTTTACTTTTTTGAATAGCAGTACCCATTGGTAACTCATCTCACAGAAATAAATAAAGCTATACATTTTATTTTCTCAGGACCAAGGAATAGAGCTTACAAAGGATACTATTTTTAGCAATGTTTGCTTGCCTCTGTATCTTTATCCAGGTCATTCCCTTTGCCTAGAGAATTGTCAGGTCCCCCACGCAATCCCTGAGCTCAACCCCTGGTGAATTTTTACTAATTCTTTTTTTTTTTTTTTTTTTAAAGATGGAGTCTCGCTGTGTTGCCCAGGCTGGAGTGCAGTGGTGCGATCTCGGCTCACTGCAAGCTCCGCCTCCCGGGTTCACGCCACTCTCCTGCCTCAGCCTCCTGAGTAGCTGGGACTACAGGCGCCCACCACCATGCCTGCCTAATTTTTCTGTATTTTTAGTAGAGACGGGGTTTCACTGTGTTAGCCAGGATGGTCTCGATCTCCTGACCTCGTGATCCACCCACTTCGGCCTCCCAAAGTGCTGGGATTACAGGCGTGAGCCACTGCGCCCAGCCTACTAATTCTTAAGATTTAATTTGCTTCTTTCTGGGATGCCTTTCTTGACTTCTCAGGGAAGAATTCGCTGCTTGCTCCACTCTGCATCCTCAGCCTCCTCCTCCACGCTCAGTGAACTACTTATATGCTATAATAATATCCTAGCATCTGTCTTTGTCACCTGATCAAAGTCCATGATATGTTGACATTGGCTTTCTCATCTCCTTTCTTTTTAGATATATTTGTCTTTGGGGCAAGTAGGCATCTGTTAGATGTTTGTTGAATGACTGAATAGTTTTATATCGTTTTTATATGTTAAGTTCTTACACATGGAAAATCATCTTTGCTATTTTTATCTTCAAGGTTCATGAGAGTATAAAATTATGGATCATAAATTGTAGAAAAAATAATTTATATCCCTTTTAATATTGAGAAATGTAATAATGTATTAGTGAGTGATTGTTATTGCTAATATTAGACATGAAATATTAATACATTAGTATACATTTGTATGTTTTGGTAAAGTGCAACTAACTTTTCTTTTCATGTTTTAGCCCAATTTTCAATTTGAGATATTGTTATATATATTTTACATTAAAAATTTAACTGATTGAAAACCTTACCAGTAAAAATTATATACAAATTGCATTCATTGTTTTAAAAAAATGCTTTTAACCCCAATAACAGGAAATGACTCTTGATATTTTCATCTGTAGCCTTGCAGACCTTTGAAAATGTATTTATGTACAAACTTTTAAGTAAAAAGGAGATCACACTGCACATATTGTTCTTTAACTGAGCATCACTTTTGAGTTGACCAAATTACACAAAAAATTTTAGGGTAGGAGTTGCCATTTGATGATCATCTCTGCAGATGATGCTCTCATTGAAATTAGAAGGTCAACCATATGGGGAGGTTAAAAATAAAATCTGCTGGCCTTCAAAATCCTCTTATCAGACACCTAACAGGGTCAGATGCTGACAATGATGCATCTGAGAGCAGCAAGTAAAGACAGATTGCAGAAGTTTTCATAATTGTGACTTGTGTTCTCGTTTTACTCATTTTTACTTGTTTTTGTTTCCAATCTTGGGGGGTCTCTGGACTATGAATTTAGGTGGCAAATCTCAGGTACATCTCCTAAAGACTAACGGTCATTTACAAATTCAAACATGAGATAAAGTATTTGGTGATATGTCCATCAAGTATAACTCAGAAATCAGTAAACAAGTCTTTTCCCAAAGTAAGTTCCTTCTAAATGTAGCTAAAAAGAGCCACTTTGTCATTAAAGTGAATGAATATTCATTTTTAGAACAGACTTGGTGTTTGGATTGTGTTAAACATATGTCTGTTAGTGAAAGTGTTAGTCACAAAGATAAAATTTCATCTAAAAATAATATATAGAGAAAAATGCAATAAATATACACATGGTAAAATACTTCTCTTTTCTGTAAACTTTTAGTTCTTTATAAGGGTTGTGATATCATTAAAAAATTTTTCTGTATTGAAAGAAACTGGAGACACTGTTCATAGCAGCTGATATAGTTTGGATATTTGTCCCCACCCAAACGTTATATTGAAATGTAATCCTTAATGCGGAGGTGGGGCCTGGTGGGAGGTGTTTGGGCCACGGGGGTGGAGCCTCATGGTTTGATGCTGTTCTTGCAATAATGAATACTCATGGGATCTGGTTTTTTAAGTGGGTGGCACCCTTCCCCACTCTCTCTTGCTCCTGCTTTCACCATGTGACATGCCTGCTCCTGCCTCACCTTCCACCATGAGTAAAAGGTCCCTGAGGCCTCCCCAGAAGCCAGGCAGATGCCAGCACCATGCTTGTATAGCCTGCAGAACTTCTTTTCTTTATAAATTACCCAACCTCAGGTCTTTCTTTATAGCAATGCTAGAACAGCGTAATACAGTAGCCAAAGGGTCGAAGCAACCCAAGTTCCATTGATGGACGAATGGCTAAACAAAACGTGGTATACACATGCACACACACACACAATGGAATATTGTTCAACCTTAAAAAAGAAGTAATACATGATACATGATAGACTATTGATGAATCTTGAGGATGTTATGCTAAGTTTAAAGAAACCAGTCACAAAAAAACAAATACTCTCTGATTTAACTTGTATGAGGTGTCTAGTGTAGTCAAATATAGAGAAACAGAAAGTAGAATGGCAGTTGGCAGGGGCTGGGGAGAGGGAAAATGTGGAGTTGTTTAGTGGATATAGAACTTCGGTTTTGCAAGATAGAAATGTTTTGCACAGCACTGTGAATACACTTAACATTACTGAACTGTACACTTTAAAATGGTTAAGATGGTAAATTTTATGTCATATTATCTCACCACAACTAATAAAAGATAAATAAACTGGAGAAAAACACAATTTTTAGAGTAATTTGGACTGGAGCTTATTTATTTTTAGCCATAATTGTTTCTAAAGAATAATACCTAGGACTAGTCTTTGGACCTTTAACATAATCATCGTATAATACATGATAACGAATTCACTGGAAATATATTAGACAACATTGGTTAAGTTTCAGTGGCGAGTCACTATTTGTCCTAAATTGCCCTATTTTATTTATTTTTGGTGGAAAACATGGACATGATAAATTATTATTTGTAGATTAATTGAAAGCTAACTAATATACTGAAATCACAACATTCAAATATGTATTTAGCAGAAATGCTTTGTTTTTATGGTTATCAATTTGTAATCAAGAAAGTTATTATTCATGTATTTATTGACTGCTTACTGTTGTGTCAGGGACTGAGCTGAGTTCTGATATATATTGATGTATAAGTTAAATCTTGTCCTTAAGGAGTCTGAAATCAATTGCATTTGGAAATGGGAGAATAACACAGAAATAGAAAATTATGCTAAAAAACTATAAAACTATGGAAGGGATAAATAAGATGTGCTCCATGAGAAGAGATAGAAAGTTTTGGGAGTTTAGGATTTCTGGTATGAGGAACACTTTATGGAAGAAGTAATAACTTCTTTGGGTGGGGAGGGAAAGGTAAAGGATGATATTATGACTTGGGTGAGTAATTGAGCAGTTCAATGAGATAAGGACAAAAAAAGGAGAAGTTTTGGGAAACACATCCATATTTATTGAAGTTTTGGGAGAGAGGAAGAATAAGCCAAGTGAAAGTCCATGGGATGGGATCAAGAGAGGTCCCCAAACTGGAACCTGATGAAAAAATTAAAGAATTACTACTGAATGGCCCACAACCAAACTTAACCAAATCAAACCACCAACAAAACAAACCAGAAGCAAAACAAAACAAAAAAAATAAAAAGCAAAATGGAGGAGGAGTGGGTCAGAGATGGAGGAGGAAAACTGTGAGTGTCATTTCAGGAAACTAAGGAAATGTGGTGTGTTAGTCCATTTTCACGCTGCTGATAAAGACATACCCGAGACTGGGAAGAAAAAGAGGTTTAATTGTATTTACAGTTCCACAAGGCTGGGAGGCCTCAGAATCATGGTGGGAGGTGAAAGGCTCTTCTTACATGGCGGCAGCAAGAAAAAATGAGGGAGGAGCAAAAGTGGAAGCCCCTGATAAACCCATCAGATCTTGTGAGACTTATTCACTATCATGAGAATAGCACGGAAAAGACCGGTCCCCAGGATTCAATTGTGGGTCCCTTCCACAACACATGGGAATTCTGGGAGATACAATTCAAGTTGAGATTTTGGTGGGGAAACAGCCAAATCATATCATTCCACCACTGGCCCCTCCAAATCTCATGTCCTCACATTTCAAAACCAATCATGCCTTCACAACAGTCTCCTAAAGTCTTAACTCATTCCAGTGTTAACCCAAAAGCCTACAGTCCAGAGTCTCATGTGAGACAAGGCAAGTTCCTTTCACCTATGAGCCTGTAAAATCAAAAGCAATCTAGTTACTTCCTAGATATAATGGGAGTACAGGTATTGGGTAAATACAGCCATTCTAAATGGAGAAATTGGCCATGCAAGGGCCCATGCAAGTCCGAAATCCAGCAGGGCAGTCAAATTTTAAAGCTCCAAAATGATCTCCTTTGACTCCAGGTCTCACATCCAGGTCACACTGATGGCAGAGGTGGGTTCCCATGGTCTTGTGCAGCTCCGCCCCTGTGGCTTTGCAGGGTACAGCCTCTCTCCTGGTTGCTTTCATTGGCTAGCATTGAGTGTCAGAGGCTTTTCTTGGTGCATGGTGCAAGCTGTTGGTGGATCTACCATTCTGGGGTCTGGAAGACTGTGGCTGTCTTCTCACAGCTCTACTCGGTGGTCCCCCAGTAGGGACTCTGTGTGGGGGCTTCAACCCCACATTTCCTTTCTGCACTGCCCTAGCAGAGGTTCTCCATGAGGGCCCTCCAAGTTTGCCCATGCAGCAAACTTTTGCCTGGGAATCCAGGCATTTCTATACATCTTCTGAAATCTAGGCGGAGGTTCCCAAAGCTCAGTTCTTGACTTCTGTGTACCAGCAGGCTCAACACCATGTAGAAGCTGCCAAGTCTTGAGGTTTCCACCCTCTGAAGCCACAGCCTGAGCTTTATATTGGCCACTGTCAGCCACTGGAGTGGCTGGGACACAAGGCACCAAGTTCCCAGGCTGCACTCAGCAAGGGGACCCTGGGCCTGGCCCTCGAAACTACTGTTTCCTCCTGGGCCCCTGGGCCAGTGATGGGAGGGGCTGCCATGAAGGTCTCTGACATGGCCTGGAGACATTTTCCCCATGGTCTTGGGGATTAACATTAGGCTCCTTGCTACTTATGCAAATTTCTGCAGCCATTTTGAATTTGTTCTCAGAAAATGGGTTTTTCTTTTCTACTGCATCATCAGGCTGCAAATTTTGTGAACTTTTATGCTCTGCTTCCCTTTTAAAATGGAATGTGTTTAACAGCACATTTAAGTCACATTTTGAATGCTTTGCTGTTTAGAAACTTCTTCCACTAGATACCCTAAATCATCTCTCTCAAGTTCAAAGTTCCACAGATCTCTAGGGCAGGGGCGAAATGCTGCCAGTGTCTTTGCTGAAACATAACAAGAGTCACCTTTGCTCCAGTTCCCAACAAGTTCCTCATCTCCATCTGAGACCACCTCAGCCTGGACCTTATTGTTCCTATCACTATCAGTGTTTTTGTCAAAGTCTCTAGGAGGTTCCAAACTTGCCCACATTTTCCTGTCTTCTTCTGAGCCCTCCAAACTGTTCCAACCTATGTCTCTTACCCAGTTCCAAAGTTGCATCCACATATTTGGGTATCTTTTCAGCAACACCCCACTCCCAGTACAAATTTAGTGTATTATTCTGTTTTCATGCTGCTGATAAAGACATACAGGAGACTGGGAAGAAAAAGAGGTTTAATTGGACTTACAGTTCCACATGGCTAGGGAAGCCTCAGAATCATGGCGGGAGGCGAAAGGTACTTCTTACGTGGTGGCAGCAAGAGAAAACGAGGAAGAAGCAAACGTGGAAGCCCCTGATAAACCCACCAGATTTCGTGAGAGGTATTCACTATCACAAGAATAGCACGGGAGAGACCGGCCCCCAGGATTAAATTACCCGTGCCCCACCCAGGTCCCTCCCACATGTGGGAATTCTGGGAAATACAATTCAAGTTGAGATTTGGGTGGGGACATAGTCAAACCATATCACAGGGTGTTTTAGGAATGAGGCAGAAGTCAGTGAGCATAATAGAGAAGGATTTGGTGCAAGGTGCTGGGTGATGTCCTTGGTGGAGAGCAGGTGAAGAGAGCTAGGAGACCAGGCAGGCTGAAGGTGGGTGCTGAGCTAGAGCAGACGTGAAGATTGTGAGCGAAGACAACCATTTCAATAACTTTTACTATAAGGAGGAGAGTATAGTAGCAAGAATTATACTGTGGAGGAATCTGGGTTTTAGGTGGTTTTAAATTTTCATGTATTTTATTAAAATTTTCTATTGTAATGAGAGATACATAGTATAAATTTACCATTTTAATCATTTTAAGTGTACAATTTAGTAATATTAAATATATTCTCACCATTATGATTATCTAATTCCAGAACTTTTTCATCACCCCAATCAGAAATTGTGTACCTATTAAGCAGTAATTCCCCATTCCTGTCCTCCCTTCAGCCCCTGGCAACCTCTAACCTTCTTTCTGTCTCCATGAATTTGGCTCTCTTAAATATTTCATATAAGTGGAATCATACAATGTTCATTCTTTTGTGTCTAGTTTATTTCACCTAGTGTAATGTTTTCAAGGCTCATCCATGTTGTAGCATGTATCAGAACTTCATTCCTTTTTATGGTTGAATAATACTCCCTTCTCTGTATATACTGCAGTTGGTTTATATGTTCATCTGTGAACATTTTGGTTGTTTCTCCCTTTTGGCTGTGGGGAATAGTGCTGCTGTGAGCATTGTTGTACAAGTATTTGTTTGAATCCGTGTTTTCACTTCTTTTCAGTATATACCTAAGAGTGGAATTGTTGGGCCATGTGGTAATTCTGTATGTAGGTTTTTTTTTTTTTTTTTTTTGTCATTAGAACTCCAGATTTTTCTTTAAAAAAAAAAAACTTTTATTTTAGATTCAGGGTACATGTGCAGCTTGGTTATATAGGCAAACTTGTGTCACAGGGGTTTGTGGTACAGATTATTTCATCACCCAAGTACTAAGCCAAGTACTCAATAGTTATTTTTTCTGATCCTCTCCCTCTGTCCACCCTCCACCCTTAAGTAGGCTCCAGTGTCTGTTGTTCATCTGTTTGTGTCCATGTGTTCTCATCATTTAGCTCCCACTTATAAGTGAGAACATGAAGTATTTGGTTTTTGTTCCTACGTTAGTTTGCCAAGGATAATGGCCTCCAGCTACATCCATGTTCCCACAGAAGACACGATCTCATTCTTCTTATGGCTGCAATAATATTCCATGGTGTATATGTACCACATGTTCCTCATCCAATCAGCCATTTATGAGCATTTAGGTTGATTCCCTGTCATTGCTATTGTGTATAGTGCTGCAGTGAACATTCACTTGCATGTGTCTTTATGATAGAATGATTTATATTCCTTTGGGTATATACCCAGTAATGGGATTGCTGGGTTGAATGGTAGTTCTGTTTTTAGCTCTTTAAGGAAGTGCCATTCAATAAATGGTGCTGGGATAACTGGTTAGCCATATGCAGAAGAGCGAAACTGGACCTCTTTCTTATACTATATACAAAAATCAACTCATGATGGATTAAAGACTTAAATATAAAACAAAACTATAAAAACCCTGGAAGACAACCTTGGCAATGCCATTCTGGACATAGAAACTGGCAAAAATTTCATGACAAATATGCCAGCAGCAATCACAACAAAAGCAAACATTGATAGGTGGGATCTAATTAAACTTAAGAGCTTCTGCACAGCAAAATAAACTATTAACAGAGTAAACAGACAACCTACAGAATGAGAGAATATTTGCAAAGTATGCATCTGACAAAGGTGTAATATCCAGCATCTGTAAGGAACTTAAATGTACAAGAAAAACAAAGCAACCCCATTTAAAATTGGACAAAATAATGTTTAACTCTTTGAGAAACTGCCAAACTTTTTCCCATAGCAGCTGCAACATTTTACATCCCTACCAGCAGTGTACCAGGGTTGCAGTTTCTCCACATTCTTGTCAACACTTGTTATTCTCTGTTGTAGTGTACCTACTTCTTCTTCTTCTTTTTTTTTCTTTGAGACTGCGTCTTGCTCTCTGGCCCAGGCTGGAGTGCGGTGGCACGATTTTGGCTCACTGCAACCTCTGCCTCCTGGGCTCAAGCAATTCTCCTGCCTCAGCCTTGCGAGTAGTTGGGATTACAGGCACGCACTACCACACCTGTCTAATTTTTGTATTTTTAGTAGACACGGGGTTTCACCATGTTGGCCAGGCTGGTCTTGAACTCCTGGCCTCAAATGATCCTCCTGCCTCGGCCTCCCAACGTGCTAGGATTACAGGCCTGAGCCACCATGCTCGACTCTCCTTGTGGTTTTAATTTCCATTTCCCTAATGACTAATGATTGCAGACATCTTTTCATGTGTTGTCTATTTGTGTATTTTCTATGGAGAAATATTTATTCAAGTCCTTTGCCTGGTTTTTGATTGGGTGCTTTTTTTGTTTTTTGTTTGTTTGTTTGTTTGTTTTTGCTGTAGAGTTGGAGTTTTTATAAAATAGATACTAGAGTTTGGCCTTATATATGAAATTAGCTTTTTTTTTTTGCAAGCCCATTTTAGGCATTGTCTCACTGTCATGATAATGGCCTTTGATCAGCAGAAATTTAAATTTTGATGAAGTTCTGTTTGTCTATTTTTTCCTTTGGTTGCACATGCAATTTTTAAATTAAAAGTAAATTTCCAGTAAAATTTACTTGTTTTGGAGTGTAAAGCTATGTGGATTTTAACACTTGCATAGATTTGTGTATCTACCACCAAAATCAGGATACACCCAAATCAGGATACAGAAAATTTTCATCATCCTCCAAAATTCCCTTATACTCCTCCATTTGTAGGCAAACTCTTGATCCCTGGTTGGCAATGACCTGTTCTTTATCCCCATGGTTTTGCCTTTCCAAAAATGACATATAAATGGAACCACATATAGTGAGATAATTCTCCATGGGTCTCGCATTGCTGCATGTTTTACAAGCAGGGACACTGACTGTTTTTGTTCCAGACTATCATTTTGAGAATGTTTGAATAGTGAATAGCCTTGGAAGATATAGTATGTTTCTCCCTCTGAAGCAAACGGGAGGCATACTCACTGCCCATTATAAAAGATTTGAGTTTTCTGAGATAGGGTTCCTCTCCTGTAACAAGTCATGGTATGTATCTCTTGGTTCTCTTCACCTTGCCCTTTTGGAATTGGGGCTCAGGGCACCAGCACTCATACAAAAGTGCTGATAGTCTGACGAATTCTGTTGCTGTCAGAGAGAGGTGGGAGGGAATGGATTTGGCAGTTTGAGGAGCTTGGAGAAGACTTGAAATAGTTGTAGAAAATGAGAGTAAGTGTTACTGGGGAAATGTGGAATTATATATTAAGTAAAACAAGCTGGTTGTAGCAATAGCTAGTTATTATTTTTACAGATAAGCAAAGAAAAAAAACCAGAACAAACCAACAAGCCTTTTTAATACATCTCCTTATGATACCATAAACTTACAATGTTGTTTAAATGGACATCAGCAGTGCATAAATAAAATAAACCTAAATTGTTGTTTGCCTTTAGTGAATAGATAAATTGCTTATCTTTAACATGTCATTTATTGGAAATAACAATTCTTATAATTCTTTTGTCAAGGCTGTCAAAATTGTCATTTAAAATGCATAGCACAAACAATATTATGCCAACAATAACAGAAATGAGAAAAGGAAAATAGCTATGCACAGTTTTGCCTCTAATAAATTACCTGTTTTCATGTGTTTATATGCATTCCTAGTCTTTGTCCACATGCAAATATTATGATATTGAATCACTCGTTAGTTGCATCATAGGCACAATTTAATTTACTTCTTTTTTATTAACATCATTTTATAAGCATTTTTTTACATATTATTCCTGGACCTTAACAGTAAGACTTTCTACCATCTGGGCTTTTGTGTACTTCCCCGTCACCCCACCATTTTATCTATCTCTGGGAAAGGCATTATTATCTCCATTTTATTTATGTAAAAACCAAGGCTTAGGAAAGTTAAAAGATTTGCCTAAGATAGGTGTGTTGCATCTCTCAGGGTAAAATCTTTACAAGTATAAAGAATTAATATATTTACCTTATCATTGGTTTTCATTTGTTTTTTATTGATACATATTTTACATATTTATGGAGTACAAGTGAATTTTTTATACATGCCTGTAATGTGTAATGATCAAGTCTTCTAGCTACTTTGAAATGTGCAATATATTGTTGCTAACTTTAGTCACCCTGGTCTGCTTTGGAACATTAGAACTTCTTCTTAATGTAAATTTACACCCAACCACCAACCCTCTCTTTATCTCCCCATCCTACCCTCATACCCTTCCCAGCATCTGATTTATCTGTCATTCTATTTTCTATCTCCCTGTGATCAATTTTTTTTAAAACCTCTTATGAGTGAGAACATACGCAATTTGTCTTTTTGTGCCTGGGTTATTTCACTTAACATAATGACCTCTAGTTTATGTCCATGTTGTTGCAAATGACAAGATTTCATTCTTTCTGTATGGCTGAATAGTATTCCGTTGTGTATGTAGACCACATTGTCTTTATCTTTTTGCCCACTGATGGACACTTAGGTTGATTCTGTATCTTTGCTGTTGTGAATAGTGCTGCAATAAACTTGCAAGTGCAGGCTTTTGATAAGGCAAGTTTCTTTGATATACTAATTTCTTTTCCTTTGGATAGATACCTAACAGTGGGCTTGCTGGATCATATGATAGTTCTTTCAGTTTTAGAAGGAATCTTCATACTGTTTTCCATAGTGGTCATACTAATTTACATTCCCACCAACAGTTTATAAGAGTTCCCTTTGCTTTGCATCCTCACCAGAATCTGTTATTTTTGTCTTTTTAAAAGCCATTCTAACTGGGATAAGATGCTATCTCATTGTGGTTTTGATTTGCATTTCCCTGATGCTTAGTGATATTGAGCACTTTTTCATATATCTGTTGGCACTTGTATGTTTTCTGGCAAAGACTGTTATTTTTTTCTCCCCATAAACATCAGCTAAAACTCAAAGCTGAGATTATGAAAAACTCTGATTATTCAGGATACGTGTGTCTTTTACTGTGTATACAACCAAGCAAAAGAAATATACATTAATATAGTAGCCAGTCATATTTGTGAAGAATGTTAGAACTGTAGCAAATAAATTTTCATAATATGTAAAATGACAACATAGATTTGATCTGTGAATGAAGAGTTTTTCATTTTATATAGTGTTTATAGTCTTTTAAACACACACACTAGTGGCGTAAACAAATTTGGCCACATATTCCAGTGCAGCTGTGTGTATGTGTGTGTATAATTATATATGTGCTACTTTATTAAAATAATTTATATATTATATACAACTATGTATTTTATAAAAATAAGATTAATATTAATATGAACATAATCTCTAATATTTCATCTATTTTTACAGTGTTTTTCCTTGCCCATTTCTGGGATGGGTGCCCCCCAACTTGTGTAAACTACTGATGAAAAAAATAACTAAAATGCATCTTATATATTTAGACACTTTAAATATTTGTTTAATGTATACAAAGAACCTTTTGCACTGAAAGCTATTTATTGAAATGAGTTCACAAATGCATGTTGAATATCTGTTATGTACAAAGCATTTTGTATAGATAGTGATCTTTCTTTAGCTCTATGCAAGATTTGACTTTTTTTTTGTATCAGTAACCTCTTGTAAAATCTGATTTTGACCTAATATCTAGCTAAAGTTCCAAAAGTTTGTCCTTGAGAGAGTGCCTGAAATTATAAAAGTAGTATGGCCGGGCGCAGTGGCTCATGCCTGTAATTCCAGCACTTTGGGAGGCTGAGACAGGCAGATCACCTGAGGTCAGGAGTTCAAGACCAGCCTGGCCAATATGGTGAAACCCCATCTCTACTAAAAATACAAAAAATTAGCCAGGTGTGTTGGTGGGCACCTGTAGTCCCAGCTACTCAGGAGGCTGAGGCAGGAGAATCGCTTGAACCTGGGAGGTGGAGGTTGCAGTGAGCTGCGATCTTGCCATTATACTCCAGCCTGGGTGATAGAGCGAGACTCCATCTCAAAAAATAAAAAGTAAAATAATAAAAAAAAGTAGTATAGGCAGCATCAAAATTACTTGTAAAGCAGTGTTTGTTAAGGCTTTGTACTCCTCACTTATGCATTGTATAATATTTAATTTGCCTTTGGAAAAGTGAATATGGTGATAGTTTATCCTAGAAGTTGTTTGTGCTGATGTTTTGGCATTTTCAAGAAAAACACAAATATGTAAAATGTAATCAAGTGTCAAAGGGAAGCTGACAAATGGCTCTTTGATCTCAAGTAAATAACAGCTTCTAAATACAGATGTATATGTCAATAGCCTGAATTTTCTTGAATATGTTTCTGTTTTGACTCCTTTTGCAGATTGATTTGTTCCACAGCAACCACCAGGTAGAAATATTCTAAAGGACAAGAAAGAAAAGGGATATATTTGGTGTGGAGATTTCTTTTTCTTTTTCTTTTTTTTTAGAGACAAAGTCTCACTCTGTTGCCCAGGCTGGAGTGCAGTGGCTTGATCTCGGCTCACTGCAGCCTCCGCCTCCCGGGTTCAAGCACTTCTCCTGTCTGTCTCAGCCTCCCGAGTAGCTGGGACTACAGGTGCAAGCCACTATGCCCAGCTAATTTTTGTATTTTTAGTAGAGATGGGGTTTCACTATGTTGGCTAGGATGGTCCTGACTCGTGATCCACCCACCTTGGCCTCTTAAAGTGCTGGGATTACAGGCGTGAGCCACCCCGCCTGGTGTGGAGATTTTAAATGACTTTTGAGTCAGAGCAGTGAGCTCTTTTCCTTTTCATCCTAGTAATTATTTAAGAGTGTTTAAAATGTATTTTTGTCATTATATTTTAAGTACACTAATAAATTTTTTTCTGAATTGTATGCTTCTGTTTTTTAATTGAGTGAATAGCTTGAATTTCCTCCCCTGAAACAACCTCAAATTCAGTTTGTCAAAGTCAGAACACATAAACTTCTTCCTCAATGGGTTCTGTCAATCTAACAGTTTAGCAGAGGTGATTATATAGCTCAGTTCCAGGGATATAAATAGATTATGAGAATAAGATCCTGGAAACTGTTTTTCACTGAACCCAGCTGCTGCTGTATTAGGTCTGCAATAAACTGAAAGTGACATTTTCCATATATGCAGGTGAATCAAGAACATAAACATTCTAAGAGTGTTTTACATCTTTCATACACCCCTTTCATCACTTTAACTGGATTAGTAGGTGGTAGCTTGGGCCAATAGTTTACCACCTCATGCAGAGCTGACTTGATTTCCAAACATTTTATTGTCTCTTTTGGAAAGTAGGTTAATACACGTGACCCAAGAGGACCCAGAGCAAGAAACAAGCACTCAATGGACAAGTCATATGAAGCAGGGTAAGAGCACTTACCATCATACTCATACCCATGGGCCTACAACTGCTCTTTCAAGTAGATGGTGATGATAAGGCAGCTATTAATTGAGAATTGACTTGAAGCTGCTTTGCTCAGATCTTTGCACATATTATCTCATTTAATCTCAGGATAATCCTACATTAGTTACACTTATAACCCCCTTTTTATAAATGAGCAAGCTGAAACACAGAGAGGGCAAGTCGCTTGTTCGAGGTCACATATTAAATGGAAGATTCAAAATAAGAACTCAGACTTTCTGAATACAGAGCTGTATCTACTACACTCTCCTGCCTCTCATTTTGGCAATAAAGTTTTTGGCAGATGGTGATCACAGAAGTTGCTTAAAGTCACAAACTTTTAAGTACTCTTTTTTCTAAAGTCAAATTGTATAGTTTTTATCCTAAAAAATTATATTATCACTTTGAAGAGGAAGGTGTGAAAATTTGAAATGTTATCTATTCTCATTTAATTTCCTACTTTCCGTGGAGAGTATTCCATACCCAGATTAAATGTCATTTCCAATTGTTGCTCACACTTACCAAAGGGAAGGTCTATGCTCAGTTTTGAGCAGAGGCTCCCTGTGTAGGAGTATGACAGTCCTCAGTAAAGTTTTGTCACTTATGTTCGGCAAAACATCCTGGGCAGATGAGCGATTCATGTGGCAAGAGCACTGCCAATTGAAAAGGTGCATTAGTATGAATATTAGCACCTCTAAGTGTTTGTGAAATAGCAAAGGTAGAAGGACTAGAATATTGACAAAGCATTTTCAAAAAATTATACTACTTCTAATAGCTTAACATGTTGATAGAAAAGATGATTCAGTGTAGAAGTCTGTGATGATTCAATTCCAAGTTGTATGTAATAGAGCGAAAGTCTGTAATTATATTTTAGAGGAGTATTAAACAATATAAACATGATCTCTGAGTCATAAATATCATTATTACACTGAGTTTTAAATATAATTCATTTATAACCATATAATAGACACATAATATTACTGTGTGACAAGCAATACTCTTAGCTGTAGCAAGAAAAAATGGAAATTACAAACATATGTGATTTCAAAATAATTCTTAACATTTCTTCAGGGGTTATTACAAAGCAAATGAAAGGAATTTTTACAAGGTGTAGTTCAGTTGCAGTTTCCCTCCTCTGTATTCACATTATTGCCACAGCTTACGAATGACAAACATTTGTGGACTATGGCAGCAATCTGTTGGGTGTTTCAATCTATTTTGAGCTGAAATTGATTAGCACTTTATGAAAAGTGTACAGAAAATTACCATGCTTATCAAGGCAAATCAAGCCATAATTCTGCCTTTTTTTTCTACACCTGCAGCTATGAATATTTTTTGGTGGGTACATTGAGACGTGCTCAAGAATATACATATTGGACTGCATATCATGCAATTTATTCTGATCTTACTGACAGTTTGCAAACAAAAACTCAAAACAAGATGCAACTGTGTGCAGCTCCTGAACTGTAGGTTCTGATTTTGGCATCCATGAATGCACGAGGAAAGGGGGTGCAGCTGAAGAGGTGTGCTTTTGCTCATCTTACAGTGAAATATAATCTGGGCATTTGTTTGATGGATTTCATGAAATATGGAGGAAATCTGAACCAAGGGTTTCACCTGATTGCTTTTATTTTGCCCCACCTCGGTAATAATAATAAGTGAAAATCAGCTGGAGTTGATGACTGTGGAGCCATAAGTTAACCATATTGAAGGAGAATCATTAAGAATGAGGAAAGGAGAAAGTGGGCAATGATGGTGATCTTCCTTTTTTGAGAAGAAGATACCCACCTCTCCCCAGTCACCCCCTGCCGTGGCAATCTTTCAAAGAAAAACAAATATTGTAGGCCAAAATAAAAAGAGGAAGAACATGGACTACACTGGGCTCCTTGTTTGAGTGGGTGTTTAATGCAGAAAAATGGCGTAGAAATAGGTTAGTTTTTATGCTGTCACTCTGGGCAGACTTGAGAATAAATATAATGAGATTGAAAAAGACTGGGGGTGGTGGCTCACGCCTGTAATCCTAAGACTTTGGGAGGCCAAGGCAGATGGATCACTTGAGGTCAGGAGTTTGAAACCAGCCTGGCCGACATGGTGAAATCCCGTCTCTACTAAAAATACAAAAAAATTAGCCGGGCATGGTGGCGTGCAACTGTAATTCCAGCTACTTGGGGATGTGGGGGGAGGAAGGCTGAGGCAGGAGAATCACTTGAACCTGGGAGGTGGAGGTTGCAGTGAGTAAAGATCACGCCACTGCACTTCAGCTTTGGCTACAGAGCAAGACTCCATCTCAGTTAATCAGTCAATCAATCAATCAATAAAATTTAAAAAGAAAATTATTGAAAATTTACATGTGCTTTGGAGTAAGCTATTTACCTAAAACCCATTTTAATTCCAGCAATAGTTGTAAGTTGCTAATTAAAAATAGCATATTATGTACAAATCTGTTACCTTATGCCTGATTCTACCTAGAAAAATATCATGAATCATCAGTTTTGTATTTGCAATGGGTCTATATTGAATAAAATTCTGTGTTTTACATGGAAACACATTTCTGATAAAAATCATCTTAAAAATAACATTTTTGATATTTGTTATGAAAAATAGAAGAAGAAAATGTAAATGACTAATTTTTCTAACAGTTAACACTTTTTTTTTCTTTTTAGCATTTTTGACTACATAGCTTCAGTCTTTTTTATTATAGATTTGATATGGT
The DNA here is from genome assembly GCF_029289425.2 of Pan paniscus. Taxonomy (NCBI): domain Eukaryota; kingdom Metazoa; phylum Chordata; class Mammalia; order Primates; family Hominidae; genus Pan; species Pan paniscus. The sequence goes on along the minus strand of NC_073264.2, from coordinate 31,199,594 downwards.
AAGCTGTTTTGGGATTCTCTTTTTTTGTACAATACACCATGAACCTATTTCTATGTCATTAAATATTCTCCTGCATTATTATATTTAGAGAATGTTTAGTTTTTGTGATATGGAATTTCCAACATTATATCCAATCTCTATGTGGTTGGAAGTTTAGCTCTTTCAGATATTTTGCGGTTAACAATTACACTAATAATTATCATCATCATCCAACATAACGAACATAATTTATTGAGGTGAAATTCACATAATATTCACGTTTTGAAACTGTCAACTCTCTGTAATTCCAAGATTCATCACTCCAGAGTAAAAATGCCTACCCATTAAGGGACATTTCTCTTTCTGGCCCCAGCTTATCTCTCCATTATTATTTCTTCTCTCCTCAAAATTAAACTCTAAGGTCTTATCACGACCTACACGGTCCCAGCAAATTCCTGTCCTATCTCCATTGTCAATAGCATTCACTTCTTCATTTCTCTCCATCCATTATTCAAGCCCAAGTCAATTTCCACCTCCCTTGTTAAAACTTCTCCTACCAACTAAGCCTGAATGATCTCTCTTCTGAAAACTCTTAGCACATATGACTATGCTGTTCATTTGGCCTGTTTTTCATCTTATCTTGTAACGACAGTTCAGTAGCATGTGTTGCCCAGAAATTATATTGCAAACAGCTTCTGTTTTTCTTGTGTGGCATCTTATCTATTTTATTTCCCCCAATAATTATCTTAGTAAATGGCATAACAGAAATGCACCGTAAATTTTTGTCAAAAACAAATTAAAATTCCATTTTTTCCCTTGTAGACCATAGCATAGTGCTTGGCACACAGTAAAGTCCCCAACAAATATTTGCTGTTTGATTTTTAAATATATTTATACTTTTATCTAATTCTCTTGTGGTGTCAAATTCTTTATAACTAACAGCTTTACAAAAAGTACTATGTATTCTTTTCTGTATGACCTTATTTATGAGATTCTTGTTCATTTTTGGTTACTGAGATTTACTGAACAAGGTGATGTTCAGCATAGGCAAATGTTTCTTTCTTTCTTTCTTCTTTTTTTTTTCTTTTTGAGATGGAGTTTCGCTCTTGTCCAGACTGGAGTACAATGGTGCGATCTCTGCTTGCTGCAACCTCCCCCTCCCAAGTTCAAGCAATTCTCCTGCCTCCTCTTGAGTAGTTGGGATTACAGGCACGTGGCACCATGCCCAACTAATTTTTGTATTTTTAGTACAGATAGGGTTTCACCATGTTGGCCAGGCTGGTCTCAAACTCCTAATCTTAGGTGATCCATCCTCCTCGGCCTCCCAAAGTGCTAGGATTACAGGCATGAGCCACCACACCCAGCCTCTTCTTCTTTTTTAAAGTAAGAGCTGGATCTAGTTTGTTTTCAGCCTTCATCTTTGTATGCTTGATGTTTGTTTGCACACACCAAATCCAAATGTAGGATTCTAGAATTTAGGATTATGTTTTGCTTTGATTTTCATAATGGTACTAGTGGCTAATAACTTCAGAGAACATTCCTCAGTGACTTTTGAGTTCTTTTTTTGCTATTATTTCTGATAGCTATGAGCACATTTTACTAGAGATATAAATTATATGATTTCTCCCTAAGTGTATTTGCCTTGCACTTGTGTCCGTATCGATTGGCCTCAGTAAGTAGAATGCATGTTTCCATAGGAACTAGAATAATAACTTGATATTACTGTGCCTAGTGTTTCATTGTTCCATGAAAACATTTGCAAAGCAAAAGAATGTGAATTTATATGCTAATAATCTATCAATTTTTGCTTTTTAAAAATGTGTCTTTTTGAAAAGCTGCACTTTACTCCAAGAAAACCTATTTCTCTTCTTCATTATTTTTGAGGAAAAATTGTTAGTAGTAATTATTGGATTTTTCACCTCTCATTCCTCTATTATATAAGTTTATGAAAACTAAATGAAAAAAATGCAGTGAAGGTAAGATTCAGTGCCAAATCTCTCCAAGTGTATGTACCTCCATACATTTCATACAGACTTCTTTACAGCATAAGGCTACTATTTATTTTTATTGTTCTTGAAATCAGTGAATAGGTTGGGTTTAATTTTATTGACACTCCTTTTTAAAACAATTCAGACTGATTTCAGAAGAGACATCGTTTGCATCAGAGAGGACTAAACTATGCAAAGTGGCATCTTTTGAAGAATGCTTATTACCAGAGTGGTAGCAAGGAATTTTGCTCAAGCAGTTCCTATAGTGATTGCAAACTGGCTCACTTCCCAGCTCTTAACAATTTCAGCGTGGGTTTTTCTTGATTGACCATCAGTCATCAGCATCTCTGAACATATACATTACACACACACACACACACACACACACTCACAACATACATATAAACACACTTGGCCAGACATAAGGTAAACAAACAAAAGACTGTTATTGAAGTCGAGGAGCAGCTTACGCAGAGCAATTTAATCTTTTTTGCATAAATAAGATCCCTATTCTGTTACGCTGTTTTGGAATATGGAAAGCCTATAAATGCTGACTTTTAATTTTGAGAAACCAGAATCAACTGTAGAATGCTTTCTAGTGGTTCAAAAATTCAGGGTCTATGACTAATCCCACCCTGTTTCCTTCATAGATTCTTTATAGTTTAAAACACAGACTGAGTATTCTAAAACTAATTTGTGACTGCCTCTTCCAAGTTTCTGAGTTGTTGGCTCATTTATTCATTAACTCCATCATCTACTTTTGGGACATTTCCTATATGCCAGGCTCTGCACTAAGCAGAGTGTCAGAAACCTTCCTGCAGATACCCCCGGCTCATTCTGCCTCTGTACCACTCCTTCATGGCACAGCCATGGGCATCTTTTAGCAACACAGATTTGAACACATGACCGTCCTGCTTAAAACTTTTCAAGGAAGTCCCATTACCGTTTTCCTAAATTTCAGAGTCTTTGTCATAGCTCACAGAGTCTTGTGTGATGTGGCCCCTGCCGCCCTCTCAAACCTCATTTCATTGTATTTCATCCTTTGCCCATTGAATTCCAGCAACACTGGCCACCTTTCTGTGCACGGATGAGGCCAGGATCTTTCTCAGTTGAGCCTTTGCACGGTGAGCTTTTGCTGTTCCTCTTGCTAGGATATTCTATTCCCTGTTCTTTTCAAAGTTTCTTCCCTTTCTTCATGTCTTATCTTGTGACATTTAAATGTCACTCCTCGAAGATTCTTTCCCCAACCACTATGTAAATGGGCCTTCCCTGCAACTCTCTTTTGTTACATTGTTTTTCTTATAGTACATTAACAGTTCTAAACATACATTTATTTGCTTTGTTATTTTCTGTCTCCCCCATTACAGAATGATGTTAGGAAGGAATTTATAGACAGTGCCAAAATTATGAGATTGAAGCTTCTATCCAATTGAGGAGCAGGTATAGTGGGAATGAGCAGTTGAGAGAGCCAGAAAGATAAAAGATTGCAGCCAGATGACATTAGAAAATTGTAAGTGTCCAGCAGTTCTTAGAACAATTTTGGGGGTGAGACTATGGGTGTAAGAGGCCAATGTCAAGTGGAGGGGAAGTGAGAATTGTTAGATTTGAGTGTCCACCATGTGTGAGGCTTCATTAGGCACTTGGTATATAAGTCTCAATTCATGCCTTCAAGTGCTCCAGACTTGTCTATAAAACAAAATCCAGTGCTCACAAGCTGCCACAATACTTTTATCATTCTAACTTGATTCTCCAATGATGCCATTTAGTAACCTCCTACCTCTGCCACATTCTTCTTTGTAAATCCTGTTTAGATCTGCTCTATGCCTTTCCTTTTTCTCTGTCTAAATCCCATCCATCCTGTAAGCATCAACTCCTGGAAGTCATTTCTAATCACCTCTTTCTGCACTGCCCCCATCCCCTGTTGTGTCATCTGTCTCTCCCCTAAACATGCAGAGTTGTGTCTGCCTCCTTCTGTCTGTGCTTTCACTGTATTTTATTCTTTGTCTCACAGATCTTATTTTCCCAACTAGACTTAAACACCTTGAGTGTGTAATAGTTTCTCATATGTCTTTGTAATATGTGTCAATAAAATATCTTAGGAAAGACATGGGGAAAATATTTGATCATGGAAGATTAAGGAGAATTTTTCTCATGTATAGCTGCTAAATAAAAACCAACTACATAGTATAGAATGGTATATGATGCTAATACGTAGCCAATTAAGAAATTAACCATTTGACTGCTTTGTATATAAAATGATTGTAGTGCCTGTTATTTCAGTAAGAAGCTGATGGAGAGAGATATGTTTGATGTTTAAATGGCATAGTTAAGGTATTCAAGGTTAAACCTTTTTTTTTTTTTTGGTCTGAAATATCAGCAATATAGCTTCTAAATTTTTATGGCTGCTTTTCTGTATCACTTTATCTTATGTGAAATTTCAGAATGATTTATCTATAATAAACATCATCATCTGACATGGCTGAAAACAGTACTTTTTGTTCATTTTGATTTTTGGATAATGCAAAATTATAGATTTTTAAAAAGTTATATTCAAAGAATACTGAGTGCAAGACAATCTTTCTAGGTTAAAAAGTATCTTATAAACCTGAATTGTCAATTATTATTGTATCCCAGATGTATGGAAGTTAATGGATAGTCAGTAACATACAGGACTAGCAGAAGGTTTGTTGTTATAGGTAATCTGGAGAGAAGCCAGGTAAGTGGAATTTGGGATTTGCTGCTGTTGCCAGAAAGCAGCACAGAGACATGGTAAGTAGCAAGACCCAGATAACTAAAACAACCATGTCTTAGTCCTTTTATGCTGCTATAACAGAATATCACAGACTGAGTAATTTATAATGAACAGAACTTTATTTGTCTTCTGGTTCTGGAGACTGGGAAATCTAAGAGTGTGGCATTGACATATGGTGAGGGCATTTGTGTCTCATCATCCCATGACAGAAGGTGGAAATGCAAGAGAGCTCAAAAGCAAGAGAGCAAGATGGGGCCAAACTTGCTTTTTATAACAAGTCACTCTTGTGATAATGAACCAACTCAAACAATAAAGACATAAATCCATTCATGAGGGCAGAGCCCTCAAGGATGAATCACTTCACTTAATGGCCTCAGCTTCTAATACCATCACAATAGTAATTCAGTTTCAGCATGGGTCTTATAGGGACGTTGGAACCCCAGCAAACTGTAACCATTTTGATTTCCTTATTTGCACCATTTTAAAAAAACCTATTTATTCAACGGCTGTTTATTCAGTGCCTATTCTGTTGTGTTGGAGACTAGAGGTAATTACAAAGGGAATAAGACAAACAGTTACCCACTCTGGTGATGCTTCCCTTATCTTCATAATGCATTTGATCCTGTGATTCTTTGGCATATGAGTCCATTGCATCTTGCATATTAGTGTCCAGTAAGTTTTTCCTGACCAATTGGTAATATAGATATACATTGGTAGCAGTTTTGTGTATATTTTTATAGTTAGATGTTGTTTGCACATGTGACTTGTGTCTCAGAAAAATACAGAAAATGGTTAAAGACAGGAGGATACTACCCTGATTTCTCTGTTCATTAAAGAACAGCTATTTGGGGGGAAAACCTGATACAATTATTTGAGCATGTGGCTTAAAGATTAGACCTATAAACAATTCAGGAGCATCTTCCAGCAAACTATGTGAGAATTCACAGAAATAAACCTGGTAGGTTTGTGCTACGTTATTCACATGGGCTGTTAACTCTTTTCCATTCTTAGGTCCTTTATTTCCCTGCCCTCCTCAATCTCATGCTCTTGGGATTTTTAACTATATTACTTCTTTACAAAGTCATCTTCAAAATGATTCATTTTGGATAACAAACTATCCCTCAACTTACCTACACACTCACTCATACTCACATTCTCTCTTCTGTCTTTCTGTGTGGAAAGGAACATTTAGAATATCTATTCTTTGCGATGCAAAAATGACAACACACTGATGATGAAGGGGGGTATTTTTAAGAGAAAAAGTAGCTTTTCTTTTCATCATACTGTCACTTTTGAGATTCTATAGAAAGAATAGGTATTGAACACAGACCATTGGGCTCTCTGAGGTATACTTTGGACACACTTAGAAGTCAGCTAGAATATGCCTTCTGTTTAAGGTTGGAGTCTACATTTAAAAAGAGAGAACTGGATTAATTGGCAGGTAAGTTGAGATTCCATGATTCAGGAAACCTTTAAGACTTTTAAGTGCAGGCTCTTTGTAGGTTGGAATGAAACTTAATATATATATGTTCTTTGATTCTTTCTGTACAGTTATATGGTTGTCTTCTGACCGTGTTATATTGATTGGAATATTAATATGTTACCCGTGGAATTCACATATGGTCATTGTCCAGTAGTGACAAAATGTTTTAATTAATGTGGCTAAGTTCTGTTATTTAATTTATAAAATAAATATTTTCTTTATTATCTTACTTCAGAGAAAAATTTTATGCTTTAACTGATACCTTACATCTGAATTTTGAAAAAACAAGCATTTTTACTGCACACAATATCATACTGTTTAACTCCAGGTTTACCATAAAAATTATTTTAGCTGTTCTTCACCACCACATTGTTTCCTAGAAGTAGCTGAAACTGCTGTTATTCATTTGTGTTTTTGAGATTATATTATTTTACCTTAGATTCTTTGAAAAACTCTGTATGCTCTACTGATTTTTGTTGGGGAAAAAGTGTGTATTTCATGACACAGTTCTCCAGATATAATGGACATTATCCAAACCTGAAAAAGAGTAAGATTGTAGAATGCTCCAAGGAAGCTTGAAAACCAAGGGGGAGAGAAGGTTGTCACATTTTCCTCATGTACTTTCGTGAATTTTTCATTATATCTTTATTTATTTTTCTCTGTTTTTCTTCAGTTATAATGAGTCACTTTGTGATCAGAGGAGATATAAATCTCCTCAGGGCTTGTCTAACATTCAACATTTAGTCCTAAAAGCCAAATCGAGTCCAGAAGTCTAAAATCCATGCTTGTTTGTTTTAAACAAAGTAGAGTGAGAGATTTTGAGAGAAAGAAAAAACTAGATTTGACGATAGAACAGACAATAGAACTGAAGAATAAGATGGCTGATTTTGATCTCCAGGGGAGTGGGATTTTCCTCATATTGGTGAAATATTTAGTTAAAACCACTTCATTTTTAATTCCACTGTCTTCAAAACACTTTTATATCTGATATCTTATTTTTGCCTTAATCTATGAGTAATAATATATACCTACCTTATTAATTAAAAGACAAAGAGAATGATATTGAAAGGATACTAAAGGGACCTACCTAAATGTCTATAATGTGAAATAAATAAGCTGTTTAATTTTTGACTCCTAAACTGACTCTTTTCTGCCAATTTTACTTAATATATGTGTATTTCCCACTTGTGAGGTGATTGAAAGGAAACCTTGAACTATGCTACAGCCATTCAGTAAGAAATTCTCTATAAAGAGTGGCAAAATAATTCAGATTATTAAAATGTTGCTGTCTTAATCAAAGTCAAAGCTAATTTTGTTTTATGAAGCCGCCAAAAGAAAATGCCTGGGGAAACTCTCCAGGAAATCGGTCTGGGCAAAGATTTATTGAGTAATACCCCATAAGCACAGGCAAGCACAGCAAAAATGGACAAATGGGATCACATCAAGTTAAAAAGCTTCTGCACAGCAAAGGAAAAAATAAAGTGAAGAGACAACCCACAGAATAGGAGAAAATATTTGCAAATGACCCATCTGACAAAGGATTAATAACCAGAATATATAAGGAGCTTACACAACTCTATAGGAAAAAAAATCTAATTATCTGATTAAAACATGGGGAAAGATTGGAATAGGTATTTCTTGAAGACATGCAAATGGCAAACAGACATATGAAAAGGTGCTAAACATCATTGATCATCAGAGAAATGCAAACTACAGTGAGATATCATCTCACCTAGTTAAAATGGCTTCTATCCAAAAGGCAAATAAATGCTGGTGATTATTTGGAGAATTGGCAACCCTCATACACTAGTGGTGGGAATGTAAATTATTACAATCACTATGGAGAACAGTTTGGATGTTCCTCAAAAAACTAAAAATAGAGCTACCATACAATACAGCAGTCCCACTGCTGAGGGTACAGCAATACCACCCCCCTCCCCGAAAAGGAAATCAGTGTATTGAAGAGATATCTGTTCTCCCATGTTTTTTGCAACCCTGTTCACAATAGCCAAGATTTGGAGGAAACCTAAGTGTCTGTCAACAGATGAATGGATAAAGAAAATGTGGTATTTGCTAGTCAGCCACAAAAAAGAAAGAGATTTAGTCATTTGGAACAACATGGGTGGAACTGGTGGTCATTATGTTAAGTGAAATAAAACAGGCACAGAAAGATAAACCTCACATGTCCTCATTTATTTGTGGAATCTAAAAATCAAAACAATTGAACCCATGGGGATACAGAGTAGAAGGAGGGTTACTAGAGGCTGGGAAGGGTAGTGAGGGGACAGAGGGGAGGTTGGGACAGTTAATGGGTACAAAAGAATAGTTAGAATGAATGAATAAAACCTAGTATTTGGGCCAGGCACGGTGGCTCACGACTATAATCCCAGCACTTTGGGAGGCCAAGGTGGGTGGATAACAAGGTTAGGAGTTCGAGACCAGCCTGGCCAATATGGTGAAATCCCATCTCTACTAAAATACAAAAAAATACAAAAAAAATTAGCTGGGTGTGGTGGCACACGCCTGTAGTCCCAGCTACTTTGGAGGCGGAGACAGGAGAATCGTTTGAACCTGGGAGGCAGAGGTTGCAGTGAGCCAAGATCACATCACAGCACTCCAGCCTGGGTGACAGAGCAAGACTCCATCTCAGAAAAAACAAAAACGAAAACAAAACAAAACAAAACCCTAGTATTTGATAGCATGACAGGGTGACTATAGTCAATAATAATTATACATTTTAAATAAAATAATATAATTGGATTGTTTGTAACACAAAGAGTAAATGCTTGAGGGGATGGATACCCCATTTTCCATGATGTGATTATTATGCATTGCATGCCTGTCTCAGAATATCTCATGTACCACATAAGTATATACATCTACCACATATGCACAAAAATAAAATATAAAAAAATTATAAATACAATTTAAAAAGACTTGAAGAGGTAAGGTCAGGTTATGTATGGTATAAAATCTTTTAGTGAAGGTGTCAGTATATAGTTTGTACAAGTCAGGGCATCTGGTATTTGAGATTACCAAGCTAAAACCATCTCAGTTTGTGAGAAGTGGCACCAATCAAACTGAAAGCCCTCTTTTCTCCATTCCATTTTTTTTTCTTCAAAGCTATCATTTGCTATAAGTTATATTCAGTTTAAGAGGTGCTAGTCATAGTTTGTTGGGCTAAATTTTGCCATTTGTACTTTATTCTGGCAGACAAATGAGTTTAAATTGGCTTGTTTAGTATATTTTGAAATAATTTTTAATACAAATATTAAAAAGTAAGTAATGGAAGGGGAGGTCCATTTCATCTAGGTTCAAAAATTGGGCTGGTATATTCTTTTAGTAAGTGTGGAATTTTTAAACTAATTACGGAATTAACACATAATTGGGGAAGATAAAGATCTGGGAAAAGCTGGAAAGTTGGTTTAGTGGAATGTCAGTTGCTCCTGGAGTCAAATAACCTAAATTTGAGTCAACTTATTATCCAGTGCCCTTAGGAATGTCATTTAAATTATTTAAGTATCTGTTTCCTTATCTATGAAGGGAGAGGAAGAACACCTACTTAAAAGGACAGGAGGTAATATTTTAAAGGCAGTTCCTAAATTGTACATGTTTAAATACACATAGGTATGTTTATTAAGTGAAAAGGCATTTGCAATACATGGAATCTTAAAATTATATCAGTAATTTAATTTCTAAAGTTATAGCTGTAAAACAAGTATCTTCCTGTATCAGCTCTGGGCAACAACTTCCCCAGGTGATATTTGAGCTGAATGAGCTCAAGTTTGAATTAACGTGATATCTCAATGTAGTGTTTCTTGGGTTGATTGCAGCAACTCTGAGTAGCTGGTTCTCAGGCAAGACCTCTTTCTTATCTTGCAGCTTTTACCATTAGGAGATAGATCACCTATCTTGCCTTACATTAAGAAGAGTATCTTCATGTCCCATTTTGAGCTACACACGATGTGATTTAGTTTGGATTTCATTCTTTCAGAAAAGTGTAGCCATTTGCTTGCTACAATAGAACTTTTTTCCCTCCGCAGCCTTCACTGCAACACAGTGGGTCATGTCTAAAAAAACAAGGTGCTGGTTTTATAATCGCTTTGATTTTTTCAGGAATAGCACCCACAGCAGAAAGAAGTGAACTTGTTTTGCAGATTGTAGATGTGGCACATTTATTCTCATGTATTCTGAGTAGTCAAGTGTTAATTTTTTGAAACTACTACTTAAGCCTTGCAACCTTTTGCCCTTAAGTCTCTAGGAATGAAGAGTTAATTTGACTAGTACTGAATTATGTAAGAAAGTGTTCTAAAAACTCACAAGTACCCTTTAATGTATTTGGTTCCATTCAAAATCTGTTTACTCATTCAGATATATGCGAATAATTTTAATTATGCATTGTTTTTAAAGAAATATCTTAGACTGAGTATGTTATAATTAATTATTTAAAAAACTATATTATTTCCTGAGCATTGTCTCCAACTGAAGAATTCCACGTCTTTTTGCAGGCTTTCAATGTTTACTACCAAGCCATGTAACTTCATAGTAATTAGTTAATAAATTTCCTTTTCTGTGTTCGAATTCTTATAATGAGATTAGAGTTATAAAGTGAAGTTTATTTTATTTTACTTATTTATCTACATGAGGAAGCTTGTTGACTGAATATAAAGACATTATTACTGTCAGATTTTTTTTTTTTTTTGAGGCAGAGTCTTGCTCTGTTGCCCAGGCTGAGGTGCCGTGGCAGGATCTCAGCTCACTGCAAGCTCCGCCTCCTGGGTTCATGCCATTCTCCTGCCTCAGCCTCCTGAGTAGCTGGGACCACAGGCGCCCGCCACCACGCCCGGCTAATTTTTTGTATTTTTAGTAGAGATGAGTTTTCACCGTGTTAGCCAGGATGGTCTCAATCTCCTGACCTCGTGATCCACCCGCCTCAGCCTCCCAAAGTGCTGGGATTACAGGTGTGAGCCACCACGCCCGGCTAATTTCTTTTTGTATTTTTAGTAGAGACGGGGTTTCACCATGTTAGCCAGGGTGGTCTCAATCTCATGACCTCGTGATCCACCCGCCTCGGCCTCCCAAAGTGCTGGGATTACAGGCATAAGCCACGGCGCCCAGCTTACTGTCAGATTTTTAAATGTGGTTTACAAGCAGCTCGGCTTTGACTTTTGATGGCCTAACTGATTTTGAGAATTATCAGACATTTAATGTATGAATCTTTGCAAGTGGGGAAATGCTACATTATTTTATAACAGTTAGTATGACCTGCTTTTTGCCATTGGTTTAGTAGTAAAGACCTTTTTGTAATTAAAAAGATAATAATCAATTAGGGGAAAAAGGTATTGTGTCATTATTCAAATAGAGGAGACTTGTAATATTGGAAGCGGATGGTGCCAGGGGAAGTGACTTACAGACACTTATAGGTGCAATAGGTTATAGTGCCCCCTCCCAGCATTTTTTCTAAATAGCAGGGTTTTTTGTTTTTTTTTTTTTTCCTATGGAAAAAGAAATGAGTATCTTTCAGTTCTGTGTGATTTGGCTTCAGAGATCTTCTCAAAGATAAAAGATAATGAGTTTAAGGTACTTAAAAAAGAGCAGGGAAAGCCATTATATTTATGTGGAATTTTCTGTTTTTGGTGCAGGTGGAACCTCTTTGAAGGTTTGCCATTAAGAAAAAAAAAAATCCCAGGGGAAAAGTAGGGACAGTAACCAGTATCATGACAAGTAATCTCTAGTGTTTCGAAGTGATCCATAGGGCATTATTTAAAAGGAAATGATCACAAGCTCAGAACGTAGTCATGTTCTTCTGGTGTGAAACTAGAAATGGGGAACTGGGCGAGGGAGGGAACTGGAGCATTACTCTTAAAGTCTTAGTGTTAAACCTCAAAGGTCTTATAGAGACATTTCCTGTTCAGTTCAGCTATTCACTTATTCAACAAATATTTACTGAGCATGTGCAATTTGCCATACACTATTATAGGTGAGGACAACAGTAGTGTAAAAACCAGTTTGTACCCTCATAGAGTTTATGTTCTAGTAGGGAAGATGGTCAATGAATTATGAGGTCAGATGGTGATAGGTGCTTAGAAGAAAACCAAACTGAGATCAGGGGTGAGTCTAATCAGGAAGCCCTCCCCTTAATTTATTCATTTGTTTATGTATCTGTTCATTTATTTGTTTAATGAAATAATTGTTGACCTTAAGCAAGACAGTTTACTTTCTGCTTTCAGTGACTCATGTAAGTGAGTTGTATGAACTCAGAACTAGTTTTCTCATACAAAAAAAGTTAAACAACTAAAGTTAAATTTCTTAGCTGGCTCACAGAATCTCCTTGAACCCATGTTAAAAATTTCACTGTGGTACTATGATAGGAGACTCCACTCTGGTTCTTAGGAGGACAGAACCAAGGAAAATGAGAGAAAATGTGGAGAGGAGTCTTTTGCTGTAGAATTGGCAGTCATCTTTTAGGGAGATTTTAAAATAAGCTAGTTTTGGTTTCACATTCTTCTATCAGATTTTCACCACCTTAGACTTCCCCTGTTTCCCCTCGCTGCCTTTTTCAGTCCTCCTTTCTCCTCCCCCCAGCCTGCTTTACTCATAAAAAGTGCTTTGTGGCATTCTAGCATTTTCTTAGAGGGGAGCAGTTTGACTGAACAACTTCTTCTAAGTGTATGAATGAGGCATAATATAAGCATAACCCTAACCTGAACGAAGGTATTTGCATTTTCTGAAGAGGACACTTGAATCACTAATTGCTGGCATTTTGAGCTGCCTGAAAAAGCTACGTGAAAATCCTCAGAGAATGTAGAGGACCTACTGTGGGCAGGAGGCCATTGGGTCTGTCAGGAAGGCCAACAATTCCTTTCAGTCTCCTGCCCAGGTAAGGTGTGCAGCCTTGCTTTTTAACTTTTTCTCTTCCTTCCATGAAAAAACTGGTGTTTCTTTTTTGTTGTTGTTGTTTTCTCTGATGGCTCTCATGCATTTTTATTTTCTGCCTTTTATAAGCTGGGTGGTTGCAAATGAGGGTAGTGTGGATAGGGTTCATGCTCCTGAGGCCCATATTCTGGCCTGTCAGCATGTTGAGCCAAAACAATGACAATAACAATGACAATATTAATGACTATGTTTTCTGACTGCCTAAGTATGCTAGTATTTCACATATATTCATGATACCATTTGGTCTTTACTACAGTCCTGAAGGGTTCATAAGAAGACCATTTGTAGATAAAGAAGGCAAGGGAGGTGAGAGGTTAAGATATTTGCCCCAGATTACAGGGCTAGTAAATGCGGTTGGGTTTGATCACACTTGGGTTTGTTTGATCCTGAAGTCTCTTTTCTTTTCCCTACTACTATCCCAGAAATAAGTGACTGGTGATTCCAGAGGAACTGTTCCCTTGTTAGGCTCGAGCTGTTTTAACTCAGGATCACCAAGTGACTCTTGATGTTCTGCATACCGAGGCAAATGGATTAGGCTACAGAAGAAAGACTTGGAGCAGGAGTTCCAGTGGAGTGATTTTACTCATGTTAGCTTACCAGCCTCAGAGATGTGCCCAGGAGTCTGTTCCTATTTTAGGTACCCAAACTTCAGCAGGCCTTCAGGACCCATGGTACTTGGACTCTTTCCTAGACTTCATGGTATCTGGGCTCCTTCTCTCTTGAGTATTTAGATAAACACATGAACAGTCAGTTAGTGCATTGAACTCACGATACATTGATTGGTTCCTCTTGTGGTATTAACAGAGCTTATTGCTGCAGATTTTACTGACAGATAAAACTGGCACTAAAATTATCTATTTGTATTTCCTTCTCCATGGAGACACTTTCACTGATTGTTTACTTTTATCCCCTATAAAAATACCTAGTGAGAAATCTGTGTTTTTAGTGTCTTTTTTCTTCTGCTTGGGGACCATGGCAAACCTTTGGTTGTGGTTGTACAATCAGTTATTCAAGTATTTCAACAATTGGCTGCATTAATTTTTTTCTTTTTTCAAAGGGATTGGGGAATTGGCAGTGGTGCTCAGGTTGCTGTATTTGGAATATAGAATGATCTGCTTGTCTCAAGTGAAAAACTCCTTGTAGACTTGGAAAAAGAGTTTGCCTTTGACTGTATAGGCTGGTGCCTATTTTTTGATTTTCTAGCATTTTTCCAATTGGCCCATTCAACTTCCTTTATACCCTTTGTGATGTGAGTTATCAGATGCAATATTCTTTGTATGGTGCCATCCTTCATCCAGATGCATATGTTCTAGTGAAGCCAAACTGAAGGAAGAGAATGACTCTATTATGATGGATTAGTGTGCATATATTAGTCTATTTTCATCCTGCTAATAAAGACGTACGCAAGACTGGGCAATTTACAAAAGAAAGAGGTTTAATGAACTTAACAGTTCCACATGGTTGTAGAGGCCTCACAATCATGGTGGAAAGCAAGAAGGAACAAGTCATGTCTTACATGGATGGCAGCAGGCAAAGAGAGAGAGCTTGTGCAGGGAAACTCCCATTTTTAAAACCATCAGACCTCATGAGACCCACTCACCATCATGAGAATAGCATGGGAAAGACTCGCCCTCATGATTCAACAGTCTCCCACTGGGTCCCTTCCACAGCATGTGGGAATTATGGGAGCTACAAGATGAGAGTTGGGTGGGAACTCTGAGCCCAACCATATCATTCCATCCCTGGCTCCTCCCAAATCTCCTGTCTTCACATTTCAAAACCAATCATGCCTTCCCAACAGTCCCCCAAAGTCTTTACTCATTTTAGCATTAACTCCAAAGTTCACAGTCCAAAGTCTCATCTGAGACAAGGCAAGTTCCTTTCACCTATGATCCTGTAAAAGGCACTGGGTAAATACAGCTGTTCCACATGGGAGAAATTGGTCAAAACAAAGGGGCTAAAGACCCCATGCAAGTCTGAAATCTAGCTGGGCAGTCAAATCTTAAAGCTTCAAAATGATCTCCTTTGGCCCCAGGTCTCATATCCAGGTCATGCTGATATAAGATATGGGTTCCCATGGTCTTGGGCAGCTCCGTCCCTATGGCTTTGCAGGGTACAGCTTCCCTCCTGGCTGTTTTCATGGGCTGACATTGAGTGTCTGTGGCTTTTCCAGGTGCACAGTGCAAGCTGTCAGTGGATTTACCATTCTGGGGTCTGGAGGATGGTGGCCTTCTTCTCACAGCTCCACTTGGTGGTGCCCCAGTAGGGACTCTGTTGAGGGCTCCAACCCCACATTTCCCTTCCACACTATACTAGCAGAGTTTCTCAATGAGGGCCCTGCCCCTGCAGCAAACTTCTGCCTGGGCATCCAGGCGTCTTTATACATCCTCTGAAATCTAGGTGGAGGTTCCCAAACCCCAGTTCTTTACTTCTGTGCACTCACAGGCTCAACTCCATGTGGAAGCTGCCAAGACTTGGGGCTTCAACCCTCTGAAGCCACGGCCCAAGCTCCCTGTTGGCCCCTTTGAGCCATGGCTGGAGTGGCTGGGATGCAGGGCACTAAGTCCCTAGGCTGCACAAAGCATGGAGACCCTGGACTCAGCCCACGAAACCACTTTTTTTCTCCTAGGCCTCTGGGCCTGTGATGGGAGGGGCTGCAGTGAAGACCTCTGACATGGTCTGGAGACATTTTCCCCATTGTCTTGGGGATTAACATTTGTCTACTTATTACTTATGCAAATTTATTCAACCAGTTTGAATTTCTTCTCAGAAAATGGGACTTTGTTTCCTATCACATTGTCAGGCGGCAGATTTTCTGAATTTTTATGCTCTGCTTCCCTTTTAAAACTGAGTGCCTTTAACAGCACTCAAGTCTCCTCTTGAATGCTTTGCTGCTTAGAAATTTATTCTGCCAGATACCCTATATCATTTCCCTCAAGTTCAAAGTTCCACACATCTCTAGGGCAGGGGCAGAATGCCACCAGCCTCTTTACTAAAACATAAGAGTCACTTTTGCTCCAGTTCCCTACAAGTACCTCATCTCCATCTGAGACCATCTCAGCCTGGATTTCATTGTCCATATCACTTTCAGGCTTTTGGTCAAAGCCATTCAACAAGTCTCTAGGAAGTTCCAAACTTTCCCACATTTTCCTGTCTCTGAGCCCTCCAAACTGTTTCAAGCCCTGTCTGTTACCCAGTTGCAATGTCGCTTCCACATTTTTGGGTATCTTTTCAGCAGCACCCCACTCCAATTTACTTTATTAGTCTGTTCAGCAGCACACCACTCCAATTTACTGTATTAGTCTGTTCTCATGCTACTGATAAAAACATACCCGAGACTGGGCAATTTACAAAAGAAAGAGGTTTAATGGACTTACAGTTCTACATGGCTGGGGAGGTCTCACAATCATTGTGGAAAGCAAAGAGGAGCAAGTTACATCTTACATGGGTGGCAGCAGGCAGAGAGAGAGAGCTTGTGCAGGGAAACTCCTGTTTTTAAAACCATCAGATCTCATGAGACCCATCCACCATTATGAGAACAGCATGGGAAAGACCTGCGCCCATGATTCAACCATCTCCCACCAGGTCCCTCCCACAACACATGGGAATTATGGGAGCTACAAGATGAGATTTGGGTGGGGACACAGAGCCAAACTGTATCAATGCAGTTCATGATGTATCCTCTATTATCAAAGATGAATCCTTCCACAAGTGTAACTTAGTGTCAGAAACTTCACCACTGGTAAATGACATGGAATATAGTGCAAAGACCTTCAGTGTAGGAATGCAGATGGTTCATGCATGATTTCATCTCTGCCACTGTCTAGAAATATAAGCTTTGATAAGTTTGTTTATTTTGTGGGCCTTGGTTTCCTAGTTTATAAATTAAAGCTAAAGTAATCATCTCTGCCACTGTCTAGAAATGTAAGCTTTGATAAGTTTGTTTATTTTGTGGGCTTTAGTTTCCTGGTTTACAAATGAAAGCTACAATTAAGATAGCCTTTAAAGCTGTCATTACATTCTGTAATCCAAGGCTGAAATAAAATAGGGTGCACAGAAGTGCATTATTGCAGTAGTTATAGGACTTTCTATGTCTCCCTTTATGTTTGTCAGTTTTTGCTTCATATATTTTGATGATCTATTAGGTGTATGAACATTTATGATTGTTATGTTTTCATGCTGAATTGAACCTTTTATTTATAAATAATATTCATTGTCTCTTGTAATCTTTTCTGATTTAAAGTCTATTTTGTCTGATATTAATATAGCTACTTCTGCTCTTTTTTGGTTATGATTTATATGAACTATCTTTTTTCATCCTTTCACATTCAGTTTACTTGTGTTGTTCAATCTAAAGTGAGTTTCATATAGATGGAATATAGTTGGATCATATGTTTTGATCCATTCTACTGATCTTGGTATTTTTGATTGGAGAGTTTGATGTACTTACATTCAGAGAAATTACTGATAAGGAGGGACTTACTTTGTCATTTTGCTGTTTGTTTTTTATGTGCTTTCTAGCCTTCTCTCATTTTCTGCATTAGTCTCCCTTTGTGTTTCATTGATCCTTTTTTGAAGTGAAACATTTAAATTTCTTTTTTGTTTCTTTCATTTCATTTTCTTTTCAAAATCTAATTTGATTTTATGTCAGATTACCTTCAGTAACATACAAAAACTGTACCCCTTTTACAGCTTTGTTCCCAATCCTTTCAGTTTTTGATGTCACAAAATTCCATCTTTATCAAATTTGGGAAGTTTTCATCCATTATTTCTTAAAATACTCTTTATGCATCTCTTTCTCTCTCTCTCTCTCTCTCTCTCTCTCTCTCTCTCTCTCTCCTCCTTCTGGTACTCCCACAATGTACTTGTTAGTTCACTTGATGGTATTCCACAGGTCCCTTTGGCTCTGTTCACTTTTCTTCAGTCTTTTCTCTTTCCTTTCCTCAGAATAGATATTTCCAGTGTTCTATCTTCAAGTTTGCTGATTCATTTGCCTGCTCAAGTTTACCTTCTAATTTCTCTAGTGTGTTTTTTATTTTATTTATTATGCTTTTAAGCATCATAATTTCCTTTTTCTTTTAGGTTCTCTGCCTCTTTATTGATATTTTCATTTTATCCACACATTATTTTCTCAACTTTTATTTTAGATTCAAGGGGTATAATATGCAGATTTTTTACATGGGTATATTACATGATGCTGAGGTTTGTGGCATGATTTAACCTATCACTAGGGCAGTGAACATAGTACCCACTAGAGAGTTTTTAAACCCTTGTTTCTCTCCATCATTTCCCGCCTTGTAGTCTCCAGTGTCTGTTGTTCCTATCTTTATGTTCATGTGTACCCAGTGTTTAGCTCCCACTTGTAAGTGAGAACATGAAGTATGTGGTTTTCTGTTTGTGTGTTAATTTGTGTAGGATAATGGCTTCCAACTCCATCTGTGTTGCTGCAAAGGACATGATTTTGTTCTTTTTTATGGCTGTGTAGTATTCCATGATGTATATGTACCACATTTTCTTTATCCAGTCCACTGTTGAAGGGTGCCTACGTTGATTCCAAGTCTTTGCTATTATGAATAGTGCTGTGATGAACATATAAGTGTATGTGTCTTTTTGGTAGAATGATTTATTTTGAGGTTTACAGATCCAGTAATGATATTGCTCAGTTGAGTGATAGTTCTATTTTTAGTTCTTTGAGCAGTCTCCAAACTGCTTTCCACAGTGGCTGAACTAGTTTGCTTTCCTACCAGCAGTGTGTAAACATTCCATTTTCTCTGCAGACTTGTTAGCATCTGTTATTTTTGGACTTCGTAATAATAGCCATTCTGACTGGTGTGAAATTGTTGGTATCTCATTGTGGTTTTTGATTTGAATTTTTCTGATGATTAGTGATGGTGAGCATTTTTTCACGTAGTTTTTGGCCCCTTGTATGTCTTCTCATGAGAATTGTCTATGCCTTTTGCCCACTTTTTAATGTTTTGTTTTTGTTTTTGTTCTTTTGCTTGTTGATTTAAGTTTCTTACAGATTCTGGATATTAGACCTTTGTAGGATGCACAGTTTGTGAATATTTTCTCCCATTCTGTAGGTTATCTGTTTACTATGTTGATTGTTTATTTTGCTGTGCAGAGGCTCTTTAGTTTAACTGAATCCCACTTGTCAATTTCTGTTTTCATTGCAATTGCTTTTGATGACTTAGCCATAAATTCTTTGCCCAGACCAATGTCAAGACGGACATTTTCTAGGTTTTCTTATAGGGTTTTTGTAGTTTGAGGTTTTATATTTAAGTCTTTAATCAATCTTTAGTTCAGGGTCCAATTTGATTCTTCTGTGTATGGTTAGCCAGTCATGCCACCACCATTTATTGAATAGGGAGTCCTTTCCCCATTGCTTATTTTTGTTGACTTTGTCAAAGATTAGATGGTTGGCTGTGTGTGGCTTTATTTCTGGGTCCTCTATTCTGTCCCATTGGGGGTTTATTTTTTATTTTTTTTGTCTGTTTTTGTGCCAGTACTGTGCTTTTTTTGGTTACTGTAGCCTTGGAGTGTAGTTTGGTTTGAAGTCAGGTAATGTAATACTCTTGGCTTTGTTCTTTTTGCTTAGGATTGCTTTGGCTATTTGGGCTCTTTTTCAGTTCCATATACATTTTAGAATAGGTTTTTTTTAATTCGTGAAAAATGAGATTGCTATTTTGATAGGAGTAGTGTTGAATCTATGGATTGCTTTGGGAAGTATGGCCATTTTTATGATATTGCTTCATCCAATCCATGAGCAGGAGTGTTTTTCCATTTGTTGTGTTATCTGTGATTTCTTTCAGCAGTGTTTTGTAGTTATCCTCCTAGAGCTCTTTCAACTCCTTGGTTAGATGTATTCCTAGGTACTCTGTGTGTGTGTGTGTGTGTGTGTGTGTGTGTGTGTGTGTGTGTGTGTGTGTGTGTTTTGAATGGGGTTGCTTTCTTGATTTGGCTCTCAGCTTGAATGTTATTGTTGTATAGAAATGCTACTGATTTTTGTATATTGATTTTGTATCCTGAAACTTGATCCAAGTCATTTATCAGTTCCAGAAGCCTTTTGATGGGATCTTTAGGGTTTTCTAGGTATGGAATCATATCATTAGCAAAGAGATAATTTGACTTATTCTTTTTCTTTTTCTATTTTGATGCCTTTTATTTCTTTCTCTTGACTTATTGGTCTGACTAGGACTTCCAGTACTATGTTGAATAAGAGTATTAAGAATGTGCATCTTTGTCATGTTCCAGTTCTTAAGGTGAATGGTTTCAGCTTTTGTCCATTCAGTATGACATTGGCTGTGGGTTTGTCATCAGTGTTTCTTACTATTTTGAGGTATGTTTCTTGATGCCTACTTTTTTGAGGGTTTTCATCATGAAGGGATGTTGCACTCTCTCGAACGCTTTTTCTTAATCTATTGAGATGATTTTATGGTTTTTGTTTTTGATTCTGTTTACGTGGGAAATCACATTTATTGATTGGCATATGTTGTGCCAACCTTGCATCCCGGGAATAAAGTCGACTTGATCCTGGTAAATGAAGATTTTATGTATTGTTGGATTTAGTTTGCTAGTATATTGTTGAGGATTTTTATATCTATATTCATCAGGGATATCGAACTACAGTTTTTTTTATATTATCAGAATGATGCTTGATTTATAGAATGAGTTAGGATAGAGTTCTTTGCCTCTATTTTGAGGAATAGTTTCGGTGGGATTGGTACCAGCTCTTCTTTGTATGTCTGATAGAATTTGGCTGTTAATCCATCTGTTTAGGGCGTTTTCTGATTGGTAGGTTTTTTGTTGTTGTTGTTGTTGTTGTTGTTTTACTTTACTGATTCAGTTTTTTAACTCATGTTCTGTTCAGGGTTTCAGTTTCTTCCTGATTCAATCTTAGGAAGGTGTCTGTTTCCAGGAATTTATCTGGATTTTCTAGTTTGTGTGCATAGAGGTGTATTGCTCCATTCTTGCACTGCTATAAAGAAATACTTTAGACTGGGTAACTTATAAAGAAAAGAGGTTTAACTGGCTCATGGTTCCACAGGCTGTACAGGGAACATGACTGGGGAGGTCTCAGGAAACTTACAATTATGGTGGAAAGTGAATGAGAAGCGGGCACGCATGTCTTCACATGGCCAGAGCAGGAGGAAAAGAAAGAGGAGGGAGGTGCCACACACTTTTAAATAAGCAGATCTCATGAGGACTCTGTCATGAGAACAGCACCAAAGGGGAAAATCTGCCCCCATGATCCAATCACTTCCCACCAAGCCCCACCTTCAACACTGGGAATTATAATTTGACATGAGATTTTGGTGGGGACACAAATGCAAACCATATCAAGAGGTGTTCATAATAGTCTCTGAGGATCTTTTGTATTTCTCTGGGATTGGTTGTAATGTTACATCTTTGTCATTTCTGTTTATGCTTATTTGGATCTTCTGTTGTTGTGGTTGTTGTTAATCTAGCCAGCATCCTGTTGATCTTTTTATCCTTTCAAAGAACCAACTTTGGTTTCACTGATCCTTCGCCATATATTATTTTATTGACTTTATCTACATCTTCCTTCAGTTCTTTGAGCATCTTTAAGACAGTTGTTTTGAAGTTTTTGTCAGGTAGATCTGTCATCAGGTGTTTTTTACAGACAGTTTCTGTTAATTAATTTTTGTTTGGATGGATTATAGTTTTCTGTTTCTTTGTATGGATTGTGATTTTTTGTTGAGAATCAGACACTTGAATCTGATAATGTGGTAGCTCTGGAAATCAGATTCTCTCTCTTTTTCAGGGTTTGCTGTTTTGTTTTTTTTCCTTATTCTTTTTAAAATTGTTGTAGGCTGTCTCTGTGCCAAGGATCAACCTGAGGTGTCAACTTAAGGTCTTTTCAATTTCCTTCTGAGCCTGCACAATCACTTTCTAATTTTCCCCATATATGCAGTGGCTTTTGAATGTTTTAGTCTTTAATGCCTGTCTTTCAAAAAGGAAAAAAGTGAAAAATAAAGTGTGTGTGTGTGTGTGTGTGTGTGTGGGTGGAGTGGGAAGAGTACTGGCCCTTTAATTCTTCTGGACGTCACTTCAGCTTGATGGAAAGGGTTTTGAGAGAGTGGGGAGAGGTGCAATAATGGCCATCCACCTTTTGCATCTTTTTGATCAGAAGCAGCAATCAGCAATCAGAACACAGATCTCTGATATTTAAGACAGTGTCCTTTTTGCCCATCTTGGCTCCTATAAGCTGTATGCAAGTTTCTGTATGAACACAAGAAGAGCTGCCTGCCATAGGACTGGGTGTGGGAAATGAGTAGTTGTTACTGTGTGAAGAGCTGACATTGACCAAAATTAACCCTCATTGACCATCCAAGCATTCTTAGTCGTAAGCCTTCAATAGACATCAGAGTTCCAAAATAATTATGTAAGACCTATTCTGCCAGTGTAATTGTTGTCTAGATGGGGAGACAATTCCTATGCTTCTTGCCCCACCATCTTCCGCCAATCCTAGAGAGAGTGAAAGGTTGGTGGGGGGAGAGAGAGAGAGAGAGAACACGCATGCATGCATGTGTGTGTATGCTTTAAATAGAAAGTGGAGTTCAAGATCTATGGATTGGCTACAATATCTTAGAGACACTTCCTGCCCCTTCAAGAACATAGCATAGGAATCTGAATTTAGTGAGGCCTTTGTGAAAGGCAATGGAAGCATGAATCTTAAACGGGCTAGCTGATATTTCAGAGGATTGTAGTTGCTTTGATACCTGTTTGAGCATAACTGAATCCTTTTGTTAGTCTGTTGCATGAAATATATGATCAGAGTCCCTACAAAAAATAGAAAGCTGTAAACAAGTTTAAAGATTTGTTTTTTTCAATTTTGTTTTTGCACTTTTGTAGTTGATGATTAATACTCAGTGGATCACAGTATATTAGAAGATTTCCTTTCCTACCTGCTTGTGATGTCCAGGGAAGTAAATTTAGACTCTTCACTTACTTCTCACTATTGGAGGTTGCTACCAAAAAAGAACCTCATGTTGTATATGGCGAAATTAGCTTAGATAAGTTTGCATAAGAGGCAGAAAATCTCACCTCTGCCACTTACTCAGCTGAGTGATGAGTTGTTTAGCGTTTATGGGTCTTGTTTTTTCCATTTATACATTACCACAACTCATTGTAATTACTGTGGTAATATATGCAATCTCCTTGGCACAGCTCTTGGAACAATGGTTAGAATGAAGGAGGGTGGGTTGATTATAGTTAGGATTTGCCTGGCACATTCATGCCTGAGAAGATCCTGGAAGAAGCTAATGCATAATATTAGACACAACCCCCTCTGCAGTACAGGAGTTACAGAAATTACTGGGGCACCTGATCCAAACTGGGCCAATCAGATTATCTTTCCTAGGGATTTGGCTATCGACCCCGCAGTTGGTCTCTATTTGTAGCCTGAACTGTGTAACATGTTTAAACTTGGGAGCTGTGGGGTTTTCCAGCATGAGGTCACTTTAACACAGGTGTCATGTTTGACTTCTCTCTTTCACATTTATCCCATATCCAGTTCATCAGCAAGTGCTTTCAGCTGTATCTTTACAATGTATCCCAACTCTGACTCCTTCTACTCATTTTTATCACTTCCTTGTCCTTGCCACTGTCACTCTCACCTGCCAGTCAACCAGCTAACTGGTCTCTGCTTCTGTCTTTGTCTGTGTATGATTCTTTTCTACTCAGCAGTCAGAATGATCCTTCTAAAGTGAGCCCATCATGTTCCTGCTCTGCTATAAACCTTCTGCATGGCTTCCATCTCATTTTCAGTGAAACCAAACACCCTTAACCTGGCCCACAAGAGCCTGCATGGCCCAGCACCTGGCTGCTTGTGTGCCATCTGTGACTTCCCTCCTTGCTCCTTCCAGTCCTGCTCCTTGCTGTTGAGGTGTGTACAGTGCAGGGCTTTTGCACTCATTGAGCCCTCTGCCTGGAGTGGCCTTCTCCTGGATATTCATAGGGTACCCTCTCTCCCTCAGTCAGAGCTACAGCTAAACGTCACCCCTCAGGAAGACCACCCTTGGCCAAATTCAAAATACTCCCTCCTTCCCTTCATGTTTCATTTTTTCCTTATCAGTTTTTTTGGAGCACTTATTACCACCTGAAATTGTATTTATATTTGTTTGTTAATTGTTTCTCACAGTAAAATGTAAGCTCCATAAATCAGGGATTTTTCTTGTTTATACCTGTATCCTCAGGGCCTAGAAGAATGCCTAACATCAGTAAATGTTGATTTTAGTTTGATATTGAATGAATAAATATGAGCAGGAACTATCACTACTTAGATGTTGAAAAATGCAGTACTGGTTGGGTATAACATGTATGTATAGTATATTTCCTTAATTTTAAGGTTTTTAAATTTTATTATTTGAAATCAAGTTACACTTTACAATTGATGCCTGTATTTAATATGGTAAGATAAACTCCTGAGCTGTTATTAAATAGATTCATCAACAACCCATTTTAGATTGTAAATTTTAAGCAAGATATTGGGCCTCCAGTTGGCAGGGGAATCAGTACATTTCTGTTCCATAATAAATATTTAATAATAATAGATGCATAGTCTGTTGTTCAGAAGTGTTTGTGTTTCTTCAACCAGATAGAGGTTTTTGCTGGTTATTCTATAGTATTCTATAAACATTAATGTATTCTTAGACATTATTTCTGTTATACTGTAAACTATGATTGTACTACAAATGCTACATGGGTAGTGATTTTTTTCAGTTGTATTAGTTTTATCAAGTTAGCAAAATATGCCAGCATGCAAAATGTGAGATTATCTAAGTCAGACTATTAAAATTATATGCCATCTTCCATTTACTTGTGTTTTTGGAATTGTGCATTTATTTCTATCCCATTGTCTTATGCTTAGAGTTTATGTAAGTATTTTCCAAATGTTGAACTTCAATACAAAAAATGTAATTTTGCAACTATTTTTAAAAGTATGTTTTATAACCTAATAATTCTATCTGTGAATAGTCATATTGGTAGTATGCTTATAGGTGGTAAATACATTAAACATGTACAGATTTTGTGTCTAAGATAGTATAGCTCCTTAATATTCATTAACAAATAGACATTTATTTAATTAACCTCTGAATAATTTAGTTTTTTTATTTAACGTTAAGCATTTTCTTTACAGACCAGTTATGTTTTAGTAGCACTCAACAACTTGACATACCTACAACAAGAAAACATTTATATCTTTAGAATTGTAAATATTATCCAGCATTGTAGAAAAATTGGAGAACATAGAAAACAGTCTTGGCAGTGACTACTAGATGCTTTCCTAATTTAGTCTCCTTTTCTTTATTAATTAGAAAAAAAGACAGCAATAATAACAAGTTAGATTGGCATGCTGCACACATGTAAAGACTGTATTTCCTTGCTGTGCTACAGGAGGTTATGTTGTAGCCAGAAATGTTGCATGGTCATTATGGAAAATCATCTTAACAGCAAAGGGGTGCCTTTCTTCTTTCTCTTTTCCTCCATCTTTCTGACCAGAATGGATAGCTGATGGATAAAGCTCCACAGCCATATTGGACCATGGTGGCAGAATGAGTAACTAGAGGGAGCCTGGGCCATTAACAACTTGGTATAAGCTTCTGCCAACCTTCAGACTTCGAATTTTCAGTGTGGAAGAAAAATAACTTCCGTATTGATTAAACTACTGTTATTTGCAGGTTATCGATCATCTGTTATCCTGCTAAATGGGGATAAAAATTGCTTTCTTTCTTACCTATGTCTATGTATGATATACATACATGTCCATACATTACCCACAAACCCACATAGAGTGAGGCTAAACAGTTTATAGTACACTTTACTGAATTTATATATTTTTGGCTCATCGTATGTGCTCATTGTCTTCCCATATTATTAAAATTATTTTTAAACATTTTTATATCTACTTAACATGGGTATGTACCATAATTTGTTGAATTGGTTCACTCTTTTTGGACAATTATTTTGTCTTACTATATAGAAGTCTTCTTAAAATCTATCCTAGGAATATTTTTCTTCCATTTTAACTTAGTGAGTATTTCTTATGCTAAAAGTTCTATTTATACACAACACGTGCAACTCACTGTCACTTCTCCAAGAGCTCTTCTGTCTGAGAAAGTTGTCCTAGCTTTGCTGCACTTTTATTCTCCTCTAGTTCCTTGCACTTGCCTCTAATATATCACTGGCATTTCTGCAATAGTTATTTATTTTCTTCCAAGTTTCCCTCACTTGCCCTTAAAGAAAATCTGGAGCCAGGTTTGTTTACTGCCAAATACTTGGTTCACACAGTTATCCCAGGCCCTCCACACAATAGCTCTGTGCCTTTTCTAAGCTTGAGCTTCTTTATCCTAAAATAGGTTTATTTTTCTCACTATTAGTATCTTGATGATAAATGAGATTATATTTATACATTTTTTACTACAATACTGGATCCAAGGTTGACATGCTTAATTTCCTTCAAGTCTGCTCGAATGTCATCTTTTCATTGAAGCCTGTCCTGCAGCTGTCATTAAGTTGCAAACAACTTTTACTATTACTCTTAATCTCCCATACTGTTTTCTCTATAACATTTACCATTTTCTAACATACTTTATAACTCATTTATTTATTATTAGGTCTATTCATTATCTGTTACTCTGCACCAGAGTGGAAACTCCATTGTAGGTAGGAATGTTTGTCTGCTTTTGCTTACTGAAGTCAAGTTCATAGTACCTGGCACATAGTATAGATGCTCAATAAATGTTTGTTGAATAAATGTGTTCATTTAAGATGTTTTGAATGCATAAAAATGTTTGACTAGCCATTTAGAATTTTCTCTCCATTGGTGGTTTTAGAGACTCTGTAAAAGAATCTCTAACTTTACCAGGATGTAGAAAACATTTTTCAGGCTCTATATCCTGTTTTTTTGTCAATATCTGCAGCTCTTTGGGTCTGGTACCTATAGTTTATACCTTGCACTTATCTTCCATATTTATTTTCTGGAGCTGCCATAAAAAAGTCCCACAGAGTGGGTGACTTAAACAATAGAAGTTTATTTTCTCATGCTCCTGGAGCCTAGAAGTACAAGATCAAGATGTCAGCAGGGTTGGTTTCTTCTGAGGACCTCTCTCTTTGGTTTGTAGATAGCCATCTTCTCTCTGTATCTTCACATGGTCTTTCCTTTGTGTGCTTCTGTGGCATAACCTCTTCTTATTATAAAGACACCATTCATATTGGATTAGGGCTTACCCATTTACCTTAATTGCCTCTTTAAGGGCCCTGCCTCCAAATACAGTCACATTCTGAGGTACTAGGAGTTAGGACTTCAACACACACATTTTGGGCATAAACAATTCCGTCAATAATACCTTCTATTTCTCTGACCGGCTCTTTCTATAAGTTGCTTGGTTGGGATGATTTGTTTGAGTTTTTGTTTACCATTTCACTTTTGGATACTGTCTTTTTGATGACCTTTTGCTCCAAAGTTTGAATTGCCAGCCATTCTTTCTTCCATGCTATACCTGCTCCCCACATTTAACCCTTTGCCTGGTCCATACTCCCAGGAGTCTTTCAGAAAAAGCAGTTCAAAGGAAAGACTATTTTCATGCTTGGTATGCTCATAATCCTGTAGACATATCAGTTTGGAGGCTAACATGTGTCAACCGATGGACAATTAGCATACAGAAAAGGATTAGTTAATTAAATGTTTAAGGAACATTTCACCAGAACAGTATGACAGTTTGGATGGTATGTATACCCAAATAACATAGCCTTTAAATATCTAAACAAAGCAAACAGAATAACAAGGAGAAACTGACAAATTCTCAATGGGAATAGATGAGTTTTTAGCATATAGTCATGCACTGCATAATGATGTTTGAGTCAACAATGGACTGCCTATACAATGATGTTCCTATGAGATTATAATGGAGCTAATGAGGATAATTCCCGTCATCTAATGACATCATAACTATCTTAATGATATAGCACAACACATTACTCATGTGTTTGAGGTGATGCTGGTGTCAACAAGCCAGCTGCATTGACTGCCAGTTGTGTAAAATATAGCACATACAATTGTTTGCAGTACATAATACTTGAAAATGATAATAAACTAGTATGTTGCTGATTTATGTATTTGCTATACTATACTTTTTATCATTATTTTAGAGTGTACTTCCACTGATGTAAAAACAAGTTAACTGCAAAACAACTTCAGGCAGGCCCTTTAGGAGGTATTCCAGAAGAAAGCATTGTTATCATAGAAGATGACATCTCCATGCATGTTATTGTCCCCAAATACGTTCCAGTGGGACAAGATGTGGGATTGGAAGACAGTGGTATTGATGATCTTGACCCTGTGTAGGCCTAGGCTAATTGTGTGTTTAGGCTAATATGTGCATTTGTGCCTTAGTTTTTAACAAAAAATTTTAAAAGTGAAAAAATAATTTAAAATAGAAAAAAGTTTATAGAATAAGTATATAAAAAAAATTTTTTTTGGTACAGCTGCACAATGTGTTTGTGTTTCATGTAAGTGTTATTACAGAGTCAAAAAGTTTTAAAAGTTAAAATTAAAAAATTAAAAAAGTAAAAACAATCACAGTAAGGAAAGATTAATTTATTATTGAAGAAAGAAAAAATTTAAAAATAAAGTTAGTATAGCCTTTGTATTAGTCTCTTTTCATGCTGCTGATAAAGACATACCCGAGACCAGAAAGTAAAAGAGGTTTAATGGACTTATAGTTCCCCATGGCTGGGGAGGCCTCATAATCATGGCGGAAGGCAAGAAGGAGCAAGTCACATCTTACATGGATGGCAGCGGGCAAAGAGAGAGCTTGTGCAGGGAAACTTCCGTTTTTAAAACCATTAGATCTCGTGAGACTTATTCGCTATTATGAGAACCACATGGGAAAGACCCACCCTCATGATTCAGTAACCTCCCACTGGGTTCTTCCCACAGCATGTGGGAATTGTGGGAGTTAGAACTCAGGATACGATTTGGGTGAGGACACAACCAAACCATATAATTCTGCCCCGGCCCATCCAAAATCTCATGTCCTTTTTACATTTCAAAACCAATCATGCCTTCCCAACAGTCACCCAGATTCTTAACTCATTTCATCATTAACTCAAAAGTCCACAGTCCAAAGTCTCATCTGAGACAAGCATATTGTCATGAGACAAGGCAAGTCTCTTCTGCCTATGAGCCTGTAAAATCAAAAGCAAGTTAGTTACTTCCTTGATACAATGTGGGTACAGGCATTGGGTAAACTCAGCCATTCCAAATGAGAGAAATCAGCCAAAAGAAAGGGGCCACAGGCCCCATGCAAGTCCAAAATCCAGCAGGGCAGTCAAATCTTAAAGCTCCAAAACGATCCTCTTTGACTCCATGTCTCACATCCAGGTCATGCTGATGCAAGAGGTGGGTTCCTGTGGTCTTGGTCAGCACTACCCCTGATACAGTTTGGCTGTGTCCCCACCCAAATCTCATCTTGAATTCCCACGTGTTGTGGGAGGGACCTGGTAGGAAGTGATTGAATCATGGGGTCAGGTCTTTCCCGTGCTGTTCTCATCATAGTGAGTGGGTCTTGAGATCTGATGGTTTTATAAAGGGGAGTTTCTCTGCACAAGCTCTCTTTCTTTGCCTGCTGCCATCCTTGTAAGATGTGACTTGCTCCTCCTTGCCTTCTGCCATGATTGTGAGACTTCCCCAGTCATGTGGAACTATAAGTCCATTAAACATCTTTCTTTTGTAAATTCCCTAGTCTCAGATATGTCTTTATCAGGAGCATGAAAACAGACTAATACAGTAAATTGGTACCAGGAGTGGGGTGCTAATGAAAAGATACCCATAAATGTGGAAGCAACTTTGGAACTGAGTAACAGGCAGAGGTTGAAACAGATTGGAGGGCTCAGAAGAAGACAGGGAAATGTGAGAAAGTTTGGAACTCCTTGGAGACTTGTTGAATGGCTTTGACAAAAATACCGATAATGATATGGACAATGAAATCCAGGCTGAGGTAGTCTCAGATGGAGATGAGGAAGCTGTTGGGAACTGGAGCAAAGGTGACTCTTCCTATGTTTTAGGAAAGAGACTGATAGCATTTTGCCCTGCCCTGGAGATTTGTGGAACTTTGAACTTGAGAGAGATGATTTAGGGTATCTGGCAGAAGAAATTTCTAAGCATCAAAGCATTCAAGAGGTGACTTTTATGCTGTTAAAGGCATTCAGTTTTACGAGGGAAGCAAAGTATAGAAGTTTGAAAATTTGCTGCCTGACAATGTGATAGAAAAGAAAATCCCATTTTCTGAGGAGAAATTCAAGCTGGCTGCAGAAATTTACATAAGTAACGAGCTGAATGTTAATCCCCAGAACAATGGGAAAATGTCTCTAGGGCATGTCAGAGGTCTTTATGGCAGCCCTCCCATCACAGGCCCAGAGGCCCAGGAGGAAAAAATGGTTTTGTGGGCTGGTCCAAGGGAGCCCATGCTGTGTGCAGCCTAGGGACTTGGTGCCCTGCATTCCAGCTGCTCCAGCTGTGTCTGAAAGGGGCCAACATAGAGCTCAGGTCATGGCTTCACAGGGTGCAAGCCTCAAGCCTTGGCAGCTTCCACATGGTGTTCAGCCTGGGAGTGCACAGAGGTCTAGGCAGGGGTTTGGAAACCTCTGCCTAGATTTCAGAGGATATATGGAAATGCTGGGATGTCCAAGCAGAAGTTTGCTTCAGGGCAGGGCCCTCATGAAGAACCTCTGCTAGTGCTGTATGGAGGGGAAATGTGGCATGGAGACACAGAGTCCCTACTGGGGCACTGCCTGGTGGAGCTGTGAGAAGAGGGCCACCGTCCTCCAGACCCCCAAATGGTAGATCCATTGACAGCTTGCACCGTGCACCCCGGAGAGTATTGCCATGAACTTTGCCTTTGGCAGGTCTGCTTTTGCTTTGACAGATCCACTTCCACTTCTTGGTAGCCATTGCTTTGATTGTGCTTTGTTTCAGGATAGTACTGGTGGTACCATGATTCATCTCCTATTACAATTCTTTGAAGAAATGCTTCAGGATCATGATCACAGTTGTTTAAAATTTCCATCAAAAGCTCTGCCATTGGCTGTAGCTGATCTGGGTGCAAAAGTTTTGGCATCCATCAAGTGGAAAATTTAGTCAACTTTAATTTTTCAGTAAGAATTGTGCAAGTTGAACCACCTGAAATGTCGGTGGTGTTATGTCTGCTGTTAATCATCAGTCTTCTTCAATTAGGGCATAAACAAGGAATTTTTTTTTTCTTTATTGATGTGAATGGTTTGACATTGTGGGCTTTATTTTCAACATTGTCTCATCCCTTCTTAAAAGGATTATTCATTTGTATACTACTGATTCTTTTGGGCATTGTTTCCCTAAGTTTTTCCATAAAGCATCAGTGATTGCATCATTCTTCCACCCAGTTTTTACCATAAATTTGATGTTTGTTTTTGCTTCAGTTTTACAGAATTCATGTTGCTCTGATAGGGACTCTTTTCAAACCCATTACTTAGTCCTCTGAGTGCCTCAAACTAGATCCTGTTCAAACATGTTATAGCAAGTTAGTATGAGTTTAGTTTGGTGCAAAAATTTTGAAATTTATGCATAATTTCTTAATAATATGCATTTTCCACGAATTATATCTTGCATTTATATATATATATATCCTCTTATATATAGATCCCTGTACCCAATAATTAGATAATAAACCATGTTTTCAATTTTACAGTGAATAATGTGGATTGAGTAATGTGGCATAAAGACAACTCAATAAGCAGCAAATATGGGTATCATACAGAGAACTTTTTTTTGATCACTGTGCAATTAAAAGCCAATAACCAAAAGCAAGCTAAGGAAACCTCTTATATGTCTAAAAATTATTTTTACAAAACCCTATATTTCTAACTAATTTCTTGGAAGGATTATACAGGGGGCCTCAATTCTATCTGTAATTTTTAATTCCTTAATAAACAAGAGATGTGAAACACTTATGGCTTGATATTAAGAATGGACAAATTGAGTTGGTGGTCTGTTGATGTTTGCTTGATTATACTCTGCAGTTTTCTATTTTGTATTTTTTTAATTAAAAAAGATAAGTGATTTCTAACCCTATGCTCATGTATTTAAACTTTAAGTAAGAGGGCAGAACTCAGGCATTTTTCCATTTTTAGGGGTCCAAAAATTTCATCCCCCTAAAACCTATCTAAAGGTATTATAAAAATCAGGAAAACTTCAGAATCCATTTCACTTCACAAAGCATGCTGAGGTCTTCTCCTGTGAAAATTAGTATGTGAATGCAAACAGGGGGAGTTTTGTGCTGTACAGTTTCGTGCTCTGCTGAGAAATCCAGATAGTTTCCCAGGGCCAAAGCAATGAAGGAACAGTATTTTCTAATGTAGTACCATATTGACTAATCAAGAATGTTTACAAAATTGGTACTGATGGAGTAAATTTACCATACCCCAAATTAATTAAAAAGATTTTTACAGCAATGCTTGAAATTCAGTCAAATCTTCCTAAAATATAGGTATACAGTATTTTATATATATGTTTGTGCATGTCACAATAAGTACAGTTAGCAAACCTTAATGACTCTTACTGATGGTTGAGGATCAATGTTTTAGTTATGATTACTCACATGAATTACTATTGCTGTATATATTGCTACAATTAATGGTAGTACTTTGTGTTTGATTTTACTTATGTAAGCTTTAGGTATAAAATCAGACCTTGTATTGAATTTATACTTGACAAAGCCATAGATTATAAATACTCATTTAATATAAATCTTTAATGCTACTCTATTTCATCCTAATTTGTCTTTCTTGAAAGTAGGTTTTTAGTTACTCAAGAGTTTTTACAAATGGATGTGATTACCTCTTTACTTTTATAGTGTTAAATAGTAAGCTTCTTTAAATTCACATAAGAAAGCTGAATAAACAATCATAGTGCTAATGGCTAGTATTTATTAGAAAATAGTTGATTGAAAGTGCAATGGTTTATGTATTATGAACCAAGTTAAATTTTTTAAGGCACATCAGTCATGTACTTCATGCTGTAGCAAAGCATGAAGACCTAAAACTAGTAGAGTTTGTTTGTTCATTTTTGTTTTTCTATTAGTTTTGGAAATAGTTTCATTTTGAATTCTTTAAAAAAAAACACCTTATGAGAAAGAAGGGTACTTAGTTGCCTTTCACTTCTTTTACAGTTGGTATACTTCTCGGAATTATTTATGGTGTGGAGGTGCATGACCCCTTTTACAGTTTTTAGGGCCATTTAAGGTCTTAATCCAGCCATAGATATAAAGATGTCTTACTGGGTAAGGAAGTATATGGAATTGTTTTAACTATACTCATCAGAAACTAAGCCAGAATGTAAGGTAACCATCCTGTGATTGTGATTTTATTATGAGTTTTATGAGTACTTCATGGAATCATGTGGCCTGCCATTTCTTTCTTTAACTTCTTTCCGGCTACACTTAATCCTAACCTTGTCTAGCTCACTCACCTGTGGCCTTCCCACTCTTAGCATTTTCATTGGCCCTAAGGCATTCAGGTTTCATTGCTAACCCAACAGGGCCTTCATGATGCCCATGTGCTCCCCTTTCCTGAAATTTGGACCTTCTCATGTGACTGGTCTTCCTCTCAGAACCCTCTCTAGGGGAGGCTGCTTTTCTCATTGCCTTTGACTGAGCATGAGGAGGAGGCGTTGGCAAACTTTTGCTCCTGAGACTGTGGTTCTGCAGTTTCTCAGCAGTTGTAGTTCCCACTGCCTACTCACACGAACTACTCATTTCATTAGCATGGTCTGGTGGACTCTGAAAACATTGTTCTAGCACCCAAGCTTGCCAGTATCTGGCTTACAGCTCTCTTTACCTGTCACCTGCCATCATTCTTCAGGAGCACCCCACCTACAACATGACTAAATAGTTCCTCAAGCTCCTCCAAACCACTGACCACTCTTTCAGCCCTTAACCTTGTAATAAACTTTTCAGGCTCCATCCTACTTCCAGTTATCATATTAATTTTTCTAGTTCACTGCTGTGACTTCAGACTTAATGGTTCAAAAATCTTTAATAACTCTTCACGGTTCGCCAGATAGAATACCAGAACCTCAGTCTGAGCTCAGCCCCTCAAATCGGCTCCAGCTTGCTTTCCAAACATGTTTGTTTTGCAGTTGGGTGGCTGTATTTGATATTCCCAAGCAGACCTCTTTTTGTTTGAAATGCCTTCTCTGTAGTCTGTTTTGATTTAGTCATGCTCTCATGTCACCTCCTCTGTGATGCTTGTCTTGATTGTCTCATCTGGGGAGACATCTCTTCTGATCTCCCATGATACTTAGCTCATACCTTTTAAATAATATTTCTTATACATTTTTACTTTTAATACATTATATTGGGTTTTATGATGACTTGAACTATGAAAAGGGGTCCTGGACTAGAGGAAGAATATATTACTGGTTAAACCTAGATTTAAAAGTATTTTGTTCAGGCTGGGTGTGGTGGCTCACGCCTGTAATCCCAGCACTTTGGGAGGCTGAGGCTGGCGGATCATGAGGTCAGGAGTTCGAGACAAGCTTGACCAACGTGGTGAAACCCTGTCTCTACTAAAAATACAAAAATTAGCTGGGTGTGGTGGCGTGTGCCTGTAATCCCAGCTACTCAGAAGGCTGAGGCAGGAGAATCGCTTGAACCCAGGAGGCAGAGGCTGTGGTGAGCCAAGATCGTGCCACTGCACTCCAGCCTGGGAGACAGAGCAAGACTCTGTCTCAAAAAAGAAAGAAAGAAAGAAAGAAAAGAGTAATTTGTTCAAAAGCAAAGCCTGGAGGTGACAAGATTTCAACGAGGCTGGTCAGTGGAAACTGGGGAAAGGAATCTTTCGATGAGAAGGAGCAAATTTTTAGTCAAAGTTGGTTTAAAATAATAACTAATTTCTCTAGATCTACAGTATTATGGTTGTGAAGGTAAAGTGTACTATGTACTTACAAGTTTTTACCCCATGAGAAAGCAAAAGTTGAACCTGTTACTTGGCTTTCAATTGTTCAAGCCAATAAAAGAAGGAAAGAGATGTGAGATGCAAATTATTATTTGTGTCCATCAGCACAACCAAGATGGTAAGCAAAATCGATGAAGGGTTTTGATCTTGTTTTCTTTAACTGCCCCACTATTTCCATAAAATGAATTTATGTTTTTTTTTCAGTATATGAACAGCATTCGTAGCTTGAGTACATGACACATTTTTCATTAAATTTACTTGTTGGTTGGGATTCCTGAATTTGTTTGTATTTCTTTGTATGTTAATTTTAATTCATCAGATTGTAAACTCACAAATATGGAAGGACAAGTTAGTTCCGCAGAGAAAAAAAAAAACAGGTCTCAGCACTATGCAACTCAGGTCTCTTTAGCTGTGTAATAGGAGGTAATCATGGCATTTAAAAACATTGACTATGGAGTTCTCTGAGTAAATGAGAATATTAGCTCCACCACCTTTATCCGTATGACTTTTGGCTAATTACTTAACATGGATGAGTCAGTTTCTTCCTTCCTAAGATGGGAATAATAGTATTTTTACTTTATGGGATGTGTAAGCACAAAATGAGATAATTGTTTTAAAATACTTACCATAGTGCCTAACAGGTAAGAATTGCCTCATAAATGTTAGTAGTTTATTACTGTGATTGGCATTTTAGTATATCTCTTACAAGATTAATAACACTAATATTTAGTAAAATAGAAAAAAATTGGGAGAAAAATTAATTATTATTGTTTATTATAGTAAATTATCTATAAAGTGAACATCCAACCATTAAATTATTAAGAGTATGCTTTTGTTAATTCACTTTGTTTCTAAAATTTAGGGCTAGCTAAACCCAGAATTTAGTTATATATGAGGACTTGGGTTAATGAAAAAAAGATATTTGATTGAAATATGTGGTGTTTGCACTACATAAAAGAAACTAAAGAGAATCATGTTAGAGGGAAAAAGTCATTTAAAAATCAGGCCTCTGTTTCAAAGAAATGAGAAAAAATGGAAGTTCCACAACAGTATGTCAGAAATACAAACAAAGTAGATCAATGGTACAGCTATATTTTTGTCCAAATTACAACTTGGATGAACTCATTCTTCTACTAAAACAATGAATGACTAACAGCTTCTGTCTAGAGCAGAGATAGTTTGATAAAACTCAATAGTGTTTTTACTGAGAAACCCTACTTAAAAAATTTGTGTAATTTAAAACAAATTAAAGTTTTATGAACACATAGTATTTAATGTTAAAATTCATATAATTACTTTTTAAAGGAGGAATAAGTCTCTTGTAGGAAATCTGTGGAGGGGATCTCCATCAGGGGAAGATTGAGAAGGACATGCTCTTTAGGAAGTGAGCCATGTTCCTTTTCTCTGTATTTTGCCTTGAGAGGTTTGAATAGCTACTCTCTTGAGAGCTTTTCTTTTTTTCTTCCTTTTTTTTTTCAGGCTCGCTGCTATCTAGTCTGTAATGGGTCTGATGGATAGAAAATAGAGGAGTAAAAGGGATTGCTTTTTCATATATGAAATTGAAATTGGTTGAATTCAACAAATAGCAATTTCAATGTATAGGAAGATAAGTCAACCAAAGTAAAGTTATTTTGAGATCACTCAGAAAATGGATATGGAGTCAATTGTAAAGTAGAATACTATATTATAAATATTCTTACACTGAAATGTTTCCTACTTGATGGGAAAGGAAAGGCTGTTCAATTCTGCCTGTTCTAGGAGAAACAATAAATATCTGTCTGACATCATTAGAATCCATTTCCTCTGAGGCACACTGCCTTTGGTTTGTTAGTAATGGTTTTTATTTCAGCAGATATAATATATTAAAGGAGGGAAGTTGCCCATCCCATTTTGGGTAGCTGAATGTTAAAATGAAATTTTAGTTTCATAGCTGCTGTAAGTGCCCCTTTGCCTTTTAAGAATAGATTGTATGTGTGTACTTTAACAGGTTCATTATAAAAGAATAGAATTTTGACAATCATTTTGACTAATTATATTATCTTATATTGCAAGAAAATAACATTGATTTACCTGTGGTTACACAACTAATGGTAGGTTGTTAGATGTGTAGAGCTACTTAACATACTATTTATTCATTCACATGATTTCCCAAAGAATAACCTGGGACAGGATAAACATTCTTTAGGAGCCACTTTTCAAAAGTTAGATTGTTTTTTACCCTAACATTTTGAGATATATTTTTAAAGAAATATTTTATAGTTAATAAGTTGTAGCAAAAATTAATCTTGCTCTTATAATTGCTTTTCTTAAATACTATTCTTCAAGTGTGTATATAGCTTTTATTTCCAACTTCGCAGGGAGCTTAAAAATAGGAAATGTTACTACGGAGGTTACCTTGGTAATAAAAAAACTGACTTGAGAGAAAGAAGGATGCATATACAAAGTGTGATACCTAGGTACAAAAGGAATAAAATAAAATTCCACAACTGGGGCCATTAATAAAATTTATACTAGTATGTCACTGGGAGCCTTGTTAAGATGGATAATGTTATTTTAATAAAAATTGTAAATATCTCAATATTTTTACTTTAAATAAAAGAATAGAAAATGAAAGGATAGTTCCACTTAAAGCAAATGAATAATATTCAAAGATTGAAATAGTCATTCTGGAGCATTTTGCTCAATGCAAAAAAGGAACTAGTCTAATTCGTGTTCTCCTCAGTTTTCTCTGAGGAGGTTACAAATAAGGGTGTCCATTTCTAAGCATTTTGGATGAAAAACATATGGTTACATAAATTTGATTTTATTGAGCTAAATAAGAAAAGGTAGATAAATTTTATACCGCAAGTAAAGTCTCTGTATAATAAAAGATACTATTAAAAAAACTAAAGGCCAATTTTTGTCTGAAGGAAAACAACATACCTAACAGACAAACAGAAAAGTCTTATAAATCAATAAGAGAAATGCAAACATGTCAATGGAGAAATGCATGCATGATAAACGAATTTAAAGAAAAGGAAATCTAAACAATTAAATTAACATGCTTGTGGTACTCAGGGAAATGCGTAAAATAAGGATGAGAGCAACATTTCATATACCCACCAACAGAAGTTTAAGAGTTTTGATGATGTCACGAATTAGAGAAGTTTTGGTGGTGGTGGTGGGGTGGGAACTATCTCTATATTGGGTGAAAGTGTGAGTTGGTACAATCGCTTTGGAAAAGTATATGGCCGTATCCAGCAAAGTTGGAAATACATAGTTACATTGAATCAGAAACTTCTGCAGATGAGCCTAAGGAGATGTGTACTAATATATCCACTGTAGCATTGTTTGTTCGTGAGGAAACCAAAAACAAATAAATAATAATATGGTATGTTAGTAGGATAGATATAACTAGAAATTAAAAATAATGACCTGGATGTACATACATGTATTAACATGGACAGGTCCCCCAACCATAATTTTGGACTAATAAAGCAACATACTTATGATATCTAACATGTACATGAATAAAATAATTCTATATATGTTGATTATGTACATCCATAAGTGATTATTAAATAATCAGTAAATGATGAAATCATGGCCTAGAAGAATACACAGCAAACTTAGGAAGGGATGAATGTAAACAGGGAGAACAAAAGAGAGGAAGAACTTGAAAACCCATAAACAGAATGAGAAAATAAAAAACATGGTGAAACCCCGTCTCTACTAAAAATACAAAAATTAGCTGGATGTGGTGGCACATGCCTGTAATCCCAGCTACTTGGGAGGCTGAGACAGGAGAATCGCTTGAACCTGGGAGATGGAGGTTGCGGTGAACCGAGATTGGGCCATTGCACTCCAGCCTGGGTGACAGAACAAGACGCCGTCTCAAAAAACAAACAACCAACCAAAAAAAAAAAAAAAAACCAAACATTCTAATGACTACTGGACTGTGAGTGAGAGAACTGGCTTTAGATCTCATTCAGCTGCTAACTTAACTGTGACCTTAAACTGTTCTGGCCTCAGTTTTCTCATTTACAAGCGACAGTTTCATTATCTCATCTTAAATGTTTCTTCCAAACTTGAAAATCTTATAAGCTTTTGTAGCTGTGTAGCTTTAGGCCTATTTTGTAAATAAGCTTTGCCTCCGTTTTCTCATCTGTAAAATGGGGACAAATAGTATTACCTAATAGGGTTGCATTGAGGCATTTATGAAATCATCCACGTAGAGCACTTAACTCTGTGCCTGGCAAGTATCATATCACTCAATAAATGTTAGCTACTGATGTAATGACTTTAAAGTATAAATTCATGAACCAAATTAATTATGAGATACATTAATCAGAAATAATACTTTCTTCTTTATAGACTTATTTTAGAAAATAAGTTTCTGCTGGGTGCAGTGGGTCATGCCTATAAACCCAACACTTTGGGAGGCCAAGGCAGGCAGATCCCTCTAGCCCAGCAGTTTGAGAGCAGCCTGGGCAATATGGCGAAACCCCGTTTCTACAAAAAATTAGTTGGGCGTGGTGGCACTTGCATGTAGTCCCAGCTACATGGGAAGACTATGGTGAGAGGATCTCTTGAGCCCAGGAGTTCAAGGCTGCAGTGAGCCGTGATCATGCCACTACATTCCAGCCTGGGCAACAGAGGAAGACCCTGTCTGAAAAACCAACACATGAGACCAAAAAAAAAAAGTTTCTGTGGGATATTATGTTAAGCTTAGTATATTTATGACTCCCAGTTGTGCTAAATGTGATTTTTTTAATGTATTGATTAAAAGATAGACTTTGTCTACTTGAACCATACCCTTTCTTAAGTCTGCTGATTGTTATGGTTACATACACACACACACACAGAGATAAATATATGCATTTGAGGAAATACAGAGTACATCCTGGGTAGACCTGACTTAATTCTTAGATTAATTCAGTAAAATATGGATTCCTTAAATAAATGAGAAGATTTGACAATGTGCATAATTTAATTGTACAAAGACAAACTCCACTCTGAATGTCTTCTTGGCAAACGAAGGCCCATTAAGCCATATTTCAATACACACTCTGGGATAGAGGGTGGGGAAGGAGGGAGGGACAATTTGTAGTACACTGTATCTACTTTATGGCTACTGATTTTAAACAAATTTCAGATTACCCTTATTGTCTAATCATATGTTTGGGAGGATGGGCTATTTATGAGATGTTAGCTTTCCAGATGCTCGAACAATGTGCTTTAAATGCTATATTCACAAATCAGCCCCCAAAATGCAGCAGATTAGCTGTTTCTAATCTTTGAATTCAGAACAAATGTTAGAAAAAGGAACATTTGCAGAGCTGTGTAGTCTCTATTACCTCATTAAAATGTATTTATAAATGAAGTAGACAGAGGAGCAAATGTCTGCACAAAACATTGCTACTTCATTAATATTTTTTTATTACAAAAGCACTTTCTATGAAATCTGTCAGCGTAGAGGAAATAAGTGAATCAGTTGGCTTTCATTTTTGTGTTTTGTTTATTTTCCCTGATATGCAAATGAAATTTTAAAAGAAATATTTTAGCAGTAAATATGAACTTAGTGAAATGAAAAAAAAGTAGGACATTGTGACTAGGGACAACATCTGGTTCAAAGTGTGTATAATGTTAGGATTTAAGTGGGGAAGTTGAACAAGATTCTATTTTTTTCTAATGTGAGGTTTTTGTGTTAGTGGAGAAATACTATGTTATGATGGTCTTCCTGCCTAAGGGTAATTATTTAAAAGAAGGTCTCTTATTATATCAAGAGTAGCTAGAAACAAACGAACATACAAAGAAACCTTTTCTTCCCCTCTGCATTAGAAATTTCATTTAAAATACTTATGGTTTAAAAAGCACATCATCAAAAAGATTAAAAAGAGTAAAAACGAAAAGCACGCTGTGACACTCTTCCCTAAATAAGAGACAGTTAATTTTATATCCTACTTGAGGAAAATCTGGTACTGAAATACCTAAAAGATCTAATAATGGATTTTATTTCTTTTAATTGTGGACCTTATTCCAGTATCTACTGCTATGTAACAAATCACCCTAAAACTTAGTGACATAAAACAACTTATTTTTAAATTTTGCTCATGGATTTTTGGAGATCAGGAATTAAGACAAGCCACAGGGTGCTTTTTAATCTCTATTTCATGATGCCTTGGGTCTCAGCTAGAAAGACATGAGTAGGATGGGGCTGGACTCATCCAAAGTTTTCTTCACTCACATGTTTGGCTTGTGGCCAGGGATGATTATGGATTTGGGTTTGCCTGGGCCATGGCCTGGACTACCTACATATGTTCATAATGCGTGGCCTGGGCTTCTCACAACATGGCATCTGGTTTCTGTGAGAGGCCCCCTAAGAGAAAGCTTCCCAAGAGGGAGCACTCCAAAAAATCCAAGAGAAAGTTCTATTGTCACTTAAGGACTAGCTAGGAAATTTTACATACCACTATTTCCACTGCATTCTATTGGCTGAAGCAATTATAAGCCTGCCCAGATTTCACGGAAAGTGATACAAACCTCACCTCTCCCTAAGGGAGTGTCAAAAAGTTTGTGGCCATTTAAAAATCTTACACAGGTGGTTTCAAGGTGTTTATATCTAATTCAGTATATGTTTTGTTGGACCAATCTCTGATTATCTTTAAGATTTATGTGATGAAGCTTATAAGTACATGTATGTATGCATTTTAAACACTTGAGATCAGTATTATTCTTTTATCTGTTGAATTTCTTTATGAATGTGTACATTCAGAGACAGAGAATCTCTTTTTCCTCTAAAGATCCAAGGACTAACAAGGCCTTGTGTTAGTCAAGGAGAATAGAATATTGATATGGTTTGGATGTTTTGTCCCCTCCAAGTCTCCTGTTGAAATGTGACCTCTATATTAGAGGTGGGCCTAGTGGGAGGTGTCTGGGTCATGGTGGGGAATCCCTCATGAATTGCTTGGTGCTATCCTCATGGTAATGAGCGAGATCTCACTCTAGGAGATCTGGCTGTTTAAGAGAGCCTGGCACCTTCTCCTTCTCTCTCTTGCTCCCTCTCTCACCATGTGACATGCCTGCTCCTCCTTTGCCTTCTGCCATGATTGTAAACTTCCTGAGGCCCTTACCAGAAACAGATACTGGCACCAGACTTCCTATACAGCCTGCAGAACCATGAGCCAAAATTAACCTATTTTCTTTATAAATTACTCAAGCTCAGGTATTCCTTTATAGCAATGCAAATGGACAAACACTAATATGTAAATGTGATTTACATTTATTATTAGGTAAGAGAATTATAGGGATGAAATTGGGTGAGAGGAAGACATAGAGAGGAGAATAAATGTAGGAATAGATAAGTGTCAAAGTAGAATGAAAATAAAAGGAGAAAACAAAAGGAGGCCAAGGAAAAGCAGGTGGAAAAGAAACGAGGGAGGGAGATACAGTGGGAGGAAGAGGAAGATCAAGATAGGAGAAGGTGTCAGAAGAAGAAGAGCTCTCTGGGTAATTAGGTGAGTGTCGAAGAAATGATAGCACTGCCATTTGGACTGTGAGATATTTAATTCTACTCTTTTTGCCTCCAAATAATCATATTGCTTTACTTGTCAATATTTTAATAATTCCACTCTGGAATGGGAAACCAGAGAATTTATAATAGTGTAAACACTTTTCTTATGGTTAGGCTGTATTCTAAGGTAGTGTTTCCCAAATTTTAGTGTGCAAATGAATCACCATGGAGTCTTTTTAAAATAAGAATTTTGATTCAGAAAGCCTGGGGAAGAGCCTTCGATTCTGTCTGTAATTTTCCAGTCATATCACTTTGTTATTCCTTGACTCATACTTTGAGTAGCATGGTACTCAGAGCAAGATGAACGGGAAGAGAAGGCTGACCGTAAGGAAGCATGGCCCTGTGAAAGATCACCAGTGGAGGGTCATGGTCTCTGGACTCAAAGTCCCGAGTATGCATCCAATTGTCTTTGCGCCATCTAACCATAACTCCCACATGCTGTTGCTGTTGCAAAAGAGTAGATAGTAATATTTACCTCACTGAATTCTTAGGATTTCATGGGCATTCTATTTATGGGATACTGGGTCTCAAGAATATTTGATAACTTATGAATCCCCTGTCTTTTTTTAAAAAATTATTTGCTAGATTTGGGGGGAACAGGTGGTATTTGGTTACATGAGTAAGTTATTTAGTGGTGAACTATGAAATTTTGGTGCACCCATCACCTGAGCAGTATATGCTGAACCCAATTTATAGTCTTTTATCCCTTACTCCCTTCCCACCCTTTCCCCAGAGTCATGAAAGTCCATTGTGTCATTCTTCTGCCTTTGCATCCTCATAGCTTAGCTCCCACTTATGAGTGAGAACATATGATGTTCAATTTTTCATTCCTGAGTTACTTCACTTAGGATAATAGTCTCCAATCCCATCCAAGTTGCTGTGAATGACACTAATTCATTTCTTTTTATGGCTGAGTAGTATTCCATCATATATATATATATATATATCTATATATCTATATATATATCTCTCTCTATATATATATCTCTCTATATATATACACACACACACATATACACACATATATATGTGTGTGTGTATATGTATGTATATATGTATATATATTTTCCATCATATATATGTATATATATATTCCATCATATATATGTATATATATATTCCATCATATATATGTATATATATATTCCATCATATATATGTATATATATATTCCATCATATATATGTATATATATATTCCATCATATATATGTGTGTGTATATATGTACATCCATATATATATAGAGAGAGAGACACACACACACATACCACGCAGTTTCTTTATCCACTCATTGATTGATGGGCATTTAGGTTGGTTCCACATTTCTGCAGTTGTGAATTGTGCTACTATAAACATGCATGTACCAGTATCTTTTTTGTATAACTTCTTTTCCTCTGTGAATCCCCTGTCTATGAAGACCTAGCATAGTACTCTCAAGAAGCCTTGGTTTTAGAGAGCAAAAGCCGAGTATAGGTGTTCATTTTTGTTTTGGTGGGGGAAAAATAGAACCCTTAAAACAATGGAAAGCAGGGGCTTGCCTGCCTGTATAGTGGAGGAGGAGGAAATGAACAATATAATTTTTTCTCATAATTTAGTTTAACATAACTGGATAGGAAAAAAATATCTTTCAAAAACCACTATGTTGACAAAATATTGGTGAGCCTATTTGGAAAGTTACAGTTGATAAACAGTCCAGGTCTTAAAATTCAATTCTAACTAAGAGGACTAAAGTGCAGTTGAAACCATGTCACTATCCTCTTTACATTTTTTAAAATAACTATCCCTTTGTGGATTAGGTTCATACCTTGGTATAAACTTGTAAATCATCTTTGATGAAGTGGCAAGTATCTACTTTACATCTTCGACCCCACTGAAATGTGTGCCACTTTTACTAGACTGAATTTCTCCTGCTTCATGGTAGTGACTTCTTCCAAACATACACACACAAATGCATACATGTACACACACACATTTAAATATATGACCCTTTACCTGACCAGTGACTACGTCTTATAGTCTGTCAAGTGTCAGCTCAAAATTACTTTGCAGACCTTATATCTGCCACATAATACCCCTTTCTGAGCATACCTCTATCATGTTGTAAATAAACAG
This sequence comes from Pan paniscus, assembly GCF_029289425.2. NCBI lineage: Eukaryota > Metazoa > Chordata > Mammalia > Primates > Hominidae > Pan > Pan paniscus. The sequence goes on along the minus strand of NC_073264.2, from coordinate 31,154,777 downwards.
TCTTTTATACATTATTTTGCCCTTTTGACTGTGTAAGTATTCATGTTTCGTACATATCACATTTCCTGGCACATGTAACCTGAGAAAATCTGTCTTCTGAAACTCAAGAAAGACCACGTATCTTTGAATTCCACATTAAGGAAAACTGGCGGTTCACTAGATTTTGAACTAAAAGTCTTACATCTCTTTGGAAAATTTTTATACCCAATAAAAATTTGAAGCATGGATATTCCAATCCTTCCATGAAATACAGCATTAATCTGAAAGGATCTACTATTGAGGTGATAATTACCTGGCTTTTCAGTCTACTGACAAGTAGGTATCTACTGAGTTAGTGTCCAGTTGAGTGAAAGAATATGGTGTCATCATTACTGACAAATGCTGGAATGTCTGCAATCATAAGGCTCTCTAATTAAAAAAATATATATATAAGTAAGACATATCCTCAAGGATATACCTAGAGATTTCATATGGCCGATTTCATAACTATCTCCAAATCACTGGCCTAGACTGGTAAGCAGTAAAGAATATATTTAACAGGGTATCTGATAGAATAGTTTCATCAGTATAGTGAGTGAATTTCCTGCATATGAATATATTCTGTTGATGTCAGCCAAATTGTTTGTTTTTCAAGTACCATTTTTGAAAGATCATTTGACACACTGTTTATAATTGGAGAGCCTAACAATTTTTTCCTGAATATTGGTGCTGGGCCCTGAATAGAAAATGATGTTGATTCTAAATTGACTTCCAGTTGAGAGATCTCATTTATCAGGTAAGGAAAGAGGGCACTATGCTGCTCCCGCTCCTGTGACTTAAAAAGTGGTGGTTGGGGTTTCCAAGGGGGATGGGAAAGTTAAAAGTTAAGTTTACTTTTTAAATCATGTGGTGGTTCAAAATGATAAAGTATAGTTCTTACCTTTAATTTTCATAAATGGAAAATGATGAATACTTGTTTTAGAAACTTGGACAAGCATTATTTATCTTAGTTGGCTACCGCTAAGTTTGATCCTTGTAGACTTTGGCAGAAGGTAGCAAGTGTGACAGAGGCTGTTTCTCTGAAATGATAAAGGAACATTAGAACATTTGGGTCCTATTATTTCCTTTTAAGAACCTTTCAAATACAGAATTGCTGGACCCTCACCGTAGCTGATAACTCACTTAAAATTCACACAACCTGATTTAAAAATGCAAGGGCCTCAAGCACTGCATTCCAACTGTGCGTATTCTAATTATACTGAATGCATGCAGTGTGTGTCCGAAGAATGTGTCAGCTTCTGGAGAACAGGGGGTGTTTCTAAGGCTTAGCCCCAGAGTTCTCAAATTGAACATTTGGAGAGCCAAAATACGCAATGGGAAATACACACAATCTTGCTGTTTTCAATTAGGAGTGAGCTCCTGTTTCTTCGACTTCAGCAGGTGGCTATTCATCATTCAAATGAAAAATGTTTATTAATGTGAATGTGATATTTTGGAATTTTTACAATTGAGAATCAAATATTAAAAACTTTATCTTTCCTCTTCTATCAACAACTTATAATGGTCTCATCCTAACGTTTCTGTCCTCTGACCTGTTACTTAAGAGCTTTTCAAAAGTGGGCTTAACCTTCTTGCCTTTTATGTCAGTGGTCGGTTGTATAATGAGGACAGTGCTCCATTAAAGAGTGTTTTGTATTTGTATTTGTAGCACAAAAGAAGTGGCAATATGGTATTCATTCGATGATTCTGTCATTTAGAGCTATCAATTCAATGGGGTCAGGACCCAGGATATTTTAAAATTGTGAGCTTGTTTATATTTATTAATTAAATATATACTTTAACATTTGCATTTGAATGGGTTTTTCTTTTGCATTATTCTCGGAAAACATAGGCTCTGCGAATAACAAATATTAAAAATAACAGCTTGTGAATTCACTTGTGATGGTAATTTAACATATATCAAAATGGAATTTTTGTGAGATTCTTTGTTTACAGACTGGCAAGTAATCACTGAAATATAAACCAAACCACACATTCACATAATGTGAAAATTATACAATTCTCTAATGATGTTGTTATTTACAGTATCAAATGGAAAGCCAAGGAGAAAGTGAGTGCCTATGGGTACTCAGTGCTGGGCTTAGTTGATTCACACATAGTATATTCAATTATTTCCAGGTGGAGTCCAAGCAAAATCAAACAACGTGTCTAAGGTCACTTAGCCTGTAAATGTTAGAGTTGGGGCCTGTTTAATTCAAAATGTGACTTTTCAACCTGCCTGCATTGTTTCCAATTTTCAATCCATCTTTTGTTGATTTACTTTTGGCTTTACCTTAAAATTTCTTTGGAGAATTTTTTTTAAAAACATTTTGATTCTTCACAGAAATATCTAGCTCTTCTTCAGTTAGATATCCCTTTAAGAATGTTGTGGGACTGAACTAAGAACTGTGGGAGTATTTTCTTTGTAAAAAGAATCAGTAAAGAATGTCCCTTTTGCGTCCTAGCTGCTTGTGGGATATTCCCTAAACAGAATAGTTTCCAGATATGCATGAACAAAACCCAGGATTCTGTACTTAGATCTACATTTTTAAAAGTGTTTATGAAAATCTAGATACTATGTACCTAAAGTAAAGGGCAGAACATTAGCTGCCTGCAAACACAGTGATTGCTTTCTTCCTTAGGAAGCTAAGGATTTCTCAGCATGAGATTTTATTTATAAACAGTGCTGTCTCTCTTACAGGAGGTTCAAAATAAGGTCATCTTTTTGACTGTCCAGATTGAAGCACTAAAATAATTATTGCTCTGTTAACATGCTAGACAAACAGCAAAGCCATTTTGGATCTGAGCCTTTATTTGCTGAATTAGAAAGACATAAAGTGAATATTGACCCAAGAGAAATGCTCACTAAATGAAAAAGGAAAATTGTGCAATGCCCGTAAGATGAAATTCGGATCATTTCTGAAGAAACCACTTGAAGGATTCTATAGAAATCGTTCTGCGTAATTTGTTTTGAAGCTACTAAACTTGATCTGTCAGTGACTATTTTCTATAGCTCATGTGTAATGAAGACTTGCAGTCAGATGACTGAGCATTATTTATTCAAATGATTGTACAAGAAAAACAGATTGCTTTCCATAGTGACCTGGGAGGCCAAAAACATTGAAGATCTGGGCAGTGCATTAATCATAAAATTTAAAAAGAAAAAATAAATATGAAACAAATTGGTTCATGGAGTTAGTTGTAAAACCTGGTTGCTATGCTGAGTTACTGATTACAGGTATCACGGTCTCTATGAGAGGGTAGATGATTGCACTAGACTGGTGGTCTCTGTGGGTGATAAAGGCAAAGTGTTTAAAAGGTTGCTCTGACTGTGGAGTCTGTCTGCTTGAGGAGGTTGTGTGTGGGTGTGTGTGTGCAGGCACACATGGTCTCAGCTGTGCATCTGCAGGCATTCATGTGGAGGATGCTATTGTTTAACCCAGAATTGCCTAGAATTGCCATGTTGCAATCAGAACATTTGTATTATTTTAACAATGGTTTATTATGATATTTTGCCCATCAGTAATTTTTAAAAGAGGGTGAATGTGTTCAAGAATTAGTTTGTGAACCTTTTTTCCTTTATGTTGCTTTATAAGCCCTGAATGTCTATAAAAATTCCAGTGTGTCCCTGATTATGCTTCCTTTTAAAATAAAGTCCTTTGTTTAATTTTGCGATTCAGTGTGTAAGGAGAGAGTGAATAGAATGAGAACTTAACTTGAACTCTGTCTCTATTCAAACTTAAAAGTCAGTATGTTATTCAGATAGAACAGAAAACAGGCTAATATCATAGTCAGGATCTAGCAAAGCATCCAGTGCCTCACTAATAGACCTTAGTGAATTGAATGTTAGTGGAACCACGGTCACTGAGTACCTAACCCACATACCAAGAGCTGTGTACTCTGAGTTACCACGGAATTCTGGCTGCTGTTCATTCTCCTTCCTTTGGATTGATATCTTTCTGACAGTCTTAAGATGTCTATCTTAGCTGTCTTCTCAATCTGCACAATCTACCTTAGAGAATACAAGAACACAGTCATGTATTTAATCATCCTCAGTGTTACCCTAAAATCTATTATGAACATGTAAAAATTCATTATATTTACCCTAACTTCTATTCTGAAGTTCAGTGTATCTCCTGTAATTATAAAGTCTCTTGAACATTTCTAAGCATACTACACTCGAATTTCAAACTCAGTGTGTTCAAAGCTGACTTCATCTTTTCCCATTTCCCTCCATCACTGTTAATGACTTCCAGAGTTTAAGCTAGAAAGCTGCATCATCTTAACCTCATTCCCCCATTACATCTCATCCTACACAATCAGTGGGTTGCTGAGTACGACTCATTCCACCTCATCTGTGCCTCTTTCCTTGTTGATGTTGTCTCAATTCAAGCTCTGATCACATTTGAAGACTATGGCAATTACATGTTAACTGCTATTCCTTTTCTCCCTTCCCTTTCTTTACCTTTTTATTGTTGAAAATATTCTACCATTCCCTCCACAGGATTGTCTTGTGGTTCCTTAGCGTGTTATACAAGGCCATTCAGCATCTGGCCCTAATTGGTTTGTCTTCCCCATTATCCATATTCCCAGGAGATGCTGTGTTCCCAACCATACTGATCTGCTTATTATTCAACGAAAACACCTTTACTTTGTTGACTTCCTGCCATTCTCTTGTGTTATTAGTTGATTTTACCTGGAATTCCCTTCTCACTTTTCCTGTCAACTAGGAGAGCACGTACTCATCCTTAAGTTTCTTTTCTCTGACACGGAGTAAATATTTATTGAATAATTAAAAATGTTTGGTCTCATTTATTCACTGAAGCCTTCTCAGAACACTTGGTACACACCTTTGTTACAACAGCATTTCATAGATTCTATTTTAATTACAGAATGTATGTGCTTTTTTCTGCTTAGCCTGTGAGTTCCTTTAAGGCTAATGCCAAAGTTTATTAATCTTTTCCTAGCACATAGCCTGGTGCCTGCACATAGTAGGCATTAAATAAATATTCACTGAGTCAGACCACCCGGGTAGTAGCCAGAAAGTATTGCCTCTAGATTGGTGGTATGAATGAACCTTATTTCCAGGGGTAATATGGGGTGTCCTTATGATTCTGTATCCATTGTGTTTAGGGTGGATATGCCTCACCTTCTCATTGTGGAGGCTGAGTTTATAGTGGCTGAATCTTTTTGGAGAGACTTTCATATTAGAAATAACTGGCACTCTCTGTGGACCAACATCTTTTGAGACTTGAATGTCTGTGACAGTCTACAAAGTAATATCAATACCTTGAGGGCAAACTTCAGGGACTCTGCTTTTGTGTCCTTCATGGAGTTGAATTCGTACTGTTGGTTCAGGTCAATAGTGTTTCATTGTTGTTGTTTTTACTTTTCATCTGGAAATAATTTCAAATTTACAGAAAATTTGCCAACAATAAAAATAACACAAAGAACATTCCTCTAGCTTTTACCTAGATTCATCTAAACATTTTACCCCATTTGCTTTATTTTATTTTATGTTATTTTATTTTATTTTATTTTTTGAGACGGAGTCTCACTCTGTCGCCCAGGCTGGAGTGCAGTGGCGCAATCTTGGCTCACTGCAAGCTCTGCCTGCCGGGTTCACGCCATTCTCCTTCCTCAGCCTCCCGAGTAGCTGGGACTACAGGCGCCTGCCACCACGCCTGGGTAATTTTTTGTATTTTTAGTAGAGACGGGGTTTCACTGCGTTAGCCAGGATGGTCTCGATCTCCTGACCTCGTGATCCGCCTGCCTCGGCCTCCCAAAGTGCTGGGATTACAGGCATGAGCCACCGCGCCCGGCCCCTATTTGCTTTATTATTTGTGTGCTCTCTCTCTTTCTGTCTCAGACTTTTTTTAACTCCTGAACTGTCTGAGGATATTACGCACCATGGCCCTTTGCACCTATCCACACCAGTATGTGTTTCCTAAGGATCAGGTATTGTTTTATATAACCACAGTGCAATGATCAATATCAATAAATTTGTCATTGATAAAGTACCTTAACCTACCATTTATATTTCAGTTTTATCAATTGAGCCAATAACTTCCTTTAGACTATATTTTTCCTTCCAGTACAGGATACAGCCTTGGGTCAGACATTGCATTTTGTTGTTGTTTCCCTATTTTCCTTTAATGCAGACATTTACACAGCCTTTCTTTGTATTTTCTGACATTGACTTTTTGAAGAATACAGTGTACCCCCACCCCCTTTTAATAGGAAATTTCTTATTTTGGGATTTGATAGGTCAGTAGTAGATTTTGCTTATTTTTCTTAAACTAACTGGTAGTTAGACTTAAAGTACTAATGGGTTATTACTATATCTAGTATATCTACTATATACATTAAAGTTATTACTTAATTTTCTTAGAGTAAATTGATAGTATTTATGAAACTTCACCTAGAAATAGAACATCATTTTAAAAAAAGTTTACATCTAAGAGGAACAGATTGAATATGCCAATATTTTGTAAATAACTAGACTCTTTCTGATACTGCAAGGAGAAATAAAATAACTATTAGTGACTTTCCATTGATAATGAAACCAAACAAAATAGTTGTACTGGAGCATAGGTGAACTTTTCTTTTCTTTTTTTTTCAAATGAAGTATTCTTTTCAGTTTTGAAATGTTAAATGCCAAGAAGATTGAATTCTCTTTCAGACCCATATTTTGACCAATTAATTGATATTAAGTCTTTGAATAAAGGCTTTTGTTGTTATTTTGAGGAAAGTGCACAATTTTGACTACAGGTACTTAAAAATTAATTCCTTACAGAATGAAAACCTGAAGGTATTAAAACACAATAGATGAATATTTAATAGATAGCAAATATTTAGACTGGTTAAACAAGAAAGAAAATTAGCATCAAATTAAATAAACTGCTGTGGATATTTATCCCCAGTATTGGAGAGAATTGTGTGGTATGGTGTTTCTGTTTGTTGTTGTTTGTCATCTGTTCTGCCATCTCAGCTAAACTCATGAATTGAGAAGCAGCCTGGGCTTATTTCCACAACATTCAGACCTTACTGTGCATTTACACTTGCTTACAATATGCTTCTCTTTTCTTTCCAAGCATGGTCATCTTTCATTTTCACACCATAGGGTGCTCAGTACAGCCACCAAACACAGTGCAGTCAAATTGTCATAGGCAGCAAGGTAGAAGAAATACTGTCAAATGCCATTTTTTTTTTACAACTTTAATTTGTTTTTCTCTCTTCATTGTTTATGATAACCTCCTAGAAACTTGAAAATAGCATTTCCTTCCCTGCTGTTTTTGTCATTTGTGTTTGGAAGACAAATCTTTTTTAAATGAAAAAATAGTTGCCTTTAACTGAGAAGAAAAAAATGGCAAAGCTATACAATTTTATTTTCCTTTGTAATCACAATGTTTTCTTTTCTTTCTTTATTGGATTTTTGGGTGGAATTTATAAGAAGAATTAGGGAAGCAGTGGCTGGCAGAGGCAGAATAAGGCACTTGTGAGCATGACTCTGGAGTCTTGTTTCTTGGGTTCAAATCCTGGCCTAGAAGTTTATAAGCCTAGTGATCTCCCGCAGGTTACCTCATCTCTCTGTCCTCTATATTCTCGTCTGTAAAATGGAGATTACATAATGATATCTAACCATAAAGTTAGAGGTCACGAGGATTTATTGAGTCAATACTTAAAGATACTTAAAACTGTGTCTATAATATAGCAAATGGTATGTATTTGTTAAATAAAAATAAATCTCCTCCTTCCTCTTAATCTTATTATAGTCTTCATTTTTCCCTTGTGGTATGAGTTAGTGAAAACTAATGTTCACAGCTTTTCAGAGGGTCGTCTTCAGAGAGATAGGGGACCTTTCACTGAAGAAATCTGGATCTTTTTTGAAATCTTTTCAAAAGTCAAAATGTGTCAGTTTGTCACACATCCTTGTGCTTGGCTTAGTTGGGAGAAGGCATTATTAAAAGGTTACATATATTTATGTGCCAATGGGCCCCTGATCACTCACAGCATGCCTTCATTTTGATTTGGCAGAAGCCCACTGTAGTTCTTGTGAAGAACATTTATGTTAGTTCAAAATTTCACAGATATCAGATATGTAAACTTGAAAGAAACATACTTTCAAAGATGACCCAAGGAAGCATGTCCTCAACCTTGCAAAAATGCTGAAGCCAACATAAAAAGTAAAGTATATAAATATATATTTGGAAAAATTAATTGTAATCCTTCAGGCCTTAATATGTCATCTTTATCTAAATGTATTTAAAATGAATCATTTTGGGAGCCTAGTAGGTCCCTAAATACTACAAATATAGATAGTTTATATGTATTTTCTGCTGAAGGCAGCAACAGAGAAAATATGGTCTCTTAGAATTCCAGGAATTTGAGGACATTTCAATATGTGGGAACCATTTTTTACTAATCATAGGGTCACATAAAATAGATTATTTACACTATTGAGGACACAATATCCTGGATGACAGCTTTTACAATCCATTGAAATATAAAACTGTCAGCGAAGCTAAAGACACCCTGAAACCAAAGAGGTGCAAAGTCAGAGTAAATGTAAACTTCTGGTGATTTGTCATGATATGGCTGAGGTTATATTTTAAGAGAAAAAGTCACCTAGCACTTAAGGATAATAGAAAATTAAAAGAAGTTGATATGTTGGACTTCATATGATGAGAACTTGAAAAGCAAATAACTCTCCAGTTTATTTAAATGTTACATTTATGGTAACATTTTTTCTCTTAACTATAATAACAATAGATTTAAATAACAATAAAACATTTTTAAAAACAATGAAATCATCTCCCTACCACCATGTGTCTGTTGTCATTCCTGAATGTGTGGCACACAGTTATTTGGTTTTTTGGGCATTGTTGGTAGCTCAGGAAGCTTGGTTTTCTTTCTGTACTGATTTCCCAAAACTGCTGATAAAAAGCTTCTAAGAAGAGGTTTAATGAGCTATTGACATGACTAAGCTGTTATTTATTTATTTATTTACTGAGACGGAGGCTCTTGGTCTCGCTCTGTTGCCCAGGCTGGATTGCAGTGGCAAGATCTCGGCTCACTGCAACCTCCAGCTCCCTGGTTCAAGTGACTCTTCTGCCTCAGTCTCCCGAGTAGCTGGGATTACAGGCACGTGCCACGACACCCAGCTAATTTTTGTATTTTTAGTAGAGACGGGGTTTCACCATGTTGGCCAGGATGGTCTCGATCTCCTGACTTTGTGATCCGCCCACCTCGGCCTCCCAAAGTGATGGGATTACAGGTGTGAGCCACCGCGCCCGGCCTGACATGACTAAGTTGTTTATCAAAATGCTCCCTTTGCTTATACCTATATTGAAGGTAGCAAGAATGTCTTAAGCTAATGAAGAAATGAGTATTATTAATATGTCAAGAAGAGGTACCACATTTAAACTGGTCGACATAAATGCCATTATAATTTCTGTAGTTTACTGGAAAATAAACATGGGGCTGGAATTGCGCTATTTGAGAAACATAGTTGGAAGTGTTTCATGGACTATGCATCTACTTAGACTTTTAAAGTATATACATTCTTAATAGTCACTTAGGAAAAACCTTGAGACCGGGAGACATGTTCCACTATCCAGAAAGGGTGGATGTTACAAGATGTGTTAAGCTGAATCCTTAGTGAATGTTCCATTGCATAGTACTGTAAATTGTTCCAGGATCTTATAACGGTTAGACTACTATCAATAAATTTCTCCCACATTTTGCTTTGTTTTTTCATGAGTTTGTGCCAAAGGCATGTATTTTATACCTAGATTTTCCCTCTCACTGTCATGTTTTCCATCTTGCTCTCAACAATTTCCCTCTAGGGACATTTTGATCGTCTGGAATGGAGAGGTGAGAATATGCTGGAAGGATATAAATCATGAGACTCTCTACAGTATTCATGTTAACTATGATTTACTAGAGGAATAGAAAGAAATAACTAATTATCTTATGTTTAATTTGTCTTAAGTAATTTAGATGTTTCTAATGGTAGTCTTGCCATGACAAGATTAATTCTTTACTGTTGTAGTGTGCAGTCAACTGTGGAATTTTTTTTCCTTGATGATTATGAGGTCGTTTGATGCACTTTTTTAAGAAGGCTTTTCATTTTAAAGTCAGTGAGAAACCTCTCAAATAGATCTGAATTAACCAGGGCACTTGGAGCCGCAGTTGATTTTAATGACACAATTTAGAAAATGAGAATCAACACAAAACACTTTGGGTTTGTTCATCTATGTTAATACGTGCATTCTGTCATCTTCCTTTAGACTGGCACTTATTTAAATATTAAACCATCCTTTACACTGTTTATATGGTGATACAGTTCAAGTTGGCTCTTTCCTATATTTTGCTTAGTCATTAAAAATTTTGCATACAGCTAATTAAATTGCATAAAATATAATTAGCTTAGTTTCGAGTGCTAAGGAATCAATGAGAGAAGAGAACAGATTCAAGGTTTTTGTAGTGAGTAGATACAAAGCTGTATTTGTGTCGGTGCCAGCAATGGAGGCAGCAGGGAATCATGGAGACAGGGCAAGCAGCCAGCCTGGGATCCGAGCCTAAGCTGAGTGGAGAGGGTTTTGCATATACCTTTGAAAAAGTGCATCAAAGTCAGGTGTGCAGACTGCAGTTGGAGCACATGCAGGCATAAGAGGTTAGCTATTCAGAACTTTCAGGTGCCCAGACAGGGCAGGGAAAAAGCCCAGTTCCTTAGTATACTGATGTGGTCAGGATCCTAAGAATCCATAAGAACTTGAGACTGTTAGAACAGAACTAGGGCACCACTAGCAAGAAGACATTGATAGTCAGCCAGCACTGCGCTCCTGCCTTGGGAGGTTCTTAAGTGCTTTTTGTTAGACTCCAGGCTGAAACTTGGAAAGAGGAAGATGCAGTAATTTGCCACACCTGGCAAACGCTGACCCAGTGTTGTTGCCATACCTACACCTGACTGGGGTTGGCAATGATTAATTATGTAGTGGGACAGACAATACAGTCAGGTGAGGTCGTGAGCAAAATAACTGTTTTATTTGTGGTTCCTTCTCTAATACCTTGATATTTTAACTTTAAAATGAAGCTGCAAGGGAATTTAGCTAGTAAAGAGAAAATAAAAAGTCAGGTTGGAGAGAAGTCTGCACATATCCATTCATTAATTCAGTCTTTCATTCAACAAATATATTTTGAATACCTTAGTATGTAATTACCCAAAGTAAATGAATATTCATTCATCTTTGAAATTCAAATTCCATTTTGCTAATGAACAGCCCAATGTTTACCCAGAGGTACAGAGGTAGCAGTGGCAAAACTAATTTGATCCCTAACTTTTTTGTTGTTTATACAGTTCAGGTCTCTGCAAAGTCCTGGCTGGAACCAAAAGATGGGTTGATCTTGGCTATGAACATCGTCTGACAGAGCAAGAAATGGTAGATATAGTAATTGGATGTGTAATGTACATTGAGAGTCAGTGTTCACTTAACAGGTCAGAGTGCAAGCATGCTGACATTGTTGATATTAATTGCTAATATCTATTGAGTGTTTCAAATGTGCTAGGCCCTGTGGTATTAAGCAAGTTTCTTCCATTACCTCATCTAACAGTTTAAGTAGAAATAGGTGCTCTTTGGGTAGTGTCTGTCTCTGTGGCCCTGCAGATTTGGCCTCACCCTCTCCCTAGAACGATAATGAGAATAATCTCATTTGGGCATCTACTCACAATACACAGTCCTAAAGAACAGTATAAAATTCTTATCTGGCTCAGGTCCTCTGGGAAGTCAGCCTGAAGAATTCAGATTTTCCCTATTATATTTGTGATGTTTCACCATCTGATGGGCAAGATGTTTTCTCTTTTGTATATAAAATTTAAGTAACTGTACCAGCCTCAAATATGTACTTCCAGTTGTAAATGTATGTAGATCAGTTTTCATATTCAAGAATTTAACATTTTAAAGTTGATTTTGGGCTTTCCCACATAGAATTGTCTCCTCTTTTTATAAATAAAGATATGCTTTTGCATAGACACTTAAGTTTCCAGAGTATTTTTGTGGTTTCTAGAATGCATATTTTCATTTTATCTTAAATAGATGAGAGAAGTCTTTTGTTGTTGTTTTTTTGAGACAGAGTTTCGCTCCTGTTGCCCAGGATGGAGTGCAATGGCATGATCTCAGCTCACTGCAACCTCCACCTCCCAGGTTCAAGCAATTCTCCTGCCTCAGCCTCCTGAGTAGCTGGGATCACAGGCATGTGACACCATGCCTGGCTAATTTTTTGTATTTTTAGTAGAGACTAGGGTTTCGCCATGTAGGCCAGCTGGTCAAGAACTCCTGACCTGAGGTGATCCACCTGCCTTGGCCTCCCAAAGTGCTGGGATAACAGGTGTGAACCATGATGCCTGGCTAGATTAGATATGTTTTAACAAAAAATATAACTGATATGGTTTGGCTCTGTGTCCCCACCCAAATCTCATCTCGAATTGTAATTCCCATGTGTGGAGGGAAGGAAGTGATTGGATCATGGGGCCAGTTTCCCCTATGCTGTTCTCCTGATAGTGAGTTCTCACAAGATCTGATGGTTTTATACATGGTACTTTTTCCTGTGCTCTCACTTCTTCTCCTGCCTCCTTGTGAAGAAGTGCCTGCTTCCCCTTCACCTTCCACCGTGATTGTAGGTTTCCTGAGGCCTCCCTAGACATGCAGAAGCTCTTTCCTTTGTAAATTACCCAAGTCTGGGTATTTCTTTATAGCAGTGTGAAAACGAACTAATACGATAACTGAACGCTTTCCTCCTGAGAGGAGGAATAACATGGTGAACATAGTGTTTGCAGATTTTGTATTCAAGCAAGTTATTTTAAGGATTGCTCTTTTACATATTAAAGTCAAATTATATTCAATTTAGTGTTCCGGTTATATCTAGGTATAGGTAGTTTTGCTAATGATTTCCTGTATGTTGTATGTGTCCTTTTAATAGGGCTTGGGTCTTTTTTTTGGCGGTGATAATTATAATATGGAGTTGTAAGACATAATACAAAGATATCCCTTGTAACTCTGCATGTTTTTTCTCAATGACATTTTGCAAAACTCTAGTTTAGTATCATAGCTAAGATATCGATATGGGCACACAATCCAGATTTCCCAAGTTTTATGTGTTCTCTTTGGGTTTGGGGGTGTGTGTGTATGTGTATGTGTATTTAGTTATATGAAATAAAAATATGAAACACATAACAAATTTGTATGTCATCCTTGTGTAGGTATGATGCTAATCTCACTATTGTCCAATTTTAGTACATGTGCTAAAGAAGTGGGCAGAGGCCTGGGGTTTCTTATGCATCAGAACTGGCTTCATTACTCAGTGATGAGAGCAATTGTTTGGGGTGTTATGCTCTGAATTTACTGTCTTGAAATCCTTGATTTTATATTTGTATTTATGTTTTATAAGTGAAGTCTGGTGGGATAATGGAACATGCCCAAGACTTGAAGTCTTGGTTCAGGTGACCACTTGTGCTGTTGTCCACTTCTGGCTTCCCCACCACTGAGGACCCCAAGCCCAACCTGGCCTCTTCTTCCCTGCTCCTGCGCAACAACTGCTGCTGTCCTCAGCCCCTGGCAGAGAGGGTCAGGGTCTGATGCAGGAGCCCCACAGGTCTTAGAACAGGGCATAGATGTGGCCGCCCCTTCTAGGAGTGCCACTGTGGTGCCTCAGTGGGGCAAACCTCTCACTCCTGAACTAGATGCTTAATGCATCCTTGTGTAGGGACTGTAGTGCTTCTGGGGGTCATCCTTCTGCCTGTGGGCTCGAGCAGTAGAGTTGTGTGTGGGAAGGGAGATGTCCAGCTCACCTCTCCTAGGTGGTGCACAGAGCATTGCTCTGGCAGCTGGAAGGAGAGAGAACTCAGCCGCTAGCCAGTGGGCAGTTTGTGTGAGCTGTGGGTGCGCATGTGGGGGTAGAACCCTGGAAGGTCTGCATTTATTGTGCAGATATCCCTGTGCCTGAAGGATGTCAAGTAGCAAATAACACCATGGCAGGTTGAGGGGAAGCTGCGGAAGGAAGGAAAACACTTGATATTTTAGTACCTTTAATGGCACTTTTCCTCTGCTTTATGAACAAGGGGCCCTGCAAATTATGTAGCCCATTCTGATAAGCATAGTGTTATCTTCAGCAATCATTTACTGTACACAGTGCCCACTTGTTTTCACTGCATCATCCTATATTTGCTTCAAATCTCAGTGACATAATAAGAAGATATTCAGTGAGACTGTGTGGAGACTAGAGCAGCACAAAACCCATAATGATATAAATATGTGGTGGAAAATTACAATAAAACCCTTGCATCTTCCACTTTAATTTTGCCTCAAGGAAATGGCAAAGTGCCCAGCTGGCAATAACCAGTTCCAAATGAGCTGCCAAAACTACTAGGTGCTGAAATACATAGTTTGTTGCACTTCCCCATTTTGGTGCCTGACTATAGGTTTTGAGGTTGGCATTTTAAAGCCAGAGCAGGTGCCTGCCACCTGGAAGCATTTTCTTAAGTGCCAAGCTAATGTCACCACAATAAGACCAATGAAGTGTATTTTTAAATAACATTGAAACTGCTTTACATGTGTATACATATCTATTGAAATAAATCCTAAATAGGCCTAAAATGTTTTCATCTGGAATTCAAAGGGATATGATTTGTGTCTTGGAACAATGAAAGATTCTTATAAAAAGGAGCATGCTGATAGAAAACATTTAGATAAAATATTTGAAAAGTTTGTAAATGTAGATTGAAGTATTAGCATAAGAAAATTAGATTGCTTTACCTTGGAACCTGACATTAGAGGTGCTGAGGTGACAGCGAAGAATACATACAGGCACACGTCTTTATATTGCTGTTCACTTGATTGTGCTTTGCAGATTGTGCATTTTTTTTACAATTCAAGGTTTGTGGCAACATTGCATCAAGCATGTCTATTGTTGCCATTTTTCCAGTAGCACATGTTCACTTCAAGTTTCTGTGTCATGTTTTGGTAATTATCACAATTTTTCAAACTTTTATTATATTTTTATGGTGATCTGTGATGAGTGATTTTTGTAATTACTATTGTATTTGTTTTGATATACCAAAAATTGTGCCCATATAAGACAGCGAACTTAAGTGTGTGTGTTCTGACTGGTTCATCCACCAGCTATTCCCTCATCTCCCTCCTTCTCTTTAAGCCTCTCTATTCCCTGATAAACAATATTGAAATTAAGCCAATTAATAACTCTACAATGACTTCTAAGGGTCAAGTGAAAGGAAGAATCACATGTCTTTCATTGTAAATCAAAAACTATAAATGATTAAGCTTAGTAAGGTGTGGCCTCTTGTGCCAAACACTTAGCCAAATTGTGAGTGCCAAGGAAAAGTTATTGAAGGAAATTAAAAGTGCTACTCCAGTGAACACACAAATGATAAGAAAACAAAACAGCCTTAGTACTGATAGGGAGAAAGTTTTAGTGGTCTGGATAGAAGATCAAAGCAGCCACAACATACCCTTAAGCCAAATCCTAATCCAGAGTAAGGTCCTAACTCTCTTCAATTCTGTGAATGCTGAGAGAGGTGAGGAAGCTACAGAAGAAAAGTTGAAAGCTAACAGAGTTTGTTTCATAAGGTTTAAAGAAAGAAGCCATCACCATAAAATAAAAGTGCAAGGTGTAGCAGCAAGTGCTGATGTAGAAGCATCAGCAAGTTATCCAGAAGATCTAGCTAAGATCATTGATGAAGGTGGCTTCACTAAATAACAGATTTTCAATGAAGACAAAACATCCTTCTATCGGAAGAAGAAGCATCTAGGATTTTCACAGCTAGAGAGGAGAATGCCTGGCTTCAAAGCCTCCAAGCAGAGGCTGACTCCCTTGTTGGGGGCTAAAGCAGCTGGTAACTTTAAGTTGAAGCCAGTGCTCATTGACCATTCTGAAAATCCTGGGGCCTTTAAGATTTATGCTAAATCTATTCTGTCTGTGCTCCATAAATGGAATAAAACCTGTGTGACGGCACATCTGTTTGCAGCATGGTTTCTGAATATTTTAAGCCACGGTTAAGACTTACCATTCAGATGAAAAAGATTCCTTTCAAAATATTGTTTTTCGTTGACAATGCACCTGGTCACCCAAGAGCTCTGGTGGAGATGGACAAGGAGTTAAATGTTTTCATAGCTGCTAATGGAACTCCATTCTGCAGCCCATGGATCAGAGAGTAATTTCAACTTTCAAGTGTTATTGTTTAAGAAATATATTTCATAAGGCCACAGCTGCCATTGATGTAGTGATTTCTCTGATAGATCTGGGCAAAGTAAATTGAAAACATTTTGGATAGGAATCACTATTCTAAATGCCATTAAGAATCTTCATGATTCATCAGAGGTGGTTAAAACCGTAACATTAAGAGGAGTTTGGAAGAAGTTGATTCCAACACTTATGGATGACTTTGATGGGTTCAGGACTTCAGTAGAGGAGGTGACTGCAGATGTGATTAAACTATCAAGAGAACTAGAATTAGAAGTAGAACCTGAAGGTGGTTTATGCCTGTAATTCCAGCACTTTGGGAGGCCAAGATGGGCAGATTGCCTGAGGTCAGGAGTTCGAGATCAGCCTGGCCAATATGGTGAAACTCCATCTCTACTAAAAATACAAAAATTAGCTGAGTGTGGTGGCAGGTGCCTGTAATCCCAGCTACTTGGGAAGCTGATGCAGGAGAATTGCTTGAACCCAGGAGGCAGAGGTTGTAGTGAGCTGAGACAACACTATTGTACTCCAACCTGGGCGACAAGAGCAAAACTCCCATCTCAAAAAAAAAAAAAAAAAAAAAAAAAAAAGTAGAGCCTGAAAGTAGGACCGAATTGCTGCAATCTAATGATTAAACTTGAATGGATGACTAGTGGCTTCTTATTGATGAACAAATAAAGTCATTTCTATTGATAGAATCTAGAATCTACTCCTGGTGAAGATTCCGTTAACATTATTTAAAAGACAACAAAGGATTTAGGGTTTTACATAAACTTAGTTAATAAAGCAGTGGCAGGATTTGAGAGGATTGACTCCAATTTTGAAAGACACTCTACTGTGGGTAAAATGCCATCGAACAGCATCACATGCTACAGAGAAATCTTTCATGAAGAGTCAATCGATGCAGCAAACATCATTGTTGTCTTATGTTAAGAAATTGGCTGTGAGGCACGGTGGCTCACTCCTGTAACTCTAGCAGGTTGGGAGGCCAAGGCGGGCAAATCACTTGAGGCTAGGAGTTCGAGACCAGCCTGGCCAACATGGTGAAATCCCGTCTCTACTAGAAATACAAAAATTAGCCAGTCTTGGTGGCACACACCTATAATCCCAGCTACTCGGGAGGCTAAGGCATGAGAATTGCTTGAACCCAGGAGGTGGAGGTTTCAGTGAGCCGAGATCATGCCACAGCATTCCAGCCTGGGAGATAGAGCAAGACTCTGTCTCAAAAAAAAAGGAAAAGAAAAAAAAAGAAAAGAAAAGAAATTGGCCTGGTATGGTGGCTTATGTCTGTAATCCCAGCACTTTGGAAGGCTGAGGCGGTGGATCACTTGAGCTCAAGAAGTGTGAGACCAGCCTGGACAACATGGCGAAACCTCATCTCTAGAAAAAAATACAAAAATTAGCCAGGCATGGTGGCACACACCAGTAGTCCCAGCTACTTGGGATGCTGAGGTGGGAGGATCACTTGAGCCTGGGAGGCAGAGGTTACAGTGAGCCAAGAAATTGCCACTGCACTCCAGCCTGGGCCATGGAGTGCGACCCTGTCTCAATTTAAAAAAAAAAAAAAAGAGGAAATTGCTACAGCCACCTCAGCCTTCAGCAATCACCACTGTGATCAATCAGCAGCCATCATTATTGAGACTAGATTCTCCACTGGCAAAGAGATTAGGACTCTCTGAAGGCTTAGATCAAGAATCCCCAAACCTCAAACCATGGACACAATAGGAGTTGAGCAGTGAGCCAGTGAGCATTACCGTCTGAGCTCTGCTTTCTTGCCTTCTGTCAGATCAGCGGCATCAGATTCTCATAAGAGCCTGATGATCTGAGGTGGAACAGTTTCACCCTGAAATCATCCCCTGTCAAGAGACCACTGGAGACGATTGTCAGCATTTTTTAGCAATAAAGTTTTTTTTTTTTCATTAAGGCATGTGCATTTTTTTAAGACATAATGCGATTGCAGACTTAATTGACTACAGTGTAGTGTAAGCATAGCTTTTATATGCATTGAGAAACCTGAAAATTTCTGTGACTTGCCATATTGCGACAATATGGTTTTATTGGTTTTATTGTTGTGATCTGAACTGAATCCACAACATGTTCAATGTATTCCTGGCATGTTTTTATAACATTTCAATCTTTGAGACCAAAGGACCTCTCTTGTTTCAGTTGCAAAAGTATGTCTGTTTTGGTGCCTGTAAATACATTTACAAATCTGATGCCTTCAGGATGCTTACAGGCAGTCCTTTGTCTCCAGTTAAGCTTTTTCTTTTCTTTAAGTTTTCAGTAGAATATTCCAGGAATCTCTGCATACTTCAGGAGTTTGCAAGGTTAGTTTTTTGTTTTAATACTTACCTGAACAGTCGAACCATTTTCTAATGCTCATCTAACCAAACAACTACTTTATTTATTGTTCTGCCTGACCTGTAATGTAATTTGCATAATGCGCTGGCTGTTTTCTGATTCAGACTACATATTTCAGATTGGATCTACTTGTTGTATTTTTTTTTTTTCTCCTGCAACCTGAAGGCCAGGCAGAGAGGGTTCATTGAAATCTAGGATTTGTTAGATTGTATTTTAATCAGTTTCACAGCATACCCTCCTTCTCCCAAGCCTATTGCCCAATCTCAGAATGAGATCAAAATAAACTGAATTGTCCTTACTCACTTTCACAAAGTTGCTAGTTAGAAGCAAAATGTCCAATCCATCCTGTAGGAAGAAGAGAGGGACCCAGCAATGGGCCCAGTTAATCTGTAAATTGCATATTTAACGTAGGAATAATCATGGCTCTTGTTATTGAGATCTTTTCAGTACATTTGGTGGAAGTAAACTGTTTGTGTCCTCCAGTGGTTGATGAGATCCGCTTCTTGCCTTGCTTTCCTCTCCTGGGCATTTATTTGCTAAGCAGATTGATCTATTTAGTGCATCTGTGTCTGGGTGGGTGATGTCTCCACTACTACAGTACACTCTTCTGTATTTATTATTTCACTAACAATTACTTCCACTTTCTCATTTTTCCCTTCTCTGGCTTGTTCTCATGCTCTTATCTTGCCATAACTTAAGTTTTCTTCTCTCCTCCTCATTGCATATTCCCCTTCATTGGCAACTTACAAGTACTTACATCACCTTGTGATGACTCACACTTTCTGTTAATAATGAAAAGTGATCATGTTCTAGAGAGCAGAGCCCATGCTCTGGAGGCAGCCTGCCAAGGGTTGAATCCTGGCTCTTGGCTTTACCACCCATCAGCTCACTAGCACTGTGAACTTGGACAAGTTTTTTAACCTCTCCTTGCCTACCTTTCCACATCTGAAAAATGCAATACTCTAGTTCCCACCTCATAGAGATGCTGTGAAGATTAAAGGAGTTATTCTACATTGTGGATTTAGAACGATTCGTGGCACGTAGTAAGTGCTCAACAACTGTTAGCCATTGTTATTACTTAATTTCATTTAGCTCAGTTGTATGACCATTCATTCAGCCTTCTATTAGCATTCTATTTTTCTGGCAACACCTATTGATATCCCAGATAATTAATTTTCTTTTTTTGTAATGCATTTAGAAAATGCTGCTCTTTGAAGTAAGTTAAGTGTTGCCTTTTTCTCTGTTATTTTGCAAGGAGGACAGCTTGAGTTGGAATATCTAGAAGTAAAAATCTCTCTGCTATGGTCAAATACCTCTTAGTATCCCTCAGCCAATGGGTGTGATTTTTACTTCTTCCCCCGACCAATCTAATGGAGTTCAACATCTTGCTACTGCAGGTGTCACCTGCTTACTATTAATAGCAGCATGGTCAATACCCAGGAGGTTGTAGAAATGCAGATCAGAGGACACACTGCAGACCAACTGAATGATAATCTATAGTCTAACAAGATATCCATGTTATTCTTAAGGCTATTAAAATTTGAGAAGCACTATACCAACATTTCTAGGTCTAGAGCACCATAATTCTGCTCTAGGGAAATAGGAAGAAACCAACCTGAATTCTATTTTAATAACACATAATATTGACTATTTCTACAATTTAGCACTTTAAGCCCTATGAGATTTCCTGGAAAACCTATGTTGGCATTCTCTTGGGTGTAATTGTTATCGATTAATGTCATGATTAAAAGTACGGCTTAGGTCTACTGGGAGTTTTAGCTCACTGAAAGGAAAAAAAAACACCTCATTGATCTGAAGCCCTCAGTCAGTCATTCTTAGCTTTTCAGAAAATACTTCAGATAAATAGCAATAATCTTAGCACTGAGAGGTTTGTCTCAGGGGATGATCTTTCTAACAATGACTTGCATTGATTAAGTTCATTGCTTTTTAACTGTTCACTTTGTTACTGTGGTAACTCTATTTTAAACATTAGGATGCATTTTGTTTTTTTTTTAGTTGGATTGTGTATGGGTAAAGTAGCACAAGGAGGCATATTTGGGCTTCTTGTACTACTGGTGAATTACTTGTTGAGAGTCTAATGCTCCTGTTTTCTAAATACTGCTTTGTTGAGACAAGGTTCTGGAAAAAGGAGACATTGGACATGTTCGTGGGTTAGACAGCATTAAGAAAAGTCAGGCAACTGTTATGATTCTTGGTATCAGTGTCAGCTCTCAAGAAAGGACTAAAAGTGCTAGATTTACTAGCTGGAGAACATTGCTTTTTGAACAGTTTACTCTTGGGAATCTTGTATAACAATGTTGTTAGATTGTTCTCTTGCCTTTTGCATACATTTTCTTTTTTTTTTTAGTTTCGCTCTTGTTGCCCATACTGGAGTATAATGGCCTGATCTCAGCTCATTGCAACCTTCGCCTTCTGAGTTCAAGCAATTCTCCTGCCTCAGCCTCCCCAGTAGCTGGGATTACAGGCGCCAACCACCATGCCCGGCTAATTTTTGTATTTTTAGTAGAGATGGGGTTTTGCCATGTTGGCCAGGCTGGTTTCAAACTCCTGACCTCAGGTGATCCGCCCCCCTCGGCCTCCCAAAGTGCTGGGATTACAGGTGTGAGCCACTGCACCCGGCCACATACATTTGTTTTTATGGGTGGTTGAAACATTTAGAAAATCTTCAGCTCACTGCTTACTGTGGTTACAGGATAGCAAGAAAGATAAAGAGATTGGGTTTAGGCATTTTGAATTTGGCTTTAAATGAACCCAGTTGCAGATGTTAAATGGTGATATTAAGTCAGTCTAAGCATTAATATAAAATGATGTTCAAAAGTTATAGAACAGCATATAAATAATTGAAAAACAAAAGATCATTATTTTACCCCTAATTACTAGCCTTGGAGTATGGGTCAACCTTTCCACATCCCTCACCTTTCACATGCAATGAGATGCTCAGTGAATCCCAATAATTATCCTTTTCTTAGAGTCTCAAGTTCTTATCCTCTGTTTTTATTAGAACAGCTGTGTTTCCAGCTTGGATTATTTTTACCTCCTACTTAAACTGTTGCAATTCATGGGTCATTTACTCCTTCAGAGTTACCAACTATGTTTTTAACAAGTTGAGTATGCTAATATAGAGTTACAATTTTGATATTAACTAGACAAAAAAATTAAAACTTGGTGACTTCTCATTGTCAGTAAACAAAAAAATCGTTTCCCAATCTGGTCAAGTAAAATTCCCCAAAATGGTCATAGTTTACCTTAAAATATTCTTGCTAGACCTTCCTAAGTATGAAACTTGTGTGCCATCAAAATGAGACTGTTTATTCTAGTCCATATGTACATTGTATTTCACAATATTTGGACCTTAGCTCTGTTTTTCCCTCCATCTGGAATGGTCTACTCATAATTTCTGCCCACTGAAATACTTCTTATCCTTAATCCTTTTCCTTAAGCCTGTGGGTCCTTTCAGCCCTGAACACTCAGGTATGACCCAAATACTACCATTTGGGAGGGATATATAGAGGATAGTCTTGCATGGCTTTTGACCTGGACTGTCTCATGTCCGGCTCATTGAAATGCAGTTTCTGGTTCTCAGATTTTAAGTTCCAGAAACTTCATTTTTAAAATAAAACCAGAGTTGCTATAGTTCCTAGAAGATAAATCCAGGCTAGTAAGCCTCACAAAATATTTTTATGGACTGGAGTGCCCGTATACTAACTTAGAGTGAGTGATGTGCTTTTCTTGGATATTGCCTTTCTGCAACAAGATGTCTGCAAAGCAGATTCAGAAACTGGAAAGTTGCTCAATTGGCTCAGAATTGAAACATAAGGAATTGGTTGGTCTTGAAGGATATTCCATCCAGGTTATGGGAAAATCTTATTGAGTCACCTGATAAGATTCTTTTCCTTGGATAATTTGATGTAAACACTGGTGGATTCCTCAGGTTCCAATCTTTTATCTGTTGCTCCAACTGACTGAATTACAGTTCTCCTTTACATCTTCCATTCTGATAGTATCATTCTAAAGATGTCACTTTGTTACCTTGTTTTAAATTTAGCAACTTCCTATCCTTGTCAATTAACTTGTAAAGTAATCCAGGTCTAGAAAACCACATTTAGATCTATCTAATCCATCTACTGTGGTGCAAAAATCTTTGGATGGCTGTTCTCATACATCATGTGTTTGCTTTTGAGCCTTTATAGTCTCATAATGTGCTTTTTATCTGAACTTACACAAGAATTATTAAATTGCCTTGTGCATTAGATGTATTGTCTTCTTCCTTTCTTAATCTATTTGTATTATGGTTATTGGCAAACTGGCCTTATTTACTATCAGGTCTAAATTTCTTAAAAGCTGGGACTGTTACTTATTCTTGTTTGTTTTTTCTGTAGTCTCAAGTAGAGTCACATCTTTTTTTTTCAGAAATGTAGCTTTACATTCTTCATTTATTTATTCATTCTCTCCTTCCCTCTTTCCCACCCTCTCTCCCTTCCTTTCTTCCTTCGCTCCTTTCTTCCTTCCTTTCACAGGCATTTATGAAACATATACTATTTGCCAGGAATGTATTAATGTCTGAGATTACAGGTATAAAAGATGTAGACCCAGGCCGGGCCTGGTGGCTCATGCCTGTAATCCCAGCACTTTGGGAGGCTGAGGCAGGTGGATCACCTGAGGTCAGGAGTTTGAGACCAGCCTGACCAACATGGAGAAACCCCGTCTCTACTAAAAATACAAAATTAGCCAGGTGTGTTGGCGCATGCCTGTAATCCCAGCTACTGGGGATGCTGAGGCAGGAGAATCGCTTGAACCTGGGAGGCGGAGGTTGCGATGAGCCGAGATTGTGCCATTGCACTCCAGCCTGGGCAACAAGAGCGAAACTCCATCTAAAAAAAAAAACACGTAGACCCTAATAGCATAGTTACTGCCACTCATTGATGGCCTTAAGCTCTTCATGTAATTCATATAAGACCACCAAAACCTAAGTGTTAATACTCCCCACTTGTTTTTTGTTTTGTTTTGTTTTTTAATAAGCATACTGAGGTTCAGAAAGAAAAAATGACTTTCTTAAAACCACACTGTTAGTGAAACAGCTGGGATTTAAGATCAAGGCAATTGCCTCAAGTGATTCTTTTTCCCTACTGCTTGTTCATGTTCATTGGAGGCAACTTTATCGTTTAAGGTACTGTGATGGCTAGCTACACGTGTCAATTTAGCCAGGCTGTGGAGGCCAGTTCTTGATTAAACACTTATCTGTGTTTTGCTGTGAAGGTTTTTTGTAGGTATGGTTAACATCCACATTCAGTAAGCTTTAAGTAGAGGCATTAGCTTTGATAATGTGGGGAGGCCTCATCAATCAGTTGAAGACCTCAAGAACAAAAACTGAAAAGAAGTTTTGCCTCAAGACTGCAGTACCAGCTCCTGCCTGAGTTTCTAGCTAGCTTGCCTGCCCTTAGATTTTGGATTTTCCAGTCTCTACAATGGCATGAGACATTTACACACACACACAAACACACACACACACACACACTTGGGTCCCCTTTCTCTGGAGAACCTTGACTAATGGGCTGATACAGGTTCTGACAGTTAAATAGACAAAATATTACACTAGCATTTTTATTGCATTACTTTAAACTCTCAAATTAAAAGTGTTTTAAAGTTAAAAATGTATATACCGTATAGTAATTTTATTTTAAATAGGGAGGATTGGTGCCAGGGGTCTTATCATGAAGGGACCAAGTGTGGAGCTAGAAGGAAAGGGATGAAGGACTGGACTGTTTTTCAAGGTGGTTGAAAAAATAGAGGGATGTCACAACCTAAAGTTGGTCACATTATAGCTGTCCAGGGAAAGATTTATAAAATTGTTGAAGATACTCATTTCAAAAAATTCAAATAACAGAAAACACACATTTTTTTTCCTGTGATTTGACATCAGCATGTCTATGTGTAGAGTCTGTAGTGTTCACAATTTTACTTTTAGGTTTCATAAGGTAAAGCAAGTCAAATATTTTCCTGCATGTGGACTTACCAAATATGAAGACACTGAAAAGCAGAGTAGTGATTTTAGGAATTTGGATTTCAGTCGAAAATTTCATTATTAGGCCCAAAGTTATTGTGGTGAATCCATAAAAGTTTTTTTGTCAATTGCAAATCAGAGTTAACCCACCAATAAAACCCCAGGGTCTAGAACACAGGTTTTAATGAAGTAGAAGTGGACACAGGGAGGAACAGAGTGTTAAACAAATGCAAGCACGCCTCTACGCAACCAGTGCGGACTCTCCTTGGAATGGGATATCACAGCCAAGTTGATTGGAGATATACAGTTGATGCTTATTATTTGTGGAAGTTCTGTTCTGTCACATCATCTTAGTTAGCAAATACTGAACCATTTCTCCTGGGAGAAATACAGGGTGGGTTAGTTCCTGTGAGTCTCTTGTCACATTTTTCTGAACGACCTATACATAATCTTATGTGTTTCTGTTTTAAAGACACCTTATTTAATCTACTTATGGTCAATAGCGGTCAAACTCATGCCTGAACTGAGTTTATCTAACACATGTATTTTCTCTGTGAGACACATAACAGCTTTCTTGCACTTAGGAACACTAGACGGCACTTCAGCACTATGCTTGGGGCTCCTTTTGAGCAGCACGATCACCAAGAAGAAGCACAAAATGCAAAAAATGTGGCATTAAATAGACCATGAAAAGAACACTGTTGAGAGTATTGAGAACTGAAACAAGAAGGCAGTGTAAGCTGGGAATGTGTACATTGGGCAGTTCATTTTCTTGCCACTCCGTGCATGTCTGCAAGTGACCCCGAAAGCACTGCAGTATTTATTTTGGTGTCATAAATACATTTTAGCAAGTAGATGAATTTGCAAATGAGGAATTGGCAAATAATGAGGATCAGATCTACATAAGCAGTTTGGGTCTTCCTGGAAGATGAAACTATTTGTAGTTAAATAGCTCCCCCAAAGACACTCTGTAAGAGAGTGCAGTGCTGCCGAAGGACAGTGTTTGGCTTCTGAAGATTTTATGTTCATTTGCAAGATTATTTAATAAACATTTTTAATCCTTGCTATTGCAGCCTTTTAGAAGAAAATCTGTGCTATAAATAACAAAACTTTAACAATGGCAGTATGCTTTCTTTAGGAATCCCGGAGCAATTTCAGGTGTCTGTTTTGAACCACTGGAATGATTAATAAAATCAGTGCAAATAAACAAAAAATCAAAATTCAAGCAAAGTAATTTGTTATCTTTTCCAAAATATTAGTAGGGAAGCAATTTGTTTTCTTTCACCAAGATTTACAGAGTCAGTTCATTAAAATATCACTTGTTTAACCATGTTAAAACAATTACTTGTTTAATTGAGGTTTTCACCTTTTAATGACTTTTGTCATATTGAAATTTGCCAAGAAATTAGCAAGTCTACAACTTTGATTCTTGCATACTATTTTAATACTTTTAGGTTGATGCCAATCCTTTAATTCTTTATTTGTCCAACACTTAGTATGTGCAAATTTCTTTGCTTAAGAATTCTGAATTAGCAAAGCAGGGATTTTCTTGACTTAAGCAGCTGCCAAATCGTGGAGGTACTCCCACCCAAGAAAGAGGAGTAAAAGTGAGATGTGCTCTTTTACGCTCCTGCAGCAAAATTAGAACTCAAGGACAGAGGGGGTAGAACGGCTCAACTACTGATGAGATTATTATTTAAAAGAAAAGAAAATAAAAAGAATCAGTGATGTGGAAGATTATTGAATTTTTTTGTGAATCAAGATTTCCTCCAATAGCTCATTGTACACTGAATAAAAAAGGTTGGGTTATATTTTTATTCTGAAAAGATATTGCAAGCCATTTTTCTCAGCCATTTCATAAATTAGAATGGGAGAAAATAGATTTATATTATAGCAAGTACAATTTAGTGTAGACTAGTGGTGGGGGGCTACTACCAGAGGACTACAATTATGAATATTTATAACCTGAAATAGATGTAAGAAGTAAATTAGAGAAATTAACATGGGCAATAATCATATTCATACAGTGACACTGACTTGGAGAGAATTATATTAGGTAGTCAGAAGACTTTAGCCTATTGCTGCTTGAAATTATGTATACATGGATCCTTAATGTTCTGGGCTTGAATTTGAAAGGCTCACTCATCAAGATTTTTAGACACATTATATTTGCTTTTGCAAATTAGAAGCTCCAACCACAGATGCAAGTATACATTGCCATGTGTGGAATTAATGCTTCAGACAGCTTATGAATATGTATGTGTATTTTGGTGGCGCTTCTGCCACATGAGTCTGAAAAGCAGTGGGAAGTGGGTGGAACTGCGTGGAACTGCATATTGCTGTCAGAAAAGTGCAATTCTCAAAGAAAAAAATATAGGGGCAAATTTTCATTTCAGACATGTCTGCAAAAACTAAAATTTTCCCAAAGAGGAAAGCTGATATTTGTCCATTTTAATTGTTAAAATTTCTGTTGACATCTTCACAACTTAGAAATATTCTGAGGCCAATCCTTTATATTTAAATATACATACATCTTCAAGATGGTTTCTGGAATGCCTTAAGTTTCAATATGTAGTGAGATTTATATGGCACTGAGTTCTGTAATTACAGTTGTAGCTGATTGAATTACTGGTATATATGGGTTGGGTCTACCTTAAGTTATAGTGGGAGGTTTTGTGTCTGTATTTCACCAGGATGTTGGTATTAACCACTGATTACCTCAAAATCATGTTCATCTAGAAAAAGAAATACAATATAAATGGTAGTCCATTTGCAATCTGTTCCACTTTATGGGCACCAATTGTAAGTCATGGTAGCTGGGCAGGTTGGGGTGGAGGGACAGGAAAGCTAAGGCCAATAGCAGCTCCTGTGGTGGTGTGTGTGTCTGTAGCAGTGCAGGTGCTTCGAGGTTCCCTGGGCCCAAGAGGACGAAGGGTCTGCACCAACTGATAGTGGCACCCTTGGGTAGTTTGAATTAATTACCTGATATGATCAGCCCCCTTTGATAAAAGTTTTAGGGTGTTCCGGAAAACCTTGTCACTCAGTGATGATTTGGTGTAAGGGTCTGGTTAGAGCAGGATCAGATGATATTTACATGTTTCATATGCTGTAACAGTACAATTCTGATACTTCAGACAGATATTTAAACAGTTCCTAACAGTACATTTTAAACATCAAATTGAACCAGTGACAGATAATAACACAATTACTATTGCTCTGTTTTATTGATGTAAACTTACTGCATTTGATCAATTATTACCAAAGAGATTTTAATCCATCGCTTACAAACAATTTGTTTACAAGGCATACTGATATCCTCCTAAAAGACCATCTGATACGGCTTTGCATTTTCACCTGTTCTTGAAGTAGTCCCTCAGGCTATTTCCCTTTACCCCAGTTATCATTTAGAAAAGGTTTGCTTTTGGTATGTAGTTAGGGTGCCTGTAAATTCCCTTTTTATCGTAGGTCTGGTCTAATGGAGGGTCCAAAGTTTTCTAGGTAACAATACTTTCTTCCATTTAGCCTTAGTCATCATTTCTTAATGGCCTTCCTCCTTAGAGCTCTAAATTGGATTAAGGTTGTATGTTATCTAGGAACTTTATAAAGAATTAATTGTTATAAATTTTCATTTGTCTTAAAAAACAAATAACAAAAACTCTTACACCTGTTAACCTCCCTTGCCCTTCTAGCTTCTGTGCCATTCTTCATTTCCCTTTGCAGTGCAACTCAACATGTCTACACCTGTTGTCTCTAATTCTCCTTTAATTAACTCCTAAACATACTTAAATCAGACTCTTGTCCTCACCATTCCCCTAGAACTCTGGTCAGGTTCAACAGTGACCTTTAAGTTACTATATCAGTAGGTTAGTGTTTGGCCCTCATCTTACTTGACCTATCCAGAGCATTAGAGACATGTATCTTCCTAGAGGCCTGTGACTCACTTGTTCCTCCACATTTTTCAGACTTTTTAATTTTCATCCCTGAAAGATGAGCACTTAGTCTGCTTATCTATTTGCAGTTATTGTTGGGGATCTCATTCAGTCTCATGACATTAAATATGATTTATAGACTGATGACTATCAACTTAATGTCATTAATCCAGACATTTCTTCAAAACAATCAATTTTCCTATATCAGGAACTATAGGAATTTTTAGCTCTACATCAAAAATTTTAATAGACAAGTTTTGCATCTTCCACCAGAAACAAAAAAGAATCAATAAAGTGATAATTTTGAAATTTTGATATTGTTATGATTAAACATTCGTACTAATTTCCAAATTCCAGAGTTAGGGAGTTTAACTTAAGATAGACAAAATAAGATAGAGAAACTAGAATCACTCAATTCAGGAAACTGCATCATGCATATTTACATAATTTTTATGCATACTTGTTGATTGCTATTTCATATTTAAGGTTATTTACCTAACAAACTAATTCATGCCAACACAATGTACCATGTAATCCAATGGGAGATGTCATTTAGTGAGATAAATCATTTGCTTGTTTAGAAGAGTGTTACAAATATGTGTATCACTGTTATTTATATATCAATAGATGAAAAGAGTATAGCATTTATAACTAAAGAAGAAATACATATATTAATATGACCAGCTGATACATTTAAAGTGATCTTAGTAAATTATGTTTATTTTGCTTACCTTCCTTTGTAAACTTTGTCCTTTTTGCCTATCTACCAATAGGCAGTCAACTGCACTGCTTAAACACATTGAAAGTTGAATTATAACTAAAATGCATAGTCCACAGACTATTTCTTATATTTTTGGGCATGAAAATGTCCAAAAAATTTGTAATGATGAGCATTCCAGAACATTTTGCATTCTAAGTCTTACATGATTGTTTTAATATCTGGAATTGGGGAATATTGCACATTGTTGTATTTATCATTATTTCTTAGTTGGTCAATTTTGCTACAATTTTACAGTAGAAAAGAACTCTGATTTGAAAGCAATTTCAGACTGATTCATTTCAACCTTAAGAGTCACCAAAATGTTTACTCATCCTCTAAGTTACAATAATACTACTCATGTTGAAGAAAAGACAATGTTTAATTAGAGCTTTCATAAATGTTAAATAGTGTTTATTATGTGAAAATTAGGTGAGCATATAATGGGAACATGAATTATTTAAAACACATTCTTGCAAAATTGAGGTAAGAATACAGAGGAAGATAAACTTTCCCTATAGCTCTTTAGATTCAATGACAGGATGACATTTAGTATATAAAAGAGATTGAATGTAATTAAATAGGTGTATATAAATAAATATATATTTCAAATATATAAAAAGAGACAAAAGCAATGGGGCTTAGATGTGACATTTTCTTGATTTCTCTGTATTTAGCATCTCAATAAATATAATAGTTTGATGAACTATTGATCCATTTAGTGACTAGAAAATTGATACTGATGTCATTTAGACAATGAATGAAAATGTTTAAGAGTAATATTCAAAGGACAGATATTCAGAGAATGAAAACAAATGCTGGTATAAATGAAAACACGAAAAGTAATTTTGAAAGGAAAAATGTTCAACTTAGTAATATTATAGAAATGTAAATTAAAACCAGGGTGTGTACTGCTGTCCATCTACTAAATTATTAAATCACTAAAAAGCATAAATCTGATTTTTATTGAGTCTGTAGGGATGTTTATGAACTCACACATTGCTGCTAGTATAAATTAGAAGAATTTATCAATATTGGGAGGGTTACAACTGTGATCATACCTTTGATTCTATCTTTTGGCTTCTATTTTTGAGACCTCCTCAAGAAAACAATTCAAAATAAAATACAGCAGCGAAGACTTAGTCACCAGACAGACTGATACATATACATAGGGAGCACGGGGGAGGATTATAAGAGGGGAGGGAAGGGAAGAATGAGAAGGGGCAGAGGGGAGAGAGAGAGAGAATGAGCCTGTGTGTGTGAGCTCTTTGCCTTTCAAATATGTATTCCATCAAGAAGTCAGATAGAAACTCAGTACGCTTCGTAAATTGTTTATATTCATTAGGAATGTACAGTATAGCCTGATGAAAATCTATGTTTTAAATAAATAAGTAAATCACTGTACAACATTTTATTTACACAATTATTGTAAATTTCAAAGAGTGTGTATGTGGAAGGGGAATGAAAGGAATTGCTGCCCCCTCAAAAAAAACCTTGATAATTTATAGATGATATTTAGGGGCAGGAGTACTTTATATTTCTATTTGTCTTTGTTTACTTCACGAATTTACCTGTATATTTATAATAATTATTGCATATTTTATACTTTAAAAAGAATATAATAATTTATATAATAAAGTATATTCTGCTAAATACTCTAATGTGCATTATAAATCATGGCCCTTGTTTTGTATGAATAAAATAAAAACTCAAAAATAGTCTAAAATAACTTAAAAATTCTGAGCCTCCTTTTATAGAATCAGCATTGTAATCTAAAATTATAGGTGAGATTTGAACTTAAAATACCTAATAATAAATCTACATTCTATGGCAATGAAAGAAACTTAAACATTGTGCACAGCAGAGACTGGCACACGGCTAATACGCTTGATTTAAAACGGCCACAGTAAAGATCTGCTTGTGTTAGAGGAAACATTGGATCTTAGTAAATTCAGAACACAGCTCATGAATTGCTATGTTCAGAAAAGATACTACCCTAGCTTGCTTCCATTTTCTCTCCTTAATTTTACCATTAGTGCAAAGACACACCTGTACATGGAATAAAAATAATAGTATATGTTTAAGAAAAAAAAATCTAATTAACAAATTGTGTATTTCCTTTTCTGTGGGTAAACAGCAGCTGTGAAGCCTTTAAAATCCACTGTTTATTCAATGGAGTTATGTAGAAGAGTTTTGGAGACTAGCTTCATTTTATAAAAGCTTTAAAAAAAAACTTGCGCTCATCTCTTCCTATTTGAATAAGAAATACTCACTGTTCATGCACATGATTATTTTGAACATTGCTCCCATTTCAATGTAAGAAACCAAATTGTGCAAGCCAAATAGTGTTTATACCTCTTCCCACAGAACACACATGGAAAAGATAGCTGTGATATTCTTTACAGAATTTGGGATTTAGAGCGCACAGTATCTTAGAACAAATCAATTCTCGTTAGTGGCTTTTGTTTTCTTTAAGAAGAATGTATCTCAAATTTATCTGAAGGAAGAACAGGGAATAGATGAAGTGTTTCTTTGGTTATTATAGTTTGGATGATTTTTTGAAAAATTTGCTCTTTTTGTTTTTTCCTGTGGACATTTTTTTTTTGTCAACAGCTTAAAGATGACTACTATATATGAGATATAGAAATGGATGTCTTTTTAAGTGCGATTGCATTCTCTATTCTGTAGAAACACCTACCATTTCAATAAAATTATAGTGCTCCTACAAGCAAAAAATAGGCTTTTGTTACCCTTGTATATTTATGCATATTTTGCTTTTATTTTAACCACAAGAACTTTCTCCAATTTTGGCAGCACTAATAATCTGCAGATTGTCATTTTTTCATGATAGAGTGTGAAGTTTTCTCTAAAAATAATCTTATTTGTAGCTATCTCTATTTTGCCATTACATTTCCATGTATGCTTTTGAATGCATTTTATTTTGTGATCACATCACTTTGATCCAGCAAACATTAGGGGAATGTTTGGCTTTTTAAAGCAATGGCCTCAAATTGGCAGCACTTTAACACTGGTTACTAAAACCTTGCTAAGTCAATTTGAATTATTTTTTCCGTCTAGTTTCCATAATGTTACTTACTTTCTTCACAAGTATTGCTATGCCCAGGTATTTGTGAGTTGCAAGTTTCCATATAGACAATGAACCTTGTCTTTTTGCCTGAGTTTTTCAACAATGCCATGTCTTGGCACTTAAGACATTATAGAAATTTTCCTGACTGCTGCTGTCACTGAGATACAAAATTATTTCCTTCCCACTTTTGTTGACTTATTTATAATGGTCACCAAATTTTAGCATCCAGGGTGGAATTTCACAAGCACAAATTGTGCCAAGCTTTGGTCTTCGAAACTTTAAATAGTGAATACAATTATTCTCTATAAATATTTGTAACAACATTTGAGACACATTGATATGTGAAATGTTCACAGTGTTAACTAATGTTTGATAATAACACCAAAGCAGTATCTCATCCTCCCTACATCTACAGAATTATAGTATTAAAATTTGGACCTTCTGACCTTACATAAGGTATTTCATTTTAACACAATTTCATATTCTAGTGTGTTCTTGAGATTAAAACTAACTTGTGTGCTAATTTTACTGTGACATAAATCTATAGAAAGGAAGTTCAATTATATATTAGCTAACATAATAATTTTGACTTTATGTTTCATACTTTTATATTAGAACACGATTTTGTGTACTTTGAAGGAACTTTTAGTAATTTATTGCATTGGAGGGAAAATGCTGGCAGAGCTTCAGTTTTGTTGATCTATCACATGGGATTATATGTCATTTTTATAGAGTGAGAAATCAATTAAGTACACCTGAAAAATAGCTAATATTAAAATGATTTACTGTACCCAATGTTGGTGAGTATCTGAAGGAACTGGAAGTTTCATACACTGCTGGTGAGAACATAAAATACCACAATCACTTTGGAAAACAGTTCGGCAACTTTTAAGAAATATTAAACAAATACCTGTCATATATTCCAGCTATTCCAATCCTGAGTATGTACTTACTTAAGAGAAATTGACCATACCTTGGTGTGGTATATCTATCTATACTATGAGTTATATACATATGTCTATAATAGCTTTATTTGGAATAACTTAAAACTGAAAATAACTGACATGTGCATCAACAGATGGATGCACAAATTGTGGCATATCCATACAATAGGATATTATTTGGCAATAACAAGGGATGAAATACTGATATGTGCTACAACATGGGTGAATCTGAAAATAATTATGCTGAGTGAAAGACATTACACATAAAAAAGTACATAATATTCATTTTTAGAAAATTCTAGAAAGTGCAGTTTAATCTATGGTGAGGAAAAGCAGATCAGTGGTTGTCTGGAATTGGCGGGTAGGAAACAGCTAAGGGAGAGAGTATAGAGGAATATGAGAGGTGATGCATTTGTTTCCTTGGGATGAAGGATATGTTCATTATCTGGTAATTTCAGTGTTACATTGATATGACAAAGTTTATCAAATTGCCTACTTTAAATATGTGTACTTTATGTCAACTTTACCTTGGTTAAGTAGTTTAAATAATTAAGGTAACACATATGAAAGCACCTATCATGTTGCTTGGGAATTATAATGCATGTTATTACGTGGAAATGATAAAGTGATGAGGTAGAGGGAAAATCAGAGACAGTTTCACTTTCCCTACAAGGAAAAAATGGTCAAACAATAGTTTTCTCTTTAGATGGGAAAATCTCTGTGTATTTTTGAAGATTGGTTTATACACTGGTTCATATTTATTTTGTGTATGTATTTGTTGAAGTTTCCCCTACTGTCTTTTGGTCACCTGGTTTTCCACACATGTGAGTGAATACAATAGCAGACCATGGATTCTATAAGTGACTGGTAAGGCTAGGGCTCACTGAGGTCACCTAGACTGAAGAGGAGCTATGTTAGAACTTCATTTTACATGGTCTCCTAGCATCCTGTACACCTCTGTAACACTTATGACTATCATAATCATGTAATGAATTACATAATTAGTAGATTAAGATCTACTCTTTAAAATGCAAAACTAATTTTTTTGTTGTTGTTCACCGGGCTTTGTGTATAGTTAAAGCTTACTACTGTTTGTTCTGTGAGTGAATGAATAAAATATCGTCATAATCTAATAGTTTT
Organism: Pan paniscus; assembly: GCF_029289425.2. NCBI lineage: Eukaryota > Metazoa > Chordata > Mammalia > Primates > Hominidae > Pan > Pan paniscus. The sequence goes on along the minus strand of NC_073264.2, from coordinate 31,120,261 downwards.
ATGGTATGGGCAAGAAAGGCCCTGTGAAACAGTGATTCCAAGTTCTTTAGAAGTATGTATAGTTTAGAGATCATTATAAGCTTAAAAATTGAAGAAAACTGTACAGAAATATGAGCAATGAGATTAAAAACTAGCATAGACATTGGGAAATCATGATGTTGTAGATAGGTTAAGCCAAATTAAAAAATCCCGTGGGGCTGGCTAATTCCAGGGATTGTTAAACTCAGTCAATTGATTAATGCTTATATCAATAAGAGGGATCAACTCTTTCTTTATTCAAAAAGCAAAACTAAATAACTGGCAGTATTTATGGCACATGATCAGTATGTTATTGAGTAAATTATGAATCTTTTTTTTTTAGCTGGAATGATGAAATCTAAGTAATAGTTAGACTGTGGGCTGGGCATGGTGGCTAACACTTGTAATCCCGTAAACACTTATAAACACTTTGGGAGGCTGAGGCGGGCAGGTCACAAGGTCAAGAGATCGAGACCATCCTGGCCAAGATGGTGAAACCTCATCTCTACTAAAAATACAAAAATTAGCTGGGCGTGGTGTCACGCACCTGTAGTCCAAGCTACTCAGGAGGCTCAGGCAGGAGAATGGCTTGAGCCCAGGAGGTGGAGGTTGCAGTGAGCTGAGATTGTGCCACTGCACTCCAGCCTGGCTACAGAGTGAGACTCCATCTCAAAAAAAAAAAAGAAAGAAAAAAAAGAAAACTTGCTTGGTAATGCTTCTAACTAGTTTGCATCTTTATTATGAAATAAACAGTGAAAATATGTTATCCAAGGGCCTGGGGATTGATCCACCTGGCTTGCTATCACTTGTGTCTGCATACACTATCAGGGAGCCTGAAGACAGGTCCACCTCACCTGCCATGGCTGACACTCATGTGTCATTTGGGTGCCTAGGAATTGACACACCTTACTCACTGGCACTACTGGCTGCACTTCCTGTCCGGGGGCCTGACAATATACCCACCCTTCTTGCTGCCACTGATATACATGCATGGTGTCTAGGGGTGTAAAGATGGGCCCATGTGCACTGGTGCTCATGTGCCTCCTGGGCACCCAGAGACTGGCCTGCCCAGCCTGCCGCCATTGGCATTCACTTATAGGCACCACCTAGGTGCCTGGATCCCAGCCTGTCAAGCCCACTACCAGCAAAGTCTCACGACATCCCAAGCCACTGAGGAACTCACGGACACCACTAATGCTGATAGAGTCAAAGAAATTATAAACACACTATACCAACACAGCCACCCAGAATCAAAGCCTAAGCACTCAACCCAACCAGCACTATAGCTATATCTATAGGAAAAAGTCTTCCCCCAAAAAGCCATCCATAAAATTGGAAGAAGTGAATGTTACATTAGATATGCAGATATCAAGATAAGGGCACAGAAAAATGAAAAAGCAAGGAAATGTGACACCTCCAAAGGTTCACAATAATTTTTCCATAACAGATACCCCAAAAAAGGAAATCTATGAAATGCCTAAAAGATAATTCCAAGTAACGATATCAAAGAAACTCAGTGAGGCTAGGCATGGTGGTTCATGTCTGTAATCTGAGCACTTTGGGAGACTGAGGCAGGAACATCACTTGAGCCCAGGAATTAGAGACCAGTCTGGGCAACATATGAGACCCTGTCTCTACAAAAAATTTAAAAATTAGTCAGGCATAGTAGCACACACCTATAGTCCCAGCTACTTGGGAAGCTGATGTGGGAGGATTGCTCGAGCCCAGGAGGTTGAGGCTGCAGTAAGCCATGATCACGCCACTGCACTCGAGCCTGAGTGATAGAGTGAGATCTTGTCTCAAAAATAAATAAATAAATAAAAGAAAACAAAGAAACTCAGTGAGATATAGGAATACACTGATAAAAATACAAAGAGATCAAGAAAACACGTCATGATCTGAATGAGAAATTCAGCAAAGGCTAGATATCATAAGAAAGAAACAAACAGAAATCCTGGAAGTGAAGAAATCAAAAGAGGAGAATAAAAATATAGTTCAGAGCTTCAACAATAGACTAGATGAAGCAGAAAAACTAATTTCTGAATTGGAAGACAGGTCTTTTGAAATAACAAAGCCACAATTAAGAAAAGAAAAAAGAAGAATAAAGAAAGCCTACATAATATATTGGGCACCATAAACCAACTAAATACTCAAATTTTAGTTCCAGAAGGAGAAGATATGGCCAAATGCATAGAAAACCTATTTAACAAAATAGTAGTTAAAAATTCCCAAGTCTTGCAAGAGATACAGATACTCAGATAAGGAAGGTCAGAAGTCTTCAAACTGATTCAATTCCAAAAGGTCTTCTCCAAGGCACATTATAGTCAGTCTGTCAAAAGTCACAGACAAAGAGAGAATTCTAAAAACAGCAATAGAAAAGTGTCAAGTCATCTGTAAGGGAATCCCCATCAGAGTAATAGTGGATTTCTCAGCAGAAACCTTACAAGTTAAAGAGAATGAGATACTATACTCAAAGTATTGAAAGAAAAAACAATTACAGCTAAGAACATGATACTCATAAAAACTCTCCTTCAAAAATATAGGAGAAATAAATTATTTTTCAGACAAGCAAAAACTGAGGGAATTCATCACCACTAGACTAACTCTACAAGAAATACTAAGTTAGTCCTATATCTGGAAGCAAAAGGATGATATCTACCACATGAAAACATATGAAAGTATACAACTCACTGGTATTGCAGATACACAAATGAGAAAGAGAAAGGAGCCAAATGTTATCACAACAAAAAGCCCACCAATTTGTAAAGATAAACAATGAAAGAGGAATAAAGGAATGAAGCAAATACAAAACAAACAGAAAACAGTTAACAAAATGACAGAAACTCAGCTATCAATAGCAACCTTGAATGTAAACAGTTTAAATTCCCCAATTAAAAGATATAGTCTGGCTGAATGGATTTTTAAAAAGACCTAACTATAAGCTGCCTGCAAGAAGCTTGCTTCACCTATGAGAAACTGTAGACACACATAAAATGAAAGTGAAGGCATGGAAAAAAATATTTCACCCAAACAGAAATCAAAAGTGTGCAAGAGTAGCTATAATAATATTATACCAAATAGCCTTTAAGTTAAAAATATATAAAAAGAGATAAAGAAGGCCATTATATAATGATAAGAGGATCAATTCTGCACAAGGGTATAACAGTTGTAAATATAAATGCACTCAGCACTGGAGAATCCAGATATATAGAGCAAATATTATTAGAGCTAAACAGATAGACTCCAATACAGTACCAGCTAGGGACTTCAGCATCTCACTGTTAGCACTGGAAAGATCATCTAGAGTGAAAATCAGCAAAGTAACATTGGACTTAATCTGCACTATAAATAAACCAAACGGATCTAACAGATATTTACATAATATTTCATCCAGTAGCTGAAGAATACACACCTTCTCATCAGCACATAGAATATTCTCCAGGAAAGACCATATATTAGGCCTCAAAAAAAAAAAAAAAAAACACTGAACAAATTATATCAAGTACCTTCTCAGACCACAGTGGAACACAACTAGAAATCAATACCAAGAGGCACTTTGGAAACTATACAAATACATGGGAATTAAATAGCACGCTCCTATATGACCAATGAGTCAATGAAGAAATTAAGAAGGAAATTTAAAAATGTCTCGGAACAAATGAAAATTGAAGAACAACTTACTAAGCATATGGAATATAGCCAGAGCACTGCCAAGAGGGAGATTTATAGCAATAAATGCCTAAATCGAAAAAGTAAAAAGTTTCAAATAAACAACCTAGTGATGCAGCTCAAGGAACTAGATAAGCAAGAAAAAAACAAATCCAAAATTAGTTGAAGGAAAGAAATAAAGATCAGAGCAGAACTAAACAAAATAGACACTAAAAAAACAAGAATTTTTTTTGAAAAGATAAACAAAGATCAATAAATCACTAGTTAGACTAACCGTGAGAACAAGAGAGAAAACCCAAATAAATAAAATCAGAAACAAAAAAGGAGCATTACAGCTGATACCACAGAAATACAAAGGATCATTGGAGACTATTATGAACCACTACATGCTAATAAATTGGAAAACCTGTAGGAAACAGGCAAATTCTTGGACACACACAGCCCATCAAGATTGAACCAGAAGAAATAGGAAACCTGAACAGACCATTAGCAAGAAATGAGATTGAATCAGTAACAAAAAGTCTCCAACCAAAGAAAAGCTCAGTACCTGATGGCTTTACTGCTGAAGTATACCAAACTTATAAAGAAGAACTAACACCAACTCTTCTCAAACTGTTCCAAAAAATTGAAGAGAAGGGAATTCTTCCTAACCCAGTCTAAAATACCAGCATTCCCTCGACACCAAAACCAGACAAGGAAACAACAAAAAAAGAAAATTATAAGCCATATTCCTGATGAACATATGTGCAAAAACCTCAACAAAATATTATGAAAATTAATCCAACAGCACATCAATAAGATAATCTTCCATGACAAAGTGGGATTTGTCCCAGGGATGCCAGGATGGTTCAACATACATAAATCAATAAATGTGATACATCACATCAACAGAATGGACAAAAATTATGCAATCATCTCAATAGATCCAGAAAAAATGCATTTGATAAAGTTTCACATCCCTTCATGTTGAAAACTCTGAACAAATTAGGTATAGAGGAACAAACCTCAACATAATAAAGAACAAATATGACAAACACATGTGACTAACATGATACTAAATGGGGAAAAACTGAAAGCCTTTACTCTTAAGAACTGGAACAAGATAAGGATGCCCACTTTCTTTTTTTTTTTTTTTTTGACAGCCCCACCAAACTTTTTATTTATTTATTTATTTATTTATTTATTTTATTTTATTATGATTATACTTTAAGTTTTAGGGTACATGTGCACAATGTGCAGGTTAGTTACATATGTATACATGTGCCATGCTGGTGTGCTGCACCCATTAACTCATCATTTAGCATTAGGTATATCTCCTAAAGCTATCCCTCCCCCATCCCCCTACCCCACAACAGTCCTCAGAGTGTGATGTTCCCCTTCCTGTGTCCATGGGGATGCCTACTTTCACTACTCCTTTTCAAGACAGTACTAGAAGTCTTATTCGGAACAATCAGTCAAGAAAAAGAAATAAAGAGCATCCAAATTGGAAAGGAGGAAGTCAAATTGTCCCTCTTTGCAGATGACGTGATCTTATATATAGACAAACCTTAGGACTCTATCAGAAACTCTTAGAACCAATAAATTCATTAAAGTTTCAGGATACAAAATGAACATACAAAAATCAATAGCATATTTACATACCAGTAACAAAGTAGCCAAAAAAGGAAATCAGGAAAGCAAACCCATTTACAATAGCTACAAAAATAAATTTAAAAAATACCTAAATTTGACCAAAGAGGTTGTCATCCAAAAGACCACCAGAAAGGCTAAGTAGTAGAAAAGAGGTCTTTATTGGCAATATCGGTTTACAAACCTCCCTTTGAAGATGAAAAGGGCAGGTTGGGTTTTATGCCTCACAGGGCCTGTATCACAAAATAGACATATTATTCAGCAGGTTTGGAGGGGCAGCTGTACATATTTGTGAGGGAAGTTGAGTGCATGTGTAATGGGTAAGCATATTTAACATACATCCCTTGATCACTTTTGAGCGGGGTTATAGCAGTAAAAGGAGATGGAATTTGGCTCTTCACATGAGAAGGTGAACAATAGGACACAAAGACAGTTTGTATGCAGCCTCTATAAGCTGGTTGAAGCTGCCCTAAAGTCTACAGTTGTTTATCAAGAAAGAGCATTTGTAAAGCCAGTTCTCTTTTCAATCAGAGTTATAGTGGCCTGGGTTGTAAATCAGAGTTAGGAAGCAATCTGATAATTTGTTTGATAACGCCTATTGTTAGAGAATTTAGCAAAGGTGTGTTTTTTCTTGTAGCCGTAGGAATTGAGACAGTTGCCATGCCAGCCGATCCCTGAATGCTGAACCGTGAACCCTCAGACCACAGGCAACTTTTGTATCCTTAAGCTTAGGATTCATCTGAGTTGACAAAGGGACATTTATTTTGGTCTCTCAGATCTCGAAGTGAAAGCCCTTTACAATGAAAATTACAAAACCCTTTTGAAAGTAATTGAAAAGGACAGAAACAAATGGAAAAACATCCCATGCTCATGGATTAAAATAATTAATATTATTAAAATGACCATACTACATGAAGCAATCTACAGATTCAATGCAATCTCTACCAAAATACCAATGACATTCTTCACAGAAGTAGAAAAATCAATTCTAAAATTCATATGGAACCACAAAAGACCCTGAATACTCAAAGCAGTACTGAGCAAAAAGAACAAAGCTGGAGGCATCACACTACCTGACTCTAAAATATAATACCAAGGTGTAGTTACCAAAACAGTATGGTATCTTGGTGACAAAAGTACCAAGAGCATATACTGGGGAAAGGACACCCTCTTCAATAAATGGTGCTTTGGAACACTGGATATTCATATGCAGAGGAATGAAACTAGACTCCTATCTTTCACCATATAGAAAGTCAATTCAAAGTGGACTAAAGACTTAAATGTAAGACCTGAAACTATAAAACCGCTAGAAGAAAACATAGAGAAAATGCTTCAGGACATTGGTCTAGGCAAAGATTTTATGGCTAAGATTGCAAAAGCACAGCCAACAAAAACAGAAGTAGACAAACTAAAAAGCTTAGGCACAGCAAAGGATACAGTCAATAGAATGAGTAGACGACCTGTAGAATGGAAGAAAATATTCACAAACTATTCATCTAACAGGTGACTAATATCCAGAATATACAACAAACTCAACCAACAGCAAAAATACAAATAATCCCATTTAAAAGTTGGCTAAGCTTCTGAGTGGACATTCTCAACAGAAGACATACGAATCACCAACAGACAGAAGAAAAAATGCTCAGCATCTCTCTAATCATCAGGAAAATGCAAATCAAAACCACAGTGAGATATCTCGTCCCAGTTAGAATGTCTATTATGAAAAAAATAGCATGCTGGCAAGGAAATGGAGAAAAGGGAACTCTTGTACACTATTGATGGGAATGTAAATTAGTATAGCTATTTTGGTAAATGTATGGAGGCTTCTTAGAAACTTAAAATGGAACCACCATATATATATAATCCAGCAATCCCACTACTGGGTATGTAGCCAATGGAAAGGAAATCAGTATATCAAAGGGATATCTGCATCCCATTTTTATCAGCACTATTCACAGTAGCTAAGATATAGAATCAACTTAGGAATTCATCAACGGATGAACGGATAAAGAAAATGTGGAATATATGTACAACAGAACACTATTTAACCATAAAAAATGAAATCTTGTCATTTGTGGCAATATGGATGGAACTGGAGGTCATTATGTTAAGTGAAATAAGCCAGGTACAGAAAGACAAGTACTCCATGTTCTCATTCATATGTGGAAGCTAGAAAATTTGATTTCATGGAGGTAGAGAATAGAAGGATGGTTACCAGAGTCTAGGAAGGGTGGGATTGGGAATAAAGACAGGTTAGTTATCGGGTACAAACACACAGCTAGAGAGAAGGAATACATTCTAGTGTTCGATAGCACAGTAGGATGACTATAATTAACAATGATTTATTTTATGTTTCAAAATAGCTAGAAGAGAATACTTGAAATGTTCCTAACACAAAGAAATAAATGTTTGAGGTGATGGATATCCTAAATACCCTGATTTGATCAATACAAATTGCATGCTTGTATCATAAATATGTACAATATTACATATCAATTTTAAAAACTGAAAATTTCTGCATCAGATATGTACAGTAAAAAACAGTTTAGGCCAGGGGCAGTGGCTCACGCCTGTAATACCGGCACTTTAGGTGGCCAAGGCGGTGGATTACTTGAGCCTGGGAGTTCAAGACCAGCTTGGGCAACATGGCAAAACCCCATCTCAACCAAAAAAAAGAAAAAAAAATTAGCTGGGCATGGTGGTATTGGTGGCACATGCCTGTAGTCCTGGCAACTTGGGAGGTTGAGGTGGGAAGAACTCTTGAGCCTGGGAGGTAGAGGCTGCAGTGACCCATGATAGCACCACCGCATCTAGCCTGGGCAACAGAAGGAGACCCTGTATCAAAAAAGCAAAAAACAAAAGCCAATGAAATATTTTTAACTATTACATTAGAATAAACATGTTAATAAAAGAATGAAAAAAAGAAAGAATCGTTCAAAGTTTAGACTCATAGTTATAATTTATCTTATCTAATGTAAAATTATAGTCAGTATTTTTTTTAGGACCTTTTGGGTTTTGTTGCTAGTAACGCTCAAAACTCAGGGAAAATCATCAAATTAATATAGTCTTCAAGATACAGCAAATTGCCCTCAATGCGTTTGTGAGTCAGACCGGAACGTAACTAATGAAAGTCCTTTTGAAAGCAGACCACATGACTAAGACACAGAAAACCATTGATAATGTTAAAAAATGTTTACCAGTACATCAGAGTATCACTGATAATGTCTCTTTTCCTTTATTCAGAATCTTCTCAAAACAAGTAGGATTTCAGTCTTCAACCGAACTGAGCATTATGATACACTGTTTTAGGAAAACAAATGGTTTTAGGTATTCAAGGAATATTAGGGTGTAAAGCATATATTGTAGACGCACATCTGGGTATACATGTAATATGGATATTCTTGACAAGATCAGAGAAAAGATCATTTAATCACAGAAGGAGAATTTGAAAACTGCTACTTTTTAGAAGTGGCAGCAGATTGAATTGTATATCTCAGAGCATTTTTTAAAGAATTCACAAATGATACTGTTGTCTCCTTTTAAATACTCTTTAGGGGGAATATGTTGACTGCTCTTTTTTCTCTTGTCAAGTTACTTTAGTAAAGGTGTGTTCTATGGTATGTTATGGAAATGTTCATGTGAAGTAGAATCTCTCAATATACAAAATGAACTTTCAAAATGCTTCTACTTTAACTTGGTGGTAGACATTTCTCATTCTTTTGGGTTCTCCTATATTTTAAAGACTCCCTTGCCTTTTGAAGGAGAGACCTCAGCCATTATCAAAACTGAAAACGCCTTTCCAGTCTTCTTTGTACCTTGGCTCAGGCCGGATAAATTTTCATCTAATGAAGCAGGTGCCTCCCTGACTATTCTTGCATTTGGTGGCTGCAACTTTAGTAGTTTCATCCAGTTTCCAGTAAAAGCAGTGGTAGCTGAACTGATGGCATGACCAGCCAGAGGCTTGTCTTGGAAATATTGAGGGGGTAAACTGGTGTGTCACTGGCAGTGATAGGACCTCTGTCTTATAATTTGAGACATTGTTTATAGCTGTTGAACATCCAACTTGGTTTCCAGTCCTCTCAAGATTCTTTTTTTTTATTATTATTATACTTTATGTTCTAGGGTACATGTGCATAACATGCAGGTTTGTTACATATGTATACTTGTGCCATGTTGGTGTGCTGCACCCATTAACTCCTCACCCATTAACTCCTCATTTACATTAGGTATATCTTCTAATGCTATCCCTCCTCCCTCCCCCCACCCCACGACAGGCCCCAGTGTGTGATGTTCCCCTTCCTGTGTCCAAGTGTTCTCATTGTTCAATTCCCATGAGGTGTTTGGTTTTCTGTCCTTGTGATAGTTTGCTGAGAATGATGGTTTCCAGCTTCATCCATGTCCCTACAAAGGACATGAACTCATCCTTTTTTATGGTGGCATAGTATTCCATGATGTATATGTGCCACATTTTCTTAATCCAGTCTATCACTGATGGGCATTTGGGTTCATTCCAAGTCTTTGCTATTGTGAATAGTGCTGCAATAAACATACGTGTGCATGTGTCTTTATAGCAGCATGATTTATAATCCTTTGGGTATATACCCAGTAATGGGATGGCTGGGTCAAATGGTATTTCTAGTTCTAGATCCTTGAGAAATCACCACACTGTCTTCCACGATGGTTGAACTAGTTTACAGTCCCACCAACAATATAAAAGTGTTCTTATTTCTCCACATCCTCTCCAACACCTGTTGTTTCCTAACTTTTTAATGTTCACCATTCTAACTGGTGTAAGATGGTATCTGATTGTGGTTTTGATTTGCATTTCTCTGATGGCCAGTGATGATGAGCACTTTTTCAGGTGTCTGTTGGCTGCATAAATGTCTTCTTTTGAGAAGTGTCTGTTCATATCCTTTGCCCACTTTTTGTTGGGGTTGTTTGATGTTTTCTTGTAAATTTAAGTTCTTGGTAGATTCTGGATATTAGCCCTTTGTCAGATGGGTAGATTGCAAAAGTTTTCTCCCATTCTGTAGGTTGCCTGTTCACTCTGATGGTAGTTTCTTTTGATGTGCAGAAGCTCTTTAGTTTAATTAGATCCCATTTGTTAATTTTGGCTTTTGTTGCCATTGCTTTTGGTGTTTTAGTCATGAAGTCCTTGCCCATGCCTATGTCCTGAGTGGTATTGCCTAGGTTTTCTTCTAGGGTTTTTATGATTTTAGGTCTAATATTTAAGTCTTTAATCCATCTTGAATTAATTTTTGTATAAGGTGTAAGGAAGGGATCCAGTTTCAGCTTTCTACATATGGCTAGCCAGTTTTCTCAGCACCATTTATTAAACAGGGAATCCTTTCCCCATTTCTTGTTTTTGTCAGGTTTGCCAAAGATCAGATGGTTGTAGATGTGTGGTATTATTTCTGAGGGGTCTGTTCTGTTCCATTGGTGTATATATCTGTTTTGGTACCAGTACCATGCTGTTTTGGTTACTGTAGCCTTGTAGTATAGTTTGAAGTCAGGTAGCGTGATGCCTCCAGCTTTGTTCTTTTGGCTTAGGATTGTCTTGGCAATGCGGGCTCTTTTTGGGTTCCATATGAACTTTAAAGTAGTTTTTTCCAATTCTGTGAAGAAAGTCATTGGTAGCTTGATGGAGATGGCATTGAATCTATAAATTACCTTGGGCAGTATGGCCATTTTCACAATATTTATTCTTCCTATCTATGAGCATGGAATGTTCTTCCATTTGTTTGTATCCTCTTTTATTTCGTTGAGCAGTGGTTTGTAGTTCTCCTGGAAGAGGTCCTTCACATGCCTTGTAAGTTGGATTCCTAGGTATTTTATTCTCTTTGAAGCAATTGTGAATGGGAGTTCACTCATGATTTGGCTCTCTGTTTGTCTGTTATTGGTGTATAGGAATGCTTGTGATTTTTGCACATTGATTTTGTATCCTGAGACTTTGCTGAAGTTGCTTATCAGCTTAAGGAGATTTGGGGCTGAGACGATGGGGTTTTCTAAATATAAAATCATGTCATCTGAAAACAGGGACAATTTGACTTCCTCTTTTCCTAATTGAATACTCTTTATTTCTTTCTCCTGCCTGATTGCCTGGCCAGAACTTCCAACACTATGTTGAATAGGAGTGGTGAGAAAGGACATCCCTGTCTTGTGCCAGTTTTCAAAGGGAACACTTCCCGTTTTTGCCCATTCAGTAGATATTGGCTGTGGGTTTGTCATAAATAGCTCTTATCATTTTGAGATATGTCTCATCAATACCTAATTTATTGAGAGTTTTTAGCATGAAGGGCTGTTGAATTTTGTCAAAGGCCTTTTCTGCATCTATTCAGATAATCACGTGGTTTTTGTCTTTGGTTCTGTTTATATGCTGGATTACGTTTATTGATTTGCATATGTTGAGCCAGCCTTGCTTCCCAGGGATGAATCTCACTTGATCATGGTGGATAAGCTTTTTGATGTGCTGCTGGATTCAGTTTACCAGTATTTTATTGAGGATTTTTGCATCGGTGATCATCAGGGATATTGGTCTAAAATTCTCTTTTTTGTTGTGTCTCTGCCAGGCTTTGGTATCAGGATGATGCTGGCCTCATACAATGAGTTAGGGAGGATTCCCTCTTTTTCTATCAATTGGAATCATTTCAGAAGGAATGGAAACAGCCCCTCCTTGTACCTCTGGTAGAATTCGGCTGTGAATCCATCTGGTCCTGGACTTTTTTTGGATGGTGTGCTATTAATTATTGCCTCAATTTCAGAGCCTGTTATTTGTCTATTCAGGGATTCAACTTTTTCCTAGTTTAGTCTTGGGAGGGTATATGTGTTCAGGAATTTATCTATTTCTTCTAGATTTTCTAGTTTATTTGCATGGAGATGTTTTTGATATTCTGTGATGGTAGTTTGTATTTCTGTGGGATCAGTGGTGATAACCCTGTTATCATTTTCTATTGCATCTATTTGATTCTTCTCTCTTTCCTTCTTTGTTAATCTTGCTAGCGGTCTATCGATTTTTTTGATCTTTTCAAAAAACCAGCTCCTGGATTCATTGATTTTTTTGAAGGGTTTTTTATGTCTCTATCTCCTTCATTTCTGCTCCGATCTTAGTTATTTCTTGCCTTCTGCTAGCTTTTGAATGTGTTTGCTCTTGCTTCTCTAGTTCTTTTAATTGTGATGTTAGGGTGTCAATTTTAGATCTTTCCTGCTTTCTGTTGTGGGCATTTAGTGCTATAAATTTGTAGTGATTTAAATGTGTCCCAGAGAGTCTGGTATGTTGTGTCTTTGTTCTCATTGGTTTCAAAGAACATCTTTATTTCTGCTTTCATTTAGTTATCTACCCAGTAGTCACTCAGGAGCAGGTTGTTCAGTTTCCATGTAGTTGAGCGGTTTTGAATGAGTTTCTTAATCCTGAGTTCTAGTTTGATTGCACTGTGGTCTGAGAGACAGTTTGTTATAATTTCTGTTCTTTTACATTTGCTGAGGAGTGCTTTACTTCCAACTATGTGGTCAATTTTGGAATAAGTGCGATGTGGTGCTGAGAAGAATGTATATTCTGTTGATTTGGGGTGGAAAGTTCTGTAGATGTCTATTATGTCTGCTTGGTGCAGAGCTGAGTTCAATTCCTGTATATCCTTGGTAACCTTCTGTCTCGTTGATCTGTCTAATATTGACAGTGGGGTGTTAAAGTCTCCCATTATTACTGTGTGGGAGTCTAAGTCCCTTTGTAGGTCTCTAAGGACTTGCTTTATGAATCTGGGTGCTCCTGTATTGGGTGCATATATATTTAGGATAGTTAGCTCTTCTTGTTGAATTGATCCCTTTACCATTATGTAATGACCTTCTTTGTCTCTTTTGATCTTTGTTGGTTTAAAGTCTGTTTTATCAGAGGCTAGGATTGCAGCCCCTGCTTTTTTTTGTTTTCCATTTGCTTGGTAGATCTTCCTCCATCCCTTTATTTTGAGCCTATGTGTATCTCTGCACGTGAGATGGGTTTCCTGAATACAGCACACTGATGGGTCTTGACTCTTTATCCAGTTTGCCAGTCTGTGTCTTTTAATTGAGGTATTTAGCCCATTTACATTTAAGGTTAATATTGTTATGTGTGAATTTGATCCTGTCATTATGATTTAGCTGGTTATTTTGCTCGTTAGTTGATGCAGTTTCTTCCTAGCATTGATGATCTTTACAATTTGGCATGTTTTTGCAGTGGCTGGTACCAGTTCTTCCTTTCCATGTTTAGTGCTTCCTTCAGGAGCTCTTGTAAGGCAGGCCTGGTGGTGACAAAATCTCTCAGCATTTGCTTGTCTGTAAAGGATTTTATTTCTCCTTCACTTCTAAAGCTTAGTTTGACTGGATATGAAATTCTGAGTTGAAAATTCTTTTCTTTAAGAATGTTGAATATTGGCCCCCACTCTCTTCTGGCTTGTAGGGTTTCTGCAGAGAGATCCGCTGTTAGTCTGATGAGCTTCCCTTTGTGGGTAACTTGACCTTTATCTCTGGCTGCCCTTAACATTTTTTCCTGCATTTCAACTTTAGTGAATCTGACAATTATGTGTCTTGGAGTTGCTCTTCTCAAGGATTATCTTTGTGGTGTTCTCTGTGTTTTCTGAATTTGAATGTTGGTGTGCCTTGCTAGTTTGGGGAAGTTCTCCTGGATAATATCCTGCAGAGTGTTTTCCAACTTGGTTCCATTCTGCCCATCACTTTCAGGTACAGCAATCAGATCTAGATTTGGTCCTTTCACATAGTTCCATATTTCTTGGAGGCTTTGTTCATTTCTTTTACTCTTTTTTCTCTAAACTTCTCTTCTTGCTTCATTTCATTGATTTGATCTTCAATCACTGATACCCTTTCTTCCAGTTGATTGAATCGGGTACTGAAGCTTGTGCACGCGTCCCGTAGTTCTTGTGCCATGGTTTTCAGCTCCATCAGGTCATTTAAGGACTTCTCTACACTAGTTATTCTAGTTAGCCATTCGTGTAATCTTTTTTCAAGGTTTTTAGCTTCTTTGTGATGTGTTCAAACATTCTCCTTTAGCTCGGAGAAGTTTGATCGTCTGAAGCCTTCTTCTCTCAACTCATCAAAGTCATTCTCCGTCCAGCTTTGTTCAGTTGCTGGTGAGGAGCTGCATTCCTTTGGAGGAGAAGAGGCACTCTGATTTTTAGAATTTTCAGCTTTTCTGCTCTGGTTTCTCCCCATCTTTGTGTTTTCATCTACCTTTGGTCTTTGATTATGATGACGTACTGATGGGGTTTTGGTGTGGATGTCCTTTCTGCTTGTTAGTTTTCCTTCTGACAGTCAGGACCCTCAGCTGCAGGTCTGTTGGAGTTTGCTGGAGGTCCACTCCAGACCCTGTTTGCCTGGGTATCACCAACGGAGGCTGCAGAAGAGCGAATATTGCAGAACAGCAAATGTTGCTGCCTGATTGTTCCTCTGGAAGCTTCGTCTCAGAAGGGGCACCTGGCCGTGTGAGGTGTCAGTTGGCCCCTACTGGGAGGTGCCTCCCAGTTAGGCTACTTGGGGGTCAGGGACCCACTTGCGGAGGCAGTCTGGCTGTTCTCAGATCTCAAACTCCATGCTGGGAGAACTACTACTCTCTTCAAAGCTGTTAGACAGGGACATTTAAGTTTGCAGAAGGTTCTGCTGCCTTTTATTCAGCTATGCCCTGCCCCCAGAGATGGGGTCTACAGAGGCAGGGAGGCCTCCTTGAGCTTTGGTGGCCTCCACCCAGTTTGAGCTTCACAGCTGCTTTGTTTACCTACTCAAGCCTCAGCAATGGTGGATGCCCCTCCCCAAGACTTGCTGCTGCCTTGCAGTTTGATCTCAGACTGCTGTGCTAGCAATGAGCGAGGCTCCGTGGGTGGGGGACCCTCGAGTCAGGCGTGGGATATAATCTCCTGGTGTGCCATTTGCTAAGACCATTGGAAAAGCGCAGCATTAGGGTGGGAGTGACCCGATTTTTCCAGGTGCCGTCTGTCACAGCTTCCCTTGGCTAGGAAAGGGAATTCCCTGACCCTTTGCTTTTCCCGGGTGAGGCAATGCCTCGCCCTGCTTCGACTCTCATTCGGTGGGCTGCACCCACTGTCCTGCACCCACTGTCTGACAAGCACCAATGAGACAAACCTGGTACCTCAGTTGGAAATGCAGAAATCACCCGCCTTCTGCGTCGCTCACACTGGGAGCTATAGAATGGAGCTGTTCCTATTCGGCCATCTTGGAACCTCTCGGTCCTCTCAAGATTCTATAAGCTATTCACATCTCTTTCAGTACGTTCATTTTTTTTTCATAAATCAGACAAGAATTTGTTTCTGCTGCTTCCAACTAAGAACCCTTGATACAAACTCTTCTATCGAAACTATTACTAAATGTTGTCATTTTATGCCTCAAAATGGATTCTGCTATACCTGATTGCTCATCTCTTTAGGCATTATAACTACAACTTCTTGGTAAATAGTCTGGTTTTCCAACCTCTCCCCTGATTTGTCCTTCATAGACATCTTCATAAAGCACCACTATTATCATGTTGCTTTCCTGTGGCAGAATGCAAATCACACTTTCTTAGTATCTCCTAACTGTTTTGAAGCTTTGGAATCAGGTGAATGTGAGCAGTTATCCTCTTCATATTAGATTGTGTGACCATGAATAAGGTACTTCATTTCCCCAAAGCACAGTTTCCTCCTCTTTAAATGAAGATAATGACTTATAAAATGTATAGTTGCTGTGGGAATTTAGTTGAATGATATGAAAAAATGCAGAATAATGTCAACTTCTTGTGTCCCAAATTCCAGTTCCACCACCTAACAACTCTGTATTCCAGCAAATTGCTGTACTATGCCTTAGTATTTCCACCTGCAAAATGGTGATGGTAAAATGGTACCTAACTCATGCATATGAAATGCTCAGGAGGGTGCTGGTCATAGTGAGCCCTCAGTAGGTGTTATTATTATTATTGGTAAAACGTTCAAGTAATGGTAGCACTGATTTCCTCCCCTTCCTTTTCCTCTTCTTTCTCCTTGTTCTGTTCTCTTC
This sequence comes from Pan paniscus, assembly GCF_029289425.2. Lineage (NCBI taxonomy): Eukaryota > Metazoa > Chordata > Mammalia > Primates > Hominidae > Pan > Pan paniscus. The sequence continues at coordinate 31,103,917 of NC_073264.2, read as the reverse complement.
CTCTTACTTTGCTACTATTACTGCAAAGTCAACTGATGTACACATTTTCAGGAGGTATGTTTTAATAATAAAGAAAGTAAGAAAAAAGCCATAAAATTATTTCTTAAATATAACCTTGTCCCATTTCACTCTTCCGTAGTGCCCATCCTCCCTCTTCAAGTGCATCTCATTCTCTCCAGCAGGTGCCACACTAGCTTCCTGTCTTTTGTCATTGCCCTGCACATTCATACTTTCAGTGCAGAGAAGGTGTTTGTTTTTCCGGTTGATTCTCCCATGAGCTTATCCACACCCCAGTATTTTCAAGTGTCCATTTAGATATCGTCTTTTCTGGGAGGCATTTCCCATATACTGTAGCTCAACTGATCTTTTCTTTCTTTGATCCAACGTTTATGACATGTAAGACTTAACCCTTGATTGCTCTACTGCTTTTAATGAATGTGTATTATTAGTTTGTATCTAACTTGGAGAATGAGGTCCTGGAGGGTAGAAGCCACAGTGTCACACTCACTACTGATCATAATTGCTTATTTTTATTAACAAATGGTCCAGAAGTAGTAACTTTGGAACTGTTTCCAGGTTGCCTGGGTACATTTCATTGTCTCATGTGCAGCTTGCAGTCTCTTATGAATTTAATTCTCTCAAAATAGGAAAAATCCATTTACCAGCAATGGTCATAACTAAAGAAAACTTGGATTAAATTGCTGTGTTCTTTTCTGTAGAAATATTGTATCAAATAAGATTGGATTGTATGAGATTATATATTTATATTTTCAAAAGGAATCAACAAACAGATCTGATGAGCACAGACAGCTCATCAGAAAAATAAATTTGAGGGTAATTCATGGATCATGTAGAGTCATATGTGTATACCTACATAATATAATGGTTTTTGCATTGTTTTTACTCTTTTTTTTTTTTTTTTTGAGACAGAGTCTCACTCTGTCATCCATGCTGGAGTGCATTGGCACAATCTCAGCTCACTGCAACCTCTACCTCCCAAGTTCAAGTGATTCTCCTGTCTCAGCTTCCCGAGTAGCTAGGATTACCAGCACGTGCCACCATGCCCAGCTAATTTTTGTATTTTTAGTAGAGTGGGGTTTTGACATGTTGGCCAGGCTGGTCTCAAACTCCTGACCTCCAGTGATTCACTCGCCTGGGCCTCCCAAAGTGCTGGGATTACAGGCATGAGTCACCACAGCCGGCCATTTTCACTCTTTTAAAAACTAGTTATGTATAAAAGCGTCATCTAAAATGATAGTTGGAGAAGGATTTATCAAAAAGTATCTCAGTTTGTTACTGATCCTCTAAAATATTTTCAACAGTGCAAACATTTTAAGATTTTAAAGGAAAATTTAAGAACTAAGAAATCTTAAGTCACTGAGTGCCAATAAAATTAAAATTATTAAAACAAAAAATGAGCCAAAACAACTAGGCACTATAAAGTGAAGATAAAGAATGTATTCACTCAGATTTCTGTGGAATAAAATCTTATGAAGAAGAGTCTTGTTATCAGTTGTGCTTTCTAAGGAATGTGTGAGAGCTGAAATTGTGAGGTTAGACATATAGGAGATAATAGAGAAATGGGCATCGTTTTTGCAGGAAAGGTGAAAGAAGCTAAGATTCCTGAGATATTTAATTCTACAGTCTTTGGAGGCAGGGAAATATAATACTTTCTATCTGCTGATCTAATGTGTACAGTCATGAAACATTTTATGTTAGGCAGAGCTTTGCAACCTAGAGGCAATTGTAATATGTCAGTAAAAATGTGATTGACATTAAGTAGGTATCAAGAACATTTCAGATGATAATGGAAGAAAAATGTATACTCATACACATAAAGAAATATAAAATATAAAGTACATACGATATTACCTTATTCCATTTGGGCGGCTATAACAAAATACCTTTGACTGGGTGACTGATAAACAACAGAAATGTATTGCTCACAGGTCCAAGATGAAAGCACCAGCAGATTCGGAATTGGGTGAGTGCTTGCTTTCTGGTTCGTAGATGTTGTCTCCTAGCTGCATCCTCACTTGGTGGGAGGGATGACAAGCCTTCTTGAGGGCTCATTTATAGGGGTACTAATCACATCTTAAAGGCCTCACTTCTTAATACTGTTGCATTGGGGATTAGGTTTCAACATATGAATTTTAGAGGGACACAAAAACTGAGACCATAGTATGCCACCTCTCATCTCCTAAATTAATATTCTTCTCACATGCTAAATACATTCATTCCATCCCAATATCCCCCAAAGGCTTACCTTGTTTAAGCATTAACTCACAAGTCAAAAGTCCAGTCTCATCCAAATATCTAAATCATATATGGCTGAGAGTCATTGTATGATTCACCCTGAGGCAAATTTCTCTCCAGTTGTGAGCCTGTGAAATCAAACAAATTATGCATTTTGAAAATACAGTGGTGGAACAGGCACGGGGTAGATATTCCTCTTTCAAAAGGGAGAAATGGGAAGGAAGAAAACAGTACAAGTCGCAATAAGTCCAAAACAAAACAGGGCAAACATTAAATCTTAAGGCTTGTGAATAATCGTCTTAGATTCCATGTCCTGCCTTTGCAGCACACTGGTGTGAGGGTTAGGCTTTCAAGTTTGCAGGCATTCCAGCCCTCATGACTTTGCTGGGCACAGCCCTTATGGGTTGGAGTGGCATACTCATGACTCTCCCAGGCTGGAGTTCAATGCAAGTTGGATCTACAGTTCTGAGTTCTTGTGGGTGCCTGCACTCCCATGGCTTCACTGGGCATTGCCCAAGTAGGGACTCTCTACCTGGGCCTCAATGCTGTCCGAGGAAGCCTTTGAAATCTAGATGGGTGTAGCTATGCCCCTGCTGCTTGTGCACTCTGTGCATGGGTAGAGATGACACCACACAGACACCACCAAGGTTTACCACCTGTGCTAACTGGAAGAGCAGCCAACATGGGGTGGCTGAGGAGCACTATGCCAGAATGTGGGAGGCAGAGACTTGAGGCAGTGCTAGGCGGCAACTGCCAGAGTCATACATGTGCCCAAGAGCCCTTGTTTGACATAGTTCTGTTCTCCAGGTCTTGGCACTCTGGGCCTGTGATGAGAGGGGCAGCCCAGTGCTCTCCAAAATGCAGCTGGGGCCATTCGTCCATCATCTTGATGAACAGCACCTGGCTTCCACAGAACCGTAACAGTCTCTTTATCAAAGGGTTGCTTAGCCACACCCTTGGTATTCTCTCCTGAACTCGCCTTTTCATTCTTTAAAATGTGGCAAGGCTGAGAATTTTCCAAATCTTTAAGTTCTGCTTCCCTTTTGATTATAAATTTTGTCTTTGAATAGTTCCTATCTTCTCACGTTACTATTTAGAGAGGAGCTGTGTTGTACCCTCAACACTTTGTTTATTCTTTTTCTTTAATTTTCTTCTTTTCTCTTTCTTTCCTTTTTTTTTTTTTTTTTTTTTGGACAGTGTCTCACTCTATCACTCAGGCTGGAGTGCAGTGGCATGATCATGGCTCCTGGGCTCAAGTGATCTTCCCACCACAGCCTCTCAAGTAGCTGGGACTACAGACGCGTGCCACCACACCTGGCTAATTTAGTTGTTGTTGTTTATATTTTGTAGAGACAAGGTCTCACTGTGTTGTGCAGGGTGGTCTTAAACTCCTGAGCTCAAGTAATCCTCCCACCTTGGTCTCCCAAAGTGCTGGGATTACAGGTGTGAGTCACAATGCCTGACCTCCTTAGATATTTCTTTCACCAGATATCTTGTTTCACATCTCATAAGTTCTACTTCACACAAAAATACCAGAACATGGACACAATTCAACCAGATTTTTTGCCCCTTTATAACTTGGATGGCCTTTGCTTCCATTTCCAATACCACACTCTTCACTTCTGTCAGATTTCATCAGAATGGGCTTTGCCATCTATTTCTGCCTAGCATTTTGATCATGACCTCTTAGGTAATCTCTAAGAAGACTGGGGTTTTTCTCTGCAGCTCTCTTCTTCTGAGCCCTCACCAGAATCACTTTTTCTAGTCCTTTTATAGCAGTGTAGACTTTTTCTAGCATTCACTTCAAGACTTTCCCAGCCTTTACTCATTACTCATTTCCAGCACTTCTTCCATGCTTTTAGGTATTTGTGATAGCAACACCACTTCTTGGTACCAATATCTGTATTTGTCCCATCAGTTGGCTATAACAAAATACCTTAGACTGGGTAATTTATAAACAGCAGAGATTTATTCTCTTATACTTCTGGAGACTAGAGAGACCAAAATCAAGGGTGTTGACAGATTCAGTGTGTGGTGAAGGCTTGTTCTCTGCTTCATAGGTGGCGCCTTCTGGCCACGTCCTCACAATGGTGGAAGAGGCAAACAGGTTCCTTCAGGCTTCTTTTATAAGGGCACTAATCCCATTCATGAGGGCTCCACCCTCATGACCTAATCACCTCCTCAAGGTTCCACTTCTTAATACTATTGGAGATTGAGGATTAGGTTTCAACATATGAATTATGGTAGTACATAGACATTTAGATCATAGCAGGTATAATGTATATGATTTATAATACGTAATTTATTGCATATTGTATAAGTACATCTACAGTGTTTAATAATGTGTTGTCTGAATTCTGAATGTTTATGTTCATACATATGAGTTTATAATATTCCTTACACTGTTTTTCAATATATTTGTGTATATGCATGTGTATGTGGTATATAGTTTGTTAGTTTCCTAAATATACAGTGGGTTGGGTGTCAAAATAGTTAACTGCTGCCTTTTTCCACATGGATAAAAATGTTGACACACATGGACTGTCTCTCCTTGTCTCTCTCTCTTATTTATTTATTTATTTTTTTCGAGAGACTGGGTCTTGCTTTCTGCCTAGGCTGGAGTGCAGTGGTATGATCATAGCTCATGCAGCCTCAAGTTTCTGGGCTCAAGTGATCCTCCTGCCTCAGTCTCCCTGAACTACATGTGTATGCTGTCACACCTGGCTAATTTTTAAATTTTTTGTGGAGATGGGGTCTCAGTATGTTGCCCAGGCTGGTCTTAAATTCCTGGCCTTGAACAGTCGTCCCCCCTCAGCCTCCTAAAGTGCCGGGATTACAGGTGTGAGCCACCACACCTGGCTGGCATGGATTCTTTTATTTAAAAAAGAGAGAGAGAGAGTGTGTTACATATGGAGGAGTTACTCTCTGAGTGTGTCCCATGAAGGATAGGTCTACCGTGCTTTGGTTTTCTCCTGTTGGTGATACATGAATCTCCCATGACCTGTATGTCTGTCTTTTTAACTTTTTTCAGGACTCTTATCTGTTGATGCCTCTGTCGTTTCCTGGTATTTGTGCAAATTACTGTAATGCTTTTAGATTCCTTCTTATAGGCTAACATTTGGCTCTGTTTCAGAATGTGAGGGTGGTGGTAGGGTGGGCAGAAGGAAATGTAAAGTTCAGGGATTACAAGTGACCTGACTTGGGCTCCTGGATGCTGGATAACGCACATCATGCTAGTCCTGAGAAGCATGTAACCAAGGATAGTTATACAAGAGAAGGGAAAATCTTTTAAAACTGGCTTTTGAACCCAGTTTCAGACTAACATGGCCATGGAAAGGTAGGCTTATGTTTGAGGTCTGTTTTGTAGTGTTTGTAGATGACAAAGAGAAAGCAGAATACTCAGTTATTTTGCTTTGATTGTTTTTTTTTAATCAGGGAGAAAGAACCAGAGGTAGAACAAACAAACAACAAACAAATGCTAAGCCTTAAAATATTTGGAAATAGTGGGTGAACTCGTAGGCAATGAAGTAGTTCAGTTTTGAGGCCAGATACACGTGTGGGGATCCTGGAAGCATCAGTGGTCATCTTTACAGATTCAAAGAACTGAACAGGTTCTAAGAAATTAAAGATAATTTTCCAAAAGGGATAGTAGAAGAATTTATAAATTACTGAATGGTAAATTTAATCTCAAACTGTAACAAAATTTCAAAACATATTATGAAACTGAATGAGCAGTTACCAAAGTACCAGTGATTAATAGAGGATGAATTAGCTTCCAAAAATGCAAGAACAAATCATGCTGTATTAACTTGACATCTCTTGTTAAATAGTTAACTTGACTGGAAATGCAGGGAACTTTATGTGTTTGGTGAATTTGGATTGGTTTTTACAAAATTTCTTACGATAGTCCTAAAGAGTAGATGGAAAAATGTAAGCTTGAAATGATTAGCTTAGTTCTTATAGTTGTGAAATTAACCCATCCAGTGACTGTTAATGGGTCAATGTGTCTTCCTCTGGGAGGTTTCTAGTGATATGTTGCAAGCAAGGTTCCATCCTTGGGTCTTGCTCCGTCCAGAAGTTTATCAATGATTTAGGTGAATACTAGAAACACTTCTTGTCAATTCTTATCTTTAAAATGACACACTTGTTTGCTCTGTTATAAAACAGTAGATAATAAATGTTAACCCATTTACCTCTTGCTTGAAACAATGAAGATAAATATTTCAAGCAACTCAAAAGCAACAATTGTTAATTGTTTGGTTTTAAAGCCAAACAACTTTTAAAAAATCTATCATTTACAAAATATAATTGATTGAAATCAATCACTTAAAAGTGAAATCAGTCACTTTAAAATATAATTGTGCCTGAGAGAGAGATTCTGAGGTGTTTGTTGACTGATTTTCAGGTAACAATGTGATATTGCTGCTAAAATCGTCTTTATTCCATGCCACATTAATAGGAACATGGTTTAAATATGAAATATTATATTCAGTTTGAACCTTTTAGTTTGAAGAGAACACTGGCTAAAATGGAGTGAGGAATGAATCCAGTGATGGATCCTAAAACCATGTCCTTTGAACAACAGTTGAAGGAATGGAATGTGTTTAACCTGAAAATAAGAAAATAGGACCCTATTCAGATGTATATATGAAAGACCAGCATGAGGTGAAGAGATTAGAGATATTTTGCATGGCTCCAAAAGGTATAACCACGGGGCAACTGACACTATTTATAAGCATTAATATTAATATCCTTATAATTTAAGCTGCATAGATTATGGATCCTACCTCATGGGTTGCTGAAGTCATCATTGCTCAGATTTTTCAAGCTGGATACATATTCATCAGAGATAAATTAGGTGACATTAACTTCACAAGCTTTGGGAGACTCTCAGAATTGTAGTTCTATAGACAGATTAAACAAGAACTCCAGAAACTGGGCAGATTGTTCAAGTGGAGCAGACAATCTGGACAGGTTTTTTGTTGTAGGAGAAGAAAAGATTCAGGAGAGTCTGGCGGCATGAAAATCAGGATTTGGAGGTGAGGGTTGGGGCCTGCAATTAGAAGTAGTAAGATTAACTACAAGAAACTTTCAAAATTTGCACATGATAAGGAATATAAGCCATTCCTTTTTTGAGAGTGTGTCATAAGTGAAAAACAATTCAATTGGGAGAAGAAACAAATTCCTAACCTTCAGTAGAATTTGTCCCTTAAGACAGGAAGTGATTAGTAAATTTCTAAATCCAATGCAGTGAGTGACACCAGAGTGCCTCCAGAGAATATGCAACAATTTGAATAAATATTATAACAAAAATTTTTGTTTTGTTCCTCTGTCCCCCAAATAGCTATAATCTTAAATTCTGAATTAATGCTCCACATTATGAATATCTCATTTTTTGCATTCTAAAGTGTTATCTCAAAATCTGAAGAACCTATGAATTGGATCGTATTTGGTAGCCACATTTTTCCAAATACATTTTAAAAAGATATTTCAAAATTTAGGTCCATTGGAGTATACATACATAAATTACAGGTAGTGCTTCTTCTGCTGCTGAGGTTGAGAACAGTTATGTGACTATGGCATTGATTAACATATTATCAGCACTGTTTAGCATTGATGAAATTCGTGGGCAATACTCATGAAAACAAAGCCACAGTTGACGTTGTTATCATACCTGTAAGAATGCTGTCTGTAAGATTAAACAAAGCTAAGTTGCATTAAGCAAATGTCGTCCTGTGATATCCTATTTCCCTGTTCCTTGAATACTCTTTCCAGCATGCATTGTGTCATGGATTTGCTGGTTGAGAAAGCTATCAAGGAGAATCAAAAGTCAGGACAATAGCCAGATTAAGACTATGATGAACAGTGGGCAATGGAGAGGTTTTCTTGAAAGGCATTGTGTAGTAAGAACCAATATGATATTGTGTACTCAAGGGAAAAGATAGTCTCAAGGCTCACTAGTCTCATGAAACTTGGAATTTAACTCAGTGCAGCTCACTTATTCCCCTGTCTTTCTCCTCTCCTTCTCTTTCTCTTCGTCTTTGCTCTTCTCTTCTTCTCCTCTCTTTCTGTTCCTCCCTTTTCTTCTTCTAATATTGTTTTCACTGTGAAATATAACATATACCCAGGAAAGTCTACAAAGCTGAAAGTATGGTTTAATAAATTGTTATAACATGCAAACCCATGCAGTCACCCCCAGGTCTAGAAAAGGAATATTGCCAGCTCTCCTGTTTCCCTTTTCAGATATAATCTCTCCCAACTCCTTTTCTATTCTTTAAAAATGTTACCACCTATATGTACATACCTAAATAATATTGTTTGGTCTTGTTTTTGAATTTTATATAAAAGGAATCGTACTGTAGATGTTTTAATGACTTGCTTTTACATTTACTATCATGATTTATTTACATTGTTGTTTATAGTTGTAGTTTGTTTATTCTCATTGCTGTATAAAATTCCACCATGTGCCTATACCAAAATCTATTAATATTTATCCATTCTGTTAGTGGACATTTGGGTGGTTTCCAGTTTGAGCCAACAACAATGCTTCTATGAGCATTGTTATGTATGTCTTGATGTTTCTCATGCATGATGTTTTGTAGGGTATATGGAGGAGTGGAACTTCTATAGCATATGTGTTTCTTCAACTTTACAAGAAAAAGCCAAATGTTTCTGAAATGGTTTTTACCCATTTATATTTGTACCAGAAGGGTAGGAGAGTGACTGTTTTTCAGTTCTCAACAGCATGTCTTGTTCTCAGGCTCGATACTAAGTATTCAGGTGGGTGTGTTCATTAATTGTAGTTTTATTTTGTATTTCCCTGATTATTAATCAAGTGAAGCACTTTCGCATGTGTTTATTTGCCATTTGGATTCCCTCTTTTGTGAAGTGTTTATATAAATCCTGTATAAGATTTTGTCTTCTTGATACTACTCCTTTGTTGTTATCTTCTGGATACTAGTTATTTGTCTGTTATATGTGTTCAGATTTAGTTGAGTTCTAGAATGAAGGTACACTCCCACAGAGATAATCTATATTTGCTTCTGCCAGGCACCTGGAGACACTTTGAGTCTAACAGCAACCAAGTTCAAGGCTTGAGTTTCTTTGGGGGTTTTAGTAATGGGCCGCCAATTCATTCTATTTCACTTGTACCTGAGTTTATGTTGGGATTCCAAAAAGAATCTATATTTTCTTCTACCAGGGTGATCTCCTATTAGATCCCCTACTCTTTGTCAGTCTGAGACTTTAATTTTGGTCATCTTCCACTAGTAAGGCCATCCAGGTAAAAGTTCAAATCCGCAGGAATTTTGAAATTTGTCAGAATTGGCAAATGCAGTTGCTATGATTTAAATGGTTTTGTTCCATCTAAAGTTCATATTGAAACTTAATCCCCAATGCAAAACTCTTAAGAGGTGTGGCCTTTAGGATATAATTGATCATGAGAGCTCCACCCTCATAAATAGTATTATGTGCCTTTATAAAAGGGCATGTCAGAGGGAGTTAGCTTGTTTTTGCCTCTTCCGTTCCTTCTGCCCATGAGGATGCAGCTACAAGGCACCATCTTTGAAGCAGAGAGCAGCCCTTACCAGACATCAAACTGCTGCACCTTGGTCTTGGACTTCCCAGCCTCCAGAACTGTGAGAAATAAATTTCTATTACTTATAAATTACCCAGTCTTAGGTATTGTATTATAGCAGCAGAAATGGAATCATAGAGAGGTGTCTTCCATTCTAGCTAACCTCTGTCATTTCCAATTTTTACTTCAATATTGACCTAATATTTCCCTCTTACCTTGTCAACTCTTCAATGATTTAAAGAGATTTATTTTTTTTTAAATAATGCTTTTTAGATTTTTTTTCCAGTGGAGAAAGATTGTTCTGAAAATTTAGTTCATCATTACTGAAAATCGGCAGTTCTTCAATGGTTCTTTACCAAGCATGTACATTAAAACCAAAATTCTCCCCAAAGTAATACTTGGTACCCTTGCAGAGATTTTGACTGAGTCTATCTCTAGGATAAGACCCGTATGCTTTTAAAATTCTCCCCAGGTGATTCTCTTCTGCAGAATGATTCAAGTATTGTAAAAGAAAAAAAAAAACTCTATATATACACACACTTACGTATGTACATGCACAAAGAAATAATACAGACAATTCTAATTTACAAATTTAGAGCAAATTATAATCAATAAATCAGAGTAAGGGAAAGGTAATTTAGGCTGCCAGGATTGCTTTGGATCCAGGATGAGCCAAAATCAAACAGATAGTATATCCTAAATAAAGTAGGAGCTGCTGCGGCTAGTTCTGAACTCTGTGTAGATTCACAGACCACAGGAAAGAGGGAGGAGAGAGCAGAAAGAATTGCAGCTGCAAAAAGGGGAGTCTTTAAGTGCTCAGTTCCCCATCCAGTATCCTTTCTTGTGGCTTCTATGAGACACAGGCCAAATCCTCAGTTACTTTGAACATCTGTGGAAGACCCTGGGGCAGCACCCAAGGTTATAGGAGCATTTCCTGGCCTTGAGGCTACTTCTGCCTTTCTTTCTCTGTCCTTCACCTACCACCAGGAACATAACATTAACAACAATCACAAGGCCTCTCTTCTTTCTTATTACTAGTCTGTTTTTTCCTGTGTTTACCCTTCCATCCCTCCCTTCCTCCCTCTCCTCCCCTCCCCTTCCCTCCTTTCCACTCCCCTCCCCCATCCCTCCCCCTCCCTTCCCCTCCCTTCTCCCTCCCTCCCTCCCCCCTCCCTCCTTCCGTCCTTCCTTCCCTCTTTCCTTCCTTCCTTCCTTCCTTCCTTCTTTTTTCTTTTTTTGGCTTTTTGTTTTTTTGAGACAGGATCTTGCTCTGTCACCCAGGTTGGAGTGCAGGGGCGCAATCACAGCTCACTGGAGCCTCAACCTCTTGGGCTCAACCGTTTCCCCCAACTCAGCTTTCCAAGTAGCTGGGACTGCAGATGTGCCTGGATAATTTTTAACTTTTTTTTTTTTTTTTTAAATTTTAGGGACAGGGTTTTTCTGTGTTGCCCAGGTCTCCAACTCCTGGGCTTCTTATTTACTTTTTAAACACCTTAGCATAGGCTGGGTGCAGTGGCTCATGCCTGTAATTCCAGCCCTTTGGGAGGCCGAGATGGGTGGATTGCTTGAGGCCACGAGTTCAAGATCAGCCTGGGCAACATGGTGAAACCCCATCTCTACTAAAAATACAAAAATCATCTGGGCGTGGTGGCATGTGCCTGTAATCCCAAATACTTAGGAAGCTGAGGCACTAGAATTGCTGGAACCCAGGAGGTGGAGGTTGCAATGAGCTGAAATTGTGCCTCTGCACTCCAGCCTGGGCAACACAGAATGAGACTCTATTTCAAAAAATAAAATAAAATACCTTAGTATAGATAGTAATATATGTGTATGCACACGTTTATTTTCCACCACAGGCATAGTGAGTTATATAGGAAGGGCCTTAGTGGGAGTCTACAATCTAGAAGTGGTCCCTAAGACATTTCAAATATTGTCACGTAAATATGACCATGAAATTCATTTATTAGTGAAATAGTTGTCAGAAATAATTCTTAAATGTTGAGATGAATGTTGTCTGTTAGTAATTATACAGGTGCCTTCACCCTTTGCATGAGAGACATATAAGAATCTTGTAAGTAGAATAGCTAATACCTTCAGAGCAGAGCCTCTAAGTTGAGAATTCCAAGGGGTTCACTCAAAGAAGCATCCTGTCTTCTGATTTGACTAGAAGAGTAGCTGGTCCTTCTAGAATGGTGACTCTTTCATGCAGAGTGGTGGCTGGAGTGCCTATGAAGACAAAGAGAGTGGAGTTCAAGAGTCTATAGTAATAGGTAATATGACAGTATTTATGCCTACTTTCTAATGTGTGTTTGAACTTGTTGCCAAGTTCAGTCTAGAGCTTGATTTCATTACACACATAGTGTCCTGATTATACTATAAAACTAGTGTGTTTATCCAAAGAATTGTACAGTTGCAATTGGCCAAATTGGCTTAAGTTACTTTGTAGCACCTCTTCTTCCCCCATCTTCTTTCAAGAACCCCACCGTTAAGAGCCAGGTGCAGTGGCTCACACCTATAATCCTTGTGCTGTGGGAGGCGAAGGCAGCAGGATTGTTTGAGCCTCAAAGTTCAAGGCCATCCTGGGGAACATAGTGAGACCCCATCTCTATGAAAAATAAAGAATAGCCAGTCTTGGTGGCATAATACCAGCTACTTGGGAGCTGAGGTGTGAGGATTGCTTGAGCCCAAGAGTTTGAGGTGACAGTGAGCTAGGATCATGCCACCGCACTCCAGCCTGAGCAACAGATTGAGACCTTGCGTCTCAAAAAAAAAAAAAAAGAAAGAAAGAACATCACTGTTAGAGCAACCCCACTTCTCCTCTTAAAGGGTAAAAAGGAAGAACTTTTTCTGCTTTATGCAGGGAGGATGCTTTTCTAAAAATTGTATACTGTGCTCTCTTTTTTACTTATTAGACCACTGAGTAACATAAGTGTATCAGTGATAATAATCAGCTTATAGCACAGGAAAATAGACAATAATAATAACATCAGGCATGAGAACTTTAAATGTGCACTGGTTTGGATCTGTCTAGAGTAGAGGTGGAAGTCTCATCTGTCTCAGCAGATACTGAAAACACCTCAGCCTTCCAGATGAATGACACAAACTTACCCTATTTGAGTGCTATTAGTAATCTAACAGTCTCAACAATGAAATGAGAAATGTGCTTTTATTCCCATTTTGTAGATAAGCAATCCGAGACTCAGACAGTCCCAAGTCACTTATGAATTTGGGCATTGAACTCGGGACTTTTAACATGCTTGTTCTTACAATGCTCTACTGTGTCACTTCCAGTAATTGTTGATGTTCATTGTGATCAGTTTGAGCTAATGTTCAAAATTTAAACTATCTTTATCAAAATATACTTAAGGGGGCAAGGAAGCATGTCTTCTATATTAGAAAGATTTTAATACTGGTTGCTTAAAATAAGGGAATAAAATGGTAATTAAGAGTGAAAAATTAGCTGAGTGCAGTGGTATGCACTTGTAGCCCTAGCTACTTGGAAGGGTGAAACAGGAAGATGGCTTCAGCAGGAGTTTGAGGCTGCAGTGAGCTACGATCACACCAGTGCACTGCAGCCTGGATGACAGAGCAAGAAACTGTCTCTAAAAAAAGAAAAAAGTAAAGATTTTGGCTAAAACGTAAAGAATCTGGCTGACAAAGATATGCCTAAGATGATCAATTCTATTAGGATAAACTTTTATTATATAACTATATAAATGTAAGCTACCCAAACATAAACAAGAAGATTGTTATTATCAAGGCAAATGTGTTTAAAAGGGTTTAGAAAAACTGAAGAACAAAGTGAAGTGACTTGTGTTGTAAGGCCTGGTAGAATGGAGCTACTAGGTGTAGTAATCTAGAAATAATTCATTAGTATGCATTTTAACTGGTATGTTTAAGAAGGTGAGAAAAGGCCAGGCGTGGTGGCTCATGCCTGTAATCCCAGCACTTTGGGAGGCCGAGGCAGGCGGATCAAGAGGTCAAGAGTTCGAGACCAGGCTGGCCAACATGGTGAAACCTCATCTCTACTAAAAATGCAAAATTAGCCGAGGGTGGTAGCACAAACCTGTAGTCCCAGCTACGTGGGAGGCTGAGGCGGGAGAATCGCTTGTACCAGGAGGCGGAGGTTGCAGTGAGCCCAGATCGTGCCACTGCACTCCAGCCTGCACAACGGAGCAAGACTCAGCCTCAAAAAAAAAAAAAGTTGAGAAAATTTCAGATAGTGAGACTTAGGTGTCATCTGAAATTGAATTCAAAATCCAGACGCTGTTTTAATGAACCAGTGGTACAAGCAGGATTGAAATGTGTGTGGTTTTTTATTGGCATAAAGAAGTGACTATGCAAATTAGAATGCAGAACAATTTCTCCAATATGAGTAAAGAGGGAATTTAGAGTTGGCTGAATGGAATGCTGTGTATTAAAAGGAAAAATAAAAGAGCTATTGAAAACTGCCATCATACAAAAGTAGTAAACAATGATTCTTGCCCATTAACTGGACACAGTGGCCTCTTATTTAATAACTATGGGGAGCTCTGTATTTCTAAAGCCTTTGCATGTGTTTATAGTCAACGGTATGGCTGGCCAGACTATTTTAACTTTTGACCATAAACCTCTGAATATGAAAAAGTTGACATTACTTTCATAAATAGAAAATACTTTGCCTGTGACTGATATGCAGTCTCCCTTAGTCAAAATGAGAATATACATACAGAATGTTCCATATGAATGCTCTCTTGAGAGTTTTCATTTGACGATTTTTCACTTTCATCTAAGGCTTTCACTTAGATGAGCCTGACGACTTACTGCACACAATGCCAATTTCTGCCACCGTGCCGTGACTCTCACATTTTCTGTTTGCTTGGTGAGCTCTCATATTTCTTGCATCAAAGTACTGTTACACATTTTAATAGAAGCTTCCCCATTGTGCTCAAATGACACTCAAACTTAATCCAAGAATCACTAAATTGCAAAACTTTTAAACTACTGCTAAGAATGTGGAGGGATAGTGATGTAGTTACTACTCAGGCTATGGTGGCTTCTGGAACATTTACATTTTCGTATTAATGTTATGACAATGTTTAAGGTTATCTGAAGTATGAATATACTTAGCACATTTATCAATATGACCAGTTTAATGAGTGAGCTTACTTTCACACTAATAGAAAGATTGCTGTTTTTAAATTAATTAGAATCTATTTCATGGGTGCTGTGCTTTCCACACACCAGGTGATTGACATCCTCTTTCAAGTGTGCACATGGAATATTCCCAATTACTCTCTTTGTTCATTTTTTCTCTTCTTTTTTTTTGCATCCTAATAATATACTTCTTCTTACTAGCACTCACTGCCTATGCACCTAATCCACATTCACTGCCTATGCACCTAATCTCAATATAATGTGTTAACAGTGATTGTACAACACCACAGAACCCAGCAAAGTTACAACAGTCTCCTTAGACTAGGGAATGCTTTGATGATGGTTAAGACCAAAATGATCACATGTGAGTAACGGACACTGTTTCTAAAATGTTGAGAGACTACTGCTTTGGAGCACAGCTTTCTTCTTATATATGAAACACAATAAATTGGGAGTTCGTAAGTATAGAAACTCTCTAGTAGAAGTGAATGTGCTTATACCAAATAAATATATTTGCAGTATGGAAAATAACTGATGTGACAAGAGAATTCTTGAAGTGTGATAGACTGAGGCTCCAAAATTTGCATGTTCTCCATCTGGAGACAGGGACTTCTCTAATCCTGGCTTTACATGTTATGGAGGAAGGTGGGCTTTATGTGGCCAGATCTTGTAATTTTTGAAGACAAATCAGCAATTATGTGAAATCTCCCAATTTAAAAATAATGGTTGAAAAATGAAGTATAGACTAAGTATAATATCTTTGTGGAGTTTTTCTCTTGTGCTCTAGAGCTCAATTGAAGAATTGACCTTTTGCAAATAAGATATAAATACGTCCTGATATTTCAGTTAAACTTCTCTAGTTATATATTTGCCAACTGACTACATCTGTGAAAAGAGGAGTGAAATATGCCCTGCGCTATCCTTTCTAACTTGGCTCAGAGGGAGAGAACAGGCCTTTACGTTATATCAACAAGAGGTGCCTGAGTTCTCTGACCTCCTGCTGAACTGCCAGGCATCTCTGGAAGTTTTAGTTTTGGGTTTCCTGGGTCAAAACGCTTTTGAAAACTTTCACTGTATCCACCTCTCGGTCAAGTCTGTATGGTTGCTAAGGTTTGGCTCAGTCTTGCTGCTGATAATTATTCTCTCTCCACCTTCTGTGGTTACCACTTCCCTCTTTTTCTTCCACAATGCACACTCCACTCATTGAAGTAGCTTTTTTTTTTTCTTTCTCTCTTCCATGCTTTAATCTCCCTCTCTTGGTAGGGAGAGATTTTTATTTACTCCGTTAGGAAACTATAATTTTGGCAGAAAATTACTGGCTTCCATGCAGTGCAATCAGAAAGAGACACACCCAGGAAACAAATCTTGCGTCCTGCATTTCATAGGTCCTTAGAACTGTTCCTCATGTTTTCCCCTATGTCTACTATTCCTCCTGTAGTCCCAGCTTTAGAGAATGTCAACATGATCTGGTGGATGAAACCCCAGATATGAAGGATGTCCTGTCTCTGTCATTTCCTGGTACACATTACACCCTCCATATCAAATCTGCTGCCATTCCCTTTATCCCTACTGGCTCTGACTTTGGCAAGGTCCCCAAAACTCCCTATTTGGATTACTGCCATTCACCCCTGTCTCCATTCTCACTCCCTTTAAACCAGTCTTTGAAAGACCTCATCTATGATCAGGCCCTGTTTTATTTTTTTTAAATTGGTTTTTAATAATTGGTTTTATTGTGGACAGAAAAATTAATTGGTTTATTTTTAAAAACCAATTAATTTTTCTGTCCATAATAAAACCAATTAAATTTTATGTCCACAATAAAATGCAAAGTCTTTGTTGTGACACTCAGAACTATTCCCAGCCACCTTTCCTGCCATTTTCCTGCAATATGATTTATCCTAGGCATACTGAACCGTCAGTCAGTCTCCTGGATTGCTATGTATTTGCACATGCCTCTTCTCTCTTTGCTCAGCTACATGTCATGCTTCAAACCTCAGGTGAGATGATAGTTTCTCCATGTAACCTTCAGGTGGGGCTAGGTACCCTGCATCTGTGCTTCCTTGGCACCTTGCATTTAGCTGCATGGCTCTGCAGCTCTTTCACTAGACTTGAAACTCCTCAAAAACAGGAAATAACTTTCATCCCAGAATCCTTTGGGTTTAGCATGATGTTTCTCTGCATGGCCAGGCACTGTGTTAGACTCTGAGAATGGTGATAATAGCTAACAGACTTCAGTTATTTTTTCCTTCAGGGTATAGAGCTGCTCCCATTACTAGCAATATGATGTGTTAATGCTGCTGATATTTATTAAGAACCATTCACACATGATTGATTCATTTAACCCATAGTACAATTAATTATATCATTGAAAACTTTGGATTACAAATAAATGATACTTACTCTTTTAATTACACCAACAAATAAATCTAAAGTTAAAAACACACAGTTTATAAATTACTCCAAAGACAAATAATCTGTTCTAACCAGAGGATATTAGAGTAAAAGACACATAGAAAGAGGTCCTAGTCACTCTGCCCTTTTCATAAAGTTGAGAATAGCTAACTGAAAGAGCAATTTCATATGAGGAGTCCTGAGCCTTTCAGATAATTTTTGAAACACTGTATCCCCCAATCTGGGGCTACCACCTTGGCTTTGCAACCATGCAGGCTCACATAGCTCTGTCTGTAGGACCTTGAACTTTCTGATTGTGTAGCAAAGCCCCTAGTCTGCTGTGGAGCACAGGTGGGACTACTGTCATTGTTCCTGAAAACACATGAGTACCCAGTGTCCACACTGGTTCTAGTGCCATCAAGAGGGATCAAGGACAGACATTGGGCAGTTTCTGGTGGGAGTTTTGTCTTGCTTTTTACTTTACGTTCCAAAGAGCTAGCTGTGCCATTAGTGTTTTTTTACACATAGCATTTATTCTTAAAAGTTAAATTGTAGAGATGAACTATTAAATATGCATGCATATTTAAAAATTCTAGACACACACACATGCACACACAAAATACCTCAAATTTTTGAATACACCTTCATGACTGAGTAAATTTTGATTTAAGAACTTAGAAAGTCTTTACGCATAGTACAGAGAAAGAACACTTCAAACAGACTTTGGCAGCATGTGTCATTGTTTCTAAATGTAAAGTTTTTAAACATAGCTTGGTACAACAGTTTGTTACAGTTAAAATTCAGTTTGTGTCACTTTTGGAAATCTAAACATTGTTTCTCTGTCATATGTCTTTGAAATGATATCATATGTTCTGGAAACTCAATGGGGGTATTGAGAGTGCCAGAACTTACTAGAGGAAAAATGCATATGTATAACCTTATAGATATAGATATAGATATAGATATGACTATATATAAACATGATTTTTTTTTCCTATTTCTTTCTCATTAGGTTTATGAAACAGGAGTGTCACAATTGGGGAGTAGTTATGGGAATTAAGTGATGAATGTGTGTGGTAATAGGTAAATCTCCATGTTACCTGCAAATCAATGACTGTGTGGCCTGGGCTGATTGGGCAGAGAACTAAAGAGAAAGCTGGTTGTTCACAGGTTCCAAAGAAAGTCAAGTTTAAACAAAGTTGAAAGTGAGATCAAAGCTACTGCATACAGTGCCTTGTCTAAGCACATATGAGAGCAAGTAGAAAATGGGTTCTCCTGATATCAAGGCAAAGGCTACAGAGTTAGCAATTTCTCTCTAGTCAGAAAAAGGGCAAACTTTTGGAGGGCTGGAGGGCAGTGACCCATGAGCCAGGAAAGATCTATTATTCAGCCAAGGAGTTAGGAGCAAAGTTTTAGAAATCCTATGATTACAAGTGACAGAAACCAGCTGAAAAATGTCTCTTGAGGGACTATCTTGGTACACAAAGCCGTATCAACCAGGGGTAAGTTTGTTTTTTTTTCCGGCACTCTGTGTCGCCAGGGTTTGTCTCTTGGCTTTGTTGACTTGGCATGTGACTCACAGGTTTGATAACTGTTAATGAAAAATGTATCTTAGGAATAAAGGAATAGAAGGCTACATCATTAATTTAGAAAATGTGAGGTACAAGAAACCTAGAGAAATGCTTATATTTTATGGAGAAATTTAGTACATGTTTTTAAAGCTATGAAACAAGAAAAAAGTGATAGATATGGGAAAGCACTTTTAAAAAAGAAAAAAATGGAAGGATCAGAATGGGAGAGATAAGGCTCTAATTATTTGCAGATGAAATGACCACCTGTCTTAAAAAGCAGACACAGAATTCATAAATCAATGGTTAAAAGCTATGAAGAGTTAAGCAAGGTCTTAGATCCAAGATCAACTTTTAGAAATCAATAATATTTTTCTATACCAGGAAAAATCAACTAGAAATTTTAATGGAAAAAACACCACTAGAAAGTATAAAGTATGTAGGAATTAACATAATTGAGTTTATATACGATGTCTGTGTGAAATATTAAAACCCTAATAAAAATATAATAGATAATGTATATAAGAAGAAACTACCCATGCTTTTGGGATGATATAAGTTAGTATCATAAAAATATCAATCTCCCTAAATTAACCTTGATCTCAATATCAGTTGGATAAAAAATACTAAACTTCAAAAATTTTATGAAAGAATTCCACAAATAGCTGAATCAGTCTCAAGAAGGGAAAGGCAGAGGTATTTGTTCTTTAAGTATTAAGATGTAATACCAAGTCATAGTAAACTTTTTTAAAATAGTGTTTTACTTGTATAAGAACGAGAAATATACTGAAGAGATTGAATAAAGGACTTAGAAATAAACTGATGTAAACAGGAAAAATTTATATATGATAAAGAGTTAAACCATAATCAATAGAGAACAGATTGATTAATAGATAATTGGAAAAATTGGTTTACTGTATGGAGAAAGTAAAACTGATGCCTAGTTAATACAGTATACAAAGCTGTATTTCTAGTAGATGAAAGACTTAAATATGAAAGCTAAAATTGTAAATTGAATCAAAGACCATATAGGAGACCACCTTGGTAATGAAGTTGGAAGAAGGCCATATTAAACAAACTTTGTAAGCAAAATTATAAAATACATAATTGATGAATTTGATGACATCACTTATAGAACTTCTGCTCATCAAAGGACAGCATGGACAACATTAATAAGCATATGATTAAATGGATGGAGTTATTTGTAATATCTTAAAATAAGCAATGAATATGAAAAGCTAATTTATAGAAGAAGAAACTTTTAATGCCCCAAACCTCAAATTATTTTGTAGTTAGATAAATGCAAACTAAAGGAATTATGGCATGTCATCTCTCATCAGTTAAGCTGCAAAAAGTTGGAAAAGTTGGGTAATAGCCAATGTTGGCAAAGAGTTTTGTATTTAGGAAGCCTTAGGCACTGCTGGTAAAAGTGTAAACTGTTGCCATCATCCTACAGAACAGTCTAGCACTATTTAAGATAAATGAATACTGTAACTCAGCCCTTTTGCATACATATGTTCTCAAAAAAATTCTCACACAGGTACATAAGGAGGCATGCATCAGGCTATCCGTTGCCACATTGTTTGGGCAGCAAGTTAGTAGAGATCTAGGTGTACATCATTGAAAAAGTGCGTAAGTAGAATATACTAGACATCAAGGTATATGATGCAGCAGGTAGAGGCTATGGACTTATGTACCTATGGCAATTTGGATACATTCCAAAACCTAAAAAGGAACAAAGTGGTATGTTGCATACTGGTATTTATGTAAATCAAAATAAATGCATACTCATACAAACAAAAGATACACATGAAACATTATGATGGCTTGCTCTGGGCTGGGGAGGAGAAAGGATATGTAGAAATAAAGGAGAAAAATAAAGGCAATAGAGTAGGCATAGACACCATTTCCAAAAGAAAGGGGAATGAGTTCTGTCTGGCCAGAAATGGCAAACATGTTGTTTCAATCATATTCAAGAAGTCAAAAGTAGACCTAAATAGGCAGAGTATGTAAGAATACTGTGTGAAAAACCAGCCTAAGGTACATGATGTTGACTTCTTACCTAGAGTTACTGTCACATATAGAGCCACCTAAGGACTGGGGCACCAAAAATGTGGAGAAAATAAGCAGCTACTTAAGTTTAAGGTAAAGGTTTGGCAAGCATTGCAGATAGTGGATACTCATTATGACATAGTAAACCCCAGCACTGTCATCATTTTTACAAGCAAAAATTTCTTTCCAGCTCTGTAAAATTTGTTTCATTGTGATTGTTTCTTTCTCTTTGTCTGTTTTTAATCTCATTTGCCTCTTCTACACCATCATTCACATTTCTTGGTTCTCTCAATTTTTTAAACCATATTGACTTGCTTTTCCATTTGCATTTTCCCCCTTTCTATCTATATTTTGAAAATTCTATTGTCTTGTTATTTCTCTTTCAATACCCTCATTTCTTTCTACTAAGAGATTTTCTTCAGCCTGCAGAACTATCCTGCACACCTCCCACACTCTGTTCCTAATATGACTTTGGGAGGAAAGTGGTAGGAGCGCAAAAACTACTAGGTTTTTTTATCTTATTTTCATGCACATATTTCAGCAACAGAAAGTAAAGGTTATGAAAAAACAGGAAATCAGAAAAGTTCGTTTCTAAACATATTCTTTTTACTTTTTTTTATGTACCGTAGGGTGATCTTTGATGATTTCACACAAACAGAAAAGTGAAATTAAATCGCTGTGTCAATTGCATCACTTTTTGGCCTTTGACCTCATCATATTAAGTTGGTGATGCACTCATGGGTTCTTAAAAATGAATTTTGCATAAGAAAGTGTTATCTGATTCCTATTTCTAATTGGTACAAACATTTCAGAAATTATATATATATATAAAATAAGATATATGGATATAATAATAAATATTTGTCCACTCAAGAGGAGGAATGCAAATAAAAAGTGCTTGTATGTGGAAATCCACCTACTGACTTCACCTCCAGCCATTACTTTATCTTTCCCTGCAGGTTTATAGGGAAGTTACAACCTACTTCCACTGGTTATGTCATTCTTTTCCTATAGAGTTGAGCAGCATTCTCTCAGGGAAAAAAATAATTTATTATCCTTTTGTTAAATGGAGAACTGGAAGAATCACTTCTCTAGCTCAGCATACTGGCCCTTGAGGGAATAAGTGTTTAACAACTGACTCTCTGAAAAAAATGTTCTTTATAAATTTTATTGATATAAGAGGTATGTAGCATATAATTTACAAATATTAATAAAATGTGAAACACATTTATTGTAAATTCTGTATAGCTAAATATATCTCAGGGAACTTTTTTTCTAACATCTTGTATCTGTAGGTAACCTATGATTGCAAGTATCAATTAGTGTAGTTCTGACATGACTATTGGTTGATAATTTTATTTATGTTAAGAAGTAAGATGAAAAGGAAACAGCAAGTATTTCTGTCAGAACTTCAAATGTTCCTAAGTGACAAGTGAATTCTTGGCTCACTTAAATTACAGCTTTGAATACTGGAAGAAAATATCCCCATTTATTTGTGTGTACACATGTGTATGTGCTGTTTACGTAGTAGTGTCAGGTTTTAAGAGCATCAAGAGAGACAAACCTAATCCGTGGAGCTTTTCAAACTTCTATTTGAATATTTGCTTATATCCCATTAGTCAAAGCAAATCACATGGCCAATCTCGAAGTCAGAGTGAGAGGGCACTTAAAATTACAGGGTAAGGGAACCAATATGGATACAGGAAAGAAATAATTCTCTGCCATGTATATATTCAATCCATCATAGA
The DNA here is from genome assembly GCF_029289425.2 of Pan paniscus. NCBI lineage: Eukaryota > Metazoa > Chordata > Mammalia > Primates > Hominidae > Pan > Pan paniscus. The sequence goes on along the minus strand of NC_073264.2, from coordinate 31,081,190 downwards.
TGCCTTCAGCCATATGTCATAGAAAGCTCACATAACAATGTTAAACTATAAAGATACATAATGTATTTCACATGGAGTTTGTAGGTAGGAGGTTCTAGAGTGTCTTCTTCAGTGCCACAATCTTCAGTTGCAAGGTTGGTATCTCTGATTCCCTTGACTTTATCCTTTTGGTCACAAGATGGCTGCCAACATCTAGACATCATGTCCTTATAAAACTCTGAATAAAGGCAGAGGCATCTGAGGCATCAAGGCAGTGAGAGAGCTTAATGTGCATGCCTCATCTTTTATCAGGAAGGAAAAAGATTCCCCAGAAGCCAGCTGTAGACTGACCCTTATGTCTCATCAGCCAGAACCAGATCACATGGCCTCCCCTACTTTGGGAAACTAGAATAGCAGTTTTCAGGCTTTTTCAAAGAAGCATTGGAAATACCTGATGGATATATGTCAACTAACGGTGTTTAAGAAGGACTTGAAAATACGCTAGGATTCTGTAATTGATCAAAAGTTGAGTCAGTGTCCCCTCTCATGCCTTTCTGTCACTTAGCTCAAGGATTAGAGACACAGCAGAGTTTAATTTGCGTAGCCTGGTTCATGTTATTACCTTGACCATAGAGAACAAAGTTCCAGGTTTTTACATTCAGTGGACAACAGATGGAAGAGTAATTCTCTCCACAAAAAAGTGAAATGCCAGTCCCCAAAAGAGGAGTGGATGTAAAATGGCAACAATAAATGTCCACCGTCATGGGGAAACACATCTTTTGAATGGGAATATACATATTTTTAAATTACTTGCAAATATCTCCTATGCTTCATTTCCTACTCTCCTGGCCCAAAAGTACTGCAGATCCTCAAATAACATAATTTCATTCAACATTATTTCATTGTAATTTTGAGGGAAAAAGGAGTCAATTCCCAGCCAGGACCACTGTCTATGTGAGTTTTCTCCAGGTACTCCAGTTTCCTCCCACATCCCAGAGATGTGCACATTAGGTGAATTAGCATGTCTACATGGCCCCAGTCTGAGTGAGTGTGAGTGTGTGTGTGTGTGTGTGTGCGCGTTCATGCATCCTGGGATAGGATGATGTCCTGTCCAAGGCTGGTTCCTGCCTTGGCCTTGAGCTGCTGGAATAGGCTCTGGCCATTCGTGATCCTGAACTGGAAAAACTGGGTAGATATATATCTTACTTGTTTTTCTTCATCTTTCTTAAATGTATGTATAGCTCGCATTTAATTCAATGTTTAGTATTAGGAGTGTTTTTATCTTTACTTAGAAGTTTGGTGATGTTTTTGTAACCAGAAATATGCTGTAGGAACTTAAGTTTTGTTTATATAAACTAGCTTATGGTAAAATTGGTTTTGTTATACATTATTTTACATAAAGTGGCAGTTCCCAAGAACCTACCAATGACATTGAATGAGGAGTTACTGTATATAATTTGGAACTCTGGCAGACTTAGTATTTTTTAAAAATTCATAGTTGATTTTTCCAAACAAATTTGCTTTACTAGAATGAATGGATCCTCTTATGAAATGTCCTTTGTTTCACATTTCATAGAATATTGATCCTGCCTCTGAGGGAGTGAGAGTCCTCAAATAATGACTTGTGTTGCAGTGACCCTTCTTCTACTCAGAGCAAGGAGGAGGAGATAATTCCCTTGGCCATTCATCAGCCTCTGTTCTGTGATACTTCTTTTATTATAATCTTGAACACATTTTTCTAACGTTTTTGCTGTGTAAATGTTCATGTTTGTATGGCATACATCCCCAACTAATTCTGCTAGCAACTTACATTTTCTCTGAAGCAACTTGCACATGCAGTAGGAAAATAAATATTGGATTTATGATTAAATAAGATTTTGGAGGTATAGGGTTTTATCTATTAGTCACTGATTTTTTTAAATATCCTCTCCTTGTCTTATATAATAATTATGAAAACAATGGTTACTTATTAAACTTTACTGTGACCACACCCTGTACTAATAACTTTACAGATGTAAAGCTGTACCCACAACTTTATGTGATTTATATACACATGGATAAGGAAGGTAACACCCAGCATGGATCAGTAACGACCCATTAAGTAAACAGTTGAGTTAAATGTGCCTGACCTGCTCTGCCTCAGCCATATTCTTCCCATGATTGCATCTTGGTGCTGGTGACTGTGCTGTGGGTGGAGGGAACACTCCAAAATGTTGGTAGGAAATGAGTCACTGGAAGAGTGACCCCTGTGTGCCGTCCCCAGCACAGACACACACACATACTACAGACATACCTGGCATATATTCCAACCTGAATAGGCTACAAAACTTCTATCCTGGGGTTCTTGCCTGTCTCTGTAACAACTGGTTTACCACCCCTCCTTTTTTCCCTACTTCTTTCATGCTTTTTTGAAGAATGGGGCTACAGACTAGCATATAACATGGTATGAACTGGCTATCTGAAGAGTGGGAGAAGAGATAGTGTAGTAGGTCTAAGATAACAGCAGAATGAAGTCCTTCTGTTGTGCAAAAGCTTATTCCCTCTCCTTAATTACAGAGGGGTTACATATATGTAATGGAAAGTTTGAAAAATGCAGAAAAGCATAAAAGACAATACAGTCTTTTTTATTCCACTCCTACTTATAATCCCACTCCTACATATACTTATAGTTAACATTTTTTATTTCAAGTCTTTTATCTATGAGTGCATTTGTTTTTTAATAAAATTTGAACTCCAAAATCTATATAATTTTATAATTTTATTTTTACTTACTGGAATCTCATGACAAAACAACATTAAGGATTTCGTTTTTCACCACTCTCTCATTTACTCATTCAGAATGTTTTAATTGAAAACTTAATATGTGATAGGTACTGAATTTTAAAGATGGCATGGTACATTAAGATGATTCATCTTTATTTCTTTAATTTTCTATTGATGGCTATATTTATTCAATTGTCAAATATTTACTGAATACCTATTATGTTCCTGGCATGTCCTAGGTGCTGCATACAGCAGTGAATGTTGTAGACAAGATCCCTGCTTCCTGGAAGCTTACACTGAGGGAAATGGTAGACAGGGGCTTCAAGTAAACATATGCACAGAAGAGCTGAGGGCCTATGTGAGATCTTATTTCATCAGATTTCCATGTTCTTAATATCTATCAAAAGTTTTGGTCAGTTGATAGCTCTCTCCACTCCCACTTCAGTGGTGATACGGATTAATTCCCTTTGTAATTTACTGTTGTTTCAGTCGTGGAAATGATGAAAGGTTAATGTTTATGCTTCATCTGCAATTTTGAACCAGAAGGCTTCTTGGCTTATGTGATTTGAAAAGACTTTCACCAATCAGATAAATAAATTCATATTTCTAATTTATTTATTTAGCTATTTATATTTAATTCATTTAGCATGCATTTTGGTTGGTTGTAGACATTAACTTTATTTTTCCCCAAATATTTTGAAATCCCAAGCCATAACACATTGCATACATTCAATAAATTATAGCTGCAAATCAGAATATTTTCTATTGGGAAAATATTGCAAATAATAATTCTTCAGTGAGATTGCATGGTGCTCACACACATGTTACAAAAAGTATATTGAGTGCATTTGGATATTTATTTAAGAAAAATCGTAAAGTTTTTGGCCGGGCGCGGTGGCTCACGTCTGTAATCCCAGCACTTTGGGAGGCGGAGGTGGGAGGATCACTTAAGGTCAGCAGTTTGAGACCAGCCTGGCTAACCTGATGAAATCCCATCTCTACTAAAAATACAAAAATTAGCTGGGCGTAGTGGTGGGCTCCTGTAATCCCAGCTGCTCGGTAGGCAGAGGCATGAGAATCGCTTGAGCTCAGGAGACAGAGGTTGCAGTAAGCCAAGATTGTGCCACTGCACTCCAGCCTGGACAATGGAGTGAGACTGGGCTCTCAAAATAAATATATTAATTAATAAAGTAAAAAAAGGAAAAATTGTAAATTTTTTGACATTTCTATCTTGCTTATTTTACTTGGCCTAGTGTTTCTGAAGTTCATCCACATTGTAGTGTGTAGATCAGTACTTCATTCCTTATTATAGCTGAATAATATTACGTTGTATGTATATACCATAATTTACTTATCCATTTATTTGCTGATGGACATTTGGGCTATTTCTACCTTTTGCCTATTGTGAATAGTGCTGCTATGAACATGTGTGTGCAGTATTTGTTTTTGTGCCTGTCTTTAGTTCTTTTGAGTATATACCTAGGAGTGGAGTTGCTGGGTCATATGGTAATGATATGTTTAACTTTTTGAGAAACCAACAAATTATTTTTCATAATGGTTGGAACTATTTTACTCTTCTATCAGCAATGTACAGGTGTTCCAACTTCTTTTCATCCTAATACCTGTTACTTTCCCCTTTTTGTTTTTATTATTGTTAGAGCCATCCTAGCACTGTTAATGGGTACCTTATTTTTAAAATTTTAATTTTTAATTTTATGGGTACATGGGAGGTGTATATATTTATGTGGCACATGTGATGTTTTCATACAGGCATATAATGTGTAATTATCACATTTGGGTAATTGGGGTATACATTACCTCAAGCATATATCATTTCTTTGGGTTAGGAACATCCTAAGGATTTGTAAATTTTTAATATAATGTTTTAAAGCTACTTACGTTGAAATTACTTACAGTATGTTGCCGATAGACTCTTGTAGAATAAAACTAGGAAATTATTCCAGAGAAGTAGTGAAACATAATCACAGATGCTTAAAATATGTCAATTTACAAATTAATAAAATATATTAATATTTGTTAGCTGAGAGTAATATTTATTTGCATTCCAGTCATATTCTCCAAATCAATAAAGTGAATCATTTTATAACTGAGAAAGGAAGTTATATTCTAATGTTGGTATCAAAATAGGCTGCTTTCTGAATTAAATGAAAATTCGTTCACTGAATAATGAACAGAATTGGGAAGGGATGATGAAAATATGCTAGCTACTTATTGAGCATTCATTCGATGACTGTTTATTGACTGTCTGCTCTGAGCCTGGGTACTGGGGATACAGTAATGAACCAAAGCACACACAGTCGCTCCCCAAATGAGCTCACATGTTAATGAGTAGAGGGATTGTGTGTGTGTGTGTGTGTGTGTGTGTGTGTGTGTATGTGTGTATATATATATATATATATATACACACAATGAGATAAATAATAGAAGGATATTTAGACAGAAACCTGAATCAGATGACAGTGTGTACCAGTGGACTTTTATGTGGAAGAATGTTCCAAGCCAAGGTAACAGTAAGAACAAAAGCCATGAAGCCAGGTGCTTGGTGGTTGAAGGTTCTGGAGAAGAGTGACTGAGGGGATAGTGGCAGGTGGTAGTAGATAAATTAGCGAGGTGAACCAAGCCAAGTTGGTGTGGTTATCTATTGATACTAGGAATAAGCGCATTCAGTTTTCCCTGCTTAACTAAAGTTTTCTAGAGGGGTAAGGTCAAGATACTCTGATAAGGCAAGGAAGGAAATTCCCACAGTGGCACCAAAAATGAGAATTAGGCCCTCAGAGACCTGGAGGTTCCACACTGGGGAAGTGTGCTGGTTTAGTGTGAGTAGTCTCCCAAAGTCATCGTAAACATTTCAGTGCTCAAGTGTGTCTGAGCTGTAACCTCTGTAGGAAAGGAAATCCTGATTTCTAAAAATAAATACTGCTTTTATTTTAAGAGTCAAAGGGGAACAGACCGTCCCAGTAAATACAGGTCATTGAAATGTTTTAATTGTGGAATTGGAATAGGAAGAGAGATAATCTGTTCAAACCTATAGATAGTTAGATACCATTTTCTTAAAATGTCTCCAGATACAAGGAGCCTGAACCCTCCATTGATAAATCATTAGTCTGTTTCCAGTGTTGCTTTGGTTGATAATGTTTTAAAAAATGGGCTGGGTGCAGGTGGCTCACACCTGTAATCCAAGTGCTTTGGGAGGCCGAGGCAGGAGGATCATTGAGGCCAGATGTTTGAGACCAGCCTGGGCAACATAGTGAGACCCCCTGTCTCTACAATAATAATAATAATAATAATAATAATTAGTTGGGCATGGCGGCATGTGCCTGTAGTCCTAGCTACTCAGGAGGCTGAGGCAGGAGGATTGCTTGAGCCCAGGAGTTCAAGGTTGCAGCGAGCTATGATTGCACCATTGCACTCCAGCCTGGGTGATGCAGCAAGACTCTATCTCAAAAATAATAACAATAATGATTAACTAATTCCCTTAATACTTTGTGAGATAAAACAGCTCACATTGTGACTTATTCGTTCATTTATTGATTCAACAATGTATACTGAGCATGTACTGTGTACCAGACGCTGTTGTAGTCTCTTGGGATACAACAGTGACTAGGATGGAAAAAGTCCCCACTCTAATGGACCCATATTTGAGTTAAGAGACAGAATTCTTTTTTAAAAAGATAGATATATCATAGAAGTAGAGGTAGTGATGACTTATCTGATTAAAAGGAAGCAGGACAACAGATATGAGTAAGAGGAACTGTTATTTTCCTTGTGGATGGTCAGAGAAAGCCTCTCTAAGGAGGTGACACTTGAGCAGAATGAGGAATTAGCCATGTGAATGTAGAGGAAAAGCATATTGCAATCCTGGGGTGGTGGAGGAGCCACAAGCACAAAGGCCCTAAGGTGGAATTGCTTATTTGAAAAACAGTAATAAGGCCAGAGTGGAGGAAAAGAGGTAGAAGAAGATGAGGTGGCGATGTAATAGTTTGGATGAGAGCCTATGAGCTCTGGTTGACTTTGGGATGATTCTATGTGTGAAGGGAAGCTGTTGGAGGGCTTTGATCTGACACATGTTTAGAAGAATGACTCCATGCCAGGCACAGTGGCTATGCCTGCAATTCCAGCACTTTGGGAGGCCAAGGCGGATGGATCACCTGAGGCTAGGAATTCAAGACCAGCTTGGCAACATGGTAAAACCTTGTCTGTACTAAAAATACAAAAAAATTAGCTGGGCATGGTGGCGGGCACCTGTAATCCCAACTACTCGGGAGGCTGAAGCAGGATAATCACTTGAACCCGGGAGGTAGAGGCTACAGTGAGCTGAGATCACGCCATTGCACCCCAGCCTGGGCAAAAAGGGTGAAATTCTGTTTTGTTTTGTTTTTTTTTAATAAAAAGAATGATTCCAATTCCTCTTTGGAGAGTAGATTGCTGGGGGCAAGAGTAGGAGCAGGTGGCTTGTGCAGTTAATTCAGGTTTTGGAGAGGTTGTGGCTTGGACTAGGGAGACAGCAGTAGAGATGGTGACAAACTTTGGATTTGGAGTATATTGTGCTTTTAATGTACAGGCAACAAGATCTGTTGACAGATTAGATATGTGAGAGAGAAAAAGAAAATTCAAAGATAAATCCAGGGTTTCTAACTGAACAACTGGATGGCAGTGACATTTCTTGAGATGGGGAGCAGCAAAGAGGGGCAGTGGGGGCTGATAATTAAGAGTTCTGTTCTGAACATGTTAATATGTGATACCTTGTAGATACATCTCAGCAGAGATGGTGTATCAGTTAGATAGATGAGTCCGTGTTTTAAGGGGAGGCTCAATGATAGAGTTAGAAATTTGTGTCACCTGAGTATAAACGATATTTGAAGTCTGGAGACTGGATGAGATCCTTTAAGAGCGTGATGATAAACAGAGAAAATAAACTTTCTGAAGAGTGAGTCCTGAACACTCCAGCACCTATCTAGAGATTGGAAAGAAAAAGAGGGTTCAGTAAAAGTGACTAAAAAGTGATAGCCAGTCAAGTGGGAGGAAAGACAAAAGAATACACTATTCTGGAATCCAGAGAAGAAAGTGTGTTGTTTGAAAGAGGGAGTGATCCACTGGGTCACATGCTGCTGAAATGTCTGTGAGGAACTGAGAATTACCCATAGAAGCTGGCAATGTGAAGGGCATTGATTGGCAGTTTAAAGAGAGAGATTTGAGAGTAGAGGTTGGGCAGACAGCCTGCCTGGAGTCGAGTCAAGGGAGCGTGCATGCAGGAAACTCAGATCCTTCTTGTGAGGCGTATTTCTATAAATGGGGTGGAATCTGAAGTGCAATATATCTTGAATGTTTTGTCTGCAATCTGAATTTTGATTGTTGTGTTTGAAGTTTTGTGAGGCAAGATGTTCTGTTTCCTAACATGTTCTTGTCTCCACTAGTGAATTTTATGTTCTATGAATTTAGAGTGAGACATCAAAATTTTTTTTGGTTCTCTGCTTGGTTCTCTGTGTTCAAACTAGCTTTCTCTCTCTTTCTCCATATATATATAAAATACCATGTTTAATTCAAATGTTTCAGTTTTAATTTTTATATATACCCTTTCTCTCCCTTCCAGTGAAAAGGCATGTGAATTAGTGCAGTGACTGAATCTAGATGAAATGACACACTCATGCAGCTAGCCTCTTCTGCACTCCCAGTTTCTTCTAGAATACAATAAAGATTTTTGAGAACCTCTAGTTACCGGCCTATTCACAAGCTGAGATTTCTCAGGTACCTTGAGTGTAAACTAGATTTCCCTCAAGAAAAGTTTGTTCTGCCCTTTTTTAAAGGCAAAGAAACTTCTCTCAAAGTATCTTGCTTAAAACATTTCTCACTCTGACTCCTTTATGGTCTTGTGATTATAAGCAAATTGGACTACAGAAATATAAAGGGAGCAGGATGAAGAATGTCGGGATGTTAGCTTTTTGGGGATTGACTGTGACAATCCCATGAAACTCAAGAATTTTAGGCATATCTCAGACCTTCATGGGGGTAAGGGCTCTTTGTATTGTTTACTACTGTGTTCCCAGTTATCCAATAAAATGAAGATACAAACTTGTACTGAATAACTTATGTGACAAGGTATTTATCTGGCTCTCAGTAGGTAAGCTGCCATTGTTTCTCTAACAAAATTGAAGTTATTTCATATTAGCATAGATATATATTGATCGATTATATGCATGAAAAATGAAAGCGATTATTTTATGCATAGTCACAGTATAACATTTTACCTTGATATTCATTTTTTATGGTATCCTAAAGCAAAGAACATGAACACCTATAGATTTTTTTCCTCAATATCTCATTTTTTATTTCAGCCTTTCATGGGGTCAAGTGTAACTTGCTATTTTTTACTGTTCTTTAGATTTAGTCTTTGTAAATTATATCTGCCTTTAAGAGAGACAGCAACAGACCATTAGTCAGATTTGCTGGAAGTATGATACATTTCTCTATGACCTACTAACCTGAATCAAGATCCCAAACATCACAGATACGCATAGAACCTTTGCAGATACCCTTTTAATACAAGCATAGAAAGGTCTTTGTAGGCGAGTCCAAAATCTGCTATTGGCCGTCAGTTCAGCTGAGGACATCTGGCCACTTGGGAGTGAACGGAAAGACCAAAATAATAAACGTCACTAATGTTGGGGTGGCAGGTGGTTTTATTGTCTTTGGCTCTCCTTTCCTCTCCTACATACTACCGCATTTTTTTCCAGAAGCCGTACAGCATTTTACAAGGGGAGAAGAAATTCTTTCCTATCTCAAGGAACATCAAAGTAAATGAGAGAAATTGTTTTGATTTTGATCCTTTAAATCAGATGCACTGTCCACTTATCAGTACAAAGAAGAAAGAAATACACCACTTCCTTGGGGATTTGGCTTTGGGAAATGAGATTTTTGTCCTTGGAACCAAAGGATCATTTGTAGCACAGTCAGAACAATGGAATTCCACTGAATCCATGCCAGCATCCAAATCTATGGCCCTTGCTTGATTCTAGCACAATACATGGAATTAATGTAAAAATGTCATAATATTAATAAAAGAAAGGGAGTTTTTTTTTTTTTAAATCAGTTTGTCACTGAATATAGGTTAATTTTGAGGAAAAACAAGATATATAGATATAATGAATATATGTGTCAGTAAAATTAACAAAATGGAAGTTAAGAAAACCTTAGTTTTTTGCCTTTTTAGTTTTTAGGACTTAGGTAGAGCCAATTAGAAATCATGTGGAGCTGTATTGAAGTTATAGAAGGCAAGCAGAAATTGCAGACCACTGAGTGTGCATGATGTATGTGTCTGTGTTGTTCCTTATCTGACGTTTTTTAACTAGAACAGAGTGGCCTAGAAGAACTTCTCAAGGTCATGGCTACTTAGAATAACAACAACGAACATATATAAAGCATTTGCTATGAGTCTGGGCCAATAGTAATTACTTTACATATGTTGGTTCATCTAATCTCTGCAGTGGTTCTGGGAGGTAGTCAATGAAGTAATAAACATACAAACAAGTATAAGTCTATATGCAAGTATATACACATGACATATGTCATATATGTATACCTAAACGTGTAAAATATAGAAATATGATTGAGAGGCAAGTTTGTAAACATTAATTATGATAATATTCATGGTGAACTTTATTTTTTAATTTTTATTTTAGGTTCCAGGGTACATGTGCAGATTTGTTATATAGGTAAACTCATGTTATGAAAGTTTGTTGTATAAACAATTTTATCACCCAGGTACTAAGCCTAGTACCTAATCGTTATTTTTTTTCTGCTCCTCTACCTCCTCCTACCCTCCACCCTCAATTAGGCCCCAGTAATGTCTGTTGTTCCTTTCTTTGTATCCCTAAGTTCTCATCATTTAGCTCCCGCTTATAAGTGAGAAGATGTGGTATTTGGTTTTCTGTTCCTGTGTTAGTTTGCTAAGGATAATGTCCTGCAGCTCCATCCATGGTCCTGCAAAAGACATGACCTCATTCTTTTTAATGACTGCATCATATTCTGTGGTGTATATGTACCACATTTTTAAAAATCCAGTCTGTTATAGGTGGCCATTTAGGTTGATTCCATGTTTTTGCTATTGTGAATAGTGCTGCAGTGAACATTCATGTGCATGTGTCTTTATGTGGTTGAACGTTTTATAGTCCTCTAGGCATATACCCAGTAATGGGATTGCTGGGTCAAATAGTAGAATTGAAGATAGCCAGGAACAGATGCTACAAAGCTCATTAAATCATTTACTTTGGTTTTATTCAAAATCCAAAAGCCTGGGTCCAGGGCTTTCTGGTAAAGAAAAGTGCTCAGGGATTTCAGTTCTGAATCACTGTTTGCTGGATATTTGGCCATTCTTTCTGTCTTTCCTTTCTAAGAGAAGCAGAACTGAGAGGAAAGATCAAGGAGTAAAATTCAAGAGACTAGCTCTTAGCTATTATTCTGGCACTACCTACCACTGTGACCTTGAAAATATTCCTTAATATGTTCTGGACATCAACTTACTCATCTCTAAAATGAGTTTTTCTTCTCTAAAGTTAATGATTCTTAACTTTTGGTTAAACTTTTTTAGTTGCTGTCATAGCCTTCATTTTGTTCAGTACCTGTGTCCATTATTTTTAATTTGTTAAAGTAATAAACATTTAGCCTTTATGAAATATAAAAATCTTCATTGTGCTATAGTGACAGTTTTATTCAGAGTGAGACAAATAGTGTGAAGTGTGAAGTACATTTTTTTCATTTCCAAGCTGCACATCCACACGCCTAATTACTGTTGTGTGAATAATTTCAAAGTGTCTACTAAGACTTCTAATAGCTATCACTAACTAGTAATCTGTCAAGGTATAATGCAAGATAATATGTTTTTACACAACAATAGTGAGGCTCTCATTAATTATTACCTCCTGTAATTGCTTGATATGAACATTTACTTTAAAACTTAAAAATTATATACAACAAAATAATGATTTAAACTACCTCCAGGAAGTCTATACACAGAAATTGCTGCATTAGAGTTAACGATTTATTAAGTCATATCTTATTGCTTTTATCTTAATAGATGACATGTTATTCAAATTAAAATAAAAGAAGGTTTTTGCCAACTATTAAGTATCTCACTGAGTCACATATCCCTTAAAGAGAAACCTGTAGTTTATTAGACTTCTTTAGCAATACTTGATACAAAACATCAATATATTTATATGCCCAAGGAAGGAGGATTTATAGTCTAGCTTTATTCCCCAAAGGTTAAGCGAGTTCCAGTTATATGTATATTTCTATATCTTGTAGGACAACAAACTTTAGAATCTCATAGCCAAAATCTGCCATTTCACATTCAAAACTTTAATTTCAAAAGATTCCAGGCAGACTTTTCTTTAATTAGATATATTCCTTTTTGTCTTAGATATCTTTTCCCATTTATTTTATTTTATTTTTGCTGTAATTCAAATAGAGGGGATAAAGTTAAGGTACAAATTTAAAATTATGAAGGAAAACAGTTTTTTAAACAATCAGATTTTGAACTCAATAGAAAGGAGAGTGGCTAAAAAAAAAGAGAGATCTAAGCAGAAGATAGCCTATGGGTCAGATTCTAGCCCTGCCTTTAGAAAAACAGAGTGGAATAAATTAAAGTCTTGTCTTGAATGAGAAAAGGAAGTTATTTTGTCAATACAGTGTAGAGAAGAAGACTAACCGGAGTGACTTTTGTGTTTCTAAATTTGGACCTTGAAGATTTCTGAAGTTGGTAGACACCTGGTGTTAGGCATTCCTTTACAAAAGAAGCATTGGGGCCACACTGTGGCTCATGCCTGTACTCCCAGCACTTTGGGAGGCCAAAGCTGGAGGATCACTTGAAGCAAGGAGTTTAAGATCAGCCTGGCCAACATGGTGAAACCCTGTCTCTACTAAAAATACAAAAAGTAGTCAGGCATGGTGGCACACACCTATAATACCAGCTACTCCAGAGGCTGAGGCAGAAGAATCTCTCACTTCAACCTGGGAAGTGGAAGTTGCACTGAGCCAAGATTGCGGCGTCACTGCACTCCAGCTTGGGCAACAGAGTGAGACTCTGTCTCCAAAAAAAAAAAAAAAGAAAAAAGAAAGAGAGACAGAGAGAAAGAAAGAGAGAAAGAAAGAAAGAAGGAAGGAAGGAAGGAAAGGAAGGAAGGAAGGAAGGAAGGAAGGAAAGAAAAAGAAAGAAGCATTGGGCTTGTGGAGCAGAAGGTTACGTGATTGCAGGTGCTAGTGTGAAACAAAGAACTACAGAAGGAGCATTACAAGGTGTGTGATTTTTCTGAGTTATCTGCATTTGAACAGCATGCCCGTGGCTCAGAAAATAACAAAGTAAAATGGGTTAAAAAATAAAAAAAGGTAAAAGATTTTAAGTAATACTTTATGAAAATAGGTATTACAGATTTATCTTCACAAATCAGATTTTCTGGACAGAGACCTCAGTAATTCAACCAAGAATCTAAAGTGTAAGTTGACACTAGGAGAGATAGCGAAGCCCTATCTTCGATGGTGGTTTTTAATTATTGTATGATAGAACATCATTCATTTTCTGCCTACTTTGGCAGGGAGTGGTGGTGGTTGGGAATTGGCATAAGTGAAGGAGGGAGGGAGAAAGGTGAAAGAAAGGGAGGGAAAAGGAAAGTCTTTTTTTATTTTTCTGGTTTCTGTTTCTTAAGATTACATTCAGAAACTAGACACATAGCTATGTGGTCACAGTGTGCAATTCTTTTTCATGTTCCTCCTTTTGAGGATATAAAATCACTAAATAAAAGCCTGTACCCAAACTTGAAGAAATTTCAGAAATATGTCTCCAAATAATACTGGATTATTCACTTTCTCTTTTCTTCCTTTCATTTATACTTTATAATGTGGTTTCTAAATGGAACTCTAGTGTTAATGCTATTGGTGGGCTTAAACCACCCCATACATTTTTTGTTGTTACAACTATATTGCTACATACGTGATAATCACCCAGTTCAATAAGTATTTGTTGTCTTTTCCTTGATATACTTAAATCTCTATAGTCTGGTGTTAGATGATTTTTTAAAAATTTTAAGGGTGATTAAAAAGGGGATGGTTTTATTTCCTGGGCAGAAGTTAATAATACAAGTTTATGATTGCTGTCTTGGTTCTCTCAAATGATCCAATAGACCTCAGGATCTACCGCTTTCAGAACAACTTTGGACTGTCCCTTACAGCTGAATGCTAGAACCACTCCACCAAGGGAGCTAAGAGACATTATCACTCAATTTTTTAGGCACTCTTGTTAGAACACTTGATCACACGATGTGTCCTTATCATCCACCTACTCCTGGGACACAACACTTAAGTTGTGTTTCGGCTATATTCGAAAGTGAAAGTACCTTTTAAATTTCTTTGCTCATTAAGGGGGTGCAGTCATGTCACTAATTATTGAGGAAAGGAAGAGTTTTTGGAAAATGACTTGAGAATCATATTTAATGAGAAGGTTGCAATATTCAACTGCCTGATGTATTCCATTATTGACCAGAATAATTTAATTTCAGGACTTTTATTGAATCCTCACCTTTTAGCAAAAGTAAACTGGCAGAGTATTTTCATTTCCTAATTGGGCCATGTCTCTCTTTCCGTTTTGTTCCACTTGACTGAGTCATGGATTAATTTGTTTCTAGTATTGCTTGCCTTTTGTGATTGGCCCAACTATGGAAAAGCACCCTTTGTTCCTTAGGTTTCCCGTTGGCCAGGTCACATTTCAGCTACTCATTAAAACATGTATTTATTCTACTCTGGAGCACATTGTCTGGCCAACCATGAATTTATAGTGAAATGTAACAGTAAATTGTGCTCTGTGGTCAAAAATGCCAAATGATACACACAGCAGCATAAAGGTTTCCAGCATAGGGTAGAATTAAAGAGCTTAGGACCAGTGCCTGGATTGTTGGCCATATTTTCACAGTGGCCAGTTTTGTTAGATTCAAACTTGGAGAGAGCTTGAAATCACTTATCTCAGATGTTTGCACTCACGACCACAAAGCCTCTGAGAAACACAGAACTGATCTTGTAATAAGCTCCAGCTGAGTTTACAAGCCTCTGAGCCTTTCTGAAAGCCTGTTTAGTTTAATGAGGGTTTTCAGATTTCAAAGCTCACACACCTTCACATAAAAACAGATGATTATGACCAAATTAGGGAATGTTGTTCTTTGAGTGTGTTCCCCCAATATCTTCTCTTTTCAGTTGTCAGGCATTGTTTCAGTACACTTTTCGCCTTCCAGACATCATTTTAAAGCACGATTTTGCTAAGTTTTATTGTATATAGTTTCTATTTAGGCAGAATGTTATGTTCAATAAAACGGATTTTTCTCTTAACAGTTGAAGACCAATATGCATATTTTTATCCAGTAATAAAAGGAACAATCTAGAAAAATGTAAACCTTCAGCTTCTGCTACCGTTACAACTGTCCTAAGAGGCTAGGTCTCCACGTTCACATGTGTGACCTACTTCGTAGGGCTCTACAACCTGTTTCTGAATGGCTTGAAGGGAAAGAGCCATGTCTATGAAACAGATGGATATAGGAGAGAGAATATTCATACTTTAGTCATTTTGATATTGCAGATTACCTTTATGATCACTTATAACACTATCTTCATTGAAAAATATAGTGTTTAAATGATAGCTTTAATATGTGCAGCATATTTTGGTATTATTCTACCTAATTTTTTTAATGTCTTCTCAGCCACCCTTATAAAGAAACATAATAACAATTAGGATTTGAGGCATTCAAGCCTTACTTGAACACCAAATTATTTATTACATTTTAACCATCGTTTTACAAAGAGGCATCACACAAAATGTGAGGTTCAAATGTCAGCAGTACAGAAACAGAGAGAAATGAAATATAGAGGGGTTCTTGAAGAAAGAGGCATGTGAATGAGACCAGATGGCACTGGAATGGTGCTGAGCTGGTAGAACCCTTGCCTCCTAAGCCTCTTGAGTTTTCCCACCTGACTCTTGCATCACACAAGCAAATTGACAACACATGAGTTAGAAGTCTTTATAAAGTTGAGCTGTTATTCAGGGAAATGGTTTGCTGTTTCATCTTTCTCTCCAGCTATTATTTTCTTACACGCCCCAGCCCAAACACTAAATCCCTTGAATTTTTCCTCTACTCTTTACATCAGAATTAGCTACCCAAGGTTTAGGAAAGGATATGGAAAGAGGATCTGTGTCTTAATTACAGTCCTGCATTTTAATAAGTATTTGTTTTCTAATCAGGGACAACCTTATAACTGTTAATTAAAGTTCCACCCACTGTAGCTCAAACTGGAGCCTGAGAGTTATATGATAATTCATACATTTTGTATTTTTATTTCATTTTATTGCTTATCCTAAAAATGCACTCTTACCAGTTATGGAGATTACCTTTTTCTTTCACTTTTCTTGTAAAATGCAGTTTACATAGAATTAAATAGTCAAAATATTAAGTAGACAATATTACTATTCTCTATTTTAAAAGTGCATGAGGAGTAACTGGTTTGAGACATGCCCTCTTGCTCTAAACAAATAGGAAAACAATACAAAATTTATAAAATACTGTTTTAGACATTGGCCAACACACCGTGCAGTAATGTGATCCCTCAGAAAAGGGAAACAAACAAGGTAAGTACTACAAACACCTGAGCTTCCTGCCTAGCAGCAGGACAGGAGTGTAGTATAGAAAGGGAGAACCCAAGCAGAGCCTAATTGTCTCGCTGCTTAAAGAAGACAGAGATAAGAGCTCAGGGAGGCCAAGCCAATAGGATTTTGGGGGAATAATAATGGAAAGGTTGGACTTATACAAAGAAAGAGCTCCAGAAATCTGTGTAAGGATCTGGTTTAGTATTTGACTGAATACAAATCTGTGTATGCATAGGGTAGAACTCTAAAGCAGGAGAAAGAGCAGTTGTTGGTAAGCTGTGACATGCCCACTTCCTAGGGCTCTCATAGGGCTGAGAGACATTCGAGTTTCTATCAAGCAAATAGGAGAAAGTTCACCAAACACTTGGGAGAATATTTAGAGATGTTCAAAGAATCGTTAGTACTAGGAATGAACTATCCCCAGAACAAAGACTGCTATAGAGCTGGCCTAACAAAGCTTAAACATAGGCCTTGAAAGGATAAAACTGATCTGCAATTAACTTAATGTTCTGCCAAGACAAATGTCAATATCCATTAAAAAAAGGCAACAAAGTCCAACTGCTCATATTAATTTATAATATCTGGCATCTAATTTACACATATAAAAAAGCAGGAGGCTGGGCGCAGTGGCTCACACCCGTAATACCAGCACTTTGGGAGGCCAAGGCGGGTGGATCATGAGGTCAGGAGTTTGAGACCAGCCTGGCCAATATGGTGAAACCCCGTCTCTACTAAAAATACAAAAATTAGCCAGGCGTGTGGTGGGCACCTGTTATCCCAGCTACTCGGGAGGCTGAGGCAGGAGAATTGCTTGAACCTGGGAGGCGGAGGTTGCAGTGAGCCAAGATCGCGCCATTGCACTCCATCCTGAGCGACAGAACTAGACTCCGACTCAAAAAAAAAAAAAAGGCAGGAAAGTATGACTTAAAACCAGAATGTGAACAGTTAATGGAAACAGACCAGAAATGGTAAAGGTGATAGACTTGATGGAAAAGTAAATCAAGGATTTAAATGAAAACATGAACATACTTAGGAGAGAAATGGAACACATATAAAATAACCAAACACAGCTTTTAGAACTGAAAAACATAATATTTATATGAAAAGTTTACTGGGTATATATGGTTAGGCTTTGTGTCCCCAACCAAATCTCATCTTGAATTGTAATCCCCATAATCCCCATGTGTCAAGGGGATTATCTGGTGGAGGTAATTTAATCATGGAGGCAGTTTCTCCCATGCTATTCTCATGATAGTGAGTTCTTATGAGATCTAATGATTTTATAAGGGTTCTTCCCTTCACTCAGCACTTCTCCTTCCTGCAGCCTTGTGAAGATGGTGTCTTGCCTTCCCCTTCACCTTTACCATGATTGTAAGTTTCCTGAGGCCTCCCAAGCCATGCTGAACTGAGTCAATTAAACCTCTTTTCTTTAGAAATTAACCGGCCTCAGGTATTTCTTTATAGCAGCATGAGAACCGACTAATAGCATATATTTAAATGGCAGATTAGACATCACAGTAGAAAATATCAGTGAACTGGCCGGGCGCGGTAGCTCACTCCTGTAATCCCAGCACTTGGAGGCCGAGGTGGGTGGATCACGAGGCCAGGAGATGGAGATCATCCTGGCTAACACGGTGAAAACCCGTCTCTACTAAAAATACAAAAAATTAGCCAGGTGTGGTGGCGGGCGCCTGTAGTCTCAGCTACTTGGAAGGCTGAGGTAGGAGAATGGCTTGAACCTGGGAGGCGGAGCTTGCAGTGAGCCGAGATTGCGCCACTGCACTCCAGCCTGGGCGGCAGAGCGAGACTCCATCTCAAAAAAAAAAAAAATAATAAAATAAATAAAAAGAGAAAAGAAAATATCAGTGAACTCATAGCAATGGAAATTATCCAAACTGAACCTCCCCTAAAGACAAAAACAATGGTGAAAATTTTCTAAATGTCATGAAATGTATAAATCTATAGTTCAAAGCACAGTGAACCTCAACCAAGATAAACTGAAAAAAATAAACAACACTTCAAGGCACATCACTATCAAATTGTTTAAAGTCACTGATGAAGATTTAAACTGTGAAATAATTAGGGGAGAAAAAACATTGCATACAGGGGAACAGATAACACATACTTCTCATCAGAAATAATTCAAAGCAGGAGACAAGGGAATTACATTTTAAAGAGCTAAAAACATTAACATACAACTCTATATACAACAAAAATAGCTTTCCAAAAAAAGATGAGATAAAAACTTTCAGAGAGAAAATCTGAGAAAAGTGTTTGCCATCCAGCTTTTATGAAATACTAAAGAAAATTCATCAGATGGAAGAAAGTGATACCATGTGAAACCTTGGCTCTATACAAATCCATGAAGAGTGACAGAAATAGTAAAATTAGATACTTTTTTATTTTAAAAATTATTTTAAAGGTAATTATTTAAAGCAAAAAATACCATTCTATTTTGGTTTTTCTAACATTTGTGTATGTAAAAGACATAGAAAAATGGCATAAAGGCAGGAAGAGGAGAAATGGAAATATACAGCTTTAAGGTCATTGTGTTTTGTGTGAAATAGGATAATTATACAAATAAACCAGGAGAGAAGATAAAAAGAAGTATCAACAAATAATATCAAATAATATAGAAAAGGAAAAAAAGTAACAAAAAAACAGATGTAACAAACAGAAAAAAATTGGTAAGCTAGTATCCTTAATTGCATATACATTAAAATATAAATGATAGAAACAACTTAAAAGGTAAGGATTGTTGGTCGAGCGCAGTGGCTCACGCCTGTAATCCCAGCACTTTGGGAGGCCAAGGTGAGTGGATCACCTGAGGTCAGGAGTTCGAGACCAGCCTGGCCAACATGGAGAAACCCCATCTCTACTAAAAATACAAAAATTAGCTGGGTGTACTGTGTACGTCTGCTATCCCAACTACTCGGCAGGCAGAGGCAGGAGAATCACTTGAACCCAGGAGTTGGAGGTTGCCATAAGCCAAGATCGTACCATTGCAATCCAGCCTGGGCGCCAGAGTGAGATGCGGTCTCAAAAAAAAAAAAAAAAAAGTAGAGATTGTCAGACTGCACAAAAAGATGAGGTAGTCATATATATGTGTGTACAACAACTTTATAAAGACACAGGGATTTAAAGAATCACAACATAGTACCATGGAAACATTAATTCTAAGAAGTTTAAAATGGTTATATGTTCATGAAGGACAAGAAATAATGCCAGATATAAAGAGGGACACCACATATTATGAAATGGATAAATTCTTCAAGAAAATGTACCAAGTTTCATTGTTTATACACCTAACAGCAGAGCTTCAGAATACTTAAAGCAAATAATAGAATTGAAAGGAAAAAGAGAAAAAATCCACAAGTATATGTGAAGACATCAATATTTCTTTCTCATTAATTTATAGAACAAACAGAAAATTATTAAGCAAATAGAAAATCTGAAAAACTATCAGTCAACTTAATCTAATGGATATTTATAGAACTTGCCACCCAACAACAGCAGAATACACATTATTTTCAAATGCACATAGAATATTCACCAAGTTTGACCTCCTGGGCCATAAAACGTCTTAGGAAATGTAAAAGTGTCAAATTTATGCAAAGTAGGATTTGGACCTTAGCAGAATTAAATGAGGAATTAAGAACATAAAGATATCTGGAAAAATCTCTGAGTATTTGGAAATTTCACAACACTCTTCTGAATAACCCATGGGTTAAAGAGAAATTCACAAGGGAATTTAGACTACATATATTTAAAATTAATTAATGGTTTTAGTTGACAAAACTTATGTATATTTACCATATACAACATCATGTTTTGAACTATGTATACATTGTGGAATGGCTACATCAAGGTAGTTAACATATGCATACCTCACTTACTTACCTTTTTTTTGTGGTAAGTACACTTAAATTTTTCTATTATCTAGTGACTTTCAAAAATACAATATAATATTATTATCTATAGTCACCTCATTATACAATAGATATCTTGAACTTATTCCTCCTAACTTAAATTTTATATCCTTTTTCCAACATCACTGACCATTTCTCACCTACCGCTTAGCCCCAGTAACCACTGTTCTACTCTCTGCTTTTATGCATTCAGGTTTTTTAGATTCCACATATGGTAGATGTTTTTATGTGCCTGGCTTATTTCACTTAACGTATTATTCTCCAGGTTTAATCATGTCCAGAATGTTAATATTTCTTTCTAAGGTTGAGTGGTATTCCATTCTGTATCAATACACCACATTTTCTATATATATTTATTCATTGATGGACACTAAGGTTGATTTCATATCTTGGCTATTGTGAATAATGCTGCAGTGAACATGGGAATGCAGTTTTCTCTTTGAGATCCTCACTTCAATTCCTCCGGATATTCCTTATGGATACCCAGAAGTCAGATTGCTGGATCATATGGTAGTTATATTTTTAGTTTTTTGAAGAACCTCCATACTGTTTTTATAGTGGCTGTACCTATTTGCATTCCCCAGAGTGTACAGGGTTCTCTTTTCTCCATATTTTCATCAATACTTGTTATCTGTTCATTTTGTTTTTATAGTAGCCATTTTGACAGGGTTGAGGTAATATCTCATTGTGTTTTTAATTTGCACTTCTCTGAATGGTGATGTTGAGCAATTTTTCGTATACGTGTTGTCCATTTATGTGTCTTCTTTTGAGAAATGTCTATTTTTCATATACCTATTGGCCATTAGTACATCTTCTTTTGAGACATGTCTATTCAGATCCTTTGCCTATTTCTTAATTGGATTATTTGTTTTCTTGCTATTGAGTTGTTCCACAGGTGGTCTCTTCACTCTGTTGATTGTTTCCTTTGCTGTGCAGAGGCTTTTTAGTTTGATGTCTTAACGTTTGTCTATATTTGCTTTTTTTTGTTTGTGCTTTTGGGGTCATATAAAAAAATCATTGCCCATACCAATGTCATGGAGTTGTCTCCACATCTTCTAGTAATTTTATAGTTTTAGGTCTTATCTTTATGTCTGTAATCTGTTTTGAGTTTGTTTTTATATATGGTATGATAGAAAATATTTTGAATTGAAAGAAAATAAAGACACAGCTTTTTCAAAATTTGTGAAATATTGCTGAAGTATTTGTTGCATTAAATGGTCATATTAAACTAAGTCTCAAATGTCTCAAATCAATAATACAAGCTTCCACTATAAGAACCTAGGAAGAAAAGAACAAATTAAAGTTAAGTTAAAGAATGGAAATAATAAAGATAGGAAAAGAAATCCATGAAACTAAGTATAGAAAAATAATAGAGAAATTCCATGAAACAAATGCTGGTTCATTACAAGAGAAATTGATAAAATTGACAAGTTTGTTACCAGACCAAACAAAAAAGAAAGGATATAAGAAATTAATGAAGAGACATCACTACAAACTGGATAGTCATTAAAAGGGTGGTAAGGGAATCACATGAATAACTTTATGCCAAGAAATTTGACAACTTGAATGAAATGGATACCTTTCTGAAAATAAACAAACTGCCAAAAGTCACTTAAGAGGAAATTGAAGTCTAAAGTGTACTATACAGATATTGAATATGAAGTTTTAAGTCCTCCAGCAAAGGAAAATCTGGGCTTAACATGGCTTCAGCAGAGAATTCTACCAAACATTTAAGGAAGATATAATACCAAGTCTGTACAAATCTTCCAGAATATGCCAAAAAATGAATCTCAGTCCATATATTTTGCCCTATTCAAAACTTACCTTGAAGTAGATCATAGACTCAAATGTAAAATTTTAAACAATGCAATTTGTAGAATACAATATAGGAGAAAATTTGGTTATGCAAGGATTTATTAGCAAAAGCATGGTCTATAAAGAAATACATGATAGAGTGGGCTTTTTATAAATTCACAACTTTTTGTAGAAATAAACAAAGCATTTCTAAAATGTATATGGAAATTCAGTGGTCCTATATCCGAAACAATCTTGAAAGGGAAAAGACATTGGAAGGCTCTCACTACCTGAATTTCAGGCTTAAGATAAAGCTACAATAATAAATATAATGTGGTGTTATGTTTATTAAGGATAGACATACAGTTCAAACATGAATTTATCATATCACCCAACAATGCTGCTTCTGGGTATTTACCCACAAGAAATGGAAGCATGTACCCACTGAAACACTTGTACATAATGTTCATTACATTTTTATTTGTAATAGCTGCAAACTGGAAAAAAAGACTACAATGTCCATTTGTGGGTGAACTGATAAACAATTATGCTAGATCCATTTAATGAAATACTAATAAGTAATAAAAGGAGAAAGAACCCAAATGTATGTATGAATGAATCTCAAAAACTTTATAATAAGCCAAAAAAGCCAGCCAGAAAAGAGTACATATAACATATTTTATGATTTCATTTACATGAAATTCTATGTCAGACAAGGTAAACTAGGGTGACACAAAGTAGATCTGTGCCTGAGGTTAACATTGTTGGTTGCATAGATTGCAATAAAACTTTTGGGGTTGATGAAAATGTCTCATGGCTTGATTGTGATTTTGGTTATATGGGTAGTTATATTTGTCAAGACTCATAGATTTATCCACTTATATCAATTTATTTCATGTAATTTATACTTCAATGAAGTTGATTTTTAAAATAGTGCATGAGGTATCCATTGTTTTTTAAAGTGAAGAAAATGTTATTTTTATTTTCCCTTTGTTTCCTTGTGCTCTAATAGTATTATTGGAGATATTTCTTTTTTTTATTATTATACTTTAAGTTTTAGGGTACATGTGCACAATATGAAGGTTAGTTACATATGTATACATGTGACATGCTGGTGCGCTGCACCCACTAACTCGTCATCTAGCATTAGGTATATCTCCCAGTGCTATCCCTCCCCCCTACCCCCACCCCACAACAGTCCCCAGAGTGTGATGTTCCCCTTCCTGTGTCCATGCGTTCTCATTGTTCAATTCCCACCTATGAGTGAGAATATGCGGTGTTTGGTTTTTTGTTCTTGCGATAGTTTACTGAGAATGATGATTTCCAATTTCATCCATGTCCCTACAAAGGACATGAACTCATCATTTTTTATGGCTGCATAGTATTCCATGGTGTATATGTGCCACATTTTCTTAATCCAGTCTATCATTGTTGGACATTTGGGTTGGTTCCAAGTCTTTGCCAGAACAGAGCCCTCAGAAATAATGCCGCATATCTACAACTATCTGATCTTTGACAAACCTGAGAAAAACAAGCAATGGGGAAAGGATTCCCTATTTAATAAATGGTGCTGGGAAAACTGGCTAGCCATATGTAGAAAGCTGAAACTGGATCCCTTCCTTACACCTTATACAAAAATCAATTCAAGATGGATTAAAGACTTAAACGTTAGACCTAAAACCATAAAAACCCTAGAAGAAAACCTAGGCATTACCATTCAGGACATAGGCACGGGCAAGGACTTCATGTCTAAAACACCAAAAGCAATGGCAACAAAAGCCAAAATTGACCAATGGGATCTAATTAAACTAAAGAGCTTCTGCACAGCAAAAGAAACTACCATCAGAGTGAACAGGCAACCCACAAAATGGGAGAAGATTTTCGCAACCTACTCATCTGACAAAGGGCTAATATCCGGAATATACAATGAACTCAGACAAATTTACAAGAAAAAACCCCATCAAAAAGTGGGCGAAGGACATGAACAGATGCTTCTCAAAAGAAGACATTTATGCAGCCAAAAGACACATGAAAAAATGTTCACCATCACTGGCCATCAGAGAAATGCAAATCAAAGCCACAATGAGATATCATCTCACACCAGTTAGAATGGCAATCATTAAAAAGTCAGGAAACAACAGGTGCTGGAGAGGATGTGGAGAAACAGGAACACTTTTACACTGTTGGTGGGACTGTAAACTAGTTCAACCATTGTGGAAGTCAGTGTGGCGATTCCTCAGGGATCTAGAACTAGAAATGCCATTTGACCCTGTCATTCCATTACTGGGTATATACCCAAAGGACTATTGGAGATATTTCTTAAAAAAATAAAGTGAACTAAGTTTTTTTTTTCTTTTAGTTAGCACACTGGAAGCAGTGACATCATTTCAGCTGTTGTGTTTTTTTTTTTTTTTAAGGAAGTTAACTTTACTAAGTGACATGCAGAAATAGTTTTAAGCCTGGTCATCAGCACTAAGAGCAATAAGATGTTCTCATTATATTTATTTTTAGTTCATACACAAAATGATTCATGTGAATTTAACCCCTAATTCTAAGACTAAGAAAAAGAAAGAGAGGTTTATAATGTATTGTTTTTATCTCCAGCAGGTATTAGATTCTGGACATTTCTCCCCGACAGTAGCTTCTTAAGGTCCACCTGTATTGACATAAGTGTCAGATCTGTCATCAGTTCCAGGATGAAGAAAGATAATTTTCTTTTTCCCTGAGTTTGCATCTTTTCCCACTACATTACAAATGTCAATTTATGGCAGAAATAGCATTCTTTAATAATTATGTGAAAAAGTCATTACAAGAAAAGGGCCCTTTTCATATAATAAATTAGCCTAGGTTGTTTGCTTTAACAGAAACCCTCCATGCTGTGCAGATGGACCTTTTCTTACACTGCTCATGAGATTGTAGATTGACAGACTGCATGAAAACCGCGTGGAATGCAGTAGGGGCAGCAGCAGAAGGGAGAGGTGGGTTGCCTCCCCTGATCTCCTGATCAAAGGATCTAGATAATGCTACTACTCACATACAGAATATGTTTAGATTTCTTGAGGCGTCTCTTATTTTTGAATATGCCAAAACAGATAGACCCAGTTTTTTGCAAACAAATTGCCATTATTATGTGTAATAGAATTGGAATAAAGCGACTCCCATTTTTTATGTTATTGGATTGCTGTAAATCATCTGAAAGTGCACACCTCTTCCCACCTATATTTCTTAACCACTTTACTGCCAGAACTTATTTAAATCTTATCTCATATTCTCTTGTTTTCTTGCTGTCTAATTAGAAAACCACTTGACCATTACTGCCCCTGTGATCTATGTGATTTCTTTCCTTCTGATTTGGAGTCTTCCCAATATCAACTCTACCATTTATTTATTTTTTAATTTTAAAATATTTTAATGATCTAGATACTTTGAACTTTTCTAATTAGCTTGTATTTGTGCCCTGAAATATTTAAAACAAAATATTTGGAAGGATTTTGACATTTACACTCTCGTGGTATTTGTATTTGCAGTTCCCTGAATGTGGTTTCTACGGAATGTATGATAAGATCCTGCTTTTTCGCCATGACCCTACCTCTGAAAACATCCTTCAGCTGGTGAAAACGGCCAGTGATATCCAGGAAGGCGATCTTATTGAAGTGGTCTTGTCAGGTAGTATACTTTTATACCTTTTCTTTATCCATAGATTAGAAGTTGTATTTGAAGAATTCTTGGGTATATGTTTTTAAGGAAACATAAAAAGCATATCTCAAACTCAGCTCCAAGAGAAGATGTTGGAGCTCTGTCCACATGAAAAAGGGAAACAAAAGGTTTCCCTTTAATTGGCTGTGTCCACACCCAGTACTGCTCCAATCACGTCTCTTGACTTAAGGCTTCCTCCCAGCCCCCTCTCAGCTCTAGCAACATACAGATGGCGTCATTCAGCACCTTGAATCATTTGGACAGCAGCAAAAGCAAACAAGAAACTCACCAACAGTGAAGCTAAATTAGCTGTCAGGGCTGCAATTGTACAGAATGTGTGGAAGCCAAGAAATAACACCAGGGCTAAGAAGCCTTTGACTTGCTAAGGTCAAAAGTCCAGTAGCTATGAGGTAAGCCAAGACCAAGGAGGAAGCCAGAGCCCAGGAGTTAGAGAAGGTCAGGTCATGCCATGTGACGCTAGTTAACTCAGTCCCTGAGAAATGGCTACATTTGCCTCTGCTCACATTTTTTATTTCTTGTTTAGGATTTAGCAGTTAGTAATAGGACTGTGCCTAACCAAACAGAAAAAAAGGAATGTATTTAACCTTTTTAAAAAGCACCAGAGAACAACAGCTAGAGTGGAGATCCTTACAATGATACTCAATGCAATGATAATGTATCCAAATTTTTATTGTTTATTTTTGTTAAAAAGAGAATAATTATTGAGAAACTTGGATTGCCTTGCTCTTTTCTCCTCTCATGCCTTCTTTGTTTACCATCTCTTTGAATAAAAGAAGTCCAGTAGCATGACAGAGTCTCAACTTTATTTCCTCAAGTTCCTCAACTTGTTCAGAGCCCAGTACTTGGATGCACTGATTATAATTCAATTTATCTTTGTTTTATTCACTTTGCTTTGATTCAGTCTAGTTCTCTTTTTTATCTTTATTGGTTGCCTACAGTTGTGTGAGATCCTGGGATTGCCACAATTTCATTGTGTAGATGGATCCTATAAAACAACTTTTTTGCTAGATAAAGGTAATTATTTTTCTGTTGCCTGCACCTGACCTCTCAAAACTACGGACTAGACATGTTGTTTTCTAAGTTTCCTGTTTCTGAACACTAAATTAATTATTCAGGGAAATCATGCACTGGATCAGTTCTTGCCATAATTCATATTAAACTCACAGCCAGGCT
Organism: Pan paniscus; assembly: GCF_029289425.2. Classification (NCBI taxonomy): domain Eukaryota; kingdom Metazoa; phylum Chordata; class Mammalia; order Primates; family Hominidae; genus Pan; species Pan paniscus. Next base: position 31,054,139 of record NC_073264.2, on the reverse strand, counting down.
GCTTTGTAAATAATGTAATGTTTTATGAGTCCTTTTGCCTTGTGTCAATGTCCAGAAATATATGAGGACTTTTAAAATTGCATTTCTAAATATAATGTATTATTCTTTCCATTTCACTTTTGTTATCAAGCACTTTAGAGTAGTAGCAGACAGATTGAATGCAACCTGTGTGTGGGTGTATTTATGTAGGAGAGGAGTGCTTATTTGCATGTTATCCCAGCATTAATGAGCCAGACCTGCTCTTTCCTCGTGTTGACCTGATGTAGCCCTCTAGAATTCCCTTGCTGCATGAGAACAGCATTCTGCTTTTCCTCTCCCATCTTTGCAAATTGAGAACTTCATTGTCATATGCCCCACCTCCCCTGCTGTCCACCCTTTATGTTCCATGTCTCCTGTTTTCCTGGCCACAGTTGTTGAGAGGGCATTTAAGAGCAGCCCATTTCCTTACCTGCTTTCCCAGCACCAGACTCCAGAAGGGCTCCCTTACTCTTACCAGCTATTTTGCTGGAATTTAAAAGGAGCTATTCTCTAACAGTTTAATTCTAGTTTTGAACGACATAGTGCCATTTTCCCAATGTCACTGACCCTTTAAATTGTTCAGTTATGTATATCAATTACACACACACACACACACACACACGCACACTCAAATTATGTTTAGATCTCCTGCGCTTACCTATAACCATCGGCAGCAGTATTCTCCCAGCTCCTCTCCCACTCTATTGCTTAGCATTGTGATTTGCTCAATAAATGTTTATGTTTACAATAGTTTTTTAAACCATCCCACCCCTTTGTATTACAACCCTGTTTCTTACCCATATCTCTTATCTCTTTTCCCTTAGCCTTTTTAGGCCCGAGTCTATTGTGATCAAATGCCTGATGTTCCTTTCTTTTTCCCGGTCTTTATGTCTTCCTTGCATCCTGACTCTCCTGAAGGTGATGCCCCATTTCCAAGAGGCTTTGCCTCTTATTTTCCTCCACTCTTAGTTGAGGAGTTGAGTGATATGGCCGTCTTCTAATTTCCCATTGCCATTTAATTATTCACAATAGCAAAGACTTGGAACCAACCCAAATGTCCAACAATGATAGACTGGATTAAGAAAATGTGGCACATATACACCATGGAATACTATGCAGCCATAAAAAATGATGAGTTCATGTCCTTTGTAGGGACATGGATGAAACTGGAAAACATCATTCTCAGTAAACTATCGCAGGAACAAAAAACCAAACACCGCATATTCTCACTCATAGGTGGGAATTGAACAATGAGATCACATGGACACAGGAAGGGGAATATCACACTCTGGGGACTGTTGTGGGGTGGGGGGAGGGGGGAGGGATAGCATTGGGAGATATACCTAATGCTAGATGACGAGTTAGTGGGTGCAGTGCACCAGCATGGCACATGTATACATATGTAACTAACCTGCACAATGTGCACATGTACCCTAAAACTTAAAGTATAAAAAAAAAATTATCCAAAAAAAAATTATTTATGTCACCTTCTTTGCAGTGAAGTGATTTATTTTCCTTGAAGACTCATTTCCATTTAAGTATGGCAATAATTGTTGTCAGATTCCTAATTTTACTTTCCATTTTAAGCACCCATTCATCCTTGGTTTTGTTAACATACATATTTATGATTCTTCAGATTCCTTATTATTTATTTTTATTATCAGTCACCCATGGTGCCATTCCTGACTTCACCAATAAGACAAGGCTCCAGCTTCAAAATCTCCACTTGGTAGCACTCCTCTTCTCCTACTCTAGCCTGTCCATCTTGTCCATCTCTACCAAGTGCACATTCCTGTTCCCTGTCTTCTTCACTGCATTTTAATCACTAACTCCCTACCATTTTTGACCATATTTTTCTATCTCTTTTTTCTCCACATAGCATGTGACTTATTATATTCATGTCTTACACCACATTTTGATGGAGTTTCAATGACTTTGTGTACCCGGGCAGGGCCTGCAATACCTGTTAGTAATCTGAATTACTTTACCACCCATTTTTGCCATTCTTTTCCTGAGCCACATAGGACACACAGTTCCCAGCCTACCTGACTAAATGCAGATCCAACTTTCACCTGGCCTAACTATTGTTCAGCAATCTTTCCCCCACCTCTTCCTTTTGTTATCCATAGATATGAGGTTCTCAATAAATATGTATGAGTTCACTTATTAACTACTGGCTATGAGAATAAAGTTACTACATATACACCATTTTGTAAAAATATCGATTTGTTGTAAAATATTATTTCTAGATATATCCTCAAAAATAAACTGAACTTCAAGTCTTCTTGCTATGCATTCTTTTGGCCCACATAAGAGAAATTAGGGCCTATCAAGTGAGTAGGATTGTACCATGTTATAATTTGTGGCAAGGCGAGTGATAGCAGCAAGGACACTTCAGGCCATAGGTGCAGGGGAGCTTGGATTACATACTCATTCCTGACCTAGTCCCTGAAGAGGACACGAAGGGTGCTGCATTTTCCTTCTGAAGCCTGTAGTTTTACTGTTAAGTTTTATTTATCCAAACTTTCTTTTTCCTTATCACAAATTAAATTTTACTCTGTAGTTTGATGTAAACATAACCTGGTTGTTTTTATATTTAACTAACAATCTACCAGCAGGAACATTTTCTGACATAGGACTGCAGTAAAAATGAGAGAAAAAATAGGGAAAAATTTCAAGGTTAATTTTGTTTCTTCAGACAACATCAAGATTTTTTTTTTCTTTGCTTATATCATTTTCTGCTCAGACTTTTCATCATCTTTTAACTGCTTTGGGAGTGAAAACTAACCAAGCTGCTTCTGGCTAATTTCCTGATTTTTTTCTCCCTCCCTTTCTTTTTGAAAAACATGACTAGTGTGAGCTAGTACATTTAAACACAGTAAGCCAGGAAAAGATTGCTCATGAGTAGATGGATTGGGTTATTGAGGAAAAAAATAACAACTGCATGAAAGTTCCCTACCCCACCTATCCCCACTACTGGCAAATTCTCTTTGTGTATTAAACAAAGGACTAGCATTCTTACTATTGTTAAGAAGTAGGAAAACACTGAACATGGAAATTTTTTTTTTTTACCAGAGTCAAGTTCAAGTGTATGGTACTGAACTGTAAAATCAAGGTTATGGAATGTATTTGAAGCCTTCTTCGTGATGGGCCTCTATCAAATCCTGATAATTCAGCCTTAGCAAACAAATTAGTAACAGGACTACATTTACATGACTCAAACACTGTTTGTTTGGTTGGTTTTGGCTTGATCTCTAATAATTATCAGTGTGTATATGTGTGTGTTTATGTCTGTATGTGTATGTATCTTGTAGGTAGTTAAATAGAGACTAGAAAAGGACTACAAGAATTCCTCAAATAAAGTCACAGTTTTAAAAGTTTGAAAGATAAATGTTGAATCTTTCCTTCTTACACTTAAGGTTAAAAAATAAATGTTTTTCTTGGGCTTCTTTCATTATAGATTTACAGTAGATTATCTTGTATTATAACTTTTGCAAAAAGCTATTTCCACATGTAGTTAGTTTTTGGTCCTCACTATCAAGAGAAGGGAGCCTCATTAGAGAGCTGGCACTGTAGTCAAGGCAGAAGAGGCGTGGGCCTATTCTCGGGCTATGACAGAAGAGCTGAAAATGAGGCAGAGAGGTCAAAAATATTTTAGAAGTAAAATTGAACAAACATAATAACCATTTTGATGTAGTTGATGAAGGAGGAATGAAAAAATCAACAGAACTCTCAGGAGAGCTACAGCTATGTGAGGGTGCAGTGACATTTCCTTTATCCCACCCCAAGTCTTGCCCTCAAACATTGTTCAATGTGTTTGCCAAATGATTCAGGTACTTACCTGAGGGGCTGAAGAACTAATTTCTCAGGAAGGTAGTATCATTGATTTTCTTCGTGATTTTGTACAAGTTGCAAAACCTTTGGGCTTCAGGATTTATTTATTTTTATTTTTTTTTTTTTTTGAGACAGAGTCTTGCTCTGTCACCCAGGCTGGAGTGCAGTGGCTCAATCTTGGCTCACTGCAACCTCCACCTCCCGGGTTTAAGCAATTCTCCTGCCTCAGCCTCCGGAGTAGCTGGGATTACAGGCGCACACCACCACGCCCGGCTAATTTTTGTATTTTTAGTAGAGACAGGGTTTCACCGTATTGGCCAGGCTGGTCTTGAAATCCTGATCTTGTGATCCGCCTGTCTCGGCCTCCCGAAGTGCTGGGATTACAGGCGTGAGCCACCGCGCTCGGTTTGGGCTTCAGGATTTTTTTTGTTTGTTTGTTTTTTAATCAAACAAAAAGCTTCTACTAGATGAAAGTATCATACAGTGATAATATTACATGCATTCTATTTTTGTTTTCATTCTGGAAGTAAAGTATTAGGCATGAGGATAGAGTATAATTTCCAGGGCCAGAAAATCTGAGTTCATATCCTTTATCTATTCTTCACTACTTACATTGCCAAGACTTGTAATCATTCTGTGCCCACGTTTCCGCATCTGTAAAATGGGGATAACCCTAGCACCTATATTGTAAGGTGTTTACATAAATTAAAATAAAATTGCTTGTAAAGCACCTCAGACAGTTTCTATACATAGCAACTCCACAATAAATGCAAACTATTAAGATTGCTTCTTCTCCTCACACTCTAAGCAGCCTTTAAATGTGATGCGTATGCTTATTAAACATACCACAAAAGGGAATCCTGGTCCTTTAACTTTGGAAAATGTTGGGCTAAACAACTTTAAAGGAATTATTTGCTGCAAGACTCTTTAGAACTTTGGTGCATGCTAATGTGAAGCATAACTCTCCAAAATCATGCCCAAGTTCACTTTTCACGGAATACTTTTTCCCCTCTCTGAGCATCTGGTGAGTCCTGGTTCAGCAGGCCACTCTCTACAGATACTCCTCTGGGTGATGACCATGGAACAAATTGTCTGAGAGGATGATCCAGTCTCTCTGCACAGAGGGGGAAGATTTGAGCCATAGAAAAGTAGGAGTTAGGAAGCATGAAATCTTTGCTTACATAATATCACAGGTTTTTGAAGCAGTTTATGTAAGTAATTTGTTTCCTTCACAATGACTCTGGAAAGTAGAGAAGTCAGATATTTGAAAAGCTATAGAATATAAATTGTAACTTGCCTATGTCCTGCAGAGAGTAGGAGTAACACCAGAGCTTGAATCTAAGTGTTCAGTCACTATTAATACCATTTCAATACCATTTAGCCCTTTGAACTTGAACAAGTAAACAGAAATAGTTGAGGACTTGAAAGAATTCCTATCGCAGTAAGAGTTTATATTTCAGGGACCATTGATGATATTTGTATCAGCAAAAGTAGCAGTGGGCTTCAGGAACCATTGAGATGATGTTTGTCATAGACCATTATCCTCTTCCTCATAAAAATGTAAATATTTAATTCATATACTCAAACTTTAATGAGGTTAAGAAAACCCTGAAGGTTCTTCTCTATAGTTATAATACAAAATATAAAGCAATATAACAGTGTCACTGCATCACCAGGATCCCATCATAAGTTCACAATTCGGATCAAAATGGAAATAGTGTCTTAGGGTCACTATATTTAAGAAATCCTTATAAGCATGTTTTACTCCTACTACGATTCAATGTCTAAATCATAAACCAGGAAAAAAAATATGGTAACAACATTTTATTAAGCTTCTTTTTTCTTTTATAGAAAGTGCAAATTACTGACTTTATATATTAATTTCTCTTAGATATAATATTATATTAATTTGTCTTAGATATAATACATTGGTTAGCAATGTAGCAATGTTTTATCTTCTGTGAAATTTAGGCAGAAGATAAAAACCCCAAGAGTGATATAGTAAATCACTGTATTATTTCCTCAAAAGTATATTGCATAGATATAGTTTTTGTTTGTTTGCTTTTAAGAAGGCAGAATTAATTGTGGGCAACACCTTCTCAGCCCTACTACTACTTGGGCAACTAAGGTTTTATAAGACCTGGCCTTCAATGCTCAATTTATATTTCCTTGTGTTTGTACTTGGACATCTAAGTGTCACAGGCTGAATGGAGCCAACTCTTCTCTAACTTCAGTTGCAATTTTCTTTGCAGGTGGTTTTGTAACAGTGGAAAATTTAAATGTGTAAATACACGTCATTTCTCTTTTCTCCCAAGTATGGCTTATGTTAAATGTGTCTTCAGCATTTCCTTTTTGTGATTGTTAATATTCTCTTTCCATTCTTATCTTTCAAGTAAACCTGTGTATTAGTCCATTTTCACACTGCTATAAAGATACTACATGAGACTGGGTAATTTATAAAGAAAAGATTCTTAATTGACTCACAGTTCCACATGGTTGGGGAGGGCTCAGGAGACTTGCAATCATGGCAGAAGGTGAAGGGGAAGCAAGGACCTTCTTCACATGGCAGTAGCAGAAGTGCCTGTGAGAGCTCAGGGAAAACTACCATCTATAAAACCATCAGATCTTATGAGAATTCACTCACTATCACGAGAACAGCATGGGGGAAACCACCTCCATAATTTAACCACTTCCCTGCCTCGACATGTGGGGATTACAATTCAAGATAAGATTCGGGTGGGGACACAAAGCCTAACCATATCAACCTGGTTTTAATTTCTTTTTTTTTGTTTGTTTTGTTTGTTTGTTTGTTTTTAATTATACTTTAAGTTTTAGGGTACATGTGCACATTGTGCAGGTTAGTTGCATATGTATACATGTGCCATGCTGGTGCGCTGCACCCACTAACTCGTCATCTAGCATTAGGTATATCTCCCAATGCTATCCCTCCCCCCTCCCCCCTCCCCACCACAGTCCCCAGAGTGTGATATTCCCCTTCCTGTGTCCATGTGATCTCATTGTTCAATTTCCACCTATGAGTGAGAATATGCGGTGTTTGGTTTTTTGTTCTTGTGATAGTTTACTGAGAATGATGGTTTCCAATTTCATCCATGTCCCTACAAAAGACATGAACTCATCATTCTTTATGGCTGCATAGTATTCCATGGTGTATATGTGCCACATTTTCTTAATCCAGTCTATCATTGTTGGACATTTGGGTTGGATAGCAAAGACTTGGAACCTGGTTTTAATTTCTTTGTGCCACACTAAACCATTTTCTCAGAGAAGAGAATGCAGACAGCAAGCAGATTGGAATGTTACCATAGACTCCCACTTTTCCCTACTTGTGACTTCAATAGGGATATTGTGCTTGGTGCACTTCTTCCTCACTTTGATAGTTTTCTTGGTTATTTATCTCCTTATAAAGTGGATTCTCCAGGGAGGAGATGGAGAAGCAATGACACAATAGTGCATTGTTTCTCCATCTATTTTTCCTCAAGCACCCCTAAATATCAAGGCAGAGGGAAGAAATTCTGTCCAGGTCAACTGGGGAATAAGACAAACCCGGAAGTGAAAAGTCTTTTGAAGCCTCTTATTTCATATGAAAATTTTATGCATGTTTCCCATTCTGCTGCATTATATTCTTCATGCTGTATACTTTTAAATAAATAATATTTCTTGCCACATATTGTTCTTTTAGAAATAATAATAACAATAGTGATGTTAATATAACAATAGTGATGGTAACATAACAATAGTGATGGTAATATATTTATGATATGTTACACACTGTTCCAAGTGCTTCACATATATTAACTCAGAAATATGCATCATATTTATGTTATATCTCCACATAGCTTCAATTTCATAAGTACTTGATTTTCAGTCAATACTTTGGTTTCAGTCCCAGAGTTGTCATTTATTTCTTATATAATGTTCAGCAAGTCACCTCATTTCCCTGAATCTTGATCCATCTGCTGTAAAATAACATTAACAGTATCTCCAATATATGGTTGGGCTGTAGAATTCATGAGAATAAATATAAAGCATTTCACAAGATGGTTGCCAAATGTAAAGTACTCAATCCTCTCACCCCACCTCCACCCCACTGCACTACACATTTCTTGAAATAAGAACGATTTATTTTAATATTTGAAACTTTAGGATCTGGTATATCACATGCAACCAATATCTATTTATTGAGTGAAAGAATGAATCCTTAAATCAATGAAATGTACAAGCCAGCAAATACATGAATAATTAAATTGATGTCCTATGTACAATATCCAAAAGTTAATGTTGTTGTATAGGAATTGAATTTTAGTGTCTACCATTAGTTCTTCTTGACATAATCTATTAGTAAAATTAATATTATCATCTGATTAATTCTTCTTTTTCTGGACTCTTGTTATCTCCTAAATATTGTCAAAAATGTCTTTTAGAAAATTGTTTATTTATTTTAAAAAGTCCGTTTTTAAACATTGCAGTTTCTTTCACAGTATTTCTCAAGCAAAATTATACTTAATTCATGGAATACCAATTGTTTTCCTAATTTCTATGATTCCTGGATTGTGTTCATCACCATGACCAAATAACCCCGTTTGCTATTGTACTAAATTCATTCTTCAGTGAATCAGTTTTCCCAACCATTGCTCTTATCTTCCTAAATATTCTTGCTTTCTTTCTGAGATGTATTCAGTAGTTACCCCTTTTTGATGTACCCCCCAATACTCATCTCATTTGACTTCGTCAGTTTATTCATTGTCTTTTTCTTTCTGGAGCCTCTGTGTTTCGTATCTTCGTTACAGCTCCTAAGAGGTGGCCCTGGAGATGGCCTTGGGCTCTGGCCTTTCTATTTCAGAGTCTGGAAGGAAAGAGGATTGATATCCTGAGGTCTGGCTGACCTCTCCTGCTGTTCCTTCTTCCCCTCCTCCTCTGTAGTTTTATCCATTTAGCAGAACAGCTGTCCCTGCCTAAGGGTCAGCTGGCAAGACCTACAGAAAAAGTTGAGTCATGTGCTCCAGAACTGGATTCTAAATCTCCATAGATCTCTGTCAGCAGTACATACCGTGGTTTTCATGGAAGGACGTATCAAGCTTCTCTCTTCACACAGAATTAGCCTAAGGCCTAGTTCCTCAACATCTGGCAAGTGGATTTTCAGCCAGAAATTACTGTTTCTCCTTCTCTTCTCTTTTCATCTATTACTGTGCTAATTGAAGACAGTATTATAACTGTCACCCATGTAAACAGGAAAAGAACACAAGGGCAATGAAAACCACACAAAGGGGACTTTTGTCTCTATGCTCTGGTTACTGTGAAGCTAAAAATTCCTTATATTTGCTTCTTAGAATGGAAGTTTAACGGTCTGGTCTAATTTATGGAAGTGCCATATTAGGGCCTTGATGGCACAACAGGACTTGGATATTAAGAATCATTCTAAAAAATATAGTAAGGCATTAGTTTGTTATTTTTGCCTTTTTATATAAATTGGCTTCTAAAACGCATGTGGCTTATTTACTAAATTTGACTCTGGATTACTTGGGGTTTATTTTCAAAAATATCACAATCCATGTCAAAAATGAAAGCTTGACACATAGGATATAATGAAATGGATGAGTTATAGAATCTGACAATACTATGAAAAATGTTTTAGACAATTACAGTATCTTGCAAAGAGGGATTATTTTGGCTCACTTTAATAAAGAGGTGATAGGATTTGTTTTTAGTTAGAATGTTTGAAAAAACCATTGGTTTTCTGCTGAATTGGACAGCACAGATTTCTTGTGCTTGAGGCTTAAACTAGAGAATAACAATGTTTGGGTTTTTATTTTGTCTATTTGTTACAAAAGTATGAAATTCCATTGATGAGAATTGGCTGAGAGATATGCAGTGCAACCATTTATCTAGGTCTGCACAGTTCATTGTGGTAGCTTTTAACCATATGCGACTATGTACATTAATTAAAATTAAATTAAAATGCAATCCCTAAGTCACAATAGCCACATTTCAAGTGTTCAATAGAGACATGTGGCTAATGGCTGCCATATTGATATAGAACATTTTCACTATCCAAAAAAAGTTCTATTGGACAGAGCAACTAGATAAATCAAATTTTACTCCAAAGAGTGTACAAACCTGGATCACACTGTTTACACACATGCACATCCTGCAGAAATACTTTTATTAAAATGACCTTCAATGTGACATATTGAATGATGTTATGAATAACACACTTGTAAATTTTGGTAGCATATTTATTTATTTTATTATTATTTTTTTAAATTATACTTTAAGTTCTGGGGCACATATGCAGAACATGCAGGTTTGTTACATGTGCCATGGTGGATTGCCGCACCCCTCAACCCGTCATCTACATTAGGTATTTCTCCTAATGTTATCCCTCCCCTAGCCCTCCATCCCCCAACGGGCCCCGGTGTGTGATTGTTCTTCTCCCTGTGTGCATGTGTTCTCATTGTTCAACTCCCACTTATGAGTGAGAACATGTGGTGTTTGATTTTCTGTTCTTGTGTTAGTTTGCTAAGAATGATAGTTTCCGGTTTCATCCATGTCCCTGCAAAGGACATGAACTCATCCTTTTTTATGGCTGCATGGTATTCCATGATGTATATGTGCCACATTTTCTTTATCCAGTCTATCATTGATGGGCATTTGGGTTGGTTCCAAGTCTTTGCTATTGTGAACAGTGCCACAATAAACATATATGTGCATGTGTCTTTATAGTAGAATGATTTATAATTCTTTAGGTATATACCCAGTAATAGGATTGCTGGTTCAAATGATATTTCTAGTTCTAGATCCTTGAGGAATCACCACACTGTCTTCCACAATCGTTGAACTAATTTACACTCCCATCAACAGTGTAAAACTTTCCTATTTCTCCACATGCTCTCCAGCATCTGTTGTTTCCTGACTTTTTAATGATTGCTATTCTAACTGGTGTGAGATGGTATCTCATTGTGGTTTTGATTTGCATTTCTCTAATGACCAGTGATGATGAGCATTTTTCATGTTTGTTGGCTGCATAAATGTCTTCTTTTAAGAAGTGTCTGTTCATATCCTTCACCCATATTTATTGTGGAAGCATATTGTAGAAGTCTTATGGAAGAAATTGTTCACTATATCACCCAGTGATTTCCTTACAGCACAAATTCCTCATAACTTAGTACCCCAAACAGCTCTATTTTATGAGAAATATTACTCTTATTACATCTAATGTTTGTTTTTGCTTTGGTTTTGGACTCTCAAATCTAATTTGTAGACTGCTTTTAATACTGGTGTAAGTCAATACTGAATTTCTTTTATTATACTAACCTTTTGTATTTGGCATAACTCCCAATTTCTCCAGGGTTTTAAATTTTCTATATCTTATTTAATTGTGTGTTACATAGAATACCCTACTGATTAAAAGAACAGGTCTAGAAGTAACCGGCCTGAGTTTAATTTCAGTAGCTGCCACGTTTACTAGCTGTGTGGCATTAGGAAAATTGTTTAGTGTTTGAATACCACAGTTTCCTGAACTTCAAACTGAGAACTGGTCATGGTTATGATATAAAGTATATAGCACATTGCCTAGGACATAAGGCTTTTGTAAAATCATCTTAGAAAGAAAGGATACAGGAAAAGTAGAAAAGAGAAAAAGAAATAGATCAGGAAGAGCAATGCAGTATTATGAAAAAATATATAGACTATTTGTACCATTTATGAATGGCTTTGTTTCCCTGTTTTATCTCATATTTTCCCAAAATACATGGTGTAAGTTTTGGTGGCTTACAGAAACATACAAAATATAATGAAATGTCAGTAACTGACAATGGACGTTGTCTAAGTTAGAAAAGACAACATTTAGTTAAGTATATAAATTCTAGAATATCCATTTAAAAACAGTCATATAACTTTATTGTTATACTTCATAAGCTGCCTTGAATCATATAAAAACCTGCTCTTGAAGGCCAGATCTTTCTTTGATGGATTCCTTGATGTTTATTCACAAACGAATCATCTAGATTTTGGGTAAATGTACCTAGTAGCATTCTGAATGCAGGTTTAAAAATGTGTTAATCAGGATTGGTCAATGAAGGTCAATATCAATCAAGATTGTTTTATGGTTTTATGTGGATAGATGCTCTTTTTTACTAAGAGGTCATATTGGAATGCCTTTTGATTTCTTCCTATGCAGTGATGAAAAATCATAACAAATACTTTATTTCCATATTCAGTTATCTCTTTCTCTGTATACACACACACACACGACAAAAGATCCTAGAGGAGAAAAGGAAGGAAAGGCAGAATACTTCATACCCTCAAGATCGGTGATCATTAAAAGTCACTGAAGGCTGCCTGCATTAACAAAGCCAACTGGAGAATGGCTACTAAATGGCTAGCTGAAGACTTCATGGACATTAATTATTTTTGTTGGAGGTAAAAGATTGGGCTTCACTTGAAAAGCTGCCAGATATTCCTTTTGTTCCATGATTGGTGGCGCATAGCACTTCAGTTCAATAACTCAGCCATGCCACCATCTGCCCAGCACTCTCATTCTGCTGGTTGGCATGTCATTTATTTGCTTTTAACATGCAACCCATATAAAAATCCCTCATAATCTGCCAAAATTAGAAATGCAGCTGTTTTAAGTCTTAAACAGCAATAGCACTATTCATTATGCCAGTATGGAGGAATAAAATAGAAAAATGTATTTGGAAAGAGCAATGCTACACCAGAATGTATTTGTACCTTCACTTTTTTAACATTCAAGACATCTATAGTCTGCTACCAGTGCTGACTTCAGGCTTAAAGTTGACACATAAATATACCAAATAGCTTCTTTAGTACATACATTTTAATACAAGAATTGGGATTTGAATCAGCTCTGAATTATTTTTCATGTTATAAAGCAATTTCAGCCTTTCAGTTTCTAGAAAATGAAAAATTTCTGGCTAACCCTGGGTCTCATCTTATTCTATTTTTATTTTCCTCAGAAGTTTCTTGAGGTTCTGATCATTATAACTTGTTAATCCAGAGAAAAACTGATCATGTAGAGCTGTGTGGAGAATTCTCAATGAGGCAAGCAGTTAGTTAGTCCCCTATTTAGGGGAAAAAATGATGAAGAGAAAAAAAAAGAATTTTCTCCCACATACTAATCTTGTGGTGCTGAAAAATGAAATCCAAAAACTACCTTTTGTTTCACTGTGCTCTCTGCAGTCACATTATTTGGGAATGATGGATGTTAGGAAACAATAAAGATCTGGTATTACTTTCCAAAGACACCTTTCTTCACAGTGAGTAGACATACTTGTTCTGAAACAAAAGTTGGATAGTTTGGAATTGCTTTGCTTAATCCTTTTCAATATTCCTATAAGTTTAAATGTCTAAGTTGAATTCATTTGTCTATTTGTTAATGGTGATCCCACATGAGATCTTTCATCATGTGAATTTCACAGACTTAAAAACGTAATTTATATTTGTGAGAACTGACCTGTAAAAAATTATTTGCTTTCTGTGAAGTCAGGGCATGAAAAGTAATAAAAGTAATGGTTGAGCATGACACAAACTTACTAAAATAGATTTACTTGATAGGCCTTTATTTACCTTACGTCTCCATCAAGATTAACAGTACTAAAGAACAAGGACTGTAAGCTGTGGTTCTTAAAAGATCCATATGACAGTTAGGTCACTACCAGATATAAGGTAGTCATTCTGAAAAGACTTGTTCATGATTGATACGTTTTGCTTGGCAATTTAAGATTTCATAATTGGATCTCAATTTTTAAAAATTTAAATTTGGTTTTAAGTAGTTAATATATTTGGAAAATCCCAAAGTTAAAATTCTGTGAATCTCCCCATTTCATATTGCATGTAGTGGTTTCTAACCACCAATGAAGGAAAAGAAACCCCACAACATTATTCCACTGTCTTATTTACTTCTGTATTTGCATTGTATATTGTGTTGGATCTAGTTTATAGCTGTGTGATTGTCAATTGCTGTCTTAACTACCAAATAATGCAGTGTAGTTTAAGTCCATGTATTCTTAGGTTTCTAAAGTTAAAATATTATTCCCTTCCTTTACACTAATTAGCATAGTCCTGGCCTCTCTTACTCTTTAGAATGCATTGGACTTTCTAACATGTTATAACATTGTTATAAAATTTTAATGAAAAATATTTAATTATGTAGCCTCAATATACCACCTTTTCCACCCAGGACAAATGTGTAATGTTTATCTATTGAGTCAAATAGATTCATCTATTTTGTCCTTCAAGGTCAACAGCAATCTTGGGCTTATCTCATGTATAAATCTCTACTCTTGTTGGTTCTTTGCTTTTAAAAACTTTTAGTGCTGAGCAGAGGTCTTGGTTTGCCATCTCTAATGACTGAAATCTATTCTTGGTCTCCTGGAGTACTTAACATGCAGAACGAGGGAGACAAGCACAAATGCATCTTTCTAGTTTTGAAATCAGATTGTCTTTCATAGATGATACGACCCTAGCAAGGGTTTCAGTAGTCAACCTAATATATATTTTTTAACAAACTTGTATTTTGGAATAATTTTAGATTTACAGAAAAGTAGCAAAATATACACAGTTTGTCTCACCCAGATTTATTCTCCTCTAATATTATTATCTTACATTGTCATGGTACATTTGTCAAAACTAAGAAATTAACATTGGTATATGATTTGAACTTACCAATCTTTTTCATTAATGTCCTGTTTCTGTTCGGGACTCAATCTCTAGCACATTACATTTTGTTCTTATATTTTCACAGTCTCCTCTGGCCTGTTGGGGGTCTGGTCTGTGACAGTTTCTCAGACTTTCCTCGTTTTTCATGGACTTAACCATCTTGAGTAATACAGGCCAGGTATCCTGTAGAATGGTCACCAATATGGGTTTATTTGACGTCTTTCTCATAATTAAGCTAGGGTTACAGATTCTGGGGAAGAATACCATAGAAGTGAAGTAGCTTTCTTATCACGTCACATAGGGGTACATGATATCCACATGACATCACTGATAATGTTAACCTTTATCACTTGGTTAAAGTCGTGTTTGTCAGGTTTCTCCACTGTACAGTTTCTATTTTCTTCCTTTGCCCAACTCTGTCACTAAATCTGTCTCACCCTCAATGCAGGGAAGAAAAGCTCCACACTCTGGAGAGTGGAGTGTCTGCATATATTAAATGGAATTCTTCCATCAGGAAGATTTGTCTCTTCTCCATTTACTTATTCAAAACCCAATTTTAGGTCTTTATTATTTTTTACTGCATTTGATAACATGGATTCTAGTGCTTCTTGCCATAGTTCTGTTTTTTAATTCAACTTTCCTTCTTAAACATATAAAAAGAATAAACACACACTCTGTGTGAAGAAGTAATTGTGAACACTAGTGAATATCAGTATAACCAACTGGGATTGCTAATTTTTTGTCAACTTGACTGGGCCATGGAGTTTGGTTAAAGGTTATTCCCGGTGTGTCTGTGAGGGTGTTTCTGAATGAGATTAGGTAGACGGAATAAAGTAGATTGCCCTCCCTGATGTGTGTGGGCATCATCCCATAAATTGAAGGCCTGAATAGAATAAAAAGAATGACTAGGGAAATTTTGCTCTCTCTCCCTGTTTCCAAGCTGTTGCATCAGCCTTCTCCTGCCTTAGAACTCAGAGTTGGACTGGAGCTATACCATTGGCTCTCCTGGGTCACCAGCTTACCAACTGCAGATCTTGGGGTTTCTCAGCCTCTATGATTATTTGAGCCAGTTTCTTGTAATAAATCTTTTTATGTATCTGCATCTGTATCTATCTATTTCTCTTATTGGTTCTGTTTCTCTGGAGAATCCTAATATAACAACCGTCCCCCTGAACAATGAGAGCAATGCTATAATCCTGAAAAACCTTTGCGTGCCCCTTCCCTGACTCTGTTCCTTCTCGCTGTCTTGAAATTTGTGTTAATCATCTCCTTGGATTTATTTTTTATATGGTGGGATTTAAAAGCTTATAAATTGGAATTCTGGTATGATTAGGTATGGTTCTTAATGCAACAAAAACTGTAAAGTAATTCTTCTATATTTTCCTATTTTTCCCTTTTACTTAAGGAAATAAATTGTATGTCTTTTAAAATTCTTTACTAGTAACAATAATGAAACATACTCTGTTTACTGAGTGAGCTAACTTTATGGGACAACTTTATTCCATAACTAATCTGCTTCTGAAACAGGTGCTAATCAATAGATATAGGAAGCTCTTCTCTTTAGATCTGAATTTGCCATCAACAAAGGGAATTTGCTTAATAACAATTTCCAAGCATGCAGTACATATTGAAGAAACTTGGCACATTAATGCTATAGTAAAAGTTAATAAGGTACAACAAAATATATCTTATAATAAATATAAAAAATTTTGCTATCTTGGGAGTGGTTGTAGCTTTATTTTTATTTAAAGACCTAAAGTTTTGTTTGTTCGTTTGTTTGTTTTTGAGACAGGGTCTTGCTCTGTCACCCAGGTTGGAGTGCAGTGGTGTGAACATTGCTCACTGTAACCTCTACCTCCTGGTCTCAAGTGATCCTGCCACCTCAGCACCCTCCCCACTTCCGTAGCTGGGACTACTGGCATGCGAGCCACCATGCCCGGCTAATTTTTGTATTTTTTGTAGAGAGGAAGTTTTGCCATGTTGCCCAGACTGGTCTCGAACTCCTGAGTCAAAAGGATCCACCCGCTTCCAAAGTGCAGGGATTACAGGCGTGAGCCAGTGCGCCCAGCCTAAAGATTTTTTTTCTTAAATAAATATTCTAACTTGTGAGGATGCTTGATCCCTTTACCTCACTGAGACTAATTAGTAAGAACGAAATATCTAGACAAACCTTTTATTTAACGTCATGGCCATCAATACATTTTGAAATTAATTTTTCAAAAAATTCAGATGCTTATGCACTTAAAACAATACATATTCAGTCACTAAAATGAAGACTTATAAATTCAAATTCTAATAATAGTTTCAATTGTCTGTTTCATTATTGGCTCCTCTGAAGATATGTAAAATTATCCTAATGCCACTTTTTAATGTCATCCTTTAAATAGTCAATGCCCTAAAGTCTTATCATTTCTAGGCTGTGCTTTCTTAGTTCCTTCAACTCCCCATTGCCTCATGTGCGGACTTGATTTGGACATCTTGTTAAATTGTCCTTCCTAATGTCATCTTATCTGCTTGATGGGGACATCATTATGTGTTAATTCCTTAGGTAGGAATGATAAACACACTAGAATGACTAACAGCATTTATTAAGCAACATTTGTGTTTTAGATAAAAGGTGAGCCTCCAAATATAAGGTTGACAAAATTACCTTTGATGGTCAAGGAGCTGCTGTTAGAAGAGATGTGCAGTTAATGAAGGTTGATATGTCATTAGCCAGATATTTTTGAGAGGTCTTGGAAGGGTCAGTAATCTATTAGCCTGAAAGATGTATCCCAGGGGCCATCTTATGATGATGAATAAAGAATGAGTCCAGGATGGAACATCAACATTCATGAAGCCAACAGACACAATCTAGAGTCAGGAGTCAGTGAAAAGTTACTAATATCATGAAGTAATCCAGTAGTGAGTTTCATATACAAACAGGGAGTTGAGCTCCAGAAACACAAAAAGTGCCTGAATTGGAGGTTCTGCCCTAGTTTGGAGGTGGAAATGGTTAGCAGTTCTTTTGTTGCATCAGGGAAGAAACTGATAGGAGAGGTGGGTGATACTGGACTTACAGATGTGTATCATAAATTATCTATTTGGCTATTATTTATATTTCTTCCCCACTCGAATATAATTTCCACAAAGGCAGGTACATTATCTTTCTACTTTATTGCTATATGCTATATTCTCAGTGCCTACAGCAGAGCCTGACAATAAACACAATATATATAAATTAAATGGACAATTGAAGGAATCTAATGTATCACAAACTTCTGTTGATATTACCTTCTATTAAATAACTACATCCCTTACTATCTGCTAGTTCAAGTACCATATTCTCCCACCTTTCTCACTGGAATAGTTTCCTTGTTGGTTTCCTTGCCTCCGGTTTTGTTCCCTCTCATTTCATTCTTTTCTATTGCATAATCCTAGTAACTTCTAAAGCCTAGATTGGATAACAACATTTCTCTATATAAAATCCTTCAATAGCATAAGGCTAAATCCTCCTACATTATTTATGAAATTGTTTGTGATTTGACTTCTACTTAATTCTTCAGCAATATGGCTTCCTGTTCTACTCCCTACTCTACCCGATTCTAGCATATGGAACTGCTCCCATTTCTTTTAATACATTAGAAGAAATGCCTTGCCTTGCTTCCAGTTCCCTTTTACACCTGCTAGTCCTTCAACCTGTACTATTTGTATGCATTTTCATCCTCATTTGATTTGCCTGGCTAATTTCAATTCATCTTTCATGACTCAGCACATATATCCTTCCCTAAGAATCTCACCTGAAATACCACATTTGGGTGAGGCTACTTTTTCTACCAGGTGTTCCCTTCAGTAACATTTATCTCACTTTGTTTATAATTACACTTTTGCTGGTTTTAAAGTAGAAGATACTCTGTGAAAGAAGGGACCATGATTATCTAATTTGTAAGTGTAACAATAATATCATAGGATTTTTGGTAAAGATTATATGAGATACTAAAGCCACTTACATGTTTTAACATTTTTTCTTCTTATTATTATTATTATCCCTGGTGCCTTGTGCAACATCTGGCAATGAGTGTTGCTAAATAATTATTTTTGAATATATTAAACTTTCACGCTGATTGTTGTCATGGGCACTTAAGTCAGATTTGAATTTAAATTTGATATGGATGATAATCAGTTTAGAACATTATCATTATTACTTGTCACTCCAAAGACAACATTCTTTTAATGGATGTTAGTGTGGGTTTTTAAAACTCATAATTTTAACAGCATCTAACAAGATTTCCTGGAAAACACTCATCAGTGAACAAGAATAATGCATATGGATTGAATTTCCATTGAAATTCAAAGACTTAAAAAGAAATGGGGAAACCAATTTTATAAAATGGGCAAAGAATTTGAATAGACACTTATCCAAAGAAGATACACATATGACCAGTAAGCACATGGAAAGTGCTCAGCATCATTCGTCATTAGGAAAATGCAAGTCAAAACTACAGTGAGATACTATTTCACATCCAGTAGGATGGCTATAATCAAGTAGACAGACAGTAACAATTTTGACAAGGATGTGGAAAGATTGGAACCCTCATAAATTGTTGATGGAATGTAAAATGGTGCAGCTGCTTTGGAAAACAGTTTGGCAGTTCCTCAAGAAGTTCCCAGCAATTCTACTTCTCGGTTTATACCCCAAAGAATTGAAAACATATGTTCATACAAAAGCTTATACACAAATATTCATAGTAGCATTATTAATTATAGCCAAAAGTAGAAAAAACGGATGTTCATCAACTAAGGGGTGGTTAAAGAAAATGTGGTATACCCATTCAGTAGAATATTATTTAGCTATAAAAATGAAGTAAAGATACTTGTTACATCATGGATGAACCTGCAAAACATTATGACAAAACGAAGAAGCCAGTCACAGTTTATATGTTATTTGACATTTATATGAAATGTCTGGAATCAGTACAACCATACAAACAGAAAGTAGATTAGTGGTTGCCATGGGCTTGAGGGAGGGAAGAATGTGTCGTGACTACTAATAGTGACAGGGTTTCATTTTGCAGTGGTGAGATATTTTGGAATTAGATAGAAGCGATGGTTCAGGAACCTTATGAATATTTTTAAAACCACTGAGCTATATACTTTAAATGGGTTAATTGTATAGGATGTGAATTGTATCTCAATAAAGACAAAAAAATAAACAGAATCTGGCTTTTCTGTTCATCGAGAGGATAAAGGTTTGATAAAGGGAGGGTTAGGTTGGTGCAAAAGTAATGTCAGTTTTTGCCTTTACTTTCAATTAATCTCTGAAATGAAAGCAGTGGCAAAAACCGCAATTACTTTTGCAGCAACCTAGTATGTTAAAATAACGTGGAGGTCATTCATAATTTTAATTGCTTAAGTTCTGTGGAATATAAGGATAAGAATGTCAAGAAGCTCAAATACATTTATTTCTTGGGAATAAGTTATTTCAGGGATAAATTTCAGGGATAAAATAAGGATGGTGGTTATTCAGATCATCGTCTTTAGAGGATAACATATCGACGTGAGTAATTCAAAGGATTTGGCTATAGTACCTTGCAGTCCTGAAGTACAGTTACGCTTTGCTTCTGGGAAGCAGAGATTTTACACTCTTGTCAGGGCAGAGCAATCTAAAGTGGCATTTTATGCAGTGGTATTTTTGATGGAATAACACTACATCTTTAGCCTTGATAGGACAAATATCACATGGACCGAATTGTGTGTGAGTCTATTTGTGTGTATATGTGTGTGTGTGTGTATGTCTGTGTGTGTAAAAGAGATATACCAAATCCTTCTAGATACATGCATCTGCTGTTTCAACTTATTTAAACTTTTTAAGTATGCCATCTACACAAAAAAATGAGAGAAAAATAACTCATTTAAAATACCTGAGTAAATGTGCGTAAGTATGAAGTCATTGAACATATAGAATGGAAGTTTGGGGACTCAAACAAAACAAAACAAAACAAAACAAAGAAAACCAGTTACCATTGAGGGGATACACAGGCTCCCACGTGAATGCTCTTGAGATTTGTATTAAAACAACATTGAAATTGGGGCAGGGGGTGAGTGGAATTATTGTGCAGTGGTAAGGGCTTTGGAGTCAGATGCACTTTGGTCTGATTCTCTGCCCTCTTTGAAGGCTTTTTGAAGGATTCCTTAGAGTGTAGTTCTCCAATCAGAAAATAAATTTCTTGTCATTCGAAGTAGGATAGTAATGTATTGTAAATTAGTGTTTTACTTTGGCAAGAATGATAAAGAGATTAGTCAGACTAGATACCAAATGCTGTTATCCACATAGCCAGGTATAAAGGATGAGTGGCTAGTAGTACACAGATGAGAGACCATTCCATAGGAATTGAGTAGCCCTTATTTTATATTTTTCTCATGGTGGGTCCTTTCTATGGTTATGCCATAATTACGTGTTTTATTTCTGAGTCATGGGTCTTCTTTTATAAACAGGCCTTTCCCCTGGGTCTCTGTCAGATATGGCAAGGAACATGACTGTCTCTTCACTAGATACCCCTTCTCAGCCTCAGTGCCTCACAGTCCAAAAACTCTTTGTCAAATGGTTTTGTCCCGTGTTCTGTTGTTTACATTTCTTGTGGAAATATTCAGTATTACCTATCATAAGGATATTCAAATATAAGATCTGTGTTTTCCTAAATATTTTGATTCTCAGAATCCAGCACCCAATGAAAGCACTGGCTTGCCCACTCTGATGTTTTTACTTCAGAATACAAGCAACTCTGTGTGTGTTTTGGGGTTTGTAAGAGGCCACGTGAAAGGCCATGGCCACAAATATTCAAATCTTGATTCATAGGAAGGAGTTTGAGAGTATCCCTTGAGCTTGGACCTTTGTTCTGAAGCATCCCTAGAGACGTGTATTCCCTCTGTATTGTTTATGTTTGCATGAATGATTAGTTGTCACCCCAAAGATATATTCATTAACATATATTTATTTGTGTACGTAGACTCTAACATGAGGTGGGAAAAAAAGATATACACGTAAATCTTATCATCTTCCTTTATACCTACATCTTCCTTTTCTACTCTCCAGTATATGCTTCTAAATTCTTATTTTTTGATTGTGAGATGGTAATCATCAAAACCCTTCTAAATTTGTTATTTCTTTCCCAAAGAAGAATAAAGTTATGTTCAATGTCTCATTTTCTGACATAACACATAACATCTAATACTACAATCATTTGAGTTAAGAGCAGTAGAAACTGTCCCAAAACGCAGTGGAGTATAATGATTCACGGGTAGCACCAGACACAGTCTGCCTACCGAACAGCAGCCCTCAAATTTAGTTGTCATACCCTGTGCAGTGTAGGGCTTAGTACAATTGAAGTGGATTCCTTGAAGGCTGAAAGGGGAGAAAGTAAAAAGGAGACATTAACTTTATTCCAAAGTCTATTAGGCATAGTTAGAGATGTTACCACTGTTTTTGCATGGAAGGTGATAGGAGATGCTGGGATTTAAATAGGAAAGCTTCTTGAGTTGAGGGTTGGTAAATATTGACGAGGTAACTGAGAGGAAGGCATAGACAAAGAATGGTCAAAAACCTATGGGGAAAAAAAAATCACAGATTTGACCACGTGGCAAAGAAAATCTTAATAAATTCCTCAAAGTAGAAACCTCCCAGGCTATGTTCCTCAACCTTAGTGCAGTAAAATAAAATAAAAATACAAAGGACAAACAAAATTTATTATCTTGGAAATTTTAAAATATCATTCTAAAACTTCAGGTTAAAAAGAACAAACAAATCATGAAATTGTAGCTAATTTGAAATGAATGATGAGAGCACTATTCATTATGCACTTTTAGGATATTGCTAAAATGGTCTCAGGAAGAAAATCAATACCCTTAAATGCATTTATTAGTGTACAAAAAATATTTAGAAGTAACGAATTAATCACTTCGCTGAAGGACATTTAAGAGAACAATAAAATAAGGGAATTACAAAATATTAAAGATAATACTATGCATAACTTTTTATCAATACCTTTGAAAATCTAAATGAAGTCTGTTCTAGAAGTCAAGGGTAGTACAGTTTCCATAAATGTATTATTGCAAAATTCTCACGTTAATAGATTAAAAAAGAACACGATATGATCATTTCAATAGGTATTGGAAAATTTCGCATCTATTTCTGAGATAAATGTGTAGCAAGTTAGGAATAAAGATAAACTTTCTTAACCTGTATCAAGTACCTCATATAACAGGGAAGTGAGAAAGAATTATTTTCATAAATGTCTGAAATAAAGTAGAATGGTCTAATATCATATTACTAAATACTATACAGGAGGTCTTAGCTAATGACGTAAGAAAAAGAAATTGTATATAAGCATTAGAAAGGAGAAAACCAATAACTGTTTTCTACACAGTTTGATGGTTAAACCTAAGAAATTAAACTGAAAAGCTCTTACAAGCAATTAGAGGGGTTGATAATAAACCATAAATCATCAGAGAAATTCATAAAATACTTAGGATTAAACCTTAGAAACATCCATACTTCTAGAGGAAAACTGTGATACATTCTTGGATTACAATGAAAGAAGAGCAAAGGAACGATCCCATATTTCTAGATAGAGAGGTTCAATAACATAAACATTTTAGTTCTTCCCAGATTAATCATTAATTTATTGCAATCCTAATAAATTTCAAAGGAATTTATTTCATTTGATAAACTGATCTGAAAGGGGAAATGTGAAAGAATATCTTCAGTATCCCAATTTTGGGCTCTTGTGATTCTGAGATGATAAGAGGATTTAAGTCTGAGACCAGAAATATAGAATATCGGCCTCAGGTCATATTATGCTAGGTAGCAAATAAATTATCAAAAACTGAGTATCATCAAAAAGATATAGTTACCAACATGAAGGATCACCGACTGAGCAAATGTGGAACAATTTAAGCATCAAAAAGACTAAAAAGTTCAATTGCTGGAAACATACTGAATATATAAAAATCTGTGAGCTCATGATGTAAGAGTTAAAAAAGAAAAGAAAAAGTATTGACTACCACTGGAAATAATTAGGGTACCAACTAATTATTGAAAAAAATAACAAGTAAAAGTAAGGAATTCAGAATTTATGTAGCCTTTCATGTATGAACTGAATTGCAAATAACCAAATAGCACTAATTTATGAGGAAAAGATATTCGTTGTGAAAAAATTTCAGCTAGTAATGTGGAATGAATGGGAGAAAGAGAAAGTCATGCTTTTGCAGCCTTTAATAAAATCATTGATCTAGGCAGTGTTCATCAATGGATAAATCATTACGGCATTGCTTCTCAAGTGTACTGTGCATCAGACTCTCCTGGAGGACTTGTGAAAACATAGATTTTTGGGCCTCACTCCTATAGTTTCTGATTCAATATGTTTGGGGTGTGGCCAAGAACATACATTTCTAACAAATTTCCAGGTGATGCTGATGCTGCTAGTCTGAGGATCATACTTCGAGAGCCTCAGTTTTAGATAAAATTTTGGTAAGGAAGTTCAAAATGAAAAGATCAGATATAACCACCTGAATCTACTTATCAATCAGTACTAAAGTAGACATTGTGGGCCTCAAGATGTTATGCTAAATGAAGTACACAGTTCTGAACTCTATTGAGTAGGATTCCCAGAGTTCCCACACACAACAGGGTGTGTGTGTGTCTGTGTGTGTGTGCATGTGCATGTGCACGTGTACACACAAATGCCTTGGGAGGAAGGGGAGGGAGACAGCGAGAGAGCGAGGGGAATTGGTACATGTGATTGTGGAGGCTGACAAGTCCAAAATCTGTAGGATAGGGTAGCAGAGACCCAGGGAAGAATTGATCTTGCAGCTGGAGTCCCAAGTCTGCTGACAGAATTCCCTCTTCTTCAGGGGCGGTCAGTCTTTTTTCTGTTAATGCCTTCAACTGATTGGATGAGGTCCTCCCATATTATGGAGGGTACACTGCTTTACTCAAAGTCTACTGGAATCTCATCAAGAAATACCTTCACAGAAATATCTAGAATAATGTTTGACCAGATATCTGGAGCATAATCTAGCCAAGAAGGCA
The DNA here is from genome assembly GCF_029289425.2 of Pan paniscus. Lineage (NCBI taxonomy): Eukaryota > Metazoa > Chordata > Mammalia > Primates > Hominidae > Pan > Pan paniscus. The sequence continues at coordinate 31,029,523 of NC_073264.2, read as the reverse complement.
CATAAGATTAACCGTCACACAAACATAAAGCATTCTTACCCAAAAAGTTGAACCTGAATTTAATTAGTCCTCCAGAGGTAACTTTCTTTTACATGAAATACAGGAAATATAGGAAGAAGTTAAATGAAAAAACAAGGAGCAGAAGTGATTAGACGACTTCTACGTGTCAGCAGCATTTTAAAAATAAAGAAAAAGGAGGTGGACTTCTGTAGACCAAAAGAGATTTAAGAGACATAATAACCAAATGTGATATATTGAATTCATTCAGCTCTTATTCAAATAAATCAATTATAAAAACAAGTTTTAAAACTATTGGGGGACATTTGTTTATGGAGTAGAAATTAGGTGATATTGATAATTGAAATTGTTTCAATTAATATGATTATTGCATTTTTAATTATGTATGCGAATGTCTGGTTTTTTAAAGAAATGCACCCTAAAATTTGTAGGGGAATAATGACAAAATATCTGGAATTTGCTTTAAAATACTTCAGCAAGGGAAAAAAAAAGAAGGGATAAGCTAAGCAAATATAGGAAAATCTTGATAATTTTTGAACCTAGTGTGGGAAATGGGAGCTTACTATACCTTTCTTTCTTTTGGTTTTAAAATCTTTTAAATAAAACTTTAAAATACCAAAAAGAATACATTCCAAAAGAAGAATGATAAAGGAGCACTTACTCTTCCAGATATCAAAATGTACTACACAGCTAATAATTAAAACAATGTGGTTTTGCCTTAAAGACAGATCTGTAGCCTCCAGAAAGAGATATATTTGTGTATAAAAATGCAGTGTCACTTTGAATCAGTAAAACAAAGAATGTATTATACCATAGGCGGGGTTGGAACAACTGGATATCTATTTAGAAAATAAATTCTAAGGAGTTAAGAACTAAGAAACAAAGTCAAAACTCTAAAATATTAAGAGAAATCATTGCTTTATTCAAACCTACTCAAATATTTAAACTGCTAAACAATTAAAAATACCTTAAATATAAAGCTTTAGCATAAGAATTGGAGAAAACTTTGCCATAAAAGGCAAAGGATTAACAATTAAGATACACATGGAGCCTCGTTCAGAAATAAAAACAAGTAAATTAATCAAAGGAAAAATTTGCAAAGGTCTGGACAGTTTACAGAAGAACTAAAAATATGTGAAGACAAATGGAAGATGAATACGCAATTGAAAAAAAAATGGTCAACCTCATCTGTAATCTACAAAATGCAAATTAATCTTTCACCTAGCAGACAGTCAAAAATTAAAAGCCCGGTATTGGATACAGTACTGATGAGGGTGCAGGGAAATATGCAGCCTCACAAACTGTTGGTTGGAAGGTAAATTGGTAAAGCTCTTTTGTTAGGCAACTTGATTGTACTTTTCAAAAATTGTAAAACAAAAAGTCATTGACCAAGCAATTCATTTTTACTCTTTAGAAATACTTTCACATGTAGAAATACTTCTTATAAGCATATTAGCAACAAATTAGAAATCCGCTATGGTAAGTACCCATTGGTAACCAAATTTTGATATGTCATTGCCATTAAATACTATATAATAGAAGGAAGGCTGAAGGAAATCTGTAGTGATTGACATGGCAATATTCATGGCATTAAGTGTAAAAAAGTAAGCAGACTGTATTCGGTGGATTGCACCTTGTCAAAGGCTATACTTAACCACGCAAATCTGTTTTTGCACTTTAGCATCTAATAGGAAAAGGCATTCTTTACTTCATCCCAAACACAGTTTCTTTTACTTCATGAGGTTAGTGCAGGCTGAACGTTGTGATGTATTTTTAAATAGGATCCTGGATGCTATTGATTTTTGCCCTTAATTTTAGGGAAAAGAGACCACGATTAAGTCAGTTGTCAAGACTCACAAACCAGCAAGCAGCTCTGTCACACACTGCATGGAGCTGTGTCCAGGAGGCGCTTACATTATCAAATGGCTTTAAATGCAAGCAGATGAAGGTGTAGGATGACGTTCTATAGAGGAAGGCCAGCCCTTTCCCAATTTCGAGAGTTTTAGAGTTTCATTATTAGAGAGCTAAAAAGGAATTGGAAAAGTTAGGTTTTTCTGTACTATTTAAACTTATATGACAAACTGGAAAGCAGAAATTAAGTTAGAAGGCCAATCTGTATCTACCGTCTAGGATTTTTCCTTAAGAAGTCATTTTTAATATATCTTTTCTCTCTTGTCAAGCTTGATAAAGCTTGCTTTGTGAAATTTCAAAACTGTAAAAAAAAAAAGCTTTCCTTATAAATAATACTGTTCTACTTGTTACTTTGCTCTCTTCATTAAAAAATGACATCCTGGAGAACCATCCATAGTTTTCTTAATTTTAGTAATTTAAAAAGTTGTATATCATATGTGATTATCCAGATAATAGTGATTATAAACATTTGTTTATGTTTCAAATGTCATTTTTCAGTTTTTCCAAAACTTAATTTCAAATACCCAACTCTTTGAAATGGGGAGACAACAGGTTAGTGCTGTAAATATCTATGCAGTGACAGATTCCATGTGAATACTGGTAACAGTGTTTGGGAAAATTTGAAAGATAAGATGTAATCAGAAAAACACACTTCAGTAAAGTTTATTTGAACATCTCTTGTTTTCTTGTGAATTTTGACCTCAAGTTACTTTAGAAATGCATAGTGCATCTTCAGATATTGCTCTACAAGTTTGAATAGCATTTATTCTCAGGTGCTCTGTCTTCTCTGGCATATAAAATTACAGGGTTCTTATATAATATCAAAAAAGCAGAAAGTCGTGGGAGTTATAAAATTTCATTATGTCAAACAGGAATACATTAAAGCTTACTGTTTGTTAAAGTTAAAAATACATTTGCTGAAATTGCTGGAGAAATTCAAGCACAATCATGTCAAAAAAAAATGAAAAGGAACTAAAGTGTGATCTTCTAAAATTTTCTTAGTCCAATTCATGAAACGACATTTTATATTACAACATTATTGCCTTTCCCAAAAAGTGATTTTGCACATAGATTTTAATAAAATAGATGTTTGCAATGGGTTAACATACTGCTAAGCAGTGACTGTCCTGAAACTACTTTGTGGAATTTAAAATGTTAGTAAAAGCAAATCTGCATACATGATGCATACCACACTGATTTTAGAAAATGGTAATTTGGATGAAATTTTAGCTTTTAATTAAATGTTTAATCTTGTGTACATGTATTCATTTATGCTATAGAAACGTTAGGAGTTGTGCTAATGCTGTTATTTGCTCTCTGAGTATAAGAGGTCATCTGCCTTGGAACATGGTATAAGAAGAATAGTTTTCAAAAGATAAAACTGTATATATTAGTTCATGACACCATGAATTTAAATTACATTGACAGAGTAGGAATGGATTTAAATATAGGTACATTTTTGTTGTTGTTGTTGTTGGTGGTGGTGGTGTTGGTTTTTTTTTTTTTTTTTTACTATGTTTTGAAATGTGGTTACAAACTGTCGGTACGTGGGCCAGATAGGACCTGTAGATGTGATATCTTGGGCCCAACCAGCTTCTTTTTCTAGAAAATCAGGGAAGACATGAAAAAATTATAGAGATTTCACATAAAAAACTGGACTCCAGGATTTTCTTGAAAATCCAAAGGAAAATGGCGCTCAAGCACGGCATCCCATGGTTGTCACTATGTGAAGTAGGTGGCCTCTCTTCTGATGGTTCTTGAACTCCTCTGTTCAATACAGTCACCTCCACTGCAGGGTCTTCCTTCCATGGAAGCTGAGTGTAAGTTACCACTCATTTTCATAATTACAAATTATATCTCTCACTATCCAGACATATTTAGCAGAAACTGAATGTCTAGGAAATGAGAAAACAAAAAAATTGAGATGACTGAATATTTCAAGCAGAATTGTTGAAGTAATAGAAAGTGATTTACTTCATTTATTTTGGTTTATTTCCTGCCAAGTTTTAGAGACATTTTAAAAATATTTTATTGGGATAGAATTCATATACCATAAAATTCACTCATATAAAATTTACAAATCAGTGGTTTTTAATGTATTTTACAAAGTTATGCAGTCATCACTATCTAACTTTAGAAATTTCCATCATCGCAAAAAGGAACCCATAATGATTAGCAGCCTTTATAGGCATTTTAAAGTATGAACCTAGTAGAAAATGTGAAACATAGGAATCAGCTCTAGTCTGTAATCCAAATGATATTTCAAATTTGGGAAACTTGATTTTCGTATCTTATAAACAACTGTCCTTTTCTAGCTTTGCATATCCTTTATGTTTTATACTAAATAGCATTTTATCTCTTCAACTAAGATACTGATTTGAAAAATAAAAAATAAAAACTTTGTACATATGCACATATATAGGCCTGACTCTATTACTAGATAATTTCATGGAGATAGACATAAATCAGTTCATTAGCAATTCATATGTGTAATGTTCAGCTCATGCTTTGTTTTGTTTTTTAACTTACTAGACTATCCCGAGTCACTCTAACATGCAATTCGCTGAAAATGCAATGCTTTATTTGCTAGTTATTGCTTTATCTTTCAGAAATTGCAAAAGAAGACTAATGTAAGACTCACTCCTAAGAAAAAGTGATTTTATCTGGCTCAAATGGATCAGCTAATTAGTATTTTTTTGCCTAAATGCTCTCAACCTCTGATATTCCAAAAATTTCCATTTTACATTTGTTGTAAAATGCTATCAACCTCTGACATTCCAGATATTTCCATTTTATATTTATTGATCTATCATTTTCTCTCTTTCTTTCTCCTTTTTAAAATCTGCAGTAGCACTTTCCAGTTTGCCTTGGCTGGCACTCTTCCTCTTTTCTGATATTTCCCTAAAGATTAACTCAAAACTCTTTCCAGTTTAAAAATGTCTCTCCTTAGCTCCAGACTCTCATATCCAGCTTCCTCTAACTCAACATCTCCACTTGGAATGTCTAGGAAGCTTTGCAAAGGCAAAATACCCAAAACCAAACTGCTCATAGTTTCTTCCAGACCTGCAGCTCTTAGGTTCTTCCCATCTCAGTAAATGGCCCATTCATGCTTTCTGTTGCTCAATCTACAGCTTTGGAGTCATCTTTGCTTTCTCTTTTTCATACTCTACCTCTGCTCTGTTATCAAATTGTATCTACTTTCCATTCAACATATCAGTTCACCCATCCTCTACTGCTTTTACCCTGGTCCAAGTCAGCATCAACTCTCACCTGCCTCGGCCCTTGCCATCAAGCACATTTCTCCTGATACAACAGCTAGAAGACCTGATTAAATTCTACACTGGGTCATATCACTCTTTTGTTCAAATATCTACAGTCATTTTCCACCTCATTCACAGATATATCAATTGGTAGTCCTTTTTTTTTTTTTTTTTTTTTTTTTTTTTTTTGAGATGGAGTTTCCCTCTTGTTGCCCAGGCTGGAGTGCAGTGGCAGGATCTCAGCTCACTGCAACCTCTGCCTCCCGGGTTCAAGTGATTCTCCTGCCTCAGCCTCCTGAGTAGCTGGGATTACAGGCACCCACCACCACGCCTGGCTAATTTTTTGTATTTTTAGTAGAGATGGGGTTTTGCCATATTAGGCAGTCTGGTCTTAAACTCCTGTACTCAGGTGATCCGCCAGCCTGGGCCTCCCAAAGTGCTGAGATTACAGGTGTGAGCCACCGTGCCTGGCCCGGCTGTCCTTTTAAGACTGTGACTTCTAAGGCTTTATATTCTTTCGTTGGTCTCTTTGTTAATCCTTGAATACACCAAGTCTGCTCCCACTTCTGGGTCTTTGTGCATGCTATTCCCCTTACCTGGAATGCTCTTGCCTCAAACATCTACCTGGTTCACTCTTCATTTTCTCACTCTTACTGAAGTGGCACCTTCTCAGTGAGTCCTTCTCTGGCCACCCTTTCCAACATTTTTCTGTCTAAGAGTCCCTGATACTTCCCATCCCCCACTTCTTGCTTTATATTTTCTCCTCATACTTATCACTACCTAACATACTACATGATTTATTAATCTATTTTATTTTCTGTCTCCTCCAGTGGCATGCAGTCTTCACTAGAGGAAACATCTCTATCTGTTATTTTTCACTGCCTTATCTTCAGTGCTTCACAGGTTTTGGAACATAGTAGATGATCAGTAAATATTTCTCGCTTAGAAGAACGCAACCTTTTCATCCTTTAATATCAGAACATTGAGAAATGGTCCACAAGAAATTTCACTTGTGGCATATTAAGCTGCTATTAAGCAAAGTCTTTTCTATCTCATAATTGGGCAAGTTAACTTTTTCAGCTGAAATGTGTGACAAATAAATAGTGGGTTTAGTTGACAAATATTCTATATGAACTAACAGTGTGATATGTCTACCTAGAAAATTAAAGTGGTTATTTGTTAGCAATAACAATTTTACTGTATTCTGCATAGTTGGAACCTGTATTATTTTCAGTTCTGGGCACCATATTTTTAACATCATTTCAATAAATTGTAGTATTCTAGAGGATGCTTGGCTGGCAAAAACCTAGAAACAGTAGGAAGAACTGTTGGAGGATCTAGAGTCTCCTGTCAAAGGTAGAGATTCAGATTGTAGAAGGTAGAGGGTTCCTATGAAGGTTGATGCATATTTTCAAATATTTGAAAGATTTATTAAAAAGGGTAAGGATGAGATTTAGCTTCTGTAGCTACAACAAGAACAACTAAGACCAGTAGGATGCGGATTTTGGCTCAGCCTATGGAAAAATCTTACTGAAAAGACTATCCAAAATGGACTAAGTTCTCTTTTGAGCAAATAAATTGCCTATTGCAGGAAACCATCTGGGTAACAGTCTGTGAGTGATAATGTTGGGAGGTTGGATTGGGTGACCTATAAAGTCTTCATCCTCAGACAGTAATTTCTTCTTACAAGATAATATGGATTTGAAATTTACTTGTCCTTATTGTAATGATACCAGGATTTTTAGCCATGGTGTTGGTTTTTTTTTTTTTTTTTTTTTGACTGAGGTCATAAAGTGCTTACAGTCCATGGAAGACTTGAATTCGTGCTTGAAATTCAGAATTGATTATATCAAAGCTTCTTTCTTATGTGTAACAGTTTACAAGGTCATTCAAACTTTCCAACAATCTCAGTAGCAACTTATTTTTCATAGTTTACACTGCTATTTTTTTGCATTGATTTCTGGGTTCCATGGGATTTGTATTTGTTATAATGTGGAAATTTACATTTTTTACACCTCTAGGGAAATAAATGGACTGATATGACCCAAACTTGCAGCAAAGAATATGAGATTTAACAGAGTTCCCAACAATCCTTGGCCACCGAAATTGAGACCTGATAGCCTTTAGAACACAAAGTACTTGAAAGTTCAAAACTTCCGACTTAGAAGAGGTATTTTCTGAATATCAACATTAAACTGTGACAACATGAGTTTCAACATTTTTAGAATTTAACCAGTTAGTAAGAATACCAGAATTGCACTGCTTGTTGAGTTCAAATACTTTGCAGAAGTTGTTTCTAAGTAAATAATAGATGTTTCTCATTTGCATCAAAAAAATGCCCAAATTCTTTACCAAGTAGCAGATTTTAAAATATATCACGCATTGTATTACTGAGCAATTGTTTAGGAAATGTCAAGGCCATAGAATAATTGCTTTATTGCATATGGCCTATACTTCACTTCTTTATATGTGGATATTTGTTGTGACTTACAGTTTAGTTACGATGAAATGAATCAATATTAGCCAACACATAGAAAAGTACTGCGGTTATTTGGCCAAGTTATATCTCAAATAACTTTCAAAGTTGTAAAATTTTTATTTATCAGTCCCCCTATAAGGACATGATGACATTTGTTTTTTGAAAGGGCAGAGGGGAAGGATGAGTGAATTAAGTGTCTGTGAAGTAGCATTCAGAGTAATCTGAATTAGTGAAGATGAGGATGGTGATGCCATCTTTTTTTTTTTAAATGGGTACATAATGTTTCCTGTAATACACATTCAAACTGAACTTTAATTACAAAAGGAAAATATTCAGATTTCTCCCTCTTACCAAACAGTTTTACATTCCTCTTTCTGGTGGCCACTAAATTTTGCAATTCTTTTCCCTCCTACCTGTAAATAAAAGCAATTCCTTCCTAAAAAGCAACTAAGAGAATAGCCATTCTGAAAGTTTCTCCTTCATTAAAACCCAGTGCTTAAGTCATAGAGTTGTCTGGCTTTCAGTATTACCACTGAGGTCAAATGCTTACAAAATCTGAAGTGCTGGGGCATTTAATTTTGTATTTAACTGTCTACACAGTAAGATTTAATGGCAGGAATGGAATCATCCAACAGGTGCACTTGGACTAAAGTCTCCAATGGAATCATCCAACAGGTGCACTTGAACTAAAGGACCTCTATATTTAAAAAAAAAAAAAAATGAACAGGAAGTTTTTTCTGAACTCCATTTAAAGAGATTTTTACATTTCTAAAATGACCCACTTTTATAAGGGGGGTAACTCATAAATTAATGACTCACACATAGGAATATTTAAGTTGGACTCAAAGTATGTGTTAAGTTTCACATTTAAAATATTGAATTTATACACATCCATGAAAGTTTAATATGCTACTTGTTCTGGTGGAGCACTAACCTAAAATTGTATGTTCACATCTTCAAAAACTCTGGAAGAAGGCTACCTCTTCACTAAAGTAGTTGGTGGGAGGGGAAAACCTCCTTTTTTTTAGCTACCATAACTTGTATTCCAACTTAGACCATTCTAAATATATCTTCAAAGTTTGTGATATGGTGACGACAAATAGCAGGAATCTTTGTTTTAATTATAGAATTTTTTTTTTTTTTTTTTTTTGAGACGGAGTCTCGCTCTGTCACCCAGGCTGGAGTGCAGTGGCACAGTCTCGGCTCACTGCAAGCTCCGCCTCCCGGGTTCACGCCATTCTCCTGCCTCAGCCTCTCCGAGTAGCTGGGACTACAGGCACCCGCCACCACGCCCGGCTAATTTTTTTTGTATTTTTAGTAGAGACGGGGTTTCACCGTGGTCTCGATCTCCTGACCTCGTGATCCACCCGCCTCGGCCTCCCAAAGTGCTGGGATTACAAGCGTGAGCCACCGCGCCCGGCCTAATTATAGAAATATTAAGTGCTGAAAAAGTGATCATCACTTTTTACCCTTTGTACATACCTAATCCAACTAATTCTTCCCCTCAAAGCACCAGCCCTAGTAGGAGATGCTGTTATTGTATTAGGTTGTTGCAAAAGTAATTGTGGTTTTACTTTTGCACCAACCTGATTACTTTTGCACCAACCTAATAACTTTTGCACCAACCTAATAATTGTTACTTTGGGTGCAATTAGTTTTGCACCAACCTAATAATTGTTTTAGCCATCCTCTGCAAGGCAATATGGACTTGGAGCTGTTGAGGTCACTGTAGACCACATACTCTCAGAAAGCCCTTAATGTCATGGGAGTATTTTAAAATTACACATCAGTGGTTTTTAACTTTGGCTGCTCATTACAATCACTTGGGGAACTTTTTAAAATACCTATACTTCCCCACCCCCAGACATAATCAATTTCTATAGGTCCAGCATGGATATGCTTTAAAAGTCCCTCAGGTGATTTCATTGTGCAAACACAAGTTAATCACGAGTGGGCTGTATAGAACCACTGGCCATGGGAACTGGCCTGGTGTTCTACATAGTTTGGGTGTGGGTTTTAGGAACTCGGAAAACTAGGGACAACCAGATGTATGAAAGACCCCAGTAGAATTGTATTAAAAATGAGTGGGCCCTTTCTCGCCCTGCATTTGAATTTGGAACTTAATATAATTGAACATGTCATTTATTCATGTTACAAGTGTGTATTGACCATGTACTTGATGCCATGCCCTGTGCTAAGCATGAGGATAAAATGGTGCTCAGGACAGCCCTGCAGTTGTTCAAGTCAAAACTAAATGATTCACCAGTTATCATACATTACCACGGAAAAGACAAGCACATGGGGGAGATATTTATCCAGACGGAAGAGAAAAGGGAAGTTAAGAGAAGTCCAATGAAGTTTAAGCTGAAAACTGAAGGATGACTAGGATTTAGCCAGATGAGAATGTAAGAATGGGGGTATTCTGAGATATTGAAATGCCAGAACCAAGAGAGTGCACATACATGTCACAAAGTAGGAGAATTCAAATTGTGCTGGAGAGAGGAGTCCCAAGGTTAGAAGAGTCAGATGAGTTTAAACAGATAAACAGATTGGAGGATTACATAAAGGGTCATGCCATTATCCATGCGAGCATTGGTTCAAGTTTTGCTATAGCATTGAGAATATATTGGAAAAGGAAGAAGAGTGAAGCAGGGGAAAGAGACACTGAAGCAGAAATTTAGGTAAGAGATGATGGTGGCTTTATTCACAGAAGCAGAGTTGGAGAAAAGTAAGCCGATTTGAGAAGTAGGAGTTTTAGGTACTGAATATTTGGAGACAGAAAAGTGGAAAGAAGCAAGGATGACACCCATGTTTTGGGTGTAGGAATATGACAAAATTGAAATAAGAAGCATAGAAGAGAAACAGGTGTAGAGAAGTTGTTGAATTTGGTGTTGAATATATTCCATTGAAGGCTCTTGTGAAATGAACAGACAAACTGTGCAGTAGACAGCTGATAACACAAATCTAAAGTTTGTGGCAGATATTGGTGGTAGGGATGGACTTGGGGAGCATAAACATTCACGGAATAATTAAACCATGGGAGTGGATGACCTTATCTAGAAAGTGAGAAGAGACGGAGACCTCTCTTCTTCTTTTTGTTTTTTCCTTCAACTTTTAAGTTCCGGGATACATGTGCAGCATGTGCAGGTTTGTTACATAGGTAAACACGTGCCATGGTGATTTTCTATATAGATCAACCTGTCACTTAGGTATAAAGCCCAACATGCATTAGCTTTTCTTCCTGATACTCTCCCTCCTACAACCCGGTGACAGGCCCCAGTGTGTGTTATTCCCCTACCTGTGTCCATGTGTTCTCACTGTTCAGCTCCCACATATAAGTGAGAACATGTGGTGTTTGGTTTTCCGTTAATTAATTTGCTGAGGATAATGGCTTCCAGCTCCATCCACATCCCTGCAAAAGACATGCTCTTGTTCCTTTTTATGGCTGCATAGTATTCCATGGTATGTATGTGCCACATTTTCTTTATCCAGTCTATTGTTGGTGAGCATTTGTGTTGATTCCATGTCTTGCTATTGTGAAGAGTGCTGCAATGAACATACACGTCCATGCATCTTTATAGTAGAATGATTTATATTCCTTTGGGTATATACCCCGTAATGGGATTGCTGGCTCAAATGGGTATTTCTGCCTCTAGATCTTTGAGGAATCACCACACTGTCTTCCATAATGGCTGAACTAATTTATATTTCTACTAATAGTGTAAAAGTGTTCCTTTTTCTCTGCAACCTTGTTGTTTCTTGTTTTTTTGTTGTTGTTGTTTCTTGACTTTTTAATAATTGCCGTTCTGACTGGCGTGAGATGGTATCTCATTGAGATTTTGATTTGTATTTCTCTAATGATCAGTAATGTTAGGCTTTTTAAAAAATGTTTATTGGCTGCCTGAATGTCTTCTTTTGAGAAATGTCTGTTCGTGTCATTTTCCCACTTTGTAATTTTTTTTTTCTTGTAAATTTGTTTAAGTTTCTTGTAGACTCTGTATATTACCCCTTTGTCAGATTGGTAGATTGCAAAAATTTTCTCCCATTCTGTAGGTTGTCTTTTCACTCTGATGATAGTTTCTTTTGTTGTGCAGAAGCTCTTTAGTTTGATTAGATCCTATTTATCATTTTTTGGCTTTTGTTGCAATTGCCTTTGGCATTTTCATCATAAAATCTTTGCCTGTGCCTATATCCTGAATGGTATTGCATAGATTTTCTTCTGGGGTTTTTTATACTTTCGGGTTTTCTTTTTTTTCTTTCTTTCTTTCTTTCTTTTTTTTTTTTTTTTTTTGAGACGGAGTCTAGCTCTATCACCCAGGCTGGAGTGCAGTGGCGTGGTCTCTGCTTACTCCAGCCTCTGCCTACTCCAGCCTCCACCTCCCGGGTTCACACAGTTCTCCTGCCTCAGCCTCTCGAGTAGCTGGGACCACAGGTGCACACTGCCACGCCCGGCTAATTTTTTTGTATTTTAGTAGAGATGGGGTTTCACCGTGTTGCCCAGGCTGGTCATGAACTCCTGAGCTCAGGCAATCGGCCTGCCTTGGCTTCCCAAAGTGCTTGGATTACAGGCGCGAACCATCATGCCTCGGGTTTTAAATTTAAGTCTTTAATCCATCTTGACTTAATTTTAGACCTCTCTTCTTAAAGTTTAAGGAATAAAAGGGATCATGGTAGGAATACTAGGTTACTACACTGGATATCACTATAACTAGTTTGTAGTTCTGATTTTGCCACTGCCTATAACTATGTCATGGGTAAAGGATTTAATTGTTCTCATTTCATTTTCCTAATCCATACCAGGAGAAACTCCCGCCCCCACCTACCTCATAAAGTTGTGCAGTGGGCTGAATGGTGGTACCCCAGAGATGTCCATGTTCTATATCCTGGAACCTGTGAAGATGTCAGGGTATATGAAAAAAGAGAATTAAGGTTGCAAATGTGATTAAGTTGCTGTCAGCTGATGTTAAGATAGGGAGGTTATCCTAGTGGGCCCAAAGTAATCACAAGGTTCTTAAATGTGGAGGCAGGAGGCAGAAGAGAGAGAATCAGAGGGACGATAGGGTGAAAGGGATTGGCCTAACGTTTTTGGCTTCCAAGGAGGAATGTGCCATGAGCCAAGAAATGCAAAAGCTGGAAAGGCAAGAAAATGTATTATTTCCAGGAAACTCCAGAAGAAATGCAGACTGCTGACAGTTTGATTTTAGCTCACTGAGACCCATTTTGGACTTCTGACTTCCTGGACTCTGTGATAAATGTGTGTTATTTTAAGCCACGGAGTTTACAGTCCTATTGCTGTAGCAGCAATAGGAAACTAATACAAGTATTAGGTAGATGAAATCAGATTATGGATATGAATTGGTCTTGAAGACAGCAAATGGATAGACAAATGGACATGCTTATGAGGGCATGTTTATGTGTTCATCTACTCATTCCAGTGACAGATATTGAGCACTAGATGTGGGTAAATTGTTGTTCCAGGTGTGGTTGGTTTTAACATTAGACTCTTAAGCAGTTACTGTGTAACAGGGAAGATGATCAGAAGACAAAGCCACATAAATACTCATTTAACAAAGAGAATGCTGGTATTTAGATATCTCTGCATTTCTAAGTGGTGTGTCAGAGTGGTTGTAGTAACTAAAGACAACTTCTCCACGCCAAGTAAGTTCGGCCCACATTCAGGTCCCCCTTCCAGACAATCAAGGTCCTAACTCTCTCTGCAACAACTTGTGCTGGAGTCTTAGATGAGCTTGAGCTTCAGGCTGTTGACCTTGAAGAAGTTAACAAAACTTTTTGAGTCTCTGGTATACCTAGCTGATAGAGCTACTGTGAAGAGATAAGTATATATTTCATTATTTTCCCCTTTTCTCTTCTCTCCACTCCTAATCTCAACCAATTTCTCTTCCCGTCAAAAATCTGAAGATTCCTGGTTTCAGCTGGACTTTAGTACTGCTGGTAGAATTACCGCAAGCACTTTGCTTTTCCTCATACATCATCATAAGAGATTACCGCAAGCACGTTGCTTTTCCTCATACATTATCATAAGAGATTAGAGAGTGTTTTCAAATACTATGCAAGTTCTCTGTTCTGTTATTTTCTTTTTTTTTTTAAGTTCATAGTATTAAAAGAAATATGTTGCAGACAATACCAGACACCAGACCTTAAGAAAAACAGAGTTGGGGTCGCTGACCTGAGCATGACCTTTGCCTCAGGAGGACTTAGGCCAGCAAGCCACAGAACCTGGGCAGGATATGGAGAATGAAGTAAAACAGACTGAGCTTTAGAAACTAGGTGGACGAAGGCTCTGACAAAAAAGTCATGGTATGTTGTTAATAGTCAGGTAGTGGTTAAGTTCTGTGCCGTGATCTGCATCAACCCTAACCTCAAGTAGCGAGAACGGCAATGAAAATAATGTATTTCCTTCTACAGTACTTAATTATGTGCCAAGGACTATCTTAATCATGTTACAAGTAATCCTCAAAATGTTTCATTAAGCAAGTAATGTGATTATCACTCCCACTTTACAGATGGAGAAACTGAAGTATAGAGCAGTCTACTAATCATCTAAGGTCATACACCTGGTAGGGGGCTAGTAGAGTCACATGGAATACTGGCAAAGCCCTCAACCTGGAATCTAAGAACTGGCGTTCTTTAGAGTAGAACGTGTATCAGACAATAGCAAGGCCCCAGCCCCAGTTTTGTTTCTGAGGCTGAACCTCCAGAAGGAAAGCTGACATCTTAGCACTGACAATGGGAAAATAATGCAGGCATCAGAATTGGGTACCTGGAGCACCCTGAGTGTGGAGATGATAGCTAAAGAAGCACAGTTGTCAGTTGACTAACAAGAGTAGCTAGATAACATGCCAGAGTGTAGAGCTTAAAGCCCCTCACTCCCAACTGATACACTGCCTGTGGTCATTCCCCGAGACGCTTCCACCCCAGGCCTTGTTTGAGGATCCTGGTGCTCGCGAGTCCATCCAGTCAGAATCGGGCACGTCAAATGTATCACCAGCCAAATTGTGGAGCACTCTCTCCATTTATACAAGGAAGAACCCAAAATGATTCAAATTAAAAAGAGGAAGGCAAAGAGAGGTTTCAAGCTATCAGTGGGACAGGGCCTCTGTATCCTATTAAAGGATTTTCACAAAACTATTAAAGAAAGTAGGAAGCCTTTTATAAGAATTGTGCAAACTAAATCCAAAACGGCATCGTGTCTTCCCCCCTTATAATACTGTTACTATGGAAAGATATTATATGTGCGTTTTTGAAGACTTTAAAATGGAAATAAACATTTTCCCCAAATCAGCTATCATCATCAAAATGAGAATCTGTCTTACTGTTAGAAATTCTGAGTTAAAAAAGTTTCTATTTCTAAAACTAAATGCTGATGAGAGCTTATACAGTCCAAAATAGAAATGTTTTTTTCCTAAGCATAAACATCTGAACTTGAGTTATAGTTAGCTGGTCCAGTATTGCATAGAAAAGACTGTTCACACACACACACACACACACACACACACACACACACACACACAGATGAGGATAAAGATACATCTTTTGCTCATTCTTTGAGTTATAATTGCTCATCTTTCTAAAATATTAAACCAAAGATCCACAAAGAATGCTATTTGCCTCCAAAAATGTATCACCTTTACTGGAAAATATGTTAGAATGTCTATCTCAAGATTTGGAATTTTAACCATCCCCATTTTTGTTCAGTTCAAAGAATCTCAAATAAAGTGAGGCCAAAATTGAATAATATGCTCCTCTTATCCTAAAAGAGTTTTGAAGATCAGCTTCCCTTGCAGTGGTCTTTGTTTTTTCACCAATATAAAGATTTTCAGATGTTTCAATGTGCTATTCTATCCCTTTTATCAGAATGAAGCTTCCCTGCAGATGATGAAAGGAACACGCTTTTAAATGCATTTAGTTTGGCATTCACTTTCTCAAATACATTTGGAATAACATAGTGGAGCATACTTAATCAAGCTGAAAACAAGCACTCAATGCGGGGCAAAGACATACATCCTAGCAGTCATCAAGTTAGATGTTCTGTATACAAATAAGGTGCCCCTAACCCCAAGGGCAGTCAAGCTTCTACCAAGTGGACCACTCTTTGCACTTTGAATGGGAAATGGCAAGAAGCCACATTGGCCCTGCAGCCTGAGAAATGCTGCCAAATAGATATAAGCCAGGGAATCTGAGGGATTACATTTTAGAGTTTGTCTAAACATTACACCAAAGAAGCACTCCATCCTATAAACAATAATAATAGTAAAGCTTTGTTTGAGATATGCTTTTTGTAGAATACTCTCTATAAAGGGGGAAAAAGGTCTTTTGGAATTTAGAAATCAAAGCATGAAAAGCAAGAAAACCATCTAAAATAAGCTTAAACTGTTAGTCCACTGGAAAAATTGCATGCCTTAATTTGCTAACAATCTCAGGGATGTGATAACTGCAGGAGAAGCCAAGTATATTTTCAGAACTTTTACTGAGGAACAGCCTGCCTTAGCCCTACCCAATGAACACTGTCCTTCCTAGTCATTGTCCATTCAGGCCTGCACATTTTAGCAGACTGAGACTATCCTTCTGTTGTCTTAGAATTATCTTGGTAAACACATATAGCTGGGGACATTTCTGCCTGATTAACCCTCAGTGCAATTTTGATTTCATTTAGAATCTGAAGACATGAGTTGATTCAAAACAAATATTTCCTCACTGGGCATGCTGTTTCACTCACTGACAACAATTTGCTATTTAGGATACAGAAGAAATATAAAAGGTGATAACAATGTCTGAAGGAGATAGCTATTTAGTTCAGAAAAGAACAATAGACTTAAATTACTGGTACAAAATATAGGACATGACATATAACTAAATGTTCATCTATGTCTCAAAGACCAAATGCTGTAAACATTCTGCCTGGCCAAAATGGTGAAACCCCATCTCTAATTAGTCAGGCATGGTGGCACACACCTGTAATCCCAGCTACTCGGGAGGCTGAGGTAGGAGAATCGCTTGAACCCAAGAGGCAGAGGTTGCAGTGAGCCGAGATGGTACCATTTCACTCCAGCCTGGGCGATAGAGTGAGACTCCATCTCAGAAAAAAGGAAAAAAAAAAAAAATTCTAAAGAAAAAATACTGGAAGAGTCTAGGGAGACTTCCTGGAAAAGATGGTTCTTGAACTAGACTCTCAGGGCTGGTTTTGAAGAGTGTGAGGGACATTTTAGCTAAGGAAATCCCACGGCATTAAGACATTTGGGCATAAGGGGTTTGTTAATTGTTGTTAATTGTGAGAAAATGGCCATTGGGTTCAGATACCACTAGGCTCATTTCTGCCCTGTCCATATTTATAACACTATGTCCTAGGACAGACTCTTTAAATTCCAAAAGCCTTAGATTTCTTATTTGTTGTTTGACAATGACACAAAAATCAACCTGGCTGTGGTCTGGGGTCAGGATTAAATAAGATCTAACATATAAAGTGTTTAACATAGGGCCTGCATTTTCACTATGTAGCCATGCCATGCGATATGCGTAATAATGTTACATTGTACTATTTTTCAGTCCATATTTTACCCAGTAGTCATCTTTTCCATATTTGATAGTATTTTTAAACCCTTCTATTTGGATATTGCTTCTCTTTTATCATCCCTTGAATTCTTGCCTCCTCTTTTATGGCTCTTTACTTGGCTCAGAAGAACTTCACTTGGCTTCTTTCTTCTTTGTATTGGTGATTTTTTCACACACATGTCTTTAAGAACAATTTTACTCTTTCCCCAACCCCTGTCCTGAATGACATTTTTAGCCATCTGCTGGACTTTTCCACTTGGATATCCCACTGGCACTTGAGCTGAACATATCTAGAACAGAACCCATCATTTCTTCTGCTCAACTCACATCTCCTGCTGGTGATTTCTCATCATTAGTGGTACCAATTGGTTCCTGGTCAGTTGTAAGGGCTCATTGTCACTGTTGACTGCTTTTTTCAATTCTCGCCATATTAATCGTCAAGTCTATAGCTTGCATTTATTTTTCTCTTCTCTGTTTCTATTGCTACAGCCCCATATGGTAACCCTATAACTCTTTCTGACCAGTGTCCTCACTGCTCTGTAGTCGATCTTCTCTGCAATCCTTCCTCTCTACAGTCCATCCTGCACATCAGTCTTCCAGTAACCTGGCCATGATCTCACACCATCTCTACTCAGAAGCCTCCAGTGCTTTCCCGTTCACCATCTGCTGAATTATTTATTTAAGCAGGCACCCAGGCCTCTCTACACAAGGCCTGGCTCCTCTTCCGGCTTTGCTCTGGCACACTTGCACACATATCCTTTGGGCATTCTGTTAACCAGCCAAACTGAATGACTGACACTCCTTCAACTGCCCTTCGCATTTTGACTCTGGGCATGTCTTTCTGTCTAGAATGCCTGCCTCCTCCCAGCTTTGCATTTTAAGCACCACATTTACCCTTCAAGACTCAGCTGAGAAGCCAAGTTCTGCATGAAGTTGCCCCTTTATTCTTACAGAATTTGTCCCATTCTACCTATAATTGTGTTTATACATTTTTTTTATCTTCTATTAGGTCCTAAGTTCCATGAGCACTTGAACGGTATCTTATTTCTCGTTTCCCTGCTGCTTCCTAAAACTGTGTCTTTCCTGTAACTGCTGTTCAAAAAATGTTTTTTGAATGAATAATGCAGTGGGAAACATAAAGCCATTTAATAAAGCAAGGAAGGGATATTGATGAAGTGGGATTCGGGGAAGGTTAGTCTGGTACAATTACATGAAGGATATAAGCTAATTTTTCAGAATATTCCAAAGTTACAAAAGAATAAAATTATGTTAATGAGACTCTAAACCTGATTTATACTGTAAGTAGTAGGGAGGCTTTAGATAAAGTCTTTGATCTTTGAGATAGAGGTTAAAGGAAATTCTTCTCATTTGTATCTTCTCTCCTACCAAAGTGCATAGTTCAGTATACCCACTGTAACTGATGCTAAGTAAATAAGTGCATCATAGTCACCAAGCCACGTTGATATTCCCAGATGTGGCATTTAAATTTTTGGATGACCTAGTATAACAAAAACCAGGAGTCAAACTGCATACCTAAATTCTTAATTACAAGAATACTAGCACATACAGACACATACACTTTATGATTCAGTCGATATCAAATTATGTGCAATCATCCATGGCCATTTTTCTAGTTCTCACTTTCTACTTCATTATCTTTGGATGCAGTGTACATTTTTGCTAGGGAAAATGTCATTGGTAGTGTAATTGAGAATTGCTATCTATACTCAGCAATTTTGAAAGCTTAACTGTTCATTTTCTCAGCATACTGTTAGTATTATTGGCTTGTACTAATCCTTTTAAAAGCATTTTACCATTAAGTATGTGAATTCTGAAATATAAATTGCATATTGGAATCAAAAGAGCAGAATTAAAGCTGTGATCCATGAGAGTGAGCTTGGGTTTTACACAGGACGATGTAACTATGACAATGTAACTTTCTCAGTTTATTATTTTATTTGAAGATATTTAAGTGTATAGTTACTTAACATATCTAAGTGCCCTTCTAATAATTTCAGCATAATAAATGCCTCTACTTGGTTCATATTCCTCAGGATGCATTGGCGAATAATGCTGGTCATAGGCCATTTTAAACAAGCTTTGACTGGTACATGAGGGAGGGAGAGTTGGTCCCATGCAGACATTCTTTATAACAGTGACACAGACAGCTTATTCATTCTTCCCTTCATCCCATGTGACAATATTATTCATCTCAGTTATGGAAACACATAAATGTAATAAAACTGTGATTACTCAGAAGCAAAATAAATTTTCCAGTAATCTAACTTCTCCTATTTTTTTTCGTTTTGCTTCTTGAGCTTTTCAACTCACCACATATTCTCATTTTCATGAAGTGACAGAAAGGGCCAGGAAGCTCACTTAAAGACACAAGAAAACTTTGTTTTATTTGCACCAGGAAATTTGTCCCAGAATACCAATATAGAACTCGACAGAGCTAAGATGAAATAAATGAAACAGTGCTTGTCTATTTTAATTTTCTTTTGCTGCTTTTACAAGTGATGAGAAACTTACTGGCTTAAAACAACACAAGCGTTTCTTACAGTTTTAAATAATGGAAGAAGTTCCTAGACCATTTCTTATTCTCGGTCACCTTTTTTCTTTCTCATTTGCAGTAAGCTGGATTCTGCTCCTTCGCTCCCTTTTACAAGCGTCTGTAACTAACCAGATGGTAAAAAATATAGAAGTGTTTTCTTAGGCCACTCAATTCATCTCTTTCCAAAGGCTTTCCTCTTTCTTTACCTGTGACACTGAGTGCTCCTGGTTCTCCTCCTCCGCGTGTTTTCACATCTTACAATCGATTCCTCCATCTACTTCTTTCTTAGCCCTCCAACCTCAAATCGGAACTCTATGCTTTACTTTTTACATCTCAAAAGACTCATTTGTCTCATTTTCATCAACAGGCAGTTTTTAGAAATTGTTTCTTGAACCCCTAGTCTTCACCTTGGCTTCATTTTAAATTTGCTTCTGCCGATGGAGTTTTCACACTTAAATGTCTTATTCCCTCAACTGTGGGTCTGAAACTTGGGCTTTCCCTTCAAATGTTCCTCTTATTTCTGTTAGTAGTACCAGTATTTTGTTTCTTTCATGCAAAAATCAGCCAACCTAAAACAACTCCAACAATAAACAAAGAGGCAAGATAAACAACAAACGGAGTCATATTTGCCTTTCTGTACTTCATAATAGGGCGTTGTAGGTTTTTTTCTTTCTTATATATTCCTCCTGTTGCTTTCTTAGTTTAACCATCCAGGGTACTTACTAGTCTCTAAAGTGTGTCTATTCTTTCTGCACCTCCCATTATATCCTCCTAAACAATACTCACTAGACACTGACACTTCTCTGTTTAATCCACGTAGTTGGGGAGGGGATCACAAGTCAGCTTCAAAGATAATGGTATGTCCTTTACTTTAGTGGTATGGACAGTACAATGGGGGTTATTATTTTTTTAATTGCACATGTTACATGTGCTCTTTAACATGGGTGATACTTTTAACTAAAATAAATGACAGTACATTTTTAAAGACTTCCGACTATGTTATTGCATTCTAGAGCCTCAACTTGAAATACTAAAGTTGTCCACCAGTGACTTCCAAACGACTGAACCACAGTCTTTACCACTGCTTAGCTTCATTAACCTTCCTTTGCAATGATGTTGATTCCTTCAGTACCCCTCACTTCCCACATTTGTTTCTTCTTCTGAGCCTTATTCCACTGTGTTTCTACCTAAGAAATTCTATTTCTTGTTCAAGCCAAGATTTGTACCTTCCATACAAAAAGTAGCCAGGTGTGGTGTTGCATGCCTGTGTTCTCAGCTACTCGGGAGGCTGAGGCAGGAGAATTGCTGGAACCTGAGAGGCAGAGGTTGCAGTGAGCCAAGATTGCACCACTGCTCTCCAGCCTGGACAACAGAGTGAGACTCCAGATCAGAAAAAAAAAAAAAAAAAAAAAAAAAAAGATTTGTACCTTCCTTCATCTTTTACAGCTAATCTTTCTCTATACCTTCCCTTTTCTTTGCCTGCATCTCTTCCTGATGTTGGCAGTCTCCAAATCCGTGTTCACTTATATTGTGTTATAGTTTACTTGACCTGTCTTGTTTGTTATTAGATTTATCACAGCTCTTTAGCTAGAATATATAATCCTAGAAGGTTGACTATGAATCTACTAAATAAAATATGAATTCCACTTTGTTTTAAATATGCTGGAGGATGCTGTATTTGTTTAGTTTTATCATGCTGAGTGTCGAAATAATCCAGAGAATGTCACTGTAAATGTGGAAGGAGCCAAAAAAATTGAAGGTTAGATACAATCTTTGAGTGCTGAGAACAATGGCTTTTGAAAATGACTTCAAAGCTCTACCAAATGTAAAAACCCACAGGCAAAATCACCTTTTGGAACATTTTTGCTCAGAATCGTTTATGCTAATGTTATGTTTACAGCACACTTTAGGAAGATGGGCTAAAGTTGCCATATGGTACATGTTTAATCTGTTCTTTGCTTATTATCAGATAAATTTTCTTTCATCTTAAATTTCCATTTTTAGGTTCATTTTTATCAGCTTTTTACAAAATAAATGAAGCACATGGTTTGGTTTCAGAGTTTTATACTTTTTTTCTTTATCACTTTTGTCTAGGACAAATACTTAAAAAGAGTCCAAGAAAGTGATTGCCCTGTGGCCTTCTGATTAACAGGCAGCTTTTAATAGTGGCTGAAACTTTTTACTTACCTAAAGCTGGAAATTAGTATACACATTGTCCCCTGTTTTTAGTATTTATTTTAATGCTTATCATTTCTAATAATATTTCTGCTTTAAAATTAGGATTGTCATGTTAAATGTGTGCTAATTACATTGTGACTCAAATAATCACGGTTTATTAATTTAGACCTGCATATATATGTTAAAATGCATTTTTTATCAGAGATGCAATTAAATTTAGTTAAGTATTGAAATATATTTTATTAGAAACATACCTACTTTATGAGATTGTGAAAATTTATTGGAATGTCCTCTTTACCCTAATATGTGCACACACATACTCTTT
This sequence comes from Pan paniscus, assembly GCF_029289425.2. Lineage (NCBI taxonomy): Eukaryota > Metazoa > Chordata > Mammalia > Primates > Hominidae > Pan > Pan paniscus. Next base: position 31,007,228 of record NC_073264.2, on the reverse strand, counting down.
GAAATTTGAATTTGAAACTTTTGAAACACTTTGAAATTGGAAATTTGTTTAATATGTACCCAGTTCCCACCTGCCCCTCCCACCCAAAGAGCATTGTTTCAGGAAATCTTAGGTGAAGTTTCTGTCAAACACAAGCAGAAACTGTTTCAGAATGCATACAATTTAAAAAAACTTGTCTAATAAATTATTCAAACATTCCAGAATTTTACTATCAAAAGCTGAAAAAGACTGTACAAGAAAAGGAAAGAATACTATAGATCCTTCCACTTAAGGAATGGCTAATGTTTATGAGCATTTAGTATTCACTAGGCATGATAATGAGCCTTTTACCAGGATGTAGAGACATTAAGGAATTTGCTACTAACTCCTCAAGTTAGTAGCAAAATTGTACATAAATTCCAGGGATATCTGAATTCAGAGCCTACATGCAATTAATGATGTTTTCTTTTTGTCTCCTGGATGCAAAAATTCTAAATAAAATGTTTGGAAAAAATGCAATCAATAAGCTTACGAAAGAGTAATATAAAATATCCAAGTAAGTTATACTAGAAATAAGATGATTTGACATTATTAGTGAATCAGTTTTTATAATCTATCATGAGTTTTATAATTATTTATAAATTCAACATCAACTTCTAGTGAAAAATCATTGGTTAGAAATAAAAATGTCCCCTTTTAAAATAATAAGGAATAACTAACTCAAATCAACAGCATCATATTTAACTAGACAATGTAAGGCACAGTCCATTCAAGGTTAAGAAAAAAAGAACTGGGCTGGGCACGGTGGCACAAGCCTGTAATCCCAGCACTTTGGGAGGCCAAGGCTGGTGGATCACCTGAGGCCAGGAGTTTGAGACAAGCCTGGCCAATATGGTGAAATCCCGTCTCTACTAAATTAGCTTGGCATGCTGGCACACGTCTGTAATACCAGCTATTCGGGAGTCTGAGGCAGGAGAATCATTTAACCTGGGAAGCGGAGGGAGGTTGCAGTGAGCCGAGATTGTGCCACTGCACTCCAGCCTGGGTGACAGAGGGAGATCCTGTCTCAAAACAAACAAACAACAACAAAAAACAGGACTGCCTTTACCTTTACTAGTATTTAACATTCTTTAGGTAGTTCTTTGCAAATGGAGTTAACACCACAAAATGAAATGAAGTAGAAATATTGGAGAAGGACAAAGTGATACTTATTTGCAGTTGATATGCTTACTTAGAAAATTCATGTGTAGGCCTGGATTCTGATTGATCTAAATTATTCTCCAGAAATTCCCTATTATTAGTTTGTAGCCTAATTTATCCATACTGAAAGCCTTAATTTCATCATCTATAAAAAGGGGAAAACAATCGCACTCATTTTCAGAGTTTGGGGGTTTAAATAAAATTAATAATATGTTTAACACAGAATCTGACTAAAAGTAAGTGCTCGATAAGTGTTAGCCAATTTCAGTAAGTACAATAATAAAATGTAAGAATAAAAATTAAACTGAGCTCATCAAATAAATGGAGAAAAATTAATATGTTGTATATACCGGCTATATGGTCCAATTTTTTTATTGTTGTTAAATTCTCTCTTTAGAGCAGTGGGGTCCAGTTCAACTTTCTGGAATCATGGAAATGTTCTGCACTCTGCAATATAGTAACCACTAGTCACATGTAGCTATTGAGAACTTGAATGTAGCCGGTGTGACTGAGGAACCGAATTTTTAATTTTATTAAATTTTAATTAATTTAAATTGGAATAACAACATGTGGCCAGTGGCTACCATATTGGAAATGAGAGCTCTAGAGGGTCTCATAAATTCACATGGCTTTATTTACTATTGTGACACTGATGACTCCCAAATTAACTCTACAGTCCATGTCCTACTCTAAATCTAAACTTCACTGTGTATCCTATGTATTTATTTGCCTACTTTGCATCCACCCCTACCTTAATATCTCGGTTTTCTCAGCTGCACCTTGTACTAAACAGGTCAAAAACTGAACTTGGCCGGGCGCTGTGGCTGATGCCTGTAATCCCAGCACTTTGGGAGGCCAAGGCGGGCAGATCACGAGGTCAGGAGATGGAGACCATCCTGGTCAACATGGTGAAACCCCGTCTCTACTAAAAATACAAAAATTAGCTGGGCTTGGTGGCACATGCCTGTAAACCCAGCTATTCGGGACGCTGAGGCGGGAGAATCGCTTGAACCTGGAAGGTGGAGGTTGCAGTGAGCCGAGATCTCGCCACTGCACTTCAGCCTGGCGACATAGCGAGACTCCTTTGACCTCCACCTCTTCGGAGCCTACTACTCTTGACTTGATCTCCACTTTCCACAAATCCTAGCTGACCGTCTACCCTAATTCCCAGGTGAATGAGTAAACTGATGCCGCTGAAAGAATTCAGCTGCTGAATGGATGAGCAGTGGAATCTTAACAAAATGAAATACAACTCAGCAAAAAAAAAAAAAAAAAACACGTAATGAATTATGCATGCCTACAGCAGTGTAGATGACTTACTTTTTAAAAAATTTTTTATTATACTTTAAATTCTAGGGTACATGTGCACAGCGTGCAGGTTTGTTACATATGCCATGTTGGTGTGCTGCACCCATTAACGCGTCATTTACATTAGGTATATCTCCTAATGCTATCCCTCCCCCCACCCCCCAACCCACGACAGGCCCGATGTGTGATGTTCCCCTCCCTGTGTCCAAGTGTTCTCATTGTTCAATTCCCACCTATGAGTGAGAACATGCAGTGTTTGTGTTTTTGTCCTTGTGATAGTTTGCTGAGAATGATGGTTTCCAGCTTCATCCATGTCCCTGCAAAGGACATGAACTCATCATTTTTTATGGCGGCATAGTATTCCATGGTGTATATGTGCCACATTTTCTTAGTCCAGTCTATCATTGATGGACATTTGGGTTCGTTCCAAGTCTTTGCTATTGTGACTAGTGCCACAATAAACGTACGTGTGCATGTGTCTTTACAGCAGCATGATTTATAATCCTTTGGGTATATACCCAGTAATGGGATGGCTGGGTCAAATGGTGTTTCTAGTTCTAGATCCTTGAAGAATCGCCACACTGTCTTCCACAATGGTTGAACTAGTTTACAGTCTCACCAACAGTGTAAAAGTGTTTTGCATTATACCGAAAGAAGCTAGACTCAAAAGGTTACATGTCTATCATACATTAGATAAGGGACAGAAAATAAATTAGTGGTTGTCAGAAGAATGGGGATGGGGAAGCGATTGTCTACAAAGGGGCACAGAAAATTTGGGAATTGTTCTGTATCTCAATTTTGGTCTTGAGTTGTATGTATGTGTTTGTCAAGAATGTACACAAAAAGGAATACATTTTACTTTATATAAGTTATTATCTCAATAAACCTGATGGAAAAGCAGAAAATCAGATTTTTCTTAAAGTTCTTCTTTTATTCTAATGAACCAGAGCAGACCAACTGAATCAGTCAGCTTCATGAAGTCATGAATCTTCATGAAGAATAGGGGGAGTCTCTAAGTACCAAGTTCCCTCCTTTCAGTGCCCCTGAGCCACAGCCGGGACAATTCCTGCACACAGCAGGTTCCTTGGCCAACAGCGCTGAATTGGATTCAGCAATTGTTGAACTGTTTCTTCATCTGGAGTGGGTATACCCTGATTATTTCACAGCTTTTAAAGGTTTTGTTGTTCATGAATCAAAAGTAAGCATCTGTTTCTATGAAAAGTACAGTGAAACTTAAAGCAACTTGAAGTAAAGCACATAGAACCTCGTCCCTGTGTCTCTAACTGCAAATGTATTGTATTTGACAACAGTGATGCTATTTGTCCTGAGAAGCCCTGCTGCCTATCAGAATATTTCTGAATAATACTGTACCTAGCCTTTGTCTACCAACCTTTTGTAAGAAGTTTAAAGGTAATTTGTATGCTGGTGTTCCTCATGTAAATTAGGTCATTATCCTTTTAAAGGTATAAAGCCTCCTGTACACGATGGAGCTTTCTAAGAAAAATAGATTTGACCTTTCTTTCCCTCTATTCAGGGTGCCTGCAGTGCTTGCACTCATTAGCTAGAATTTGACTCCATGACATTTTTACTTAATTTTCTTTTTCTTCTACGTTGGACACATGGGGCAACCATTTATATTCTTTCTTGACCTGAGATGCTCTCTAATCTCTTTCCAGCTGTGGCATTTGTCATTCAGTCACATCAGGATATGGTGACCCTTCTTTCCCCACTGCAATTCCCAACTGTTAATTGATTCATTTTAGGGAAGGAACTAGACACAGCCCTATGGACCCAGCTCCATTTAATTAGTGTTAACCAGAACAGTAGATAGGAAAGCAATTTCCTCTGGAGTGGAAACATAGGCTTTATAAGGTAGTAGAAGAGACAAATAATACTAGTTTTTATAGCCCTTAGTTTTTAAGGGCCCTGAATTGGCAACAGACTTAGAAACAGCATTCCTCTCCATTAGTAATGATGGTTGTGACAATAATAATTATTATTAATAATAACTGTGATTCAAACCCAGGTCTTTCTGACCACAAAGCCCTACACTTCATCCTTGCGCTAAAAACTTTTTGTGACAGCTCCCACCAGTATGCCAAGGACTATACTAGTTACTTTGTGTCCTCCTCATAATCCAGTGAGATGCATCACACGAAGCCCATTTTATAGAAAGGGACACTGAGGTTCAGAGAGGTGAAGTAACTTCCCCCAGGTCATGCATTTGCTGTGACCAGGATCAGAGTCCAGGTCTTCCCTGGCACTCAGTCCATGCATTTTATCACTACTGACACCATATTGCGCTTAGAATAAAAAGGTACTAGCAAAAACATCTCTGGAAAGCACTGCTAGACACTTTGTAAACTGTGATCCAAGATATTATTCTGATGGAATTTACTTTTGAACTTGAAATACTGTATTTACAGATTATAAGGACTTCAATAAAATGTAGAGCCTTAGAACTGCAGGGAAGCAACATGTTTAACTACAAGAATTAATCACTTTAATATGTGCCTGCACAGTTAGAGAAGTTGTGGTCTTGCAGTGTGTAATGTTATGTGTGAACAGATAAACAATTAAGGGGTGGCAATATTCAGTGATACATTTTATGACAGAAGTGTCCAGGACGCTATGGAAAAGAGAAGAGGGCAGTCTTTTGCAGGTGGGGGTAGGCATATCCCAGAATAGGTGACACTGAGCTGAGGTGTGGATCAGGTGGAACCTGGCTACCTGAGAAGTACGTATGCAAAACAGAAGGAGGGATTGACGTGAAAGATGGTAATGCATTCTTAGAAATGGCTGGAGAAAAAGTATGTTGAGGAGAGTATCCTTGGCCAACTCAGTATGGAGGTAGATGGCATAAAATAATCCCATTTTCTAGCTCTCTCGTCCTTTACTACATAAAGGCTCCATTTTGTAAACATACCTTTATTTTTTATAAAGCTTTTAAAAATAAATTTATTTATTTTAATGGACAGATAATAATTGTTCATATTTTGTATCTATTTTGTTCAAGCAACATCTTCCTGGCAGGAGGCGTTGCTGCTTCTAAAGCAGATGTTTTGCAGCAGCCATAGAGCTCAGCTGCCTGGAAAAGAAATAAAGGATCCTTCACATGTTAACTGTAGCTCTGTGGGTTCATGAACAGATCCTAAGCTATTTCTTGAGCAAGGCTTTAGCCCTGCCATCAAGCACTCCTACTGTCCTGGTGCATCCTTCTGGTTTAAAAAAATGAAGAAAAGAATTTCTTTTTTTTTTTTTCTGAGAAGGAGTAAATACATGTTAACTTTCTTAATTTTCATAATAGAACATAGGCCTGGTTACCTGCTTGTCTGGAATCTAAAACTGCCTAGGGATCTCTCCTTGAATGTTAGTAATTCTGTTCTATATACCTGGAGTTATTAAGCATAATTAGATTTCTGTGACCTAGAATATATAATTATTATAAATAAATCTACTGTAACTATGCTGAATTAAAGAGACTATTATATGACTCCTTGGCAAGTCAACCAGTAGTGCCTACATGGTCATGCTAATGAGTCTTTCTCATTGGATTTCTTCCATCACTGCAGATTTATGACCTCTTGTTTCTAAGTCATCTTGTCACCAGAGATTTAATAAGGATTCACTCTGTTCTCTTCTAGTTTTTCTATGATTTTGTGTTTTTATTTAACTTTTTGCTCAGCAGGTAATTATTTTAGTATAAGAGAGGAAATATTGTTTCAAGTAGTATTTTCCCCTATGTTGCTAATCGTTACTAATTATTAACTTTATTTTATTTTATTTTATTTTTTGAGACAGAGTCTCGCTCTGTCACCCAGGCTGGAGTGCAGTGGCATGATCTCGGCTCACTGCAAGCTCTGCCTCCCAAGTTCACGCCATTCTCCTGCCTCAGCCTCCCGAATAGCTGGGACTACAGGCACCCACCACCACGCCCGGCCAATTTTTTTGTATTTTTAGTGGAGATGGGGTTTCACTGTGTTAGCCAGGATGGTCTCAATCTCCGGACCTCGTGATCTGCCTGCCTTGGCCTCCCAAAGTGCTGGGATTACAGGCATGAGCCACCACGCCGGCCAATTGTTAAATGATATCTCCACCTTTGACATTGATTTCTGTTAAGACTTACGATATTTTAAATATATACATAGGGTAGATTTCTGGGTCACTAATTCTAGCCTGCTTATCTCTCTCTTTTGTCTTTCACAGCCACCCATATTTTAAAATATCAACGTTTTATAGAATATTTTGATATCAAGTAGGGCAAAATTTATTTATTACTCTTCTGTTACATTTTTCTATTCTTATTAGAATTATGTTCTGTTCTTCTTACAAAAGGGCTTTAGAATAATTTCATTAAGCAAACAACATTCTGTTAGGATATTGAGATAGATGTTTTCTTAAAGTTAAAAATAAGCTTTTAAGTACTCATCTATAATTCATTTGGGCCTATTGAAAATAATTTCTTTAAAGCCCCTTTCTCATCCATCCTAGACTTTGTTTTCTTCTTGATATGTTACTTCTTCCTATTTTTTTCTTTTAGTTTAAAGATGGTCTATTTTTCTAGAAAAGATAAAAACAAAAATATAATTGAATAGCTTTTTCTATTTTGTCTGTTAGCATTAAACTATTTATTTCTGAGTTTGAGGCCTATCTCTGCTTCATTCTTTCCACATGAAACACCCAGCTGAAAGGCCTTCTGTTCTCTTTTAGCTTTTAAAAAGCTTCAGCTTTTCCTTCTTTTGGCCTTCCTAGGGTGGTTCTCTGGCCTGAGCCACTTACTTGCATTCAACCTGACTCTGTGCTGGTCCTTCTGCTGTTGATTCTTTACTTTTCTGAACATGAGCTCATCAGACAGTTCCCTGGGCAGTCACAACATTTATCTAGTTACCAGTCCCTTTTCTTCCTAATTAGGGCAACTTGCTATTGTGTTCTCAGTCTGGCTTGTGAGACCTTTTTCTCTTGTAGCCATATTTTTTTTAATCTCTAACCACAAACTTAGGAAATAACTTCCCAGAAACTTCTGAGCTGCCTAGTCAACCTATCTAAATACATTTTTTTCTCTCTTGGCTACTATGATCTCTGAGATGATATATTCACAGCCTCCCAAATTCCCATCATTGCACCTCACTAACAATTTTCTGGTCAGATGTTAAGTCAAAAATGGAGATTCCCTTCATTTTCAGCACCCATCTGAAAGATGTTATTGCAAGTCCCTCTGCAAGAATTTATTGAATGTTCTTGTTGTTGGAGAGCTGTGGGTCCTCACAACTCTAGATGTTTCCAGGTATAACAAAAATGTGAAATGTGGGATTAACTTGAACAACGGTTGCATGAAGGGAGAATCTGATCTAAAACTGGCTTGGAGAGACTGGGACCAACAGAGAAGCAGGAAAAAACGACCAACCTTGGGGGTTAGGTATATGTGTATTGGGTGATGGGGAGGGAGAATGGACATGTGCACGCTTAATTTTACAAACACTCACACACCTGGGCCACAATAGTGTGAAATTGATCTGTTGTCATCTCTCAGTTCCCTGCCTCATGGACAATTTGTAGTCATTCTTGCTGATTTCCCTGACAGTGCACCAAAGATGATAAAGTGTCAAGAACCCACAATAATTGTAAAGAAATATATAGACAATCCTATGTTATATATAATTAAAATAAGACTATATAAAAATGTTCACTCTTTTATCCTGTTCTCTGCTTTTCAAAATACTCTTCAACCTTCAGGATTCTGTACAATTCCTCTCTTGGATGAAGTGTTCCCTGACAGACCTAGATAGACTTAGCCACCCTTTGTCTTCTGTTCCATCCCTGCATTTGGTATTATAAATATACATGGGCCTGTCATCCTCATTTTGACTTTGATCTCTCAACTACAGATACCGTTCCTTAGTCCTTTTTTTATTTTCAACATATACTATATTACCTAGGAGGTTCTAGATATATTAATAACACATAACATAAACTATGTTAGGTTGAAATTATTAGGACTGCTTTACTTACATAAGCTCATTTAAATGCATAAAAATGCCTTATTTTTAAAGGCTTACTTTTAGCATTATGATTACTAAGTAAAAGTTACAGAAGTGTATTGGGGCCTCAATAAAAACAACTTTCTAATAATTTGAGATATTCACAAATGCAATAAACTGATTGTGAGTAGTGATCATTCCACCAATAATGTGTGTTTATGGGTGAATGAAAGGAAGTTTAAAGAAGATATTGGTTTTTGTTTTGTTTTGTTTTTGTTTTTTGTTTTTTGAGACACAGTCTCACTCTGTTGTCCAGGCTGGAGTGCAATGGTGTGATCTCGATTCATTGCAACCTCTGCCTCCCAGGTTCAAACAATTCTTCTGCCTCAGCCTCCTAAGTAGCTAGGATTACAGGTGCATGCCACCATGCCCAGCTAATTTTTGTATTTTTAGTAGAGATAGGGTTTTACCGTGTTGGCCAGGCTGGTCTCAAACTTCTGACCTCAGGTGATCCACCTGTCTTGGCCTTCCAAAGTGTTGGGATCCCAGGCGTGAGCCACTATGCCCAGCCAATATTGTTTTGTTTTGTTTTTGTTTTTGTTTTTAATCTACAGAATACCTTAAAAATAGCAAGTATGTGATTTTGTGTAGGAGTGGTATCCAGAAACTATTTTCAATATTCTAGACAGTAAAGGAAAAAAAAAATGCCCACAGCAAAGCTTCACAGCTTTCAGAAACTTCAAAATGTTTTGCTTTGGGACGAACTAATCAATTCAATGTGGGGACATGTTATCATGTGGACACAAAGCTCCAGTTGGCGTTTAGCTCACCTATGCATCATTACCACTGACTTTTGTAAAAGTTGAAAAACCAATGACTTTTCCTTAATTTGTTTGGAAAGGAGGATTTCTAAACATGCAGCTCATGCAAAAAGCATACTAAAAGAATTTTTGATCTTGAGAACTGGATTAATTTTTTTCTATCCTTTATTTCATGGCTTCTTATTTTCCCAGCATTGTTATAAGATAATAATGCATGTTACAAGGGGTTGTGTGTTATACGTATTTAATTGTACTCTTTAAAAAATATTTTTCAGTGATACATAAAATAAAGGTGCAGCTTATAATCCATAGTGTTTAAATAGTCAAAGAAATATAAGTTGAGTAATGGTGGCTGAGAGAGTTTATATGGTTCTGGTGTCAGGACTGCCTCAGTTCAGATTCTGTATTACCTAGTGTAGCTCCTTAATTTCTGAGTATCAGTTTACTCATCTGTAAAATGGGGGTAGGCATAATAACTACCTTAGAGATTGCTTAAGCATTTTCTCTCATTATATCAGTCCCAACTTGTCATAGCCAGAAAGAGTTTATGCTTCTCCCATTGCCAAAATTACCAGTTTTTAAAAACGTACTGAAAATCTTGGAAGATCTGACGTTATTTTATTTTATTATGCAAATAATTTTGACCTCCAGAGATTATTTTGCTTCAGAAGCCTTATTTCTTCTGTACTGCTAACCAAACAGTTTACTCCATTTGTGCAACAATTTATAATGAACCATAAAAGAACTGATTATCTTAGGGTTTTTGGCTCAATTACCTGTTTCAAATGCTCAATGACTAAGAAAAGCATGTCATTTTCTCTTCTCTTGCACACTGGAGTATAACAATAGGCTGTGAATAGAGCAAATCAAAGAGACACAAATACCAGTATAAGGGGCCTATTGTGTTTAGTTTGTTGCCCTGTCATATGGTTTTAATTTAGGTTGGCTGATTGATTATGACAGACTAACAGATAGCCCATTGTTCCTCTCTTGGAATCTCTAGACACTTTAATATTCCTATTCTTATCTGTCCATTTTGATTCCTAAACTTAAATGAAATGGAATTACAGCATTCACTTTGTTTTCCTGTGCTAAGTGATTATCTCTGAAGTGCAATTTTGTGATTAGGCGAGGTGGCATGCATACACTCAGCTAATGCTGATTTCCCCCAGGGTGCAGAACAGGTAAATTCATAATGAATGGATGTTTTGCTTTGATTTCAAATGGATGTAAAAACCTCACCACACTTCGTAGTTTTATTTTAAAAATGTATTTAATTATTCTAAAATTAACAGGAGAATATTAAAATTGAACTTTAGAAATATGGCATTTAAACATAAGTCAAGGGTGCTAACTGCTTATGAATGTTAATCCTCTTCAAAAAATGAAAGAAAAAAACCAAATTTACCTAGCATAAATTGGAGGAGTGTCACTGAAAATCTTTAGTTTAATTATTTATATTCCTTCTGATTAATTCCAAAAATGTCTGAATCCAGCTTGGCATTTGTATTGTCAAATTCTAATGTGGCTTATTTTGAGTACAAAGTAATTATTCAACTAATCGTTGTGATAGTATTGTCATAGTTGTTTGGTCTGGAGGGGTGATTTTGGGGCTGAGGGGAGAAGCTAGAAGTTAAGAATTGACATAAAGTTTTCGCTTTAATTATTTTCTTTGATATTTTAAAAATAAATTTTCTACATGAGTATGAGAGACCAATTTTAAAAAGAATTTATTCTTCTCCCAATTGGACACATTTTGACCAAACCACCAAAGTAGGTGATTGGCGCCCAAACCACACTTTTTTTCTGATCTACTTGGATTAAGCATTGACAATTATATTGTGGATCTTGAAGTGGGAAATGTGATATGAAATTTCTTAAACTTATTTGAATTGAGGAGGAAAGGAAAGGAAGGCAGAAGACAAGGAATATATTGAAGGCCTCAGTTTTCCCAAAAATTCTCTTAAAATAAAATCTTACAAAGTTAAGTTCATATGGTTCTGTTCTTACATTAATGGAAGTTTAAATTTTAAGGGACTGGAGAAGTCATCATCAGACAGACTGTCTCTTTTTAGGTATGAGAAACTGAGGCTCGTGCTTATTGAGATGTCACTCCAGTAAAGGTCAGGCCTCCCCCAGGTCTTCTGCCTGCCAGGTGCTGTACTGTGCTATATTGTGCAGCCGCAACCTCAGGCTTACTGTGTGCACATAGGTCTGGAAAGATCCACCACTTTCCATTAGGAAGCTGAGAAAAAAGCTCATCTTTCCGCTGTCGATACCTTTCTATTTCTTGATTTCAGCAACAACAAAACAGCACAAACCACTTTTATAATATAATAAAAGTATCATATGGAAAGATGTAATAAAAATGGATTTTAATATCCTACATGAGTACCATACAGAATAAGCAACAGTAAGCAACACCAAAAAGTTCCCTACAACATGAATATGGTTGATTAAGGTGTATTTCTCGGAATGGACTGCAGTTCACCAGCGTATGTATTAAATCCCTCTCTTTGGCATGTTGGTGAAGTGGCTGCTTGGTTGTTGCTCAGTCATGATTTAAATGCTTAGTTATTATACATTGCCCAAGAGTTCAAACAGCTCTATCCCTATATAAGGAAGCCACTCATATTTTGTATCTATCTTTCAACTGGACCCTGTAATGTACTTCTTCATTGTCAAATTCAAGGATACTATTTTTCGGATCTGTCTGAATTCATCAACTTTTTTCTTTTCATTAATATTTTTGAATAACTTTCTCATTCATTTAAGTAAGAGAAAAAGTAAAATATTTTTTAAGTATCATCAGGTGTTTGTAAATCAGGTTTACTTATACTTTCATTCATGCTTTCTGCTATTTTTTTGGCTGTTTTTAAAGTGGTCTGAAACTTGGTCAAGCAGGAAGAAGAGAAGAGAGATGGTTGCTGTGCCACCAACTGTAAAACTATGGCTGGGAATAATGTCTAATGGCTGAAAGTGCAAGCTGTGTTGCATCTTATCTTCCCTAACTTTGGCTAGGGAGTTATATCTGTACTGGCATATTTATTATCTTGCATACTTTTTATTTACAGATCAGAGTGCCTATTCAACTTACTTTTCAACATCACTATTTTTACAGCTTCCGCCACCTTTGAAGACTTTCAGATTCGTCCCCACGCTCTCTTTGTTCATTCATACAGAGCTCCAGCTTTCTGTGATCACTGTGGAGAAATGCTGTGGGGGCTGGTGCGTCAAGGTCTTAAATGTGAAGGTAAGTTATTTTCTTCCCATGCAAGTTAAATGTGTGCTGTTCTCCTATGTTTATCGCAGCAGAATTCACAATTGCAAAGATACGTAAAAGCCAAGTGCCCATCAACCAATGAGTGGATAAAGAAAATGTGGTACATATATATGCACATATATATGTGTGTATATATACATTTTCTTCATCCACTCGTTGGTTGAGAAAATATAGGTTTTTTTTGTGTATACATACATAGATCTATCTATATATACACCTATAGACATAAGTCTATGTATATATACACCTATGTACATAGATCTATGTATGTATACACATATATACATATACACACATATATACAAACGTGTATATACATTGGTGTGTGTGCGTGTATACACTCCACATTCTCTTTATCCACTCATTGGTTGATGGGCACTTAGGTTGATTCCATACCTTTGCAATTGTGAATACAATTCACAATATGCATTATATATATACACCATGAAATACTACTCAGCCATGAAAAAGAACAAAACAATGTCTTTTGCAGCAACTTGGATAGAACTGGAGGCCATTATCCTAACTGAAGTAACTCAGGAACAAAAAGCCAAATACCACATGTTCTCATTTATAAGTGGAAGCTAATCTGTGGGTACACAGGGGCACACACAGTGGTGTAATAGACATTGGAAAATCAGAAGCAGGAGGTTCAGAGGTGGCTGAGGGATGAAAAACTACCTATTGTGTACAATGAACATAAACCATTTGGGTGACAGCTACACTAAAAGTCCAGACTTTACCACTATATAATTCATTCATGTACCGAAAACCACATGTACACCTAAAGCTAATGAAATAGTAAAAAATAAAAAATAATGCATGATGGAGCTATCTGCTTATGTTGTGCCCTCTACAATAGTGTAGCAGTATCTCCTCGGAAGTATCTTCCAGGCATTTAGGGGGTACATGGATTCTCTTCTGTTCATTTCTTTAAGTTTCCTGTCTTGAACAAAGTTGGTCTGACCTGGGAACCCTTATTCTCACATCTTTTCTCCCTTATCATGTGGACATGTTTCACCCCTATATGGTGCTCAATATTTTATCAGCCGACTAAAAATAAAATTTGCCTAGTAAATAAGTCAGAAATTGGAATAGTAGACATTGAATACACATTTGTTGAAATGAGCAGAGATTCAGGAAATTAAACCGTCTAAGTTCACTCAGCTGTTGAGTCGCGAGCTGGAACATGTATCTGCATTTCTGCACCAACAACATAATTTTATCATAATGTGGAAAGAACACTTTGAACTGCACAATTCAAGGTGCTAGGACACCATGATATAATCTTTAAAACTGGCGCAATTGTACTCTATTCTCTTTGGATTGGGAGGGCAGGGTTAGAGTTCTTTGAACTTTGACAAATATAACTGAGCATTTATTATGCAACCTACAAATAAACTATCCACAATTTTTGAATTTCTGTCTGTGAAGAGGGAAGCTAGCAGACAATAATCTGGAAGAAGCTCTGCCTAAAATGTGGTTTTATGAAAATTTATCTGTCCGGACTGCTGTGTGACACATGGAGAGATTCTAAGTAATGGCCTCCAGCTACGTGGGGAATATGAATATTAAAAATATTGAAAAGAAACTGACACTTGCCTAGGTGGGAAATCTGTTTCCAATTATTGATCACCTACCATGTGGAAACCAGCATGTGAGGTACTTTATATATCTTCTTAGTAATTCTACAAGGTAGTTATTATCTCCATTTTAGAGACGAGAAAACTGAGGTGAAACTTTGTTCCAGGCCATGTAGACAAGCAAGTTATGAGGCCCAGATTCAAATTAGTGTTGTCTAAAACTTGTGATGTGCTGTGATTAATATTCCTTTATGTGTCCACTCACATTTGAACTTACGGCAGCTAAAAGTGGCTCAGATTATCTAATTTGAGTTAATTTCTATATCCCTTCAAGCCTAAGACTGTTATATCACAGGACATTTTTAAAAATGATACCTAGCATAGTTCCTGAGCTTGTGCAATAAGATCAGAATTCAAAACCCATTAACAAATTGGAAAAAAAATTCAGAGAATGTTCAAAAGAAAATGTGAATTTCCAAATACTCTCAAGGAAAATGGAAGCTGTAATATTTTTTAAATTTCTACTTTACACTAATATTGGAATGACTTTTTAATTTATGGTTCAATAAAAATAATTTTTATTTTCCCTTTCCAGGGTGTGGTCTGAATTACCATAAGAGATGTGCATTTAAAATACCCAACAATTGCAGCGGTGTGAGGCGGAGAAGGCTCTCAAACGTTTCCCTCACTGGGGTCAGCACCATCCGCACATCATCTGCTGAACTCTCTACCAGTGCCCCTGATGAGCCCCTTCTGGTATGGCTTCCTGTTTACCCATTTCCCCATTTACATGAGAAATCTGTGGGGTGATGTGATAGTAGTGTCAATCCAAGACAGGGCACTAGGAGGGAGAATGCAGCCAGGGTGTTAATGACAGTGTTTCTTCAGGGCTTGTGCTGTAGATTGGTCAGTGCCTCATCAAATATCCAACAGTTTTGCGTTTGCTTTTATCTCTGAGCTTAGTGAAATGATAAAATATGTGAGGTTTTATCGTGGTCACAGGGCCAGAGCAGCACGAACTAATGTGTTAATGTTGCAAAACATCGCTTGTCAAAATTTGGAAACCAGAGAGATACAAAACGTTCTCTGAAGATTATTAGAGGAATTTGTGGCATGGCTGAATATTTATTTTGGGAGGAAACTTGAAATTTGCTCTTGTGAAACCATGAAAGTCTTTATTGCTTGGCATACTGGCATACATGCCAGCTTATTGTCAAAAACTGATTGATAAGTCCTGTGAGAAAAATAGGACTTAACACTTTAAATATTTCCATTAGCTCTAGAATATATATATATATATATATATGGAAGAATATTAACTATATCCATAAGATATATATTTTTATATATTATATATATTATATAGTATATATTTTATATATATTATATATTATATATATAAAATATGCAAATAAATACATATGTATCTTATGGATATGGTTAATATTCTTCCTTAAGAAAGTTAAATTTGGATTTTCCAAACATTCGAAACAAAATAAAAATTGTGGTAATTATGTGAATTATTTAAAATAAAAACACATTCTGAAATACGCTAATAGTTTGAGGATTTAAATTTCCCGTATTTACCCCCTCTATCTCCCGATGGATATTACAATGATGCTTTATAATCCTGTTACTGTAAAAATCAATTAGAGAGAAAAAAATTTTGAAAATACTTAAACATTTAGGTTGAATAGATCCCTCTTGGAGTGGAGAGTGGTAAGAAATTCTGAAGACATCTATAAGAAGTTGTATAAATTACTTGTTTTGGAAAATATTTTATTGTGATCACGATCTTTATATCACCAAAATTTTTTTACAGTGTAAACCAGGAGTATAAACGAAATGAATTATTTTAATAATTAGGAAAATCCCATACTCTTTTATAAGGCTCTCTTTTAGGGGTTTCTTGTGTTTTCAGTACATCACTAAGTGAACCTAGTTGGAGAAGGCAGGTACTAAATTTCACCAATAACTAGAAGAACATATTATAACTTCATACCTATTCAGAATATGTATGCGTGATCATATATTATTCCATGAAGTTCTATTAATTGAAATTATGATATTCTTACTGATAAGTGCTTAAGTCAAAATCTGTGTTTTAAAATAATCCTATGCCATCTTCTCAGCTCAGAAGTTCTTTGAGTTTGAATTTTTGCAATTAGTGATTTTACAAGTTACAGCAATTACTCTTGCTTTTAAGCATAGCTTCTGAGAGTCATGATGTTTATAAGATAGACATTTAAAAATAAGTTTAAGAGACAACATTGTAAATTATGCATATATGTATATAAATGTATGGTTTCTATATAAATCTAATTTAGCTTATGTAAGTATAATTTAACACAGATTTTTGTGTTTTTAAACCAACTTAAAGCAATAAAAGCTTAAAAGCAATAAAAGCAATAAAGCCAAATTAAAGCAATAAAATAATGCTTTATGTAACCAAATTAACCACTAAATTATTTGAATTATTTGATACGTTACATAAAATGTTGAAATTAAATGGTGAATTAAGATTTTTTTGTAAAATGCTTAAAATCTATTTTATAAATATACATTTTTAAAATTAGACTTTGTCAAGAATGCTTGTAAAATTATGATCAAATCAGATATTTATTAAGTGAGAAAATATTGGAGCCACAAGATACTTTTTAAAGCTACTGGGATGGGAGTCATAAGCTTTCGTAAACTTGTGTAAAATGCCTTCAGGTAAACTTTAAATGAGAAATGCGTTTGGAAGTAATGTTTGTGACACTATTTGACACACTGGTTCTCAGAATCATGTTTTAAACACAGCAAAGCCCTTTGTGTCCTTATGGGGTGCCTACTTGTCTTTGTTTTTACCCAATCCCTGAGAAAGTAGGAAACATTGGCCCACCTTGAGGAGGACACCTATTTCCCTGTTGCCTTTGTTCCCTTTCATGTCTTCGCTTCTTCATACGGGAACAAAAGCACCCTGCTTGACCAAGGCACATGGGGAGTACCATGCCTATATCCCTTTTCAACCCAGTAACACCAATAACTATAGTTTAAAAGTTATAGTGGGTGCCTAATAAGAGGTGATATTATAGCAATAATAGTAAAACCTTTGGGTTCTATATACATTAAAGAATAATGTCCATTTCCAAAAAGAATGATGGCCTGACCCTTGTAAAGACAGCATTGCTCATTAAGGCCAGGAGACCATTCATTTTGCAAGTCTGCCATGGTAAGTATATTTTCTCTCAAATATAAGAAAGTTATATTTTCCATAAATGATTGCCTATTTTGACTATAAAGTTTCTTTTTCAGATACAGATTACGACATTGGTAATTCTGTTTGTTTATCCATTTGGGCACAGAAATTCAATCTCAGATTTCTCTAATGTTAAGATAGAAAAAATATTATAATAGCATAGATCACATGACAAACTTCAACTGTCATCAACTTTGGCAGTAAACTATCCATTATGCTATCCATAAAACAGTCCATCTTTAAGAAATTCCAAGATGTGGTCAATTTATACCAGTTCTGTGGGCATGGATTTTTTTTTGTAAACTATCATCAGTATTAGAAGGAAACAAGAAAAACTCAGCAGATCCTTAAGTGGAACACATTAATACACTGTATCATTATCTATACGTATATTTATCAAATTATATCAGTTTTATGGACTTTTGGGCAACTGTAGAAGAAGTTAGTATTAAATGATTCTATTATTTCTGTATGCTTTACTCATCTTTTTATTTTATTTACATGTGTTCTTGTGGTATTTGGGAAAAGTCAAAGCCAATTGAACCCACACCAGGCAAGGGTTAGTCTTAGGCAAAAAGTTATTATAATATAATAATCTGTTGTAGAACGTCTGTTCCTAGGTGGAAAACTTTAATCAGATAAACTCTCCCATGAGGGACAATGATAAAAGCCGAATAAAATACAACATAACAAAACACTATTTGAAGGCACCCAAGAGCAACCAAGGCAATTGGATTTGAGTGACCAATCACAGAGAGGTCAGTACACAGGGCAGCCTCCTACAATGGAGAAGTATCCAGCCCAAAATGTCAATAGTGCTGAGGTTGAGCACCCCTGATGTAGAACAAACCAGAGACTTGCCAAACACATTATAAAGGCACAGTAAAGGCAAGGTAGTATTATACAAAGTTAAGTATAAAGTATTAAGGCAATGTGCTGTTACACAAAGACAGAAAAATTAACCGATGAAATAGAGTCCAGAAACTATGTGCATACACAGACCAACTGATTTATGACAAGGGAAAAACTGCTGTGAGAAAAGAATGGTCTTTTCAGCAAACATCTCTGTGACCAATTGGATATCTATATGGCAAAGAAGAATCTTGACCCTATCTTATACCATACACGAAATCAATTGTAGGTAGATTGGAAGCTTCTAGGAGGTAACACAGAAAGTATATCTACAAGAACTTCGAGTAGGAAAAGCTTTTTTAAACAGGATTTAAATCACTGATGACAAAGGAAAAAGATTGATAAATTGGGCATCATTAAAACTTAGAAATTATTTTAATCAAAATATGTCATTAAGAGAATAGAAAAGTGAGTGGGAGAAGACATTTTCAATACAATATATCATATAAAAACTCATATTCAGAGCACATAAAGAACATTTACAAAAAAGTTAGAAGACAGACGTTATTTAAAATATAGCTATATACTTAACCAGCACATTACAAGATAGGCAATGAACATGAAAATGTGCTTAACATCATTAGTTATCAAGGACTGTAAAGTTAAGTCTGTAATGACCTATGTCTACATCAGAATGTCTGACATTGAAAGAACACCTGTTAATAACAAGTACTGGGGAAGACACTGAGCAACTAAACTTACATACACTACTACTGGGATTGTATATTGGCCCAAACGACTTTGGAAAACTTGTTGGCAGTTATCTTGTAAAGCTAAACCTATGCATATGGTGTGACTCATCAGTTCTACTTCCAGGTATATATACAATAGGAATATATAGAGTCATGCCAAGAAGGATATGTTATAAGATGTTTTTGACATCTTTATGCATAATAGCTAAAAATTAGAAACCAGTAGTGGTGTAGTCATACAATGGATTGTATGAATGATACAGCCATGGAATTAATTAACTATTGATTCACTCTGCAACATTGTTGAATCTCACAAAATGATATTTAAAGAAATAAGTCAGACAAAGGGTACATACTTATGAATCCAGTATATGAAGTTCAAATCAAGCAAAACCAATTTATGGCAAGATACTTAAAAATAAAACTAAGGTGGGATATCAACTGGGAAGGAGCAGAAGTGAGCTTTCTAGGATGCTGGCAATATTATATATCTTGATCTGGGTAGAGGTTACATGGGTTTATGCACATGCAAAACTTTGTCAAGCTATACACCTAGAATGGTGTTTACTTTATTCCATATGAATTGTACCTCAGTAAAAATGTTTTAAAATGATAATAGCAATGGATCTCCAAATAGGAAGTTATAAAGTCATTGAGATTCAACACAGGTCATGTGAGAAAAGAATGAAATGTTGTGTCATAATAATTAATACATTATGTCATGAGATTCCTATCAGTCAATTAAAAGAAAATGGAGCTATAAAATTTACATTGGAAATAAATTATTTGGGTGCTAAATTAAAAGTAATATGCCACATCATTCTGGGATACTAGTATTCATTTGCATAATAAACATTGTCACCTGCAGTAGTTTCATCACAGATACAAAACTGTAATTATATGATCTTCCTTTAAGGGAAAAACCAAACAAAAACAAAACTGTGGTATAATTTACAACCAACTACCAATGAAACAGGTCGCTCTCTTTTCCTTGGTGATTTATAGACATTTCTGGTGATTCTAACTTGATAACAGGATGAAAAGATAGAGCTGTCTCTGTGTTTCTCAAAGTTTTTCTTAAAAATAATGGCCCCATAAAATATTCTGAAAAAAAAAAATTGGTCAAATAAGATTAGGAAATGCTTCTTGGTTCATCCAAATTTTGGACATCCTAGGAGTCATTATGCATAATTAAGGGCCTAAGAAGTCTGACAGTGGTAAAATTAGTGTTCTTAAATCCACTCTAACATGGAACCCTTTTCTCATAAAACGCATTAATATTGTGTGGGAAGTACATGCACTTTGGGAAACAATAACTTAGAGGAATGAGTAAATGAATGCACGTTGCATAGACCATCTTCAAATATGAGCTGAACAGCATGCAGCTGAAGTTGAATTGTGACGACGGCCCAGAAAAAAGAGATTCAGGGCTACTAACTGGAGGAAAAACATACACTTTGGATATCAGATATATAGATAGAAAGGATAATACTTTACTTTGGAAATTGAGAAATTGATTTCCTCTCCCAAAGAGCTAACTTTGCCATTTCTGCATGCAAATGTGCCCTAAGAGTACCTGCAAACAAAGTTGTAATTTTTCCCTGAAACTCATGTTTGGTTCTTTTCAAATGAGTGGTCGTTGCCCTTGAGCTCTGCACATGCTTTATGTCAATCCAGAAATGTGGCAGGTTTTTTTCTTTTTTTTTGTTTGTTTGTTTTGTTTTGTTTTGAGATGGAATCTTGCTCTGTCACACAGGCTGGAGTGCAGTGGTGCGATCTTGGCTCACTGCAAGCTCCGCCTTCCGGGTTCACGCCATTCTCCTGCCTCAGCCTCCGGAGTAGCTGAGACTACTGGCGCCCGCCACCACGCCCGGCTAATTTTTTGTATTTTTTAATAGAGACGGGGTTTCACCGTGTTAGCCAGGATGGTCTCAATCTCCTGACCTCTTGATCCCCCTGCCTCGGCCTCCCAAAGTGCTGGCATTACAGCCATGAGCCACTGCGCCCGGCCTGTAGCAGGTAATACTGGATAACCAATCAGTCTTGGTAGAACCTCAGTCTAAATGCTCATGACTTTCCAAAGTTTCTGACAAGATGGGTTAGCTGCAGATTGCAAATGAGGACTGAGGATTCAAAACAAACAGATAGTAGGATTTTTCTCAATGTGAGGTCTTTTATTCAACACTGCAAAAAAATCACATTTCAAAGCTCAGTCATGCATTTTTGTTAAGAAAAAGAGTGAACTATATTGTAGTTTTGATTTGGTTTCTAGTTATCAGATAGAGCTGCCCCCAAAAAGCTTGAGAGAACAGAGATGAAAAAGAACATATTCAATATAAATTACCAGTTAAGTGTTATCTACTTAATTAAGCTCTGTCATATTTTTCATTGATACTACCTCTTGTCTTTTAAAAAATCATTAAGAGTAACCTTACTGCTTTTGAATTATATTTCAACCTTGAACGGAATCAGATAGAAAATAATAATATGCAACAAAGATTCTAAAATGAGCAAAGAATACATTGTAGGCATATTTTTCTCCTTAAAACTCTAACCCGCTATTGGACTTTCTAGGTTTGGAAACCACTGACTGCTACTGATTATTCATTAGCTTATTCTTGCTTGCAAGCAGATAACAACTTTGTATCATTTGATTACTTTGATGACCTTTTTCTTTCTTTTCCCATTGAGAATATGAATTATTGTGAAGAAAATCTGATCTTTCACTTAAAGGTCAAAAACGCTTCATTTTGACTATAATTTATTTTCAATGAGGTGAAAGAACCATCGTTCATCACTGAGACCATGACAAGTAGAGTTGTTTTTTTTAACATCTACCGACTCACAATTATTTTTGCAATTTTTACTTAGTGTCTATAGTTCCATTTAAATATTAAATGTAGTTTGCAACTCAGATATCTCTGTAGTTATAAAGACTGTTTAGTATAACATTTTGCTTTTTTTTGAAAGCATGCCTATATGAAACATTATTGAGTAATGTGCTTTGCTTCCATCCAATAACGTTGTTTTCCTGTCTTTTTCTCCTTTGATTCTGCACCTTTGCCTGCTTTTTGCTCTTACAACTTCATGTTTCAGTCTCCTGTGAGTCCTGGCTTTGAGGTAGGTACTAATGCTACCTGGCGCTAGAAATTTGCTTCACTGTCTTTTTCAAACCAGCATATTACGCTGACATCAGACAATTGTCTGTACTGACTTTATGAGAATAATCAGGTCAGAGTTTAGCTCAAAATTCAACACACTGACCCACAGAAAGTCCTCAGGTTTTCCTTGCTTTTGTCCTGTTATGTTTAACTTTTCACAGTCCCAATAAGCCAAAGAGCAATGAAGTCATTAGAATAATAGAATTAGGTTTTTCAGGTCAGATTTTGCCCTGTGATTGCTTGATTTCATAACATTGGTGTTTTGTTTTGTTTTTTAATGAAACTGAGCAGACACATTGAGAATAAAGAAGAATACATCAGCCCTCACTTATGTGATGCTATGTTAAATGAATCTTATGCACATTGGAACTATGTCCTGATCCCAGGTACCACAGAGGCATGCAAAGTGAGGACACCATCCCAGTATACTGCCTAAAGATGGCTGTAACTGCTTGTTTACAGTTCCTGAACTTACCTTTTCTTTTTTTTTCTTTTTTTAATATATATATATATATTTTTATTATACTTTAAGTTCTAGGGTACGTGTGTCATGTTAGGGTGCTGCACCCATGAACTTACCTTTTCAATAAAGGATCTTTCCATCCTTTTGTGTTATCACAATCTATTAATTATTTTTTAAAAATGGTATACAAATGGAAATGTCAGTCTCTCAATCCAGACAGAAATTATATATGGAAAAAACACAAATTTCCTTTAAAAAAGGTTTTAGTTAAGCCCTCCTCCAAAATTGACCTTTTTTCTATCTTAAGCAATGAATGATGTGAACGTGGAGGAGAAGTATTTAGGTCAAGTATTAGAGCATACAACAGTGCTCTTCTTGTGATGGTTTGTTTTGGTCAGTTGACTTGTGAATGTTTACTGTCTTTTATTTCTGTACCTTGGTCAATTGAGAGTTGACATACTGTTATTTTCCCTCATGGGACTATAAATTTCAAATATTATTATTAGTATCCATTCTAAGATGGTCTTGTTACGGTAACTCTAACAAAGGAAGCTAATGAAAACACAACCAGAACATGTTCTGGGTTAATTAAGATGGATGAGTCAAGATTTCTGATTCATAAGCTACAGGATGAAGACATCTGCTTCAATAATAGTAAATTCCTATTTTTGGAAAATCATTCTTATTCAAAAAGTGTCCTACTTAGAATAAGTCCAGTGTGAAAGCTAGGTGAGTGTAATTTTTTATAGTCTTGTAAATTTGGTTTGTAATTTAAAATGCCTTCTAGACATAATTTTAAATGTGAATTAGTATCTTTCCTTTCAAATAATCCTTTGGGCATGAAGCCAAAGAAGGACAGGAAACATTTTTCACTTCCTTCTCCCACATTGCAGTCGGGAACAGATTGCATAAAGGAGGACTGAAGAGTAGTCTGATTTTCTGTGCAAGTTGTACAAATTAAAAGCAACCAGGCCTTCACAGGCTAGCTCCTGATGGAAATAAGATGTGTTTTCGGCATGAGCTATTTTTCTTGAACTTTGTTTACGTCTAGTTTGTCAAAAAGATAACAGACTTTTCTCTTTATAAATGTCTTGGAAGAAACTGATGCATGAAATTCGACCAGAATTTCTTCAGAGAAATGTTTTAGTGACAGTTGTGCAAGTAGCAGAATGGTTATAGAAACCTGGCCATTGCTCCATGTTCAGCATGTCCTGGTCAGTTTACACTTTTATGTCTGTAACCCTGAGGTGCACAAGTATGCCAAAATAGATAAATTATCCACCTTCATGGAGCTTGCATAGGTAAACCATATACCGACAAGTAGATATAGTATATGTCTTTGTATAAGCTTCCTGGTATTATATTACAATGAAATATATTGATTTATGTAACCAATCTCTCCTCCTGTTTCCATTTTAAATCTGAAATAATGCAAAAAATAAGCATCTCTATTTTTTGCGTATTTGTAAAAGCACTAGTAAATTCTGAATAAATATTTATTTGGCCAAGCACAGTGGCTCACACCTATAATCCTAGCATTTTAGGAGGCCGAGACAGGCAGATCACTTGAGGCCAGAAGTTCGAGACCAGCCTGGTCAACATGGTGAAACCCTGCCTCTACTAAAAACATACAAAAATTAGCCAGGCATGGTGGCACGCACCTGTAATCCCAGCTACTCAGGAAGCTGAGGCATGAGAATTGCTTGAACCCGAGAGGCAGAGGTTTGCATTGGGCCAAGATCATGCCACTGCACTCCAGCCTGGGTGATAGAATGAGACTCTGTCTCAAAAAATAATAATAAATAAAATAAAAATAAAAATTATTTACTGAATGAGTTAGTAGATAACATTATTAGAATCCAAATAGGTTATACTGCTTTTTTAAAAAAAAATAGTTATTCAAAAGTGTAAAAGTTTACATTTTTAACTCTACTGAAAATAGTGTATGAGAGTTTCCATTTCCTTATACTCTTCCCAACAACAGGTGTTGTCAATATTTTAAAAGGCTTTTCCTCCCTGCTAATTTGAAATATATCTATATAAAATCTGTGCCTAACTATATATTTCTTTGTTGGAGAGAATAAAGGCTTTTCATATATTAATTGGCCATTTGTATTTCAGCCATGGTGAATTGCCTTTCTCTTTTTCCATTGAGTTGCTTATTGGTTGCTTATAGTCTTTATGTATTATTACTGTTATCCTCTATTAATCTGTGATCTGTATGTTTTTCATGTCTTTTCCCATATTGATTTTTTTAACATGGAGAAGACATATTTTCATTCATTCTCTTACTGTATAGAGACTTAACCATATAGAGACATGTTGAAAATAAATCAACATGGCCAGATTAAAGATAATATTTTTGTCAAGCAATTGAGGAGAATGATCTTTTCTTGAGGTAAAAGAACTGAAGTCAAGGTGGAAAATGAAGCAGAATTTAAGATATTGGATGACCTGTGTGACCATAGGATATAATTGATGACACAGCATTTTTTACATTATGGATTTTTTAAAAAAAATTAAATAACTTTACTAAAGTTATCTTAAATGTTTTTAAGTGACTTTAAGGAGGTATCTACTAATTTAGCTTTGAAGTTAAGGGGCTCTATAGAGAACTTATTTTTTCTTGGAATTAAATGCTTCTAGCCTAATATTTTTGGTTATTCTTAACATTCAGGCCACCTTACAGAAATCATTAGGAAATAAATCGCTCATTCTAAAAGCTTTCTCTGCATTTGACCATTTTATATCCTTTAATTTTATGCAATTTGGACAATATTCAGTTTAACTTTTTATGTGAGGTTGCATATTTTCTAAATAACAATTGGCCATAAACTGCTATTATTTTCATACAGGTTTACTGACTCACATGTAATGAAGACACGGATTGTACTAAAATGAGCTCTAGGCTGCATACGTTCATAGAACATCTCCCCTCAGAAATGATTCATTTAGTTACTGTTTTCATTTATTTAAAAAATGAAAACGAGATTACCAGCATTGTATTTTCTATCTATAATTAGATATGATCCTGATACATTTTATAATAGTCAAAGTAGTTTCTTTTCAAATAAGCAAATAATGGACAAAAAGCTATTTCTTAACTATGATGATACTTACTGCCCAGATGAACATTTGCCAGGATATTTTTCAATGCAGCAAAAGTCTATTTAGAAGTAGAGACTTAACTCTTGTGTTCTGGAATTCCAGGAATCCTGGTGATTTCTCTGAAATAAAAAGTCATTTTTCCATTTAAATATGCACCATGACACTCATGTAGTACATTTGCCAGAAATTGCAGGTTTTCCTTTGATGATTCTACAAACTAGTTTTTCAAATTCAAACCTGGGCAGTGTGTACTTTCAGTGAGGAAAGATGTCCAAAAATTTTTTAACCAGAACTTCCCTGCTTCCTGAGACTATGTGCAGTAGTGAGTTTCTGGGGAAAGTGTCCTTCAGTAAAATTAATAAGATTGTGAGGCCTGCTTTGAGTTACTGTTATCTGATTTCATTCCACAAGTCTGGCTTATCATATATGCCCATTCTTAATTCATGCTCTGAACAAAACCTTGCAGATATGTGATTGTAAATGTGAATACTACTGGAGAATTCTTCATGAACCCTGCTGGGAGGGGGTGGCATCATATACCAATTGCCTCACACTTACTAATATATAGGTCTTAAAAACAATTGGATTTTTAGTAACAGCTCTGAAAATCCCGTGCAACTCTCAGGCAACGTACCGTGACCTCCACAGCACTCCTGACAAGACACAAAACAGAGCCTTCCACTGTTAGGAATTGCACGCATTTACTTGTGGGCATCTGTGTCCATCTAATATTCTAGGCTGGGATAGATTTAAGTTTCTGCTCCCTTAATTACCGACTGCTCATAACTTCTGAACTGCTACCTGAGAAATATGAAAAAAAGGGCCAGGCACGGTGGTTCACGCCTATAATCCCAACACTTTGGGAGGCCAAGGCGGGTGGATCACCTGAGGTCAGGAGTTCGAGACCAGCCTGGCCAACGTGGTGAAACCCCATCTCTACTAAAAACACAAAAAATTAGCTGGGCATGGTGGTGCATGCCTGTAATCCCAGCTAGTTGGAAGGCTGAGGTAGGAGTATCACTTGAACCTGGGAGGTGGAGGTTGCAGTGAGCAGAGATCACAGCCATTGCACTCTAGACTGCACAACAAGAACAAAACTCGGTCTCAAAAATAAATACATAAATAATAAATAAAAAATATGAAAAAAGGTTACTTATGTTCACTTCAACAGTTTATATGTCCTCATGAATGTGGCTACCCAGGAAAAAAAAAAGAAAGATTTCTATAGAAGAAATAATAATGAGAAGGAGAGAGGAGAGTAGAAGATTGGAATTGGTACTATAAATTAGACTTCTAGAAACTAGAGAAAATTCAGCCTCTAAAATATTTGTGTCTTTTCAAATATTTAGATACATTATTTTACTCAACCCCTTAGACATGGTATTCTGATACTTGATTTAATCTAATCAGATGAATTCCTTCTTGCCTTCTCAAAAAGAGTGATGATGTTGCCATTTTAATAATAAATATAGTGAAATGTAAGATGAGACAATGTCAGGGAGTTATGAACAAATATGCCTCTTTCTCTAAATAGCCCAGTTTTTAGTGGTATCTATTTTTGTGTAGCCATGCACTGAAAATATCACTTGAGTGATATAATTTCATTGAGTGAGTGCTTTTCTGTATTTTTAAAACCCAAGGCTCTTTTAGGGGTGTGGGATAGATAGAGGAGAAAAGTCTCTTATCTTTTGTCTCTTTCTCTTTTGTAATTAAGTTGCATTAAAATCTAGTCTTTGGTCTTACCACGTTGTTTCAGAAGCACATGAGCATGTACACACAGACACACACAGCGCTACATGTTTGACATTGAGTGTTATGGGCTAGGATTCTATAATGTACTATTGAAGTAGAAAAATTAAAGAATTGATTGTCCTTATGAAATAGAAAAAGTAATAAAAAGTTTAGCTCTAATAGGCATTGGTGAACCCCTTGAAGTAAAAGTTAGAAAAGAATATTAACTGCTTTTCTGTAGAAACTGTAAGACACCTTATCTGTTTCCCACATATATTGTAAGGTCTCTAAGTTTCTGTTTTTCTTCTTGCTGTGCAGCTGCAAGGTCACAAAATAGATAAGCATAAGTTACAGGACATGTTTTTCCCAAGATGTAAGCTGAATCTCAAGAATGTTGCCTAATGATTAACTGCTTTAGTTCTTTCTTCTGTAAGCCTGATTCCTGCATCACATAGTTCCTGCCAAAAACTGCTTAAAAGGCAACTTCTTTCTTTGTCTAGTGCTCAGTCTTTCAGGACACATGTCCACTAAGCCAGTGTACACCTTAAATAAACTCTCCTGCACCCCCATTCAGTCTCTCTGGTCCCTTAATTCGCTGCAACATTTCTGGTGCCGAAACCCGGGACTGGAGATGGCAGATTTCTGTCTCCTTTGCCTGTGGGACTGAGGCCCCGGGACCGAGGAGACCTGGGAACCTTGGTGCCAATGGGAGAGCTTCAGCCCTGAAGGAGATAGGCCCTCCCATGTCCCGGTGCCCTTCCAGACAGTGCAACGGAACCAGTAAAGGGGATTCCTGGATGGCATCAGGAGCACTGCACAGACATCTGAACTGTGGTAAGGTTTGGGCCCTGAGGCAGGACCCGTCCCTAAGGACAGAAGGGAAGCCTGATCACCTCCAGGGGAGTGACAACTAATCCGACCCAGAGGGGCTGGGGACAACAAGAGTGGCTCATTGATTTGAATGAAACTCACACCCCAACAGAGACAGGACAGGAGAGTGGCTCGCTAAGTCAGCTAGGAAAAGAAAACTGGAGGTGGCGAGAGTGGCTCACCACCCCAACTAGGAAACTGGAAGTGGCGAGAGTGGCTCGCTACCCCAACCAGGAAAGGGAGCTGGAAGCAGGGAAGTGTGTGAGTGTGTGTGATAAAGACGGTTCCAGAAGGAAGCAACGTGAGGAGTGACATACAGAAGGCTACAGGTCTCTTAGTAGAGGCTGTATGCTCTAAGCAAAGTGTAAGGCCAACCAGGTCTGATTGGTCTAAAAAGAAAGGAAAAGTGAATGTGCTGTGTCGTTACTGGGAGGAAATGGGAGGAAAATCGTCAAAACCCACTCCATTGGAATGTATATTAAAAAACTTTAAAAAAGGCTTTATGGGAAATCAAAAAGTCAAGTTAACCCCTCAAATGCTGAAAACCCTGTATGAATTAAAATAACCCTCTTTTAATGTTGAAGGGCCAGCCAAAGGCACTATAAATAAAAACAAAAAACAATTAGCCATGTATTTAAGGTAATAACCAAAGTCAAAAAACAGTCTAGACATTCAAACCAAATTTCCTTTTATTAACTCATAGCTAAATACAGCCCTGTTTAACAGCTTATTACAAACTCTCGCAGCTCGAGCCAAAAAAAAAATCAACTACACTAGCAACTACAAACACAAAGTAAAAACTTCACCAGTAAACACAAAATTAAAAAAAAAAATTACAAAAACTTGTAACACAAACCAAACCACAAATAAAAACTTCACCAGCAAACACAGAGACAAAAGGAAAGCCACAGGAAAAACCGGTTTTGCAAGAACCAATGGAGGGAATAAAGACCCCTCCTCCTTACAATCCAATTTATCCCCCTTTACCAAGGCTACCTGCCTCTAAAAAGTAAAGCTCAAATAAATACACGCCGTCAGTATCACCTGTGAAAAAACAATCAAAACTGCAAGAAATTAAAATAAATGGTTAAAAAAATCAGGCAGGCCATCTCAAGTCTGGCCATGCCAGAGTCATACAAATAACTCAAGGAACAAAAGGACCCCCACTGGGACCCAAATAAGGCAGCCCAACTACAGCAGCTGCAGAGATACCAAAAGATACCCCTGTGAAGTTTAAAAAATGGCAAAAATAAAAGCAATCAATATTAAAAAAATCTCAAAGGTGCTTCAGGGTGCAGATAAAAGCCCCAGCCAGGCCGGGCATGGTGGCTCACGCCTGTAATCCCAGCACTTTGGGAGGCCAAGGCGGGCAGATCACGAGGTCAGGAAATCGAGACCATCCTGGCTAACACGGTGAAACCCCATCTTTACTAAAAATACAAAAAATTAGCTGGGCATGGTGGTGAGTGCCTGTAGTCCCAGCTACTCAGGAGGCTGAGGCAGGAGAATGGCATGAACCCAGGAGGCAGAGCTGGCAGTGAGCCGAGATCGCACCACTGCACTCTAGCCTGGGCAACAGAGCGAGACTCCGTGTCAAAAAAACAGAAGCCCCAGCCAGTTTTATAAAAGACTTTGTGAGGCCAGCACATGGTAAACACAGCATTTATAAGGCAGGCCCAGGGAAAATGGCTAAACTTGCTCATGTCCCAGTTCAAACCTGGAAAAAATAGTCCCCAGATTCACTTTTTAGTGAATGGTTGTCATCTTTCAATAATTTCAAGACTCTAATAAAAAGCTTTATAGTTAAAAGATGTCTAATTCTCCCTTGCCTCCTGCCTCTATTAATCAAAAGTATCCAGTCAACTGTAGAGGCAATGGTAACAAAGCATACTACTACTCAAATCATGGCCTTAACCAAGTACCAGGCCTTGCCTCAAAAAAAATGTGTAGCCACTCAAAAAAAAAAAAAAAAATTGTGGTGCTCTTTATTAAACATCATTTATACAGAGCACCAAAGGGGGGATTGAAGTAGAAAAGTTAAAGAATTGATTGTCCTTGTGAAATAGAAAAAATCATAAAAGTTTAGCTGTAAGGCATTGGTGAACCCCCTTGAAGTAAAAGTTAAAAAAGAATGTTAACTGCCTTTCTGTAGAAACTGTAAGACATTAATTAACCTTATCTCTTTCCCACATATTTTGTAAGGTCTCTAAGTTTCTGTTTTTCTTCTTGCTGTGCAGCTGCAAGGTCACAAAATAGATAAGCATAAGTTATAGGACATGTTTTTCCCAAGATGTAAGCTGAATCTCACTAATGTTACCTAATGATTAACTGCTTTTGTTCTGGCTTCTGTAAGCCTGATTCCTGCAACACTTAGTTCCCACCATAAACTGCTTAAAAGGCATCTGTTTTCTTTGTCTGGTGCTCAGTCTTTCAGGACACATGTCTGCTAAGCCAGTGTACACCTTAAATTAACTCTCCTGCACCCCTATTTGGTCTCTCCGGCCCCTTATTTCCTGCAACACCATAAAGTTATCCTTATGGACCATTTTTGAAGGGAGAGGCTCTCACCTTTGTGGCCTAGGACTGTGTTTATGGCATACTTTCCCAGCTGCTTGGTGTCTCCAAGGCAGTAGTAATCAGTGCCACAGTCTCTTTTCAGACTATTTCATTCAGCTTTCCAGTGAGACCATAAACCCAGGCCAGGTCCTTGTCTATTCAGGCAAGGTCAAATACTATGGGAATATTTACCTCTAAAATTACTGTCCTTGGTTTTCCCACATAATGTGTTTACCCTCCATTTCACTTTCTGACACTTAAAGTCCCAAAGTGGAAGTTGTTGACATGCAGTTATTTTCTTCTTTGGTGGAAATGTACATGTAATTTGCAACAATTTTTGAACAGTTCTGGTGCTTTCCCTGCAATGGGTAGATCACTTAAGAAAATATCACGGTTCCTTTACCCTTCATTTTGGTTTACTTGAAAATAGTGAGGCAATATAAAAGTTAATATAACTTCCACGATTACTTTAGCACTCAGCAAATCTAGATCACCTTGTATTTTAATAAGAGATTATATATGTTATTACTTTGAAAGCTTTCACAAATTGCTGTAAACATTTAAGAAATGGATTCTCCATGGTATAACACAGTATCTGTCACCACTAAGCAG
This sequence comes from Pan paniscus, assembly GCF_029289425.2. NCBI lineage: Eukaryota > Metazoa > Chordata > Mammalia > Primates > Hominidae > Pan > Pan paniscus. Next base: position 30,975,730 of record NC_073264.2, on the reverse strand, counting down.
TGGGCACATATTTTTTTTTTGCTTGCCCTGTAGCCACCATTTCACTGTTGTGAAAAGGTGTTGATTAGCTTTTATTTATGCTATATATTTAGGATATTTGACAGTTAGCTCAAGGAATAGAGAATCTGAATACCACCAAACAACCTGAAACTCAGCAAACACCCTACTCTCTACTGCCTGAATTATAGAGCCTGGAAACATGTGCGTTCCTATATGAACTCCATTTCTCAAGGGTTTTCATATTTTTCTGTTGTCAAAGAGCTCTGTGCTCGAAAATCCCCACTCCTGTGTGAGAGGTAATATATTCATGTAGTGTTGTTGCAGATGACTGTGTGGGTTTTTTTTTTTCCCCCGTTTTTTGTTTGTTTGTTTTTTGCTTCAGAAAGTAGCCTCGGACTGAGCATTCACCACTGTGTTTTCCTAACAGCAGGTTAGGTCATCATCCCTAAGTGAGACAGAGAGTTTCGAAATATAAAAAAGAAATCTCCGGACAGTTTGCAGATTGATAGGACTGAATTGTCCTGAAAAAAACTTATCTATCTATCTATCTATCTATCTATCTATCTATCTATCTAATTTTTGTGAGTACATAGTAGACATATATATATTTTTGGGTTACATGAGAAATTTTCATACAGGCATGCAGTATTTAATAATCACATCAGGGTAAATGGGGTATCCATTCACTTTAAGGATTTATCCTTTGTGTTACAGACAATCCAATTATACTCTTCTAGTTATTTAAAAATACACAGTTAAATTATTTTTAACTGTAGTCACCCTGTTGTGATAGCAAATACTTGGTCTTATTCACTGTGCTATTTTTTTGCACCCATTAACCATCCCTCCTTCCTCCCCATCCCACACCCAAACAAAATTTTAATTACTAATAATGCACAACATAGCCATGGTATGGCAAGACTCACCTTGGCGTCTATGCAAATGTCTTTTCTTCAGGAAACCCCCTTTCTGAATTACCCCTCGCCTCCACCATGAATATGGTTTATCTTTCCTTTGAACTTTCATATATGTATATATCAGCAATTATTCTTTGTGACACGGTATTCCAGAAATTGGTGTTACAATGATGAACAAAATAATAAAGATGCTGCCCTCCTGAAACCTATATTCTGTTGAAGGGAGACAGTAAAAATCCAGTAAACAAATAATGAGGTAAATAATACAGTTGCATGCTGCTTTAATGACTTTGGAGGAGACAGGATGATGTGAGAGAGTAATAGAGTATGGAGTGGGGGTAAGCAATAAGTTAGGTGGTGAGGAGGCCTCTCAGAGAAGGGGGCATGGGAACTGAAATCTGAAGAATAAGGAGGAAACCATCTATGAAGAAAGGGAAAGAGTAAATATAAAGGTCAACAATAATAACAGTTATGCTGTGTCTAGGATTCTACTGGCTAATAAACTAATTGGGCACAGAGAATTATTTCCTCATATTTATATGTCCTGAAGCATCTGAATTGAGCTTTCAGGTAAAATTTGCCCCAGGAAACACTTGCTAAATTAGATAGATCCATCTCGATGGCAATAGGAGAGAACTGTCTTAAGCTGTTACTCTGCACTGTTCTTTGAATGATAGTCCAAAATGCTAGATCTCGAAACTTCTGGAATAAAAGATTAACATTTGCTTGCATCTATTTTTGCATAGTTATGCTAGTATCTTTTAAGCATAATAACACCTGAATAGGAAAGTAGGCAGCCAACTGAGTGATGTTTATGCAATAGCAGCTGTTTATTCCACTAGTTATTGTGTTCTGGAAAACATGCATGACTCAGGTCCTATCATCTAAGCACAGACAAGCTGGTTAGAAATCTCTTCTGTAGGTCAAGGTTAAGGGGTTCATGATATCCTGCATATCATTTTTGGCACATAAAACACACTACTGTTTGATTATTCTTGTTGTCTTATTGCCTCTTATGTTGTCCTTATTGACTAACTGAGAGGAAGAAAATACTTACTGTTTTCTATATTAGCATAAAATCAAGGAATGTGAAAGCTGGGGAGGATCTAAGGAGAAAGGAATCATTGTTATCTGGAGCAAAACTACCTGAATTCGTAGTTCTGCTACTTACAAGTTGTGTGATCTTGGGAAAATGATTTAATCTCTCAGTAACTCAGTTTCTTTAGGTGTAACATGGAGGTATAAATAAATGAAATCCATGTAAAGTGCTATGAAAATAGTTGTATAAAATGTATAAATAGTTGTATAAAATGTATAGTTTATTTATACATGAGGTATAAATAAATGATATCTATGTAAAGTGCTATGAAAATAGTTGTATAAAATGTATAAATAGTTGTATAAAATGTATAGTTTATTTATACATGAGGTATAAATAAATGAAATCCATGTAAAGTGCTATGAAAATAGTTTTGCATATATAAAGGTCTTCGGCTGAACTAGATAATGATAGAAAACACTTTTTATAACCTCAAAGGTCTCCATTTCAACTAGATTTAGTCCCCAGATAAATTGACTGGCACAAAGTTTTTAAATTTTTTTTTTCAGTTGCTGACATCTAGATCAAGTTATTTTATCACACACCTAGATTCCCTGCTTCTTTTGAAAAACTAAAAGATCCATCAACAATAGGTTCACATGTTCACATGGCAGCTGTTAGAACTAATTGAGCTGTAGCTATCCCTTTTACAGTGACGCTGTCCTCTCCAAATTACTATAGTCTCAACCATTCCTCATTGCATCCTTGATGCTGAGGGCCACCCATTAATATGAACAGCCTATTAAGTGTTTGAGTTTGGTAGCAGAAGAGTTCTGCACAGATTTTCATGTTGAAGTAGGGGCAAGGAGCAGGCAGACAAGTACAGAGCATTTGCAGTGGAAAATATTCCTTAACCAGGTGTCCCCTCTTAAAACTGAAATCCTGAAAAGCAAATATGTCAGTGTTAACAGTTTATGTAACTTTAAATTGTAAAAATCTTTTATTACAGTCTGTATATTAAATATTTCTATTGAAACATCTCATCCACTAATCCTATGCATTTACTTCTTGAAAACATACACTTATCTCAGGTGAAACTGCTTACTGTTTGTCACGGACTTTGTTCTTCCATGGGAGCTTATTATCAAATGATTCAGACAAATCCATAAAGAGATGTTGGCGTGTATGCTAAAGTAGTCTCTTTCTATTTCTCTTTAACTCAAAGGGAGTTTGTCTCCCCAAATCCAGACACAGTGAATTGCTGTGAAATGAATTTTAGTTAACACACAGAAATATTTTAATAATGCACACATTTTCATTTGAGCCATTTTTTATTGTCGAGTGACTTTTATCTCAGAGAATTTTATGTTTGATTTTTTACGCAAGTGACAATAAACAAACCACAAGTAAAGGCAACTTTTCCTCTGTGTTTTCTAGCTTAACTAATGAAGAGAGTTCATTGTGAACTGCTAAGTGGAATATACCTTGTTGGGAAATTATTTCAGTCCTATTAAATGTTTAAAGACATGCTGGCAGTTGGAGTTTCCACAATGTAATCTAAGCAATCATTTCCTGGGAAGGTTGCAAACTTGCTGAGTCATTAATTTAGCACACTAGGTTAAAAAACAAATTCAGTCTCTAGAAGAGCAGGATACATTGTCTCTCTGAGTAGGTGTTCAGTGCACAGAGTTCCAGCTTTGGCAGTAATTTCAAATGAAACACTTGGTGTAAGAATGTTAAAGATGCTTTGTGAAACCACAAACTTAAAAAAATTGATCTTCATAATTTTTATTTTATTTAATTTCTATTCCTGGCTTCAAAATACAACTTTCATCATTACATTCTCATATTATCTCCCATGCATGATATGTTAACTCTTACACTTCTAACACAAAAAATACCTTTATGTTTGTCATCATATATAATTTGCCAAATCAAATCATTTATATGCATCTATCTCAATACCATATTTTACAGTGATGTCAGTTCTTACAAAAGTTCCACACCTGTAAGTTGATCCAAACTCCTCCAATTCATAGAACATATGGCTAATATAAAAATATAAAATTTTTAAAAATGCATTCTCTTATATGTGTTGCCCATAGTTATAAAAAACGAAATTTTAAATGTGCTCTTTAAGTTTTGAGCCATTTTTTTCTCTGAACATATTAATGAAGCAGAACAAAACAGACTTTCCAAAGCATTTCAACTTTCCCTCCTCTTCTCATTAAAAAAAAAAAAAATCATTCTGCAGATTTTTCAGGTTCACCAAATACATGGGGCCAAATTGGAATAGAGACTAAGAGTGAAAATTAATTTAAACACCATTTAGTTAACCTAATAAACCCAGTAAAACCTTCAATAGTGTTGACGGTAAGGAAGAATTTTCACTTTATTATAGTTAGCTTTAAAGAAAGGTGTTATTTAAAACTCTAAAGTACTGTGCACATTGTAATTAAATATACAAGTAAGCCAAGAAAATGTAGTAAGTTAATGAAGAATTTGAGTTTTATTTATGTATAATAAACATACAAAGTTGTTATAACATATAAACTTGATATATAATGAAATCTCTTTACTTTGTATAATAATGCATTTCATGCAAACATTTCCAGTTATTTCTGTCAGCATTATGATTCGAACTGCTATCTAGTTTCCCCTTGAAATTATCTTAAAATGCAACGATCAATGAGTTTTTTTAAAGTATCATTTCCTTTAAAACTATTAATTTCTGAATTTTTGCCTGCTCTGTAGCTTGATATATCAAACAAAAACATACTGTAATTATGCTTTATGTTGTACATGCCTTCACATAAAACTTCACATAATAATTGGAATTTTATATTTTTGCTTAAAATAACAACTGATTATTAATTATTAATGACAAAATATGTCATTGATTCTGAAAATCTTTAAGTCTTAGTTTGTGATCACATCATTAGAAATACTTTTGCCGGCCAGGCGCAGTGGCTCATGCCTGTAATCCCAGCACTTTGAGAGGCTTGAGGCAGGTAGATCACCTGAGGTCAGGAGTTCGAGACCAGCCTGACGAACATGGAGAAACCCTGTCTCTACTAAAAATACAAAATTAGCCGGGCATGGTGGCACATGCCTATAATCCCAGCTACTTGGGAGGCTGAGGCAGGAGAATCATTTGAACCTGGGAGGCAGAGGCTGCAGTGAGCCGAGAATGCCCCATTGCACTGCAGCCTGGGCAACAAGAGTGAAACTCCATCTCAAAAAAAAAAAAAAAAAGAAATATTTTTAAAGGGATGATGGCAGGATTACAGAAAGGGTGGTTCTTAAACATTTAGGTAAATATTGATAAATATAGATAAATATATATTACAGGGTCATGGCCTTATTCCATAGCCAGTTGGTTTTTTTAATAATCTGTTATGTATCAACAAAGTCCTTGTTTTACATTTTTGATTGAAGGAAAGATAAAAACCCTATAAGCGCTTAGGGAATCATCAGATAATGACCCAGTCTTCCTTTTTTGTTTTCACACTTCAGATTTGCCTCATGTTAGGGAAAGCACATGCAAATGTGTGTGTATACACTCCCAGAAACATAGAATTGAATACTGAAAACAGAACTTCAGTCAGCTTCTCCACTCTCGCTTTCCCAAGGTGTTCGTTATCTAGTACAATTAAACAACTCAAACAGTCTCCTTCCAGCAGTAAATCAATTTCTATAAAATAAGTTACTATGCATGCACCCTGTGTCAAGATTGTAAAGCTTTACTTTTTCATTTAGAAATATGGGCCATATTGAAAATAATGACTTATATTTCAGACTGTAAGGAAAGGTAGTGATAAGTCTGGTTGGACTGCTATCTGATTTTGAAATTTAAAATGGCATGAATGGTATGAGGGCACTCTTTATTAATGCTATTAAAATCTTAATTTCTGACACTATAAATTACATAGTTGACACTATAAATTACATATTCTGTGCCAAGGACACATGTGGCTGGCTGTGTAAATCTCATTATTGCCTGAAAATGTGTTTGGTATAGTCTCTGGGCTACAGAGTGACAGCTAATTTCTTTTTCCTAAACTTGGAATATTTTTAAATTTCTTATATAATCTTGCCTTGAAGGTAATAAATGAAATGACCTCTCAAAAATAATTCTAGTTCTTGTAGTTTATGGCAGTGTTTATGTTGGATGAAAAGAAAATATTCAGTTTACTAGATTCCCTCTTGCTTTTCTAATGAATTTGCACCATGGTATAGTAAATGTCAAACTGGCTCTGTTAGCACAGCCTACAATTAGGTATCTTAAATTAAGGAATGTAACTGAACAGTGATTTGTCCAGCTTTTCATAGGATTTTCCAAATCTGAGAACATGTTAAATCTGCTAACAAAGTGTGACATCAGGTTATCTTTTATTCTGAGTGTTAAAACTTTTCAACTATGGAAAAATATTTTCATTTTAGTCTATGCTTAAAACAGGCCCATTGGCTACAGTTACTAGAGGACACTGGAACAGGGAGTTTACCCTGTGGATTTAATTATTCTTTAATTCCATTGAAGGTATTTATTCAATATATTCATGATTCTGGTTTGGCAAACCTTTGGATATTTTTATAATCTCCCTAGACTTATCTGCAAGAGTTGAACCTTTCCAGAATAATTATGCTTTACAGTTTTTCTTTATGGAATTGTAATTGTGAATGTAACTGTAGGCCTAATATTCCTGTGTAGAACTTCATTTTAAGTTTCTTTTTACTGTAGCTAGTGAATCTGGAAATAATAGTTTTCACTTTTGGTAATAGTATTTAACCTTTTGGTGCAGATAGGGATTGAAAGGGATAGAAATTTTTTGTAAATGTGATTTATTGCTGTCTTATCAGTAATCATTTAAAATTAGAAATTAACTGAGTATGGTGATAAAACAAGGGCTCTGGAGGCAAACAAATGTAGGTTCACATTTTGGCTCCACTATTTACTAGCATTTGACCCAGGGGTATGTATTTAAACTTTATGAGCTTAGATGCCTCAACTGTAGATAATAAGGCCTGTCTTTTAAGGCACCTAATACAGTTATTGCTCTAGAGTAGCAACTTAATAACTAAGATATATAAATGAGATACATAATTATAACAATGATTCAAAAGTAATTCGGTTTATCTTATTCTGATGCTTTCTAAAATACATTTATTCTGACGGTTCTCAAATATATCCCAGGATATCAAAGGTACTGTGAAATTATCCAAAAACGTAGAAAACACGGTTAATTTTAGTTAATTTAATTTTTTAAAATCTATATACTGGGCTGATTAAATAATTCCAAAATTATGGACAAGAGTACACAGAGATAAAATTATATCCAAAACATCCACTTTTATATTCCTCTTATAGTATATTCGTTCTGTTTCCAGTAATATAAATCTTTTATTGTATGGCTGAGGAAAAATGTAAAATCATATTTATTTTTTTCTTTAGGTAATCCAAAGGAACTGTAAGGCATTTTTTTCTTTCTTTCTTTCTTTTTCTTTTTCTTTTATTTATTTATTTATTTATTTATTGAGATGGAGTTTCACTCTTGTTACCCAGGCTGTAGTGCAGTGGCATGATATTGGCTCACCACAACCTCTGTCTAGGTTCAAGCAATTCTCCTGCTTCAGCGCACCGAGTAGCTGGGATCACAGGCGAGCACCACCACACCCAGCTAATTTTTGTATTTTTAGTAGAGACGGGTTTCACCATGTTAGCCAGGCTGGTCTTGAACTCCTGACCCCAAATGATCCACCCGCCTTGGCCTCCGAAAGTGCTGGGATTACAGCATTTTTTCGATGAAGTACCATGTAGGGCAAACAGGAGGCATTTACTTTTCATTTTCTGTCTTTCGTAAATGCTTGCATTTTCTAACCATGTGAATGTAATCCTGTAGAAAATGTCAATGATATAATATTTGCACTGTTTATTTGACTCCAACTTTATATTTCTGTATTAAAACCACTTTTTTAAAGCAAAAACTTATTTGAAAGACCTAGAAATCATGTTTAAACATTCTGATCTCCAATTCTCTCTTTTTTTTTTAAGATTATACAAGCAAGGTAACTCAAATAGAAATGGGGAAAGCAAGTAAATTATATTAATTAACAGAAATACAGTATGATTTCATATTATTAAACATCAAAGTACTAAATACAAGAGCAAAACGATATCTTAAAATATATAAATATATAAATCAAATAGCCTCTTACATCTTGCTTCCTTTATTGTTTTCCAAAATGTAGCAAAAATCACCATCAGAGTCGTTTATTGGTCGAGAGAAGAGGTCAAATTCTCAATCATACATTGGACGACCAATTCACCTTGACAAGATTTTGATGTCTAAAGTTAAAGTGCCACACACATTTGTCATCCACTCCTACACCCGGCCCACAGTGTGCCAGTACTGCAAGAAGCTTCTGAAGGGGCTTTTCAGGCAGGGCTTGCAGTGCAAAGGTAAGGATGATTTTGTCACCTGTCGAACTTTGATCACCCTCATTCATCTGACATAAGTATTTTCTGGTTACCACTTTTCTTTCTGACAAATTCTCATTTTGTTTTGTTTGAAAATCACTGGGATTAGATTGCAGATTCAACTGCCATAAACGTTGTGCACCAAAAGTACCAAACAACTGCCTTGGCGAAGTGACCATTAATGGAGGTAGGTAAAAGATCAGCTGTCATGTCTGTGCTTCTTCCATATTAGAGAGTGTGGTGATGTGATTTTAGTCAGGGTTTTTGGTTTTGGTTTTGGTTCAGATATTTCAGACACAGTCCAAAGTAAATTATGGCCAGTGTTTGTTCTACTTTACAATAGAAAAGCATCCATGGAGTTTTAATAACAGTCAAAGACCCTTTCATGATCTTTACATGGTGAGCAGCTAATATTGAAAACTTGGGTAGCCATAATTTATTTCCCAGTTTTATTATCTTGTATTCTTATCCTAGTTTGCCCAGAAATGTGGATTTTGTTGGGCTGCCTACATGTTATAGCTCTCAGTCTCTTTTCCTCTGTCCTTCTCATTTCAATCATCTTTAATAATAAAAGGAACTTTGTCAGCCAAAAAAAAAATAGATGTATTTTCTATTTGGCAATATTCCTTCAAGAAAACTCTAACTGTATAAATTAACTTTGAAGGACTGCTAAGAAAAATGCCATATCTTAAGCAAAGAGCTTACATTTTCTTCTTGGGTAGCATTCTAATGGATCACTACCAAAATATTTGACTTAGAATCCCAGGTTAGCTTTTTCTGCAGTTAGTGGTCTTTATACCTTTAGCCTGATACCAGTTTTCCAATTCCTCTGGAAAGGAAAATGGCTATAAAAGATCACAGATACTTTCAGTTGAGTATTTTTGTTGTTAAGAAGCTGAAGAATGACTATCTTTGCTCTAGAACTTTCTTCTCTAGAAGAAATATATACTGTACCTAAAAGAAGAAGAAGGAAGAGCTCTCCAGGAAAACATTGTCACACTTGTTTCTGGCTTGGAGATTCATGAATTAGCTGCCAAAATTGAAAGCTTGGCGATCGTCCCACTTTCTGTGGCATGTGGTGTTGACTTTGTTCAGGCTCAGGGAATGTCAGTGTGTACTGGATAACTATAACTAAGGGGAAACAGAACAGTTTTTGATGTTGTTGATTACTTTGAAATTCTATTTTCTCATACATTCAGAAAAATCTGGTAAAATGTGAATTTTCCAAGCTTGGCAGGCTAGAGTCTCTCATTAATCTGTATTTTCATTTTAAAATGAGTACTTTGCATTAGTAAGTAATTTTAATTTTTGCCATTACCATCAACTGTATAATGACAGGTTCAATATTACTTCAAATATCAAATGTCTTATTTAAAAGCTGCAGCTATGTGACCAATTTAATATATTGGAATTCGTGATTTTCAAAGTTACTCCAATAGTAAGAATCAGTGGCTTGAATCTTTTTTCATGTGAAAATTTCTGTCATCCTCTTACATACTTTTTTTTCCCACCAGGGCTGTGTTTCTAAAATATGAGCAGCTTCCCAGTCACTTGGGCCTGGTATCACTTTGCCTTCTAGCATTTTACTTCTATCCTAGCCTTGGCTTCCTTCCAAGGTTTTTCATGACTTTTCATGTTTTCAGGCTTGGGAAAACGGAAAACGAGCATCTACCTATAAAATTACATGTTCAACCTCTCATAAACTCAGATGCATATGAACTGAAATAAAAAAGGAAATTAAAAATCATGGAAGGATCTGGAGGCCATTATCTTTAGCAAACTAACACAGGAACAGAAAAGCAAATACCACATGTTCTCACTTTTAAGTGGGAGCTAAATGATGAGAACACATGGTCACATAGTGGGGAATAACACACACGGGGGCCCTTCGAGGTTGGAGGGTGGGAGGATCAGGAAAAATAACTAATGGGTACCAGGCTTAATACCTGGGTGATGAAATAATCTGTACAACAAACCCCCATGACACAAGTTTACCTATGTAATAAACCTGCACGTGTACTCCTAAACTTAAAATAAAAGTTAAAAAAAGAAAATAAACTCATCACAGAACTACCTCTTTGGGGCTTCCAATTGATTTGTTTTAGGATCACCTGACTGTCTCTTAAGCCCTGGCTCCAAGATTCCAGGCTTATCTTCATGGGTGAAAATAATTTTCTAGATTTGCTTAGCCCTGGGGCAGAGTCTGATGTGGTCATGGAAGAAGGGAGTGATGACAATGATAGTGAAAGGAACAGTGGGCTCATGGATGATATGGAAGAAGCAATGGTCCAAGATGCAGAGATGGCAATGGCAGAGTGCCAGAACGACAGTGGCGAGATGCAAGATCCAGACCCAGACCACGAGGACGCCAACAGAACCATCAGGTGAGAGCAGCACTCCCAGCCTCAGCCAACAGGGGAACCCCAGGCGGTATTTTCTCTTTAAACCTCTTTGATATTTTAATAGACTATAGTAGAAATGTGAAGTGCATGTTTACTTTTTTATGAATGAACTGCGTGCTGTAAATGAGAGCCTTTGAAGTTAGGAGGTCTGGGTTCCCTGGGAGAAGTGTGGTTGCCATTCTTTCCCAGCATCACCTCATTCATTGAACCATTTTTTTTTTGCATGTGAGAGATGCTCATGTTTGCCATCCACAAGTTTATTACTAAGTTAATATTAATTTGAAGCTCATTGTGTAGAAACAACAAAAATCAAGATCAAACTCAGCAGAAATCATCTATTTTATTAGCTGGCTCCTGTTACAAATATCATAGTCTGTGTATACTTCACTGTTCTTGATATTATTTCAGAAGTATGTGCAATTTTATATCTGTTATTTAATTATGCTTTTGGTTACTGGATGATCCCCACTTTTTATATCAGGAGTCAGCACAATGTGGCCACCAGGGCAAATTGGACTGCTGCCCAATTTGTAGTAAAGTTTTATTGGAACATAGCCTGTCCATTCATATTGTCTGTGGCTGCTTTTGCACTATATTGGTAAAGTTAGGTCTTTTGCAAAAACTAAAATATTTATTACCTGGCCCTTTACAGAAAATGTTTCCTAGTCTCTGATTTATATTATAAAGCCTATTGAAACTTTTGTGTCCATTTTACGAATGCCATGTTTATTGACAAACAAATTGTTCATGAGAGTAGAGCAATAAAATGATTTTTTTTCCATTTAATGGCATAATGAACATGTTTTAAATAGTGGGAAATAATTGTCTTATGACCTGTCTTTTGAAGACATACACTTCTTTAGTACCAAAGAGTTTGCATGGTGCCGGGGGGCAGTGGTGGGAATTACATATATATTCATGTTGTGGGAAGGGGGACAAGGAGGGAGGGATGAAGAGAGGAAGAAACAGAGACTAGCAGATTCCAATTTTTATGACATTATGCAGAGAAACTAAAAATTCATGTTGAATAATGTAATCTCTAAATGATTGATAATGTACCTATAATAGGAAATAAATAAGCAAATAAGCTTTCATGTGTGAGTCTGAATAGTGTGGCCTCAGTAGACTAAGAAGTACTCTACCTCAGGTTTACCTGAAAACTGAACACCATACAGTTCAACCCAAAATATGAGGTGCTTATTACCCAGCCTTGGGAATTTTTTTTTTTTTTTCAGATGGAGTCTTGCTCTGTCACCCAGGCTGGAGTGCAGTGGTACAATCTTGGCTCACTGCAACCTCTGCCTCCTGAGTTCAAGCAATTCTCTGCCTCAGCCTCCCAAGTAGCTGGGATTACAGGTGCCCGCCAACATGCCCAGCTGATTTTTTTTGTACTTTTAGTAGAGACGGGGTTTCACCATCTTGGCCAGGCTGGTCTTGAACTCCTGACCTCATGATCCACCCGCCTCGGCCTCCCAAAGTGCTGGGATTACAGATGTGAGTCACTGCACCCGGCCAGGATTTTTTAAGGTGAACAAACAATGTGCCTATCACTCTTCAGAGTAACCCACTTTCAGAACCATGGTGCCTGACAATACGTTTTACTAAACATGAGATGTGAATTTTGTAAAGTTTCACTTGGATTAGCTGACATAAGGTTTTATGCATGAAAATACATAAAATGTACCTGAAAACATTTTTTCCCTACAATATTTTGACTTTTCAAGTCCATCAACAAGCAACAATATCCCACTCATGAGGGTAGTGCAGTCTGTCAAACACACGAAGAGGAAAAGCAGCACAGTCATGAAAGAAGGATGGATGGTCCACTACACCAGCAAGGACACGCTGGTAAGACCCACAGGGAACAATGTTCTCTTGCCTTGCTAGCTTTAATTAGAGGAGTTGCTAATGTCCCGTGAGGACTGTGAGATTTCTGCATTACTCAGAGTAAACCTCAGCACAGGCATGACACGGGATTAGGTAAGGTGCATTACAGTCTCTGGGTGTCAGATATAGTTGAGCAAGCAACGGAGTTAGGAAAAAATGTGGAAAGCAATTTCAGGCAAACAAATTCATTGACCTTGATTACCTAAGATGTCTACCTGCCATTTTATAGCACTTGTGGAAGCAACAGTATGTGCTTTCAGAATGCTCCACTGCAATTTAGAATTTTATAAGAAACACTGCATTCTAGGCAGAGAATAAAACAGTGATAACTATTTTATACTTCATAAGTCCTTAACTAAGTTTTCCCTGAAGAACTGACCCATTCAGGAACACTGGAATCCTGTACCCTGAGATTTTCTTAATAGTTGATGAATGAGGTTGTGTATGTACGTAAGAGAGAACAACTTGATTCACGTTTCAAAGTTAAGTTGACAATTGGCTGATTTCTGTTACTGTATTGCTTTTCTCATCTCTTACCTATAGGATCACTACAGATAAGCAGACACCTATAACCTAATTGATCTGTCTATAATTTTGACCATCTGTGTTAGAGAGAGAAGACTTACCTGATATTATAGGGCTCAATTGAATACCACCTAGTTCTTTTTAGACATGGTGTAATATATTTAATATATTTGACTGGTCTAAAATTGGTTGTGGAGGAGAAGAGTGGAACCATAGAGCTTTGGGGTCTTTTATAAGATAAAAATACACACACACCCTAAAATCCTGAAAGATATACCTACAGTGAAGAAGGACCTGTTCATCAAATCATAGTGGTTAGATCTGTAGTGAGCTGGAGAGAAGGTAGAGTTGGTTGTTTGATGCATTCCCCTGACTTTAAGTTGATGTCATGGAGTCAAACTTATTGTCCAACAAAATATTCTTTACTTCTACTCTAACATTCAGAATTTTCCCATTGCCAATGGAAGCGAGAATACCTGGCTCCATCAGCATGGGATTTCTTACGTCCTAAAATAATGAGCATGCATAATAAACATTGCATCTCCTAGTAAACCTTATTTTATTATAGACTATACATCCACCTTTAGCCCTTCAAGCAGTGAAATAAGCTTAAAAATGATGTTTTCTGTTTACTATGCACTTGCTAAATGCCAGGCTCTTACTGGGTGCTAATACTTCATCTTCTTTATTACTCACGACCCTGTAACATAAATGCAGATACTTATCAGACATGTGCTAAATAGTCAACCTCTAGAGCCTGAAATTCAGCATGAGTCTGCCTTTCCCAAAGCCCATGCACTTTCCACCCTCAAATCCCATGTCCCTATTGGGGAAATCTATTTATGTTATCAATTGTGGATATTTTTAAAGTTTTTAAAAAAGATCTTGGATCTAACTTCTGTTTCAGCGGAAACGGCACTATTGGAGATTGGATAGCAAATGTATTACCCTCTTTCAGAATGACACGGGAAGCAGGTACTACAAGGTAAGAGGGGGCTCTTTCTTTGTAGTTTCATACCTCTTATTGCTTTTTCATGGGAATGTAGAGTATAAGAAATAGGAAATACATCCAACAAATGTGGCTATTTTTGTGCTTCCTCCAGGAACTATTTTTTTTTCTTCTCTATAGTCTACAAATTTCTTGGGATTCAGGTTGGGACCTCTTGATTCTTCTGTGAATTTTAAATTTCCCTGGGGGGTGTTTCTGGTACCATGGGATGATGGGAGAGGGAGGGAGGTGAAGATTAATTGAATATGTTAGCAGAGAAGTGTGATTTAACTAGAAAATTAATGGTCACAGCAGATCAGCTCAAAGTAAACTCCTGATATCCACTGCATCTAGCACACTGCTAGGAGTGAAGAAACATTGTATGATTTCTCCATGCTTGTCAATATTCACAAAGAGCACTTTCCTCTAGAGAAAAAAATGGCAGCAATTTTTATTCTGTCCCTCTACATTAAGTAATACAGATGTGGCATACTATATCACCCAGTAAAACACAACTCCAAAAAAAACTTCATAGAGAAAATAATAGATACTTGCTCCTTCAAAATGAATGCAGACTCTGGAATAGTTGATTTGATTCTCCACAGCCATTTTACACAGCTGTCACAGAAAATGGAAACCTCACTAATTTTAAAATTAAAACTTTGTTTTAAAAGTTATTATTTTTTAGTCCCTGCATACTTCCTGGAAGACGCAGTAGTGATTTTTTTTTTTTTTTTTTTTTTTTTTTTTTTTTAGTATGAATTGCCTTAAAAATGATGACTATTGGCCAGGCGCAGTGGCTCATGCCTGTAATCCCAGCACTTTGGGAGGCCGAGGCAGGTGGATCATTTGAGGTCAGGGGTTCTAGACCAGCCTGGCCAACATGGTGAAACCTTGTCTTTACAAAAATACACAAATTAGCCAGTCGTGATGGGATGCACCTGTAATCTCAGCTACTCAGGATGCTGAGGCAGGAGAATCACCTTAATCCAGGAGGCGGAGTTTGCAGCGAGCCAGGATTGCACCACTGCACTCCAGCCTGAGCAACAGAATAAGTCTCTGTCTCAAAAATAAAAATAAATAAATAAATAAAAGGCCAGGCGCGGTGGCTCACCCTTGTAATCCCAGGACTTTGGGAGGCCGAGGCAGGCAGCATGAGGTCAGGAGTTCAAGACGAGGCTGGCCAACATGTTGAAACCCTGGCTCTACTAAAAATACAAAAATTAGCCAGGTGTAGTGGCAGGCGCCTGTAATTCCAGCTACTTGGGAGGCTGAGGCAGGAGAATTGCTTGAAACTGGGAGATGGAGGTTGCAGTGATCCGAGGTCATGCCACTGCACTCCAGCCTAGGTGACGGAGCAAGATTCTTTCTTGGAAAAAAAAAAAAAAGACCATTTTAAAACCAGTCTCTAGTTGTCCTCACTTAAACTATTCACTTAGCTATGTTATTACATTAACATGTACTGAGTGCCTTAAAGAATAGGTTAAAATTTAAAAATAGCCATGTCTACCTAAATGCATTTCAAAAGTGTTGTGATTCTACCTCACTGTTACAAAAATTATCGCTTATTTTCTAAGTCTTGGATTTTTGGTGAAGATTCAAAATCATTATTCCTAACCATACTGATTCTCGCCACATGAACATAGCATAAAAAGTCACATTTTCTAGAAAAAGGAAATAAGGTTTCCCATAGTAAAGGTATTTTTTTAAATTTTGCTTAGCAATATTCTGTGTTTTATAGTTTAAAAGTATTTTATTTAAATGGTGGTTATTTGTGATGTCATTTTTCACATGTTCTTGGCATGAATTTTCTTTGAAAGTTTACATACTTTTGATAAACAACATTTAGTACTTTTTTTCTTTCACAGGAAATTCCTTTATCTGAAATTTTATCTCTGGAACCAGCAAAAACTTCAGCTTTAATTCCTAATGGGGCCAATCCTCATTGTTTCGAAATCACTACGGCAAATGTGGTGTATTATGTGGGAGAAAATGTGGTCAATCCTTCCAGCCCACCACCAAATAACAGTGTTCTCACCAGTGGCGTTGGTGCAGATGTGGCCAGGATGTGGGAGATAGCCATCCAGCATGCCCTTATGCCTGTCATTCCCAAGGGCTCCTCCGTGGGTACAGGAACCAACTTGCACAGTGAGTCTGCCAGTTTTCTAACCAGCCCAAAGCTCATCATGTGCCTACCCCTTGCTTAGTAAACATGTGCCCTGCCCTTCCTAAGAACAGAATGAAGAAAGACTTCTTGGGGATGACTTAGTTTATTGTAGAATGTAGGGTGTCTAAATAAATGCTGCTGCACATACTAAGATGTTTAGTTTGTTAAATTATCCTATTTTATTATAACTATTTTATATTAAAATTTAACAAATTCAGGTAAACACTATGTATTAGGCAATTACAGACCTCTAGAGCTATTGGTTATAAAAGAAGAAGTAATCTGGCCGGGCTCAGTGGCTCACACCTCTAAACCCAGCTCTTTGGGAGGCCAAGGTAGGTGGAGGACTTGAGCCTGAGAGTTCTAGTCCAGCCTGGGCAACATGGGGAAACCCTGTCTCTACAAAAAATACAAAAATTAACCAGGCATGGTGTCATGCGCCTGTGGTCCCAGCTACTCTGGAGGCTGAGGCAGGAGAATTGCTTGAGCTCAGGAAGCATAGGTTGCAGTGAGCCAAGATCAAGCCACTGCATTCCTGCCTGGGCAAGAAAGAGGAGGAGAAGGACGGGGAGGAGGAGGAGAAATCTAGCCAGCTTCAGCTTGACATGGAATGCAAGAGAAGAAGAAGAAAGGAGAAGGAGATGAAGAGAAAGAGGAAGAGAAAGAGAAAGAAGAAGAAGAGGGAGGAGAAGAAGAAGAAGAAGGAGAAGGAGAAGAAGAAGAAGAGGAGGAGGAAGAGGAAAAGGAAGAAGGAGAAGGAGAAATCTAGCCAGCTTCAGCTTGACATGGAATGCAAGTCTTGTTATTTGCAAATCTGAATTAATAAGTTTCCCTAAAAACACCTCACCTAGTATTCTGTGCAGGGTATTGACGTGCAGAGTACATGGTAATTGGTAATTCTTGATCACTTTATCCCAGGAAGAATTCTCTGTTCATTAGTAGAATGAGATACATTTGCTAAAATGCAACCTAGATTCAGTATTGAGGATGAATTTTAAAGAAGAAATTTTAGAGGAATATTTCTATAAAAAAGTCATTTATTTTTAAATTTCATAATAGTTACTCATAATGAAACCTATGAATTAACCTCTGGTTTTTTTACATTATAGTGTTATCCATTGATCTGTCATAATTTTTTAATTTATCTCTACAGCAAAAATACATATTAATAGAATATATATGCCTATTTTAGTGCTAAGCACTTTACATGAGACCTCTATTTTAATGCCTAATCGAATTCCAACAGGTAGACTTTAACGATTTGCCTGTTTTACAACTTAAGAAATCAGTGTCTCTCGAGCGAGATTAAGTTGTCTAAGCTTGTACCAAAGCTGTGAAGTAGCAAAGCCAGTATTTGAATCCAAGTCCTTCTGACTCCAAACCCTAAATTGACGAAATATTATTTTTCAAAAACAAGTATGTTGAATATGTAATTTTGAAAGGAAATAAATATTCTAATGACATTTTCTTAGAAAAACCTAATTGCTTTGATTTAGTTAAAACCACTTTTGCAGGATGATTTGTAAGCATGTACTTACTTGTTTTGCTATTACATCTCTTACTGACTTTTTGTGTGCATATTGTTTTACATGCATTTCCAGGAGATATCTCTGTGAGTATTTCAGTATCAAATTGCCAGATTCAAGAAAATGTGGTAAGTATGTACCTACTAATATAAAACTTGCTAATGTGATTACTGGAAAATAAAAGCATCATAAAATAGTTTTTTTAATTCATTTTAATTTTTTAGTAAATTTTGGAAAGCAAAATAGAATTTGGATATTTTTTCTGTGATATTTTAGAAATACTAAATTATATAGATTAGTAATTTTTCTATAATCAATTCTGTAATGTAGAGCCAAATATCTGTTTTTCTCAGCTAGGCAATTATAATGTGATGCCTGATTTCTCACATATTTGCCCTTCTTGGTACTGGAAGTTTAATGGTTGATATTACACAGTAAAATAAATACATGAGCAAAATAAAATAAATTTCTCGATTTGCATGAGTAGCTTAAAAATGCCATTGTTCTCATTCCTTAGTTGCTACCTAGAAGTGCCATAATATGACAAGGAGTTGCAAATGCTCTTATAGTCACTTGTACACATCAAGGAGACTTTAAGAAAGTTGCATAAATCGAATCTTATGGGTTCTCATTTTAAGCACCCTAGTGACCTGCACCACGTAACTCCATCCTTGCAGCTCAGTTTTTGAAAATTGTAGATCAGACATATTATGAAATATTTTACAGTCTGTCAAATGTTTGCATTATTTGTTATATTTTATCCCTATGGCAAGTAGCCAAAAAGTAATAAGGCCTTTTCTACCTCCTCCTGTGACCCAGACCCTTTTGTCTATTTTACCTGCTGTATCTATGGCCAAAAGAATGCAGTTTACAGCTTACACTTTCTAAAAATGTGTTTAAGAAAATTAACTTCATGAAACTCTATTCATCCTTATTATATTTTTGAAAACTACATTAAAGTGGCATAAAGTAAACAGCCAAATATGAATTTGAGAGAACTAGTTAAACTTCATAGTGAAGGTTAGATAAATTCTTGTGCTGTCAATCATGAGATAAATTCCTAAAGAAATTTCTTTTCTGCAGATTCCTATTGCCTTTGTTTAGCCAGAGACATTTCAGGAAATACAAGTTAATCTATAAACCTCTTGGGAAATTCCTGATAGCTGTGGAATTGTTCCACTCTATTCAGCCACTGTTGTCCACTGAAGATTTTGGATCGGCCATTGAGTTGTCGGAAAGCCTAAAGAACACTTCTCTTAACAGATGAAGTAGCTTGAAATCAGAATAATAGAATAGTATTAATATTACTTGTCTTGTCCCTAGACAGCCTTGAACTCATCCTGTGGGGACTTTGAAGAATCACAGGATGGAGACAACTTGTAGTTATTTTCTAGGGGGAAGAACAAAGGAAAAAGATAAGAGTTTATAGGATATGGAGAGGGTGGGATTTGATATTAAAGGACTTCTTTTTATTATACTTTAACTTCTGGGGTACATGTGCAGAACATGCAGAAGGAGTTTAAAAAAATAAAGTCAGAGTATAAGGGTAGAAGATAGTTGGAAAATCTGATAGGATGTAATAGGAATATATAAGGGAAAAAAGAATTACCTGGTGATTTCATCAGAATGAAATCACAGACAATAAAACATAGATTTAAAAGATGCTTTATTCAGCACTTATTATTTCAAAGAGAAAGAATTAGACTTTTGGAACTTGTTAGCTCCCGAAGTGATGAAATTGGACGAGTTTAGCTACTTCACAGATGAGAATTTCATATGGGTTGCCATCCTTCTGCAGCCTCTCCAGCTCACTCACAGTGATTCAGCCTCCTCTTCTGTCACTTTGGGTTCTTCTGCATGTGGGTGACTAATAAGGGAGCAACCTTTTCATTCTAGCCATACAGGGAGAAGTGGTTGGAATCAGGATTCACACAGACATGTGGTTGGGAACCGTGATTATTTAATGACATTTCCAAATAGCCATCTCAACAGGCAAATATCTTTTTCAATACTTATAGTAAATCACATTGTATGGTTTTTAGTCATATTTCTTTCTAATGAAACATATGTGCTAGCACGTTAGAAAACCTCTGCCACTTAAGATCAGAACAGTTTTCATAACATTACATTATTACATTAATTAAAGAGTGTGCTTTGAGGCCGGGTGTGGTGACTCATGCCTGTAATCCCAGCACCTTGGGAGGCCAAGGCAGGCGGATCACTAGGTCAGAGGTTCCAGACCAGCCTGACCAACATGGTGAAACCCCGTCTCTACTAAAAATACAAAAATTAGCTGGGCGTGGTGGCGTGTGCCTGTAATCCCAGCTACTCAGGAGGCTGAGGCAGGAGAATCTCTTGAACCTGGGAGGTGGAGGTTGCAGTGAGCCAAGATTGCGCCACTGCACTCCAGCCTGGGCAACAGAGCGAGACTCCATCTCAAAAAAAAAAAAAGAGTGTGCTTTGAATGTTACAGTCATCTCAGATTTCATCTAGCATTTATAATTTATTTTAAAAATACTTAGTTTATAATATATTTAATGTATTTAATAGAATTATATTAATTTTTAGGACTAATGTTTTGTTCTTCTTCATGTTTTTTTTTTCATTGGGCTTGTACCTCTAGGACATCAGCACAGTATATCAGATTTTTCCTGATGAAGTACTGGGTTCTGGACAGTTTGGAATTGTTTATGGAGGTAGGTTATCTCACTGAGTATTTTTATGAACTTAAAATTTTTGCTAGTTATATTTTAAAAAGCAATATTTCCAGGAAAAACATAGAAGACCTATATGTATATATTTCTGTGTGTGTATCTTTTTGTGTTCTGCCTTTAAAAATTTTTTTTGAGATAGTTACTACTTGGAAAATTGGGATATGTGTGTTTTGAAAGAGAAGGTTTCGTATTCCTGAAAAACATTTTTTCTTTAATATAGGCAAACTGTACACACAGTACTGAAGAAGTTTGGAATATCAGACAAAATATTGAGAAAACAAGGAAGTTGTGATTTGTAAACAAATTAATTCCATTTTCTTTTGGCATACTTGATCAGAAGTCCATTCATGTTATTAGACAGAACAAAATTTAACTTCCCAGTGTCTTTAACAATATATTTGTTTCCTGAAGGTTTGAATTTTTTTTAAATTTTTGAGGTGAAATATCAAGTCTTTACCTATTTTCTTATTGTCAAGCTCTTTGGTAAGTTTATTATTCTAACTTCTGCTATTTTAGATTTAAGTCAGTTAAAGGGTATTTTTCAAGTCTTTAAAAAATATTTAATATTAATGCTTTACCTGCCCTGTAAAATGACCTCATAACTTTCAGTTCCTTAATATTATCAATAAGAAATTATTTCTTATGGTGAGGTTTAGTGTTCTGAAATAATCACAATGTCCCATTCAATTTTATTTATCACTATATGATATTGTACTTTTTAATTTAAAAAGTAATTAAGTTCTACTCTATTTCACAATGTAATGTTGAGTCTTATAAAATGCTCTAGTGATTTCTTTGATGAGAAACCTATCATGAGCCACTAACCATTGTACCGTTTGTTAATGCGTAACGGTATAATAGAGGGGACCAAATGTTTGATTACTGCTCTACAGTATAATAGTTGCATGCAAAAAAAAATTATGGTAGATAGATCATGGTAAATATACATAATGCACATCGTATAGGGGTGAGACAAGGGTGACAAATGAGAGTAGAGAGACCAGCAGATGCCAGATAATTTGGAACATCCAACACTGAAGACCAGGAATAGGAGGAGGCTGCCACCTGGAAGACTGATACGTTAAGATTAGACACAAATGGGGTAAAGTAGATGAGAAGAGTCTCAGAAGAGAGGTCAAGTACTACAGTGACGGAGGAGTAGAGATGAAAGAAGTCATAGCCTTGAAAAAAGTACTTGCAGGAAAATGGCTAAGTTGAAATAGAGACTGCAGTCAATCAAACAGTAAGAAATGATGTTAAGGAAATAGAGAACATGAACACAAGCTGATTTGATAGTGAAGGGAAGCAGTCTGGAAAGAGAAGGAATAGTGAGAGTGGGATATAAGGTGAGTGAACACTAGCTTTACAAGTGTTGGAAGACTGGAATTTCAAGTTAGTTTGTATGTTACCAAAAAGTTTGAGTAATTAGATCCATTTTCCATTTCTATTTTCTGATTCATTTTCATTTCTTATTTTCAGATTCAATTAACACTACTACATTTTTGTACCTACCACAATGTAGTAGTGTAGAAGTTAAGAACTTGGGGGTGCTCCGTAGAATTCCTGAAAAGTTTGTTATAGTAGTTAAATGAGGTGTAATATACATAAAGGGCCTATTATATGGTGATTATGATGATAACTAACCATTTTTGAGTGTGCATAGTTATCAGGGTATTTTGTACACTTTACATGCCTCCTTTCATCCAATCTTCTCCTCATTGTAGATGAGGAACCTAAAATTCAGAAAGAGTGAGTGATTTGCTCAAGATCACACAGCTAATAAGTGACAGAGCCAAGACTTTAATTCTTTCCCCTATAACATACATTATCTTATCAGGACCTTAAAATTATACTTTCTAAAGGGGAGTTAATTTGGTGGCGATACAAATATTTTCTATATTAAGTAACTCAATATTCTGTTTATAAAACATATATTTTATGAAAAAAACAGGGTGTTGATACGTATAGCTTTTAATGCCCCAATTCTTTTGCGTTCTAAATTATGGCTATTTTTAAAGCACATATTTGATTTAGAATAATGAAATCTTTATATATATATGTAAGTCAGTGCTCTTTAGAAATGTTAATTTATTCAGTGAAATATGTTTATCATTTCTTTAAATGTCCTTGCAAATTTTAGTGTTCTTTAAGATAGATGATATTTAATAACTTACTAATGCTTCCCTTTTTCATTTTAAAGGAAAACATCGTAAAACAGGAAGAGATGTAGCTATTAAAATCATTGACAAATTACGATTTCCAACAAAACAAGAAAGCCAGCTTCGTAATGAGGTTGCAATTCTACAGGTACTTCTTTGGTTCTCATTTGGGGGAAGGGTATAAAAATCCCTCATCCTTTACTTCTGCAAAGCAAATAAATTTTCTCTAAAAACCTGTGGCATAAATATTTTGGAACACTTTAAAATAATTGAAATGGCAGATCAAGTATCAGGACTTGCCTCAATAGTATCTTTCCTGAGTCTAGGCAGCAGTTGTTCTTTTTTATGTATTTAATTGTAGGTTTCAATATATAATTAATATTCATTAAATGGGTAATATTTCAGCATTTGCTCATAGTGGACATGCTGAGACCATTTTATTTTATATTACAAATGACCTTGCCTTCATAAACATGCCTTCTTTATGCTGTGATAATAACATGAATTGGGTATGTAACTGTCAGCATATCAGTCACAGGAGTGAGCTATGTCTGAGAAGCAGATCATGTTGATTTTATTAATGTCCTCTTTGTCTCTCACTGTAAGCCTTTCATTTGACATCGAGCGTTGTCACTTAACTTCTCTTATTAATAACAGTCCCTTTTTCAAACCAGAATTTGATAATAAGATGTATTGTGTGATAAACGTAATTTTTGTAACCATTAAAATTTTTTTGCAGACCAAAGGGAAATAAAGCAGTTATTTGCTAAATGTAGTCATCATGGCTATCTAGTCTACTCAGTTGAGATCATTGATAAATTCCTATTTTTATATACCTGCCATAATTTTTTACTTCTCATGCAAGCATGTCATAATTTTTAATTCCCAGTTTTAACGGACAATTTTTTTCGCAAAACAGAACATTTCATTTCTTCATTTATAGTTTCATTTAACTGCCATTTATTGAGTTTCATATGATAAAAACCTGAAAAAGATATGATTTCTGTCCTAAGGGAGCTCATGTGCACAGACAGCCACAAATATTGCCTGCTATACATAGAAAAATAACATAGACTTTTCTGGGACTCAGAATTTCTAAAGATGATGTTTTTGTGTCTCTGGACAACTAATGTAGCACAGAGGACTCACAATGCTCTCTGCTTACATGGGGAAGAAAACAACCATGGATGTGAAGATACTAATTAATGGATTCATGTCTTAGTATCTGCTAATCAGTTACAAACAACTGGCAACATTGAGGTGCAGATGACATCTGAAACTCTAGTAAATGACATCTTTCCTAACCTGGCCCTTGCACTTCCTGTCTCCACGCACTGTGGTCTCCTGAAGGAAGATACTTTTGCAGGGAAGGAATCCAGAGTTAGCATGCGTACAGGAGATATTTATTCTTCATTATAGGATTGGAGAAGAGAGCTTCATGGTTAACATGGTTACATCTTTCTATATTTTACTGCAATTGCAGAAAACTGACTAGATGTTGGGGTTCTAATTTTCTGTGTCTAGGCCTTTTAATTGGCTTTCCCCAAGTCTGTCAACACAGTATCAGCTACTGACTCGAGAGGTAGAAAAATAAAATAAGGCCAGCCGCGATGGCTCACGCCTGTAATCCTAGCATTTTGGTAGGCCGAGGAGGGTGGATCACCTGAGGTCAGGAGTTTGAGACCAGCCTGGCCATCATGGTGAAACCCCATCTCTACTAAAAATACAAAAATTAGCCAGTGTGGTGGCAGGTGCCTGTAGTCCCGGCTACTCTGGAGGCTGAGGTAGGAGAATCACTTGAACCTGGGAGGCGAGGTTGCAGTGAGCCAAGATCGTGCCATTGCCCTCCAGCCTGGGCAACAGAGTGAGACTCCTAAAAAAATAAATAAATAAAAACAGAAGGAAGGAAAGAAGGAAGGAAGGAAGGGAGAAAAATACACCTGAAGTATAAACTACCTCCCTATTCCTCTTCTAAAACAGAGGTCCTCAGTCCCCAGGCCGTGGACCTGTACCTGTACGTGGCCTGTTAGGAACTGGGCTGAACAACAGGAGGTGTGCGGTGGGCCAGAAAGCATTACCTTCTGTGTTCCGCCTCCTTGAGAATAGCAGCAGCATTAGATTGTCGTAGGAGTGCAAACCCTATTGTGAACTGTGCAAGAGAAGGATCTTCTGGTTGTGCACTCCTTATGAGAATAAAATGCCCGCCCCCTCCATGCTCCCATGGAAAAACTGTCTTCCACTAAACCTGTCCCTGTTGCCAAAAAGGTTGGGGACCATGGCTCTAAAATATTAGATGCAGACAACTCAGATGCAATAAATATACATTTGGAAAATCCTTCATCATAATAAGGTTTTCTAAAGAGTTTGGTTAGGTTGAAAGTCCAGTTCTGCTCCTGGAACGTATGAAAAGGTCAGACATCTCTGATAGCCTGAAATCTCAAACATCTCCATTACTTATACTCAATCCCACTGCCCCTAATCATTCTTTGCCTCATTCATCAAACTAGTATTTATCGAGTACATATTATGAGCCAAACACTGTTCTAGGTTCAGTAGATACAGCACAGACAAAGGCACACAGCTCTTTGCTGTCATGGGTCTTTAAATTATATCACTCAGCTATGCTCAGTTATGCTGAGTTGGATATTTGCAACATATTTATGTACTGAATTTTCAGTCACATAACCTGCACAGTGGGTCATGTCTAGGCTTGGTTTAATCATATACAGATAATAGGTTCAGTAGTTCATACTTTATTATAAAACTGCCAATTATTTTAAAATATGTTCATCAAGAATAGGAAACTAATCATGTCCCCCAAATGAAAATGAACCAAAAAAGAAGGAAAAGAAAGGAAAGGAAAGGAAGAAAGAGAGGGAAAGAAATACAGAGAGAAAGAGAGAGAGAGAAAGAGAGGGAGAGAGATAAAGTAAGAAACCCTTTTTTTTATTATTATTTACTTTAAGTTTTAGGGTACATGTGCATAATGTGCAGGTTAGTTACATATGTATACATGTGCCATGCTGGTGTGCTGCACCCATTAACTCGTCATTTAGCATTAGGTATATCTCCTAATGCTATCCCTCCCCCCTCCCCCCATCCCACAACAGTCCCCAGAGTCTGATGTTCCCCTTCCTGTGTTCATGTGTTCTCATTGTTCAATTCCCACCTATGAGTGAGAGCATGCAGTGTTTGGTTTTTTGTCCTTGCGATAGTTTAGTGAGAATGATGATTTCCAATTTCATCCATGTCCCTACAAAGGACATGAACTCATCATTTTTTATGGCTGCATAGTATTCTAGTCATAGTATGGCTGTGGTGTATATGTGCCACATTTTCTTAATCCAGTCTATCATTGTTGGACATTTGGGTGGGTTCCAAGTCTTTGCTATTGTGAATAGTGCCGCAACAAGCATACATGTGCATGTGTCTTTATAGCAGCATGATTTATAGTCCTTTGGGTATACACCCAGTAATGGGATGGCTGGGTCAAATGGTATTTCTAGTTCTATATCCCTGAGGAATCGCCACACTGACTTCCACAGTGGTTGAACTAGTTTACAGTCCCACCAACAGTGTGAAAGTGTTCCTATTTCTCCACATCCTCTCCAGCAGCTGTTGTTTCCTGACTTTTTAATGATTGCCATTCTAACTGGTGTGAGATGGTATCTCATTGTGGTTTTGATTTGCATTTCTCTGATGGCCAGTGATGATGAGCATTTTTTCATGTGTTTTTTGGCTGCATAAATGTCTTCTTTTGAGAAGTGTCTGTTCATGTCCTTTGCCCACTTTTTGATGGGGTTGTTTGTTTTTTTCTTGTAAATTTGTTTGAGTTCATTGTAGATTCTGGATATTAGCCGTTTGTCAGATGAGTAGATCGCAAAAATTTTCTCCCATTTTGTAGGTTGCCTGTTCACTCTGATGGTAGTTTCTTTTGCTGTGCAGAAGCTCTTTAGTTTAATTAGATCCCATTTGTCAATTTTCGCTTTTGTTGCCATTGCTTTTTGGTGTTTTAGATATGAAGTCCTTGCCCATGCCTATGTCCTGAATGGTAATGCCTAGGTTTTCTTCTAGGGTTTTTATGGTTTTAGGTCTAACGTTTAAGTCTTTAATCCATCTTGAATTAATTTTTGTATAAGGTGTAAGGAAGGGATCCAGTTTCAGCTTTCTACATATAGCTAGCCAGTTTTCCCAGCACCATTTATTAAATAGGGAATCCTTTCCCCATTGCTTGTTTTTCTCAGGTTTGTCAAAGATCAGATAGTTGTAGATATGCAGCGTTATTTCTGAGGGCTCTGTTCTGTTCCATTGGTCTATGTCTCTGTTTTGGTACCAGTACCATGCTGTTTTGGTTACTGTAGCCTTGTAGTATAGTTTGAAGTCGGGTAGCAGCGTGATGCCTCCAGCTTTGTTCTTTTGGCTTAGGATTGACTTGGTGATGCGGGCTGAAAGAAACCCTTTTGAAGTCCTTTTTACCATTGTCAGATATATTAGTCTCTCAGGAAAAATAGTAATTCTGAGACAGTGAAGTTAAGCTCACCTACTTTGAGTCCTTGCTCAAATATCACTCTCTACAGATACATGAGCACTACTCTAACACCCTATTTAAAATTGCAGTCCAAACCCCTTTCTCCATACTTCTCTTACCCTGATCTGTTTTGTTTTCTGTAGCAGTTATCACTTTCTAACCTACTATAGAATTGTATTTATTATATTTGTTGAAAGTTCCTCTCACCACTCTCAACCTTGGCTCTACCACTAGAATACACACTTCAGGGGGACAGTTAACATTGATTTGTTTACTAATGTATCCCCACTGCCAGAAATTGTTCCTGGCATATATTAGCTGCTAAATAAATTTTTGTTGAATTAATTAATTAAAGTTGTACAGAAACACCATCTTATAAGGTAACATCCATAGTATCCAACCAGGTAGCAAAAGGCTGGTTAGTTAGTTAAAAAGGATTATGTGTGTTTGCTCTGCAAAAACCCTCATTGTGTCATTTTATATTTATTATTAAAACTAGACCTCACCATCTTGAACCTGAAGAGACAAAATAGTAATGGGGATGGCAGTGGGGGTTGGCTTGCAACTCACTAACTCTCATCTGTTAAAAAAAAAAAAAGTACCGTGATTGAAGTCAATTGAATGGAGAGGAAGATTTTCTTTTACTAATCTTGAGAAATAAAATTCTGTTCCTCTGCATATAAAAGCAATATCCAGAAGCATTTGGTATCTTCTACTTTGTGGTCCTCTAGCTTATAGAAGCTGGTGCCCTAGTAGGGCCTAACAAGTTTTGCCCTCCCCCTTCCTCCTCCTCATTCTCCAGAGGGGACCATGTGGGTTGAAATGCCAATGGGGCAAAATCCTCCTCAGTCAGCTCTGCTAGGTCCTCAGATCAAATTTTGATTTGTTTCTGTTCTTGGGAAAAAGCACCTGAGCTTATAGAAGACTTCAAAGTTGTGTAAATAGGGAATGTGAGAAAAGGTACAGCTCTCCTTTTTTTTTTTTTCCATTTCATTTTCTCTATATAACTTAGGTGGAGGCTTTCCAAGATCTGATTTAATCATCAAAACACTAAGCTCTTTAGATATTTTTGAATAATTGAAGTTAAGGCAAGTCTAAGTCTTATGGCATATCATTTACATCTCATACCATTTGGAATAGCTCTATTTTCATTATCTGTAAATACTTCATTATTATTATGTTTCAGACGGGTGTTAGTTAATGTAGATATTGGCCAGGTGTGCTGGCTCATGCCTGGAATCCCAGCACGTTGTGTGGCTGAGGCAGCCGGATCACCTGAGGTCAGGAGTTAGAGACCAGCCTGACCAACACGGTGAAACCCCATGTCTACTAAAAATACAAAAATTAGCCGGGTGTGGTGGTGCACACCTGTAGTCCCAGCTACTCAGGAAGCTGAGGCAGGAGAGTCACTTGAACCCTCCAGGAGGCAGAGGTTGCAGTGAGGAGAGATCATACCACTGCACTCCAGCCTGGATGACAGAGTGAGACTCACCTCAAAAAAAAAAAGAAAATGAATGTAGATATTAAGCTTATTTCATAAAATTTCCATCATCCCATGTATATTGTTTTTGAATTTTCTGTTATTCATGTCAAGATAAAAATAAAAGGATGTTTTGTGATTATTAAGGATATCACAGAAAACTGACCTTCATAAGGACATGCAAATATATCTTCGAGCACCTAAAAGCTTTTTTGTTTTTTGGGAGAAAGGGTCTTACTCTGTTACCTCATTGGAATGCAGTGGCATGATCACAGCTCGCTGCAGCCTTGACCCAGGTTCAAGCAATCCTCCCACCTCAGCCTCTTGATTAGCTGGAACTACAGGAATGCCCCACCAAGCTTGGCTAACTTTTTTTTATTTTTGGTAGAGATGGATCCTCTCTCTGTTACCCAGACTGGCCTTGAACTTCTGAACTTAAGTCATCCTCCCACCTCAGCCTCCCCAAATGCTGGGATTACAGGCATGAGACACTGCACCAGGCCAGTTAGAAGGTTGAAGTCTAAAGCAAATAACACTAGTATGATATATTTAATGTATTTTATAATTTAAATCAACAGACTTGTTCAGCCGAAACTAATTTTTATTTTCTAACTTTAGAATATCACAGTGCATATAAAGGTTAAGAAAAATATGTGTACATATAATTCTAATGGATTCATTAATATTTTTCTCCTTTTCTTGTATTGCAACTTTCATTTATCAATACTAGAACAATACTAGAGCTCCTATTTATAATAAATGAAAGCATTTTGGAATTTTAAAAGCACTGAATATAGAATACAGAATATAGAAAAAATGAATTTTATGGGTCATAAATTATTCTCCTGTATTTATCTCATAAAATTACCTCTACTTTTCTGGTTTATATTCTCTTCTCATCCAAGTCTGTCTTCATTTAAAAACAGAACAATGGCTGGGCACAGTAGCTCACACCTATAATCCCAGCTCACATCTATAATCCCTCTCAAAGTGGAAGGATCAGATGAGGCTACTAGTTAGAGACAAGCCTAGAGGTAACTCACAACTCACAATAGGAAAGATACAGAATCAACCTAAATGGTGAAAAATGGTAGACTGGATAAAGAACATGTGGTACATAAAGACCATGGAATACTATACAGCCATAAAAAAGGGAAATCATGTCTTTGCAGCAACATGGATAGAGCTGGAGGCCATTTTCCTAGGCAAACTAACACAGGAACAGGAAACAAAATACTGCATGTTCTCACTTATAAGTGAGAACTAAACAGTGAGTACATGTGGACACAAAGAAGGAAACAATAGATACTAGGTCCTACTTGAGGGAGGAGTATGGGAAGAGGGTGAGGTTTGAAAAACTACCTGTTGAGTACTAATGCTTATTATCTGGATAATGAAACCAAGTGTATACCAAACCCCTACAACACTCAATTCAACTATATAACAAACCCTATGTAACATGTATCTCTGAACCTAAAAGAAAATATTTTAAAAAGGTGTGAAATATTCACATTAGCATTTTTGGTACTCAAATTCAAGGGAAGAAAACAGATCCCCCTCTAGAACCTCCAGAAAGCCACACAGCCCTGCCAACCCCTTGCTTTTAGTCCAGTAAGACCTATGTTTGTTTTCTAATCCCCAGACTGTAAGGTAATAAATCTGTATTGTTTAATAAAAAATTAAGTCGGTTGGTAGTGTGCACCTGTAGTCTCAGCTACTTGGGTGGCTGAGGCAGGAGGATCACTTGAGCCTGGGAATTCAAGGCTGCAGTGAGCTATGATCACACAACTGCACTCCAGCCTGTGCAACAGAGTGAGACCCTGTCTCTTGGAAAAAAAAAAACCATGAACGATAACAACAAAATGTGGTCTTGATTTATCTAGGCTGCGTCTCATAGCTATAGTCAAATCTCTCCCATACTTCAAATTTGTGCTCTGCTCCTCTTTCATTTCTTGTTTATAAATTCCCCTCTTGTCATTGGTTTCTACACCTTTCTTAAAGAAAATACATGGCAATACATGGCTTTTTTTTTTTTTTTTTTTTGGCCATACTCTTGATTTCTAAGGCTCACTTGATCCTTTTTAAATATCTCTTCTCACTTCATCCCTGTACTTACAAGATCCAATTTTTCCTTCCTTGCTAGCTTCTCTATCTTCCTAAACTTTTCCCTCCATTTATCTAAAGGATTTACGCACATTTGAAGCTCATTTCCAGAGCGAGGTCATCCATTTTGAGAGAGTCACCTGTCTTCCCTTAGGCCATTCCTTAATACAGCTCTTGAAGTCCAGCCTTCCACAGGCACTTCAGTCTCACATTTCCATCCTTAGGACATCTCCACTTTGCTGTACTGCCCCCACCCGAAACCAATCAGCCTAAAGCCAAACACGTAACCCTAATGTTTTTCCCCACAAGATACTCTCTCCCTTTGTGTATTTTGCTATCATTCTCTCAATTTCTTAGGCAAGAACTCTTCCTTCAGTTAATGAAAATATTAAGTCATTCGACAGTACCTGTGAAGCCCTTCATTCCTTTATACAAAGTGATTTGCTGAGCCTTTGGGCCGTATAAACATGAATAAAACCCTTTAAGATGTTCATACTCTATTTGGGCAGTCAGATACAAGTAGTTAGAAGTCAGAATCGCTGTGGAAGCACAGTGGAGGAAGTCATGGATTACCACAGATTCCAGAGCGTTGGAATCAGGGAGAGCTTCGAAGGGAAGCCCGGCATTGGCAAAACCTGGGAAGATTCATAAGCTTTTCATAGCCAGAGAAACGGTGGAAAGGGCCATTAGGCCGAGCAACCACCTCAGCAACATAAACAGTTTTTAAAAGCTGAGCCGCAAACTTTGGATTATTTTAAAAGAGTGATCTTCAAACATTTTTCTTCATTTGAACTCAAAAAGAATTCTGAAACTTTGTACCTCCTTGTGTATTTTTAAGTTGGTATCTAGCACTATTTTGTCAAAAATTGGTTTAATTTTTCTAGTGGATGGAAAATATTGGTATTTGACAGTAAAGCTGTCATATCACTCCTTTAAATGTACCCATTGGAATATAAATATTATAGACATTTGATACCCTTTATTAACTATTCTTTTAAATACATGAATAGGCTTTTCTTTAACAACAGTACATTTTGCAACATTCCTTGTTTTCCTTGAGCCTATTCCACTTTCCCTACAGAATTATATTTCAATGTAATGTGTTTTTATACTTTAAAGTCTTTTCTTGCTCTACCTTTCATAATTCTTTGCAATAAAAATATGTGTATATTGGCTGGGTATAATGGCTCGGGCCTGTAATCCAAGCACTTTGGGAGGCCGAGGCGGGCAGACTGCCTGAGCTCAGGAGTTCAAGACCAGCCTGGGCAACATGGCGAAACCCTGTCTCTACTAAAAATACAAAAAAAAAAAAAAAAAAAAAAAAATTAGCTGGGCATGGTGCTGCATGCCTGTAGTCCCAGCTACACAAGAGGTTGAAGCACGAGAACCTTGGAGGCAGAGGTTGCAGTGAGCCAAGATCGTGCCAGTGGACTCCAGCCTGGGTGACAAAGTGAGACTCTGTCTCAAAAAAATATATATATATTTTTAAATATCTTGATGGCAACATTTTAAATGTCTAAAATATTCTCCATGACTAATTTATTATTATAACTATTGTCACTTATTACTTATATAACTATATAGATATTATTCAGTAAGATAAATATTCTGTAAATCTTTATGCTTGTATAACATAAAAATTAAAATATTACTGGAAATACATTATTTAATGAAATTGACTTAAATTTAGTTCATAAATTGGTGAGTGAATATTACTTATTACTCAAGTGAGACAGGGTTCAGAAATAATTTTATTCCTCTTTTTAAAATGTAGGAGCTGAGTTGTAAGCAAAAAGAAAAACCTCAGTGATTTATATTTATCTTCAGTAGTTCATTTTTATTCTCCCTCTGTTTATAAATCCATTAAATCCTTATTATTGTTGAAAGCACGAATTAGAAAGTAAGTTGCAAAAGAATTGATTTCCAATTCATTGGGGTCATTCACTTCATACCAACACAGTATTTCAAATTTTCCCATTATTGTTCTCCCCATGGAAGAAAGTATTTTTCTCCCCATGGCAAAGCACCCTAGTAATATTTGGAATGTATGACATCCATGCCTTCCTTTTAGAAAATTGGAGAAAAATCATCATGAAAGCAAACTTGGGGATGGAAAATTTTCAGACCACAGGATATTCTTAGACAGATCTGTGTTAGAAGAGTATGTGTGGACTGTTAGGATTCATTCATGCATTCATTCATTCAAAGTATAATTATTGAATGCCCAGCATGTTCCACATAGTAGGGATACAAATGTAAACAAAATAGATTTTCTTAAAACCATCTCTGTGCTCACATATCTCATAAAAAATCTTTTTGCTCTCCAAGAGTATGCCTTCCTTAGATTGGAGACTGTTTTAGTGGGACAAAGCCTGCAATAAGACCAGGAAATGGGCTTACTGTGAGTTCATGGAGAACCTTTGATATGTTACCAAGTGAGTTGGATTTTATTGTGCCTGGGCAATGATGAATTATTGAAAAGTTTTCAAAAAGAAATTGCTATGATCAGATCAGCATTTTGGGTTTATGTGTTACACAGAAGAAAGTTTAAAGGCAAGAAGAATTTTTAAGTGGAGTGGGGCTGAACATGCCTTAGCATAATGCCTGGCCCCTGGAAGGCACTCAGTAAATATTTGTTGAATGAAATACGTAGCCACAACTGAAGAAACCAGAGGATACAGATTTGCAGGGCATGGCAATAAGAGAATAAAGCATTTCTTACCATCATTTTTTTTTGTTTAAAAAACATAGTAACTTGTCTTCATGGAACAAGATTAAATATATATCTTCTGGATGATCAGGAGTAAGTAGAGAGGAGATAATTATGACAGAAAACCAGAGAATAATGTTGCTAAGTGTGCACAGGAAAATGAAAATTTTTGGAAACTGGAGACTTCTTTTTAAATCACAAAGAAGTCAATTATTTCTCTAGAGGAAAACGTGCAAAATGTGAGTGCTTTCTCTTTCAGTGTGTATTGAGATGTTGGCTTATATTTTTGTTGTTTCATCTAATATGTACTATATTTCTTCAAATATTTCTTTCCTTGCATTATATTACATGAAGAATTTTTTTTTGAGACGGAGTCTCGCTCTGTCACCCAGGCTGGAGTGCAGTGGCATGATCTTGGCTCACTGCAAGCTCCACCTCCCGAGTTCATGCCATTCTCCTGCCTCAGCCTCCCGAGTAGCTGGGACTACAGGCACCCACCAGCAAGCCCAGCTAATTTTTTTGTATTTTTAGTAGAGACGGGGTTTCACCTTGTTAGCCAGGATGGTCTCGATCTCCTGACCTCGTGATCCACCCGCCTAGGCCTCCCAAAGTGCTGGGTTTACAGGCGTGAGCCACCGCGCCCACCCCACATGAATTTTTATGAAACTATTTCTATAGGCAAGACATGTTTTGGAGCTCTAAGGAAATCATACTGTCTTTTGCATGTTCCAAAATAAAGTGTATAGGTTATGTATATATGTCTAAAATAGGGAAAACAACTATCTATTATAAGACAAAGAAAATTAATTTAGAAAATTTTCCAAATAGATATTCTGTCAGAAGTTAAATCATCGTAAAAAGTGAGTGTCAAAAGGCTAGGTTTCAAGTAAAAATTTTCCATTTTTTAGTAAATCTCTTTCCACCCTGGTTTCCTTAACTGTGCATTAGAAATCATGCTGACTTGGTCTATTTCCTTCATAGGAGTGTTTTGGGGACTAAATTAACTCCTATATAAAGCATTTTAAAAATCATTATTTCCCAGCATATTTTTCAAAGAACGCTAGTCTTTTGAACCCCTTCACAGAAGAGGCGAAAACACATTTTTTCATCAAGAAAATTTGGAAAATGTTGTGTATGTACTGTATCCAGGTCACTCACATCTTAGAAGTAAACATAGCCTTTTACTTATTAACAATTCTGAGAAATCCCATAATTGAAAACTTGTTTAATTTTAAGAATATGTTAGTTAAACTCATTTTGCCACAGAACCTTATACAGATGTAAGGTGTTACCATTTGACTTTTTGCACATGATATTCTGTCATCTAACCTTGTCCAGTAGACCCTACATGCTCACTTTAGTTATCATTATCTGGTATATAATACATCCGAAGGATTATGTGTCTGCACACATTATTTAGCATATCATGGAATGTTATGCTTTTTGGTGTGCTGACATCTAAATATAGAAGCTGTACTACAGTAATAGGATTTGTCAAAAATTACACTTAAAATCTAATGCCAAGCCTAGATTGGATTTTTGTGTTACTGTTTCCAGCCAGGTAGATTAACAGGAAATAAAAAGTTTTCCATATGTCTTCATTTCCAGACATTTGATGCCAAGTAGAAGAAAAATCCAGATATTTTCTCCATTTTTCAATTTTTATGAACCATTAAACAGCTTCATGTAGATTCCAGCTTTTTTTTTTTTTTGGTAATAATTCACACTTTTAATATTGTCTTTCTCCTAAACACAAACCCAATAATGGTGTGAAGGGAAGGGGGTCATACTTGAAGAACAGAATGTCTGTAACACTGATTTTTTAGAAATGTATGGGTTAGTCATTAATTTTCTGTTTTGCGGCCTTTTTATGCTGGTTCTCCAACATTATACTCTTTTAACCTTGGTTGGGAGTTAGAAGGTGGGTACTGGGATGCATGCATACAGGATCCCTGCTATGTGAGTCTTTCTTTAGTTCTCATTCCCCCCACCCCCTAAAATCACAGTATCGAATTCAAACATATACAAGCATTAATGCCAATGATTCCCCAGTGTATGAGCCCAGATGATGGGCTTAGAGCATCTAGATTTCGTTGAAGTTTTATTGTTTGTTTTATTTAAAGAGATATTTTTAAAAGACTTTATTTTTAGAGCAATTTTAATGTCACAGCAAAATTAAGAAGAAGATACAGTGATTTCCCATATACACCTTGCCCCTACACATGTGTACCTTCCCCCACTATGAAAATCCCCCACCACAGTGGTACATTTGTTAGAGTGGATGAACCCACCTTAACACATCATAATTACCTGAAGTCCATAGTTTACATCATGGTTTACTCTTGATGTTGAGTATTCCATGGGTTTGGACAAATGTGTAATTACATGTATCCATCATATAGTATCATACAGAGTATTTTTCTTGCCTTAAAAATCCTCTGTGCTTCACATGTTCAACTATCCCTGTCAGCCACTGATCTTTCTGTTGTCAGCATAGTTTTCTCTTTTTGTCTTTTCCAGAATGTCACATAGCTGGAATCACATAGTATGTGGCCTTTTCAGGTTGCTTTCTTTCACTTAGTAATGTACATTTAAGTTTCCCCCAAGTTTTTTCATGATTCGAGAGTTCAGTTCTTTTTAGCACTAAATAATATTCCCTGGATGTACCACAGTTTGTTCATTCACCTACTGAAAGACATCTTGGTTGCTTGCAAGTTTTGGCAATTATGAATAAAGCTGTTATAAGTATCTCTGCAGGTTTCTGTGTGAACGTAAGTTTTAAACCTCTTTGGGTAAATACCCAGAAGTATGATATTATATTAAGTATATGTTTGGTTTTGTAGGAAACTACTAAATTGTCTCCCAAAGTTGCTGTACCATTTTATATTCCCACCAGCAATGCATTAAGGTTCTTGTTACTCCACATCCTTGCCAGCATTTGGCCTTGTCGGAGTTCCAGATTTTGGCAATTCTAATAGGTGTGTAATGGTATCTTACTGGTATTTTATTTTGCATTTCCCTGATGACACCTGATATTGAGCAATTTTTCATGTACTTATTTTCCATCTGTATAGCTTCTTTGGTGAGGGGGTCTGTTAAGGTTTTTGGCCCATTTTTAAAATCTGGCTGTTTGTTTTCTTGTTGTGTTTTAGTAGTTCTTTGTATATTTTAGATAATAGTTCTATATCACAAAGACATTTGTGTATTTTGCAAATATTTTCTCCCAGTCTGTGGCTTTTTTTCTCATTTTCTTGATAGGTTTCGTTTTTAAAATTTTCCATTCATCTTTTCTGAAGGATGCCCTATGATGGGTAGAAAATGTCAAATATTTTTATACTATTTCTATGTGGAAAAGTCAAAAAAGACTAGAAAAAAATGAAAGATGATGAGAGAGTATTTATAAGTGTTGCTTTCTGCATACTCCTCTCACCCCTCTACATTTAGCTACTTCTCCTTTTATAGGGAAAAGAGAGGACTCATTACATTTATCATGTGTCTGCAGCAATCCTGGATCTAAATCTAGATTGAATCATTTCTAGAATGTATGAAATGAAGAATGACTGCGAGGTGTGTGGATAGGTTTTTGAATATACATGGTTTTTGGCCGGGCATGGTGGCTTATGCCTGTAATTTCAGCACTTTGGGAGGCTGAGGCAGACAGATGACTTGAGGCCAGGAGTTCGAGACCAGCCTGGGTAACATAGTGAAACCCCGTCTCTACTAAAAGTACAAAAAAAAAAAAAAAAAAGAAAGAAAGAAATAGCTGGGCGTGGTGGTGCTTGCCTGTAGTCCCAGCTACTTGGGAGGCTGAAGTGAAAGAATTCCTTGAGCCTGGGAGGTGGAGGTTGCAGTGAGCGGAGATCACAACACTAGACTCCAGCCTGGCTGACAGAGAAAGACTCTGTCTCAAAAAATTAAAATATATATATGTGTGTGTGTGTGTGTGTGCATGCATGCACACACACACAAATAGATTAGTCCTCCTGTGATTTCTTTTGCTATGCAAACATTGAATTGATCCTCACCTCTCCCCAACACTTGGGGCCAATTTTACTTAATAGAATGCACAAGACTACAACTAATTTATGATGAAAAAATTGTAATCATACATTGTGCATTATAAGCTAGCCACCTCAAAGTTGACTCCCTTTCTTGATATGAGGGCACAATATATCTGTTGTCATTAGCAGTTAATGGAGATGCTTCAACTTACTATTGTTTCTACAAAATTTTGCACTATATTAAACCAGGATAAATCTCTGCTAATTAGTGGCACAACAAAAGTATAATTATACTCTAGTTCCAATGGATGGTATGAGCAAACAGTTCTTAATAGGAATGATTTGAGAATTTCTGAATCCTCAGAGTCCAGTGAGTTATATTTGATCATGACCTCATTGATATAACGGTCAACCAGTGGCACCTGTTCACAAGAGGGTAGATTGTTCTATTTGGTCTTGTTGAAGTCATGTCATTTGCATTTATTCCTCTGACAGTACATATTAACATAATTTGTTCTAAGTTAATATCAATGTGAATTTCTAAAATATTGTAGATGAAAATTTTCAAAACATGGTACCCCCAAAAGATGATTAATGAAGAATGAGCCTGTTTTAATTGCAAACTTTTTGCCAACTGAAGATGAAATGGGGACATGTTCATAGGCAATAACCAAATGATCTCTGTTCTCACTTTAGACCAGGAGAACTTTCATGTGATACAACACACAGCCTTTCCCTTAACTGACCTTAGAGTAGAAGCACCTCTGTCATCACTGAGGTCTGAAAACACAGCAAGGTACCCCATGATGGGAAATAATTATGTTATTATAGTAAAACATCTTCATAAGTAAGTTATATAGTATCCTGAAAATACCTTAGGGTTGGCAACAAGAAAAAGGGGAGAAAAGTAAGCATCCTTGAGAAAAATGTATAATTTGGGCTTCATTTTTTTAATTCTCTGAGAAAAAGCAGCCCACCTTTCCCATTCCCTTTCATTCATCTTTCCCTTATATATCAGCATAAGAATAAAATAAAAGACTTTTATGTTAATATAAAATATTAATGAACTATAATGGTAATAAGTTGGGCAAGATTTTAATATCTGAAAGTTTATTTTTCATTCACTAAATGAGGATAAAGTATGAGTATTCTTTTTTTATTGGTATCCTTTTGTTCTTTAATTTGTATTATTTGAAATGATTACAATTTCCAATAAAATATGAAGCCCTATACATCTTCACAAATAAAGATACTGCCTTCCATTTGTAGATACATCAAAAGAAAAAAGCAAGGTGTGAAAAAGTAGATGCATCCAGATTGGCAAAATGGATGCATCCAGATTGGCAGATACATGGATGTCTTTATAGTGTTCACTTTACTTTTGAGTATATTTGAATATGTTCATTTATAAATAATATAACTAATAAATAAATCTTATTACAGTTGTTTGTGAACTCTTTCCCTCAGTTTCAAAGGACAAAGACTTCATATTCCTGCCCTAGTATTGAGGAATGTGTTAGGCAGACCAAATAGTGGAGTCTTTGTATGGTGTGGTAGGCAGAATGCCCCCCCACACACCCCCGCCCTGTTAAAGATGTCTGCACCCTAATCTCTGACACCAGTAAATATGTTACCTTAGGTGGCAAAAGGAACTTTACAGGTATAATTAAAGTTGCAGACCTTAAAATAGGAAGAGTCGTTTGGATTATTCAGGTGTGCTCAATCTAATGACATGAGCCCCTAAAAGCACAGTACCTTCTCCCGCTGGAGGCAGAAGAGATGAAGTAGTCACAGAGATTCAAAGTGTGAGAAGAACTCCACATGCAGTAGCTGGTTAGATGTGGGGAGCAACATCATGAGGAATTCAGGCAGCTTCAAGCTGCTGAGAGAGACGCTTGGCTTACAGCCAGCAAGGAAACGGGGACCTCACCCCTGCAGCCCAAATAACTAGATTCTGTCAACAACCTGAGTGAGCTTGGAAGCGGTTCTCCCTCAGAGCCTCCAGATAAGAGAGCAGCTTGCCAACAACTTGATTTCTGTCTATGAAACCCAGACCAGAGAAAACAGCTGAGCTCACCAGACTTCTGACCTACAGAACTGTGAGATAATACATTTGTTGTTTAAAAACACACACACACAGTAAGGGGAAAGACGGGGATTGACTAACTAGAAGGTGCAAGTCTGTGGCAGTTCATACTTAATCTGATAGAGCCTCTGTTGGGTGAAAGGCTAAAGGAAGTTTTCTTCTCTGTGGCTTACTGTAAACTTTCAGTTATCAAACTAAAGGGGGACATTGGGCCCAAATCATTTTTAAATGCCATAAAATTTACCCAGTAGTAATAACTAACCCATACTATGTGCCAGGCACAATTCCAAGTATTTTGTTCCATTAAATAATGAGACCTGACTGTGTTATGAGTTGACACATTACTATCATCCTATTTTACATAAGATTTGGAAGCACCTCAGAGAGTTTAGATAACTCACCTGAAGGCAGAAGCTGGGAAGAGGCAGAACTGGAATTCAAACTCAGGCCATCTGTCTTCAGAGAACTTGCTCCTGAAATTAAGCTCCAGGTTTCCAGGCTTTCCTTGTAGTCAAACCTGTTCTGGGTTAAATAAAAAAATAAGAGGAGTTGAAAGACCTTTTCTAAGTAAGAAGTAAAAGAGGTACAGTGGTCATTATCATCTGAATAGCCCATTTTCAATTCTTTATTCTCATCCTCAGGACAATGATGGAATCATAGTAAGGTTTTCACAATGTAAATGAGGGTTGGCATGGAGGGAAGGGAATATCCTGACTGTGCTGCTACTTTGCTTATCTCTTGCTGATAACTGTTTCCTGGTGGCTTTTGAGAATGATCTGAATCTAAAGTATCTCCTTATTAAGAGCTAGATATTAAATAAATACAAGTCTCCTAGAGAGTAGGAAAATCATGTTACTTCCTATCAAAGACGTTGAAATCTTTACAAAAACACTGATCAAAATTGGTAGATTTTGAGGGGGTTGTACCTAAAAAGTGAAAGAGACTGTCTTTATCATATTCTTGGTCCTAGAGAAATCATTGTAGCTCATCAGTAGTGGCATCTCTGAGAATCACATCCATATTATTAGTATTTATCAAAAAAGTCATTATTGGCCAGGTGCGGTGGCTCATGCCTGTAATCCCAGCACTTTGGGAGGCCGAGGCCAGCAAATCACTTGAGGTCAGGAGTTTGTGACCAGCCTGGCTAACATGGTGAAACCCCGTTTCCACGAAAAATACAAAAATTAGCCAGGCATGGTGGCGGGCACCTGTAATCCCAGCTACTTGGGAGACTGAGGCAGGATAATCGCTTGAACCCGGGAGGGGGAGGCTGTAGTGAACTGAGGCTGCACCACTGCACTCCAGCCTGGGCAAGAGAGTGAGAATCTGTCTCCAAAAAAAAAGGAAAAGAAAAAAAAAGTCATTACTTATGATCATATTTGTCATCAGACTCCTGAAATTTCCTACTAACAGATTTAAGAGAACTCAATTAAAAAGCCATGTGCTGTATTTTTTTCTGAAGAGAGGCTATCACTATATATCGTGTTTGATGCAAAATGTACTATCACTAAATATGTCGAACACGTACTAGCATATCTAAAAGCCATGGAGATCTTAAAGAATATTATTCACTTAATGAAAAGTAAGGAGAAGTAGAGACTCTTCATCTTTCAATCAAATTTAGCAAATGTGTTGAATATTTAGTATGTATCAGGCACTAGACTTATATTGACTGGGAATACAAAATGATAAATTATAGCTCTTATGGAGCTTGTAGCCTTGTAAATAAGACAAATAGGTTCACCAATAACCAAATATGGTAGGATAAGTGTTATGAAAGGGGATTATAGCAAAGACTCTGAGAGTAGAGAGACATCCAAGACAGACTGGGAGAGTCAATAAAAGTTACCTGACAGCTGAATATTCACACCCGATAAATGTTCGTGTTCAGGCTGAAGGGTAGTATGTATGAAAACATAGAAAGGAGAGAGTGTGGCTTCTTATAAAAATGGTTTTAGGGTGGCAAAAAGGGTGGATATTTGGGTGAAGAGATGAAGCTGGAGAAATACTTAAGCAGAGAGAGAAAAAGGAGCTGATTTTGAAGGGTTTTGTATGCCTTGCTAAGGGTAGACACCTTATCCAGAAGTTGGTGGTGATTCATTTGTGGGCTTGAAGCAAGATGGTAGCATCAGAATCACCTTTGGGAAGATCACAGTGGCAGCCTTTTGAAGAATGGATTGGAGAAGAAGACCTAAGGCAAGATCAGTTGGGATGCTGTGGCGGATCCCTGTAAAAGAGATGAGGGCTCAAACCAAGGCAGCAGAGGTGAGGATGAAGGTAAGGGATCAGTGTGAGAGATGAAGGAGGTGGGCTCTATTAGTTTTAGAGACCAGTGGGTTGTTGGAAGTGAAAGAGAAGTTAGCATTTAGGATGAGCTCAAGGTTTCTGACCTAGGTGATTCGCCATTCGCCAAGCGAAGAAATACTAGAAGAATAAGTTTGGGTGGAGAGACGCTGATGTCATTGTTGGACCTCTTCCATTTAAATGAACATACCCCAAAGACAATTGAATATAAGATTGTGGAATTTAGGAGATCTTATCATATCAATTTGGGTATTATCTTTAACAAGTACTTTTATAATTGTCTGTTCTCTGCAAGATGACTTTTTATTCTCTATCAGGTAAGTATAGTCTGTTTCCCTTTAATAAGGCATTTAAGGATTGTGATTTCTAAGACCTTGACATGAAGCATAAATTATAAGAGACAGTAATTAGAAAATGGATAAGAAGGTGTGCTCTTCTCTTGACCCTGGCAAACTGGCAGGAGTGAGAGTCGACAAGGCCACTGCTGCAGTACTGTACCTCATGCCCCCCACCCATTCCATTGTGTGATGGAATATTCT
This sequence comes from Pan paniscus, assembly GCF_029289425.2. Classification (NCBI taxonomy): domain Eukaryota; kingdom Metazoa; phylum Chordata; class Mammalia; order Primates; family Hominidae; genus Pan; species Pan paniscus. The sequence continues at coordinate 30,933,177 of NC_073264.2, read as the reverse complement.
TCCTTCTGATTTGCATACCATTTAGAATTTAGATCCTAGGCTCATCACTTTTATATTTAGTTTTTCTATCTCATTATGAACTGAATCAGTTTGTTCTTTGACAGAAAATTAGTCAGAGGTCCCCATATTAAGACTGCACTGCTCCTAAAGACCTATTGCAAAGATAGGTTGAATCTAATTCTCCTCTTTCCTACTTCTCATATGTTTGAGTAGAATAATCCTAAAGGTAGAAGGTGGAAACTACATATATGGAATAAATTATAAACTCTAGATTTACAATAAAGCAACAATGTTAGACTTAAAGAATATTAGTACTTAGATACCAATATTAAAGAATATCCTTTAACACAAATCAAAAAATGTAAATGAGAATTACGTAAAAACAATTAGAATTAGTCAATTCTTTATTTTCTTGAGATATTACTTTTATAAAAGCTTTTGATTCTAGTGACTAATTTCCATTGATTATATACACATTTTCTAGGCAACTTGGGTCAGGAGAGTTTTTGTCTTGATCTACAAACGATATTTCCTCCCAGGCATCGAAACAACTTATATTCACCCCGTGAATATGTCATCAATCTGTTATGTGTGAATGGACACTATTTTTTCCTGTACTTGGCCAAATGTTTCATTTCCTGAAAATTAAATTGCTTAAATGCAACAAACAGATGGCCAGAGAGTCCTGTAGTAGCTTGCTCTGCCATGAAATTTATCTGCATTTCTGTGGAAAGCCTGAGAAGTTGGGCAAAACTCTTTTTGCACACTACTATGCCATAATTGATGTTGCAGTCTTCTTGCCATTTTAAAATTATTAATAATTCTGTTACTTTGGACATTAGGAGGAAATGGTTTAAAGGCTATTTCATATTTTATATGAAAAATTAAAACTGTTCATGAAAAGTCACATGGACCACTTTGGTTGAACTTATCTTAAAATTGTACTTAAGGTATTAAAAAATAATAATTACACATGAAAATGGAGAAATAATAGCTGGAACTTTTTTCTTATTTCCAGTCTTCTAATGTATTCTCCAGGCTAACGACATATTCTTATCAGTGCAGTATAAGAAGTTTGACTAAATAAGGCATGATCTATGTAGTCTGTTTTATTTTCTTTTGTTACTATCAAATATAAAAACAAGTTTGGCCATTTGTTTCAATGCAAGAAAAAATACAGTTCATAAGTAAGTATCTATGATGGCCTTGTCTCAACCATATACAATAAATGTTAAAATAAACTTGTTGTATATCAACTATTCAGATAAAGCAAAATCACTTCGCTACTGAGAAGATTTTTCAGCTGTCATTCAATATGTACTTTGGGAAAACTGTAAAGTATAAATATGCTCATAAAAGAGCAAGGGCCAAGTGAAATGAATTTAAACTTCTAAGACTTCTTTTTATCAGTTGTGTATACTTAGCCTTGAGTCTGATGCTTTCATTGAACATGTATTTTTAAAAATTTGTATATCTAACCACATTCAAAGCCCTTTATTGGGAAATAACAAAATGTTCCCTTATCCTTTACATCAAGATTCTATTAGAGAACATTTATAGATCTCTTCAGAGCTGACGGTGAACGTGGCACAAAATAGTTGACAATGAACACTGTCATTAATCTGTCCCTTACTTTTGATTTAGAACATTCTGTGAATACCCCAATTCTGGAAATAAACATGTATTAATGTTCTACCCTCTGTACAGGGGCACCTCAGGTCATGTTGTGGAGTAGGAAAAAGGAATAAATTGAGTGAAGGACTTTAGTACCTCTAAGAACTCATGTACTGGCCAGGTGCAGTGGCTCATGCCTGTAATCCCAGCACTTTGGGAGGCCAAGGTGGGCGGATCACTTCAAGTCAGGAGTTAGACACCATCCTGACCAACATGGAGAAACCCCATGTCTACAAAACATACAAAATTAGCCAGGCATGGTGGTGCATGCCTGTAATCCCAGCTACCCGGGAGGCTGAGGCAGGAGAATCGCTTGGACCTGGGAGGCAGAGGTTGTGGTGAGCCGAGATTTGCCATTGCACTCCAACCTGGGCAATAAGAGTGAAACTCCGTCAAAACAAAACAAAACAAAAAAGGAATACAGGTAGAGGCACATAAGGATTCACATCATTCAGATAATTTAGGTAGGAGGACTCCCCAGTCATTGCATCTTTCCCCTCTTCTCCAGCTTTCAGAATCTAAGATCAGCAGAAGCAGCAGGCTGTGCAGCTCCAATACCACTCCCGTGATCCCTGCCCTCCCTGGGCCCCCGAGGTCACTCTCCCTTAATGCTTATCTCTTCTTCCTACTAGTTTTTCCTCTGCCTACACACAGAGGACACCTACCCTTCCTGTCTACTTCTGTTGCTCTGCTCCTTTCTGATTCATTGCTTCTGCTTCCCACCCATACTGCAAAACTTAGCCATTTAAGGAAGCCAGACTCCCCAGAACACTGCTTAAGTGCTTACAGTTATATTAAATAGAAAAATAAAAGAATCAATGAAGATGCTCAAAGAGGAATGTGTACTTTGCACATATCATAGTGGACTTGTCCTAGGAGAATCAGAACTGTAGCAGAACTCATGTAATCCTTAAAGCTCGTGCTGTGATTATTGATTAAAAGAGAACAGCTGAGACCTTTGACACTTCAGAGGCCAGTGGTCTGTGCAGTCAGTCTGGCTTCTCTGACAGGGAAAGGCATGTAAGGAAAAGGAAATGAGACAGCCTGGGACACAAGTTCAAGTATGAACAATACTATCACATGTTCCATGGTGCCTATCAAACAAGTGTATGTGGTCATATTAGTCTCCTCCTTAGCATCTCGCCCTCCCATAATACTCAAAGCCATCTGGCTATCTGCTCTTATTTGCAAGTAATCAGGAAAAGTAAAGTAAGAGGGTTGATAATATGAGCTTTGTGAACCCCAACTATCTCCATGTTCTTCAGCTCTGACCAGGAGAGAGCAACTTGGGAGGTGAGGTCTATCCGAAGTTGCCAGACTTGACTAGTTAACAGTGCAACGGTTTGAAGAATAATGACTCTAGCCCTTTAGAGGTTAAAGGCTGTTGGGTAGATGTGTAGTCATCTGCTCAGATCACATTCATAATAAACTTGCAATTCCATGACTCCATTATGCTGTATGATTTGACCCCAAGGCATCAGAATCAAAGAGACCCATCAGATGCCTGAGGCAGAGATCAAAACAGGCAAAGTAGAAAAAGGACTCTCTAAGAAACGAGTTATCATCATCAGAGCTCCTGGTTCTATATCCAGTTGATGCCAGGCTTTCCTTGCAAATGGGTAGTGAGAGGACAACTACAACAATGTAGACTCACCCACAACCCCTTCTGCTGCTCACCACCCAGCATCCATCTGTGAGGTTTCTGAGCAGTGAGCCATTTGAGGTTTTAAATTTCATTTTACGTACAATTTTATCACTGAGATTTTTTTTCTAAAATAAAGAAGCATTTAATTTTTTTCTCTCTTCAGCTGTTAGCACATTTAAGTTAGTTCCTGCTTTTTTTGTTTAGGTGGTTTTTGTTCATGATGATTTTTCTTCTCTTGCTCATTGGGATATAAGTGGAATATATAATTTTTTTTTTTGATGTTAGGATTTGTTGTTGTGCAGAGAAAAAAGGTAAAGGTCAAATGATCAAAGGCATTTGTTGATGAACCAGAAGAACATTCAGATTTAAGCATTATTACAAGAGATCGTCTAATGCTAAGCGTAATTTTACTTGACACATGTGGCAATTAATGTGTCAAGCAAAATGCTGTTTACCATTACTAGTCATTACTTTATTGTGGAAAGACAGTAGTCCCTTGGTATCTGCATGGGATTTGTTCCAGAACCACCGCACCAGATATCAAAATCCACGCATACTTACATCCCACATTTGGCTCTGCAGAACTTCCCTCTAGGAAAAGTTGGTCCTCCTTATCCTCAGGTTTTTGGATCCGGTGAACACTGTATTTTCAATACTCACTTGGTTGTGGATGCAGAACCCACAGATACCAAGGGCCAACTGTACTTATCGAAAAGTATCCACATGTAAGTGGACCCACACAGTTCAAATTTGTGTTTCTCAAAGATTAGCTATATTTATTGCGTGCTTGAAAACCAAGCAGGTAGGATGGTATTGTAGACAAAGCACAGGCTCACTTTTTTTTTTGTTGCTATTTTTATGATCTTCACTTAGTATAAGAGTTTCTGTCAAAAACTGCAGCCTCCAGTACCAGTAGCAAAGCATTTCTAAAAGGTTTTGACTAAGGTACTTAATCAGTGCATGGCCCGATGCACTACATGTATGAATTTCATCTTTACTACATTAGATTTCTACCAATTGGATATAAATAGCCTAGTATGCTTAGTTAGGACAATATGTTTAATATTGGGGATGATCCTAAGACATTATAGATTTCTCAATATGGTATTCTAATTAAAACCTAATTAGCAATTCACTGTGCTAGAACTTGGATTTTTTTCACATAGAAATAATTTCACTACGCATAGAAAGTAAAGATGTATTTTTTGGAGACATTAGAATTTCAAAAATATAAGGCAGCACATGTGGAATGTAGAGGTGTTAAAAATCTTAAGTGTGGGTTTCTCTATAGCTCTAAGCTTGAACAGTTTTGTATAATCAGCGAGCTTGCCAAACAGTATCAAAAAACTCATTTTCTTCAAGTGCTTTATTTATCTTTAATAGAACCTTCATCACCCTGGTGTTGTAAATTTGGAGTGTATGTTTGAGACGCCTGAAAGAGTGTTTGTTGTTATGGAAAAACTCCATGGAGACATGCTGGAAATGATCTTGTCAAGTGAAAAGGGCAGGTTGCCAGAGCACATAACGAAGTTTTTAATTACTCAGGTAAGAAATCAATTAGAGACGGGAAAAATACAATATTTAATATCAAATGTTATCACTGTTTAACTACAGCTTTCTAGCCTTGTTGTTTAGTCCCTACCTCCAGGCTAAACTACACTAGAAAAGGTTGTAGTGGCTTTATTGTATTATGTGATTTATATCTATATTAATCAGAGTCCACAGTGTACCAAATTAGTAACATGTTTGCAGGTCCATATATTCAAACTTTTCATGAAATTTTAAAATGTACATTGGTTTAGTTTTGGTTCTTTGAGAATATTTAAGAATGGGTGTCCCTGTTAGATATAGGTCTTTTATCTACATCTGTCTTGGCCGCTGTATGAATACCATCATATGGTAATTTTTTCATTGAAATTTCTTTAGAAGCCTATGTTAATCTAGCTCATTTCAGTGTCTTTAACATAAAGAAATTTGAATGTCCATTGTCAGTTTTTTTTCTTGGCCTTTTAACTGGTAGAAGACATTTTGAAATTAATAAACTAGAATGAAATTTTAGTGATTCTTCTTTACAGATACTCGTGGCTTTGCGGCACCTTCATTTTAAAAATATCGTTCACTGTGACCTCAAACCAGAAAATGTGTTGCTAGCCTCAGCTGATCCTTTTCCTCAGGCAAGTATAAAAGCCTCTCTCAGCAAAAAGCCAGTTGGCAGCATTGCTAGCTTCCATGTAGCATCTTGTCACCTTCCATTTTTCCCTTAAAACCTTTATTTGTTTCAAGTGTTTTCTATCCATTTTTATTCATTTGTTACTTTGGGACTATGGCCTTGTTACTCTGGCCTTTTGGTGAAGCATGCCTTAATTATACACAAAAGTGCCTTCTCATTCTGCCTTTTGGCTTTTCCGGAAGTGGCCTGAGAGTGACAACACTTGAGAGTCCCAGAGATGTTACCTGCTCATTAATGGGCAAGATATTAAACCTTACTGTTGTTCTCAAGGACAAGGGCAAAACTTTTTTCCTTTCCTCAACTTAGAGAGTGGGAAACCAGCTATCTCCGCAGGGAATTATAGGTCTGAAGTGACTTGACTGATGTGACTGTCCTGCCTTGCTTCCCTAACACCTTCTGGTCCTGCCTATATATGTGCCACTGCAGAGCTAATTTTGAGGATTATTGTGGATGACATGACACATCTCTGTACTTATCCTTCATCTTCTTCTCATAATAAGCGCTTGAGTGAAGGTCATCACTTCCCAGATTTGCATAATGCTTTCCTGCCTTGTATACAATATTACCCACTTCTGAGTACACTTGTCTTCATATTTGTCTCTCGGTTTTTGGAGGAGGGAGACTGTTTTTATTTTTTCATTTATTTTTATTTTATTTTATTTTATTTTAGACAGAGCACTCTGTTGCCCCAGGCTGGAGTGGAATGGTGCAGTCTCAGCTGACTGCAACCTCTGCCTCCCAGACTCAATCAATCCTCTCACCTCAGCCTCTCGAATAGCTGGGACTATAGCCGCACACCACTGTGCCGGGCTAATTTTTTAATTTTTTGTAGAGATGGGGGTCTCACTATGTTGCCTAGACTGGTCTTAAACTCCTGTCCTCAAGCAGTCCTCCTGCCTCAGCCTCCAAAATGTTAGAATTACAGGCATGAGCCACTGCACCCTGCCAAGGGAGACTGTTTAGATGATATTTTTATGAATGAAAACATACTTTTGTATCACTACATAAACCACTGTCTTCAAATACCTAAAATGGAAAATAGCTATTACTTTAAGAAATCCATATCATTTAATGTAAAGGTAAAGTATTTAAAATATTATGGTTGTATCTGGTGAATCTGAACTAAGACACACAGACACACAATTGTGAACGGAGTATTTCTGCAAATCCTTTCATCAACAGGTGAAACTTTGTGATTTTGGTTTTGCCCGGATCATTGGAGAGAAGTCTTTCCGGAGGTCAGTGGTGGGTACCCCCGCTTACCTGGCTCCTGAGGTCCTAAGGAACAAGGGCTACAATCGCTCTCTAGACATGTGGTCTGTTGGGGTCATCATCTATGTAAGCCTAAGCGGCACATTCCCATTTAATGAAGATGAAGACATACACGACCAAATTCAGAATGCAGCTTTCATGTATCCACCAAATCCCTGGAAGGAAATATCTCATGAAGGTAATATCTTCCATTCAAAAATGATAATAATCTAATCCTTATTTGTTTATGTTATTAATTTAAATTAATATAATTGTAAATTATTAACTTAATAAATGCTCATTGTAAAGTGCCCACCAGAGTGGAGACACAAAGACACGAATTAATTTGGGTGGGACACATACACATAACAGAAATTGGGTTATATATATTAAGAAGTAAGTGAACAACCAGAGAGAATGTATTTTGGTACATTTCATTAGAACTTATAAATATTTATACCTTAATATAATAGTAATAATGAATTATTAGTAAGGGCTTACTTATATGTGCCTAGTTCTGTGTTAAAAACTTTTAAACTATTATCAACACAAGAATGTTATGACATTGATATTTTAATGATCATATAACATATATTAGTATACCAAGTTCTTTGTCTACTGGTTTTCTTTGTGTGGCATTAAAATATGTATAATATTTTACTTGGCCATTCCCCTGGAATTTTTAGGTTATTTCTCTATGTTTAGTATTAGAACATCCTGATGTATCATTCCTATATATATCTCTGATGATTTCTTTAGAATAGATTACCTTGACAGTGTTGCATTGTTTAGAGTTATATTCTTAATAAATATATCCTTCCTCTTAAAGGACAAAAGATTGTTTAAAAGAAATTGCAGGGGCTGACAGGGCAGAGAAAGTGACTCATTCAGTACTTCGGAAAGGAGTTCCTCCTTTAACATACATTGGAGTGTATTTAATTCTCATAAAAATTCTATAAGATAGGTGTTACTATGATGGCTATATTTCAAGTGTGGATCACGAGGTCAGAGGTTCAAGATCAGCTTGGCCAATAGGGTGATACCCCATCTCTACTAAAAAATACAAAAATTAGCTGAGCGTGGTGGCACGTGCCTGTAGTCCCGGCTACTCAGGAGGCTGAGGCAGGAGAAGTGCTTGAACCAGGGAGGTGCAGGTTGCAATGAGCCGAGATTGCACCACTGCACTCCAGCCTGGGCAACAGAGTAAGACTCCATCTCAGAAAAAAAAAAGAAGTGACACCACTGGTCAAAATACAAAGCTAGTAAGTAGCAGGGGCACAATTCTTACCCAGGTAGTCTGAACATACTTTTTTTCAGTACTAGCCCTACGTCTTTTCTAGTTTACAGGCAATATCTAGTTCTAGGTTCATTCTTTTTGTTCAGATGTTCACCATGTGAAAAGGCTAGTACATTTGTAAACATCTCTTATGTGATGCCTGTTACTGCATATGTTGGTATAGAAATGAGAAAAGAATGTACAAACTGCTTAGGAGAAATTAAGTTATTAGACTGCTATTGGTATTAAATGCCAAGAGCTATCCATTATCAGAGCTTTAAGTTACCATTAGCAACAACCTTTAACATCCTCTAATTAGTTGTAAATCATAGGTAGATGGATATATCTTAAAGGAACCTGTGGCCTACAAAAGAGCTATCATGTGTGCCAAAGGAATAATTAAATATTTTTCATAATTCAACAAAGATGAAAAGTAAAGTGTAATTAAGTTTCTTTCCCAGGAGACAGAGAGAATTATCAAATAACCTTGTGACCAGTACCCTTGTTAGGAAACATTACATCTAAATAGAGCTAACCATTATGCTTGATATTGCTCATCTAGAAATCCAGTAAAATAACTTGATCCTGTTATCAGAATGCAAATCCGTAATACCACTGAAGCCAATCAAACACTTTCCTGTTACACAGGAATTGGGTGTGGGGAAACAACCTTCATGTCTTTAAATCCTTTTTCTAGGAGTAGTGGAACAAATGATGCCCCGTCTCTGCTTTCATGAAAATTTGACTTGCTATGTAACTATAGCCTATTAAGACAAAACCTATTCATGCCAGAAATGAATAGTTATAAATTATGAACTTTTAATTATCACTAGTAATAGACACCAGAGGACTAGATAGCAAAGGCTCAGGAAACACTTGTTGGGAAATCACAATATACATACACAGTAGGTAATACAAAAGTAGAGGACAGAACATCAGATGTGCTTCAAAGAACTTGAATGTTAGTTGGGGAGACGAGTTATGTGATGTTGGATAAAATGATAATATATTTCCTTTAATTGTTACCTAGGTGGAAAACCAGGGCCTCCAAGTTCAGGGGAAGGAGAATCACTTTGGACTTTACCAGTTAGGACTCCACTTTCAGAGGAGATAGAATTTAGGCCAGTCAGTGAAGAATGGAAAGAAAGAGACATAGCATTTTAGCAAGAGGGAATTATACAGGATAATTCAAAAGGCATTTATATTTGACTAGGAAGTACACATTTTACTTGGCTATAGAAATGTCTAAGCACTAAAAATTTCCTACCACTCAGATGAAGTGATATGGAGACCAGCTCAGATGGGAGATAGAACCCTCACTTTTCCAAATGACTCAGTACCTCCTTATGGCTCACTCTTGCCTTTGAGGCACAGGCATTTTACTGTTTGCGAACTAAAGCTCTGGATGGCAAAAAAAAAAAAGTTACCTAGCTGCTGATGTATGAACAGAACTCATGCTTGAATATAGAGAAAAGTTAGTTAAATTACATCATGATATCAGTTAAGGTGTCACAAAAGTAGTTACTGGCCCACGTTCTATCCCATTATCTTATTGAGAAGAAATAATTCCATCATTAGAAGTTTTAATGGAGTTGAGACCAAATAGTTTTAATTTTAAGCTTGTAGGACCTGACAAACACACCAGCAAAACTATTAATCGTATCTGGCACAGGGTGGTCACAGCTGATGTTAGATTAATTTTTAGTCTAGGATACTTTAAACCACACCAGAAACACTAAGAATCCAGATCCAGGGAAATAAAAACCCAAGCACCTCCATGATTTTGACAAAGATAAAATGTCAACAGTCAAGTAGTTTGAGATAGAGAGTCGTATCTGCCATTCTGAGGAGTCATCACTTACTTTCTTTGGGCTTCAGTTCCTCATCTGTAAAATGGGAAATGATTCCCACCTACATAATGAGGTTTTACAAAGATTGAATGAGATAAAGGTTATGAAAGGCATCTATAAAGGCAGGCGTGGGGTGAGCCAAGAATTTGCATCAGAAGGAGGACAGCAGAACACCAAGCACTTGCCCTGGCTGGTAACCAAAGATTGATCGTATCATTTTAGAAACGATGTGCAGGATTCCTTAGTGTTCTTTGGACATATTGCTAGTTGTAATGTATTTTTTTTTCCTGGCATGAAAAAGCAAAAGAAAATGTTATAAGGTACGATCTTAATAACATGCATAGATGTGTCAGAATTACAAATTTCTTTATTATGTATTTTTTCTGTTAGTGTAGATGTTGACTTGTACAATATAATACCTATATCTTGGGGTGCTTGAGTAGTCATTGCACTGCTTGATCCTCACAGCAATCCTCTGATAAGTGATTTGCTTTCGTCTCTGCATTAGGGAGAACCCAGAGAGGTTTCATGATCTTGAAATCAAGGGCTTAGACTGGAAATCATTTATAATTTGTCTCCATTCTTTACACTGTACATTGTTGTATACCAAAAGGGTGCTTATTTCTTATGGCTTGATATTTAGGAACCTATAGAAATATTTTACTCATTAATTATTCCTGCTAAGATGATTTAGTAAGCTGAGTGCTGGCATTCTGCATATATGCCTGCTAATACTTTATCAATGAATTAACAGGACTCTTGTGTTTAAATAACAGAAACCTATCTGTAACTTAGGCAAATAAGATACTTTATTGGCTCACACAACTGGGAAGTCCAAAAGGTAAACCTCTGATTCAGCTAGATCTTAAAGCTCAAGTGTTATTGTTTCGCCATCTCTCAGCTCTGCTTTACTTTAAGATGACTTCTCAAAGCAATGATACCCTAGCAGCTCCAAGCTTATGTGCTACTTATTGTCCATGAATCAGAATGGAAAAGGGATCAGCTCTCCATAGCTGTAGGGTCTCTGGAAGGGGCACTGATTGGCTATGGTTAACTCCCTTAACACCCAGGGAACAATCATTCGGCAGCCCCAGGAGCCTGGCTCTGATTGGCCATACGGATGATGATGACAACCTCCAGGTGGAAGAAGGAAGTTCCTGCAAGGAAAAGATGCTAGGCTAAAAACAATCACAAAAGCATTAACAGATGTCCTTTATAAAAATAGATGTTTTGTGTGCAAAGTAAGGTATGATTTGAAAAATAAGAGAAAATTTGAAGAAAACTTAGCAAATGGTGTTTCCAGTAAAATGGAGATAGTAAAATTAATTAAATGTTGAAAGAAAAAATATGAACAAATATGAATAGCTCACACTTTTACAGCATTTGCCCTGTAGCCAGGCACTATTCTAAACACTCATATGTGAATTCGTTTAATCACCCAGCCTTTGAGTATTTACTCAAAGGAATGTTTTATTATTGTTTCCATTTTGAAGATTAGGTAATGCAGGCATAGATGGTTAAGTAGCTTGCCTAGGTGGGGCCAGGGTACAAATCCTGTCCGCTGGCTCCAAGGCAGATGCTCTTATCCAGGATATTGACAGCCTCTTGATTATCTTTCTAATGGATTTAGCCATGCTGTCACATTAAATTTTTAAAATGCTTTCACAGGCATAGAGCTAGAGTAGTAACACAAATTTTAATAATTTCTAAAAGTACTGGGAAACAGGATCACACTGTGATCAAGAACTGAGTTGCAAGCTGTACCATTTAGTATCTTGGTGATCTCATCCACATTACTTGTTCTCTTAGGTCTCAGTTTTCTTTTCTGATATGGTGATGCTAATTCCTTCCTTACTGGGTTATTGTAAGTATTAAATGAGATTGTTCTGGAAACTGCTTAGCACAGTGATTGGCATGTCTATATTAGTTTAAATATTGATCATTTTCCGTTTCCCAGTCACTTTATAGTCTTTTCTTCTGTCTATCTGTATGTATGTATTTAGTTTTTTATAAATGTAAGCATTCATATATATAAAACTACAATTGTGTATAAAGATATGTAACTGAATGCATTTATGTATAACTTACAATAGTTAAGTAATATAAATTATTATAAAATACATTGTAAGCAATATATAACAAAGTACATACATACATCATATATATAGTTATGCATACATAACTATATAAAAATGCATGCCTACAAATGAAACATTCCAGCATGAATTATATATTTACAAACAGTTGCACAAAAGGAGAGTCTAGCTCATTATGGGGAAAGAGTGTGGGAACGTTTCAGTCTATCCTAAGGCAGTGTTGTATGTTCTACCATATTTCATTTCATCATTATGGCTGTGTCGGTGGTCATGTGTTATCCTCCAGTATATCCCTCGCTACCCATCAGTAATTAGACATGGTCTTGCTGTCATCTCCAACTTTATCTCATACCGGATTAGGCTGAAAGGTCAACACATTCATTCTGTTACCCTTCTCGGTTCCTTGAAAGAACTTGTGTACCTATTTTTAAATATTTGCTTTAAATTTACTTTATCTATGGAAGGGCAGCTCAGTATCACTTAAACATAATTTTAGATGACCAGGTACAACTAAGGAGAATTGCACCTTATCATTTACCAGTATGGCCCTCCTTTCATTGTATTTTTAGAAACAAGAACAAGAAATAGATCAAGATATCCCTCATGTTTCTAGTGTCTGGTATGTCATAAGGGTGAATCCCAGACAGTGCTAAAAACCCCAGAAAATTGCAAGCAAGACTCAGTCTGTGAGTTAAGAAGTAGGTCGCAGGGGTGTGGAGCTTAAAAATGGAAAATGTAAAAACTAGCTATTACTCAAAGCAAGAATATTTGTAAGGCAGGAGATTTCTAGTAATTTTGCCAAAGAGCCTCTTTGATAATGGCTTATTTTAAACAACCTGTCATGGCCTAGCTATAGATCTATAGCAGGCATTTTTTAACTTTAGCATGCCAGCAGTTAATTAGAGGAGCTAGTTAAAAATGGAAGTTCCCAGGCTCTACCCCCTTAAACTGCCGTTTTGCACTGAGAACATAAGAAGTCCATGGTCCATGGACTACCCTTTCAAAACCGCTGCTCTGGAGCCCAGATCCCCAGAAATAACTTACAGCTGATAGAGCTCTAAAACAATTTTGAATTCAGTTTCTGATATTCAAAGGTAGATACATTATAAAATTTATAAAATCATTTATAAATTTCTGTCATTTCTAAAATATTTTTGTATATTTATCATCTTCTTTATCAGATATATAATATCAGGACATGTAACTTGTTCATGTTACAGATTGCCATGAAAATAGTGAGAATAAAAAAAGAAGCACAAGTATCTTTTTTCAGGAATAAAGAAGAAACAACTATAAACTCCAGGGAAATACAAAAAGTTGTATAACAAAGTCGTGTATAATAAAGATGCAACTAACCTATGTGTCATGATTTTTAGCAATTAAAGGAATGCAGGGGCCAGGCGTGGTGGCTCATGCCTGTAATCCCAGCACTTTGGGAGGCCAAGGCAGGCGGATCACCTGAGGTCAGGAGTTCAAGACCAGCCTGGCCAACATGAAACCCCGTCTCTACTGAAAATAACAGAAATTAGCCAGGCGTAGTGGTGCACACCTGTAGTCCCAGCTACTCGATAGGCTGAGGCAGGAGAATTGCTTGAACCCAGGAGGCAGAGGGTGCAAGTGCCTCTGCACTCCAGCCTGGGCGACAGAGCCAGACTGTCTCAAAAAATAAATAAATAAATGAAATAAAGGAATGTAGGAAAAGAGAATCTCTTTAACACTTAAATTCTCCTTTGGGTATAGGTTTGAAGATATGGGGTTACAGGCTATAGGAGATATGGGTTATAACCTAGAATTTATCAGTTAATGTTTATAAATTACTCCACATATTGCTGATTAATTTTGTTTTATATGACCTGTAAACCAAGCGTGTCTGAGTTAACTATAATTATGCAAAAGAATATGCATAACGAAGCTTCTACAACACCAGGAATAAGGAGAACAAAGAAGTGAAGGGAGCCGTAAAAGCTCTCACATCCACCAAGTTCATAATGGGATTCTGCCAGAGTGAATGAGTGGTGTTATGTGTGTTTATGTGTATCATTTAACATACAATTTAACCATCAAAGCTTAAAGTTTTTAATAAATGTCACATAGATTATCTAAGATCCTCCATACTGTGTGCCAGGCACTATTCTAAATTACAAAGGTGGCCAGTGCTATAATTTAACATATCCAGATTAATTGGGAGAAGGAGGAAAACAATAAGATAGAGAAAACTGGAATGAAATTATTCATCTGTGATGGAAAGAAATCACACTTTTTCAAAGTGATTCTTCTCAAACTATCTGTGATAAAGACCAGTTTTATCTTATTTCAATTTCTAAACATATGGACCAGTACTTTGTAAAATGTACTTAAAATGTGACTGCAATGTTAAATAGCTATAAAAATTTCCAAAGACTTAGTCTCACTTTATATACTTATCTCATCGTTGACTGATTATAAACAATTCAGACCAGCACTGATTCATAGATCACTTTAAGCAGCACTAGTTTAGGGTCAATGAAACAATTATAGAAGATACTGCATTTATTATTTAGAGGTATGGAAATAATTAGAAGAAAAATTTTAAATATTTAAAATAGGTAGTCTCCGGAAAGCAGGTCTAATAATGAGATATAAGAGGCTTTATTTATTTATTTATTTATTTTTGCTTTTGTACATGTCTTACTGATTTAGATCTTTTATCAGGTGCATGCAATAACTTTCATAAAAAAACTAATAAAAATAAAAGGGCATGGCGTGGAAGATAAATGGAGTAAATAGAGTACAACGTTTTGTAGAACTATAATTCTTCCATGCATGGTCTAAAAAGTGTCTAAAATTTGAAATAAATAATATATAATATTTATATGTAAATATTCACTGAGGAGCTGTGGATTAAAGTTCTTTTTCTATAATTGCTGCAATGTGACTGAGCAGTTGAAGATGCAGTCTTAAGTCACTCAACTATCATGTCCACACAAAGAATAGTCAAGTGTGAAGGTCAAATGAATTCTGTCTTCCTACATTCCTTTATTTGCTCAGAATTATAACACATGTAGTAAATGATTCTTCTCTACAGCTGACTTGATTATATAGCTGTTGTTTTCCACAGAGTTTATTCTTAGAGGAAAAGAAATGACACAGATAACCAAGCGATATAAATTGTATAGTTGGTGAAGTGAGATATAATTTGCTTCAGTGCAAGTCGTTTCACTAGGAAAATGATGACAGACCTGTAGCGATGGATTGGAAAGCGTTTGTTAGCGTCATAGTACATTTCCATTATCAAATTGAACTGATGTGTTCAATTAGAGATATACAGTAAATTTGAGGAAGGTTAGTAATGGGCCATGAAGATTCCCAGAGAAGTTGCTATTTTTTTCCTTCTCAGTTTTCATATTCCTTTATATGCCATTAGAGAGGCAAACAGGCAGTAATCAACACAGAGGCAGCCTCGGAAATTGTCTCACAATGAGCCCCTGACCCCTGCAGACAGAAGATCATTTTCTGTGTTCACAGGTGAAGTCTGAAGAAGCACCTATTCCCGAGTCACCTGCTGAGTTGTTTCTGCTCAGCTTCAGAGTCACATGGTTAGTCGGTATTCTCAGGAATTGAGACCAGACGGGAAGCCTTGACATTTGGTGACACAAACACACACACACACACACACACACAAAACTTTAGGAATAATGCAAAGCATAGGAAATGCCTTTAGTGCGTCACAGTCTGATAATTTTGCCTTTAGTGCACTGAAGACACTAAAGGCAAAATTATCAGATTATGATGGTGCAACCAGTGACGCGAGTTTCTTCCACTTGTGTGCTCTGGCAACCTCCATGGTAGTATTTGTGCTTCTTTTTCCTGATAAGCACAGCTATAATTTATTCTTCCAACTGGTCTCAATCCTCAACTATACAATATAGAATACACGGTATCTCAAGGCATAGAATGGCTATCATAATATACCACTACATTTATCAAGGCATCTAAATTTTTAAGATATTTTTGCCATTCAACTTGGTAAATTCAAATTAAATTGGTCACAAGTGTGTTTTTTCTCCAGAAATTGGAGATTGAAAAATATAGCCAGTACAAACACAAAGCAAAGCTAAATAAAAGCCCAGCACCATTACCACATGGTATGTTTTCAAAATCCAACAGTGTTCCAGAACGCTAAACACTTAAGTTGGAAGTAGCACTTTACCATGAAAAGGAACCAGCTGTAGGTCCCTCTTTCACAACATATTGTTCAAAACAAAAAAATAACCCCATTGAAAATAAGCCTCGGGTAGATGAGACCCAGAAATCCAATGGTACGAGAAACAAAAGAAAGACAATTGTCATTTTAATAATTAAACTGTGTTTGTAACAGTTTATGAGCCTTGCAGATCCAGCGAGCCTGCTGAATATTAATGAGTAGATTGATTTGTCAACATATTAACACACTGTCAGACATAACGGCATGGAGGAGAGGCGAGGAGACTAGCCAGTGAACTGCTTAAAAATGCTTACTGGGTGCCAGGAAATTTAATCAGAATTGATAAGATGAAGTGAATTATGGTGGTCAGAACCTCCACTGGGGTTTAACATTCTAAACAATCTCAACTTAAGATTCTGGAATTAATTATGTTTAATTTTAATAAAAGAATATTAATTTTATACAATAAGAAGGAACTTTCCAATTATGAGCCAAAGGCTTAAAATGACTTGAAAAATATCTACCAGTAGAGTGATTTTTTTACATATATACCTATGTATACATATTTCAAAATCCAAATAAGGTAGTATCTGCAAAGCATGTCCCATTAGGAAAAGAATCATTTATTTTGATAGCAAGCAAAATACAGTTCATGAGATTTTCTCTAACAAATGATATTTATAGAGAGAAGCTGCTCAGAGGTTTTAGCAAGCACATTGGCATTGTAAATGCTCAAAATTGGCTGTTTATTTGCCATTCAAAATAGAAATATTTCCTGTATATTTCAGTTACAAAGTTAGTTTCATTTCTGAATGTACATCATAGTTTAGTTGAAATATATAACACCTGAGTTGTGTGTGGAGATGTCTGAATAGAGGATCAACAAAAATATTCTGTAAGTTTGCTTTCTTCCATAACAACAAAGAATAATACTTCAAAATACAGGATGTTAAAAATCTTATCTAACCCCTGTACTGCTCCCAAGTGCCAATCCACTGAGTAATTATCTAGAATATTACCAAATTGTTCTAGTAATGGAAAATACACAATTTCATGAGCAGCCCAGTTTCTTTTTAATTTGACCCCAAAACAATGAACAAAAATGTTCATTTATTTATACACACTGATAGAACAAACCCAATCCCTTTCCAAATAAAGACTCATCTCAGAGGTTTGAAAGCCGTCATCACGTCTCCCCCAGCCTTCTCTTCTCCTGCACAAGTCAGTTCTTTCTTCACCCTCCTGTTCACTGTGGCACAAGCACTCTCTGCTTTATCTACATTATCTTATAGTCAACCCTCAGGACTGATCTGACCTAAGGGTCAATGAGTCTAATTAAGAGTAAAGTGGGCTGGGCACGGTGGCTCACACCTGTAATCCCAGCACTTTGGGAGGCCAGGGCGGGCAGATCATCTGAGGTAGGGAGTTTGAGACCAGCCTGACCAACATGGAGAAACCCCATCTCTACTAAAAATACCAGGTGTGGTGCCTGTAATCCCAGCTACTCAGGAGGCTGAGGCAGGAGAATTGCTTGAACCCTGGAGGTAGAGATTGCGGTGAGCCAAGATCATGCCATTGCACTCCAGCCTGGGCAACAAGAGCAAAACTCCGTCTCAAAAAAACAAACAAAAAAAAGAGAGTAAAGTGAAACGACTACTTCCCTCATTACAAAGTACACATTTCTGTTAGCACAACATAAAATAATATTTGATTTGGGGATAAGAAATAGGATCATACTGAGTTTACTGTGGATTTAAAACCCAGATTTCATTCTTACATATATTGTTGATAAGCCAGATTTTCCAATTCTGTACTTAGTCCTTTTGAGGAGGTTGAGAGAGAAGGACCTAAATAGAGGACATAGTTTCAATTGTCTCCTTTAAGTTATTTTACCAGCATGGCCCATTGCTCCAGTCTGTAGTTATTTGGGAAATTATTTGTGTAATCCAATTTGTTTGCTCTTCCTGTTGGCAACTTCTGAACAGAAATTATCCTTAAACCCTTCTATCTCTGCATTCCAGATACTGAACAAGATGGAGCTGAGGACAGATACCTCTATGATTAGATACTTTTCTGTATATTTATGTCCATCTATTCAAGGACCCTTTGGGCAATATTAAGCCAGTTTTTAACCACTATCAATATTCTCATACCTCTAGCTCCTTGCTACTCAAAATGTGGTTTAAAGTCCAGCAATATTGGATTGCCTAGCAGCCATTAAAATACAGACTATCAGGCCCCACCTCAGAACTACCAAATCAGAATCTTCAGTTTAAGATCTCTTAACTATTTTTCATATGTATGTAAAAGAGAAGCACTTCTTAGCACAGTCATGCTCAACTGTAGCTGCACAGACTTGAGGCACTTCTGCAAATATTGATACAAATATCAATATCCTCTCCTAAGGATTTTCACTTGACCTTTGGTTTGAGTATCAATATTTAAAAATAAAACTTCCCAAAGGATTTTAGTGTGTAGTCCATTAAAACGAACATTGTAAAATAAACATAATCTTCATGGCAGTTACTCTCAGCATCATTCTGATTTTCTAAAAGAAGTCACTGATCTTATGATCTGTTATATTTTGTAAGGTTGTGATGCTCTACCATCCAGAAATATTTTTAGCCAAAATATACAAACCATATGCTTAGTTCATTAAAATGAAACCAAGTCCAGTATGAACATGATCAGAATAATATAAATATATTTTGATTTCTTCTTTAAATTTTGAATCAATTGGGCTTCAGTTTGGAGGCTGCCATATGGGTGTGTTTAAACAATTTATGATTTCCAAGCTCATATCCCCAGTTTTCAGGAGGAAATGAAATTGGATGAAAAGCAAAGGAGTAACCATTGATAGAATAACTTTCTACAGAGGAAAGAAGTGAAAAGGAAAGATGCCGACTCGAGTCTCTAAAGGTCTTGCACTTCATTGGATTCCAGTAATTGACTCCGGAGCGAGTGAGACGATGATTTCCAGTGGCCTTGTTTGCAGCCGGCAGCCTCTGGTTTCAGTCCCTGAGAGGAGCGTCCCAGTTAGTGTTGCTGAGCAACAGCATGCTGGGTTGAGAGCTGGAATGTGAAGGGTTGCAAA
This sequence comes from Pan paniscus, assembly GCF_029289425.2. Lineage (NCBI taxonomy): Eukaryota > Metazoa > Chordata > Mammalia > Primates > Hominidae > Pan > Pan paniscus. The sequence continues at coordinate 30,913,878 of NC_073264.2, read as the reverse complement.
ACGATTTTTAAAATAAACACACAACTTCCCATCAGCATGAAGCAAGCCAAAGGGAGAGAAGTACTAAGCACTACACTGTGACAGGTGGTGAGGCAGAATTGAAAGGGAAAAAAAAAGAGAAAACACTTGCCTGAAGGCAAGGAGCTTGAAGGTTGATTGGCGAAGGCTCTATCACCAGAATGATTGTTCTGTCTGGTTTCTATTTTGAAAAGATACCTGAATAATTTGGGGTGGAGAGAAGTCGGGGGAAAATGTACTGTGTCTTGACAAAAGAGATCAGCCTTGAGGTTTCACAGGTGATTTCCCGCCTGAAAAATACACATTATAAAATAAACATAATCTGCATGGCAGTTACTCTCAGCATCATACTGATTTTCTAAAAGAACTCACTGATCTTACGATCTGTTATATTTTGTAGAGTTGTGATGCCCTACCATCCAGAAATATTTTTAGCCAAAATATACAAACCATATGCATACAATATGGGTATTGAAACTTAGAGCTAAGAAAATGGCGATTTAAATTTCTATTTAATGTATTCAGTCTGCCAAATTAGCAAGCATTTTTCTAATGCATTACAGTTTAAATATATTTTACTTTAAATATTTATAAAACTTACGTGCAAAAAAAAGGAATACCCAATCTGTGTGACCTTAAAGGAGCTAAAATCTAATGATGAGAGTGTGGGGAGATAGGCATGTATTGAAATAATAAAAGGAAATAAAATGGGAAATGGAACATGATTGAAAGGTGTGACCTGGGGAACCTATTAAGAATTTAAATATGTCCAGTTACAGTCTTTTCTTAGAGTTTTCTGCAAGCTTTGGATGCCTTTCAGTTTAGCCACAACGATGACACCTGTAAATCTACCTTCTGCATACAAAACACCTGTTGTATCTACACACTTGGTATTTGCTTTAAAATGGAGAATGACTGCAATATAGTGTGTGCAACTTCAAATATAATTCTGTATTTTGTTGTTATTGTTAGAAAAAATGGAATCTATATCATATTCTGATGGAATGCTTCTTTTCATATTAGAACATAAAGCCCTCTGCACCTGTATATACCATTTAATTTTGTCTTTGTTCAGGTATCCTTGTGCACCTAGCAAATAGGCTGCACAGAACTTCGGCTATCCTAATAGCTGCTGAAAGTCCCATTCTACTAAAAGAGAATGTTTGATAAAATTTTCTCTTTGCTTTCCTGACTTTTTTTGTCTCTAAACTGATAGGGCAAGGAGAAAAAATGCTGTACAGGAAGTTAGAAGGAGAGTAACTGTGTTAGCCAAAAATTTATTGTAGCAAAAGAAACATTAGATTTCAAAAAATAAATTTTTTTTTATAATTTGTAGGGAACATTATTGTGAATCCATGGCTAGAGACATTTTATAAAGCACAAAACTCTGCTCATGAGGAGAAAATTTTAAAATGGAAATGTACACCATACAGTTGTTTAAAATTTTTCCATAAGAAGAGAAAAAAAAGACTTCCCACATGCCCAGTTGTGGCTATTTAAGAAACTTTAGATTTAAGACAAGGTATTAAAAAGATGAAAGGAGAGGATTGAGCTTAAGCATAAATAAAGATAATCAAATTCTCAGAATAATGTTAGAAAGACTCACCCCCCAGAATAAATGAGGGGGTATAATCAGAAAATAGTCATACCACTTTTCGAAAAGGTTGGTGTCATGTTTACTGCAAAAAGAAGGAGGAACTAGCCACTGCCTGTTTTACTCCTGTGTCCTTCAGGAACAAAGTGGTGTGAGGTGGGGGTATTCAAACTGAGAAAATAGCAGGGGAAGAGGGTACAGGGAACCCAAGAGAATAAAGGATTCTCATTTCCCCTACTGCTTTGGCCCTTGTTCCATCTCTGCTATTTAAACGGCATCTGTTTATTGCCTGAAACCACTGAAAGACCGCACTATGTTCCGATATATCTTACCCCAAGAAACCTAGGTATTTGGATATAGTCCTTTTGCTGTTTTTATAGAAGGAGGTACAGGGTACCAAGAATGTCTGAGGCATTCTTCCCGAAGTATCTCTTTTGCACAGGGCTCCAGATTTCTGAGGGCCCCAGATCCTTGTGGAGCTGCAGGTAAACTGGAGTTTCGGCATTCCTCTACACTTCCCCACTGGGGCACGAGCATCCTAATCTGCAGCTGTGCCAGATTATGACATTTCATTCTGCTCCACTCCTTACTTCCTTCCCTCCCACAGCCAGACCATGTTCCCTTTCTCCTTTACTTTGTTTTTGAGAGGAATTCATAGAATGGCCCAATTTTGTATGTCTCCCACATTGTCCCTCTCACTACTCTCCTGCAGTTCCAAAGGCATGTCCTACCACCTTCACTCTAGATCTAAATTCTGAATTTTGATGTTAGTTTTGGAACTGGACTCCAGACCCCAGTTGGGCTCTTTTTTCCCTCGTTGTTGGCTCTCTTCTGGGACTGCTGTGTCTTCTCCAGCTTTACTAGACTGACTGTTCCTTTACAACTGGCTTCCCCTTTCCCTTGTCTTAGTGTCTTTATCCTTGATAAATTACACATGGCAGTCTCTGCTGGGAGCTGGCACCTATGGGAAATGGAAGTATCACAAAAGTGCACTCAATAGCAGCTATGAGATGGGTAAATGTTCAGAGCTGGACACACTACATATTGAAGAAACTAACAGATGTGCTTTTAGAGCCGTGGTAATTTTTAATAAATCATAGATAAAATGAGAGATACCAAGGTATTTAAGACAAGTAGAATTTCTAAAAGGGGGAAAGAATGGATTCTGAAATTATTCAACAAGAAGCTCGATAAAATGAGAGAGATACCAAGGTATTTAAGACAAGTAGAATTTCTAAAAGGGGGAAAGAATGGATTCTCAAATTATTCAACAAGAAGCTCAGTATTTATCCTTGACAAAATTCTAGAATGAATGAATGATTAAATAGATGATTTGCAAATATTTAGAAAACAAATCTTGGCCCTGAGAAGAAAATGACTGAAAGTCAGTATTTGTCAATGTAAATTTACTTAAAATGTATTATTCCAGAACAACTGCACTTTTTTTTAAGTAGGATTACCAGATTGGTAGAATGAGTCTTACCAAGAACCGATGTGTCTCAATGATAAAGCATTTGAAAAAAAAATAGCCTAAAATAGCCTTTGGAGAAGATGGTAAATATGAGCTACATAGGAATAGTTCTAGGAGGAAGCACTGCCTGCTTTTAAGACTTGCTCAAAGAATAATTAATAGGCCTGGCAGTTGGTAATGTGTTTTGTGATAGAGTCAGAAAGCCCTATGTTTAGGCCTTATCCTGAAAAAAGTTCTAATAATTGTATTAATACATAGCAGATGGGGTTATTCGGTGTGGACATGACAGAAAGCTGGGAGAATTAATGATATGAGGCAGAGCTATGGTCACAGAGATGCACATACACATATACACACATCCTTGCATTCAAGCACATAAAAGTGTGGTGGAAACATAACTAAGAATTTAATTATGACTGTAAAAATAAAATATTAGTTAATTTTTGAGATAATTATCCACTTATAATGATAAGTTAATGGCATAATATGGCCGCAGTCTGCCATAGTGTTTAAGAGCACAGGCTTTGAATTCCAGTCCCCCTGGGTTTCAAATTCAGCTGTATTGCCTAGGAGCTGTCTGACTTTGACCAACTTACATGGCCTTTTGAAGCATCACGTTTTCCTTTTATTAAAATGGAGATTAAAATAATAACTACTTTCAGGGGGTTGTTATAAGGACTAAATAAGAATATGAATGTAATTTTTTAAAAAAGAATGAAAACTCCTCAATCCTAGGCTATATGAATAATATATTTGCGTATAATTCAAATTGGCAGTTAGTGAGGAAAATGTTGGTCAGTGATGATCACTGAATTTTAACAGGGACATTGAGTAGAGCTAGTGAATATTAAAATCGAGGTGTACAGGAGGACTAAGCAGGCTGAAAGATCTGAAGGAACTACAGAGGTGAGATTAAGGGGAATGAATCACTGTCTCCAAAGATGTAAAGAACTGTCATATAGAATAAAGTTCTCCATTGCATCTAAAACATAAATAGGACTAATGACAGTAAGTTATAAAAAGAAAACACTTTTTTTTTTTTGGCTTTGAGTAGGATATGAATTAAAGGTCAAAGATTCAAAATGGTGTATTGTGTCATGATGTCATCTGTGGTCTGGGGAGGGGCATGCATGTGCCTTTGCAACTAGATTGTGAGCTTTTCAGGGTCAGGGCTTGATCATTAACTTTTTATTTCATAAGTAATTGCCAACAGGAATTAAGGAAGATTTGGTGAATGAACAGATAAATGAATGATTTATACATACATAATACATCTGAGGCTATTTTATTACATGAATATTGTATCAATGTAGACATGGCCAGTAAAGAGAATATTGGAAGGAAAAAAGCCTCTAGACTGTGTTCAAAAATGTTTAGTAAAATGCATTTTGGATGGTATAGTTAATGCTGGATTGTATACAACTTGATTAATAAAAAGGATATTTTAAGAGTTCCAGAAAAGTAACAAGCAGAACAGAATTCTCAACTACAAATGACGGACCTATTTTCTCACTAATACCATGGTCCCAACATTTAGCTATAGGTGCTAACATTTAATAGTTCATTATTTCTGTTGTGTGCTTCCAAAAGCCACAAAATGTATGTATACACACACACACACATTTATTTATACATACACGTTTCTCCTCTAATTCTCTCCTTATATCCTTAACCATTTTCTCTTGGAGGTAGTTGCCATTGCCTTGTTGTGCTTACGCAGGTCACTTGGGTTGGGTACTGTGGCGTAGTCAGACTAATGATTGTATGCTTCATTCAGCAGAACAATTTTTTCATTTTTACTTATTCCATTCCCTTCAGACACTTCTAGTTTCCCCTCTGATAGTACTTCCCTCCCCATTATGCAGTGTGGTTCACTGTTGGGGCCCATTTGGGCACAAACCAGACCTTTTGTTGAGTTACTGTACTCCTGCCTTTCTAATTACAGAATTCCAAACAGAATGAGTGAATTAATGACATGAATTTATTTCCTGCAGTGTCTAGGGCAGCGTAATGCTGCAGCAAGCTTGCAATAGCACATAAGCTCTCCCTTCACTCCTTGTCCTCCATTTTTGCCGTGTGACTTCACAGCAGCAAGAATGGAAGGTGCACTTTACTCACCAGTGAGTAAATCATGTGAATGGATATTTTAAAGCACATGCCCTATACGCAGTTCACAGAACTATACTTTAAAAGCTCTCTGAGAACACATGCTTGGAATATGAAAATGTACTGAGTACTGTATTTCTTCAGGTATCCTAGGTAAGGCAAGAGTGTATAGGCATAGGCAACATTTAAATGTGTGTTGTTGCATTTCATTTCTCCAAATAATTGTTTGATATTTGACTCTACAGCCCTTCAGGGCAGGCAAATACTTGGAACATTAGCACCATACAGATATGATTCTCAATTACCAAAAGACTGTAGAAGTCACTTTTCCTTGCCTGACACTGGGAAGGATTCTGATTGAAGGAAGCAGTCTTTGTTCCTCTGGTCTCATGTGACAGTCTGTATCTTCAGGTCCATACAGGTTGATGCACACCAAAAAGTGGATTCAAAGCTGCCTATTCAAGACTTGGTGATAGGGAAAGATGAGGAGTTAATTTTCATTTTCGTTTATCAGCTGCCTGTTTGATTAAGATTTTTGGTAGGAAGAGCCATCTTTCAGACATAATGCCTAGGGTAGGTTAAGGGCAAAAATTAACTCTTTGAAATATAAATGCTTCCATTAGGTTGGCAGATTTCACTAAGCTCTTTTTAGGAAGAAAATGCTAAAATTCAAAAAAAGAAACATGGAAGTTATTACAAGAATGAGAAGTGTGAGGGAATGACTTTAATAAATAATGAACTATTAATGACGTATACTGAAAATATAATGTCCAGAAAAGGAGAGTGAGAACTCCATCACATGGTACTGTGGGTAACTAGGATGATTTTCAGACTAGATAACGATGAGTATTACTTTTTCTTCATAAATTACACTCACAGACTCCCCAGTCACAAGCAGAGTACTAGGCCAGAGGGATTGTGGTTCTAACCCCTCAGAGAACATTTCTTGTTAAATAGACTTCTTTCCTGTCTTCCTCTAGAAAGTCTATGAAGGCTGATATAATTCCAATACATTGGTTATTTTTGAAAGCAAAAGCAAAGTGAAAGCAATTCAAGTGTTTTCTTCTTGGGCTGTTGGTTTTCAGGCTCCAAGTTTATCATGAGATATGATCCATGTTATGATGTATTTTTTCCATACAAATATGATGTTCAGATGTCTGTCATTTTAATTCAATACTGTGTGAACCATTGTGTGTATTCAAACGTCTAGCATGTTTTATAACAAAATTAGTAAATGCTTTATCTTGAATATTAGTTTTATCCTGCCCATATTGTAAGACATATTTAAATGATGTACATATAAACAAAATTTCTAAACTAAAGAAAGTATTAAAGAGTAGACCAATTGAAATTCATATCATACAATAGACTCTAATACTTCTTCCATAATTACTTCCAACTTCTTCTTTTTTTTTTTTTTTTTTTTTTTTTTAGTATCCAAAATAAAATGAAGGCCAAAGTTTCAGTATTCTTAAGAGGACTTTTTTTTTGGTTCTAGTGCCTTGTCACTATGCTGCATTTAACTGTGTGAAATAGCAGATGTGAAATAAACTATAAATGAATTATGCATATGTTACAGATTTGTCATCTATTTTTACTGATAATTTTTTTCAGCCATTGATCTTATCAACAATTTGCTGCAAGTAAAAATGAGAAAGCGCTACAGTGTGGATAAGACGTTGAGCCACCCTTGGCTACAGGTAAACAATAATCACTGAGTTTTCTTAGTTGAATGAGCTTCTAAATATTTATAGGATTTTGATATTTAGAAATCTTTTGCAATAATTTTTAAAGTGTGATTATTCTAATATCAATTTATTTGCTCAAATGCATGCAACTTCATAGGATTTAATAACAATTTAGTGTTTCTAAACATTTTTCTCTACCAGGATAATTTGATAGAAGAGATACACGCACGCATATACACACACACACACAGCCCAAAACCAAAAGGCAAAACCAAAAATAAATAAATAAACCAAGGATCATAACAGACCTCAGAGGACCAGATTTCAAAAGCATCTGTATGTGTAATCCTGATAAATGTACAAATAGATGCCCATCTGGTCATGCACTGTACTCATTTAGAAGCTATATTTTTAAATGCTAGGTTATTATGTATGGAACAAATGCATGGCAAATACAAAGTATATGGATGTGCTTTATTATTTTCACATAGAATTTAAACTTTAGGAAACTAATACTCTGAAATACTGAAAGATTATTTGTAGGCATTAAATTTCAAAGGAATACCGGCATTCCTGATTGCTTGACTGCAAACATTAATTGCCCACTCTTTGATCCATGCTATCATATAAACAGTATGTATTTGCAAAGGTTAGACAAATAGGATGGCTTTGGTGCTGACGCTGTCACTTGAGGATGCGTGATGAAAGATTCAGCGCTGTTAGAGTGGAAGGAAAAGGGTAACTCGTAGATTGCAGAAACTGACATCATATGAAACAGTATGTTGAGTTGTAATGATCTCTACGGTAATATTTTGGAATTTCTTCTTCAGGACTATCAGACCTGGTTAGATTTGCGAGAGCTGGAATGCAAAATCGGGGAGCGCTACATCACCCATGAAAGTGATGACCTGAGGTGGGAGCAGTATGCAGGCGAGCAGGGGCTGCAGTACCCCGCACACCTGATCAATCCAAGTGCTAGCCACAGTGACACTCCTGAGACTGAAGAAACAGAAATGAAAGCCCTCGGTGAGCGTGTCAGCATCCTCTGAGTTCCATCTCCTATAATCTGTCAAAACACTGTGGAACTAATAAATACATACGGTCAGGTTTAACATTTGCCTTGCAGAACTGCCATTATTTTCTGTCAGATGAGAACAAAGCTGTTAAACTGTTAGCACTGTTGATGTATCTGAGTTGCCAAGACAAATCAACAGAAGCATTTGTATTTTGTGTGACCAACTGTGTTGTATTAACAAAAGTTCCCTGAAACACGAAACTTGTTATTGTGAATGATTCATGTTATATTTAATGCATTAAACCTGTCTCCACTGTGCCTTTGCAAATCAGTGTTTTTCTTACTGGAGCTTCATTTTGGTAAGAGACAGAACGTATCTGTGAAGTAGTTCTGTTTGGTGTGTCCCATTGGTGTTGTCATTGTAAACAAACTCTTGAAGAGTCAATTATTTCCAGTGTTCTATGAACAACTCCAAAACCCATGTGGGAAAAAAATGAATGAGGAGGGTAGGGAATAAAATCCTAAGACACAAATGCATGAACAAGTTTTAATATATAGTTTTGAATCCTTTGCCTGCCTGGTGTGCCTCAGTATATTTAAACTCAAGACAATGCACCTAGCTGTGCAAGACCTAGTGCTCTTAAACCTAAATGCCTTAGAAATGTAAACTGCCATATATAACAGATACATTTCCCTCTTTCTTATAATACTCTGTTGTACTATGGAAAATCAGCTGCTCAGCAACCTTTCACCTTTGTGTATTTTTCAATAATAAAAAATATTCTTGTCAAAATATGTGTCCACCTCATTGAATTATTTTCATTCATCATTCACACTAGGGTTTTCAGGCCAACTAGAAGAAGAAGTGTCTGCTCAAAAAGCAGGAAAAAAGCTCATAGTGTAGAATGTAGTTTTATCTACTCTGAAGCAGTAAACGTATGTTTCAAAGTGGAGTGAGGCCTTCCTGTCTTGCATGTGGATTAATGTCTAATAGAAAGGAAGGCTTTCAAAGTGAAAAGTGACCAAAGCCAAACAGAGTGCTTGGAGGCATAGTTAGGATGACTCTGAGTAGTTGGAATATTGCAAATAGCATCTTAATGTAGCTTCCTGATTTAGTCAATATAAGCTGGAGATTTATTAGAATACCAGATCTGGTTTCTTTTCATATGATCTAAAGATGGTTCTGAGGTGAACCAAAAAATACTAGAAAGTAATCCCTAAACAGGAAGGCGCCTCAAGTGAAGTTCTACAGCCTGGAGAAGACAAATTGGACCTAACAGATTTGAGGTATATAATATGAATAATGTGGGCTGTTTTCCTTAGTAGCAGGATGGGAATAGCATACTATGTAACAGAAAAAAAATTGTAATTAATGTTTGGAAGAATGTTACAAGAGTTGTGGAACACTTGAATATATTAGATAAGTATGTTAAGACTGTACTCTTTCCACTTGGAGGAATGAGGGGACAATAGATAATCTTTCCAATGATTAGTCTCTGTTTTGTATTACTATTGAACTTTAACAAGCATAAAAATTTTAAAGTTCCTTCATCTACTTTTCTCTAGGGGTAGGGTGTGTGTGTGTGCGTGTGCTCATGCATGCACAAGTGAATTTGCATACACAAGCATACATGTACCACCAACTTGAAAGAATAGAATGTAAATCAGTAAGACAATAACTCTCTCGCCAACCTAGGAATATAACTGACACCTTTTCTATGATACCTTTTCTAAGCAATTTCAGGAAAATGGAAAAGGAGTGGAAGCATATAAAGTTTTTCCCTCTTAATATGTGCATAATATAAATTAGAGGCTTATTGTTTGAATTATGATAATTTATGTAGTTTATATGCCTATGTTTTATCAGCTGCAGTATAAAATGTAATCAATAACTTTTATTGCTTGATATGGGATTCTAAAAGGATTATAGGACAAGAAACTATGATAATATTATCCATATAATATAAAATATCCTAGAGTCCTTGATGATTGGCAAGAGTAACCAAATATTACTGTACATTATAAAACCACACAGAAGTTGATTATCCATGCAGCAAAAAATTATTTCACATCTGTTCTACACAGCTCTTTGCTAGATTCTAAGATTTTGTAATGTGAATAAGACATGATCCCTGCACAAAATAAATTTATTATATAGAAGTGAATAAACAAATTTGGTGCTTTTAGAAAATAAGATGTAAAGGTATAAAGCATCATGGAGAACAGTTAATAATGGAGAAAGAAAGCAACAGAATGATGTTTGAGCAGAGCTAGAAAAAAATCATAGGAATATACCTGGCTGAAAGTAGGAGAAAACAGCATGAACGAAGACATGAAGGTCCAAAGAGGACTGTTAGAAAGACAAAAGTACTTCTTTATAACAGAAGAATAAAGGTAAGGAAGAACTGAAGAAGTCCATCCAGTAGAAATGGGTGATGATCTTGGTCTGGAGGCCCTTGTGTGTTATTCTGGGTATTCGGGATTTATTCTGTGTAAATCCCAGGAAACCAACATTGTTTAAGCTGAAAGGAAGGATTAATCAGAAGAAGTTAGAGATGTAGAGTGAGTTCACATTTTAACATTTGTATATGAAGTTCCTGTAGGACACCCAAGTTTGAAATGTTCTAAAAGTACTTAGCTATGAGTCTGGGGTTTAGGAAAGAAATCTGGAATTGAAGATAGAGATTTGAAAGTCAACATCCCACAATATGTTAATGGGGAATGACTCATCCCTGGGGGAAAATAAATATAATGAAAGGAAAGTGGTCTTAGGACACAAACCTGAGAAGTATTGATTTGGAAGCATCCGTCAGAATATGAGGAAAATTGAAAAGGAATTTTCAGAGGTAGAATCAAATGGAGTAATATTACAGAAATCAAGAGAAGAAATAATTTCAAGGATTAAGTAGGTAACAGCAGAACATGTTATGGCAAGATCATGGATTTAGCCTTTTGGGGGCACCCTTAGCAACTATTTCAGCAGTTTGTAGTGAACAGGCCTTTCCTGCTGCATTCAGAGTAGCTATGTCTAAAGAATTTCTACGTGGCAATGATACTGACACAGCCTATACTGCAGTGTCATCAAGCAAAGGGGTGAGAAAACAACTGCCAATGTCAAGGAAAAAAGTGGGCCACTAAGAGTCATGCCACTTTCCGCCACCAGCCATATTAGTGAAGATGCAAAGACTCCAATTTTAGTAAATCAGCACCCACTTCTGTGCTAAATACCAGCAATAAGTTTGCCAAGACTTCACATCCATGGTATATTATAAAAAATAACGTGGGCAGGTGAGTAGTTTATATTTAATACAAGATGCAGATTAGCATTTTTGATGCAGAAAAGGTATCTTTTATCATTATGACAAAAGTAAAAGAAGTGACAGAAACTCATTTGAGGAAAGATGTGTCCTCTATCATTGTCACAGAGGCAATATTTCTTCAAACAACCATATTATTGTCAGCTCACCCAAGATGCTATGAAAATTGCTAGTCTCTATGTATCCAGAACCATTAGAGCAAACTACCATGGTTCTTGCTTTTGGCCTGAGCAAGGGGACAGCCTTGAGAGAAATGTTTTCATCAGTGATGCTTTTTATATGTCCATTATCCCTAAGGAAGAAATAATCTTTGAGTTTAGTGAATACACACTCTGATAGAGACAATTTTGAGAAATCTATGGTCAGCCGTTTCATTGAATGTATATAATAAGTACAGTGATTAAAATAAGAAAGCCATCTGTCCCCTGCTCTCTTCATTCATTATCCAATCAATATTCAGTTTGACGACCTTCATAAAGTAACTAAATTTTGCATACCCTTTGTTTAGGCCTATCTTAAGGAACCAAATACTAGTTCATCTGAAGACACATTAAGGCCCATGGAGAAGGGTCTGCTTCCTTTAATTGCGAAAAGGTTGCACACTCTTTCATCTCTGATCTTTCCACATTGCCTGAAACATTGTTCTCTCTGCCCCCTCCCTCTACTGTGTTAATGCCTATTAATCCTTTTGCCATTTGTTTGGCCTATGTCTCCTGTCTTTTTTGTTCCCCTGCTCCTCTTTAACTGCCTCTTTTGTGCTAGATACATATTTTTAGTGTAATATTTTAATTCCTTTGTTGAATTTTTACTTTGTTTTAGTTATTTTACTGATGATTCCTCTAGGGATTATAATATGCATATTTACGTATCGCTACTTCAAATTAACCCTAACTTAATTCCAGTGAAATATACGAAATTTGCTCCAATATAGCTCCATTCCCACCACCCTTTTTTGTGATATTATTGTCATATATATTACAGTTGTATGTATTGGAACCATTTTGTAATAGTGTTTTATGCAATTATTCTTTAAATCAGTTAAGAGAAGAAAGGAGAAAAATATTTTTTCCTTTACATTTACTTACCTTTTCCATTGTTCTTTATTTTTTTCATGTAGATTAAAGGTATTATTTATTGAGTGTCATTTCGATTCTTCCTGAGTATCTTTCTTTAGTGCTTCCTTGAGGCAGGTCTGCTAGCAACAAATTCCCAGTCTTTGTATATCTGGCAATGTTTTTATTTCACCTCAGTTTTTGAAGTAAAATTTTGCTGGGTATAAAATTATTCATTGACAGATTTTTTTCCCTCAGTATTTTAAATATGTCATCCTGCCACCTTTTACCCTCTATTATCTCTCATGAAAGATCACCTTTAATCTTACTGTGGTTTCCTTACATGTGATGAATTGCTTTTCTCTCACTGCTTTCAATATTTTCTCTTTGTCTTGCAACAGTTTAACTATGATGTGTCTAGATGTTTTTTGTTTGTTTGTTTGTTTGTTTGCTTTTTCTTTGCGATTAGCCTACTTGGGTTTGTTGCAGTTCTTGGATGTGTAGATAAATAGTTTTCCATCCAATTTGAGAAAAATTAGGCCATTATTTCTTCAAAGACTTTTCTCTCCCTTCTTATCTTATCTGTCTGGGACTCACATTACATATAAATTGGAGTGCTTTGGTGAGTGGCAAAGGTTTCTGAGGCTCCATTCATTTTTCTTCATTCTTTTACTTTGTGTTCTTCAGATTGGTTAATCTATATTGATGTGTCTTCAGCTTCATTGGTTCTTCCTTCTACCAGAACAAATCTGCTGTTAAGTACCTCTGGTGATTTTTTCTTTCTTTCTTTGGTTCTATTTTATTATGAAATACACTTATCTTTTTTAAGAAATATTTTATATTGACCGAGTCACTGTTATTATACTATCCTTTAATTCTTTACATGTGTTCTTCTGAGTCTTTAAAGCATATTTTTAACAGCTGCTCTGAAGTCTGTCTATTAGCTCCAACATTTGGGTCTTCTCCCTCTCTTTCCACCTCATCACAGACAATTTCCATTGAAATCCCCAAATTGTGATGTATGCATTCACACTTTGTTGTTGCTTTTTCATGCCTTGTTGAAAACTGGATATTTTAAATAATGTGTCATAGCAACTCTGTATTGTGATCCATCCCCCCAGTAGCTGTTGCTGTTGCTATTTGTTTGTTTAGTAACTTTCCAAAATTATTTCTCTAGAATCTATCTTCCGCATAGTAGGCAGCTGCTGATGCCTCTGATGGGTGTTTTGTTTTTTTAATGTTTTTTTGTTGTTGTTGTTTTTACTTTAAGTCTGCCTGCCTAGGAGCCACCTCTGTAACAGAAGAGCTTAGTGGTCAAACAATAATAGTTCAGACACTGTGTTTAAGTACCTTGAGCCAATAAAGCTTCTACCCTTTTCTGATGTATCTAAGTGTGAGTTAAGTTCAAACAGTTAATACATTGCCCCAGCTCCTTTTACTTTGTGTGTGTGCAAGGCCTTACATTCAGTCAGGGAAGAGTAGATGCCTAAGGCTTTCTTCAGTCTCTTCTGAGTGTGTATGGAGCCTTATAAATACATGTAGCCTTTCAGCCACCAGGGATATGTAGAAACTTTCTCTGTATCTTCCTATTAAATTTCTGATTGTTCTACTAGTCTTTTCATTGCCCCAATCAGTATTCTAACCTAACAGAGTTGCAACACTGGCCTTCCATGCATCAGTATTCCAACTTAAAGAGAGCTGCAACATTGTCCTTCCATGACTGTTTGCAACCGACATTGCTATTGTCAGCCCCCTCCATTAGCAAGGTTTCTTGTTTTTCCCAGCCTGCCTCACTCTAGTAGAACTACCTTTTCAGAGGGCAGATAATAGGGGATAATGGGAGCAAGCTAAAAGGCCGTAGATTCCCATTATTCTTACTTAGTTTTAGTAGTTTTTCTCAAATAAATGCTTAGTAATTTCATGTCTGCTCTTGGCCAATTTCTAAAGTCCTAAATTTGTTGTTTCAACACCTTTTCCAGTTATATCATTGCCCTTTGGGAAAGGATTTGCTGAGGGTTTCATGTTGCTATTCTAGAAGTCCCCAGAGATTATATTAAACTAATTTAAGAATGTTCATAAGCCATTAAACAAAATTTATATAATCTATTATAAATAAAAATACAAAATGAGTTAGAAACATTCAGAGAATTCCAAGTTTTCTCTTGTTTTCAAATTTCTTATGATGAGCTACTAAACTATCAGGTCATTAAATGTTAATTCTCTTGAGAGTAAAACATCTAATTTAAAAATTACATTTAATCCATTTCTTCCTCTTGTGGGCTCTGAGTGTCTGAACATTATGACTCCCTGTACCCGAATGGGTAAAAGCATTCTCTATCTCTTTAACAAAATATGAGTGGGTGTAGATGTAGCCCACATAAACCTTTAAACCCTAAGAGCTAATCTCATCTAACAGCAACATGCCATTCGAGGAGGACCTGCCAAATTGTTTTTCCATATACAAAAATGTAGCACCAGGGATAACTATTCTGCATAATTTCCTCAGCATTGTGAGCTCCTTTGTTTTTTTGTCCTTCTGATTTGAGTTGTTTATTTTTCAACTCACTCTAAACTTTTCTTGCGCTTTCAGTGAACGAACTGTTTTTTGTTTTGTTTGTTTGTTTGTTTAATTTGAGTAACCTTCTAACTGACTCTTCTCCTTATGCTTTCTTACCTCCATTGAAACAGACTCCACCACCACAGTCACCAGTTGTTCCTGGTGTGTTTGGTTTCTAACAACAAATTATTGTTTGATTTTCTACAAGCTCAGTCAAACACACACACACACACACACACACAGACACACACACACACACACACACACACACATATATATATATATATATATGTCAGCATGGATCTTCTTTATCCTTCTAGCAAACATTTTCTATATTTTATTTCTCTACCAAATTTGTGACATTTTTTCTCTTTGCTTTCTGTGTGTATATCCCATAAAATAAAATCCTATTTTTGTTTAAGTTTTACTTTGGGTTTGGGGATAAATGTGATGGTTTGTTCCATAGGTAAATTTGTGTCACACTCAGGTCGTAAATTTCTTCTACAGATTTAAAATCCTAATTTTTATCACCAATAAATCTCTTCTCATAAGAATGATCAATGGCCTTTAACTTAATATTGATCAATTCTCTCAATATAGTGTAGAGGTTAAAAACCCAAATGTGTAGACAGACAAAACTTGGCTTGAATTCTGGGTGATAATGAAAACATTGTACTATCATGTCTTTTTCAGGGTGTTTAAGAGATTAAATGGAATAATGAATCTAAAACAGTGAATATTTGTCCCATGGCATCGATAACAGATTCAATAAGTAATATTTATTATTATTTAGCCATTCAACAAATATTTTCAACCACTTTTTATGTGCTGGCAATATAGTAGATGAAAATACTGATGTGGTTACTTCCCATATTCCCTATGGCCTTCCTTCTCTGATGTCCTGCCTCCATCTGTTTTGGTGAGGTAATGAAAAGGACATGAACTTTGAAGCTGGACAGGTGTGGATCCAAGTCCTACTCCAAGACTTGCGTGAACTTAGGCAAAGTACTGTAAAGTCTCTGAGCCTTATTCTTCTCAGGAGTAGGACTATGATGATATATATTTTCCAGTGTAGTTGGGATAGCTAAGTAGACACATATTTAAATTTCTTAGCCAAAATCCTGGCATATATTGCAGTTCAACAAATGCTAATCTACTCCTCACACCTACCTCTGTATGTGGTTCCTAATGTTTTCTTATTTTGTCTGTTAATATTTTTCCCTCTGAAATCATTTATTTCCATGAACTCAGCTATTACCTTCACTCCCAAAAGTACAATCCAATTTCATCTCTATGAATTGATAGAACATTTTTTATCTGAAGGTCCAACCATGTTTTAAATTCAACAGATCTAAAATCACAATTGTTATTTTAGCCTCAAATCAGCTGTACTATATAGACTTCTAAGTGTAACCTTTCAGGCTTTTCTTCCTCTAATGCACTCTACACTCCACAGCCAGATTTATCTTCCTCCAAATTGCTTTCTTCATTGTACTCATGTATTTTGAAATTTTCAAAGACTTTGCTCACAGTTATCTACAAGATAAATGAAAATGTCTTCATGTTACAAAAACTGTGGGGTCCAAATATTAATAAAGTACTGATATGGCTTGGCTGTGACCCCACCAAAATCTTATCTTGAATTTTATCTCCCATAATTCCCATGGGTTGTGGAAGGGACCTGGTAAGAGGTAAATGAATCACGGGGGCAGGTCTTTCCTGTACTGTTCCCTGATACTGAATAAGTCTCAAGAGATCTGATGGTTTTATAAAGGGGAGATCCCCTGCACATGCTCTCTTGCCTGCCACAAAAGATGTAACTTTGCTCCTCCTTCACCTGCCATAATTGTGAGGACTCCCCAGCCATGTGGAACTATGAGCCAATTAAACCTCTTTTCTTTATGAATTACCCAGTCTCAGCTATGTCTTTATTATCAGCATGAGAGCAGACTAATACAATAAATTGGTACTGGGAGTGGGGAGCTACTGTAAAGATGCCCAAAATTGTGGAAGCAACTTTGGAATTGGGCAACAGGCAGAGATTGGAACAGTTTTGAGGGCTCAGAAGACAGGAAGATAGGGAAAAGTTTGAAACTTCCTAGAGACTTGTTGAATGGCTTTGACCAAATGCTGACCATCTCAGAGTGAGATGAGAAACTTGTTGGGAAGTGGAATAAACGTGACTCTTGCTGCATTTTAGCAAAGAGACTGGCAGCATCCTGCTCCTATCCTAGAGATCTGCAGAACTTTGAACTTGAGAGTGATGATTTAGGGAATCTGGCAGAATAAATTTCTAAGCAGCAAAGCATTCAAGATGTGACTTCAGTGCTGTTAAAAGCATTCAGTTTTATGTATTCACAAAGATACAGTTTGAGATTGGAACTTACGTTTAAAAGGGAAGCAGAGCATAAAAGTTCAAAAAATTTGCAGCCTGACAATGTGATAGAAAAGACAAAGCTATTTTTCTGAGGAGAAATTCAAGCTGGCTGTAGAAATTTGCATAAGTAATGAGGAGCCAAATATTAATCACCAAGACAATGGAGAAAATATCTCCAGGCCATGTCAGAGACTTTGTTGGCAGCCCTGGGATCACAGGCTTAGAGACCTAGAAGGAAAAAATGGTTTTGTGGGCCAGGCCCAGGGCCCCCTACTCTGTGCAACCTCGGGACTTGGTGCCCTGCATCCCAGCTGCTCCAGCTGTGGCTAAAAGGAACCAAGGTATAGTTTGGGCTGTGGCTTCAGAGGCTGCAAGCCCCAAGTCCTGGCAGCTTCCATGTGGTGTTGAACTTGTGGGTGCACAGAAGTCAAGAACTGAAATCTGGGAACCTCTGTCTGGATTTCAGAGGATGTATGGAAATGCCTGTTTGTCCAGGCAGAAGTTTGCTACAGGGTTGGAGCTCTCATGGAGAACCTCTGCTAGGGCAGTGCAGAAGAGAAATATGGGTTCAGAGCCCCCACACAGAGTCTCCACTGGGGTACTGCCTAGTGGAACTATGAGAAGAGGGCCACTGTCCTCCAGACCCCTTAATGGTAGATTCACTGACAGCTTGCACTGTGTGCCAGAAAAGCTGCAGACAACACCAGCCCATGAAAGCAGCCAGGAGAGGGGGGTGGGGGGCACTGTACCATGCAAACTACAGGGGCAGAGATGTCCAAGACCATGGCAACCCAGCTCTTGCATCAGCATGACCTGGACATAAGACATGGAATCAAAGGAGATCATTTTGGAGCTTTAAGATTTGTCTGCCCCACTGCATGGTTCCTATAGTCCCTTCATTTTGGCCAATTTCTCTCATTTGGAACGGGTGTATTTACCCAATGCCTACACCCCCATTGTATATAAGGCGTAACTAACTTGCTTTTGATTTTACAGGATCATAGGTGGAAGGAACTTACCTTGTTTTAGATGAGATTTTGAACTGTGTACTTTTGAGTTAATGTTGAAATGAGTTAAGACTTTGGGAGACTGTTGGAAAGGCATGATTGGTTTTGAAATCTAAGAACATGAGATTTGGGAGGGGTCAGAGGTGAAATGATATGGTTTGGCTGTGTCCCCACCCAAAACTTATCTTGAATTTCCATTTGCAAATTCTCTGAACTTTCATGCTCTGCTTCTCTTTTAAACTAAGTTGTAGTTCCCATAATTCTCACATGTCATAGGAGAGACCTGGTGGGAGGTAATCAAATTATGGAGGTAGGACTTTTTCATGTTGTTCTCATGATAGTAAATAAGTCTCATGAGATCTGATGGTTTTATAAAGGGGAGTTCCCCTGCACATGCTTTCTTGCCTACCACCATGTAAAACATGACTTTGATCCTCCTTCACCTTCTGCCATAATTGTGAGGCCTCCCCAACCATGTGGAACTGTGAGTCAATTCAACCTCTTTACTTTATAAGTTACCCAGTCTTGGGTATGTCTTTGTTAGCAGTGTGATAACAGACTAATACAGTAAATTGGTACCAGGAGTGGGGTGCTACTGTAAAGATACCTGAAAATGTGGAACTATGTCAATAAAAACTCCAGATATCCCGTGGATTTCTGGACCATAGATATGAATGTCAGGGCTTTGATATAATTTTCACCTCATTGAATTCATTTCTCATTTTGATATCAAGACAAGAATCTGAACAAGGTATCTTCTAACATATGTTTTAATTCATAGATTTTTGCGAAAGCCATGGTTTAATTTGGGTGGATCCAAGTCCTAACTTCGAGACTTGTATGAAATTAGACAAACTACTTTAAACTCACTGAGCCTTATTCTACTCAGGAGTAGAACTGCAATGACAATAACTGCAATGAAATCACAGTGTATCAATAATGCATACATTTTATCAACTCTTTTAATTAAATTTTTAATTGGCAATAATTGTGTATATTTATGGAAAACAATGTGATGTTTTTATCTATGTGTACATGGTAGAAAGATTAAATCAAGGTAATTAACACATTCATCAACTCACCAACGTATCTTTCTTTTTAGTGGTAAGAATGTTAAAAATGTATTCTTTTAGCAATTTTGAAATATACAACAAATTATAATTAACTGTGGTCACCATGCAATGCAACAGATCACTAAAACATATTCCTGTAGTCTGACTGAAACTTCGTAAACTTTCATCAACATCTTCACTTTCCCCATCCCTCTACTTGCTACCTCAGCCTCTGGTAACCACCTTTCTACTCAGTTTCTATGACTTTGAGTTTTTTAGATTTCACATATAAGTGAGATCATACAATATTTGCCTTCGTGTGCCTGACTTATTTCACTTTTATAATATCCTCCAGGTCCATCCATTTTGTCATAAATGACAGAATTTTCCTCTTTTCTCAGGCTGTGTAGTATGTCATCATGTATATATACTGAGTTTTATTTGTCCATTAACCTGTTGATGAATACTAATGTTGCTTTCATATCTTGGCTATTGTGAATAATGCTGAAATGAACATGGGAGTGCAGATATCTCTTCAACACCACTTTCAATTCCTCTGGATATATACCCAGAAGTGGGATTGCTGGATAATATTTTCAATTTTCTTTATGTTTTCTAATTCTCTAAGATAAAT
This sequence comes from Pan paniscus, assembly GCF_029289425.2. Taxonomy (NCBI): domain Eukaryota; kingdom Metazoa; phylum Chordata; class Mammalia; order Primates; family Hominidae; genus Pan; species Pan paniscus. Next base: position 30,893,990 of record NC_073264.2, on the reverse strand, counting down.
GCTGTTTTGAAAAAGGAAATGTCATATCCTTATGTGGACCTCTTTTGTATCATACATTGTGTTTAGGAACTTCTGAGAATAGACAGTTTCTTTAAGTGAATATGGACTACGAGCTACTCCCTGCTGCAAAGGGTGAACATTTTTTGTAAATTCATTTCTGTACCTTAAGTGAAATAGTAAGATATTGAATTAAGATTTTTTTCTGGGAATGGAAGAATCTTCACGTCTTACGTGGTTTTAAAGAATGTATTGGGTGGGGATGGTGGCTCACATCTGTAATCCCAGCACTTTGAGAAGCTGAGGCAGAAGAATCACTTTGAGCCCAGGAGTTTGAGACAAGCCTGGGCAACAAAGCAAAACCCTGTCTCTACAAAAAAATAATAAAAAAATAAAAATTGCCAGGTTCTGGGGTGTGCACCTGTAGACCCCAGCCATTCAGGAATCTGAGAGGGATGATCCCTCAGTCACAGGAGTTTGAGGTTGCAGTGGGTTATGATCACACCACTGAACTCCACGCCTGTGTGACAGGGCAAGACTCTGTCCCCACCGCACCCCAATTTTTTTTCTCCCACCTCAGCCCCCTGAGTAGCTGGGACCACAAGCGCACACCACCTCACCTAGCTAATTTTTGTAATTTTTGTAGAGACAGGTTTTGTTGTGTTGCCCAGGCTGGTCTCAAACTCCTGAGCTCAAGCCACCCACCCACCTTGGCCTCCCAAAGTGCTGGGATTACAGGCATGAGCCACCATGCTTGGCCTGAGTCTTTTCTTTTTGGGATATTGAGCTTGGCTTGCTCAGAGAACTGAGGTTGAGGTTTATTTCAGTTTTGAACACTGAGTGATCTCAATTATCAAGGAACTTCAAATGGATTATTTTTATTTTCTCCTCATAATTTTGTCTCCACACTTGAAGGTAGATAATATCTAGTATTGGTTGACTGCTGGATTCCACTACCTTCCCAGAAACAGGGATTGCTGGAGACAAATACCTGAGTGTGACCCGTATATGTAGGTCTCATATAAAATCTCTAACAAACTCGATTTTTTGCAGTAGTTTTTGCTTCTCTGGATTGAGGCAGAGAAGCAGGAGCATCAGTTGAATGAAAATATAGAAGGAAGAATGAACCTAACATGCATGGGGGAAAAGGTCCTAATGAAATACTGGGTTCCTATAGAGGTAGACTCAGGAAATAACATTGTCCAGGTTAAACAGAGGTAGATTATCAAAGGCCTCAAATATCAGAAAGAACCGTTCATTCTTAGTCCCAAAATAAGTACCAGAGATCTATGACAAGAGGAATTGTGGATTTTTTTAAATTTTGTTATTAACAAAAAGGCTATACAATTTTGGTTTGGGGTCCATGAATTTAAATAATATCTGTAAGTTGTGCTTGTGTTCCTAAGTAGATTAAATGATTTAAAAATAGTAATAGAAGCAGAGTCCAAATTAAACTGACTGTATTTTTTTTTACTTTCTTTTGAAGGCAGTGCACTGTTTTATTATCAGACTTTCATTTCTTCTTTATACTTGATTCCCTCATTCAGAAGCCCAGATAAGCTAAGGACATCTCAGAGGAGATACGAACTTGAAGCATGTTCTTTAGGCAAAACTGTGAAGAATAAGCCACATTTGGACTTCATAGAATCGTAGGTTGTGTACATAGAGAAATAATCATTAGAGCCAATTATCTTTAGACAGACTGATATTTCAAATTCTAATTACAAAGTTTTATCCTCATTAACACATGAGTTTCATTTTATATCTTGGCTACCACATTTTATTGTTACAATTCATTAAAAATAATGTGAAAAATGAAGATGATCATAAGCTTCAGCATTTAAGCAAAAGAAAAAAATAGTGCCTGGGTAATAACAACACTTTATATTTGCATAGCAACTTCCTTTTAAGGAGTTCAAAACATTTCACAAACATTATCTCATTAATCTTATGAGTACTGCAATAAAAAATAATTTCTTAGATCTCTGAACAAGGGAAATTGATAAATGAAATGGCCACAGTTTTCTTTCATTGTTGAACATTAAATTATGAACATATACAGTATTCATATTTATTTATCATTATTTTAAAATTTCAGTAAAATTGACCTCTTTCAGTATACACTTCTATGAGTTTTAACACATTTAGATTAGTATAACTACCACCATATTCAGGACACAGAACAGTCCTATCACTCCAAAAATCTTTGTACTACTCCTTAATTATCAAATATTTTCCTACATTTACTTCTGAAAAACATTGAACTGCCCTACATCCCTACTATGTTGCTTTTTTCAGAATCCCATATAAATGGAATCACATAGTATGTAACCTTTGGAGGTTTGCTTCTTTCTGTCAGCATAATGCCTTTCAGATCTACCTGTGTTGTTTGTGGATCAATAGTATATTTATTTTATTGCTGAGAAGTATTCCCTTGTATGGATGTATCCAGTTTGTTTATCCATTAACCAATTAGAAGACATTTAGGTTATTTCCAGTTTGGATTGATTATTAATAGAGCTGCTATATATATTTGTATACAAATTTTTGTGTGGCAATAAGTATAATTTCTCTAGGTTAAATGCTCATCAGTGGGATTGCTGGATTATTATATGGTAAGTGCATGTTAACTTTATGAGAAACTAACAAGCTGTTTTTCAGAGTGTCAACATCATTTGGAGTTCCCATCAGCAATTTATGAAAGTCCCAGTTTTTCTGCATTCTCACTAGCATTTGGTATTGCCACTTTAAAAATTATTATTTTAACTCTTCTAATCAGTGTGTGGTGGTATGTCACGGTGACTTTCACTTGCATTTCCATGATGGCTAATGACACTCAATATCTTTCATGTGTTTATTTTTCATCAGTATACCTCCTTTTGCGAGGTGCCTGTTCAACTATTTTGCACTTATAAGATCTTGGAGCTTTTTGTATATTTCTTAGAATATTCTACACAGACAGTCATGTGCATGTATAGTCAACTTTATTTCTTTCTTTTCAATTTTATTTATTTCTTGGCTAATTTCATCTAAGTTATTGTGTGCATGAATTTAATGCACACATATTTGTCTGTATTTTTTTCCTTGTTATGCTTTTAATATGAGGAGTCTGCAATGATTTTCTGTTTTTCGCTCCTGATTTTGCCAATGTGTCTTCTCTGTGTTTTTTTGTTAGTTTAGAGGTTTATCAATTGCATTGATCTTTTCAAAGAACCAATGTTTAATTTAATTGATTTTTTTCTACTGCTTTTTTTCTTTTTCTTTTTCTTTCTTTTTTTTTTTTTTTTTGAGATGGAGTCTCACTCTGTCACCAGTCTGGAGTACAGCGGCTGATCTTGGCTTGCTGTAACCTCTGCCTCCAGCTTCAAGCAATTCTCCTGCCTCAGCCTACTGAATAGCTGGGATTACAGGTGCATACCACCACACCTGGCTCATTTTTGTGTTTTTAGTAGAAATGGAGTTTCACTGTGTTGGCTAGGCTGGTCTCCAACTTCTGACCTCAGGTGATCTGCCCACCTCAGCTTCCCAAAGTGCAAGGATTACAGGCGTGAGCCACCTCGCCCAGCTTGTTTTAAATTTTCTTGGCCAAGCGTTATTATTCCCTTTCTTTTGCTTGTTTCAAGATTATTTGTTATTCTTTTTTCTAAGTTCTTATGCCAGGTCTTACGTTTTTGGTTTGAGACTTTTATTTTTAATATAGCATTTTAATGCTATAAATTTCCCTCTAAGCACTACTTTAGCTGTGTGTCTCAAATTTTGGTATGTTGCATTTTAATTTTTTTATGTTCAAAACATTTTCTAACTGTTCTTTAGTCTTTCTTTCTGACCCATGAATTTTTAGAAGTATATTCTTTACTTTTCAAGTATTTGAAGACCTTTCTGTTATCTTTCTATTATTGACTTCTATTGTAATTCCATTATGATTAGGCAATGTACTTTGTATAATTTTAATTCTCTTGAATTTGTTAGTATTTATTTATGACCAAGAATATGACTGACCTTGAGAATGTTTCATGGGTACTTGAAAAGTATATTTACTTTTGTTGGGTGGAGCACTCCACAAATGTTACCTAAATCTAGTTGATTGATGGTGTTGTTCAGTTTTTCTATATTCTTGTGGTTAGTGTTTGCATGGAATAGTTTTTCCATTCTTTTATTTTAAACCCACAAAAATAATTATATAAAATGAATTTCTTGTAAATAGGTAGGTCTTGGGTTTTTTCTTCTATCTGCTATAAAGGTATATTTTTTAATTCTTATGTTCAGATCATTTAAATTTAGTATCATTATTAATACTTTTAGATGTTGGTTTACCATTATATCATTTTTTAAATTTTATTTCTCTCTATTTTTTATTCCCTTATTTCCCCTGTCTGCCTTCTATTGAATTATTAGAATATTTTTTAGTATTCTATTTTAGTTTGTCTATTGAGAATTTTACTTTTTTAATTGTATTTTTGGCTAGTGGTTGATCTAAGGATTATCAAATACATACTTAATTTTTCAAGGTCCATGTAAAACATGAATATCTTACCATTCAGGTGGAATATAGAAACGCTAGTAGCTATTAGTTCCCTTTACTCTTCTCTCTTTATGTGGTGGTTTTAATAGGCATTATATGTACACATATTGAAAATCACATATTATTATAATAATTGCTTTCAATCATCATACATATTTTAAGAGTTTAAGGGAGGGATTTGCCTACTATAATTACTATAATTCTCTGAAACATAGTGTTTCTATTATCCTTCTGGGATACTAATAACACAAACTTCAACCTTTCGCTATTGTCCCACATATTCCTCAGGCTTTGTTGTTGTTGTTTTTAAATCTTTTTTTGCTATTGGCCTATATTCAAGTTTCCTAATTCCTCTGTCCCATTCTGTTTTTTGTTTTTTGTTTTGTTTGTTTGTTTGTTTTGAGATAGAGTCTCGCTCTGTTGCCCAGGCTGGAGTCCAATGGTGTGATTTTGGCTCACTGCAACCTCTGCCTCCCTGGTTCAAGTGATTCTCCTGCCTCAGCCTCCCCAGTAGCTGGGACTACAGGTGCATGCCACCATGCCCAGCTATTTTTTGTGTTTTTAGTAGAGATGGAGTTTCACCATGTTGGCCAGGATGGTCTTGATCTCCTGACCTCATGATTCACCCACCTCGGCTTCCCAAAGTGCTGGGATTATAGTGTGAGCCATCGCTCCCGGCAACCCCCATACTGTTCTTGAATCCATCAGGTGAGTTTTTATTTATTGTCATTTTTCAGTTCTAAAGTTTACTTTTGGTTCATTTTTATGTTTTCTATCATTCTGCTGAAATTCTATCTTTCCATTTTGTTTCAACAGTATTTGGCATTATCTCAGAGTGCACTTAAAATTGCTGCTTTAAAGTCATTATCCGTTAATTCCCATATCTGTGACACTCAGGATTGACATCTGTAATTTGTCATTTTTCTTGTGTGATGTTATTATTTCCTTATTTCTCTGTATGTTGAGTAACTTTTGGATTTTTATCCTGAATTTTCAAGTATTATATTTCTTGTTTTGTTTAAATCTTACGGAGAATATTGATTGCTTTATTTGTTTCTTAATTTTAGTGGTCTTTAATTGATCCTGTTAAATTCAGCCTGCAAATTTCTACTTCCCTTCTGTGGGCTGTAATTCTGAAAAAGGGTTCAGTTTTTAAAATCTTTGCAGTGCTATTTGGATCTGTCTTTTGTGTGCACCACCCAGTGTCAGTTTAGGACCCAGGTAGTTTACCCATAATCTAGTTCTCAAAGGCTTTGATAAGCTGTTTAGAGTCAGATCTAGGTATTATAACCTGAGACCGAGCCCAAAAGTTTACACCCAACTTTCCAGAGTTACTTTCTTGAGCTCCCTCCTCTCTGTGATCTTCCTGATACATTCTGTTTTTCAGAAATCCCTTTTGTGATCTTCTGGCTAGAAAGCCAGGGATTTAGATTTTCTGCTCCTCTTCATAATTACTATGACTCTGAATTTCTCCAGGACCAACCAGCTGGATACATAGAGAAAAAGAAACAATGGGGCACCTTTCATACTTTTGGGACCACAGTTCATCTGGCAAAAGAAAAGGGTTCCCTCATTTAGAGTTGTTAGTGACTCCCTGACAGTCACTGCCACTGCTGTCACAGCTATTTCAGAATTGCCTCGGTGGCTCGGGTGAAAAACAACAGTAAAGGGAGAAAAAATGACAATACGAGATTTCCCCAGTCTCTCTCACCCCAGTGGGCCTCCTTTCTGCTCCTTAGTCAAGAAATAGAGTTTCTCTTGGAGATTTTCCTGCTCACATTCAATGGACACTCCCACATTTTAGGCTGTCTTTGAGTTCATTCCCAGAAGATGCTAGAGAATTAGAATGGGCAATTCATTGCTGATTTGGTGATGATTCAAGTTCTGGTTTCTTTATCCAGTAGGCCTGCTACCATTTAATCTTCAGTATCCTCGGATAGCTGCCCTGTGCAGTATGTCGAGGGCTTTTAGTTGCATTTGGGGGAAGAGACAGGGTGGAATGTGTTTACCTCATTTTGATTGTAACCAGAAACCAAAGTTTAGATTTCTCGAGTCCTAGTCATCAAACCAATCTTGAAAGTATGCTTTAGTCTAGAGCCTAATATAAATGTCCAAACAATAATTATATGTAACACTTAGGTAGCTAAGGTGCCAAAAACTCAAGCATTTCATTTAACCTTTGTCATAATTCTATGAGAGTTTGGTAGACGTTCTATATATTTCCACAAAAGATAAGTGAACTCTGGTACAAAGATATTAAGTAAATTACCCAAGGTCACATAGCTAATTGCTAATGGGGTCAGAATTTGAACCCAGGTACTCTGCCTCCAGAGTCCAAAGTGTTAATCACTACACATGTTCTAAGTTCTCTATTTTGTTTTGCTTTGTTTCAGCATACGTGATGTTGCACACTTCTGGAAAAAATTTGAACCTAATTGTTATTGCTACTGGCTTAACTTATATTACCCCAAGTATAGGGAGAAATAAGGATTAGTTGACAATGAGGTGATATTACTACTTCTGAGATGGGCCAAGGAAATACTCTGGGAATCAAAACAATTTTAAAGCCCCATTGATAACTTTTTTTTTTTTTTGAGACTGAGTCTCTCTATGTCGCCCAGGCTGGAGTGCAGTGGCGCAATCTCTGCTCACTGCAAGCTCCGCCTCCCGGGTTCACGCCATTCTCCCACCTCAGCCTCCCGAGTAGCTGGGACTACAGGCTCCCGCCACCTCGCCAGGCTAATTTTTTGTATTTTTTTAGTAGAGACAGGGTTTCACCATGTTAGCCAGGATGGTCTCGATCTCCTGACCTCTTGATCCACCCGCCTCGGCCTCCCAAAGTGCTGGGATTACAGGCGTGAGCCACCGCGCCCGGCCGCCCCAGTGATACTTTAAAATGTGTGTTATATCAGCTGAATTTATTCACACAATTCTCCTCCTCCCAACCCCCAGATTTTTAACCTCTAACGTTAAATAGAGAAGGTCATAAAGAGAGGTTTCTGCAGGAATCATTCACTGCTGAGGAAAAAAAAAAGTTTCTTAATTAAAACAATCAGTAGCTTTCACGTATTCATAAAATTAACTTTCTAATCAAGACACTAAACTAGTGTTATACAAAGTGAAATCTGTGGAGTAGGGCTGGTCATTGGGCACTACAAAATAAGTACAAAAATTGAAAGTAAATGCTTGGGAATATTTAAAACAATTTAGTAGAGTAATTTTATGCTGTTGAATATAATAATAAAAAATGGAATTGTATTTTGTCCTTTTTATTTTATTCTTATAGCAATTCATTTTAGTATGTTTTCCAAAAGTATAACTATGCAATGAATTAGAAACTTTTTTAAAAGTGATTTTTCACCACAACCAATTTGAGTCATGCTACACCAAAGCACAGGGCCTGCCTTCCTATTTTAAGAGATCCAATGGCAACATTAATTAGAACACAGGATCCTTGACATGGTTTTCTTTCTTCAACTATTCTTAACATTTCTCAAAAGTGTGCAGGGAATTTTAAGTAAGACTGTGTTTATTTGTAAGAGACAAAGGTCTGGCGAAGGATCACAAGAGCTCATTCTGAATCTGCCTCAAAGCTGGTGTTTATACTCATCATTTCTTCTCCTTCAAATTTAGGCTTGGAGAGTAAGTCCTTCTAGTTGCGTAGGAAGGGCCTAACAGCTGCTGTAGCAGGTGTGAAACACTGAGGCCCAGAAAGGTCCCTGCCTGGGGTTTGTGGGGAGCCAGAATATGCCACCCTAAAATATGAAGAATAGGTGAGTTGAAGACAAAAAGCAGCAGATGCAAGAAAGCTCTCTGCTCTCCTCTATTTGTCTAAAAGCATGACACACATTTACAAACACAAAAGGTATCCTGCCGCCTCTTCTCCCAGAGAGAACAAGATTAACCACTGAAGATAACTTTGGACCTTTATGGGCCTGGAGATAGCACAAGATACATCTGCATTAACAAGCTTCACTAACTTTTATCTGCCAATTACTTGCCTTCCCACAAGTTGTTGCCCCAAGAAACTCAAAGTCTTTTTCCTTTGCCTTGTCATTTATCTACAAGTTTACTGTTCTTTGTTGAATTTGCTATATAAGCTGGAATTCAAAGCCACTTCTTTGAAAACTACTCATTCTCTGGATGTCTCCTATGTATATATGAAATATACATGTTAATATACTTCTGTTTATCTTATTAATCTGCCTTTTGTGATAGGAGTCCAGTCCAGCTAAGAACCGATGGGGATTATGTTTCCCCTACAGGTTTCTCAGGCGGTTGGATGTCCCTTTGGAGCACCATAGCGCTGTACTCTCAAACCTTGCAAGATAAAAAGGAATGAAGACAAAGGAGAGGGAATGGAAGGCCAGTGCAACTCAGTGCGTGTTCACTATTTCCTGCTATCTCAACCCGGCCACTAACAAACAGCTCTCACTCCTTCAATTTAATCTGCTCAACTAATACCCATTAATAGTTTTTTTATTACCCATATAGTATATGAATGAATAATAAACTCAGCTAGTACCTACTAATAGTTTTTTTCACCCACATATTATATAAACATTGGTGTCTGGTTAAACATGAGAATCAACTCACTTTTCTGGAGGTTCCCTTACGTATCTAGAATTAGAGCTTAATGTAAAGTAATGTATTACTGCAAATATGCGATGTGTTTTTAGAGACAAAACTCACTCTGTGGAGACTGTGTTCCTTGTAAAAATTTTTATTTATTTATTTATTTATTTATTTATTTTTAAACAGACTCTCACTCTGTTGCCCAGACTGGAGTGCAGTGGTGCAATCTCGGCTCACTGCAACCTCTACCTCCCATGTTCAAGCGATTCTCCTACCTCAGCCTCCTGAGTAGCTGGGATCACAGGTACACAACACCACGCCAGGCTAATTTTTGTATATTTAGTAGAGACGGGGTCTCACCATATTGACCAAGCTAGTCTCAAACTCCTGACCTCAAATGATCCACCCGCCTCGGCCTCCCAAAGTGGTGAGATTACTGGCATGAGCCACCACACCTGGCCCCTTGTAATAAAATTTTACAACAACATTTAATTGGAAAAACCTTATCAAAATTTGTTCAAGATTTTAAAAATTCTAATTGATTCAAATCTCTGTACTGTAAAAAAAGAAAAATTATTCTCAGAATTGGGGAAAAATGGGATGTATAAATGTATCAATCTGCACTGGCCAAAATACTAATAAGAGTCATAGAATACAGAAAAGAAAAATAATTCATTCATTATATATGTCATATCATATGAACTAGTCCATTGATGTTGCTTTAGAACCTTCAGATATCAGTTGCCTGAATCTATTGAAGTCTTTCAGTCTTCTTGAGCCACTCCATCCTGCAAAAATTAAGCACGTATCCTTTTTAAGATAGGAAACACAATGTTTCATCTAGGATTTCTTGGGGATTCTTGGGGTAGTCTGATATTTCTCCCACTGTGACATATCTTCCTGCTTGCAAAAATAAAATTATCTCCCTTGTGTTTTCTCTAATCTATATTTACCCAAAGGGAATATATTGCCCTTCATTTCCTGACTTACCACTTCCATGAGGCATGTGCATTTTGTAAACCTTTCCTGATGATCGGGATTCATAATAGTTCGTATCTCATAGAACTATTAAGAGGATAAAGTGAAATTATGCATATAAACTGCCTATATACAATAAACATCTAATAAGTGTTAGCTGTTATTATTTGTTCAAGGATAATGATATGGGCTTATGTGACAGCAGACAAAATGATATGAAATATTAGACATCCTGTTCTCTTTGAAAGTCCTTTAGCTTGTTCAATTATGGGAACTGCTCATTAGGTCAAACTTGCTTCCACAAACTTCTTATTTCTGTTTTCATCTAGCTGTCCACATCTCAATTCCCATTACTTTTCTCAGACAAAGGAACTCAGCATTTCTCTCTCTCTCTCTCTTTCTCTCTCCCTCTCTCTCTGCCTCCCTCCCTGTTTCCCTTCATCCCTCCCTTGTCTCATGGCAACCTATGTCCAATGGTACGGTAGGGAAAAAAGAGGACTGGGGTCAGAAAAGGAGTCAATAATCTCTTCATGGACCCTCTCATCTTCCTATGAAGGGAGAATCGTTCTACTACCCTAACAGCTGGGATCAGCTAGGCCAATCAATGGTGAGGTTAAAGTGATATCGAAAGTGGTAACTTTGTCTCACCTAAAACTGTTTTTAGAAATGAAACATCATTGAAGAATGGAGAATTGAACAGAGTAGGGAATCACTCTTAGAAAACTAGTTTCAAATATTGCTACACATTTTATCTTGTAATAAGCTATAAGCAATTTGAATATGGAATAAATATTGAATTTATTTGTAATCAATTCAGTTAACATTTCATTGAAATCATTTTTTTGAAGGATATCTGATATTAACAGACTTTTAAGTAAAAAGACAATCTTTAAATATACAGCCAGACTAATTCTTCTATTTAATTAATTTTTAGAAATTGCTTTTGTATTAATTCCCGAGGTTGCCTTAATGAATTACCACACCCTTGGTTTAAAACAACAGAGGTGCAGGGTCGGGGGTGGTGACTCACGCCTGTAATCACAGCACTTTGGGAGGCTGAGATGGGCGGATCACCTGAGGTTGGGAGTTCGAGACCAGCCTGACCAACGTGGAGAAACCCCGTCTCTACTAAAAATACAAAATTAGCCAGGTGTGGTGATGCATGCCTGTAATCTCAGCTACTCGGGAGGCTGAGGCAGGAGAATTGCTTGAACCTGGAGGTGGAGGTTGCGGTGAGCCGAGATCACGCCATTTTACTCCAGCCTGGCCAACAAGAGTGAAACTCTATCTCAAAAAAAAAAAAAAAAAAAAAGGCATATTCTCTCACAGTTGCTTCAGGCCAGAAGTCCAAAATAAAAATGTGAGCAGGGCTGTGCTTTCTCTGACAGCTCCAGCATAGAATTATTCCTTTCTTCCTTCCTCCGTCTTCTGGTGGCTCCGAGAGCTCCTTGGCTTACGGCAGAATAACTAGAATCTCTGTTTCAGTCTTTACATGGCCCTCTTATCTGTCTCTCTTCTGTTTGTCTCTCATAAGGACATGTGCCGTTAAACACAGGGCCCACCCTGCCAGAATGGCCTTATCTTGTGACCTTTAACTAAATTACATCTGCAAAGATCATTTTGCTAAATAAGGTCACATTCACAGATTCAAGTGGTTAGGCTGTGGATACATCTTTTTTGAGAAACACAAATTAAACCACTACAGCTCAGAAAATGGATAATAAACTGAGTTGGAAAAATGAACTTTTCTAGTGAAGTTTTACTAAATTGGTGGAATTAGGGTAAGTAGAAAATAATTTTTAAAAATCTGGTTATATTTCAGTATATATAATAATTTTAACAAAGCTAACAATCTATTAAGTGAATTATAATAGTGAAATGAGAACGGTGTCCTACAAATTTGAAAGCAATCTCTTTTTTTTCTTTTTTTTTTCCTTAGGGATACTTTTTAGCAAATATTTTTTCTTTTTTGAGACAAGATCTCACTCTGTCACCCAGGCTGGAATGCAGTGGCGTGATCCTGGCTTACTGCAGCCTTGACCTCCTGGGTTTAAGTGATCCTCCTACCTCAGTCTCCCAAGTAGCTGAAACTACAGGTTCATGCCATTACACCTGACTAATTTTTGTATATTTTGTACAGATGGGGTTTTGCCAAGTTGGCCAGGCTGATCTCAAACTCCTGAGCTCAGGCAATCTGACTGCCTTGGCCTCCCAAAGTGTTATGATTACAGGTATGGGCCACTGTGTCTGGCCGCAAAAACTTTCATCACAGGTAAAATCAATTAGAGTTGAAACCTTTTGAATAAAATAATCACAAATAAGTTTAGTTTTAATTATAAAATATAATGCATATATTTTAAAATTAAATGAGAAAGTCCATAGTTAAGTAATTAAAACTCACCTGAATTCATTTGGAGACTTGCTTATTTCAACACAAATTTCTATAGGTTAATATTATTTCCTATACTGGCAGAAGTTCCCATTTTGATGAGATTAAGAGGGGATAAGAGAACATTAAGTTCTTAAATCTTGACTTACAATATCACAGATATATCAGAATATCAGTAATTTCACAGTGTTGGCTAATTAAACTAAAATTGATTGCCTTTTATATTATAATATAATTCACACAAGCAACTTGAAGTCTTTCAATGCCTACATATGTAAGTTAAGTTTTGGTCTAAAGAATTCTCAGCCACTCTCAGAGTAAATCAGTAGACGATCATAATGTGCTTTTAATTATATCCATTAATATTCATTTGGAAAAAGTATATCATAGTTTCTATTTCAAGAACAAAAGCTGGAACATTAAATCTTGCTTTTGTTTAGAACATTCAGTTGAAGATTAATCTTTTCAAGACCTTTTCTCTGAGGAGATCGTTGTGCTTTAATAATTCCGTTACTAAAATGTAATAGATTTGCTCTATTGAATTATGGACCAGTTCTCTAGGGAGTGTCCTATTTAGACCAAAGGTGAGTGATTTTAACTTGGTTTAATAATTTGCTTCATCATTTTCCTGAGACTACATGAGCATGGGGAATTAACCAAAGGATATGATCAAAACAATAACCAACATGGAGTGTCCATGGTTTAATAGCCACAGGCAAAATCACGGGACCCCCACTCCTGACTTCCACCCATCAATAATGTGTGTATGCTTTTATTTAACTCTTACTATGTGCCAGCCACTGTCAGCACCCTACATGCATTAAGTGTTGCAATATTCATAACAGCTCTATCATTTTCATGTCCATTTTATAGATGGGAAAACTGAGTAGAGAGAATAAATAACGTACAGTGAGAAAGTGACAACACCAACGAGCTGGTTTGGATTCAGGCTCCTTTCAATCCGTTTATGAAATCTCAGAAGGTTTCTCACGTTACCTCCTCAAAAGTCAGACTTGCTTTTTAGGAGCCTCCTGGGGTCTGTCTCTGTGGAGGCCCCCTAAAGGAGACCTCCTGGAGTCTCTGGGACTCTGTGTAGTCTCCCTCATGGAGACTAGGAGGCTGCATTTTGTCAGTCTTCCCGGCGTGGCTACTTCTCCTGTTGTCTTGAGACAGAGGCAGTCAAGGTGGGACTTCTGCTTTACCCCAGCGTCCTTGGCCACTAGCAGAATACCTTCTCCTCATTCCAGTTACATTCACTTACTGAGACATAGTGTATCTTGTGCTCTAGTTTCTACCCAGCTTTTGTTGTATAACGTTTTCCTTTGGCCCCACAAGTGCTCTTAGACCCATCACTCCGGGAATAAAGGATGGTCACAATGGAGATAACAGGGGGGCAGTAAATAGTGTAGTGAAGTGTGGGGGAGTGAGAGGAAGGCTGGGATGGTGGAGTGAGACGTAGAGAAGTCAGGGTGAAAGTGGAGCAAGATTAATTATATAATGTGCTCCTCAGTGTGCTAGCTGCTTCACACAGGTAACTAATTTAACCCTAACATTCTGTGAAATAGCTATGCTACATCAGTGGGTATAAATAAAATCACCAAGATCACCTAATAAAGCTAGAAAAAGGCATAGCAAAGTTCCTGACAATTTTATGGGTCTGGCTGAATTCTGTAAGTTCAGAATTTGAATATATAAAAACAACAACATATTGTTCTGATAAAGTGATCCATAGACTATCTGTTTAGGAAGAATGGTGTGAGAAACAGATTAAATAAAAATGAAGATAATTATAATACCATGTGCCAAGTGCAATTATGCTATTGGGTTAGGTCTAGGTGTGAAGGTTGACTGAGCTTTCTTTGTTAGGGGGGATAAAGCAGATCACATTTAACAGTTTTATTCTAACATTGCTTTTTACTTAATATTACATTGCAAACATTTTCCATGAAAGTATTTATTTGAAAATGCCATTTACGCAGCTGCAAAAACTTCTCTCTCTCTCTCTTTTTTTTTTTGAGACAGTGTCACCTGGCTCTGTTGCTCAGGCTGGAGTGCTGTGGTGGAATCTCGGCTCACTACATTCTCCGCCTCCTGGGTCCAAGTGATTCTCCCGCCTCGGCCTCCCAAGTAGCTGGGATTACAGGCATGCGCCGCCACACCTGGGTAATTTTTTGTATTTTTAGTAGAGACAGGGTTTCACCATGTTGGTGAGGCTAGTCTCAAGCTCCCAATCTCAAGTGATCGGCCCGCCTTGGCCTCCCAAAGTGCTAGGATTACAGGCATGAGCCACCATGCCTGGCCACTGCAAAACATTCTTAGAGTTTTAAGTTTTCTGTTTTTTTTCTATTATAAATAATATTTACAAAATGTTAGATCAATTTTTTCACGACTTCATTTTTAGAAATGGAGTTGACAAATACAGGAATATGAATTTTCTAAGGTATTTAATACATTATGCCAAAAGCTTCCAGAAAGTATGTCAATTTACAACCCCAGGAGTAGTAGCCGGATAACAAAAAGTAGCATAGGCCAAGCCAAAGAAGGGTGGGAGAACATGGTTAAGTTTGGGGAAAGGGAATGGAGAAGTAGAGACCAAAGAAGTGGGTAGGATCCAGATGATGAAGGGTGCAGAGAAACAAGAGAATAGATACTAAGCAGTCCCAGGTTTCAGCCTTGGGTTAACAGGAGAGAAATCGGATGAAAGGGGGAGGTCTTTTGGGAGAAAAACAATGAGCTCAGTTTTGAATATATTAATTATAAATTATGTATGGCACGTCCAAATGGATATTTTAGATTTTCTTATCTAGGACTCAAGAGGTCAGGCCTTCGGATGTAGATTATTAAATAGTAGATTGAAAACTGGCCAGGCACGGTGGCTCACACCCGTAATCCCAGCACTTTGGGAGGCCAAAGCGGGTGGATCATTTGAGGTCAGGAGTTCTAGAACAGCCTGACCAACATGGTGAAACCCTGTCTCTACTAAAAATACAAAAAAAAAAAAAAATTAGCTGGGCGTGGTGGTGCACGCCTGTAGTCCCAGCTACTTGGGAGGCTGAGGCAGGAGAATGGCATGAACCCAGGAGGCAGAGGTTGCAGTGAGCTGAAATCATGCCACTTCACTCCAGCCTGGGTGACAGAGCAAGACTCCATCTCAAAAAAGAAAAAAAGAAAACTAATTGATCTCTCAAACTACATTATAGGGAAAAGAAAAGATCACAGAGTATTGGAAACAACAATATTAAGAAGAAGTCTTATAATCTAGCTGCTCCAAACTAAAAATTTTTGAAATATAAATAGCTGTAATTTTGTGATAACTAGTACTAATCGTATAATCACATAATGGTTCTGAATTTGTAAAGCAATAACTCCCATTTTCCGATTGACTCGTGTATACATATCAAATGAATTTAAAATGCTGTGAAAGACACCCAATAATTTTGATTTTAAAATATATATTTGGGATTTAAGAAATTCAATTTTGCTCTAAAACAGAAAAATTTATAATAAATTAGAATAGTAACATGATACATACATCATTTCAAGTACTAGGAATTTGGGGTAATTACCAATTTTTGAGAAATTAGTATAATTTTGCTATTCTCTAGCCAGCAGACAATCATAAAAAAGCTCCCCCCTCCCTCCCCAGCCCCACCCGCTTGCTGCAAGACACTTTCTCTTCTGGAAGAGCCCATCTGAATGATGTAGATTTGTATACTTTGCCACCTTGTGGTCATTTTAGTTATTTGCATGACTCCATCTGTGTTGTGGCCTAAAGATGTTCCTGTTAAAATGGCTCCATGTTCTTATATACAGTATTTAATTAACAACAATACCAGCAAAACTATATTAGAATAAACTTGAACAACAGTGACAAAAAGTTGATGATGGCCAAGATGAATGCCTATCTGATGGCTTTATTATGGGCTGATATATCTGCTTGACACCCTTTTCTGAACCATTCTTAAGTATTTTTTCCACATATTGCTATAGTCATTATTTTGGCACTGAATAAATGTCAGTAACAATAAGAAAAAGGCATAATCTCCTTTTGAAATTCACTAAGGTTTTTTTTTTCACTACAGGTTTTAAATAGAAAAGCTCATGGCTTCATATATATGTAGCATATTGTTAATAAATTAAGAGAATATTCTGCAAAACTCAAACTAAAGCATCAATGAACACTTAGGTTAGTCTGTAGTTTCCATGTTTTCTGATTCAATCCATATGAAACAAATGTGCAGGGGAAATGCATTTTTGAAATATTTCTAGTGGTACAGTGGCCATTGCCAGATAACTAATGTGGACAGATGCATTTTTAAAAGGTTTGGGCTACTTGCAAGATAATAATTACTGCATGTTTTATATATTTTTGTTCCATTTTCTGATTGTTTCTCACAAGATATTTAATGTTTTCTTTCTTTTTCTTTCTCTCTCCTTCCTTCCTACCTTCCACTGTTTCTTTCCCTTTCTCTTTCTTTTTTGATAGCTTCTCGCTCTGTCACCTAGGCTGAAGTGCAGTGGTGCCATCACAGCCCACGGCAGCCTTGACCTCCTGGGCTCAACTAATCCTCCTGCATTACCCTTCTGAGTAGTTGGGATGATAGGCATGCATCACAATGCTTGGATATTTTATTTTATTATTACTTTTTTATGTTTTGCAGAGATTGAGGTCTTGTTTTGTTACCCAGTCTCATCTCTAACTTCTGGCTTCAAGTGATCCTCCCACCTCTGCCTCCCAAAATTGCTGGGATTACAGGTATGAGTCATCATGCTGGCCTGATATTTTCTATATTTGAAAATCTACAAAATATTCAAGCATTTGTCTTAAAAGCTACTCAAAGAGCATCATCTTGGTTTTATTGGTCTTTCTAAAGTATAAATAGAGAGGTTTTCACAATTCGAAGTCAATAGTTCCTTGTATCTTAAGGAAATAAAGTGGGTTTGAATAAGAGTTTCATAGTCAGGTCATTCTTTTTTTTTTTTTTTTTTTTTTTGAGGCAGAGTTTCGCTCTTGTTGCCTAGGCTGGAGTGCAATGGTGCAAGCTCGGCTCACTGCAACCTCTGCCTCCTGGGTTCAAGAGATTCTCCTGCCTCAGCTTCCTGAGTAGCTGGGATTATAGGCACCCACCACACCCAGCTAATTTTTTGTATTTTTGGTAGAAATGGGGTTTCACCTTGTTGGCCAGGCTGATCTCGAACTCCTGACCTCAGGTGATCCATCCCAAAGTGCTAGGATTACAGACATGAGCCACTGCTCCCAGCCAGTCAGATCATTCTCAAGCTGAATTTTTTTTTTTCTCACAATACAGGCAATATTAAAATTTAGTAAGATGAACTGCTGGACTTAATTTTTTTTTTTTTTTTTTTACTTTTTATTCATTATAAAAACTGCTTACACTTTGGACTCATTTAAGCTTTGGTAACAGGATTGAAATAAAATATATTTACTCGTGTTATTCAGTTGAAAGGACTTGCCTTAAAGTTACACCAGTAGGCGGGGCGCAGTGGCACATGCCTGTAATCCCAGCACTTTGGGAGGCTGAGGCAGGCAGATCACCAGAGGTCAGGAGTTCAAGACCAGCCTGGCCAACATGGTGAAACCCCATCTCTACTAAAAATACACAAATTAGCTGGGTGTGGTGGCAGGCGCCTGTAGTCCCACTACTTGGGAGGCTGAGGCAGGAGAATCGCTTGAACCCGGGAGGTGGAGGTTGCAGTGAGCCGAGATCACGCCACCGCACTCTAGTCTGGGCAACGAAGAGTGAAACTCTGTCTCAAAAAAAAAAAAAAAAAAAGGTACACCAGTAGTATGGAGCCATGCACAACTCTTGAAAACACACAGCCTTGCCTACAAAAGTTAAATATTGGGAGAGAGATTGTCGTTTACTTGCTATTACTAGAAAACCAATCCAAATTACAGGTGCTAACAATATTAGGTCCATAGCACCTATTATAAATGATAGGCTCTCAAGAATTACTTTGGTTCAGGTGTCCAGTAAAGACCGAATTCCCATCAGAATCATCAAGTAGCCAAGATATATGGGCTTTTGCCCCTTATTTGTTTCCAATTACCCCCAGGCTTTAATTGGAATGGGGAGAGAGAGTTCTTCTTAGAGGACAGATTGTCTTCTGCTACATATTGGAAACAAATTTTAGTATCTTGTTTAACTCTGTATTGGGGAGGAAGGATTTTTCCTTATAGAATAAGGAGGCTTTACTTATGCAGTGAAGATGGCCATAATGGGGATACATTGAAAAACATAAGGATAAAAAGGGATAAAAGGAATCAGTTTTATTCACATACTGGGCAAATTTTATGCAAAAATAGTAGCTTCATTCACACGTAAGTCACATTACATATGATATAAGAAATACTTTTAATTCAAAAAATATCTTGGTTCATATGACAGCTGGATTTAAATCCCAGCTGGACTTCTTTCTATCCAGACAAGTTATTAAATCTCTTCAAGTCTCAGCTTTGTCATATGTAGTATAAAAATAATGATAAATTACCTCGAGTGAACTCATAAATACACAGATGTATTAGTCAGGATAGGATAGACTGTGCCATGGTAACAAATAAAACCCAAAGTCTCAGTGGCTTAACACAAAAAAGCATTATCCCATTATCCTTTCAAAATTCCAAAATCCTTTCAGACTTTACACACACATGTTTATATAAATTTAAATGATTACACAGGTTTTCAATAAATGCTGTTTTCTTCTCCGTTGAGACTCTACTCATTTCTCTTCCACTCAAGTAAACATGCAAATTGGGAACAAGAATGACACTGTAGAAATAAACTATTCTGTTCTAATTTCTTTGAAATGTAAACCATTTACCAATGTAAGTAATCATTGGCAACAGATCACTAGTGATACAACTTTGACCTATGTCCGTGAGCCGGTGTGTTTAGATTCAGAGAATGAGAACCCCTTACTCTGCAGAACTTGCCAGAAGAGTTAGGCAGTGCTGGAAAAAGCCATTTAATTTGCACTATATTTCCCCAGCTAGCCATGTTGCTACCTTAATGTTACATGACAAAGTGGTGTATGTGAATTTTCATTGTTTCCTAATGATATTTGTATATGCAGTAAGTCAAATTACAGCATTCAATAAATCCTACGTTCTTGTTCAAAACAAATTATAGTGCACCCAAGTTTATTTTTCTTTCTCTGGTCTCACTTCAAATCAGGTAGCTATTATAAATAATACAAAACAAACAGTTTATTTTTGAAAATTACAGAAAATAACATCACTGCTTACAATGTTACAGAAATATGTGGCTATTTAGAAACCCTAAATCACAACTCTTATGAATTATTATCCAATGGACATAGGAGAATTAAGATTGAGTTTTTATCACTTTTTCTGATTTTTAATGCTAAAGTAGATTTTTGTTGTATATTAAGCATGACTATAGACTATATATTACTGCCATTAGGACAGTGAGGGTAATTGTTAAATGGTTTTAGCAGTTTATTTCTTAATAAAAAAATTAAGTCCTGAATGACAGACTCAGAGCTAAGAAAACACAGTTAGAGTCATAAATTCGCCCATCAGAATTTACTTAAATGTTCTTTTTTATTGAATTTAACTCCAAGTAATAATAGCAATAGATGCTGTTGGTTATCTGTCTGCTGCATACCACATGGGAGCTACTCAGTGCTTTACCTCACATATTCGCAAAAATACCCCAGCAATATAGCTGTTAGCTTCGTCTTACAAATGAAGAAACAGAAGTTCAAAGAAGTAAATATAGAATGTGATAGAACCACTCTTGAAATTCATGTCTTTTTGCTTCCAAAATTCCTCTTTTCCACATGTTTCCTCAATAAGCATTTTCAGGTCCCTATTCCAGGTGGATGGTAATTCTTGACATTTTTATGTCTATAATTTCTCCTAACATTATCTAATGCAAGCCTCTTGCTGTACAGATATGAAAACTGAAGACATGTGAGGTTTTCTCAATATAACACAGCCACACATCAAGAGAGCCATACCTAAATTCTGGAGTTACAGGTTCCCCACACAATGCTCCCTTATGGTTATTGCAAACTATGGGCATCAAGCAACTGAAGATAAGAAACTCACGAGGTCAGGAGATCGAGACCAGCCTGGTCAACATGGTGAAACGCCGTCCCTACTAAAAATACAAAAAAATTAGCCGGGCTTGGTGGCATTCGCCTGTAGTCTCAGCTACTCAGGAGGCTGAGGCAGGAGAATCACTTGAACCTGGGAGGTGGAGCTTGCAGTGATCAGAGATCGCACCAATGCACTCAAGCCTGGGGGACAGAGCAAGACTCTGTCTCAAAAAAAAAAAAAAAAGGAAGAAAGAAACTTTGTAGCTAGAATTCAGGACTAAGGCATTCATAGAGTAGACAGTGTAAAAGAGAGCCAGGTGGGGGGATTTGAGGAAGTGTAAAAATGATCAGAGAGGTGCAGAAATGGCAGATAAACTGAGAATGAGGTACAGGCAGAATTTTTTCTGACTGTTGAGACTTGGACATGATGCAGAAAATAGAGGAGAGGCTCATGGTCTGAAAATGGGAAGACCTGGACAGCGCTCACCCTTGTCAGTCATGAGAGGCCATCAGAAGATTGGGACTAAGGAGATCAACCTGCTGAGCTTACCCAGAATTCTGCGGTTTTGTGGTCAGTCACTAACAGTACTAAGTGCAACCTACTTCCCCCTCTTTATATTCATCTTATCCTTGACTCCCAGTTTCCTGGATTTGCATCTTTCTTGTCTTTGTCTGGACAGTGCTATTCAGGACCATAGGATTCATGATCTGTATTTAAGCCTAGGTACAAATTATTTCTCACATTGCTGTTGGAATGACCATGATCCTAATGAGATTGTGGAGTCCCCTCAGCTTTCCCTAGGATGTCACATGGGGACATCCATGATCTGGATTTTGCCTATTTCTCTAGGTTCCCTTGTACCATACCTGGCTATCTTGAAGGCTTCCTGTAAATATTCTCTCTCCCTTGAAACCCATTAAAACGTTCATTGCCTTCTGCCCATATGGAGATGACCATTCCTGCATTTTAGTCTTCCCTACTGCCTGTATCTTCTGCAACATTGTAGAACATTATCTTCTGCATCGCTGCAGAACACTGTATCTTCTGCAACATTGCAACTGGTGCTGAGTTGTCCTTGTATATCTATCATCCTATCCCTGCTGGTCTCTAAGCTCACAGGACAGGGACATTGTCCTATTCATCTTTGCACTGTCATCCCCAGTGCAATTGATGCATAGGCTCAGAGGGAAGCAGAACAGTCAGGATAGAAAGAGAGAAAGATACTTACAGATGAGAGAGCCTGTGTGCATTCAAAGAGGAGAGAGTAGCTTCAGATTGGTCTCCTTCCTCCATGAGGCTAATCTCAAACAAGATTCTTGAGAGTTCTTCTCCAATTTTATTATCTTTTCTTTATTAACACTGTGCCATGATCATTTTTTTTCTTTTGTGTTACCTTGATTGGCGTCTGTGTTACTTGAGATGGAAGAGCCTTGGTTAGAATTGGGAGCCTTTGAGAGATGACTGAAAATATCCACAATTATTTTTCTCTGAACACTCCATGAGGCAGGACCCTTTACTTGGGAACTTGATCGATATTTGAAAAATCTTCAAAGCTGATTATATATCTATTTAAAGAAGGATTTATTATTATTATTATTGTTAATCTAGAGTAGTAATTTTTATCCCCTTTGCAGTCTGCAATCACTAGGTGGTAGAGAAGCAGAGGTGAGCTGGGAGAACAGTGCCTATTTGACCTGGCATGGTTTTATTCCTTGATAGTGAAAATATTTCAACTTTTAGTGGTCTAAAAAAGTAGGGTAGAAGACTGAGCTTGAAGGTTACAAATTTCCAGTTCCAGATACTGTGTTCTTGCCTTGGTATTATAATTTAGGAATGTATGAGATTCCCTTGTTCTGTTTGTGTGTATAGTATAAACCCAGAGGTGGGCTGGAGTCATTACCTTTCACCATAAAGGATTGATATGAGTCAGGGTCTGGAAATAAAGCTATTTTTTTTAATAGAAAGATGAAGGTTTCTGGGACCTGGAAAAAATTGTGTCCTGCTACAACAGTATTAGAATTAAGGATATACTTTAGGAGGTTTGGCATAAATCAGTGACAAAACATTTGCAAACTGTGGGAAACGACAATATATATTCAGGAAGCGTAGCATTTAACTTAAGCAGTAGATGAATATAGAAGAGAGAGAGAGAATTATAGAGAAAGGAGGTAGCAAGGGAAGGAAAGAGAGTTGGGGAAAGATAAACAAATATGAAAAGCCAAAACAGATGGACAAGTAGCTGCTTCGATTAATGAAGAGGTTTCTGTCCTAGTTTCAGGTTGCATATGACTTAGTTGTACTCCATTTTGATGAGCTTATTATATTATTATAATAAGCATTTTTTCCTGAACTAGTTTAACTGGATTTCTCATCTTTGTAAACACACACACACACACACACACACACACACAGGCCTAGATACATGCATTCATTTTCTAGGTATTTTGAGAAAACCTGTTATGTGTAACAAAGGTCATATACTCTCTGCAGAGGGTATGAAGATAAACAAAAGTTTAATTCTGCTTGGTATGTTTTGCTATAGCCAAGATAAGACCAAAGGGTGTGTTTATTCTTTTCTTTTTGTTGTATAAAAGATGAGTTTAGGGCCAGGCACAGTGTCTCACGCCTGTAATCCCAGCACTTTGGGAGGCTGAGGCAGGTGGATCACTTGAGGTCTGGAGTTCAAGACCAGCCTGGCCAACATGGTGAAACCTTATCTCTACTAAAAAATACAAAAATTAGCCAGGCGTGGTGGTGGGTGCCTGCAATTCCAGCTACTCTGGAGGCTGAGGCAGGGAGAATTACCTGAAACTGGGAGGCGGAAGTTGCAGTGAGCAGAGATCACACCATTGCACTTCAGCCTGTGCAACACAGAAAGACTCTGTCTAGGAAAAAAAAAAAAAAAAAAAGAAAAAGATAAATTTATAGAGAGCCCATGTTCTCTGGGGATTCTTAGAGAAGCAATAACAAGACAATTTCCAGCCTGGACAAGTTTGAGTCCAGCAGTGGAGGTTCACAGTCTGGCAAACCCTGGAAGGTTCTGCTTTGGTTTGGAAATCTCTGCCATTGGATAAATTCATCAAGCTGTGGGTTGCCTAGAGTTGGTAGTGTCTGCTTTTGGTGTCAGTATTTCATGTGTCGGCACTCTGTCCTCCATCCTCCACCTACCCCCTACCACTATCATTATTCTTATTCATTTATTACAGAATATTAGATTTCTTATTCATTAATTACATGTATAAAGAAATTCATTATTAACCCTGAATTCTTTATCAGGAGATTATTTTGTTTGTGAAGAGACCAAACTCTCTTGCACAGGGTCACCTTTAAAAAGGTTATTTGTTAAAGATGAACAAAGTGTCTGATTTCTTGGTAAAATTTTAGCTAAAATATGAAATGCAAACATGTTCTTTTGTGCAATTGAGCTAAACATACTTGAATTCTCTTTCCAGAAATCTAATCAAATGGAGAGTTCTAACCCTGGCCAAGTTTCCTAAAACATTCAATATACTCCATTGACCTACATCTTTGTACATTGTTAGCAGTTGAAAACATAATATTGTAGTGTGCTAAGGCTAGAATCACAAAGTATTTCAAAATAGTTCTGGAGACCTGGTTATCCTTAAATAGCCCTGCAAAAAAATCTGTCCTATATGTATTTATTGACTTTCTACACGCATTTTGCTGGCACTGTGCTGGCGTTTGAAAATAGTCTATACTATGATTCTAAATGAGAAAAGACAAAAAGTTAGAGAGTGAGGATTTGGCCCTCAAGTAGATTTTAACCTAAAAGCTTCAAAAAACAAAGGTACAGTAGGTCAGAACTATCAGAGATATGGCCATTCATATGAGCATTTTTTATTTGTCAGATAGTGGGTGCATGCCATAGATCCTCAATGTATACATTGATTTGTTCTGGGAACTCATTTACATTCATTGTTTTCTTATTTTTAAAAGGAGTCAGAATCTCACAACAATGAATATTGTGAGAATCTAATTTCAAAAATGAACAAGACAATTCTAAGAAAAATGTACAGTACCAAATTTATAAGATATCATGTTTGTTCTCAATATGTTTGTATTTTAACCCCTAGAAGGAAAGCTGTCATCTAAGCTGGTACCCCCACAATGTGGAACATGATTGGTGTTAAGTATCAAACTATTAGAAAAACTAATTAACATTTAAACTAGGGACAGGGAAGTGTAAAGGTGGGGTTTCAGAAAGAAGGAACTAAATTGTTCTCAAAATAAGTTTACCTAACAGCAAGTGTATCCACCTGAGTTATAAATGACTGAAAATAGTACTTCCTGTGAAAGCATAAATCTTATGTTATAGTAGCCTTGTCAAGCAAAATTCTAATAAGATTTTCAAGGAAAATGATACAGCCCATGACAGAAAAATGGGTGGTATGATGCAGAGGTTAATGCAAGGTCCTTGCTTTTTGTGCTTTTGGATTTCAGACACATTCAGATTGAACCTCCACCATTAAAAAGACATCTTGATCTCTTCAAAGGTAGCCCTGGGACCTCAGTAACCTTTTTCTGTTTCGATGTAACTTTCCCCTGGCCTACTCCTCGGGCCATGAGCTACAGCACAGACCCATGACTGCATCTGCAGCAGTTCCAGGAGGGCCTCAGAAATGATGGAAATGATTGGCATCACCAATAGTTCTTCCACAATCACAGAATTTCAAATCTTTTTTTTTTCCTTTAAAAGTTCTGAAATGAGCCTCAAAGGCACAATCTAGAACAAATTTCTTCATTCATATTAGATTGCCTAAATCTCTCATTTGACCAAAAAAAGCCTTCAAATATACAGAACATTAATATTTGTTTAAAAGGCGTGGGTTTATAAAAATAAGCCCTAATTTCCCACAGGTGCAGCACACACACACACAACGCCAATTATTTGAACAAATACTTTATTTATTTATTTACTTTTGAGACAGAGTCTTGCTCTATTGCCCAGGCTGGGGTGCAGTGGCATGATCTCGCCTCAGTTCAAGCTCCACCTCCTGGGTTTACGCCATTCTACTGCCTCAGCCTCCCTAGTAGCTGGGACTACAGGCGCCTGACACCACACCTGGCTAATTTTTTGTATTTTTAGTAGAGAGGGGTTTCACTGTGTTACCAGGATGGTCTCGATCTCCTGATCTGCCCGTCTCGGCCTCCCAAAGTGCTGGGATTACAGGCGTGAGCCACCGCACCCGGCCCTACAAATACTCTTCATTTACAAAATAATTCAGAAACTAAAAGAAAACAATTTAAGAGTTCTTATCAAAATTGGTGCTGAATATTTTCCATTTGTCCTTCCAGATCCACTCTGCTGATCCTGACCCCTATACTGGGCTGCAGGAGGCTGAGCTATGTAGACTACTTTACCTGGGCTTCCTGCCCTCTGGCTTCAGTTGACTTCAACCCATTAAGGGAAACAGCAGGAAAAGGAAGGAGGGAGAAGCAAGAGATGTCTGAGTTGATTTCCTGGGTCCCCGCTGTTAGAGGACACTGCATGCAGACTGAATCCCCTTAATGAGGGCCAGGGCTTCCACTAAATGGTATTCCCCAGACAAACACCTTGCTACTTCTTCCCTTTGACTCTAGAGGCAGGGAAAGTAACAGCTCCCCTCCTCGTGAGCCCCAGGGTGCTGCACTCTCTCATGTTGGTTTTCCTTCTGTGGCCTTGAACAGAAACAGAAAAACTGAGGCAAAAACATAGAGTGAATTAAACTCAATAGAGTCAGGAATTTCTGTCTGTTTTGCTCAGGGCTTAGAAAAGTACCTAGCAGAAAGTTTGTACTCAGCCTGTATCTATTGAATTAATTATTATGCATTTACATTTTTATTACATTATAATTGTTAAGTAGATAATGATCTAGAAGCTAGGAGTATAATGATCTATTAGCTAGATCCTACCCCTTCCAATCTGGAGTAGATGGAGTACTGAATATTACTGGAGCCCATGAAAGGGATTATCTTATCCCTATGTTAAGACCTCCTTTTTTTTTTTTTTTTTTTTTCCTGAGAAGGAGTCTCGCTCTTGTTGCCCAGGCTGGAGTACAATGGTGCAATCTTGGCTCACCGCAACCTCCGCCTCCCAGGTTCAAGGGATTCTGGTGTCTCAGCCTCCTGAGTAGCTGGGATTAAAGGCTCCTGCCACCTGCAGCTAATTTTTGTATTTTTAGTAGAGACGCGGTTTCACCACGTTGGCCAGGTTGGTCTCGAACTCCTGACCTCAGGTAATCTGCCCACCTCGGCCTCCCAACATGCTGGGATTACAGGCGTGAGCCACTGTGCCTGGCTGAAGATTTCTTAACATGGAAGCTGAGAGACAAAGAAGGTATCAGCTAGTGACAGGTGACACAGCAGCCAGGGAGAGAGGAGAGGTGTTTCAGGCAGAAGAAATAAAAGCATGCACAATGGCCTGAAGAGTGAAAGCATGATTCACTCAGGCAACTGGGAAGTTCATTATGGCTGAAACACAGTATTTGAAAAAGAGAATATTGAGAAATAAAGGGCAAGAAGTACACAGTCAGATTATGGAAGGGTTTATACAAAATTTTAGGAAGTTGAGATTTCATGTCAATTAAGCACTCATAGAATGGGACAGAGGGAAGTAAGGAAAATAATAGTGTGCTCTTCTACTGCAAAATATAAACACACACACACACACACGTTCATTTTGTATCTCTCAGTCTAAAGAGGCTGAGAATCCCAGGAGTTACTGTAAAGTTATGATTCTCTCATTAATAGTCTTTGACATGCTTAAATAACAACTGTGACAAAACAGTTAACAATTATTGTGTGTTTATTATGTTATGACACTATTCTAAAAACTTTATACCTGTGATTTCCTTTAACACTCAGAATAACTCCTTAATACTCTGGGGTGATTGCTATTATCTGCAACTTACAGATAAGGAAAACTTAGCCACAGAGAAGTAAATGACTTGCTCAAGGACATATAACTAGTAGGTGGTAAAGGTTTTTTTTAAAAAGGGGAACAGTTGCTTTTCCTTACCACTTATAGAGGCAGGTGGGGAAAAGACCAGGGAACGACATTAATATAGAACACAAATGATAAAGGCTATGCTGATAAGCTAGCTTTATAAAAAAGCAACAAATTGTGCATGCACCTTATGCTATGGCATAGAGACCAAGTTTAGCAAATGGATGAATAAAGCATGTTGAAACCAATGTAATCACAAACACAGCAATTAAATTGCTTTTCTGTAGGGAAAATTTAACAAAAAAAAATTTTAATGTCAAAGGAGACATAGAAACTAAAAAAAAAAAAAAAAAGAAAAGAAACTTGAATCCAAACAGGTCAGGAACCAGTAAGTCAAAGCAATGCCTTGTGCCTCCATTTTCCTAAATTAAGAATAAAGTTATACCTTATTTTATTACCATATTGGAGTGTTTAAGAATTATGCATCAGACAACCATTTGAAAATAGTCTATACTATAATTCTAAATGAGAAAGGACAAAAAGTTATTTGAGTCAAATTTCTAAGTCTAGTTTAAATAGAAAAAATAATTAATTTTTAAGAAAAAATATGCTCTGGTTGTTTGATACCAGCAGATGGCACCCTAACAAAATAATTTGTGTGCCATATGTGAACTTTTTACAGCCCTCTGTACCCTCAAATACCAGTCAAGTTCACTGTGTCCAGACAGGGTAGGAAAGAGAAAAACCAAAGTCAAAACTTCCTGTTTTCAAATCAAATAATTTTTATTTTGGGAAGAAAGAGTAGAAAAAGAATTTTCTGTATTAGTCTTCATTTTGTGAATACCAAGTTAGCTTGAATCACTGTTGCAAGAAAATCCCCTATAAATCTGCATTAAAATCCCATTATAAAAAACAACAAGACTACATTTAAAGGAATAAAATGGGCTGATCCATATATTTTCCAGCACCACCCCCCAATAAAAGGATGTTAGAGAAACAAATAGGCTTTCTGAATGCTTCAGCTGTCAGAGATGAAATAATGCTGGAGATTTTTTAAAAACAGTTTGAGAAGGACTTAAACATTAAGTTTGCATTAAGACTACTGCCACAATACCCATTTCAATTTCAGGCCTATTCAATTTGAATAGTTCAAAATAGATAATGGGTGTTTGAATTTCACACTCTTCTCTTCTCCCGCTCCCCACTATTCTTGTGATTATTGTTATTTTTAAAGCAAATATAGGATATTATGTCGAGATCATGAATAAGTGGGTCTACAAGGGATGAGTGTGATCCTGTTTTGGCGAGAGTCAGGGTTACCACTTTTTCTTTCTTCTTCTTTTTGTCTCCACTTTCTTAATTCCTGGCACAGTTATGTGCCATCTAATGAATGACATCTTGGTCAACTACTGACCACATATACTACAATGGTCCCATAAGATTATAATATCATATTTTTACTGTACCTTTTCTATTTTTAGGTACGTTTAGATAAAAAATACCATTACATTACAGTTTCTTACTGTATTCAGTACGGTAACATAGGCTATTCATATAGCCTAGATGGGTCCTAGGCTACACCATCTAGATTCGGGTGAGTACAAGCTATGATGTTCCCACAAGGATGAAATCACCCAGTGACGCACTTCTCAGAACATCCCTGTAGTTAGGTGACACATGACTACATTTGATTTAAGAATTCAGCCAGATTTGACAGGGCGTGGTGGCTCATGCCTGTAATCCCAGCACTTTTGGAGGCCGAGGCGGGTGGATCACTTTATGTCAGGAGTTTGAGACCAGCTTGGCTAACATGGTGAAACCCCGTCTCTGCTAAAAATACAAAAATCAGCTGGGCGTGGTGGCAGGCGCCTGTAATCCCAGCTATTCGGGAGGCTGAGGCAGGAGAATCGCTTGAACCCAGGAGGCAGAGGTTGCAGGGAGCCAAGATTGCGCCATTGCACTTCAGCCTTGGTGACAGAGTGAGACTCTGTTTCAGAAAGAAATGGAAATAAATAAAAAGAAAGAACGAGAAAGAGAAGGAAGGAAGGAAGAGAAAAGAAAGAAAAAGAAGAAAGAAGAAAGAGAGGACGGAAGGAAGGAAGGAAGGGAGGGAGGAAGGAAGCAAGGAAATCAGCTAGCCAGATTTGCAGTTTTCCTATTGTTATTATTATTATTATTATTATTATTTGTTTTGAGACAGAGTCTCGCTCTGTCGCCCAGGCTGGAGTGCAGTGGCGCGATCTCCGCTCACTGCAACCTCCACCTCCTGGGTTCACGCCATTCTCCTGCCTCAGCCTCCCGAGTAGCTGGGACTACAGGCGCCCACTACCATACCCGGCTAATTTTTTCTTTTCTTTTTTTTGTTTGGACTTTTAGTAGAGACGGGGTTTCGCCATGTTGGCTAGGCTGGTGTTGAACTGGCCTCAGGTGATCCGCCCACCTAGGCCTCCCAAAGTGCTGGGGTTATGGACATGAGCCACCGCGCCCGGCCAGTTTTCCTATTATTTTCTGTTATTTTCTTATAGCTGAGGAGTAATGACCGAAGTTATTAGCCCTTTTTAAAATTAAGCCTTCTCATCTACTTCACTCTTCTAACAAATAGTTGTTACCTTCTAAAAAGATGCCAGTTATAATTAACTTTCAGGAAACTGTAAGAAATGAACTAAACTTTGGTATAAAAACTACCCAGGGTCGGCCAGGCGCAGTGGCTCACGCCTGTAATCCCAGCACTTTGAGAGGCCGAGGCGGGCAGATCACGAGGTCAGGAGATCGAGACCATCCTGGCTAACACGGTGAAAACCAGTCTCTACTAAAAATACAAAAAAAAAAAAAAAAAAAAATAGCTGGGCGTGGTGGCACACATCTGTAGCACCTGTAGTCCCAGCTACTTGGAGACTGAGGCAGGAGAATCGCTTGAAGCCGGGAGGCGGAGTTTGCAGTGAGCTGAGATCGCGCCACTGCACTCTAGCCCAGGCGACAGTGTGAGACTCTGTCTCAAACAAACAAACGAACAAAACAACAACAACAACAACAAAAACGACCCAGAATCAAAGATGAGCCTTCGCTCTAAGACGGAAACTCCAGATATGAGGCAGCAGCAAAACGCAACATTCACGAGCAATCTACTTTCGTGGTATACTAGCTACAGAGAAAGAAGAAAGACAAGGAAGATTGAGGACGCTGATTCCCAGCGCAGGCACGAGATGTGCCAAATTGTGAAGATCATAACGATGCAAAAGGGAACTGCAGCTTCCTGTTCGTTTTCTCTGCCTTCTAGGTCTGTTCTAGGATGAAATCTTCTGATCTTCCAGAAACGGCTGAAATCAAATACATAATTTCATCTTCATTATGATCTTGAATGAGGAAAGAGAAAGAATAAATAGCCCAATCGGTTATTTTAGAGATAAGAGTGTGTATGGGAGAAATCAGAGTGATTTTCTTGCTGAGAAGATGGAATGGCTACTGGAGGCAAAACCCTTTGGGAAACCCAATGAAAAGAGAAGCTACTTCCCCAAACCTTTGGGAAACAAGTAAAACCAGTGCTTTGTAGATGAAATACATGATGAAGGCAATGAAGCTCAGTGCATTAACAGCCAGCCTTGCCTATCAAGTTTGCAAACAATGATGGTTAACATGTATTGAGCACAGCATACGACTTAAGGAGACTTCTACACTTTCTACATTAATTAATTAATTGTGTATAAGAATCCTATGATCTTGTTGCTCTTGCACATACATTTTAAACCTGAGAACTCTGCAGCACAAACAAGATTTACTCCAAATCACTCAGGTGTTCTAGGCCGACCTTCAACCACTGATCCATACAAACTCTCTAATAATTACACGGGAAATTTTTGTAAGCACTAAGTTTTTTTCTGGGAGAAGTCGATACCGTACTCCTATTACCACTGTCTGAACAAAGATGAAGAAAGATTGGGCTTTTATAAAGCAAAAAGAGAAGGTAATTTTCTTTCCTTAATTTTGGCACAATGGAACTTTTTGGGCTGATGACAAAGCTCAAAACTACCACAATTTGACACCGCCTGAAAATTTGGGTCAGCTGTCTTTATTTCACAGTGCGTGGTCAGCATAACTGATTGTCAGTGTCTGCAGAAAGGAGTTCCCACTCCTCACCAGAATGAGGTCAAGGTTAGGAGGCACAGAGAGAAAGGTAACAGCAGGTAGAGATTGAATAAAGGACACCAGTGCTTTCAGTAGATGCAGGAAGGCTGTTTTGGAAACACTGCAGAAGAGCAGTCAGCAAAGGAACACATCACAATGGTTTCAAGCCAATGAGAGGGGCCTCAAGACTTCTCTCTCTGTCCAAAGAGACCCCTTTCTGGGGATAAGAGAGAAGTTCTATTAGTTTGGAGTCTCCCACTCTCTTGATGACTAGTCTGGCATTCTAATGTTAGAATCACGCCTGAAGACTCCTTGGTCAAATGTAAAGTTATGAGTGCCACTTGAGAGTCTGTTCTTCCTCTAGAAAGACATAATAATGCTCATGGAATACTACTCAGCCATAAAAAAGAATGAAATCATGTATTTTGAAGCAACATGGATTGACCTGGAGGCCATTATCTTATGTGAAATAATCCAGAAACAGAATGTCAAATACTGTATGTTCTCACTTATAAGTCGGAGTTAAATAATGCATACACATTGTCATAGAGAATGGAATGATAGATACTGGAGACAAGGAAGGGTAACGGGAAGGTGGATGAACAATTACTTAATAGGTACAATGTGCACAATTCAGGTGATGGTTACACTAAAAGCCCTGACCTCACCATGTCCCATATCCATGTAACTGCACTTGTACCCCCTAAATCTATTAAACCATTAAAAAAAAAAAAGACTTAATGATGGCAGGCCCTGCCAACTAACTCCTTGATGAAGGAGCAGCTCAAACCCATTCACCTTTCTTTCCTTCTTGGAGTTCCACAATGCAGGTGGTTCCAGGGTCTTCTTAACTACTACTATCTTTTCACACTCACTTCCCATCAGCCCAATTTGTTTTTCCACTTTATACTAAAGAACTCCAAAGAGAGAAGCTAACAAAACCTATTAAAGGTAAAAGTTGAGTAAGTACAGTCATTAGCTTCTCTGAAGTTATTTTCCCCCTTCTGTGTATTATCACCGTCAAGGCTAGGCTGATGTTTAGCAAAGAGCACCTGTCAAAACAAAAGAAGAGTTTCACACCTCACAATTTTAAGCCCCAGGTAAGAAACTCAGCCTGGTGGATCCGCAGAGAGGAAGACAAGAAACCTGAAACTCCAAGACTTGAAGTAGAGTTAAATGAGTTTCCTCTGGGTACCAACAGGCTTTTGTTTAACACGATTAAATCCTCTTTGTTTCATTACAGACATCAATGTGAAAACAAACAGTGTGATCAAGATAAAGGCCTGGAGGAGCATTCTGTTTCTCTTTTTCGATCTTTTTCTTGGAGAACTATCACCACCTCTCAGTGGATAGGCTTAAAGGAACTTAACTGGCTCACAGAAAATTGATGAGCTGAGTAGAGCAGGTGTACAGGAAAGCTTTGAGCTGTGGGGTTAGGGAATGGAAAAAGTGTGAAGCACTATGTCCATGACCAGATCGGGTGATAAGAGGACTGGCTTCCTTTGCTATCTAATTAATTGCCTTTCTTTTCAAAACAAGTCTTTGATTTCAAGAAGCACCTGCAGAAGATAAGAATGACTCCTACTGAAATGTAACAACCAAAAAGCCCATTTTGGGGTTGGGGATTGAGGGTGGGAGTGTAGAGTCGGGGAACAGGAGAATGGAGATGGAGGAAGGAGAAGTTACAGCCAGGGACCAAAACAAAAAAATATCGACGAGTCGAGACAGCAGTCAGCTAAATCCTATCAGGGATGCGACAAAATTGAAACTAGTGTGCGTTTCCAAAGCAATTCTTTCTATATTATTAAATTGCTTATTTCATTGTTTTTAGACAACACTAACTCCTCTTCCTAAACAAAACATGGCCATTGTCAGCATAACAGCTACACTGAACTGACAGAAGCTGGGGTCATCCATATACACATTTTAATTACCTCTTTTCAGTCAGGAACATCATTAGAAGTTTATTATTACCCGCCACTATCTTGTGATCTTAATTGGCTTCCTTCACAGACGACACCCTGAAGCCAATGCAGAAGCTCTGGCAGCCTCCCAGAGACAGTGACCAGATCGGTGGCACTTTACACTGATACTGTCTTCAGCTGAATAACAACCATTGGTTTAAGTTTTATGCTAGACATGAGGTGGAAGCTTCTTTTAACACCTGTATGCAGAGATGTTCCTGATTCAGTGGTGTTGAAACACACACTGAGAGGCAATGACTTTTCACATACCTTTCTTAGGGTTATAGAGAAATAACCAAAATGGAGGAAAGGGATATGCCAAGCAGCCAGTGCCAGTTATTTCCTGTGGCTTTCTTGGAGTCTGGTAAGAAAAGAAAAAAAAAATGCTTACCAAATCTGGATCTGTTGATACTCAAATTAAATCTGCAACATGGGCCATGGTTATCTGGCTGCTTGCTGCTCAGAAAGTGTAGAAACACCCTTAAGTGAATAGTTTGCATTGGACCCAAATCAATAATAGTTATTAAGTTAGTTTCCAAAGGGGTCTTAGAGATAATGGCAAAGTTTGAGGCAAGGGGAAAAAGAGAATGATTTATGAAATAAACATACTGTGATGTTTTATGGCGGAAGGAAAAGAGAAATAACTTTCTGTGAACAGAATTAATAATTTTGTCTTTGTGAAAGGAAAATAAGTAAGTTCCAAAATTTTAAACGCTGGGGTTCAACTCCTAGAAGATCAGGCTGATGATACCTCTGGGAATGTTACCTGGATACCTTTCTACGCATTATTGATTCCTGGTTCTGTGTCTTCAGGTATTCACAAAAAATGAGCTAAGTCACAAATATGCTCACATTGAATAATCCTCACAATTCAGCTAAATTTTGAGCTCCCTCAAAGAGAAAATAAGTTTTTAGAATGCTACATATATTATTGTATTACTTATGCAGGATAATAATGATTAGAAAGTTTGTTTATGCTTTTATGGTTGAGTCAAATAATATTTGTATTATTAATATATTCCTGACATTCTTTTAAAAGTTATTCTTGTCATTCATTGTGATCTGCAGCTCTGAAAGATACACCTACAAACATGTCCATAGAAAGAGCATAGTATTATAAATGGCTAGACTTTTAGAAGTAAATTTTTCATTCAGTGACTTGAACTAGTGTGGACATTAAAGTATTTGGAAAGAATCACCAATTCACTTTGTTATCTCCTCAGGTTTTTGGCTATCAGAGGATTAATACATCTGCTTTATTTCTGGCAATTACTTTCCAATAACCCTGAAACATAGGTCAACTTTTCCAGAACCTTATATTTCACTATTATAGCACTCAATTATTTAATTATAAGTGAATGCTATAAAAATATAAAATATAGGCTGGGCACGGTGGCTCACGCCTGTAATCCCAGCACTTTGGGAGGCCAAGGCGGTAGGATCACGAGGTCAGGTGTTCAAGACGAGCCTGGCCAAGATGGTGAAACCCTGTCTCTACTAAAAAAATACAAAAATTAGCCGAGCGTGGTGACAAGTTCCTGTAATTCCAGCTACTCGGAAGGCTGAGGCAGAGAATTTCTTGAACCCGGGAGGCAGAGGTTGCAGTGAGCCGAGATCGTGCCACTGTACTCTAGCCTGGGCGACACAGTGAGACTCAGTCTCAAAAAAAAAAAAAATAAAATGAAGATGATAAAAGCTACTTCAGTTTACGGAATTCATGAATGTGAAGTTTTGTTATCTATATGTAAGTATAATTTCTAGGTCATACATATAGGTTTAACTTTTAAAATGTGTCTTTTAAGACATGATATTGACATGTTCTTTCCTCAAATACGGCTGAATTCTGAATGAGAAGGAGCTTAAAAAATAAAAAAAAATTGGATGATCAATTTAAATCACTGTGATCATTATGAGATGGCTAAATCTGATTTAAACCACACGCGGTGAAATAGGGATTAAATACAATTCCTCTCTTCCCTTCACTACCAGTCATGACCTCTTGGCGGCTCCACTTCTGCTATTGGCGTGGTAGGCCTTAGCCTTCAGAAAATAAAGGGTTTCCTTCACATGTTCGTTTTGTGTTTACCTTACGGATTTCCTCTTTTAGGAAGATAAGAAAATTAGTTTTGTATTTCAACTGCTTCTCTGTATTGAAACAGAATGGTGAAAATACAGCTGTTTGAAACATACTGTGAGCAAAAAGGCAATGAAATATTATTTTTAAGAAGAGTTATCAAAATCAGGGTGCCAATCACTCTTAGAAGCAGGGTAAAAATTACTTGCACTTCAATATTTATATTTATATTTATTATAAGAAAAAAGTTTCTTTTTGTGGAAAGAAGGTGCAGAAAAGGGCACAGTATTAGCTAAATATTGTACCTTAGAACATCAGTCATTTCCTTCTCAATAGTACTGAAAGGGTCTAATTTATAAGTTTTTCCATCTCCCTGTTATGCTGGTTTGTAAGTTCTGACACTGCTACTGGTATGTTAATGAGAAGCTAGCGTTCCATTAAGAGAAAACCATATGCTCTGCTGCCTACTGTGAAAGAGAAAGCATGTAATGTGGCTGTTGCCTTAGTAACACATTAATTCATTTTGTCAGTGTTGGCACAGATCATTTCATTTATAAGAAAACAAGTATAATAGTTTACCACATCTATAATATTTACAGTGTTTCTGTTACAAAACAGTGACAAAATGAGTTTAAAAAATAGAGTTGGTATAATATCATTAAAATATGGAATTTGTGGTAAAATTTTCCCTGTAAAAATGAAAAAAAATAAAGATTGATGTAAAATTTCTTTTCACAATTCTACTTAAAACATTTTAACACCAAACTGTTTGCTTTTTAGCATATTTGTATTATACTAATAACGT
The DNA here is from genome assembly GCF_029289425.2 of Pan paniscus. NCBI lineage: Eukaryota > Metazoa > Chordata > Mammalia > Primates > Hominidae > Pan > Pan paniscus. The sequence continues at coordinate 30,857,532 of NC_073264.2, read as the reverse complement.
GCGTCTGCTGCAAAAAATTTAGTCCATGAAAAACACAAGTGCATTAACAGTTTTTAATGAATGCTAAACAAAATATTTCATACAACAGTTTTGTTAAATTACAACCATTATAAACCTAATCGTATGCTAGTGTGTTACTCATAACAAGGCTAAACATTTATCTAGTTTTATCTGTTCTTCCAGATGTTTATTAGTATTCTAGCACTCCTAAAATATTTAAATTAAACCACTCCATTTTCTCATGTGAATGCATTTTGGGTTTTATTCATAGAAGATCTAGTCACATGTATACCTAAATAAATATAGTACACTGTATATGCTTTATGCACAAGTGATACTTAATGTGAATTGAGATAATCCAAAAGCATGATAAAGGAGAGAAGTGATTAGAGGAAAGACAAGTTCCTGTTTATTAAAGTCTGCACCTGCAGCAGGGTATCAGTTCTACCCATCCTTAGGGTATTCCACACCTGTAAACACACATTCTTAACAACAAACATTTTGCATCTGTGATGTTCACCTACATTTTTTTAACCAATAAAAAGCTAACTGTGTACAAGATAGCGAGCAACTATCATTTATTAGTTTATGGAGTGATTTAGGTTTTATGTCATTTCAAAGGAAGCATTTATGCATTTACTTAAGTTATACAAATGGGTGCAAACCACTTTGAAGCTGGCCATCTAAGTAATGAATGGCCAATTATACTTTCAACAGTGAGAAATACTTTCCTAAAATATCAGTGTTCAATGGGTTCATCCAAAGCTTCATGAACCAAATGTGAGTGTTTTTGTTTTTGCTCTCATGACTATGATCACAGCAATGCTCCCACGTTTGATGGGATTCTTTCTAATTAGAACCCAAGACCGGAAAGTACTTTTAAGAGTCTCCTTTATAGACCTGCAATGTGAATACTCTGGGAGACACTTAAGAAAATAAAATTTATGATTAGCTTTGATGAAAATGACTTTAGTTTTAACTTCATAATATCTCTGCTTTGATATGAGTAAAATAGTTTGAATGGCTACATCACCAGAAGAGAAAATATAACCAAACATCAATGTGATTTTATATGATGAAGAATTAAATGTCTCTAAAATGTAATCATATCACATTGACTTACCCAATAAAAGTAACTTAATGAAGTATTTTATCTAATTCATATGTTTTTGCTTATTAGTTTGTGGTGCTTGAAAAAAATAAAACTGTAAACTTCTCAAGATCCTTCTTTTAACTCAAGCTATTTCTGTCAATAAAACTGGTTTGTCAGCAGTTAAATGACACCACATTTATGTTTTAAGTACACTAAATTATGGGTAGCTTTATAATGAGATTCACTGATTAGACTTACTATAAATAATATGATACATATTACTGTGATTTTGGTTAAATAAAAAATTATCTTAAGGTGTATAGCACCTGAAATTTTAAATCATTTTGATCTTAACAGTTTTATTGCTGTCCATTCCTCCCTCCAAAAGCCTTCAATGATTCCAAAGTTCTTAGAATCAATGTCTTTGTTTCTCTATCAAAAATCAATATAGAAAATTAGGTTATGAACTGGGAAATATATATACACACATACATATACCTATATATGTATCTATTTTTCTGCTACTTAATACGTCATCTTCTCTTGATAAATACAACTACATATTTTATATTTAATATTGTCCTAGTGAATTATTATTTTCCCATAATGTTTTCCAAAATCCACATTTAATTTTAAGAGCAAAGGAAACTACTGTTGTACCTACATGACCATGAAAAAAAATACAAAATTAGAGAAAAAATGATTTATTATGTTTGCATATATTATACCCCACAACCAAGTTAACTATTCTTCCTCTGCTGGTATTATCAATACAGAAGTTATGAAGGCCAAGTATACTCAAGGCCAGAGTGCTCTCTTTCTCTCTCTCTCTCTCTCTATATATATATATACACATATATATCCACATATATGTGTATATACATACGTATATATCAAAAGATATTTTAACCTGAGATATAACTTATTGTTGCAATTTATTTAACATGAAATATGTAATGTGATGCAAATGATAAACTTTAAAAAGTCAAAATAAAGAACAAATGACCTAATACATTATGGGAATAGAATTAGAGATATGTAAGTGCTAAAGATAGTGATATGATTTGGGATCTGCTGTTTTCTGGGCAAAAACAGATCCGTGTCTTGTTTTTCTTATTTATTTTCCCTTCTAAATGAATAATATTTCCTAATTGAGAAAGATATTAAATTAATATACAAGCTATAATGTTTTAGAAGCTATCTGTAATATTATTAGATTTTTTCCATTAATAGATGCACAATTACTGGTTATTACATAATTTCCTGTTTAAATTCACAAATAAAAATTATATGTATTTATTATGTATATTTTGAAATATGTACACATAATGAAATGGCTCAATCAAGCTAATTACCATATGTATTACCTCACTTAATTTTTGTTGGGAGAACACAATATGCATCTATCTATTGTTTTAGTAATTTTCAAGAATATACTTGTATGATTCATTGAAATTAACTATTGTCAACATATTGTACTATATTGTACAGTAGAACTCCTGAACTTCTTCCTTCTCTCTAACTGAAATTTTGTATCCTCTGACCAACATCTCCTTAACACCTTCCAAGACAAGCTGCTGGAGACCACCATTCTACTCTCTTGCAATGAGTTAACTTTTTTGGATTCCACATATATGTGTGATCAGGCAGTATTTGTTTTTCTGTTCCTGGCTTATTTCACTTAATGTCCTCTAGTTTCACGCATGTTGTAGCAAATAACAGGACTTATTTTTTAGTGCTAACTAGTACTCCATTGTGATTATATACAGTGTTTTGTTTATCCATTTATTTACTGATAGATGCTTAAGTTGATTCCATATCTTGGCTATTGTGAATAATGCCACAATGATTTATTAACTTATTTCTAACTATTTTAGTAATTAGAGTATTTTAAAAGATCTAGTCCTGGGATATTGTTTTCTAATCTTAACTCATATGATATAAGAGAACATAGTACAGCCCATGAAGCCCACACTTTTATGGATATAATTAGTATATAAAATGCTTTATTTAGACATATTTGAACTATAAATAGTTATCTTAAGTAATTCTTTAGGTTGACTTAAAAAGAACTTGTTGCAGACAGAAGTTTCTCCAAGTTGATGCTAAGATTGTTCAAACACGCAGTATGAATATTTTGAGTCATCTCTTTTTAACTTTTGGTCAAATTAATAAGTAGCCGCATTTCATAGCAGTATTATGAAAGCATTAATCATATCGGCAGACTGGACTTTTTACTTATGGAATCTTATGTTTCAGCCAGTCCAACAAGAATTTTTATTTGTTTGTTTTGTTTTTAACATCCCAGTATAAGAGAAAAGCTCTTATGCTTCAAAAATACTCTTATGGAGGGAAAAAAAAGTAGTAAAGAAAAATATTGGCAGGGCGTGGTGGCTCAAGCCTGTAATCCCAGCACTTTGGGAGGCCAAGGTGGGCGGATCGATTGAGCTCAGGAGTTGGAGAACAGCCTGGGCAACATGGCGAAACCCTGTCTCTGCAAAAAAACACAGAAGCTAGCCGGGCGTGGTGGTGCGTGCCTGTAATCTCAGCTACTGGGGAGGCTGAGGCAGGAGAATAGCTTGAACCCGGGAGACAGAGGCTGCAGTGAGCAGTGATCCCGCCACTGCACTCCAGCCTGGGAGACAGATTGAGACCCTGTCTCACAAAAGAAAAAAGGAAAAATATACAATATCAAATTTGAATAATACTATAGAAAAATAATATTTAGACATATAAATAAAATAGTTTTGTGAAGAACTCTGTCTCTGTCGACTGCTCCCTATTTTGCAAAAATCAAATATTTTCATGAACAATATGAAATCGAGGCGACTTATGCCAGAACTGGATTTAAAATTTTAAAAAATTTTTAAAAATTTTTTTCGAGACAGACTCTTGTTCTGTCGCCTAGGCTGGAGTGCAGTGGTGTGATCTCTCCTCACTGCAGCCTCTGCCTCCTGGATTCAAGCGATTCTCCTGTCTCAGCCTTCTGAGTAGATGGGATTACAGGCGCGTGCCACGATGCCTGGCTAATTTGTTTGTAGTTTTAGTAGAGACGGGGTTTTGCCGTGTTGGCCAGGCTGGTATAGAACTCCTGGCCGTCAGCCGGGCGCGGTGGCTCACGCCTGTAATCCCAGCACTTTGGGAGGCCGAGGTGGGCGGATCACGAGGTCAGGAGATCCAGACCATCATGGCTAACATGGTGAAACCCCGTCTCTACTAAAAATACACAAATTAGCTGGGCATGGCGGTGCGTGCCTGTAATCCCCCAGCTACTCGTGAGGCTGAGGCAAGATAATCACTTGAACCTGGAAGGCGGAGGTTGCAGTGAGCCGAGATCGTGCCACTGCACTCCAGCCCGGGTGACAGAGCGAGACTCCGTCTCAAAAAAAACCTGGAGGTAAGAGATCTGCGGGCCTCCGCCTCCCAAAGTACTGGGATTGCAGGCGTAAGCTACCACACCTGACCTAGAACTGGATTTGCAAAAAAATTACCATAATAACATTTTCTCATTCGTCAATTAATCAAGATTAACATGCATTTGCTATAAATCCACTCTGAGTACCTTCAGGACTATTTTACTGGTCATTTTTCCAAATTGTTTATCACTCATTTAAAAGATTTTTGTTGTTGTTGTTGTTTTTGTTTTGAGAGGGAGTCTCACTCTGTCGCCCAGGCTGGAGTGCAGTGGTGCGATTTCGGCTCACTGCAAGCTCCGCCTCCCAAGTTCACGCCATTCTCCTGCCTCAGCCTCTGGAGTAGCTGGGACTACAGGGACCCGCCACCACGCCCAGCTAATTTTTTGTATTTTTAGTGGAGACGGGGTTTCACCGTGTTAGCCAGGATGGTCTGGATCTCCTGACCTCATGATCCATCCACCTTAGCCTCCCAAAATGCTGGTATTACAGGCGTGAGCCACCATTAAAAAATGTTTTATAGAGACAGGTTCTCACTATTTTGCCCAGGCTGGTCTTCAACTCCTGGACTGAAACGATCCTCCCACTTCAGCCTTCCAAAGCTCTGGGATTACAGTCATGAGCCATAGCACCCAGTCTGTTTATAACTCTTATGCTAAAACATTTAAAAAAGTATTATAATGATGTCACTCAAAGCAATCAATAATTATTTCGAATTTGACATATGAGGAATGGCTAGACTGATGGCCTCACAAAAGAGTTTATTATATCTTGAAAGGTAGGTTCTCTTACTTCTGCAAGATTAATAGTTGTAAAACAATTAGTGTCTTTCCTCATTTCCTTTTGGTTTGAAAATAGATGTCTAATTTTCCTGCTTGGTTTGCTCATGCTCCAGAAGAGTGGGGATTTTGTCTTCCTGATTTGTGTATTCTTCGTAGTATTAAGTCATTGCTCATTAAATGTCTGACAAATTGAATTGAATTCAATGGTAGGAGAGTTTTCCTTATGAAAGGTTTGCTGCATCTTGTGTTAAAATATTTATTAATTTTATAAAAATACTTAAATAATTAACTTTGTATAATACATTTAGAAAAAAATGTAATTCCTCTTCTTAGTTTTCGTGTTGTAAATGTGAAAGTAATTTTAGTCATAATTGCTTTATTGAACTGTCAGCCTATGTAAAACTTTAAATAATATCCAATTGATTATGTATTAAAGGTTTCAAGAAATACAGAATAATGTAGTATCTCATGCTAAAGTAGCCAAATAATCAATACTCATACAAAATAATTTTAATACAATTAATTTTGACATTTAGGAGTTATTTAAAATACATTTTCTTCATTGTCAAGTTTCCTCAATGAAATTGTGAAATCTCCACATTACATAGGTAAGTTTCCACTCGAATTAGTATCTAGCTTTATGAGTCTTATATGTAATTACAGAAAGATTAGATGATTTATTCAAGATCATAACTTAAATATGGCTCATAATTCAAAATTTTCTGTTGCTTTAGAGTCTTTCTACATATAGTTAATTATTTTATTTTATAATCACAAACTTGCAACATTAAGTACAGTATGATTGAGATGAAGAAGTAATAAATCTACTTTGAAAATTATAAAACAAACATTTCCTTTTTACCTTTTTCATATTCATTTTGTTTATTTTATTTTCCTGTTTTTAAACTCACAATAAATTATTTCACTTAATATAATACCGTATATGTACAATGGTCAACCATTACTTAAAAACAGCATTAATTCATTGAGATTATATGTTTGCTCAAGTTATCTGTTTAACTTTATCCCTAAAACAGATGCAGAAGATAATATTACCATAAAATTAGCATACAATCCTATAATTTAAGTTTTTTCAGGAATGTTAATGGGACAAATATAGGCCAATTTGGTTCTGTAAGCCCAATGTCTTTTAGAAAGTTCTATCTTATAAATAATTCCAAGCTAAAATTTGGAAGGCAAATTTCTGGAACTTTGGATATATTTTTTCTACAGAAATACTATAACAAAAAAGAAGAAGGAGGAGGAAAAAGCTGACAGGAAGAGGAGGAGGGAGAAAGAGGAAAAACAAAGGCAGTGGAGAATGTTTCCTGAATGAGTGAAGAAAAGTTGAAATAGAATAAATAGGAAGTTTAGAAGGATGTGTGTGTACATGTAAGAGACACTTAATTATGTGTTTGACTAAATAAGGAAGAAAGGTGAGGAATGTGCACCAGGGGCCTGATTCCCTGCAAAGGAGATGGAGAGAAATGTTGAGGCAGAGAAGAGCCAACAGGTGGCAGCGTTGCATTAAGACAGTCTAGTTGTTTGGCAAGCATAGCTGATTGGTTTGGAATTACGAAGAAGAGGGGGGAAATAAAAATATTGTGTAGGATACATATTTATCCTGAAGAAAGATTAAACACAATGATTTTTCTAGCAGAAAGAAAAAAGCTATTAATTTATTGAGCATCAATTATGTGTCAGGCCCTGTTCTAGGCCCTGGAATTATAGTGGTGAGCAAGTAGATCCAGTCTGAAGGAGCATACGCTCTAATGAGACCAATAATAGGTACTTATCAATGGACCATCAAATAAACATTTAAGTATAAACTATTATAAATTGCTTGGAGGAAATGAACCAGAGTACGTTATTTTATAGCACACATTGTACACTTGTTCTGAGGATAGCAGGGCTATTCTCCGGAAGTGATGTTTGAGCTGGGATCAGATGAATAGACATTAGGCAAAAGGTGGTAGAAGAAAAATGTGTGGGAAATCCCAGAAACAGAAAATAATTTAAGGTATTTGGGGGACTAGACAAAGGCCAGTGTAGCCCACGATTTGCTGGGAAGAGTAGATAGACACAAGATTGGAGAAGTAGACATGGAAGGTCGGGTAGATAATTTAGTCGGTTAGGATTAGGCACTTTATCCTATGTGTGATGGAAAATCATTGAAGGTTCCAAAGTCGTGTTCTATTTCATCATATTTGTGTTTTCAAAATATAACCCTGACTGTAGTTTGGAGGCAGAACTCAGCGTGTGTGTTTGGTGGTGGTGCTGGGAGAGAAGTGGTAGTAGTAGGGAAGAGAGTGGATTCAGAAATACTAATTTGGAGGCTCTTTCAGTAATCCACATGGAAGATGATGCAATATTTAATAGGGTAGTATTGGCAAACGTGGAGATAAATGGGAAGATTCAAGGTATATTTAGGAAGTAAAATGTATAAAAATGGTAATAAAGTAAGGAAGGAAGGTGAGGGAAAGGGGGACGTCAAATGCTACACTTGGGATAGGGGAACCTTTTCAAATATCATAATCGATATTCAGTTTTTGGTATCATCCTGCACTCTGGTTTGTAATTCATTTGTGTTTGTGAAATTAAATGACACGATTATTTGCCAGGGCTCCTAAAATAGAAAATCTGATTTCATTGGTAGCTCTCCAAAATATATTGTGTCCATTTCAAAAATGGTGGGAAATTCAGGTTCCATTGCTCCCATGATTTCCATCCTGAATATAACAATGGCAAACATCCCTGTTCCCTGCTTTCTCCACAGTCTTTCTTTGTGTAGGATGTCTCTGAGTTCTTTTTTTTTTTTTTTTTTTTTGAGACAGTCTCACTGTGTCGCTCAGGCTGGAGTGCAATGGTGCAATGGCGTGATCTGGGCTCACTGCAACCTCTGTCTCCTGGGTTCAAGCGATTCTTCTGCCTCAGCCTCCTGAGTAGCTGGGTCTACAGGATGTCTCTGAGTTCTATCATAGATCACTGATTTGTGTTCTCTACACCTCTTTCACCCTCTGTTGGTTATCAGAAGACTTTGTAACCGAAAGATTCTATTAGCCAGAGGAAAGAATTTGTGGAACTCTGTTACTTATTGGCAGGTTTTATTATCAAGAGAATTACGTTCAAACAAATTATTTAAGTTAACAAAATAAGTATAAATAATATTCACATTATTGATTTTTTTATTTCCATGTGCTATAAACATTAAGCATGTTTATATAATTATAGTATTTTAAAATCTGAGGGACATAAAGTGATGAAGTAATGAATAGTTACTGATGTGTGGCCATCTTAGCCACAAAATGAACTTAGATGGCATTTTTTTTAGTCCATATCACAAATTTAAACTTTTTTTTTGTTTTTTTGAAATGGAGTCTTGCACTGTTGCCCAAGCTGGAGTGCAGTGGCGTGACCTCGGCTCACTGCAACCTCCACCTCCAGGGTTCAAGTGATTCTCCTGCCTCAGCCTCCTGAGTAGCTGGGATTACAGGTGCGCACCACCACGCCCAGCTAATTTTTTGTATTTTTAGCAGGGGGCGGTTTTACCTTATTGGCCAGGCTGGTCTTAAACTCCTGACCTCGTGATTCACCCGCCTCGGCCTTTCAAAGTGCTGGGATTATGGGCGTGAGCCACCGCGCTGGGCCATAAACTTTTTACAAATAATAATGGCTATAGTGTTAAGCTTCTACTAAGGGCAAGGGCTATACAAATATCATGTAAATCTCACTAAAGCTATGTAATTAGGTTACTATTGCTCTCCTTTTTCAGAAAAAGAAACTGATGTGTGTGTGTGTGTGTGTGTGTGTGTGTAATTTTTAAATCTAGTAACTACTTGTCCAAACATAGGTCTGGCTATTTTCATAGTTCTACATTATAGCATCTTCTTAAGAAAAATTTTAAGATTTATTTCTTCATGGAAAGCTGTTTTAACCTAAATTTTGAAAAGAAAACAGTCTTCAACATTCTTTTTGTGTTCTAAAACCAGAGAAAGTTAGATATTCTTGGCATAAAGCAAAGGTTCAGAAATAAACTTTAAGAAATATACACCAAGTGCCCTTTGAAAAGCTTTGCTGTCTTCCGCCTTCTGAATACATGTATGTTTAAAACCCATAGAAAGTCAGTGTTGGCCCATGGATCATACAGTGATGCACTCACTTTTTACTCTGGGCAAGTCATGGACTGCTTTAGTAATTGTTGGTTTTATTTTAAAATGTAAAATTAACATTTGCTTCTGGGAACTCCAAAGATGACTACACAATATAACTGAGATCATTTATTAAAATTATCAATAATTGTGAAGGAATGACTAGGGCTAATTCAATGTGTTTATTATATTTATCTCACTGGAAAATGTTCTATGACCCTGGAAGTTTTCAAGAAAAGATTGAAAAAGAATCTTTTCACATCTAGAAACTCCCTCACCATATACTCCACCATGTATTTACACCACCAAAGTGGAGATCAGTGACGGTAGAAGGAAAGTCTTTCCTAAGCCAGAAGAAATAATATTGTCACACGTTTTTCTGTCTAAATTGCAATACACCCCATAGCTTATTAAAAATAGATGAGTTAGTTTCATCAGATAAAATATAAAACTGATTTTTTAAAATCAAAACTGTTACACTTTGGATATATGAAATTGTTTTAGAAAAAAAGGAAAAGTGTAGCAAATGAAGGAAAAGGCAGTTGCATTTTTGGAGATTGTCACAAGAGGGCATTTATGGATTAACTCTACGTTTTTTCTACATTTGAAAATACTGAAAGGCATTTCCAATTCTCAGAAGCAAACTAAGAATAATTAATTAATTAAAAATGAAAAGATGAAAACGACAGTCTCTAAAATTTTTCTTTTATATTAATTCTGCTCCAGAAAATTGGTTGTTTTTTAGAAGTTTGCATCAAATGAAAACCGGCACGTATTTATAAATTTTAGATGTGAGGAACTCATTTCTCCAAAATATTGAGATCCTAAAAAATAATATCAGCTGAAAAAACTACTTATATTTTGTTTCTAGCATTTGTTTGTATACCATTGAAAAACAAATATTTAAAATAAATCCTATTATTTCAACTGATAGAGGGTAATTGCATTTTTAAAACATGATTTTCTCCTTTGTGCTGAAAAACAAGCTAATTAATATTCCTAAGTATTTTGAAAACAGGTGCCATTTAGAGAATATGGGCACAAAAGTCTTAATAAAATAATGAAAATCTTAGTTATATTAAGAAATAGGCAAATTAAATTACTAGAAAGAGAATGGTATGGGGCTCAGTTAAGGGGAAATAAATAAACTGAAGCAAATGCTAAAATATTTTTACTCATGATCTCTTGAGCCCTTTAAAAGCAAGGCCTCTGATGTATTCATCTTTGAAACCCCAGTCCTAGCATGGTGGTGGGCATGCAGTAGGTACTCAGTGAATATAGTTAAATAAATAAATGAAACCATTTCTTTAACTGAGCATAAATTTAGAGGTGGCAAGGCAGAAGAATTTTCCGTGATTATTAATTAAATCAATGACTTTCTTATTGCATTAATTGATGTGAAAACTTCAAATGCAAAGGGAAAATTTCATTCAATCACCTGGGGCTTTCAAATAACTGCCAAGTTGGTGCCATATAAACAAAACATTAGGAGAGCTAACGCGATCATATTTAATCCTCAAGAACAAAGAAGATGCAAATATGGACCAACACTGTGTTTTATGCAGTTTGGGAATCCTGGAACTACAAAACTCTTCATGATTATTCAGTCTATCCCAATAACACCCAACTTATATCTTTATGTAATTTTTACTCAGTTTATCTAATAATTTATAATTTTTTCAGCAAAAACAAGTAATGGGCTATTAGAGTTTTTAATAAACATCAGATAATCATTGTCATCATGTGATTTTATTTAATTTCAGTCAAAACTAAAGAGAGGTTATATTTTAGATAACCTGCAGTCTTTTTACAGGAAAACAATACAATTTCCTTCAGGCATTTTAACATAATTAAAACACATTTCAGATTTGTTTTCCTACTTATGCTAAAGCACAAGCTTTTGAAAACCATTTTCATTATATCATACTCATGAAAGACAGTAAAACTTGGAGAAACAGTTATTTGGGTTAAATAGCCCTGGATTCAGAGGTCAGCTCCAATAATTGTTGGGAATATGGTTTTCTCTAAACCTGTTTTTCATCTATGAAAAGGGACAACATTGCCTGTTTTGGTAGATCATTCTAGGTAGTAAGTTTTAACATATGTAAATTGCCTGATAAGTAGGAGGTAGTCAGTAAATGCCAGACTTTATAACTAAAGAATCACAAATTTTACAATCCTTGTTGAGAAATTTGAGAGTGTGGCAGATATAGAAATGGTCACATAATATTGTACATACACACCTTTAAATTTCTCATGTACCCTTGCAATGGGTTGGGACCATGAGAACAGTTCTGACCAATTGGCTATGGTTGGAGGGATGTATGTCACATTCTGGCCAAGGAAGTGAAAAGCTATGAGCCCCTTGATCAGTATTTTTCTCTATCATGGTGGCCCTTGAAGCATGTTACCGAGATGGTGGTATCTCAATACAACAAGGCTTTCCATATCTGGGTCACTGATTGACTAAATGCAGTAAAACATTTGCAGACCAGTATTAGACATGTGCAAGATATGAATATTTGTTGTCTTAGGATATTTAGGAATTAGATTACCAATACAGCATACATAGCCTAACCTGACTAATAACATGATCTAACCAAAACACTTCATTTTATTAATAAGGACAGTAACGTCCAGAGAAGTCAGTTTGTATAAAAGCCAGTGGAACCGGGAGGCTGAGGCAGGAGAATGGCGTGAACTGGAAAGGCGGAGCTTGCAGTGAGCCGAGATTGCGCCACTGCACTCCAGCCTGGGTGACAGAGCCAGACTCCGTTTCAAAAAAAAAAAAAAAAAAAAAAAAGCCAGTGGAACTAGACCCTTATCCCTCACCATGTACAAAAATGAAATAAAAATGCATTAAAGACTTAAAGATAAGGTCTAAAACTAAAAGATAAGGTCTAAAACAGCTAGAGGAAAACATCGGGGCAATATTCAAGGCATTAGTCTGGGCAAAGATTTCTCGAGTAACACCTCAAAAGCACAGGCATTCAAAGTAAAAAATGGACAAATGAGATCACATCAGGTTAAAACTCTTCACCAAAGCAAAAGCAAACACATGCACACACAAACTTAGAAACAATCAACAAAGCGAGGAGACAACTTGCAGAATGGGAGAAAATATTAGCAAACTATTCAGCTGACAAGGGATTAATAACCAAACTATATAAGGAATTCAAACAACTCAGTAGCAGAAAAACAAATATCTGATTTAAAAATGGGCAAAAGTCTTGAATAGACATTCTCAGAAGAATACATACAAATAGCCATGGCTTTTATCAAAAAGGCAAGAAATAAAAAATGCTAATGAAGATGCAGAGAAAGGGGCACCAAGGTAAACTTATGATGGGAATATAAATTAGCATAGCCACTACAAAAAAAAGTATGAAGGTTCAAAAAAAAAAAAAAACACTGAAAACAGAACTACCACATGACCCAGCAGTCCTACTGTTGGGTATATATCCAAAAGAAAGAAAATCAGTATGTCAAAGAGATATGTGTACTTCCATGTCTATTGCAGCACTATTTACAATAGCCAAGATATGAAATCAACCTAAGTGTCAATCAATAAATAGGCGAATGGATAAAGGAAATGTGGCACATATACAAAATGTAATATTATTCAGCCATAAAAAAGAATTAAATCCTATCACTTGCAACAACATGAATGGAACTGGAGGACATTATGTTAACTAAAATAAGCTAGGCAAAGAAAGGCAAATTTTGCATGTTCTCACTCCTATGTGGGAGCAAAAAAAGAAATGGTCTCATGGAGGTAGAGAATAGAATGGTGGTTACCAAAGGCTGGGAAGGATAGTGGGGAGGTTTTGCATAAAGATGAGATGGTTAATGGGTTCAAAAAAAAAACCCCAATTAGGTAGTAGGGATAAGATCTACTGTTAGGCAGCACGATAATTCAACTATAGGTATCAATAATTTATTGTACATTTCAAAATATCTACAGTAGTTGATTTGGTATATTTCTCAAATAAATTATGAATGATTGAGGTTATGTGTATCTGAATTACCCTGATTTGATCATTGTACATTGGATGCTTGTATCAAAATATTACATGTACTCCATAAATTGTACAGCTATTATGTAGCCATAACAATTTTAAAAGCCAAGACAAAAATGCAAAAATTACATTAATATACAGGTATTATAGACCCTTTCTCAAGTGTTATCTCTTAAAAATCACAGGGCAATTTTAAAAATTCTTCCGCATATAAGTATATCTAATATACATTTCTATATTCCTCCAGGGAAACTGAAATATCAGAGATTTTTTTAAGTCATTTTTTCTTCCTTCTATATATATAATACAAAGTCTTCCTCAGTTGCAATCAGGCCAGAAAATCCTCTGGGAAAATACCTTTTTGTCTATCTATTCTTGTCTTTATCCTTATCCAAATATTTTTGCATGCATATTAGTGCATGCGTGCATGTGTGCATGCGTGCATGTGTGCATGCGTGCGTGTGTGTATCAAAGCCTATTCATTAAGAACATATTTAAAACCAGAATTTGTTTTCCAAAATACTTGTTTTCTGACTAACCATTGCATTTTTTTTTTAAATATGACTTAATAGTACTTTAAGTTCTATACTGAGTTAATCAGCGATATGGTTTGGCTGTGTCCTTATCCAAATCTCATTTTGAATTGTAGCTCCCATAATTCCCACATGTTGTGGGAGGAACCCAGTGGGAGATAATTGAATCATGGGGGTGGTTGCCTCCATACTGTTCTCATGGTAGTGAATACATCTCATGAGATCTGAGGGTTTTAAAAGGGGTTTCCCCTTTCACTTGGCTCTCACTCTGTCTCTTATCTGCTGTCATGTAAGATGTGCTTTATCCCTTCTGCCATGATTGTGAGGCCTCTCCAGCCATATGAAAATGTGAGTCCATTAAATCTCTTTTCTTTATAAATTACCCAGTCTCACGTGTGTCTTTATCAGCAGCATGAAAATGGACGAATACAGTAAATTGGTACCAGTAGAGCGGGGTGGTGCTGAAAATGTGGAAGCAACTATGGAACTGGGTACAGGCAGAGGCTGGAATGGTTTGGAGGGCTCAGAAGAAGACAGGAAAATGTGGGAAAGTTTGGAACTCCCTAGAGACTTGTCGAATGGCTTTGATCAAAATGCTGATAGTGATATGGACAATAAAGTCCAGGCTGACGTGGTCTCGGATGGAGATGAGGAACTTGTTGGGAACTGGAATAAAGGTGACTCTTGCTATGTTTCAGCAAAGAGACTGGCAGCATTTTCTCCTGCTCTAGAGATTTGTGGAACCTTGAGGGAGATGATTTAGGGTATTTGGCGAAAGAAATTTCTAAGCAGCCAAGCATTTAAGAGGTGACTTGGGTACTGTTAAAAGCATTAGGTTTTAAAAGGGAAACAGAGCATAAAAGTTCAGAACATTTGCTGACTGATGATGCAACAGAAAGTAAAAACCCATTTTCTGAGAAGAAATTCAAGCCAGCTGTAGAAATTTGCATAAGTAACGGGGAGCCAAATGTTAATTGCCAAGACAATGGGGAAAATGTCACCACAGTGTGTCAGAGACCTTCTCAGCAGCCCCTTGCATCTCAGGCCCAGTAGGCCTAGGAGGAAAAAAATGGTTTTATAGGCTGGGCACAGGGTCCCCCTGCTCTGTGCAGCCTAGGGACTTGGTGCCTTGTGTCCTAGCCGCTCTGGCCATGGCTAAAAGAAGCCAAGGTAAAGCTCAGGTGTGATTTCAGAAGGTGCAAGCCCCAAACCTTGGCAGCTTCTAGGAGTTGAGCATGAGAGTGCACAGAATTCAAGAATTGAGATTTGGGAATGTCTGCCTAGATTTCAGAGGATGTATGGAAATGCCTGTGTGTCCAGGCAGAAGTCTGCTGCAGGGGCAGAGCCCTCATGGAGAAGCTCTGCTAGGGCAAGGTGGAAGGGAAATGTGGGATTGAAGCCCCACACAAAGTCCTTACTGGGGCACTGCCTAGTGGAGCTGTGAGAAGAGCACCACTGTCCTCCAGACCCCAGAATGGTAGATCCTCTGACGGCTTGCACTGTGTGCCTGGAAAAGCCAAGGACACTCAACTCCAGCCTGTGAAAGCAGCTGGAGGGAGGCTGTACCCTGCAAAGCCACAGGGGTCAGCCGCCCAAGACCATGGGAACCCACCTTGTGCATCAACGTGACCTGGACATGAGACAGGGAGTCAAAGGAGATCATTTCGGAGCTTAAGATTTGACTGCCCCACTGGATTTTGGATTTGCATGGGGACTTTAGCCCCTTCATTTTGGCCAATTTCTCCCATTTAGAATGAGTGTATTGATCCAATGCCTGCACCTCCACTGTATCTAGGAAGTAACTAACTTGCTTTTGATTTTACAAGGGCATAGATGGAAGGGACTTGCCTTGTCTCAGATTAGACTTTGTTTTGTAGACTTTTGAGTTAATGCTGAAATGAGTTAAACCTTTGGCGGACTGTTGGGAGGGCATGATTAGTTTTGAAATGTGAGGACATGAGATTTAGGAGGGCGCCAGGGGCTGAATGATATGGTTTGGTTGTGTCCCCACCCACATCTTATCTTGAATTATACCTCCCATAATCCTCACTTGTGGGAGATAACTGAATCATGGGGGTGATTTCCCCCATACTGTTCTCATGGTAGTGAATAAGTCTCATGAGATTTGATGATTTTATAAGGCACTTTCTCTTGTGCTTGGCTCTGTCTCTGTTGTCTGCTGCAATGTAAGATGTGTATTTCATCTTTTGCCATGATTGTGAGGCCTTCCCAGGCACGTGGAATTGGGAGTTCATTACACCTCTTTTTCTTTACAAATTACCCAGTCTCCGGTATGTCTTTATCAGCAGTGTGAGAATGGACTAATACAATCAGGTATGACATTATGTAAAGAATCATTTCATGCCATTTGCCCTTAATGGAAATTTTCACTGTGCTAAGATAGGTGTGTACTGAAATTTCTGGTTATAATTTGAATTCGTTTTCCCAATGTTTTGCTACCTTTTGAAATGGTTGACTTATTTTTGTAATCATAGTATGGTAATGAGATGTTAGATTATTTAAATTCATATTTGATATACTCTTTGATTTAATCCTTGAACCTCTTAATTTATTTGTCCAATAATTTGAAAGATTAAAAGTAGTTTCTTGAATATTTTATGGCAGTGGGAGTGGCTGTTAAGAATGAAAATCTAGGCTGGGCACGGTGGCTCACTCCTGTAAACCCAGTACTTTGGGAGGCTGAGGCAGGCAGATCACGAGGTCAGGAGATCAAGACCATCCTGGCTAACATGGTGAAATCCGTCTCTACTAAAAACACACACACACACACACACACACACACACACACACACACACAAAAATCAGCCAGGCGTGGTGGCAGGTGCCTGTAGTCCCAGCTAGTCGGGAGGCTGAGGCAGGAGAATGGCGTGAACCTGGGAGGCAGAGCTTGCAGTGAGCCAAGATCACACCACTGCACTGCAGCCTGGGTGACAGAGCGAGACTCCGTCTCAAAAAAAAAAAAAAAAAATGAAAATCTAGAAAAGAAAGACAACTTTGCAGGACACATACATTTAAGGACAAGAAAGATGAAGAGGAGTCAGTGGGAAAAAATTAGGAGCATTCACTTGAGTAGATGGGTAGTCAATAAAATAAGTTCTCAAGAATCATAGAGAAGAAAGAACTTTAGGAAAGATGATAAATGTCACAGGGATCTGAGAGGTAAAAGATGGCAAATGAGGAAAAACTTCTAATTTTGATGTTGAAGACATTTTTGGTGGTTTTTGAACATAATGATTCCAAAACTCCTTTTATTTTGTAACATATGTAACTAATGTATATGTTACAAAAGAAAAGGGAGCTTTGGAATCACTATGTTATATTTAGAATCACTATGTTATATCTTATGTTACAAAACAAAACTCTCATCAGCAACAATATATTACCATGGCAGGAAATTCATGAAAGCAGTTTCCTGTATTAGAATCGCAAGCAGGAAATGTATAGTTTAGAAAGGTTTCAAGTTATTCTGATCCACTGCCCTAGGGACCAAGCAACTCTTTCGTCTACCCCAATGAGAACCATTATTCTAAAGTGGTTCTATCAAAGTGCCTTCTGTGCAGTGCTTGGGTTCATAGATATAGTCTTGGGATCTGTGATTCACAATGAAGTTCAAAATTCTGTGTTTTAAAATGTAAAATATATATACATATATATTTTAGGAAATGAAGAACAGATGTCATCTTCATCAGTACAAGATGTACTCATGATAGTTTCATGGTACCTAATGGGGAGGCATTGGATGGAGTTACAGTATGACCAGGCACTTTAGCGTATAGGCACCTGCACTAGAAAGAAGCAAGGCAGTAGCAGGTCATTCCATATTCACTTTGTGAGCTGTGTTGTACAGATTCTGTCTTTGTCACATCAATGATTAACAGTAATACTAAATCTAAATACCTTATGAAGAACTTTTCTTTTTCTTCTTGTGGCACTAATTAGATCACATATGCATTTAACACAGATTTTGACAATACAGTGGAACTAAATTTATCTTTAAGCAAAGAAGACAAATTTAGAGAGTTCTCAAGGGGCATTTAATTAATATTGGCATTTTAAGATTGCTTTCTCAAAGACTTTAGGTTAAGCACAAGGTCTGATTATCATGAACCAGAATTCAAAGAGTTGATATTATTCATATATTTTCTAAAACTGGACTATATAGATAGGTGTAAGTATTATTGATATCAAAATAAAGAAGCAAATTAGATATAGAAGCATGTATTTTTTATAACTAAATATATCTAAAATATAGATAGAATATTAAATTTATATTATTAATTTATAATTTACTGATTTTCCAGTTTTTTAATTTATAATTTAATGGTTATATTATAATTGATAACAGTTCTAAGGACTTTAAATTAAATTTGTATATACACATGTTTAAACAACCTAACAATGTAAATAATTTAATAATGCCAATGTGTTGGAAGGGTATTCTGTTGCAAGGGGTTCATACCTTCAATATAAGAAAAAAAAATTCAGAGTTCACAGTGTAAACTAATGAGGATGAAAGCAACACTTATTTTATCTAAGGAAAGTCTATAGAGAGAAAATAGTGATTGTGATGATATAAAGCATCCATTAGAGAAATGTGATGAAAAAAGGAAGAAAAAAGTAGGGCTATTGCTAGAGAAATCAGCTTGCTGGAAGGCTGGGTCGTGATAGAGAAGGCCCAGCCATGAATAGAAGACAAAGTGGTTAGACAGACACGGAAAGGGAGAGGCCAGAGAGAGCAGATTATGGTACAACAGGATTCTCTCCTGACCCTTGCCATATGGGAACAGACTGATAACACATGGTAACTTGCCACATGGCTTCAGTCCACGAAGCAGCACTATGTGAAAAACTCAGATGCCATCCCCACTGTCCTTCACTTTCTGCCAGAAGTCTCTTGATGGTAGAGATCCCCAAACTTGCCCTTTGAGAAGAATAATTGAAGATAATTATCAAAATAAAATAAAAATTTTCCCTTTCCATGCCAAATACTGAAACAAAAATCTTCATGAGACTAGTCTGGGAAGCTGTTATTAATAGATTTTTATGGTGTTATGATTATCGGATGCTTTTTGTGACACTGTTTAATACTTTATTTCTCAACATGTGGTCCCCAGACCAGCAGTATTTGCCACAGTTACAAACGTAAATTCTCAGACTCCACCATGGACTACTGAATCAAAAATTCTGGAGGTGGGGCCTAGATATCTACATTTTAACAAGCTAACCAGGTGATTTTGAAGCATGCTAAAATTTGAGAACCGCTGGATTAATGTGGGAACCAATTGAAACAGGACGATTGGACATGGGGCCTAGGTATGGAGGTATTTTAATGGTTCCCTCAGTGGTATTAATGTGTAGCTGTGGTTGGGAAACATTGCAATACATCACAGAATAGACTATCTGAAGAAAATTTAGTTGATAGGGGTGGAGAAATAAATCAACTTACAGCGCAGAGGGAAAGCCTGAGCCTCCCTGCAAGACTCAATATATATATAATAGGCTAATCAAAGCATCTCTTTCTTACTCCAAGGTGCTCCCTCACATCCACCATCTCCTTATTAAGATCATCTCCTTTCTATTCACCACACACACGATCCCATCTCAGTGGTTGCTTATTGATTAAATTAACCATTTAATGCATTAATTCTCAACAATATCTTTCCTATAACAGATACAAAAGATTATGTTTACATGGAGAACCCATGCTTAATTTTCTGCATGTTTTGCTCTAATTTCATCTTTTTCATTCCAGAAAAAATTGAGATACAGATTGTGAGAGTGACATTATAGGTAGGTAACCTTGAGTCTGCTCTAATTTACTTAAAATATAATTATTTGTAAAATTTGGTAATTTATTTGTAAAAATTTCTTCTTTTTTCTTTTTTTGAGACACAGTTTCACTCTGTTGCCCAGGATGGATGGAGTGCAGTGGTGCGATCTCAGCTCACTGCAACCTCCGCCTCCCGTATTCAAGTGACTCTCATGTCTTAGCCTCCTGAGTAGCTGGGATTACAGGTGGATGCCACGCCCAGCTAATTTTTGTATTATCAGGAGAGATAAGGTTTCACCATGTCAGCCAGGCTGGTCTTGAACCCCTGACCTTAGGTGATCCACCTGCCTTGGCCTCCCAAAGTGCCAGGATTACACACGTGAGCCACTGTGCCCAGCTTGCAACAAATTACTTAAGGCGCACTTCATGATTAATCACAGTGCGCTACGATATTCAGCTATTTCAAGATTGGGAACAACAAATTTACATGTATGGAAACTTGTCAGGCCTTCGTAACCAGTTTAGAGGCTTTTAGCCTGAGAAACCCAAAATTATTTGGTTCGGGAAAGAGTAGGTACAGATGGGTTAGGTCCTGGTCTTCCTCTGGTCCTCGTTCCTTGTAGAATCACAGTGGGCCCTAAGGTAACAGACTGAAGGCTTCACTCATTACCCTCACTTCCATAATAGTTTATTTAAAACGATACTCCTCCATTCTTGAGACTTCTTAGGAGGGCTTCAAAAAAGAAGTTATGCAGGAAAAAGAACTGGCAATTTTCCAGGTAGATAGCATGGAACTATCATGAGCTGGTACAAAGTCTTTACGGGATCATGCATCAGTTGCTGTCAGGATGATATATCTGAGGCCTTTATTTTACACATGAGGAAACTGAGGCCAAGAGAGCTTGTCCTTCCCTGCTCTCCCTTCTCTTGCATGCTATTCTCTTCTATGTCTGAGCCAGCTCACCATAGGTGATGGTGAGCAGGCTCATTTTTTCTCTTTTTAAATTATTTCCTGGGATTCTAGTTCATTATCCAGAGCCCTGGAAAGCTGAAATCTTACTTCTTTTCAGAAGGCAAGAGGAAGACTTGTCACTGAGAAAAAGAAAAATCTTGAATTACATGAAAAAAGGGAGAAAAGGACTGAGATAATGAGTAAACAGTGGGAAGGGAATAAAGACAGAGAAAGACATGAATACTTTATGAAAGGCAGCTGTTTTTGTAATATATCAAGCACTACCTCCAGTTTGTGTGGAATTCTTTAAAAAACTGTTGCAGGAAGTCAGGGACCCAGAATGGAGGGACCAGCTGAAGCCACGGCAGAAGAACTTAAATTGTGAAGATTTCATGGACATTTATCAGTTCCCAAAATTAATACTTTTATAATTTCTTACACCTGTCTTTACTGCAATCTCTGAACATAAACTGTGAAGATTTCATGGAAATTTATTAGTTCCCCAAATTAATACTTTTATAATTTCTTACACCTGTCTTACTTTAATCTCTTAATCCCGTCATCTTCGTAAGCTGAGGATGTATGTCACCTCAGGACCCTGTGATGATTGCATTAACTGTACAAATTGTTTGTAAAACATGTGTGTTTGAACAATATGAAATCAGTGCACCCTGAAAAAGAACAGAGTAACAGCGATTTTCAGGGAACAAGGAAAGATAACCATAAGGTCTGACTGCCTGCGGGGTCGGGTAGAATAGAGCCATGTTTTTCTTCTCATGGAAAGCCTATAGATGGATGTGTCAGTAGAAGAAATATCACTGAATTCTTTTCCCAGCAAGGAATATTAATAATTGAGGCCCTGGGGAAGAAATGCATTCTTGGGGGTAGGTCTACAGATGGCCACTCTGGGATTGTCTGTCTTATGCGGTTGAGATAAGGACTGAAATATACCCTGGTCTCCTGCAGTGCCCTCAGGCTTACTAGGATTGGAAAATTCCAGCCTGGTAAATTCTAGTCAGACTGGTTCTCTGCTCTCGAACCCTGTTTCCTGTTAAGATGTTTATCAAGACAATGCATGCACAGTGGGACACAGACCCTTATCAGTAATTCTAGTTTTGCCTTTGCCTTGTGATCTTTTACTGCCCTTTGAAGCGTGTGATCTTTGTGGCTTACTCCCTGTTTGTACACCCCCTCCCCTTTTAGAATCCCTAATAAAAACTTGCTGGTTTTGCAGCTCAGATGGGCATCATGGAACCTGCTGGTATGTGATGTCACCCCTGGTGGCCCAGCTGTAAAATTCATCTCTTTTTACTCTTTCTTTTTATTTCTCAGACAAGCCGACACTTAGGGAAAATATAAAAGAAACTACATTGAAATATTGGGGGCTGGCTCCCCCGATACAAAACAAGTTAATATCATATACTATTTATTGCAAGCTTCTTAGACCAGAAATTTTGTAGTCAGGTAGGACACGGCTCTTTCTCATTACAAATACAGAAATTGCTTCAGATATAATGCTCAATTTTTTATATAATGGTCACAATTGTATATATTTTGTGGATGTGTTCCCTAAAGTTCAGCCTCTTGGTGTAATTTTTTTTCCCACAATCAGAAAACGTTGATTTTGAAAACTTTCATTCTATAGATCTGCCTATTCCTTCATTTTAGCTTGCTACACTGGTTCCAATATCCATTTTTTTTTTCATTTATTATCAAGAGTCCTTTACAATTATTTTTCTGTCGTGTTATCTGTTCTTAAGCCTCATATGTGATAATAATTTTACTTTCTCCCATTCTTTCCCTAAATGGCCCATTTTAAAATTTGTTGAATTTTATAGCTTATTTTGGCTATAAGCCAAGATATTTAGCTCTAAAGAATGGCACATTACTGATATGCTGTCTGACTCCTCTGTGTTACCTTACATCTCTGCGAATATCTCTATTTTGTTTTAATTTTCTCTGTATATATATGTCCCACTATTATAGCATAAGCTCCTTGTAGAAAGGCAGTGTTTCTTCTTTTATCTCTTTTTGCACAAAATCTTGAACAAAATACATATTTAGTAAGGCTTTTTAATTAATTATCAAAGCACATTTTACCCCTTTTATTCCAATTATCTATTTAATGTGGTCTCTGGTAGTATCCAAGATCCTTGAGGGCAGACAGGACTTTTGCCTGCTTTAACTGCTTGTCCCCATGACCTAGAACAATGACAAGGCATTGTTACAATATAAAAAATGTATTTATTTTTTCACAAACTGCCTGTTATTCTTCTGTCTTTGATTAAATTATAGCAGCTAGTTTTCCTAAAAGTAATAATACCACATTTAACACCATCCACAATTGGAGAGTGTCCCTGAATAAAAGTGACTTCAACTGTCATGTTAGCATTGTTTGATAGAGAAATAAATGTTACATAATGAACTATAAGTTGGTGTGATGGTTATCGATTTTAAGCTGGAGGGCTCCTAGTTGTTAAGTTTATTCATATGCACTGCATTCTGAATCAGTGTAATACATTTGAGGTAATCTGATCTTTAATACTTTGGAACTAGCATAACTGTGCAAATGCTTCTTAGCCTTTCTTCATTTAGGCATGCCTTAAGTAATTATTGAGCAAGTATATACAACCTGAAGACATAGAAATTATTATGATGGTTTTCCTGCCTCCAAGAGCTCTTAGTGTATTAAAAAGACAGAAGGGCAAACAAATAATTGTGATAAATGCTACAAGATATATAAGTGCCACACATACAGGTAACACAGGCACAAAGGTGAGACAAGTTTGTCTTCCTTGGGAGGTGTTGGGAGGTGAGGGAAAGCTTCTCAGACGAGTGTTGAAGAGTGAGTATAGGACTTGGCCAGGCTGATGGGGATAAAAGACTGAAATAAAAATCTTAATTGTACTCCCCAACACACACACACCACACACACACACAGGGGGAGAGAGAGAAAGAGAGAGAGAAAAGAAAAAAGTGATTTACAATATTAGAAATGAGAAAATGATCATAATTATGATAAATATATTACAAGTATTGAATGAAAATATTTATAAACACATGTCTATAAATTTGAAAAGAATAATAACCGTGGGAGAAATTTAAAATGTTATCAAAGATATACCACTAGAAAAGCTTGCTGACCAAAATAACTTCATATGTGCATTATATTTAATCTTCAAAGAGCCTGTATGTCCTATATTATTTCAACTATTTCTGAGCATCAAAAAAGATGGAGAGCTTCTGAATTCATCTTATTAGGAAGTAAGATATCTTTAATGGTAGAATCTCATATGTTTCATTTTCAAACAAAATTCTATAGGCTAATCTCATTTATTTATACAGAACCAGTCATGTAAACCATAGAATTATATTCTGTGCTGAATTAAAAGATTAATATATAACTATAAAGTATAGTTTACCTCAGGAATCCAAACATTGCTAAACTTTAGAAATAGGTTAACATTATAGAGGTGGTATTTATAGTGGTGCTTAGTGTAGGCTCTGGAACTAGGCTGCTGGCTGTGAATCCCATTATGCCACTCAAAGCTGTGTGACCTCTGTGTGACCAGCTTCCTCATTTCAAAGTTGAAGATAATGATATGGAGTACCTCAATAAATTAATACATATAAAATGTTTAATTAGCCCTGGCACATTGTGAGAAATACTTAAGTATTAGCTATTATCAGTAATCTGACGGCAAAAAGCACATGATTTTATAAAAATGATCCCAAAAAGCATGTGGCAAAATTCAGTCATTTCTTATAAATCAAGATAAATTTTGCCTTATGGCAATTCTGATAAATTAAATCCAGATAAATTCTGCCTTATAGTCAAAATAGGAATAATAAGTACCCCCTAAATGTTATAAAATATTTATCAAAACATCAAGTATCTGAACTCATATTAAACTTTGAAATACTACACATTTTTCTTTTAGGTTGATATCGAGACAAAATATTCACTACTGTCACTATTATTTAACATCCCCAGAGGTTCCGTTAATGCAGTAAGATTAAAACAAAGCAAAATAGATTAATTACCAGGAAATATTAAAATATACTATTGCTTTTGTTGCTATGAAAGATATAAAATTTACTTAGAATATGTTATAGACTCTACAAAAGCAAGTTCTGCAAAGTTGAAGGATACAAAATAAACATAAAATGGAATACATTTTTATGTATACTGATTTAAATTAGCTAGAATGTATGTATAAGCAAAGATACAATGTCTACACATTTATTTGTATACATACACATAAGACATATTTGCGTGTGTGTGTGTGTATCACCCCAAGACTTTACAAAGGATACACTGATTGGTCTAAGTAAATAGGTAGGTAGAATTTTAAATCTGTAGAGAAAGTAAGGCTTTTTTCAATAAATTGTTTGGGAAGAATTAGCAATCGTTTGGAGAAAATAAACTCAGATCCCTATTTCATTGCATATATGAATTAAAATTCTGAATGCATTAAATGTATAAATATGTTTGTGTATAGTATTTGAAATAAGTGTAAATATTTTCTTTTAAAATTACAGAGGGTTGAGAAAAGAGGCTTTGGTATGCAGATGGGTAAGGGAATACTAAAAGGAATAAATGGAGTCCATAAGTAAACATGAGGGGAACTGATACACCAGAGTTATGAGAGTTCTTCGTTTGCAGCCGCAGGGTTGAGCTACTACATGTGTGGTTATGCTTTAGTCATGAAGAAAAGAAAAAATAAATCGATATATATCTTTCATATTTTTCTCTATGCAAACTAGAGACGACAGGTAAAAAATTCTTGCCTGTGAGGATTTCTCCAGAAAGGCTCTTGAGAGAGCGGCCTTTATCCATAGGAATGAGAAAAGTCAAAAAATGGGAACATCTGCATAAGAACATCATGGTTTCAATGGTCTAAGGCTGTAAGTACTGTTTTCTAGCTCTCTCTCACTTTCTCAATATTTGCGTGTGTGTGTGTGTGTGTGTGTTCCAAAGAAGCAAATAAGTAGATATAATTATAACGTCTTCTGCTCCTATCCATAATAACCCTTTTGAGATTTATCTGACCATTTTTTTTAAACATGTTTTCATTTCCCTATTACACTTCCAGCCTATGTACTCTGAAAAAAACTTGCCAGGCCAGGAGTTACTGTGAAAAGGAATGATTACTGTTCCCCCAATATTTTTAGGGTTCTCTTGTAGAGATGGGTCAAAAACTAGCATCAGTGAAATTAGAAAAAATTTTTGATGAATTAACTATTAATATGAAACTCATTTTCTATAATTCATAGCATAAACTCTTTTTCTTTTTTCTTTACAAGCTGGAGAGATGGCCAGCTGACTTCTTTTGGGACAAAATAGCTGGAAGAAAAATAGGAGCTGTTAAGCTAAAACCTCCTATGCCAAGTTGTAAACTACAGCACATTTTCATGGTTGAGTGGGAAAAAAATCCTGAAAGACCAAGCTTATTATAATGGAAGTGCTTATAAAACCAGCTCTAGCAGCAAAAACGGCAGGACTATTACCAGGCCCTTAGGGTGGACTAGTTGATATCATTTGCACTTTAAGCAGTTTAGGTGTTAAATTGCATGCAATTGCACAGTGTGATAAAACACCCTTCAAAGATATGAAATAATCCCTCTTTTTTCTTACACTATTTTCTTACAGGAAATCTTAACTCATAAATGGTAGTATTGGGTAATTTGTTTCTAGTAAAATGCAGCATAATCCGTTTAGTTACAATGCTTATCCCATTCCAGTGGCAAAATGTAACAGGTGTAGGGTATTCAATAGACAGTGAGCCTAATTTCGCAGATCTGAGTTTAGAGTTGGATTTTCATTCTTATTATTCTTTTACTGATTTTTAAATGGTGATTTAAAACCATTTTACCAAAAGAAAATAGGAAAGTAGCCAGAAGTGGATTTTTTTAATGTGAAAAATTTAATGTAACAACTTCTCTATTATGTTGCCTTTTCTAAGATTGAGAACACAATGAAAATAATCTGTTCAATTCTGGGATATATAAGGTTCGCTTGCTCAATTTTGCTCACTACTGTCATTTTGGTTTAATTCAGTGAGCAACAGTTGTCATTGGATGATAAACCTGCATTTGGGCTGTCGATGTATAGCTAAAGTAAAAATTATTTTAGGTTTTTGGTGAAGGCTTCTTGAGAGTGACAGGATTTTGAGGAGTATTTTCTGTATCAGTTTATGGAGACTGTCAATATTGAATTGGTCAAATAAAGACACATATGGCAAGTTTCAGCTCTTTTTTTTAGGGGAGTGTCAAGGGGATGGGGGAGGAAACAGAAGAGGTGAAGAAGCAGAGGCAGGCTTCAGCTGTTATGTTGTTTAAAAGAGTTTTTAAAAACTATATTTTAGAACATTTTTTGAAATAAAATCCTAGAATTATTTGATATCTCTTGTTGGAAAAAACCTGAAAAATAATCTTTTGGAGGATATAAAAGAGAAATAGTAATAACTGATGAAAATGGTTGACCAGAAAGATAGAAATATACTGTGTTTTTCACAATTGGGGTTGCTTATTAATCACTTGGATTAATTGTTTTTTTTCTTGGTTGGAGGGAGTTGAAACCTATGTTTTTACTATAACATATAAACATGGTAGTCAGGACAATACATAATGGTTAGCAAAGGCCATATCCTACACATGATAACCATTATTTTCCCTGAGGAAACAAAGCTGAAAGTTGTAAGCAAATTCGTCTAATCCATCCATCCATCCATTCATCATTCCACTGGCCCATAAAATATTTATTTTCTATCTCCCTATGCCAGACATAGGTAGGAAGATGTTAGGTACTAATGATACATTAATGAATAAAATTTGATCTCCATCCTCAAGAAATTTATAGGACAGTGAGTGAGACCATAGTACAACAACCGTAAATACATTCATAGTAAAACTGAAAAACAAAAGTTTTAAAAAGACTATGCATTAAGAAGACTAAGTAACTGGCAACACTGTTTTTATGAATGGATTCAAAGTGAATATGATGTGATTGTTTACATGTATCACTTTCTAGGTAGCTATGTGAACTGCAGGAACTCAGAAATAACAACTCTCTCAACTCAGTGGGCTGTCTTAGGGAACCACAGGGAATCAGAACAATTGCTACTGCTGATTGAGCCACAAATACATGGACATTACAAAGACGTTGCAACAAAATTTTCAAAAACTTTAATGACACATTCATGTCTCAGTGAAGGTACTATAGTGAACTTCAGCTAAGAAACATGGCTGGAAAATAGGATGATCTTTTAAATGATGCTTTCCACTTAATTGATCTATGCAGTGAAACTGCCTCAGACAGTTACCCTGGTTTGAATGCTGGTGCTTGCAGTTTTCACTTGCACATTAATTATGTTGCTTGATTGCCGAGCATTGGGTGTCTGTCTATTGTCCTAGATGAGGCTGGAAATATTCTTCAGCTCAATAGTTTGAGTCGCCATGAAGTTTTGACTACCTCCTTCAGGTAACCAATCTTTACTGCATGTATGTGTCCTTCCAGTTCCATTCTGTTTATTTACACGTGTGCTTGCTCATGGGCGCGTGCATGCATGCACAAACACATGCACATAGTTTTTTTTTTAACATAAACAAGATCATTGCTCTGTAATTTGTTTCCAAAGGCAAACTATGCATTTTGTGATTGTTATCAGGTTTTTATAGCTTCATACTTGTGATTAACAAGGTGAATAAGTGTTGAAATAGAAACAAATGTTCATGAGATGTGTTTAGTCATGTTTCTCCTTTCATTTTGCCTAGTACCAAGTGGGCTCTTTCAATTTCAACAATTGAATAATTAGTTTAGAGAAATTCCATTTAAAAAATTTAATTCTTTCTTCTGATCTGTTTCATCTTTCTAGAAAAATATATGTGCATATATATAATCTGTGTATATTATATATAATCTTCTGGCACTATCTTCTTTTATCCCCTTATTTTTATCACTTCATTCTGCTGTAAGAATATATATAGCTGATATCTGATTTTCTTTACTATCTTCACAGCATTTTAAAATCAGTATATTTTCCTTCGGTTTTAGAATTTATTTCTGAAATGAAGATAATAACATCTTCCTTGTAGTAATGTATGAATTAAATTAGAATGCAAAATTAGTGCTTAGTAAATTCTAGTTACTGAATTACAGTAAGAGAATGTGTTCTATAAATGTTCTGTCTTTTGGAAATTATTGAGACTTATTTTATTTCTTAGTAGATGATTATTTTTTTCTGAGTCTTTAGAAAAAAAATGTTTTTTAATTAGGTACAAAGCTCCCTCTGTGTATGTTTACTAAGTACCTTTGTCAATAGTTTTTTTTTTCAGTTCTAGTCATGTCAAATTTTAAACTGTCACTCCACAAGTTTCATCAAATTATTCTTATATTGCTTATTTTTTTTGGCTGTAAATACTTGAATGATATATTTATTGGCACATAAAACTTCCTATATATCTTTGAAATTTTTTAATTTTTATTTATTTATTTATTTTTGAGACAGAGTCTCGCGATGTCGCCCAGGCCGGAGTGCAGTGGCAGGATCTCGGCTCACTGCAAGCTCCGCCTCCCGGGTTCATGCCATTCTCCTGCCTCAGCCTCCTAAGTAGCTGGGACTACAGGCGCCCACCACCATGCCCGGCTAATTTTTTGTATTTTTAGTAGAGACGGTGTTTCATCGTGTTAGCCAGGATGGTCTCGATCTCTTGACTTCGTGATCTGCCCGCCTCGGCCTCCCAAAGTGCTGGGATTACAGGCCTGAGCCACCACGCCCGGTCTTCTTTCAAATTTTTAACCTTATGAGGGATCTCCCTCCGTCTTTTTAATTAACTAATTAATTTGTATAAGTCTAAGAGATACACATGCAGTTTTGTTTAATGGATATATTGCCTAGTGGTGAGGTTTGGGTTTTCAGTGTTACAGACATCCGAATATTGTACATCGTATCCATTCCGTAATTTCTGATCCTTCAACCCCCTACCCTCCTTCCCTTTCGAGGCTCCACTGTCAATTATTCCACTCTCTACGACCATGTGTACACGTTATTTAGCTACCAC
Organism: Pan paniscus; assembly: GCF_029289425.2. Lineage (NCBI taxonomy): Eukaryota > Metazoa > Chordata > Mammalia > Primates > Hominidae > Pan > Pan paniscus. The sequence continues at coordinate 30,827,738 of NC_073264.2, read as the reverse complement.
TTTTAAGTGAGAAGACGCAGCATTTTGCTTTCTGTTTCAGAGTTACTTTACTTAAGATAATGGCTTCCAGTTCTTCTATGTTTTCATTTAATGTCTTTAAATGGAATTCTCCTTTACATTTTATTGCTATTTGTGCTGAAAATCTCATGTTTTCAGCCCATATCAACTCTCTGCCCTTTTTTATCCCGCTCTGCTTCTGAATGCTGGTTTGTGGACCACATCAAGAGGTGCTCCTGCCCTCTGGATTCTATTGGATTAGACTAAGGGGGATTACTGGCAGAACATCCCAGGAAGGGCAGAGAATGAATTTGGGTTCCCAATTTTACAGGCTTCTTCCTTGTGGAGTTGCCATGTAACTATATGTTTTGACCGAAGGTCATTGCTCTTGTCAAATGGCCGTCTCTTTATAACCTAGGGGTTTCAGTAAGGTTTCCTTCCCTTTAACCACTGGGACCTAGTGGTGCCAATAATTTCCAGCTATAACTAGTGTTGGTTTTCCCACACCCTACCCATTCTTTGTAAATAGTTCCTTCTTCTTTGTTGGAGTTGGGGTTGCCTAGGCTGGAGTGCAGTTGTTATTCACAGGTTATCATAGTCCACTACAGCCTCAAACTCCTGGGCTCAAGGGATCCTTCCCCCTCAGCCTTCCAAATAGCTAGAACTACAGGCGATGCCAATGTTTGGCCAGTTCTTTTATCAAACTCTCCTCAAGTTATCTAGTTTTTATGTGCTGAATATATTGTGCCGGGAAAGTTGCTGATACATTATTTTCAAGTTTACTTTCTCTTTATTTCTATTGGCCAAATAGATTTTTAGCTTTTATTTATTTTAAACCATTCTATGTCATTTTGTGTATATTTCTATAAAACAGCATTTATAGATTTTCCTTTTTGTTTATTCAAATTGAATGTTTGGTCTTTTAAATATAAATGGCTCTCAGTCCATTTATATTTATATGAGCTCTGAGACATCTTATTCTTAACATCTTATTTTTTGCCTTCTTCTTATTTCCCTTTCTTTAATGTTGACTTCTATGAAATTATCATGACATTGCTCCTTAAATTTTTTAAAGACACACCCATAAAATACATAAAGTATGATTCCATTTATATAAATTTGAGAATAGGCAAAGCTCAACTATTCTTCAGGTATGCCTACTAAGGTAGTGTGACTAAGGACCATAAAAACAAAGATGGTGAGGCAACAAGCTGCAAGTCAGGTAATGGGAATGGTTTTGTTGAGAACACTGGAAGCTGCTAAGGGGGTGGCAATGAAGGTGATTGCATAAATGTCCACTTTATAGTCATCCATTAAACTCTATGTTTCAAAAAAATCTTTAGTGGTTTGGTAGTATACATCCTGTTTCTGTAAAATACTTGATCTTCTGTTTCATTATTAGCAAGATGAATATTAATAACCTAATTCTCAAACAAGATATGACTTTAACATACTTTCATTCATCACCCATGGCTTCCAATTATTTAAGGAATCAGCAAATTTACTTACAAATTGTCATAAAAGTTTATTTTACAGCATTTTTTCATAAGGACAATTAAATATAATGAAATAGCTTAATTAAAGACCATGATCGGTATAGTAGAATTTTATTCATTATAAAGCAATCTTAGTGGAAAATATAATTCATGCTCACATTGGGCAGCATGAATGCTTTGTTTTGTTTTCAAAATGGGTATTGAAAAATGCAATGAACAGCAATGGTGAGAAGAATGTTCAGGATAGTTATAATCTTGGAGGTGCTGAAAAACATGGTTACTCCTCTTGATAAAAAGCTGCATGTAGTTAATATTGGAATGATGTGCTGATATATATTCTTGGCTTTTTTTTTTCTTGGAAAAAATGTTATTACCTGTTTGAAATTCTGTAGCTCTAGTTCCAGTCACTTTTTTAGTAGTAGAATTGCAGTATAATATGGATGATTTTTTAGAAGATTGACCTGTATTTTTAAATATTTATTCATTAATTCAGCATATATTATTGAATGCTTACTGTGTATAATACACAGGCATACATCACCGAACAAACAAGACATAACATTTGTCCTGGGAAGCTTACATTCAAGGAGTGGAAAACATGTAAAAATTATGTGCATAATGAATATAAACATCCTTATTTGACTTCTTCCATAATTATGCTATTTGGAACTATTTGTTTCAGGGCACAAGTGACTCTTCTTGCTTTTCTTAGACCTCATTTTATTTGATCTCATTTGAGGTGTCCAACAACATTGACTTCCCACCTTCCCTTTTTATAAATTTTTATTCTAAGCTGGACACTATGGCTCATGCCTGTAATCCTAGCACTTTGAGAGGCCGAGGTGGGTGGGTCACTTGAGGTCAGGAGTTCCAGATCAGCCTGGCCAACATGATGAAATCCTGTCTCTATTAAAAATATAAAAATACAAAAATTAGCCAGGTGCAGTAGCATGTGCCTGTAGTCCAAGTTACTTGGGAGGTGAGACAGAAGATTCACTTGAACCCAGGAGGCATAGGTTGCAGTGAGCCAAGATCATGGCACTGTACTCCAGCCTGAGAAACAGAGTAAATAATAATAATAATAATAATAAATAAATTCTTATTCTTTTCCTGTCTGAGACTACAATAGCTGGACTCTTCTATCTCTTTTTCTTCTTCCTTTGTGAGTTTGTCTACCTCTCTCTGTCCTTTGGCTGAAGTTATTTTAAAAGGCTAAGGTCTTGAATCTTCTTTCTTTCTCATTTATTCTCATGCTTTAAATGATCCCTTCTATATAAAGTTTTCCAGTCTTAAATTGCCAAGTCTCTACTAGGTATTTCTGTCTTAGGTGATTACTTTCTCCTTCAAACTTGCTGTTTTTCCCCCCATTTTGTCAAAACTATCCTTGTTTTCTTCTTTAGCAAGCCTCAATATAAGAGTAATACAATGGTAATAAAAATAATTGTAATAATAATACTTATTTAACTCTTTCTTTGTGACAAAGACTGTTCTAAGCACTTTACATTTAATAACTCATTCACTCTTCAAAAAGTCCAAAAATTTCATCATTACAGATGTGGAAACCAAGATATGGAGAGGTGAAAAGTTTTCTAACTGGACTCTCAAAAGCTACAGCATCTACTGTCTTTATCCAGGTCAACCATCAAAAAGTCACTAAATCAGTATTTCTAAAACTTTGTTTTTATTATGTGAAGCTCTTAAACTTTTAATTGTAGACACTTTTAAATGTGTCTGCATTGCACATTTACTGATAATAATATTATTATTTATCATTCATTGAGGGTTTATTATATGTGTTAACAACTGTTCTAAGAATGTAAGCCAAAACTTGAAATTTGCATATATTAGCAAGTGCTTTTTACTTTTTCTTCTTTTATTTTGTTTTAAACAAGTGTTTATTCAAGAATAGTTTTAGATTTATAGAAAATTTGCAAAAATAGTATAGCAAGTTCCCATATACCCCACACTCATTTTCCTGTATTGTTAACATCTCATATTACTGTGGTACCATTGTCACAACTAACAAATAAACTTTAGAACATTATTATTAACTAAACTTCATATATTATTATTATTGATTAAACTCCAACAGATTTCATTAATTCTCCTCTAAAGCCCCTTTTCTGTTCCAAGTGTTTTAGATGGAAAAAATATATAAGGAAAATCTACTTTTCTTTAATGTCTCGTAACCCACATTAATTTACTGTTTTATCAGGCTTTCTCTTCAAGTATTTCTGTAATCCCAAGGGGCATTTATATGCCACACATTTATCTTCTGGTTCTTGTGTCTCCCCTCCCTGAGCCACGTCATTATGAATACTTCTTCACCTGTCCCCTTGTCGTCTGGTAACATGAGCCAGACCTTCCACAATATCTCTTTAGGTTCTGGCTCCCACTGGGGAAGCCAATTCATCTGCCTCTAGTTGGAAGACAACCAATATTGAAAACAGTTCCTTGTGAATCTTTTGTTTCTGTTGTGGCCATGAAGTATAAAAGAGCCACCTTATTAATGGAATGAAGCTAAAATATTAAACAATCTTCAGATCTTCAATTCACCTTCAATATCTCCCTCTTTCTATGTACCCACTCTCCAGATCACCAAATCTTAATACATCCTTTGCAAAATCTTTGGGCTTATCCATCCTTTGCTTTTTATTCTGTTGTGATAATAGACCAAAGTTTCTTTCCTTCCTTCCTTCCTTCTTTCCTTCCTCCCTCCCTCCCTCCATCTCTCCCTTCCTTCCTTCCTTCTTTTCTCCCTCCCTCCCTCCTCCCCTTCTTTCATTTCATTCATTCTGTCTGTCAGGGATATCTGAATCTTGCTTTGTTTCCTAATCAGATATGACCTTCACCTTTAAAGACATACATATTACTATTGAGCAGTGTGGGAATTAGACATAAATTGTAAGTGGTTGACATAAGTGACTGGAGTTATTATTCTCCTTTTAAAACATAACTTCCAAGAAATAGTCCAGTGATTAACAGTGACCCTTCCCACATTTTCAAGATTTAGCATGGTATTTTCTTCACTTATGAAATAACTTGCACACACAAGATGTATTATTGGCGAGGTAAGCTGGTTACTGGTGAAGTGATAGAACGTCAGCTATCAGCCGGGTTGCCATTGGTTACACTCATGACCCGTTTGAAATAATTAGATGTAAAAGACTAGAACAAGTTTATGCTCACAATCTTGGAATTACAGTCATTTAGATTATGGCATGACGTAAAGAAATGTAGAGTCTTTCTACTTAGGTATTATATTTCAAGGTTTGTTTCAGTGTGTATGAAATGAGCATGGACTAAATATTCTTTGCATATCAGAAGTGCCCTTTGTTATTTCTTTACAGTAATCTGGGTCCTGCGTAATGCTAGGTAGATACACATTCAATCAGATGTAAAAAAAAATCCTTCAAAATATACATTTGCAGAGAATGAGCATGTAAAGTAAGAGTGTGAAGTCTTATCAATTGTCTCCTCTGCCCTTTTTGCCATTAAGGCAAGTTTATGTCTAGTTTAACCAGAATGACGGAAGTCAGCTTTGGTATGTTTGTGTGGTGTTAGTGGTCACATAATAGACCTGTCGTATGGCACATCTGAGTGCCAATCCTGTTTTGCAAACATCTCTTGTAGTTGTAGTTTTTTTCTTTCCTTTTTCTTTTTCTTTTTTCTTAGAGGAAATTACCCGGGTCCTGGTTAGACATCTCCAGTTATTTTAAAACATGATGGATTAGCAGAGAGGAGAGAATTAAAATACTTTTTTGTTTTCTCTGACAAACTTTATGTCCATTTCTTTTAGGGAGGAAGCATTGCTACTGGTCTCTATCAGATTGGTAGGACTTTGAAACACTTTCAAGGTTCACAGAGGTTAGTGAATGGGGCACTAAGGAATAAGAAACATGCACCCTTCCCACCTCTTTTCTTCTCTGATCTCTTCTCTCCTCCCCTCCCTTCCTCTTCTGTTTCCCTTTTCTTTCCTTGTTTTTCTCCTCCCTCTCTCTCTCATCCACTCCTTTCTCCTCCCCCTTCCCTCTTCTCTTTTTTTCCTTTCTTTTCCCATGCCCCACTTTCTACTCATCCCCACCTTTGTACATTTACTAAACTGGTTTAGGGCTTTCCTTGGGGCTAGATTATTCCTCTTCCTTTTTCTCCTTTTCACATTAGTGTACTAGTCACTGCTTTGAGTTCTTAGAACATTGGGCAGAATGGTCCTGCCAAGATTCAGGTGGGGAATAGATGAAGCTGGTTGGAAGGTAGATAGCTCTTCTCACATATATTCCAACAGATTTTCCAGAGTTCCATACACTGGAGAATTGGGTGCTGGTTCAACTGTCATAACAGTGGTCCTTTCATTACCAGTTTGAATTTGTTTCTTGCCTATTGTGCCTACACTATGAGGACAAGTAATTTGTAGTGTAAGATTCTAGCCTTCCTGAACATAATCCCACAAAATTCCTGCAAAATCGTACCTTGTTCTCAACAGTGGGATAATTCCACTTGGTTCCAAGAATCCCAGAGGGAGAATGGGAGCAGGGCAGGCTGGAGGTGTTAAAATAATTTCCCTGGCTGGGAGGTGGCTCACACCTGTAATCCCAACACTTTGGGAGGCCGAAGTGGGTGGATCACCTGAGGTCAGGAGTTCCAGACGAGCCTGGCCAAAATGACAAAACCTTGTCTCTACTAAATATACAAAAATTAGCTGGGCATGGTGGTGCACTCCTGTAATCCCAGCTATTTGTGAGGCTGAGGCAGTAGAATCGCTTGAACTCAGGACAGGGAGGTTGCAGTGAGCCGAGAGTATGCCACTGCACTCCAGCCTGGGTGACTGAGACTCCGTCTCAAGAAAAAAAAAAAAAAAAAGAATTTCCCTGTATTCTGATTCCATATTAGCCTTCAAACATATACTTAGTGTCTCTGCCTTGTGGGGAAAGCCCAGGTGGAGACTGAGAACAGACTTGTCATGGCACCTCCCGCTCTTATTTTGTTATCTTGAGAATGCCATTCCTCCCACCAAGGAGAAGTGTGATTGCTTGCATATGCCATCTGCTTACAAACCCCTGTGAGCTGAAATTCTCCCCCAAAAGGTTTATGTAAGCCCCCTGTGAACTGAAACTACTATGTTTTGCTCAGCTCAAATAAACATCGAAAAAGTATCTAAGCATTTGAACTTATAATAACATATTTATCCCAACACATGAGGCTACTCATCATTGGTGTATGTGTAATATATAATTGCAGCATGCAGAAAACAAACAGCTCTCGATCAGAGAAGTCTCTGGATCCCACGGGGCACTAATCATCTACCAAAAATAGAGATGGTTGGGGAAAATAACTTATAATTGCATTGGCAATCCACTATTAAAGTATAATTTCATGTTGTTTTCATTTCCAGCAAATAAATAATATAACAACCGACTTGAAAAAATTGCTCATTGCACTTAGTTGCAGACTAAAACATGAAATCTAAAAATTGAGTATGTATACACATTTGACTAAGTGTGCATTTTAAAATTCGAGGAAAAATATGCACATGCACATCTATACATATATGTATAAGAACTTACGTCCTTAATTTATAAGTAAAAATTGACTTATACTCTGTATAAAATTTAAATTATGCTTTTTAAAATAGAAATTCATTCATTTGACTTATAAATAAAATTATGAGTATATATATATAATTTTCTTTAATGGCCTAAAATATTTATATTTTAAAGATCCATTTTTGTTATTTGTTCTCAAGATGGAGGAATTACATGTCAACTGTATTTGCATATATGAAGCATAGAATTGTAGGTCAGCCAGCAAACTGAGACTGAAATTACATAATACTAAGTGAACCTGGCATTATTTGAACTGAATAATTTATGTTAATGAAAATTATATAGGCTTAATCAAAGAAGAATAAAAAAATGATATTATAAGGCAGAGAAAATAAAAGGAGCTTAAGATAAGGGGTGACCAAATGCCCAGCTGTGAATGCTTTGTCCTTGTTTCCTCTTGTTGCTATTTCACTAAAATGTGTTTATGACGTGAGTCAAGACTATACTATGATAGGGAATTGATCTCTCATCTCTAAAATATTATCCATGTAAATTTCATTTAAAGCTATCTACCTCATGGCTAGTTGTAAAGATGAACAAAAAATATGAAGTAAGACTATTTTATAACCACAATAGAATAAAAGGCATCATGCAAAGTTAAAGTAGTAGCTACAGTAATAAATAATTAGAAATAAAATCTTATTTCCCACCTTGTTAAAAGGAGACAAGAGGGCCCTCCAATGATGTTCGTGGAATAAGAGTTTGAATCTAGACATAGCCAGCAACAAATTTCCGCACTCCAGTATGTCACTGCAGAGGTTTATTGTGCCTTTTGGTGCCAGGACACACTGAATTAAAGGAGTCCTTACCTTTAAAATGTATAAGGCAGACTTTCTAGTCGCTGAGATGAACTATCAAGAAAACACATTCTGCTGAAGCATCCAGCTGCAGCAGGGCGTTAAATCCAGTTGACCCATAGGTTAAGGGAAAGATGCAATGATGACTCCAAGAGTTTTCTATCAATAAAAAAGCAACATTTTTGGGCATAAGTTGCACAGTATATTGAATTGATACACTAGTCAAAAGAAAAATAGACTCCCTAGAGTGTTGCCTTTTGAATTTATAGTTAGCTTGTCAACTGGCAGCAGCAGTAGGTTTTATTGATGAGCTGAGCAGGACTTCCAATGGCTGCTACCTTTGGAAGGTGGGTTACTAAAATAAACATTGCTTTATGGGTGACAATAAATTAGTTAGTCTATAGTTAAATATGGAAAATATAGAGGAAACCCCACAGAAGTTCAACAGGGATAGAGAAAAATTTAAGGCAGCTACTTGTGTGGGTTTTATATAACATGTAACCTTTTAAAATAAAGTGATCTGCATTGGCTCATGTAGACTGTGGGAAGACTTGGCGAGGAACACTTTTGGGTATATTCAAGGCTGTATAAATGACTCCCAATGTGTCATCTGAAAGCTGTTAGGATTGAAAAAGGCACTGGAACCAATTCTTTCTTTTGTCTCCAGGAGGATTCGAACAGCCCACTCTCCTGGACTCAGAGAGAAATCTTTTTCACACCTCTCCCAAAGACACTGGTGCCGGAAGCATGCGCTGGGCCATATGTAAGAAGCAGCTACTGCAAAGGCAGCTTTGCCAGTGTATTCCCACTGGCCCTTAAAGGGCAGGGGAAATGTCACCCTTATACCTGCTCACACTTTGCAGATTCTCCTGTTTATCATGCCACACTTGGGTACCATATTCACAGAGGTTAAGGAAGTTTTATGAAGCAAAACCTCATTGCTACATAGGGAATGCTGTCCCTGAATTTGAATTTCTAAATACAGGATCTTAAATGGGATAAGATTACTCTAAAGCTCAAATGAAATAATACAAATATTTCAAAACTTGTAAAGTGCTAAATATAAGCTATTATGTAGCTGATATAACAACTCAGTTTTGAGAAGAAATTAAAGCCACACTGCATTGTAAAAGGAGTCCTATATCTAACCACTAAAAGTCTGCATACTCTAGCTTTATATTATCACCAGCAATTCCCATCATGTAAGAGTCATCAGATTCCAAGACACTGGACTGGTTTTGTGGCCCTTCAAGGACATACAGATTTATAGAATTCTTACATTTCTTACTTTGTATGCCAGCTTGGGGGCTGTATCCCCAGACCGCCAAATTTCATGTAAACCAAAAATATCTAATATGTGAGCCACACGTAGGCAGCCAGATTTGAACTGCACTGCTCTGAGAAGAGGGTTGCAAAAAAGGAGCAAGGGACTATTGGAAAAAACAGGTCCCAAGCCATCAAGTACTTTGAAGAACTATTTCAGAAAATAAAGAAAACAAGCAAATTCAACCCAGAGACTGGTACTTGGGTGTTTGTGCTCCTAGCGGCTCACCCCACTAAGAAGGTGAACAGCTGCATTCCCACCTGCAGGAAACGCTGGGTGGTCTTGAAGCTAGCCTTGTATAGAGCGCTTCACAACAATTAGCTTGGAGGTAACAAAAGTCTGAAGAGATTGGTATTTCATCAATTTTATATGAATAGTCCCATATCAGATGTTACAGGAAATGTAGAAATGTATATATTTCTAGTTTCTTTCTTTAAATGTCAGAGTTTTGTGTTACTTTATAATTTCTTTCCCATTAAGTATACTATAATGCAATTTAGAAAAAAAATTTAAAAACTGAAAGCAAATGCATTGTAAAGGCCTTTGATACATATGAATTTGCTTTTCAGAAAAGTTATATTTTGACCAACTCAGTTTACGATTCATGTTTTTCAATATTGAATATTAGACTTAAAAATGAAAATTTAACAGGTAAAAAATGCTACCTAAATATTTGTTTGTATTTATTTTATTAATGAGTTAAAGATTTTTATGTGTTTACTATTAATTCGTGTTTATTTGCTTATGTATTTGAACTAATTTAAGACTCAGTGAAAAAAATCTGTAATTCTCAGGCTCAGTGACAAGTTGTTGTCAGTAAACTATTATTTAATCCAAACTATTAAAATTAAATCTCACTTATTATCAACAGTAGTGTATAGTATTTATTGAACGCTAACGATGTGGCATACACTCTGGGAAAGACTTTCATATATCACCTTAATTCTCTCCAGTCACTGGCCTACTTCTCAGCTCCTCTCGACAGTAATGCTTATCAGAAGTCCATACTCACTGCCTCCAGTTTGTTACTGCTGCATTTTGCCGTAACCCAAATGAATACAGATTCTGTCTGCCATTTCATTCAGCCGTAGGGACATAATCTCCTGATCAGCAAATCGAAAAATCACTGTATATTTTTAATGTTTCTCCACCCCTCAACAGGCATTCACAAAGTTGAACAGTTGTGAAAAAGGACTTAAAAGGCTGCGCTGCTCTCTTGTCTTCTATGACTGTAATTTCCTGGTTTACCTGCTCCCTTCCTGGTGGCTTTTCTACTGTATTTTCCTGGGCTGCACCTCATCCTGTCATGCAGTCAAGCTGGGAATCCCAGAGATCAGTCTTGGATCCTCTTCTTGCCTTCTACATCTTCCTTCCAGGGGATTCTCATCACAGAATGCAAGCCCTATAAGGGCAAGAATTTTTAGCTGTATTTTTTGCAGTGTTGTATTCCTAGCACCTAGAACAGTACCTGGTTCATATTAGGTGCTCAATAAATATTTGTTGAACAAATGAATGAGTGACTCCAGCCTCAAAGTATATGTATCATCTATATACTGATGGCTTTTTTTTTTTTTTTTTTGAGATGGAGTCTTGCTCTGTCACCCAGGCTGGAGTGCAGTGGTGCATCAGCTCACTGCAACCTCCACCTCCAGGGTTTAAGCAATTCTTCTGCCTCAGCCTCCCGAGTAGCTGGGACTACAAGTGCGCACCATCACGCCCGGTTAATTTTTGTATTTTTAGTAGAGACGGGGTTTCATTGTATTGGCCAGGCTGATCTCGAACTCTTGACCTCATGATCTGCTCACCTCGGCCTCCCAAAGTGCTGGGATTACAGGCGTGAGCCACCTCTCTCAGCCATGTTAATGACTTTCAAATGATAATCAGTTGCTTGACTTCTTCAGCTGTGAACTCTAGACCTGTGTTTCTGTTCACCTATCACACCTCCACAGGGATGGGTAAAAAGTGTCTCCAGCTTATCATGTCTGAAGCACAACTGTAAATAACTCTTACTTTTTTGTGTTCTAGTCTTTCTCACCATATGACATAGTTACTCAAGTGAAAAACCTAGGATTTTGCCTTCGTTTCCTAGCTCCCAAATTTAGTCCATTGGAAAGTCCCTTTAGTACTATTCCCAATATATCTCAAATCTTTTCACATTTCACCATCTTGGCTGCTACCACCTTTGGTGAAGCCACCCTCATCTCTCATCTGGACTAAAACAGAGTCCTCCCTCCCCATTCGCACACTTATCTCTTCACCCTAATCCACATGGGATCCTGAAGGGGCATCATCTCACTACCCTGCTTAGTATTTTCCAATGGCTCTTTGCTCCTCTGAGAATACAATCTAAGTATCTTACCAAGACCTGTAAGATTTGAATCATCTTTAGTATCAATTCAGAATGTGAACTGGATAACAGAGTATGGCAATGTCTACAAGACTGGAACTTGTTTTTGTTTGTTTGTTTGTTTGTTTGTTTTGAGACGGAGTCTCACTCTATAGCCCAGGCTGGAGTGCAATCGCACAATCTTGGCTCACTGCAACCTCTGTCTCCCAGGTTCAAGCGATCCTCCTGCCTCAGCTTCCTGAGTAGCTGGGATTATAGGAGCCGCCACCACGCCCAGCTAATTTTTTTATTTTTAGTAGAGACGGGGTTCTACCATGTTGGTCAGGCTGGTCTTAAACTCCGACCTCAAGTGATCTGCCTGCCTCAGCCTCCCAAAGTACTGGGATTACAGGCGTGAGTCACCACGCCAGGCCACATTTGCTATTTTTTAAATGAAATGAAATGAAATGAAAAATTTTTGATATTGAGTCTCACTCTATCGCCCAGGCTGGAGTGCAATGCACGATTTTGGCTCTCTGCAACCTCCGCCTCCCACGTTCAAGCGATTCTTCTGCCTCGGCCTCCCAAGTAGCTGGGATTACAGGTGCCCACCACCATGCCCAGCTAATTTTTGTATTTTCAGTAGAGATGGGGTTTCACCATGTTGGCCAGGCTGGTCTCGAACTTCTGGGCTCAAGTGATCTGCTGTCCTTGGCCTCCCAAAGCGCTTGGCATGAGCCACCGTGCCTGCAGAAAGTTTGTTATATTTTCAAGTGGAAGGTGGCGATCTCTCTCCAGAATAGCCAGTGACTAACTAACCAGATTTATTAGTTCCAGATTTTATTTCCTGAAAGCTAGTGTTTTACGAGGAGAAGGATGTGGGCAGAGAGCACTACACTGCTATTAGGACAGGTACTGAGTAATACTTATTGTAAATGAATATGTCAGTACTGTAGTACTTAAAGCAAATGCTTGAAGAAAATATTGCATTTAATACTTGAATACTTAGGAAAACTGCAGCATCAGAAATGACCACAGGCTGTTGCTATTTATCCACAATTTGGGGATTAGGTAGCACTTCTTATTATATGATAATTCTTTAAGATTGTCATTTAATTGGAGTGTATTGATTAGTTTATTACACATATTTTATGTATATAATTATGCATATTGAATGTATGCATAAACATACATTTCTCAACTTTGTCCTATTTTGTGATTTTTTTGTTTATTTGTGAAAATAATGAAATTTCCTTATTTTAACGTGCAAGTACTCTAGGAGAAAATAGTGTAGAATACATGATTTTTACTTTTTTCATTGTTGGTAGACTATTTAAAAATATAGTTTAATATTTTCTCCTAAATATTCACAATTTGACATGTATTTTATATACTCTTAACTCACTGAAGAAAATATAGGCATATTATTTTCAAAGGTGTATATATTCACATCCATATGTATCCCTACAGTATATTTTTAAGACAGCTCCAATTAGGAATTTTTAGTTCTACTTCTTACTGTTACCTACTTTGCTTTTAAATGATATACACTTATTCACATTGAAATTGTCAATCTCTTCAAACATTTTTAGCTTATTGTCTCTGGATTTTACGTTTTAATATATTTGTAAAAAATAACTAAAGATTTAAAGAAATTAATCAATTCATTAATCAAGCCTGTCCACTTCACATTTTGTAGAGATAAATTAGCACACTATTTCAGAACTCAGTATCATCTGTTTTTAAATCTCTAATATTAATATTAAAAATAAACATTTTTGTGTTTGATATTTTTTTCCAGCTCTACACAGATATTTAAATGGTTTTAAATAAAAACTTTCTATTTGCTTTTAATTTGAATGTCTTTTCAAATCAATTCCTTAACTTTCTCTCATGTCTGACAATCTTTTAGACTTTTGAAATCTTTGATTAGGAAGTGTATGTTAAAATAGTCTGTCATTAATTCCACATCAACTTATTGGTTTTTATCTTCCACCAACACTAAAAAAATTAAAGGAAATTAAAACTTAACAGTTTAAAAAATAGGAACATCTAACTCCAATGTACACCCTACATTTTTATTTTTTATTTATTTTTATTATTATTTTTTTTAGGGTCTCACACTGCTACCAGGGCTGGAGTGCAATGGCGCGATCTCGGCTCACTGCAACCTCCGCCTCCTGGGTTCAAGCAATTCTCCTGCCTCAGCCTCCTGAATAGCTGGGATTACAGGTGCCCGCCACCGCGTCTGGCTAATTTTTTGTATTTTTTTCTTTTTCTTTTTTTTTTTTTTTTGTAGATGTGGGATTTCACTATGTTGGTTAGGCTGTCTTGAACTCCTGACCTCGTGATCTGCCCGCCTCGGCCTCCCAAAGTGCTGGGATTACAGGGATTACAGATGTGAGCCACTGTGCTCGGCCCGTACACCCTAAATTCCAAAAGCATATTTGACTCTTAGGAAGACTCAAGCTCCATATTAAATGCAATAGAATCTAACTGAGGGTTCTGTAGAGGGCTGATAGGTGGCAGGTTGTGAATGCCACGGCTTTACTGCACTGGCATGAAGTAAAACATTATAAAAAAAATCTATTGTTGATATGAGTTTTAAAATTGTAATCACGTTACCTCCCCTTCTGACCATTTTATACTTAGTTAACAAATATAAATAATATATTAAATATAATAATAGTGATAAATGCAAAAAAAAAAAACAACCATAGCCTTTAACTGGGTGTACTTTACTGGCTTAACACTGCCTAGGAATTTTTCTGTTTTTCCAACTTTATTGAGGCACAACTGACAAATAAAAATTATATATATTTGGCCAGGTTCGGTGTCTCAAGCCTGTAATCCCAGCACTTTGGGAGGCCGAGGTGGGCAGATCACAAGATCAGGAGTTCAAGACCAGCCTGACCAACATGGTGAAACCCCGTCTCTACTAAAAATACAAAAATTAGCGGGCATGGTGGTGCATGCCTGTAATCCTAGCTACTTAGGAGGCTGAGGCAGGAGAGTCGCTGGAAGCCGGGAGGTGGAGGTTGCAGTGAGCCGAGACCGCACCACTGCACTCCAGCCTGGGCGATAGAGAGACTCCTTCTCAAAAAACAAACAAACAAACAAACCCCAAATATATATATATATATATATGTATGTATGTATGTATATATATATATATATATGCACACACACACACACTTAAGGTGAACATGATGTTTTGGTATACAGTATGTGTATGTTGTGAAATGAATACTATAATCAAGCAAATTAACCTATCACCTTACATAGTTGCTTTTTAGTGTGATGAGAATACTTTAGAGCTACTCTCAGGAAATTTCAAGAATTTTTAAATTACTGTACTAAATTGACTTTCCCTCAAAATTTGAAGAAAACTTTAAATTATGAATATGTTTAGCAAACACAAAAGTAAAATGTATTATAGAAAAACAACTGTATTTTCACTATCAAGGTTTATAATGATTTTTTAACTCATAGGAAGAGTAACTATGGAAGAAGTAGATTTAAAAATTATTTTTTGGCCAGGCGAGGTGGCTTATGCCTGTAATCCCAGCATTTTGGGAGGCCGAGGCGAGTGGATCACGAGGTCAAGAGATTGAGATAATCTTGGCCAAGCTGGTGAAACCCAGTCTCTACTAAAAATAAAAATTTTAGCCAGGCTTGGTGGTGTGTGCCTGGTCCCAGCTACTTGGGAGGCTGAGGCAGGAGAATCGTTTGAACCTGGGAGGCAGAGGTTGCAGTGAGCCGAGATCCCGCCACTGCACTCTAGCCTGGCTACAGAGCAAGACTCCATTTCAAAAAAATGTATATTTTTTATGATAATGAACAATTATTTTTACTTTATAAAGGCTATATAAAAAAGTCAAAGACAGCCAGACGCGGTGGCTCACGCCTGTAATCCCAGCACTTTGGGAGGCCGAGGCGGGTGGATCACCTGAGGTCAGGAGTTGGAGACCAGCCTGACCAACATGGAGAAACCCCATCTCTACTGAAAATACAAAATTAGCCAGACGTGGTGGTGCATGCCTGTAATCCCAGCTACTCGGGAGGCTGAGGCAGAAGAATCGCTTGAACCCAGGAGGCAGAAGTTACGGTGAGCCGAGATCGCGTCGTTGCACTCCAGCCTGGGCAACAAGAGCGAAACTCCGTCTAAAAAAAAAAAAAAAAATTCAAAGACACAAAAATTACTAGTATTTGCTTAAATTGAAAGGGTTGGGTGATTAATAAAGTACAGAGTTTATGAAGAAGAATAAAAAATTTTGGAGAAGAAATTATGGAAATAAATATTTGATTGCTTGTCCTTAATTTTCAAAATTTTAATTTAGGTCTATTTTAAATTAGAAAATAGAAAGATCTAAATATAGACATGGAGGCAGAGACCTAGATGCTTGAATTTTAAGTTATGACTGATGTTGACATAGAGTAAAACTTTATTGATTTAAATTTCTCTTAATCTTTCTCTTAAGAGGAATATTGCTCTTTCTTTGTTATCAGAACATTCTAGAGAGATGATGGATGAGTGCTTGTTGTGTGTTAGGACTCATTATTAGCGGTATCTTTTCATACACATGTGTTTCATTTTGTTTTACCAAATCCAAATCCTTCTGTCAGTAGTACCAGCTATCGGTAAAGTGAGACAAATATGTTATTCAGCCCTAGACTCTGGAAGTTAAGTAATTTATTTTTAAGATGATTGATTATTATAGAATCTAAATTTTTGCCCAAATTATGTTTTTATGAAGGTTTTCTCAAAATAAATGTTCTAGGATAAACCTCATAGGAAAGACAAAACTCATGCAAAAGTTATTTTTTCTATGTTGGATATAAAACAATAATTTAAAAATTATGCAATTTCATAGAATAATTTTTCTGATAACATTATTAGACAAAATATTTTCAATATTGATAATGCCTCAATAAGTGTTTCTGAAAAGTTATTATAAAATCTATATGGAGGTATCACAATAGCTCATTGAGTTATGAAGTACTAATACAATTTTTGATATCAAATTCTACTTTTTAAATTACTGACTCTTTCAAAACTTTCTTGATTTCCAGGTCACATCTTCCATTTTCTGTCTATTTGAATTTCTAAGGTTTAATTTATGCCAAGCACTAAGTACTTCGCATGTATTAACTAATTTATAGTTCTGATACTCTGTAAGTTACGTGGTGGTGCATGCCTGTAATCCCCTTTTTATCCTTATCATCCCCTTTTACAGATAAGGATGTTGAAAACAGGTGAATAATTTGCCACGTTTGGGTACCCAGACAGCCTGGTTCCAGCACTGACATTCTTAATTGCTATCCCTTACAACTGCTAGCATCATATTTTCTAGTTTAAAGACGAGGCCAGGCTCATCGCTTATATTAAGGAATGGAGAATTTTATGGCATAATCCACTCAGCAAGTCCTTCTGTCAGTAGTCCTAATAAGTAACAGTTATTAGTATTTACTAAAGTGCCACTGTGTATGAGTCTTAGAGCCAAGTCCTGGAAGGATGCAAAGATAGACTGTCCTTAAAGAAATCTAGACACTTAAAGAGAAGAGAGATGTGCTCACCAATAGAGATATGAGCAAAATATTGTGATAACACAGAGAAAATTAAAAAAAAATAATCTGAGATGGTTAAAGGGAGTGAGGAGAGAAAAAAACAATCATTGTTAAGAGGGTCTGGCCTAAAAATTGAGATAAGATGCATATTTGACATCAATCAGAGTTATTTTTTAAAGCAAGAAAAGTAGAGCAAGCATAAGAAATATATGCATTTATGTTAATTAAATTCTTATTTATCTTCCAAAGGACAAGGGTCAATGAAACTAAAGACAGTTCCTTTCCCTGTCCTTGAATACATTCACATAAATACATAAAGAGAAATAAAAATCACCATTACTTAAGATGAGCCAGGGCATACATCCTTTTAGGTTAATTCACAGGACAGGGACAAGCTCCAAACCATCAGGTAGAGTGGGTGAGGCATTTCTAGTATACAGTCAAGACCTGTCGAGACTCTCCAGCCTGTAGGACACTCAGATGTCAACTTGAAGTGGTAGAAGTTTACTTGAGGTCCAAAGAGCAGAGCATAACTACTTTCTGCTTTGTTAGGGTGTGGAAGGTGGTTTGCTGAAGTAATAAGTCTAGAGGTCGTTAGTCCCATTTCTTCCAGTTTTGTGTATATGATGATAGTAATTAAATTTAAAACTTATTATTAAAAATCCTCTTTGAAGTAGTGTTTCTGGTTTTTTAAAAAATAACTTCAGCATTAGCCTCCAGATAAACAATATAAGTTTTTTTACCTTAATTTTGAGAAAGACTTTTTTTTATAAAGCTTTAAAAAATCACCTATTTACTTTCAGAATGGATTGAGGAAAACTTATTTAAAAAGATGTGTACACAAAAAGGCTTATTTATTTATTTATTTACTTATTTATTTATTTTATGAGTAAGGGCACCAGGACCAACAATCACCAGTGATATGGTTTGGATCTGTGTCGCCGCCCAAATTTCATCTTGAATTGTAATCCCCAATGTTGAAGGTGGAGCCTGCTGGGAGGCATGGGTCATGGGAGTGGATTTCCCCATTGGTGCTGTTCTCATGATAGTGAGTGAGTTCTTATGAGATCCGGTTGTTTAAAAGCATGTAGTACGTCTCCCCTCTCTTGGTCTTGCTCCTGCTCCAGCCGTGTAAGAAGAGCTGCTTCTCCTTTGCCTTCCGCCATGAATGTAAAGTTCCTGAAACCTTCCCAGAAGCTGAACAGAAGCTGCTGTGCTTCTTGTACAGCCTGCAGAACCATGAGCTGATTAAACCTCTTTTCTTATAAATTATGCAGTCTCAGGTATTTATAGCGTGTGAGAATGGACTAATACAACCAGCTATCCACCTGCCAAAAAATTATACTTCCAAAATTCCTTGATGTCAATTCTGCACTAAGAGCAATCAAGTTGCCCTGCATGTATCACTCACAACAGCAGCTTTTTTTTTTTTTCAAAAAACCGTTTAGAATAGAGAAAAAAAATGCTTTTTTTTTTTTTTGGAAGTCGAAAATATATGATTACAGGAGCAAATATATTAACTGTGATTAAACCCACACATAGAAATTCCTGATAGCCAGTAACAAGGTAAACAGAATGGATTTTATAACTCCTATAATCTTGTAAAAGATGTGGATTACTTTTTCAAAGGAAAAAAATTATGTGTAAGGGACATTGAACAAAATATGTAGATGGTTTCCAATGATAGTTTTATATGGTTTGTCCTATATAGACTCTAGATAAAAATCAAGGACATCACATCAAAATTCTAGTACTTGTAAATTATTTGCAATATTTTTTACTTGTCTTTTTTTTGTAAGTAATTTGTAAACCATTTACTTAGTAAATCTGTTATCGTGGGAGGCTTAGTGAATGTGGTCCAAGTTTACAGCTTTCTGGTTTAATTTGCTATGAGGTAGTTCTTAGTCTATCAGACAAACTACTCATACACCCCTCTAAATATTCTATTTTCTTTTGATATGTACCACTTAGAGCTTTTGAAGGGAAACTAGATAGGAGAATGTGTTTATATCACTAATAAAACACGGTTTGCTTGTAAGTTCTGTGTTAGGAATTAAAAATGTCTAGCTCTCAAAGGTTTATTGTAGCAGTATAAAGTGCAGCTGTAGAGACAAAATGCCAAGGTTCAAATGCAAGATTCACCCTCTTTTTAGTTGCAGTACTTTAGTGCCTATGCATCCTCTTCTATAAAATGGAGTTGAAACTAGAGACAACTATAAGTTCTAGGCAATGATTAATGCATATATCACACCTAATCAGCGCCATCTAATTGAGTGCTTTTATTGTCTTAGATGAGATAAGTTTCACATGCTGTTATGACATGAGTCAGACTGAATTCTCTTTGTAGAGAGGAGTTCCCTCCTGTACAGATGTGAGTAAAAGCCCTCAGGGCTTATCTTTTCCTTTAAGAAGTAGCTTGTGAGCTACTCAAATTCCTGAAGATGCATTTGAATAAAGTATAATTACACATCAAAGTACAGGACAGAAATAATTTTACACCCACACTTTCAGGATAAGTCATCTACCTCAGTTGTGCGGGAGCTATAGTTTTGAAATATTTGACTTCAAATTGTATCAAAATTACCAGCTAAACTAGCAAAACTTAGTCATTTAATCCATTTCTAGAAAATTTAAAGAAATCGATGTACTGGATTAGGTAGTTTAATATAGGAAATACCAATTTTAGGTTTGGCAGAGTTGATATCAGAAATGTTTGAGTTAGCTATTTCAGAACCAATGACTTGTGTGTATAAACACACATACATTTTGTATATAGATACACACGCATTGGAATATATATGTGTGTGTGTATATATATGTATATATACACCAATTATATATATGTGTGTGTGTGTGTGCGCGTGCATGTATGTATGGAGATTTATCACATAAATTAACTCACACAGTTATGGAGGCCAAGAATTACCATGATCTGCTGTCTGCAAGCTACAAAGTTGGTGGTGTAATTCATTCTAAGTGTGAAGGTCTGAGAACTGGGGGGCTAATGGTATAAGTCCTGGCCTGAGTCCAAAAGCCCAGGAGCCAGGAACACCGATATCTGAAGGGAGGAGAAGATGGATGTCTCATCTCAAGCAGAGAGAGAAAATTTGTCCTTCCTCCACATTTTCTTCTATTTGAGACCACAGTGGACTGGATGATGCCCACCCACACTGGTGAGAAAGGATCTTTTTTACTCAGTCTGCTGATTTAAATGTTAATCTCTTCTGGAAACACCATCACAAACACATCCAGAAATAATGTTTTACCAGCTGTCTGGGCATCCCTTAGTACAGTTATGTTGATATATAAAATTAACCCTCACAGCTATAACAAGGCAAGAGCTTGTGAAATCTAAAGATTTGAAAAGCCAGGAAAAGGATAATTAAGCCTATTTTATGACCTTTCAGTGGGGCTACTTAAAGCATTTCAGAAATATGGGAGTGGGTCTCACTGTTAACATGGCTTAGGTGAGAAAAGATGCAATACCACTGAACATAGAGTACCTCTATAAATTTCCTAGTATGTCCACTGGAGAACCCCAGTCACTCAGCAGATCCTTCTCTTCTTTCTTTCTGGACTGAACTGCTCACAAAACTCAGGGGCACAATAATTAATTAATAAGCACTGTCTCCGGTAGATTTCTTAATTCTGTCTGATATAATCTCCTTTCTGAAGTTGCCTGCTGTGACACCCATAGTGACCTATATTAAGTTAACAATAAGAAGAAAATCATTATATCTTGGATACCTGTTTATTAAGCATGGATTTTTAATGATTGCCATGTTTTATCTGACTTTGAATCAACCCATTGGACCTAGAACATATTCAAAAGCTATTCCCAGGCACTAAGACCCAAAGGAATTCAGTAAGTATTAACTATTATTTGAGTTTGAGTGAGAGGAACTAAGTAAAATTCTAAATCATCTATTGAAACCTTCTTTGAAGATGATAAATAATTTGATGTTTAAACATCAAGGACTTTGGGTGGATGGCAGCAGGAATAGTGGAGTAAGGAACTTCAAAAATTCAC
The DNA here is from genome assembly GCF_029289425.2 of Pan paniscus. Classification (NCBI taxonomy): domain Eukaryota; kingdom Metazoa; phylum Chordata; class Mammalia; order Primates; family Hominidae; genus Pan; species Pan paniscus. The sequence goes on along the minus strand of NC_073264.2, from coordinate 30,806,597 downwards.
TTCTGCATCAAGGAATAAAAACATTGGCAAAAATGGTCTAAATATCTTTTTTAGAACTCTGGAAATTACCTAAAGACTTGCAACAATCCAAGACACATCTATTAAAGAAAAATGGCTGAATCTGGGTAAGAACAGCAAACTTTGTGGTATTTTAATTTGTCCTAATTCTACCCCTCTTTCTCCAGCTCTGCACTAGCCTTGCGAACCAGCAGCCCCACAATCACAATGAAAACAAGGCAGTTAGCAGTCACCAGAAGGGTCACAATGGGTTGATGCCTTTTCAACGCTCTATTCTCAGAGAATTGTCATTTATCTTGTAGTTCTCTGAAACTCTTCACTTGCGGGAAGGGTTTGTCTATATGTGAAGCAACTCAGAAATCACTCTGAACAAATCACTTTTCCCCTGGGAGAAAACTATCAGTTGCAATTATTTGATATCACCTCTGTCTGAGGCAGCAATAACAGTTGGAGCAAACAAGAAGCTTGCCAAAGAAACAGCTAGAGATGAGATGTCTGTAGGGCACTTTGAAAAGCTTCTACTAATTCCTGGGAATCAAGGAGTCCACAGGGCTACGTACATGCCCAGGAAACACCTAAAAAGGCCCTAACCTCTCATCTCTGGCTGACCCTGAGGCTCTGTTAAAACAGAAAGTGAAGGCTAAAGCAGAGTTGAAAACTGACCAGCTGAACAGTTAAGGGATGACCCAACATGTACACAGAGCAAAGGCTGGACGACCTATTGCTTTCAGGAATTTAAGGAAATCTCTGTCCAATCATTAGCCAACCACTAAGCTAACTAATCACGGAAACAACAGAGAATACAAATTTTAAAGGATCAGATTTAGTTCTGGAAAGTCACTGAAAAAATATATTGGAACAGCAGCAGCAAGAATAATAAACCATGGGATAGAGAATCTGATTTACAGAGCTGTCACATTATATTATTGCAGATGTCTAGGTTTCAAGAAAATAACTGTGAGGCATGTGAAGAAACAAGAGTATGATTCATGCACAAGAATAAAAGCAGTCAATAGAACCTGCCAATGAGGAAATACAGATGTTGGATTTACTATGCAAATACTTTAAATTAGCAATTTGAAATACGTTCAAAGAACAAAAGGAAAGTATACATAAAGAACTAAAAAAAGTATTAGAATGGTATCTTATCAAACAGATAATATCAATATAAAGATAGAAATTATAAAAAGACAGACATTTTAGAATTAAAAATTAAATTGAAATGAGAAATTCACTAAAGGGCTTAGTAGCAGATTCGAGATGGCAAAAATAAAATTTAGTGAACTTGAAGATAGGTCAATTGAGATTATCCAAATCCAAGAACAAAAGACGGAAGAAAATAAACAAAAATCTCAAGAGACCCAAGGGATAGAACCAAGCGTACTAACATGCTCATAATAGGAGTTCCAGAAGCAGAGGAGAGACAGAAAGGGGCAAAAAGAATACTTGAAAAAATAATGGCCAAAAATGTCCTAAGTTTCATGAAAAACAACAATCTGTGTACCCATGAAGCTCAATGAATTCCATTTAGGATAAACTCAAGAAGATCCACACCTAGATACAACATAATCAACTTCAAAAGCTAAATAAAGAATTTTGAAAGCAGAAAATTAAAGTGACTTTTTATGTCCACAGGATCCTCTTGTTATTACCTTTATGTGTAAGTTACCTCTTGTAACAGACAATTTCTCAACAGAAATCACACAAGTCAGGAAAGAGTGAGATGACTGACTCAAGGTGCTGAAAGAATAATACTGTCAAATGAGAAATCTATATCCACCAAAGCTACCCTTCAAAAATGAAGGGAAAATTAACATATTCTAAGATGAATAAAAACTGAGAAAACACATTGCTAGCTGACTTGCCCTAAAATAAATAATAAAGGAAGACATTTAGGCTGAAATGAAACGAGATAGTAACCTGACTCTGCAAGAATAAAGGGCACCAGTAAATATAACTGCATAGATAAATGTAAATGACAGTATTAACGTAGTTTTAAATTTGTAGCTCATTTTTAATTCTACCTAATTTACAAAGAAAACTACATGAAACAATAATTATAAATCTGTGTTGACGGGCATATAGTGTTTGAAGGTTAAATTATATGACAATAGCACAAAGGAGCAGGGAGTGAATGGAACTACATAGAGCAATTTTTTGTGTACTATTAAAATTAACTTGGTATCAATAAGAAATAGATTGTTATAAGTGAATATGTTAATTGTAAATTCCAGGACAGCCACTAAGAAAATAAATGTAAAAAATATAGTAAAAGAAATGACATTGGATTTAAATGGTACACTAGAAAATATCTATTGACACAAAAAATATTCTTGTAATAGAGAAATAGAGTAACAGAGAAATGAAAAAAGACATGACATGTAGACATAAGACATAAACAAATAGTAAAATGCCATATGTAATAATAAAATATGGGCAATTACATTAAATATAAGTCAATTCAATTCTCAAATCACAAGGCAGAGATTGGCAAACCAAGAAAAAAATTTGCATTTCTAATGGCATCAAAAGGAATGAAATGCTTAGTAACAGATTTAAGAAAAGTGCAAAACATACACTTAAAAAAATAAGAAGCCTTAAAAAAATTTACACCCATCTTTTATGAACTATTCCAAAAATAGAAGAAGAGGGAACACTTTCCAATTCTTCTATGTGGCCAGTGTTCCTCTGACACCAAAATCAGACAGGAATATCACAAGGAAAGAAAATTACAGACCAATATTCCTTATTAATATAAACACAAAAGTAGTCAGTAAAATAGTAACAAACCTAATCCAATTGTCAATATAGAAAATTATATTATCTGTGAATACATCAAAGACCTAATAAATGTGAATAAATTAAAGACCTAAAAAATGGAAAGACGTTCTGTGCTAATAGATTTGAATATAATGTTATTAAGATGGCAATACTCTGTAAACTATTCTATGGATTTAATGCAATCTGTATCAAAACTATCAAATGAGAGCTGACTTTTTCCAGGAAATAGAAAGCTAATCCTAAAATTTAAACAGTAGAATATTATTCAGTTGTGAAAAGAAGTGAAGCTTTGATACATTCTACAAGACAGACGAACATTGACAACATTATGCTAAGTGAAAGAAGTCAGACATCAAGGCCATGTATGGTATGATTGCATTTATATGAAATGTTGAAAATAGACAAATCCTGTTAGTGGTTGACAGGTATTGGGAGAATAAAGCATGAGAAGTGACTTCTAATCGGTAAACGGTTTCTTTTTGGGTGACAAAAATGACCGGAATTAGATAGTGATTGTGATTGCATAACTTTGTACATATACCTATTAATTTTAAAGAGTAAATTTTATGGTTTATGAATTATAATTAAATGAGTGAATGAGTTGAATCACTAAAAAATTTCCACCAACCTTTGACTGGAGCTTCCCTGCCATTTCATATCTGTTTTCTGACAGCTAATAATCAATGATAAAATATAATTGTTTGAGTCACAGGTGATTACAAATGACAGTATATGTTAAGTCTGCTATGTGCTAGATTAAATATTGTATTTATTTTCATTGGGAATTGACATGATACAATTCTAAGAAGAATGTCTTGTGCTTAATTAGTATTTTTTAAAATCACTGAATTGTTAAAAACTTTTAAAGCTTTTATTATTAAGTTTTGTGAAAATATTTTTTTGGTAACTATTTTATTCATTAGCCCAATTATTCCCAGTAAGGGCATCTTCAGGGCGGACTCTAAACCCAATAATACAAAACAAAACAAAATGAAATTTCTGTATAAAACAATACTCACCTCATTAGTAAACTCTGAGCTAAATTCAAATGTAGTCATTCTGATAGATTAAGTTCATATTTTGACAATCATGATTCATTGTCCTTTTACAGCAATTAGGGGGTAGCCATGAACTATTTCACGTCATCAGGGAACTCAATTATTGGGGCCAATTATTTGCCAAATGTTAGTGACTTTTCTGTGTGTTTGCATAAGGAAGTATCATGTCGTATTTAGAATTGAAATGCTTTTTCCTAGTCAAATGATAGTGTTGTACAGTAGTCATTTACGGACTTTTTGGTAGATTAATGTGGAAAACAGCAATATAATACATCTATACAACAACACATTTCTAGATGAAGCAAGCACTTCTGTTGATTTTTCTGAATAGTAGCTTGTATTAGAACTGGTGAACCAAATGAAATGTTCCCTTGATCTGGATATTTTCTAACAATGCCAAATTAAACAAATTCAAGTGAATTTTTTTAATCTGTACTTCTAATCAAGGCAAAGTTTTTAACCTACAAACCTGAATATTTTCCTCTGTGAATTCGTTTTATGTTTACCTTTGTTTACTTACAGAGTGACCTGTTGGTGGATATAATAGATATTCATAACTATAGAGAATATTAATACTAATTAATCAGAAATAGTATATTTATTATTGTGGCTGAATGTATGCTTAATATAATTTAAATAGTAATAATATGTCAAACAGTTGTTGAAGTCTTTTTCAAAGTGTTTTGCATGTGTTGATGTCTTAAAGGTGAGTAACTAAGTTGCAGAGAGGATAAGTAAGTTGCCTGATGTCATCCAGACCACCAGCTAGTAAGCACTTGAGCTGAAATTAAAATTTCAGTAGTTTGACTTCAGAGGCTATTCTCTTAACTATTTTGCAATGCTGTTTCTCAATTAAAAAAAAGTTGGATAGATTATTATGTACTAGTTACTTTGGTGAAGGAATAGGGGAAATATTAGGCTGAAAGGGTTATTAAAGATGAAAGTTCTGTGATTATTTGTGAATTTCCATAGTTATCAGCCCTTAGTGTGACAGCCATTCCCTACCTCCAGTAATAGGACTTGAATATATAGAAGTCATATCTGATATGTCAGGCATTTGGTCAACCACAAACTCAAATATTAGCAGACATAATCTGGTATGAGTATTAGTAAGAACAGATTTTCCACTGCTTTACAAATTATTCCACCCAAGCACCTCAATCAAGAGAGCAGAATGAACCAGCACTTCATGAAGACTTAGGGAAGGGCTATGCTACTGTGCTTTCAAACGGAAAGTTTTATCTTAACAAATATATGTGATTAATTCTTTTGCAAAATGGATTTAATTCCAAAAGCTCTATTGTTTTAATACAAAAGTAGGTTTTACCATATTTTGCAATAATTTGACATTCTAGAAATATGAGCTATGTTGACTCTAGATATATAAATTGTAGCTTAAGAAACACAGGATTCCACTCCACACCCATTAGGTTGACTAATATCAAAGAAGCACACAGAACGGAACTAGTCACCAGAGCTGTTGACACTGTGGAGAAATTGGGACCTGTGTGCACTATTGCTGGGATACAAAATGGTGCATCAAACTGTGGAAAACAAATGATGTTTCCTCAAACAATTAAAAATAGAATTACTACATAGTCCAGCAATTCTGCTTCTGAATATATACCTAAAATAATTGAAAGAAGGGTCTCAAAAAGATTATTGTACACCCATGTTCATTGCAGCATTATTTGAAATAGCCAAAGGGTGGAAGCAACCAAATAGTCACTGATGGATTAATGGGTAAATAAAGTGTGATATATACAGATAATCAAATACTATTCAGCCTTTAAAAAAAGTAAATTCTGACACACCCTACAACATGCCTGAACTTTGATGATGTTATGCTAAGTGAAATAAGCCAGTTACCAAAGGACTAATATTGTATTATTCCACTTACATGAAATACCTAGTTAAATTCATAGAGATAGTCTTATGGTGGTTGTCAGGTACATGAGGAAGAGGTAATGGGAGGTTATTGTTTAATGAGTATAGAGTTTCAGTTTTTTAGGAGAAAGAGTTGCCAAGATGGATGGTGATGATAGTTGTGTAAGAATGTGAATTTACTTAATACACTAAACTGCACACTTAAAAATGGTTAAAATGGTAAACTTTTTATTGTACGTATTTTACCACAAGAAATAAAATGCAAGTTAAAAAAAAGGAAATGTAGGATTATGTGATAAGTATCATCTCCTGTACAGAATATGCTTTATTTCACTGCTACCTCCATGATCCAAGCTACCTGGATCAATATCTTACTGCCTTACTTTTATAGTCTTGTACTTTAGGGTGACCATATATTTGTCATTCATACTGGGGCACTTTTGAGAGTGAAAGGGTATACTCCAAGACAACTGGTATAAACTTGATTGTGCTGATCTCAACAGAGAAGCCATAGTGGTCTTTGAAAAATATCACATCGTATTCTACTGAAAACCCCCATCACCCCCCTATTTTCCCAAGTGACTAATGACTGCCATATTGGACAGTGCTGATCTAGATAATTTAGATACCTGAGCTTTCTATTTTTCCTCAAACATTGGGCTATTTTGCCCCCTTTAGAAGGTTTAATAGCTTTCATAGTTTATAGCTAATACGTGAGCTCTATGAGAGCAGGGAACGTACTGTTTATTCACTGCTACATCCCAGGCACTTAGTCCAGTGACCGGGATGAGGCAAGGACTTCATATTTGCAGTATTCAAGTAAACTATGATTTTTGCTGTAAGACCAGAAAAATGTTTAGAAATTCAACAAATAGTTTGAGAAATTATATTCTGGAATGATATTTTTTATTTCCATTTTATCTGATAAATATTGTGATAGGTAATGTAGAAATGTTTGAACCCAAAGATAAACAAGTAGACATTAGTGTATCAAGATTATGTCAATGTAACTGATGCATCCTGTTGGAAAAATGAACAAAATTTTTGAACTTTGTCTTTTCTTATCCACTACTAAGTTGTTAATTTTGTGCTAATTTGTTTTATGAACCAGAGCTATCCATTATATTGCCTTTTACTTGAAATATGTCTATCAACTGTATCATATTTTACCATTCACCACCCGTTGTTACTTTCAATTTTGGGGAGGTAGGTGAAGTGAGAAAGGAGAATATTGATGGCATTCAGGGCTCACAAACATGTACAAAGAAATGCTTTGTGAAATCATGCTCCTTTTCTTCATCTTTATTCAACTGGGCTCATGTGAGGAATGTTTAAAGCTTTGTGTGTGTGTGTTTGTGTGTGTGTGCGCGCGTGCACATGCATGTGCGTAGAAGAGGGAAAGAGAGAGAGAAAAATGCATGACAGTGCTTACCTATGAAAGTTAGAACATGACAGTATGGCACAGAAACTTCTAACATTCTGACTATATTATATCATAAGCAAATCATGAGTCGTGTCTGTATTTTGTTTATTTCTGCATACTTCACAGTGCCAAGCCCTCAGTAGTCTCTGAGAAAATTTATTCTAAAAAATAATGCATTCCCAGTTAGCATTTGTTATCAACCAGCAGCAACCAAAATTACATTTTGATAACAATATGTGGATATTGCCCAAACAAGCAGATTTATTGGATGAGCATTACTACAACCATAGAGCATTTTAATAGCTTAAGATTTTATGTATGCAATGTAAATATCTTCTTGATACATTGAATATTATGACAAAAAGTTTTATTACTTCAGAACAGATGAATAATGATGCAAGGATGAATTTTGAAGAACATTCTTGCTAGATGGATAGACAAAGTGTTCAAAAGCATTTGAGAAAAGAATTTACTAAACATTATCTGCATGTGACCTCAAGCAATTTGTGATGAAACGTGTATGTGTGCACATGTGTGTATGTGTAGGAAATAAACTCAAATAGCAAAGATATATATATATTTATATTTTATATGTATTTATATATGTAAATTGATATATTATTTATATATATTTGTATATTTTTATATATTATATATTTATATATATTATATATATTATATATTTATATATTATATATATTATATATTTATATATATTTTATATATTATATATATTATATATTTATATATATTTTATATATCTATTTTATATTTTTAAATATATTTATATATTTTATATACAAATTTATATATTATGTGTATATATATTTATGTTATATATATTTATATATATTTATGTATATAAAATATAGATATATTTTAATTCATTGCATTAAATTCATAGTTAGCTCATAGGCACAGAGAATTTAGTCTCTTTCTTCTCTGTCTTTTTCTTCTTTTATAATTTGTTTTACCATAAAGAGATCAGAGAAGCCTGTTATGGTACCGTGGCAGGAGAACAGGAGATCTCAGGAGAAATGCAATAATTAAACCACTTTGCCTGGCAAGTAACCCGTTGGAAGGTAATGGTTCTGGAGAATAAGTTGGTAGGAGCACTTAATTATGGCAGCCTTTAATTCAATGTGAGCTGCCTGAACACTAAGAGTTTGATCAGTATGTGTTAATCTAGTTAAAATAAGCACTTTTTTCCTCAAAGTAAACTGGGTACCTAAATGTATGCATCTCAAAAATCTGACTTATAGTAACTCCATATTTTAGAGATAAAGATTTAGGTAGGGTTGCATTTAAAACAAACCACTTGCCATTATCTGCAAAAATGTGATTATTCTAACTTAAGGATTTAGTCTTACCCAAGTTTTTTCTTTTTATATACACATGTACTCACACATATATGTAGTGAATGATGATGACATGTAATGAAATAATACTGTATTTTCAAAGCCACCTACCTTTTAACCCACTCAAAACAGTGCCTGTGCATGTTGATTATGTGGCAGTTGAGACCAGCTGCCCTATTGCTTCTTTTCTATTGAAGTTGCGTTCTAGAAATGACAGAAGCCTTAACCTTTATTTAGCGGGAAAAGCCATTAATCTGTCTTCAGACTTTCCCCTACCTCCCACAGAAAAAACAATTTGCTCTTCAAAAGTTTGTTTGGAAATGAAACCGAATTCTGTGTTTCCTCTACAGATGGTTGACCTCTTTCAGCTGGTGACTGCATTACTCATTTAAACAATTATACAGGTCAGTATAGTGTAATCTAAATTATTTAGTCTCTTAGTGTTTTTCAGACACTACTGACAGTTGGAGAGCCTCCAGCTGCTGGTGGTACCTGGATTTGAACTCCACACAATGATAACAGAATTTGAGTCTGAATTCAAGAGCCCATCCATTGACAGTGCCTACTAACTCGCTTGACAAGCTTGCACACTGGTCCCAAGGGAGTTATAACTTAAGTATCAATATGTCAACACATAAAGATTTTCAGAAGAAAAGTTTAAAATATGTGTGATTTTAAAACAATCATTACTACCTGGTTGAACTTTCTTCTGAAGCCTAACCTTGAAATACCTTTCTTTTTTGTTTGTCCCCCACAGGGAACAACTCTAATCTACCAAACAGATTAGCAAAATATTATGATAATCTTTTCCATCTTAATTTGTACTGGAGACTGAATGTGCCCCAGTATCAACCTTAATTACTGTATAACATTTCAGCAGTGTAGTTCATGAAAATGTCAGGGAGTTAGCTAAAGGGGACTTGGGGTCTTGGAAATATCAGCGGGGGACTAGTAAGAGAATGTGTGCTCCACAGGACAGTGGAGATTCACAAACACAAAATTTAGGACGGAGATGGAAATGAAACCTAGGGCTAAGGTGTTAACACCAAGCAAATCCAATAAAGTTTGAGTTTCTCAAGGTAGAGAGAAGGCACAATGCAATACAGTCTGGTGGTCTTTCTAACACCTTTAAATAATTTTAAAATTAGTAAAATTTAGGTTCCAGCAGTTAACACAACAGCTTGTAAAATGACTCTTTATAATGAGGGATCTAGTATGTTCAAGTTAATATATCAGTTTGAATTAATGAATTTTTAATTCAGATTCCTTTTGCAGCTTGAATTCAGACTAATTACAGGTTTTAAATTGTCACTAGTCGGAGCTCAGCCAAGGCATATTTCCTCTCTTCTTTACTTGCACCCTGAGAATTCATGAATCAATTTTTTTCTGGGTCATGACTTTGCCCCACCAGGAGCAGATAAAACCCTTTAGTGAGAAGAAAATGCAATGGCAGGGATCCCAGTCAGTCAGAATTTGTACGCAAAATGCAAGGAGGTAAAAATGACAGAGGAAATTTCCCAGCTATGAGGAAAAAATGCTTAAAAATCATGTATATAATCGAAACAGTAATGAATTTAGTAAATACTTTTAAGCACAGCAGTATCCACTTTTATCCTTGTAATTTAAGATTATTGGATATTTTAGGAGAGGGACTGCCTTTTGCAAACCTTATTTTTAAACAGCAGAGGTCACCTTAGTACAAACCTCTTCGGGGGGGAAATGCTTTCTGTTCAGTGGTGATAAATGAAGTACTTTTAAACGATCAGTAACCCTTCTCTTATTTCATTGAAACCCAAAAATCAAACTCACATGGTTAGTTGGGAATTTAAAAAAGTTGAGCAAAATGAAATTGTTTTAAAGTTCAATTACTTTTTATTTATATCCATTTTAAAATGATTCTTTTCCAAAAGGAGAATTACATGAAATAATTTAAGTCATCATAGGGTCCGATATATTTCCAACTTGGTTAACAATATTCCATTTTGTGTTTACTATTAAACATATCCAGTAAATCATTCTGGCTCAACCACTATGGCTTATTTTTAAAGCTAATTGTATCTGTCAAATATACCTCTTAGGAAGGAATGGCTAATAAATAGCTCACTAAATGTAAAATCTTCCAAAAGGCAAAAAGTAAAAAGTTATTAAATAAAACTTCATTTAATAAAACATAGATCTGTTTAGATAAAGTGATAATATTCTCATGCTTTGTTTTGTGACTTTCGTAGCTATAAGCTATAGTTCACCTAATAATGTGTGATAAGCTAGTTTAGGCATTTGCTTTTCAGATGTTTGAAGACCAGAAGATGTGAAGTGGAATGTTTCTGTTTTACAAGACTTGATGTGAAAATATTCTTTTTTTAGTAGTGGTAAGTTCATTAGAATACACCTTTAATTAATAATTATATCTGGTTACATTATATGATCTTTATTGAATTCATATTTTAAGTAAATTGACCTATAAGATATAATCAATTTTTGATAAGTAGTTCAAATAATCCTTTTATTGAATATGCCAATATGTCATTTTCATGTTATAATGAACAACAATAACTATTCTGACAATAGGAATAAGATTTATTAATACTCCCTCCTTCCTCTGCCTTTTCCTTCTCTCCCACCAGATGACAAAGTTGCGTAACTTTCACACTGACTGCTGGGACAATTGCCCTCTTACAGGGAATGGGAGGGAAATTCAAAGAAATAAAAATTCCCAGGAAATTCTTAAATGCTATTTTAGATTTTAATCACTTTATTAGATTTCTTGCTTGAGTGATTTGCGCAGAAAACATTTTATCTATTTTGTTTTCCTCTGATTACCGAACTGTGTTGGACACAAAAGTCTACTTGGAACTAGCTTACAGTTTAAAGACAGGTTTAATAACAGGTGAACACTGGAAAATATGCAAACAAAATGGCAGACATGAATGACTTCATTTAAAGCATAATTGCTTCTCATCAACCCAAGAAATCATGCAGAAACAGTCTCTGTTTTATCCAGCCAGGAAGAGACCAGAGAAATCACTCAGGCAGGGATACTAAAAGGAAGGTCCATTCTTGGGTCTCAGCCAGACAACCACTCTACACACAGATCCAAGCTTAAAGACAATAGTCCTTAGAACCACAGTTCATCATAACAGATAATTATACAGCAAGTAAGACAATAAGGTTTTTTGGCCTCTGACTATATAGACTAATTGCTGGCTATGGAGCTCTGCCTGGAAGGCATAGAGCACAGCCTCTGCAATGTCTTCCTAATATGTGGGGACTGGTGTAATTTCGGTGGACAAGAGGTTTACTGTTTAGTGAATTCCATATGGTGGGTCTTTCTCTTTTGCCGATTTTTTTTCCCCCAACAGACATATAAGTATTTCAAATGATTCCTGACATATCTACCTGGAGAGAGTTTAAAAGGAAATAATCCTGCCTAGTATTCCAAGGAAGTTTCCCATTGATTTTTTAAAAAATCATTAAAAAGGATGCCAAAAAGTCTGGCCATTTAACTATAGTGTTTAACATTGCACATTCCATTCCAAAATATTAAAAATTAGGATATGATATCAACTTTTATTTAAATGCATATGGATGTCAGCACTTTTGCTTGATAATATAGGCAAAACCAAGAGTTAACGAACATTGCTTTTGAATATGCACCTGGAAGGAATAAAGTTCCACTCTCGTTTTGGTTTTGTTTTATTCTTTTTAATCTTTAACAGAATCCATCATGATTATACTTGTTATTTATTTATTTATTATCAGGAAAGATGAGAGGTATCAGCTTTGAAGATATTTATTCACCAGAGAGTTCCTGACAAGCTAGCAAGAGGGTGCAGAGACTCAAGAACAGTGATCCTGCCTCTCCCCATCAGAAACAAATATGTCTCTCTTCAATTTGTGTAGCCCCAAACACCAGCCAATTAACTTGAAGCTGAGTTTTGACTCAAACTCGTGACCCTTCAGGCCATAGAGCCCTGTTCTGCATCTGGTGTCATTGAACCAAGTTAGGATAAAAATAATCTCTGCTATTGTTTTTGTGTGTGTGTGTTGCTTCTTTTTCCTTGCTTTTAAAAATAAATAATGCTTTTAAGACCTACTGAGGTCTTTACGATTCCTAAAGCTTTCTACATGATATTTGTATGTTTTCTCTTCTTTGGAAGGAGAAAAAAGCTGGAACACAATCATTTTTATTGAACAAAGTTTGCAGTTCATTAAAGGCTTTCTGGCTCCCATGTGCAAGTGCTGACCATTACATCACGCGCCCTGAGGGTTGTGCTAGAAAAGAGAAAAGAAGGCGAAATCAGCAAAAATAAAAGAGTCTTCCTGACTTGAATCGAAAAATGTGCTTGTTTTTTGTTAAACACCACAAATTTGCAGGAAGGCTGGCAAGTGTAATAGCATTCTGAGCATATGCTACCTCGGAGGCACAAAGCCCTCGCTTAAAGAAATACACTCAAAACGTACACTTTGATCCCCAAGATTTGATCAAATAAAACAATAGTTTCCAAGCTGTGTCATCTATTACTAAGTTAGTTTAAAGATTCTGTTAAATAGGAATGAATATGTACCACCGAAACCATTTTCATTTCATTCACTTTTTTTTTTGTAAAATAATTTTAAAAATTCCAGTGGAAAGAAAAAGATGGATATCTTTCGAAATAAGGTGAACTGAGAAGCAAAACAAAAAAGAGGGGGCTGAGGATAGAAAATTTGCTCTTTTATTCTATTTAACTCTTGTTTTCTAAGAATTCAGCAACATTTGGCTATTGGGGATGTCTGGAACGTAGGACTATGTATAAAATCTATGTTCAGACGTTATAAGTTATATCATAATAAAGGTCCAGAAGTGTAATGAGGTGGATGTGTACAAAAGGGGCTTCAAGTAGTGTCTGCAACCCAGTGGCCATTAAATTCTGATATAATTTTGGCCCTAAATAGTGTCTATTTTTTTAATTGCGAATACAGTGAATTCACCATTTCTTTGTGGTTTGATATTCAGAAGAAAAAAGCAAAACCAAGCCCAACAAGGCCAATATCATTGCTATTGAGGCGATATTTTAATGTATTCTTTTATTGTGTGAATACTTTTTTGAAAGTACACAGATCTTAAATATCATAGCTAGAAAGTTGATATGGCTTAGATTTCAGATGATAAACACTACCACACGGTGTCATATTAAAATGTAAAAACTATGTATGCACGCCACAGCCTCTGCCTGCTATGAGTTTGGTTGTACGAATGTTTTTTTGACTTCTAAATCACACATTTGCTAAAATGAGCTCTGGTAGATATCAGTTTGCGCACAGGCACAATGTGTCTCAGTCAGATTCATAAAACAGAGAGCTGAACTATACTTTGACTTTTGACATCAACAATCTGACTTCAATATTTCTCCACAAAAAGAGACTCCTGACTCTGTGCTGTTTCAATGTGATGGATAGCTTTTCAGCTGCTGACAGCACTGAACATAATAAATGTATTCATCAGCATCAGGGGCTGCATATCCCCATGTCTTAAGTTTTATAGCTAGTGGTTTTGAAATGCCACCCAGAAACACCTGCAGCACTGCCTTGTTTCTGCAGAACTGCAAAGCCACTGTGAAAAAATATTATTGTAAAGTTGTCTGTATATCAGCATTTCTGTGCTAAACAACCTTTTAATTGCCTACCCTCTAATTTTTCTTTGCCTTGAAACACTTGCAGACACATATTTTAATTTAAGCCGCTCTGTTTGACTCCTCTGATCATCTGGGTTTTCATTGTCGTTGCTTCACAATAATTTAATGTCATATATAATGGCATCAAATTGGGGAAAGCCCTAAAAGCTGCCAATCCAAAGTGATCTGAATGTTCCCGAGTACAAGTCTAGATAAGCTTGACTTGTTTGTGCCAACATTATTCATCACATTCTGTGTCTAACTGGGCCAGTGTTCTCTTGCTATTGCATTTTTAAATCCTCTTTCAACATACTCTGAAGCTCCTTAATCAGTGTGCTTTCTATACTACAGTTAACAAAATGGTTGCAAGTATACGTATGCACTAAAAATAAAAGAAAGAGTATTATGACGATGCTTCCTACACTACTATCTAAATGTTTTACCATATTGTTCTTTAACTTGGTTCTTGTTTAACAAATCGCATTTTGTTTGCCGCTAGAAGAGAAGAGTTGGACCACATGTGCAATTCCACATTGGTTTTAGATTGTAATTTAATAATATTACAGAGAGCTAACTACTATTAATGAAAACTTATTTGTGAGGCTACTCCAAAGTTGATCATATATGTCTTCTTGGGAGGAGAAGAGTTTTATTTTATAGCTAATTAAAAGTTTCTAAAGATGCTGTGGATTTTTTTGTGCAAATTAAAATTAATTAGAGTTATTAAGGAGCCATGAAAAGAAGGATTTGAGAAATAGTGAGAAATATTATTTAAACCCTAATGGAATTCAGTGAAACCCACAGGTCTATTACAGGCCCCTGATTTGCCAGGATCACTGCAGGGAATCTAACATTAATAAGCACACTGGTAATTAAATCATTTGTTACTTTGTCTGTAATGTTGTAATGTTTCACTGATACTCTGTCAGAGCTCTTTGTGCAGATCAGAGCTAATCAAAGGTAATCAATTTTCAGCATTTGAGAAATCTGTAAATGATTATACATTCATCAGATCATTTAGTGGAGTGCAAGGAAAGTGCAATGCAATTAATCTTCCTGCATGAGGAGGAATTACCACCACAGAATTCAACAGTTATAATTAATTTCATTGTCTTGCTGTGAATTTTGATTGCTTTTCTTTGGACTGTATAGTACAAATGATGATTCATTGCAAAGTATTTGCAAAGCAAACACACCAGTGTGCTATGCAAATTAAAGTAGCTGTATAACAGATAGGTTTCAAACTTCCTATTTACTCAGGGTTGTTGAGTACTAATTTGGCAAATAATAATTGCTTGTTAACTTTATACACTCTTCCCTTGAATATCAAGATTGGTAACCAATATAAATAGAAAGCACGTGCTATTTTGTATCTTATGGTATGTATGCAAAATACTAGTTAGCACTTAAACTTGTTCGCTTTACCAAATAATTTAGGCATTAAAATGGTTATTTACTTCTGAAATCATTTGCTATTTATTTAACTTAAACAAAATAGCAGGAATAGATTATGCATAGAAGTGGGTGTTGCTTTTCCCATTAATTGTAACTAGAAATGTTTAAGAGACTTTCACTTGAGACATTTGATTTTTAGAATCTATTTGTAATATAGAATGTTGCTATTTAACAGAAATATGTAATTTTTGGTACATAGTAGGGTGTTGCTAAAACACACTCTTCGTCATTTACAGATTTCCTACATAATCTCCTTCAGTTTCCCAATATTCTGTACATTTAAAAATATGCTTGTGGAAATAAATACCAATTCAGAAGTGATCTAAAAAGTTCATCTCTTATTTTGTGATAAATAAAATATATATATTTTTTGAGACAGTGTTTCACTCTTGTCAACCCAGGCTGGAGTGCAATGGCGTGATCTTGGCTCACTGCAACCTCCACCTCCTGAGTTTAAGCGATTCTCCTGCCTCAGCCTCCCAAGTAGCTGGGACTACAGGCGCCTGCCACCACGCCTGGCTAATGTTTGTATTTTTGGTAGAGATGGGGTTTCACTATGTTGGCCAGGCTTGTCTTGAACTCCTGACCTCAAGTGATCCACCCACCTTGGCCTCCCAAAGTGCTGGGATTACAGGCATGAGCCACCGCACCCAGCCAATAAAATGATTTTTTAAATGAAGTAAACGTTAATGATAAACAATAACAATGTGCATAACTTTAATGTTAACTGTTTGTGAAATGACTCCAATTCCTGTAATAATTAAAACGTGAATCATGATTGTTTTTCTTTAAATCACTTTGTGAGATCCAAGTCTCTAGTATTTTTCCCTAAACTAAACTTATCTAAGTGTTAAAATCAGCTTCAATCCTTTACATACATATACATCCAAAAATACGAAGCCTCACTTTAATATTTCTTAATCAAGAATTTGAACTATGTACTTAAATGTCAATTGAAAACCAATATAAGATGTTATATTTTCCTCAGATATGTTCTGTGTGTGATGTTACTTTTGTAACATCTTTGTTGATTGAACGTTGAGGAATAAGTAACTTTTTTCACATGTTAATTTTTAAACCTGTGAATTAGTTTAAGTTAGTTCAGTTACCTGCTAAAATCAGGAGTACTATAAGTCTTTTCTGTTCTGAAAAACAGAAACAAGAACAAAAACCTGAACAAAACTCTAATGAGTTAACTGACTAAATTAACACATTCCAAATCATGTGAAATTAAAAAGTCAAGATATCATCATTTAAAATTCATGGTAAGGTAAATAATACAAGATGTAGACTAAAATAATGCAAACTTAATGGTAAATTGGTACTTTTTTCTGAGAGAATAAATTAAACTGTCTGGAAATCCAAATAAATATTCAAATAATAAATGAGGCCCCAAACCACTATTTTGCTGTCAAAATCCATAGAGCAACCATGGGAAAACTCTTTATAGCATCAAATCTGTCATATGCTTTAAAACCTTTGTCTAATGTTTTTGCAATGAATGCAATGAATGTTTCATTTAAGATTTTGATAAAAGACAAACAATAAACAAGATAAATAATATACAGGTATACTGTATAAAATTTTCCTATTTCTTAACCATAAATGTATTTATATTATCTTTTTTTATAGGATTTTAAAAACATTTATTCAAGTTACTTCATTTTAATCTTTGCTAATATTTTTCTTTTAATGATTTTTCCATTGTTGCCGGCATCGTAGCAATCCTGTTTTATAATTCTTTCCAGTTTTCATGTTTGATACACCATGCTGATTTTTGGTATTGAAGTTGGTTCAAGCAATATTATGTGTTAAATATAGTTCAACTAATTTAAAATTATTGGACTATATTTAAAATTATTTCTGCCAGGTTCAGAAAATTTACTTAAGGAAAACTAGTCTTTTCAATTGATGCATTCCCTAATTTATTTAAGGTTGGATCAGCAGGTACTAACTCACTTGATCATTTTGACTAAGTTTGCCAGTCAAATCATTAGAAAAATATAGTTAATAGAATAGAGATATAAACACAAGATAAACCAAAGATGTAAAAAGAATAAAATACATAATATAGAATGTTTTCTATGAGGATCATGGGCTTTTGAGTGAAAAGACTTGGTTTAAATCCTGGGTCAACTTCTTTCAGGTGGTGTGACCATGTGAAATTTTCCTCACATAAACTTTCTATGTCTTGTTCATAAAATGAGACTAGTACTCTGTTTTGCAGAAAGTTATTGTATTGGAAATGCATGTGAAACAGTCTGGCACATAGTAGGTGCTCAAAGAGTGAAAGCTGTTATTATGACCCACAGAATGAAGAAAAGACATGTGTTAGGTGATGGTGGCAATAGAGGAAGAGAGAGCCATAACTTTGGGCTTTTGTAGGAATGTAAAACAAATTTTTCCAACATATTGGCCTGTTTGTTACAAAAATCAGACAATGAAAAATATACCGTTATTGATTAAAGAATTTGAAACACATGGTTCGGGTTGGGGATATAGATGTTATGAAGTTCTTCAGTAATTGTTTCTGAAAAGGTTTTCTTTTATTTTTAATTAATATACTTGAATTACTTCAATAATCTATTCCTGCATGTCCCTCAACTTACATCTCTTACATATCTACTTTTAAAAAAGTTTCTATAGGGTTCCTGAATTATGACCTCCTTTTTCATTTCCATTAAATGGCAAAAATATTTTGATAATTTCTACTAGCTTGTCTCAGCATTATTTTTAAAGTAATAATAATTAACAAACTTATTTATTAGATTTATCTTCAATTTAGCTAAGCAATTATTTTCTAGGTAGGATTGTAGAATCCAAGACATTCAGAAACTTTTAGTTTACCACAAGTCAATTTGAAAAACTGAGTCAAGGGTCAATATTAAAGTATCAAAATGCAACATAAATATTTTTTAAAGTAAATGTATCTCTGGAAAGATCAATTTTCATAGTATAATTTTCCCACAATTCTTGGCTGGCTCTTTTCTAAATCTCCTATTAAGTATAAATCAAAATATTTTGTAAGTAAAAAATAAAGTCAGGGCTAGCTTTATAAAATTGGAAAAACATGTTTTATTTTTATTTTAGTAACTACAAATTCAGGACATGTTCCTTATATAACATTTAATTAATCATTTGATGAAACTTGATATTTCACCTAGTGTACATTTTAAGGAAACTTTTTATAACTCAGTAAATATATTTATTAACTAAATATGATTGTTGAATATATGTTTCTGCTGGTGATTTCCATAATCCGTCTACTAAGTACTAACACTGTTTTCTCTTTTCCTATTCTTAACATTCAGAAATTCTAAATTTATTTTGTTGGACATCAAAGTGGCCTTGAGAAATTCCCAACTATAATAATGAATGAAATGGAATTGGTGAATGAGCCATATATAATGTTGACAGATTTCACAAGTGTTGTTCTGTTATTTTAAAGCAGCAGTCTTTGAAATTTTCCTTTAATGTAAGATGGAGAGCAATATAAATAATACATCTGACTGAAAGGACATGAAAATAAGAAAAAAAAGCTGATAGGTTCTTGCAATATCATAATTTAGGTGAAACATGTAAAAAAATGCATACATAGCACCTTTTCTGTCTGGCTTCAACTGCATTCATTTGTTGTCAAAACAGGTTTCCATATTTAACTTCTTTTTTTGATTATGCCTTTTCCTTTATTTCATGGAATGATATGTTATTATCTCTGAAGTGTAGATTTCTGCCAAGTTCTATGCACTTCAGTGTTAAGAGTATGGCCCACAACTCTGGGAATCTTTGTTGAAGCTGTAGAAATAAAATGAATAGTATCAAAGCTTGATGGCATCTGTGGATAGGAAACTCATTAAAGGCCCCAGCCCTCTGTTTTATTTCTAACCACATTTTCCCTGTGGGATTTCAATGTCTTGCAGGATGAAACCAGCAGGACTCATTACTTACAAAACAATGTTTAGAGTCCTTTCGTGGTGCTGGAATGCTTCTGCCAGTCAGGTAAAGAACCTAGGCCTTTATCCTTTTGGGGACAATGCCGGCCAGCTCACAAACTGCTTGGAAAAGTCATGCCTTTGAATGTAACTGCAGGTGTTGCTCCCCAAAGGCTGTTGGT
Organism: Pan paniscus; assembly: GCF_029289425.2. Lineage (NCBI taxonomy): Eukaryota > Metazoa > Chordata > Mammalia > Primates > Hominidae > Pan > Pan paniscus. The sequence continues at coordinate 30,786,849 of NC_073264.2, read as the reverse complement.
TGGTACCCTCCTATGCAATGTACAATGGGATAATAGAAAATTCACTTTGGATTTCAAACAAAGTCTTAGAGAAATGGAAATAATAGGAACACAATTTTGAGACTTCCTTAGTTTTTCCCACGAACTATGGACCATGACTAATACCCTCGGGGCAAAAAACATCCCTTTGCCTTTAAGGGACGTATACAATTCAGTGTTTCAGATAAGTAAGTTTCATGACCTCATCAATTTTGTGGCTTCTACTCATTTACTAGAAAATAAATTTAAGCAAGAGAAGAAAGCCATGTTATGGGATAGAACTTTAAGACACCAAATCTAAAAAAAGTTCAATGCATTTGAATATAAAGTACAAAATATAGCTTTTTTTTCCTCCTAAAAGAAATCATTGCTTTAACTAGATTCACTAAATCAAATTAGTATAGTTCTGAGTGAATTGCCTGTCTCTCTTTGGCAATGTGGCCAGTGGCATTTTGGAAATATTCTTAGAACTTGTAAAATTCCTGCAAGAATAATAAGGACCTTGCCATTGTGGAATCAAAGAGATTCAATCACTTAAAGTAGTACTATAGGCTTGTCAAGTGGAATTGCTTTAACAGATTTGCTGAATAACTCATCCATAATGGCTGAAAATTTCAGCCATTTTGTTAAAACATCCAAGGCAGGAGAGATTAGTGCACACTATAGAATAGCATATGTATAATCACGAAGAAATTTAGACCACGTCTGCACTGTGAAGTACCATTTAAACATCCCAAGCTCTAGTCATTGCATTATGGAAAACAATGTGAGCTATCTAAAAAAATGAAGTGTGGTTTGTCCTTTGCTAGCTGATGAGATTTCAATAGCGTTTAGGCTTGGTAAATGTATTTCTAAACAAAGTTGCTATCCTTACAGCTTGTCCTTACAGATGAGAAGTTCATGTAGAATTTAACTGGAGGGATTATAAAAAACAGTTAAATGTGGCAACCATAGAGAAGAAGTTAATCAGTGAGAAAGTGCTAACCTAGTTGTTGAAGAATTAGTATCAGTTAGATTCCTATTAATAATAATAGGATGAGCTGACAACAAATATCTGGGTTGCTAAAATGAGAAATCATTAAGCCTTTCTCTTTTAAACACATTGTTGACAATGGAGACATGCATGTTATTTGTCAATGGGCAAGTTTCAACTTGCAGATTTCAGGTATTTGTTTTCACAATTTTATCTTAATTCTGAAACTGAAATCAGCAAATAAACTGCCATTTTAAAGATTGTCCTTCAAGCTTGGTGTGCTTTGCAGAAATGATCATGAAAGTAGCTGCTGGGATAGGAAGAGAGAATCATAATTTAAAATGTGAAATTCATCTCTTATTTTCCATGCAGAAAATGTCAAAAATACGATACTTGATTTTGTACAAAGGTGAAAAAAAATCTTAGTTGAGAATAAATATTTTCCCCACCTATATTTCGAATTTTACATTTTGAGGGTTATATTTGGCTTGAGTTGCATATGGCATTCCGTAGAATAAAAACATGTCTATAAAAGTCATCTTCAGCTTGAATTTAAATTCATCTGCTTGTTACCTTGTTTAAACAATAAAAAGGGAAAATATTCACCAGGAAAGATGTTTAAATACCAGGATGTAAATAATGATGTAGCCATGTAATTTGAATAAAATTTTAATGGAAAGAAGAGCAGATGAATATCAGAATATGTTATGAATAGAATACATGCAACGGAAGGGTATTTCCTATCAAAAGAAAAGTGGTAAGAAATTTAATAGCTATAATTTATAGTCCCAAAACTAATGCATTTGGAATAGGATATATAGAACTCTTTAAGCTTCTCTCTTCAAGAATCTCAAGAGTCTATATACATGCAGATTATTAAATTGAGTCAGAAGGATGTTAACACAATCAACAATATATTTTGCTTTTCGCTGTTTACATAGCTTTTGCCAGAGACCATGGGATAGGTCAGCTGCACTACCAGAAATCAAAACTTTAATTTTAGCATTTTTTTCTACAACACTTCTGTATTCTCCAAAGCAAAGTTGCTAAAAGGATTAGAAAATTCCTCTTAAAAGCACACAAAGCTTTTTGGGAAAAAAAAAAAATCAACTAATTAACCAATCTAATGAGTCATTCAACAGTAAAAGCAGGATTTATTTTACATGTTCCAAATATGCCAGCAATTGCTGCCTCTTCTTCCAAATCATATTGAATCCGTCTTTACCAAGCTTTCCCATCCCAGTTGGCTGTGCTCAGGGACTTAGAGAAAGCCAATAAATAACACCCTTTTTTTCCTCCTAAGTTTAAGATCAATTAAAAGATGGGTAGTAGAGGAAGCAGAATGAAACTCAAAATGTCAGCTGTATTACCGGTAAATGGTGGAAAATAGGACTTGACTAACAGGTAAACCACTAAAAACATAACTGTATAAACAAACCTCCCACATAGCCACAGGCAAAGTCCCATACCTGCAAACACCCCTAGCAGGGCTGGAGCCTCTTGACTATAGGAGAGTGAACCTAGACTTATTCTCCCCATTGGCAGACAGATCTGAAGGAGAGAAATGCAGAACTGTCTTCCTCCTAAAAGCACCTGTACAGAAGTTGCTCTCCCTCCACTGGGACCCGAGAATGAAGGCGATATGGGTCCTCTTGGACGTTTGTCCTTCTAAGAAATAAGAATAAATAAATCAATCAACAAATAACTAAAGTAAGAGGATACTTCTCTTCTCTTCTTAGGAAACAAGAGGAGTGGGGAGTAAATATGCCCTTAAAAGCTGTCAGATAAATCTTTTAGTTTTGCTACTGAGTTGAAAATCTCATTTGTTCTGTGTACTTATTTTCTCTTTCTTTCCCTATTCTAATTTTATTTATTTTGTGCCTTTTTTTTCCCCTTCCACATGCACATTTTTTCAAGTAGCCTAGACTGTTTTATTATGTAGCTGTTTGGGGACTAGAGAGGAAGGTTTTATTTTTTAAAACCTACATATAACTTCCTATTCCTCACTCCACAGTATGGCTTTCTATAAGAGAATGTCTGAGTCAGATACTGTAGTTGAAAGAGGAGTGATATTAATAAGACCAATGAATTTTCTTTTGAAGGGACTGAAGTATTTAGGTGCCCATATTTATAACTTAATAAATCCTAATTTACCTTTCCGTCTTACTCATATTTTTATAAGCTCTTTCGTTTCATTTCCTACTGGTGAGTGACCCTGTTGCACCAATTAAATAAATCTGTTGTTTTAGAAATGTAAACTTATATGAGAAGGATGTGGATCCCTGCTACTTAAACAAAAACAAAAACAAAACAAAAACAAAACAAAACAAAACACATCATTAGATCAAACCACTGCATGCCACTACAAACATGCACTGAATAAAACTGATTTCTGTTTTTCACACATAGAGAACCTGTTATTTCTACTCAGAGCATGGTCCCCGGGCTAGCAACACCAGAATCATGGACAGCTGTTAGAAATACAGACTATTGGCCGGGCGCAGTGGCTCACGCCTGTAATCCCCGCACTTTGGGAGGCCGAGGCGGGCGGATCATGAGGTTAGGAGATCGAGACCATCCTGGCTAGCACGGTGAAACCCTGTCTCTACTAAAAATATAAAAAATTAGCTGGGCGTGGTGGTGGATGCCTGTAGTCCCAGCTACTAGGGAGACTGAGGCAGGAGAATGGCTTGAACCCGGGAGGCGGAGCTTGCAGTGAGCCGAGATCGCGCCACTGCACTCCTGCCTGGGCGACAGAGCGAGACTCCGTCTCAAGAAAAACAAAAAACAAAAACAAAAAGCAGAATGTTGTGTGCCATTCCAGCTCTCCTGAACTAGAATCTGCCCTTTTACAAGCCCTCCCAGGTGACAGGTGGGCACGTTACCTTTAGAGAAGCACTGGGTTAGGTAATTATTATCTCATCTCAAGAAGCTCTTGTTACTCAAACTTTTTTTGGAGCTGTGCCATAGAGAGGTAATGGGGATTTGTTCTGTTCACATCGTTGCCAGGAGTGTCTTAGTCCAGTAGCTGAGACAGTGGGTGGGTAGGCAGGGCCCTATAAAAGAGGCCCCTGACCCTGAGCTACTCCAGGGCACCACTGACGCAATGTGAACTGTGGACTCAGACCTGGGTTTGAGCCCCAGCTTCACCACTTACCAGCACTGCAAACCTGGCAAGTCCCTGGACCTCTCAAAGCCTCATATTCTTGTGTGTGAAATTAGGAAAATAATACTGATTTGTTTAGATTTATTGTAAAGATTACATTACGAGACATATGGTAAGTGCATGCCATACAGTAGGGAAATAATATATTTTAGTTCTTTTCCCTCATTTCCTACAAGTGATAGGTGTCCTTATTTTAGTTTTAATAGTCTCAGATTCAGCCTCATGATTCTACACTAGCCAATGGGAGAGGTGGGGAGGGAGGAAGGTTTTCCCCTCCCTCTGCGAGGCCCTTCATGGTTGAGTGATGATTATCATATTCTATTCTGATCTACCACAAATAGCTCTCGTGCACTGATCACCAACTCTTCTCACAACCATCTTATTAAGTGGGAACTGTACCTATATCGCTTATTCATAGGTGACATACAGGTGCAACAGTTATGTAATTACCCAAGGTCACACAGCTTGTAAGAGTTCAGACTGAGATTCAAACCTGTGCTCTTTCTAGGGACCATGTTATTCACAAGTGTGTTAGACATAGAAGTGGAATTATTCAGTCACTTTCTTTCATGCGGTTTCATTAATGACCTAAGGGCATGTATTTTTAGGTTAAGGGTAGAGTCCAAAATCTGTAGGAAAAAAAAAAGGAAATTAACTGGCACACGCAGGAGAAGCCATCTTAGATGTTGGCCTCATTTTTCTAGGTAAGAGTCACACTGTTCCATCAAGCAGCAAAAATTTCTCTACACTGAAAAGTTAAGTCATCTCATATTCCCTATTGTCTTAGGAAATAAATAATTCTGGCTTCACATAGCTACTTTAAAGAACTCTGGCTCAACAATGAATGGTGGTGGAAGAGAAGATGGAGTCAGCTGCCTACCTGGCTTTCTTTCGTGGTCAGCAGGAGGCTGTAACCAATGCCAGTTTTTCACACATAGAGAACCTGTTATTGCTACTCAGAGCATGGTCCCTGGGCTAGCAACACCAGAATCATGGACAGCTGTTAGAAATACAGAATATTGCCCGGAGAACAAAAGTGAATGTGAGCTCATCTTACTTTTTAGACCCCTTTATGAACACCATTCTTCTTTTCAAATTTTATTATAGGCAATCATAACATTTATGAAATATAACTTACTTCTGATCTCTTGACCATTTTAAAACTGTACTCAAGATGATATTATTTTAAAGAAAATCTAAAACTTCTGAATTTAATTAGTGTAATTCGTTCATTTATTCATTCACTAATTCATTCAAGAAACGTATATGGTATATCTTCCTATGTGAGCCTCAGCACAGTCACTGATACATCAATGAGAAAGACAAGATGTCTACTTTCACAGAGCCTGTGTTCCAGTCAGAGGGGACAGAATTCCTGCTCTAGTGGTAAAGCTGCCCCATTTCATCTATCTTGATGGTTTTTAGCTGGTGATGGGGAAAAGACATAGAACATTTAATTTAGTGAAAAACACCAAATGTTTTGTAATTACACAAACAAAAAAATTAGTTGTAACCTTTCCTGGTGAAAACTAACCCATTTCAATATGCATATATCTTACCATAATCAGGTTCTGTCTCTGAAAGCATTGAATGATGATGATAATTTAAATTAACAATATCATTTGTAACTGTAAGGTAAATTGATTAATACCTAAATATGGAAATTTCAGTTTCTAGAAACATCTCAAATAATGTCCAGAAAATATGGTACATAGCATAAAAACATCTATCTGTCTATCTATTTATCTAACTATATTCATAATATCTAATAAGTTTACTATTTTTGATACAACTGGATTCTTTGCCAGGTGCCATTACTTATTCAATTAAATGAATATCTTAGACATCTTTACTTCAGTAACAACTTTTGGAGAAAAATGTGCCTGGGAATTTTCCAGATTATTGTTATGCTGTGGAAAAGTAGTATTGCACATTGCCCGAAGAAGATGCTCATAGTTTAATTCTCATGCAAGACCCCGAAATTTTCTATTTTAAACATTTCTTTTCCACCATTCTTGACATTTGAATTCATCATTCACGTCTGTGACATGTTTTCATATTATCATTTAATACTGATGTCAGTACCAAACAGTAATAAGGGTGCAAACATCTGTTGTTTACTCTGAAATGATTAGCTTCCATATATAATAATAAAAATTTACCCCATTGCAATAATGTTTTAAAAAACCTTGCAAACATTTTGAACTCTGGTGATGCCTTTCAAAAGGCAATGGAAAATCACTTATATAAAGTTTGCTTTCTATCCACTTAATCGCAGAAAAATCTAGGATGGATGGGAATAAGGTTCATTCCCGAAGATGTTTATATTAAGAAGAGCCTATTAAATATATTCTTAAGCCTCCTTGCTGTTGCTTAACTTCACTGAGACCTAGAAACAATGCAACTGAAGTGACAAAATCACCTTGACATCTGGTGAGTCAGGTCTATTATTTTATTATTTTACTGTCCTGTCCCAACTTTGCTGGTTGTTTCTTTGGTGACATTTAAGGACAAGACACAGTTGATTGATAATAATGCTGACTTAAAGTAGAAATGGAAACATCTGGAGGAATCACATTTCTTTGCCTGGATAACCTTTATCTGTCCTTTGAATTTCTGCTTAGATGTCATTTTCTAAAGCAAGCTTTCCCTAAACCCGTAAATTAGCCTAAGTGTCCCTTTTTGGAACTCATGGCACTTAGTGTGTACTCCTGGTTCAGTGTTAGAATTATATCATAGCTGAAAATCCTCCCTATTAGACTGTAAGCAGAGCAGCACCAGCCTTATTATCTTTGTACTACTGGTATCTAATATAGCAATATACTGCCTGATCATGCATAAGGAGCCAGAATTAGGACACAATGATGAGAGTTAGAAAATAGCATCAGGCAATATATTAGGTAGGCAGAGGATGAACAAGATATTTTGTTTCCCTCAAGATCTAATTGGATATAATCTGTACGTAAATAGATACTACCATGAGGGTGTGCACAGGCTACTACAGGGATTAAAAAAGGAATTTAATCAGCCTAAGGGGAAAGGAATGCCAAGGAAATCTTTCAGAAGAGCTAATGTGGGAACAAAGTGCTCATGGATTGCCTCAAGCATAAGTGAACAAGACAACTTTCGGAGCTGCCAATAGTTAATGGTGTTTTGAATTTAGGATTTTAAAGGTAGAAGATTGTATTAGAAAAGTAGATGGGAGTTAGGACAGGATGATGTAAACCGAAATGCCAAGTACTTAGTTTTGTAAACTGCAAAATGAGAAGCCATTGAAAAGTTTTAAGCAGGGCAGTGCTATGGTAAGATGTAAATTTGAGAGGGCTAATCTAGAGTAGCATGATAGAAGATGAATATGGGGGTGCACAAACTGTGACAAAGAGAGAGTGAAGAGGTATGACTCCAGAACTGAGGTATAAGAGTCAGGGATAGACTAAAGGCATATTAAATAGGCAAAATTAAAAGGACTTGGTGAATTAAAAGATTAGGTGTCTGGCAAGGTGAATTGAGTTTTCTGGATTGGCCATAGTGGGTACAAAGGGGACATTCATTGAGAAAAGTACACGAGGATAGGGAGGAGAGCTCAGTTTTGGACAGGGTGTGTTTGGGGAGCCTGTAGATGAGAAAGTCCAAAAGGCATTTAGGTGTGTGAGTCTGGAGTTCAAGGGCAAGGTCTGTGGTAATGATACAAGTTTGGAATTTGTCATGCTGGTTGAAGTTGTGGGGATTATAGAGGGCATTGATATTTTTAACACAAATCCCTTGGGATCCCTTTTGCCCTTTGTTTTCTATCCAGCTGCTCCACCCCACTCCCTCATGGTTTTGTATCTACTGGTGTGGAGGGCTGCCCTTGGGTATGGTGGCTGCTTCATCTGCAGGTTCAGAGAGCTGAAAGCATCTGGTTATTCCAATCCTAGAAGCAGACATTAGACAAGAACAAACCAGTACAGGAGTATGAGCTCAGCTCTCTTGCCTCTTGTCAGGGGCAAAGTGTGAGTTGTAATTTGCCCTCCAGGACTTTACCCAAAATTGCACCTTTGCTTAATTTTTTCCCATTGCTTGTCCTGCTTCTTCATTCCCTTACTAGTCTCCTTGGGAAGAACTTCTCTAATGAATCACTGGAACACACATTCTCATCTCGGGTCTATTTCTGGGTATGTCTACTTAAAACATATTGTGAGTAAGACCATCCAAGTGGAGTATTTAAAATGGAAAGGAAACATGTCAAAAAAAAAAAAAAACAACCCCCAAAAAACCCACAGGGATATCACCGGTCAAGGATGGACTGTGAGACTCATGATCTTGGATTGTGCGACTATAGGTCGGGCCATCTTAGGTGTTGAAAAATATCCTTTCAGACCAAGTGGTGTTTTCATCCCTTGCTCTATTTCTGGCAGGATGAATTCTTGCTGCTGGTAAATGTGAAGAAATGCGGGATTATCTGATAAGGGTCACAATGACACTGTTAGGAAGGATGCTGATAAATATATCTTGGCCACAACAAAGAATTAATCCTAGATTGGGACCAATTGGATATTGTGGACTGCTTCATACATGAGAAGGAATTGTAATTTCACCCCCGTTTTCCACCAGTGTTATGCGGTGACATCTTTCTATGGACTTAAATATATAGATCTACATCATTATTTTTAATTACTGCATTGCATAATGTTGCATATATGAATTATGGTCGAATAAATAACTCATCTTTCATAGATATCTTGTTTTTCCTCATGTTTTTCTTATTATAAATGATGCTGTGAAGAACAACCTAACACACACATCTCTTTTTGTATAGTTGATTATCTTTTTCTCAGGAAATATTTTTAGAAGTGAGATTTGTTTGCTAAATGATATATGTGTTACACATTTGGACACAGGTAGTTCTATAAGTTTCTTAATTAACATGACATATATTTATGCATACAAGTTATAACTTTATTTTCTCATAATTCAACAACAGCACCTCTATTGTAAACCCCCAATTCCAATTGACAACAGAAAATCTTATCTAATAGTCAATTTTAGGTTAAATCAGTCCAATAAAGTAACTTTAAACTTAGTTAATGCTATTTAAAAATGCCACCATGTGGAGGTTTAAATTTTCTGTTCTGGGCCTCTCTTACTGTATCTTATCTGGGGCCAGTTCTTAGTTCCAGGGTGCTTATGCAACTGTCACCAGGGTCTGATCTGGCTCTGAGTTGGTTCTGCACTGGCAATTTCCCCAGATGTGATTTATCAAGACTATCCTTTGGCACTAATGGCATACAGTGTTTCTTCAGTGATGACGTGTCTGAAGTTTGAATGGAACGCTGCTTAGATGTTTGGCCCAGCTGATTTTTCTGAGATGCAGCCTTGTTGTTCTCTGGTTTCTGGTTGGAACAGTAACCAACTCTGTGTCCCATCATCCCAGCCCTAGGATTCCTCAACTGACCGCTGGCTCTATCTCTCAGCAAATCTTCCCGTCCCACTGGACACATGGAAACTTTGGATCTCTATGCAACTATCAAAGGGAACAAGCAACTGTAGGGAAAGTAGGAAGTCCAACAATTTCTTCTTCATAGACCGTTTTGCTTAATCTTCCTGAGGAAAGAGGTAATGTCACTAGGTAATTCTGAAGAGAATGAGGAGAGTAGTCAAGCTTTGAAGAAGCAGCTGAAGAGAAGAAGCTAACTATGGGAAGAAGTGTCAGGCAGTGTTGATAAGCTCCAGACTATAAATTTCTAGTAGGCAAACATGGGCAAATATGTTACATTTTCTCCGTCACTGCCCAGTGATAATAGCAAAGGGTTGAAGACTTGCAGGACATCCAGGGGAGGTAGGACGGGGAGGTTGAGGATGTCTAAACATAGTGGGAATAAAACAATGAATGAGCTGGACAGATACACGGCAGGCTGTGGTCAGATAAGGGGATAATGGGTTTTCATAGTTTAAAGGTTGAAAGTTTTCAGGAGATGAAAAACCTTGTAGGGGAGGATTAAAGTAAAGGAGTCAAAACCAATAAATTTAGAAAGTCAAATCACTGTGAGGCTGGGGATTTGCTTGGAAATTGAAGCTGGTTAGGATGAAGGTTGAACTTGGGGTGAAGAGGAAGACACATTTCCAGGTTCTAAAGACATGGAGGGAAACCGCTGGGAGTTAAATAGAATGAAATTAAGATAATGAGCATGACAACAGCAAGGAGGGTTAACATATATCAGAGGGCAAAAGCCTGAAAGGAAAACAGATTTGAGAGGAGTTAAGAAGGTAATGGTCTGAAAAGGAAAACCAGGACAACGGAATACTAACCATTCTCTCTATCTCTCTTCCCCAACTGCAGAGCTAGAAGACATAGACAAGGATGAGAAGAGCTATTCTTAGGGGAGAGCCAGATTTCAGGTAAGGAGATAGAGGTAGTTCATTTGGCAGATGATTCAGAGAACAGGAAGAGCGAAGCATGAAGAAAGTGAAAGCACAGTAGAGAATAAAAAGCTAGTGAAGCTTGCGTTTTGAATGACAGGCAAAGCAGAGGGGATCGGGAGAGAAATTTAGTGGACTGTTCTGAAGAAAGCCTTCTGAAGAGAACTTTGGTACATAACCGCTTGCTGTCCCTGGCTGAGGTCCTCAGAGTTTGTAGCCCTATTCATTCTCTCTTTGTGTCTTAGTCGGCAGGCGGTGACTTAGCTTGAGGTTCCAAAAAGAATATTGATTAAAATACATTTTGAAGTTTACACCCGGAGTTGTGTGCTGCTGTTAAGTGTGAATATGCTTAATGTTTTGAATAGAAGTAAAATTCACTTGTGGACAAAGTTGAAATTTGCATGTGGACCTAGCCAAAATTGATTTGAGTTGCTTGGGTTGTGTGATATAATTAGCAAAAATATTATTAAAGCCTTTAAAGTCATTTTTCCCAAAGCAGATGCTAATGGCAGCAAAAAAGCAGTCTCTATCATCTAGAATTTGAGAATTATAAGCAAGGGCGAGGTGAACAGAAGCCCCGAAAAACATCACAGCTAAATTTGACGAATTCTATTGGTATTTTGTCATCCTCAATTCTTATTTTTTTAGTTATCATAACAAAACTGAACCCTAAATATCAAATTAGGAAAGGAATTTTTAAAAACTGTAGAGAAAGATAAATGACAGCAGGCCCGTTATTTTCTTGCTATCATCCCACTTCTCCAAGAGAGTGGCAGTAGCTATCAGGCAAGTGTAGGTGCTTTTTCATGTTACTGTTCGGTCATACCAGGGCACAGCTAAAGATATCAGACTGGAGTTGGATCCTGGCTTTGCATTTCTTTTCTGTCTTTAATCAGTCATTTCCTGTTTGGTGTGAGTTAACAGTTCCTTTGGTGGATTTTTTTTTTTTCCTCTGAGTCATCTTACTTGATAATGTCAGCCATGGACTCACTGGCACATGTTGTATTGTCAATCTGTGATTCTCACTTTGGGCCATTTCTGTTGCTTGTGTCTCTTCTACTTTCAATTTCCCTTTGGTTGCCATCCCCTATTTTAGGAGAACTCAATCCACGTGCAGAGAAATATTATAGGTTAATCTCAGCAGGATGTGTGAGAAAGAGACCTTGGAAACAGGATGAAACTTGGAGTGTCATAATTCTATTTGCAGAGACTTGATCCTTGCTTACATGGACTGATCACAGTTGCTGAAAAAAAATAACTCTGTGATATTTTCATGGATTCAGCCATATGGCACCGCCCTACCTGAACCATCATTCTGTTTTCCCTTACAGACACTGAGGAATGCAATATGGACATCCCGTCTGACTACACAGTATACAAACTCTTTACCTAATGTTGCAGATGGGTTTCATATATCCGAGGGGCTGTTTATTAATGTGGATATTTTTTCTCTTGCTTATTTACATATTGCTCAGAAGCCTGCCTACAACATGGAAATGATTTGCATGCATCTCGTTTCTTAGGAGTAAAGCACACTCCTACACAATAGGGCACATCATTTCACAAAGAGGCAAGTCATTTTGGGGTCTCCATTTTCACATTTTGTGGGGGCAATGCCATAAAAGCACTCTACACAAAGCGATCTTTACAATTTACTTGGAATGTGAGCAGATATAAAGAAGGGCTTAAATGCTTGGAGACAGTAAGGTATGGTAGAGAATGTGGTAGAAGGACTGAAGGTATTAGAATAAGGCACGCTGAAGAAATATTCCCGATTTTGCTATTTACCACCTGTGCAGTCTTGGAAAATATTTAACCTGAATCAACCTAATTCCTCATCTATGAAATAGGAAAAATAGCATATCATGTAAAGTTTTTGTAAGAATTGGACATAATGCATGTGTTATTAATAATGAAGTTGTTAAAATTAGTTAGGAATTATCATTATTATTGTTTTCCCAGGACAGGTATGTTGATGCTTTCAGGAAGTAAAGATGATTTTTCTTTGATTATTTGTCTTTACTCCACAACAGTTTTTGAGGTGTATATTCCTATTACCTACAGAAGTGCCTGGAACATGATCTGCCATGCTCATGGATTATCAATGCATGTTAGTTTACTTAATTGTAAAATAGATCCGTTCAAATGAAAAACATATCCCTAAATAGGCACTCATATTTAGAGAGATGGAATCAAAATTTTATAGACGATTACTGGATAACTTGTTGGAGAAAAAGATGTAAAATATAAAAAGAAAGGTTGAATTATTTTCTTTTTTTACTGTTTACTTGACTCAAACTCTTTGGTTTAGAAGTGGAAACTTGAAACTTGGAGAACAACAGCAACAACAGCAATAGCAACAACAACAGAATAGGAACATCATACAAGGCATTTCTTCATTTGTGTGTACTGTCTTCCACCAGCAGAATGTTAACCTGCCTGAGAACAGGGATTTTGTCTGTTGCCTCGTCTGGTAAAAACCTGCCCACTGCCTTGAAGAGTGTCTTGAACACAGTAATTGCTCAATATGTATTGAATACATTTTCATTTCTTCATATCTAATATCTAGAGAGTTCATAATAACACATTCTTTCTGCTCTTCATACCTAGGATGAGGAAATCCATTTGTCTTTAAATACAGGATTTTTAAAATTTCAGTATTCATTTTCATTTTTAACAGAAGTATTTATTCTTTGGCCATTAATTTTTATTTCTATCACTTGGCAAAATGGTTATCCAAATAATTTACCCTACGTGCCTAAATTTGTTTCAATCAAAACACTTAAATTTGGCTACCCATAACAATCATATTATTATATTTTATTGTCTTTGTATTTCAGTCATGATATTTCAGGTATTTATATATGGAGAAGACCTTGGCTAGCACAGCAAGCTTTGTGGAAAAGAATGGATATTAATTATTCTCTCAGAAATTAATTTTTTTATCAGATAAAACTTCCAGATGGATGGCAGATCATAGAATCACATTTTTATTTCCTGCTATCTTATGGCACACTGAAACACTGATTTGCAAGCTAGAACATGATGCTCTGACCATGTAATTGTCAATAGCATAACCTGTTTTGCACCTTATGCCTGGATCCTTTAATTTTCACACTTATTCTGACACATTTAGAAAGCCTATGGTCTGAATTCTTCAATTCATGTTCACTGAGAAGTTAGTGAAGTTCTCACCTGTAATGCCAGCACTTTGGGAGGCTGAGGCAGGAGGATCACGAGGTCAGGAGACCGAGACCAGCCTGGCTAACATGGTGAAACCCCATCTCTACTAGAAATACAAAAAATTAGCCGGGCGTGGTGGCACGTGCCTGTGGTCCCAGCTACTCGAGAGGCTGAGGCAGGAGAATCACTTGAGCCTGGGAGGCGGAGGTTGCAGTGAGCCGAGATCGCGCCACTACACTCCATCCTGGGCGACAGAGTGAGACTCTGACTCAAAAAAAAAAAAAAAGTTAGTGAAGTTCTAAAGTACAAAAACTCTAATAGGAACTTAATGAAAGCCAATAAACAAAATCATAGATTATTCCCCAAGACAATTATTATCTTCTTCTGGAACTAGAGTAAGGTTCCACGTAAGTTGAATTTCTTGCTCTTCTTAAGTTCTTTTTACAGTAAAATTTCCGGTAAGCATAGCTGGCCATAACATGAGAAGTCAGACACATTAGCAGGGACTTAAAAATGCAGCAGAAATGTGGACTCTAGGTCCCTCTTGCCCATTTTTTGGTTGTGTGACCCTGGGCAAGCTGTTTAAACTTTGTGACCACTGATTCCTCACAGAAAAAAAAGCAAGGCTCTCAGTAAGATAGCTTTGACATCCTTTGTGTTTCTAAAATTTTTATAATCCACAAACCAGGTAGGCTAACTCCAAATTATTGAAAAATCAATACACAGTTATATGAAATGAAGATGGTCTTTTTTTTTTTAATCACAATGAGTTCTTTGAAATAAAAGCAGACTCCTTAGTTTTGTTTACATTTATATGACAAAATACCATCTCAGGGACAGCCTTGTCCTAGATGTTGTCATGCATGAGCAATAAATTTTAAAACGTTCGAGGGGTTCAAAAGATCACTCAGAATTCATCTCTAACAATTTGAGGAAAAACAAACTCTGACAAAAATAGGTTCCAAGGTCTCGGTTAATGTGCTCTGGAAAATGTTAAATATTAAAAAGATAGCAATAGCAAATATACCAGTAATTTATAGATCATGATAGAACTCAGGCGTGTGTGTGTCTTATCTCTCTAAATTAACATGTTGACAACAGAGCAATAATGATGTTTAATTCAAACAATCTTTTTATGGCAGGCAGTATGTGAGAAATATTTTTGATGTATTCATCATGTTTTTGTGTTCTGGGATCATCTTGCAAAAGCAGACTTGAATCTTTCCTAAATGCATGGTCCTTCGATTTCAACTGATAGAATATTATGACGTCCTTTGTCTTCTGTTTTGTGATTTTGCCAGTAGTTGAAACAAGGAGAACAATAGAGTGTACATGAATAGAATTGAGCATTACGGAAGGTGTAAAGATACTGAAAGCTGACAAAAGAGGAACACTAATGAACCAAAAAAAAAAATTGGCTTAATTTTTTTGAGTTAGGAATTTCTACATCTATATCTCTGTCTTTTGTTTTCCTTTAAAAAGAACAAATAGTTTATTTAAAGGGAATTAATTCCTTCACTAATAGCTATATATGATTTATTTAAATTCACATGGAGTTTCTTTAATAAATACCTAAAAGGAAAAGATAAAACGCTGCTAGTCTTTGTGGGGAAAGGGTTCCACAAGAAAAACAATGAAAAATTGTTTATTTATTTATTATGCAAAATGATTTATTGATTTATTTATACATGCTTTCTATGTATAATGTAATTCTTTCTCTAGTCTTTGCCATTATCAACCTTTAGCAGAAAGTCAATTGCTGCATCAAAATGATCTTTCATAACATACAAGCAATTTGCTCTAGGAATCCAGGCACAGTGGTCCATGGGAACCTGAATTTTGTCTTAGATGCTCTCCCTACATTTCTTGATCTTTCTCAGAGCACCATGTCGCCTCCTACTCTCTGTTAACTGGGAACTTATTGTACGTTTCCCTGGAGCTCTATGCTGCCAGTTTCTTCAATGAAGTACTCCTTTCTCCAGAATTAACACTTCAGACTCTTCTCCGCAGTCAGTCTATCAGTTTGGATATATTAATGTATGTTGAAATGTGATTAGCTTTAGCTCTGGTGTAATTTGCATTTTTAATATTTGTTTTTTAATGGAAAGGGATTTCTAATTGTTGGATTTGCTTGATTCCCACCTTCAACCCCTGTTAATTCTCCACCTTAAACTTCTCATCCTGCTAATAAAAGACTTCATTTAGTTACTGTGAATTCCCATATTTGTTGAAAAATCGTTTATTTCTTCACAAAAATGTATTTTTCAGAACATTCAGAAATGTTTTCAGAACATTTTTATGTCTTACCCCTTGGGTTTACATTGCCCCCAGTTTTTGCTTTGATGTTTCTATCTGTCTGTTGTTACACTAGATCCCACAGCTAATGGGTCCTAGGTGAAAGCACTTTAGTTATTTGTTCCCAGGCACCATGGTTCAACTGCTAAGCAGAGCAATCCTTCCTCATCTTCTTTCTTGTGAGATCTTTGTAGGCATTTCCAAAGGAGGTGAGAAGACTCAGCATTTCATCCCCAGTTTCTGCCTTCACATCTATTAGCCCATTCTCATGCTGCTAAGAAAATGTGGCACATATACACCATGGAATACTATGCAGCCATAAAAAAGGATGAGTTCATGTCCTTTGCTGAGACATGGATGAAGCTGGAAACCATCATTCTCATCAAACTAAGACAAGAACAGAAAACCAAACACCACATATTCTCACTCTTGAACAATGAGAACACATGGACACAGGGAAGGGAACATCACACACTGAGGCCTGTTGGTGGGTGGGGGTCAGGGGGAGGGATAGCATTAGGAGAAATACCTACTATAGATGACAGGTTGATGGGTGCAGCAAACCACCATGGCACATGTATACCTATGTAACAAACCTGCACATTCTGCACAGGTGCCCCAGAACTTAAAGTATTAAAAAAAAAAAAAAAGAAATACCTGAGACTGGGTAATTTCTAAACGACAGAAGTTTAATGGACTCACAGTTCCACATGGCTGGGGAGGCCTTGCAATCATGGTGGAAGGCAAAGGAAGAGCAAAGAAACATCTTACGTGGTGGCAGGCAAGAGAGCTTGTGTAGGGGAACTCCCCTTTGTAAAACCATCAGATCTCATGAGACTTACTCACTTTCATGAGAATACCACAGGAAAGACCCACCCCTGTGATTCAATTATCTCCCATTGGGTCCCTCCTCCAAAACCTGGGGATTTTTTGTTTGTTTGTTTTGTTTTGTTTTAAGATGGAGTCTTGCTCTGTCACCCAGGCTGGAGTGCAGTGGCGCAATCTCAGCTCACTGCAACCTCTGCCTCCTGGGTTCAAGCGATTCTCCTGCCTCAGCCTCCCTAGTAGCTGGGACTACAGGCGCGTGCCACCAAGCCCAGCTAATTTTTTGTAGTTTTAGTACAGACGGGGTTTCACCGTGTTAGCCAGAATGGTCTTGATCTCCTGACCTCCTGATCCACCCGCCTCGGCCTCCCAAAGTGCTGGGATTACAGGCATGAGCCACGGCGCGCCCAGCCAAACGTGGGGATTATTACAATTCAAGGTGAGATGTGGGTAGGGACACAGAGCCAAACCATATTATTGCCTCTCTCTTCTCCAGCTGTGCCTTATTTCTTAGCTTGCCTCCCGTCTCTCTCACTTTGGCATAGTAATGATGGACCTCTCCTGATTTACTATGTTTCAAAGTGTCTCAGAGGCCACTTAGGGCAGCTTCCAGCTGCCCCTACATATCTGATCTTTGGTAGTAAAGTCTCAGTCACTTTCCATCCAGCAGGGGAACATCTTCCTTTCTAGGTCCAGATTTTGGTGAGGCTGGTGGTCCCATGTTAGTGAGACTAGGTCCAGAATAACACTGAGCTTTCAGTTTTACTGTACCAATGCTCTGTACCTGAAACTCCATCCCATGGATGTGGTGCTGAATTTGCCTGGCAACACCAATGTTGAGCCTTACTCAGGAAACTTTTTCTCTTAGAGCACTCATTGTTTCTGTCTGTTGTCTAGCCTCTGTTTTCACCCCCGTTAGTCTATAAGACATATTAGTATATGTTTGGAATCCTGTTGAAAACTGGGTTCAAGTTCTTCCCCACAATGTTCACACAATGGCTTACAAATCAGAGGATGTGGCTGTTGACCTCTGCTTAAGTTTCTGTAAGCAGATAAGAAAGCTTTGTCTTACCAGTGTCAGCTCTGGCCCAAATAAATCATGTTACACCACATTTCTTCATTTGGTCAGACTAATTTATTTATTCAGAGTACAGAAGGGAGAAAGATCTTTTTCTTCACGGTTAGTCTAAATATTATATTAGCTGCGTCGCCTGCTTTGTTACTGGCTTGGGGAGAGTGAATGGTAGGGCATGTGGGAGTTAGCATGACTCCATGTTTTTATTGTAAAACATCAGCTGTACATTGTAGAGCAACAGGTAAGAATGGAACCCTCCTCCATAGCCAGGATCCGATGAGAAAAAAAGGGGAAAACATAGTAAATACCAAATAAGTATGAGTTTAGAAACAGGAAAAGAAGTTTTGCAAGCAGAATAGAATTTTGTGGCATTCAAAAATGGAAAACTGAAAATTTAGAAAGCTGCCCTTAGTATGAGTTTGGGAAACAAAATGAAACCAGAGAAGGTTTTCATAAATCATACCCCCAAAGAGCTTCATCTCCATCAGCAGGTATGAAATTCATGGCAGCTTAAGAAAGCAGGGCCCAAAGGAATAAAGTCTAGTTGGCTAGAAATAGAAGCCTCCAGTGGTAACCCAGAATATTAAGGGTAAATAGAGGAAAGAAGCTTTAAAGTTGGAACTAACTATTCCTGAAACCTACCTTCTTTTAAATTCTTTTCTTATTTTAAAACCTTTATACCCCAAATTTTCTGTACACTCATAGGGAAGCTGGTGTTTACTGGCTTGCCACATTTGGCCACTGGGCTGCAGTGAACACCATGAGAGAAAGGAAATATAAGTTACAGAAATAATTTAGCATCAAGAAGTGGGCTTTGAGAAAGGGAAAGGTGGCACTAGTCCTCAGACACTGAGATGGGAACTCTGATCTTTGGATAAAACAAGAGGTTCCAGGGCAAAATGCATGTATACAAAATCTCCTGCATACATTACAAAAATGTTCTTATTAATCTATAAAATCTCTGTGAATTAATAATTTGTGTCTCTACAATTTTCTTGTGATATTATTCATTTTTATATAACCTTCAGTGAATTTTTACCCTATAATTAAATTGTTGGTAAATGTGGTCAGAAGGTAATTATGACTACCACAACCAAGAACAGGAAATTTTAAGATTTTAATTTATTTAACGAGAGAATACTCAACCCACAGAATGTATTTCTTCAAAAATGATTTCTTTTGCTAAAAATTTAGTGAGGTTATTATATGCATATATGTGTTGCCAGAGAACGCTTATTAATAATTAGAGATCCTTAGGTCAGGATCAATACAAGTTTCAAGTAATATTGTTTCATAGAAGTCCTTAATCAGTGAGTTATTTTCCTGCAAGTGGTTCTGGAGACTCTGAAAAACAAGGTCTTGAGTGTTCATGAATGTGCCTCTGATTGTAGTCCCTGTGTAATTTTATCAGTGTTTCAAGCCAAGAATCACAATGGTGGGGCAACTGTCAAAATTGTTTCATAAAATTGGTACAGGTGGGCCCAGCGTGTTGGTTCACACCTGTAATCCTAGCACTTTGGGAGACGGAGGCGAGGGGATCACCTGAGGTCAGGAGTTCGAGACCAGCCTGGCCAACATAGCAACCCCCTATCTCTACTAAAAACACAAAAATTAGCTAGGTGTGGTGGTGGGCGCCTGTAATCCCAGCTACTCAGACAGCTGAAGTGTGAGAATCACTTGAACTCAGGAGAAAGAGGTTGCAGTGAGCAGAGATCGCACCACTGCACTCCAGCCTGGGTAACAGAGCAAGACTCTGTCTCAAAAACAGAACAAAACAAAACACTGGTCCAGCTGTCCTCATTCTCCAGGAAGGTTACATCTTGGTGTTTCTATAATATGAAAGCCTCCATATCACACTGATGTGGAAATCAAAGCTCTAACCTGGTTGTCTTCTATCTCAGAGTGGGCATAAATAGTACTGCCCTTACTGTGCTAGACTTGTCTGTAATTTGAGTAGATTCAACTGGATCTTTAAGGTCATTTCCACTTGCAAATTCTGTGACTTTTGGCCTGAATCTTTGCACTGACTTTGTCGTTATTTGGAGGTGGGACGTGATGGTTGACTTGACGTGTCAATTTGGCTGGGTTAAGGGACACCCTGATAACCGATAAAGGACTATTTCTGGGTATGTCTGTGAGGCAGTTTCTGGAACAGACTGGCATCTGAATCAGTGGATTGAGTGGACTGAGTAGAAAAGATCTGCCCTCACGTAATGTGAGATCTCATCCGACTGGTTGAGAGCCTACATAGAACAGAAAGACAGAGGAAAGGCAAACCCTCTCACTCTCTCTTTTCTGAAGCTACGGCACTCTTCTTCTTCTGACTTTGGACATCAGAATTCCAGGTTCTTCTACCTTTAGATTCCAGCACTTGCACCTTTGGACTCCAGAATCCCTAGGATTTTTGGCCAATACTGTAACTCTTCAGCCTTGGACTGAGAGTTGCAGTATTGGCTTCTCTGGTTCACACGCCTTCAGACATGGACTGAGTGATGCCATCAGCTTCCTGTGTTCTCCAGCTTGTAGACCACATATTATGGGACTTCTCAGCGTTCATAATCATGAGCCAATTCCTCTAGTATATAAAAGGGGATTTCTCTATACACATATATCCTATTGGCTCTGAATTCTCCTATTTTTTTCTGGAGAATCTTAATACATGGAGAACTTTAAAATATTGAACTTTTCCATCCAATACTTATTAAATTTTATATCATTTTATTAAAGTTCTATAGTTTAGTACCTATGTAGTATTAATTTTTTAATTTGATATTTTAGTGTTTTATTGTTTGCTGAGGACAGGAAAGTCAATATGGTCCCACCATTGCCAACCTCTCTCAGAATTTTTAAGAGATTTTTTTGTTGACAGTCTAAAATTTTCTAGGTTGACACAAAGGCATACCTCATGGATGTGACATCTAGAATGGATCATTTTTGAGCACTCCATCCTTTATGTAACAAAATTGTTTTCAGTAATAATCATGAAAGGAATCAAATAATAATAATCCCCAGAAAAGGAATGCAGATAGATTAGTAACTCTCTTTATTTAAATTTCATATTCATATAACGCTACTTAAAAATTAATATTAAAAATAGGCCAAGTGCGGTGGCTCATGTCTGTAATCCCAGCACTTTGGGAGGCCGAGGCGGGCGGATCACAAGGTCAGGAGATTGAGACCATCATGGCTAACATAGTGAAACCCTGTTTCTACTAAAAATACAAAAAATTAGCTGGGCGTGGTGACACACGCCTATAGTCCCAACTACTAGGGAGGCTGAGGCAGGAGAATTGCTTGAACCCAGGAGGCAGAGGTTGCAGTGAGCTGAGATCGCGCCACTGCACTCCAGCCTGGGCGGCAGAAAGAGACTCCGTCTCAAAAAATAAATAAATAAATAAATAAATAAATAAATAAATAAATAAAATAATAATAATACAAGTGTTACAGTACATAAAAGGAAAATGTTATAGATTAGCACTTTCAATTATACTAATGTGTTTTTTGAAAAGGGAAATTGATATTTACAATGGTCTGTTTCAGTAATAACTTTATAATTTTTATTTTCAAATCTTAACTTCTGTACATTATTCAAGGACTTTGGAAAAATTAATCTTTACTAACCAGATTAATCCATCTTTACTCACAGTAGATAGAACATTTTTCTTACTTTTAATTAATTTTTTTCACATGAAGCAACAGATGTATAAATATGAAAAGTCTTAAATATAAGGATAAAATTGTCAGTGATTCACAAAAATTCTATTTCTTGAGAAATTCCAGAAATTATAATACTGTCAATTTCTTTTTTGAGAACAAATTCTGTGAATTTCATTATTGATAGTGTTTTAGAATTGCTGACACATGGGAATAATAAAAGCAGACCGAGTTTTAGCTGGCCCTGCTCTTGTTTTAAAAATGTCTACAGATAACATAAACCTTCGTGCATCTCAAGTCCACCACTCTTATCACTTTTCACTTGATTTTTTTTTTCTATAACTTTCCAATATCTGTACATTTTGTTTATTCTTCTAGGCTGGCCGGGCTAGAATACTATTACATTGTAACAGTGATAATGAGCATTTCTGACTGGATCCTGACTGATATGAAATTGTCTCTAATTTTTCTATTATATATCTTTTTGACAGCTGTTTTATAAACAACCCATTATTTAGAAGAAGATTCCTTATATTTCTAACTTACCCATTTATTAAAAAAATCGGAATTGCATGTGGAATTTTATGAAATAAATTTCTGTATGTATTGGGCTGATCATTTGGCTTTTATCCTTCTACTTATAAATTTCACATTAATAAGTTTTTTTAAGTTTGAAGTATCCTTGAACTTTTGGAGTAAAAGCTACTTTTTCATGATGTACCAGTATTTTGCAGAATGCTTTTAGATATGTGCTGGTATTTTGTTTAAAAACATTTACAAATCGTATAGGTCTAGAGGTTGTTTTGTATGTATTACTCTTAGTTTTGATATCAGGATCACAAAATATCATAGGATGAGTTTGGAAATTTGTTTTTCATAGTCTTTAGGAATTTACACAAACAGTAATAGTCTATTCCTTGCAGACTTAGTTATTTTCCCCTCTTTTAAAAGGAGTATTTATGTATTTTGTTATCTTATTTATATCAGTCTCGGAATTGTTTATGATAGTATAATAGGGAGCCTATCTTGATTTTAAACATAGATGTGATATCCCCTTCAATGTTTCTCTTGGAGACATTATTTTAATTATTTTAACGTTATCAGTTTCCTCTATTAGCACTGTTTTATTTGCAGTGGAGTTTAGCACTTTTCTGTGTTAAGTTTAGTTTCTCTCTTGCTGGTGGTTTTCCTCAAATGCCTGCCAATTCTTGGTTATCTCTTTTCATGTGTAAATGAGGTTCTAGGTTGAACAGTACTGGTATCTGAGACAGAGTTTCAAGATATCTCCAGACAGTAAAAATGTTGCTAATGGAATTTGAAAGCCCTCCTCATCACTTCACACTTTTCACTCTCCAACCCTGAGAAGAAACGGGCCCTTAGAGACACTTAGAGGGAGGATTCGAGTGGATAAAAAACAACTGCTGCTTCCTGGTGCAGAAGTATTCATTCTCTTTTTTTTTTTTTTTTTTTGAGACGGAGTCTCACTATGTGGCCCAGGCTGGAGTGCAGTGGCGCGATCTCGGCTCACTGCAAGCTCTGCCTCCCGGGTTCACACCATTCTCCTGCCTCAGCCTCCCAAGTAGCTGGGACTACAGGCGCCCACCACCACACCTGGCTAATTGTTTGTATTTTTAGTAGAGACGGGATTTCACTGTGTCAGCCAGGATGGTCTTGATCTCCTGACCTCGTGATCCGCCTGCCTTGGCCTCCCAAAGTGCTAGGAGTACAGGCATGAGCCACCATGCCTGGCCAAAAGTATTCATTCTTAAGGATGAGAGTAAGTAGTGGGGATCCATCTCATATCTCTGTGTGATGCTGAAGACCTATACCATTACAAAAATCTAAGTTGAATTCATCTTACTTTTTCTCAGTGATTCAGAGATAACAGGATTTCTAGATGTCCTTATACACAAACGTGGAGAAGAATTTTCCATTTAGGTTGACATATCCAAACCTAGGCACCTGCCCTTGGAAAAGGAGTTAAGCTGTTTCCAAATTCTCTGTTGTTCCAGATAGAACTGCAACCTATTTGCTACAAATCTTGGATTAATGTCTGTGTCATGGGATATATAGGGGAAACATATTAAAAATTAAAAAATTAAAAAATAATTAAATCAGGGATTTCCTTTGAATTGCCTGGAGAGGAAGACTCATCATGTGGAGGCATATTACAGTCAGTTCTCTGAGTCCCAATCTGTGCATTTAAAAACATGAGTAGTTCCCTAGGGAATGTGAGATTCATCTTTTTTAAGGTGAATGTCGGCTCCAGATGAGACCTCTGTGGAGGCTTTGGAATTTACCTAGAGTTGCTGTAAAGCCACTGTTTAACATTTCAGATGGCCGTGAACCTGACTTTTACCAGAAAGACGTCTGTGCTGCTACATTGGCCAGTTTTTACATTTTTGTGGATTCTAAGGTACCAATATTGATTATTCCGCCGATGCCATCCTGTGTTTTTAGTGTCTTAGAAATCTTTCATTCAAGCAGGTGTTTTAGATTTTTGTCCTAAAACTTGGACAATCTGGCACATATCTCTCAAATACTGGCCTAAAACCCTTGGATCTCTCTTGGGTAATTCACTGACCTCTAAAAGATGAGGAGTTCTTTAATAATAAGTTCCTAGGTCCTTTCTGCAAATAAACCATTGGCAGATCTATAAAGTTTCCAGATACAAAGTTTTCTTAGTTGTAGAGTGCAGACAGTTTAGTTTGCCTAGCTTGGAACCAGACAAAAGGATGAATAAATAATAGTGAATAAATAATGTTCTGTTTTTAAAATATGGGGCTGGAGTAATGAATACAGATGTTCATGATATTTATCTTTAATAACTTATATTAAAATGACATATTAAGTCATACATACATATATTATATTTCAAAAATAAAAACAAAATAGGCTAAATGAACCAAATTTATATATCATTCTAGGACCTCTTCTTACCCCTAAGAATTAATTTTTGAAATTTCATGTGTTCAGACTATGACTCTGCAGGTAAGTGTATGTAAGTGATGGTTAGTTTACACGGTACACCTTCAGAAGTCTATTAAATTTCACCTATTCTTTAGATTTCCCACTCTGTTTTATATTAGAGTTCAGAATTATTCTACCTTAAACTCACCTCTCACATGGGCCTTGCCAGCAAGAGAGGGAATCGAGGCTGAAGTTGACCCCTTCAGTTTAACGAATGTGTTAATGTATATTAAAGCGACTTTTGTTAATTCTCCTTTTGAAAGAGACCAATTTAGGAAAAGTCTGAGACTAGAGGGGCATAGGAGGAGCAACATAAGCCTGTAGGTTTCAGAGGAGAGAGGGACAGCAGTCAAAAGTATCTAGTCCTTGTTGGCTGGGAGGGAGGCAGGAGTAAGAGTGCGTGGGAAGGAAGCCTGTGAATTCTATTTCTAAAAAGTTTCTTGGCTGGGCGCAGTGGCTCACACCCGTAATCCCAGCACTTTGGAAGGCCGAGGCGGGCGGATCACCTGAGGTCAGGAGTTTGAGACCAGCCTGGCCAACATGGTGAAACCTCGTCTCTACTAAAACTACAAAATTAGCCGGGCGTGGTGGTGCATGCCTGTAATCCTAGCTACTCAGGAGGCTGAGGCAGGAGAATAGCTTGAACCCTGGAGGCGGACTTTGCAGTGAGCCAAGATTGCGCCACTGTACTCCAGCCTGGATGACAAGAGCCAGACTCCTTCTCAAAAAAATAAAAAAATAAAAAAAAAAGTTTTCTCACATCCCTGTCATCATTGTATCATTGCTTTGGTTACTCTTTCATCACCTCTCTGTCTAGATTATCACTATTATTTCCTTATTATTCCCCCTGACTAAAGTCTCCGCTCCACTCTCATCCATCCTCCATGTTATCTTTCTAAATCACAAATTGGAGCAGCCATGTTTCTTCTTAAAAACCTTCAGTGGCTACCCATTATTACAGAATACTACAGAATAAAGTTCAAAGTTATTGGAGTGACCTCATTCTGTCATTTTTTTTTTTCAGTATGTGCTCATGTTTGGGAGCTTATGCTCTGGAATCACCGGCTTCAGACCTTGACTCTACCACTTGATGTGGGGTGAGATACCATGTTCTTCTCTCTCAGTTTCCTCTTCTAAAATAACGACAATAATCCTATTTTTCATGGGTTAGTAATAAAGGTTAGTTGAAATAATACTTGTAAAGTACTTAGAAGAAGTGGTACATGCTAAGGACTCATAAGTGTTTGCATTTATTACTAATTATTATTAATAACATGTTTTGCCACTCTCCTAGAATAGGCACTGTCTATTCTACCAGTGCCATGACTTTGCTTATTCTATTCTGGGAGTTGAAAATTTAAGTATTTTGTAGGTGTCTGGTAAAGCACAGAAAGGAATCATGTGAATTGAGAGCATATGTCCTTTTCCCACAAAGGCATGCAAATTAATTTTTTTTTTTTTTTTTTTTTTACTGCTGTGCTGACAAAGGAATCATCTCTGTGATTCCTCCTCTACATTTGCAGCAAATTATGACCCATCACCTAAGGTCAGCAGTAAATAATGTCTCTTCCACTGATTTCTTTGACTTCTTCCCTCCTCTGTACTCACAGAGTATTTATTCTCCCATTCCATTGCTTACCATGCAATCTACCATAATTCATATCTTCATTATTGCATTGAATATGTTCATTTTCCCATTGTCATGCTTATTGTATTATCACTTAGTTATTTACATAATTGTCTGTCCATTTGGATTTTTTAGGTCCTCGAAAGCAAGCAAAATGGTTTTTCCATTTGTATATTTTCAGTATCTAGCCAGTAATTATTACTTCTTTAAATAAATGGTTATAGATAGTATCTAGGAGATTTGCAACATAGAAAACTAATAATAAGTAGGGATAAGAAGATTAAAAAATAAAACCGATGGGACCATGAAGGCAGACTTAAAGTACTTTACATGTTTGTATTGGCTTTAGTTAGAATCTCTGTCATGGATTGTTGCCCTTTACTATTTGGGGGCAAATATCATTAAGGATACATCCTCTTTTGAGCCTCTGCCAATTCAACAAGGCAAGAAATTGAGAAAGTAATCAGCTTTTACTTCCTAATGGAGGTTGGCTGGTTCTTACATAAAAATTATTGAGTTATCAGTCATTGATAGAAAACACTCAGTAAAAGATTATTTTTGACATGTGCTAAAGGGGGCGATTTTCTTCTGTTTCATCAAGATAGTTTTTCTAAAACAAAATTGCTGAAACTGAAATGCCAATAATTTACCAAGTTGAAGTGCTTCTTTTTTTATACACAACAAACACACAAGCAGACAAACAAGCAAGCAGCTCCCTCCTCCCACAAACACAGAAACTAAACAAAAAGCAAAACCAGACAAACTGAAGCCAAAACTATCAATGGGAAGGGACATAGCAAGTGTCTTGGATTTGTGGCTACCTCTGTTGGACTGTCCAGACCCCATTTTTAGTTCAGGAGCACGTGGAAGCAGTGTTCAACTTCCACTGTCCAATCCCCTCAAGACTCAACTGCAGCTTCCAGGGGATTCTCACTTCTTTGTGAGGTAGTGTGGTCTTAGCAACTGGATCTGAGTACCATTTTCCAAAGTAATTTTCTTCCCTGTTGACCAAAGAATGCTTTCTTCTGGTTAATTATATCACGTGTACTGATTTTCTATCTATTTAACTTATTTAAACATTTTATCTCTCATTTTAGTGAATTTTCTGATTTTTTATTTTTATTGGGGGAGAGTCTCAACAAATAAAATATTATTTAAGACCATAAATAAGTGTGCAGTAACAGATGAATGGATAATGAAAATGTGTTTTATTTACCCAATGAAATACTGGGTTGGTGCAAAAGTAATTGAGGTTTTTGCCACTGAGAGTAATGGCAAAAACTGCAATTACTTTTGCATCAACCTAATACTTTTCAGTCACAAAAAAGGATGAAATCTTGTCATTTGCAGCTACATGGATGAGCCTGGAAGACATTATGTTCAATGAAATAAGTCAGTTATATATAGACAAATACTGCATGATCTCACCTATGTGTAGAATCTAAAAAGTTGACTTCATAGAAGTAGGAAAGAGAATAGTGGTTACTAGAAGCTGGGAGGGGCAGTGGGAAGAGTGGGATGTGTGATTGGTCAATGGATACTAAGTTACAGTTAGATAGGAGAAATAAGTTCTAGTGTTCCATTGCACAGTAGATTGACTATAGTTAGTAGTAATATGTTGCATGTTTCAAAACAGCTAGGAGAGAGGATTGTAGATATTCTCCCCATGAAGAAATGATAATTGTCTGTGATAGATATGCTAATTACCCTAATTTGATTGTTACACATTGTATGTATATATCAAAACATCACACTGTACTCCATACATATGTACAATTATTTTGTGTCAATTAAAATAAATTTAAAAATTTAAAAAGCATTAATAAAGACAAGTATTTTAAAGGCCTTCCTTCTTTTCCTTCTTAAACAATTTTTAGCAATGTATTTACACATATTGATATGATCTCAATTAAAAAACAAAATCTTAGAATTGATGTGTCATCAAATTCAACAGGAAAAATAGCGCCAACAAATTTTTGCTGATTCTCCCTGGCCCAAATTCTTAAAATCTGATGATATGAATATAGTTTTGATGAAATAAATCACTTGATAACATAATGCACTAGATTAAGAAAAGAAAGGAATATATTTTTTAAATCCCTATTTTTTTTTCTGTTTCTAATAAAGCTCTTTTTTTTTCATCTGCCTGAGACATCCAGTTCTTCCTAGAAACTTTGCTGTCATTATAGTACCTGCAGAGTGATACCACTAACAGACCTGGCTGTTTGTTTCTGAGTAAGAACAGCTGTGCAACAGACTGTCTGAACAGTCCCCATTTCAGGATGCAGCACAGATCTCTGACACTGAGGCAGCACCACACCAGCTGGCTCTGCGCTCGGTGCATTGCTATTCCTGGATGATTTACCTGTTCTCAGTCCTGTCACCTTACTGTTTCTGCCATCTAATTAAGAACCCATGTTATTGAATTCACTCTGCTGCAAATTAGCAATCCTATCTGTGTTCTTTCTGAGCCTAAACTGACCATTTTTACTTTTATGATACATGATTTATTTTTAAATTCATACAAGATGCTTGATTATTTATTTGTGGTATATTTTAGCTCTCTTGTGAAGTCTCGATCAGAGTAATCCTCTTCTAATGTATTCATATAGCGTGAAGATCTAAATTTCCTAATCAAAATCATGTCAGCAAAAGTAGAGCTGCTCTTATGATAACATTTTAGTCTAGAAAATGATTTTCCTTTAAAAGGGATTCAATGGACATGATGACATAAAAAGAAGTGGCAAAATTACACACAATCAGTTCACATAATCAAAACAGCAATGTTTTGTATTCAGCAAG
Source organism: Pan paniscus (assembly GCF_029289425.2). Lineage (NCBI taxonomy): Eukaryota > Metazoa > Chordata > Mammalia > Primates > Hominidae > Pan > Pan paniscus. Next base: position 30,757,862 of record NC_073264.2, on the reverse strand, counting down.
GATTTCTTTTTACTATAATAAATGGAACAAAATAGTCCTTTTGGAATTCTGCAACCGTGTTACGGCTACAAATGAAATACTACTAGCTTCCTATAGGATTAAGAACAAGCATTTAAAAAACTTTAGCGGAAAGGATCCCATTGAGATATAGTACCTAAATACACGTTTGGATAACATTCAATCACTAACGCTGGTGCTCTACCTTCACTTCAACTTCATTAGGAACTCACTATTAAACCAAGATTAGCTTATTTTTAAAACAGTGCAATTCATGCAAATAGTTCAAATGGTTGCATTTTAATCCTAGTTTTCTGGAAAAGAACTATTATGTTATTCTAATATGTGCTGTGGAAGTGTACACAATCTAGAGCATTTCTGGATTCATCAGGGAAAGCTGGTCCTGTCTTGAGGAATGCTTTAATATAGCCTTTGTGCATATTCTATCAGTATAGTATTCTGAAATTGTATAAGATGCATTTAGTTTCTCGGAAAGATTGAGGTTCTGTGAAAACAAGTATCATGTATTGCACATCTTTATAATCCTTGAATCTAGAGTTTGGAAGCCTGACATATGGTAGATGTTCCAAAAATGATTGTTGACTAACTTCATGGAAACTGAAGGGACATTAACTAGAGTTTATATGGACTAAGAAACTAAGTTAATTGGCTTCATATAATGTAAAATTATAGTAACATCTAAATCCCCCAAAAAGTAGTCAAGTCATTTACATGAATAGATGTCCATATTTATAATAAAGTTCTGCTTTTTAAAATTCAAGGATCTTTGAAAATTGATCATATGAGTTGGAGACTCAAGTCTAGTCATACTCAAATAAAAAAGAGTTGAGAAGCCAGCGGGGGAAAGCATTCATGGCACTTAACATTGCTCCAAGAGTGTAATTTTCTTCAAGCCTGGCTGCTAAAACTGCATGCTGTAACCTGAAACAATTTTACCTAATGACTTCTGAAACAACCTACTACAACTTTAAGAGTGGTTTTACCCAACATCGTCACTCACCAATCAGAGCTCTCCTTTTTATAAAACTTCCAACTTCCTCTTTGTTCTTTGGACATACCGAAGACCACCTGGTCTGTGTGTATGCCCTGAATTATGATTCGTATATCCCAAGTAAAATGTTAAATTTAGAGATTTTTCTCTACATATTTTATTTGACATTGATAGGTCTCCTGATTTATAATCACCAATTTATATATGAATTTGATTTGGTCAGACAACCACTTCCTACTCAATGATCAAATTATCCTTTGGTCTTTTAACAGTTTTGACTTTAAATACTTTATTTACACAGTTCATTTCTTCATTTTTTTTTACCGTGAGCTACAACAAACTGTGTGTGAATTCTGGAACCATTACTTTACATATTGCAGTAGCTATATTTGAGAAGTAGAGATGGAATGACAGAGGAGCCGGAGAATTGAAAAAGTATTGAAGGTATTTCAATACTTTTTCAATACTATTTCAATACTCAGTGGTTAGGCTGCCTTTATTGTGCGAGGAGTTACTTCAATCCAGGATAGATATGTACTGCCACAGCTGGCTACAAAAGCTTTTTTTTTTTTTTTTAAATGAGCCTGGAAATCATCAAGAAATTTTAAAATAGATAGACGAAAACACCATTGGAAAAGGACTTTTTTCTCCAGAGGACAGGCGGCCTCACTTTCCTTCTCTCAGAAATGATTTCTTTCTTTCTCAAACCACAAGGGTGTCTAGAAAAGAAGACTCTGCTTCGTGAAGGCGAACTATATAGATTCATAAAGATTCATAGGTTAGAACAGAGTAGCCTGCTAATGGGAAGTTTTCAGAGACTACTTTGTGAATTGATTACAACTAGCATCACAACTGGCTGAAGTTAAACCAGTAAGTTTATAGCATCTAGGGATCTAGCCAAGGTAGTCAATGAGACAAAAACATAAGTGAACAATAAAGTTATTGATGACCAGGAAGATCACTGGTTTTGTGGTCATTTGGAGACCTCAGTGGAGAGCCTAAAATGCTAAGGAAACAGCTTAAAATGTGGCCGAAGAGAGAAGAAACATTAAGAACATTGAGAACCTATGTTGACAACAGCAGGAGATGGATATAAAAGAGAAAGCAGAATGTCAGGAAGTGCACAAGGTGAAGAGGATAAAGAACAACACACTAGTAAGAAAGTGCGCATATTGTAAAGAAAGATCTCTGTGAGTGCATAGAGGGAATCTGAGGTCCTTTATTACTGACAGGTAATGTCAGCGTAGGGCCCAAGAACTGGACAATATGATTTGGGAATAAAAAGAAAGAAGATGGGATGGGCGCGGTGCCTCATGCCTGTAATCTCAACACTTTGGGAGGCCGAGATGAGTGGATCACCTGAGGTCAGGAGTTCGAGACCAGCCTGGCCAACATGGTAAAACCCCCATCTCTACTAAAAATACAAATATTAGCTGGGTGTGGTGGTGCATACAAGCTACTCCGGAGGCTGATGCAGGAGAATTGCTTGAACCCGGGAGGTGGAGGTTGCAGTGAGCTAAGACTGTGCCACCGCACTCTATCCTGGGCAACATAGTGAGACTCTGAATAAAAAAAGAAAGGAAGGGAAGGGAAGGAAAGGGAAGGGAGGGGAGAGGAGGGGAGGGAGTGCCAGCTCATTGGTCTAGGGGTATGATTCTCGCCTTGGGTGTAAAAAGAAAGGGAGGCCAAAAATGAGGACAAAGACTATGATCTTGCATAAAATTTTCATACAAAGTTGTGTAATTCTCTGGAGGGACAACACATGTTTTTTTCTTTTTTGTTTGTTTGTTATAGTAGAAACCTGTGGCTTGTCTTTATGCTTTTTTCTTAATATTTTTGAGCTCAAAAGAGCTTCTGATTCATATTTTTCTGACCCTCATTTAATGTAAAAATTATATTTAATAATATCATGTATCTCTGCTTAAATATTCTTAATTATTATAGATTAAGGTAGACAATTTGAAAATAAAATTAAAAACATGTGTCTAAGTTAATTATATACATATAACAATTTCTTTAAGCACAAACATAATTAATTATACATTTATATTTTATATATGTATATATTTATACCTATATATTTTATATAAAATTTATACTTAGATATGAAGTTGCCCACATTAATATGTACATATATTTACTTAACTGTTAATTTAGACATTTTATAACTAATTATAAAAAGTTATAAAATATATTTATGCACTAAAAGTTTTATTTAGTTTCTGAAATGATCTGATTTTTTTCTCCTCTAAATCCTAAAGAACCCCTTCTAATGTTATAAACCATGCACAGCTGAAATTATGAGGGACCCAACCAACATTAGGCATCATGGAATTTATCCAAACTAAAGGACAAATTATTACACCTTACGTCACGTATCAGGTAAAAGGAGGCACAATGCTAGGTGAGCCTCACTGGAATTAGAAGTATCATAGTCTGCACATTTGAATGTTATTCTGATTTACATATTGACGTCATAAAATGCTGCTATTTGGGACTCAGTAATAGGCTCTGCATCAGGTCTAAATTTTGGAGGTTTGCCCCTTTGTCTATATGTTCTGGTAAACCCCATGGTATAAGATGTATCAGTGGTGGAAGCATGGCATATAGGTTTTATATGTCCCAAAGGACAAATCACAACACAGATGGCAAAGGTTTTAAAGCAAGGGCATCCCTTTTGCAGTGAACAATTATACACCTTGTGAAAAACAGCTACTTGTATGCTTCTGGCCCTTAGTAGAGAAGATGCCCTACCAGGTTGGTGGACTGAACAGGACAGAACTGGCCATCTAAGAAGGCCTGACCTGTCAGCATTGTCTATTCCAGAGGACATTGCCTTGCACTTGACTCTTTCACCACTAGTCTGATAACAAAGACAAATCTTGAAAAAATAATTTTGAATATGCTAAGTTGAACCATATGAAAATTGTGGGGATTTTTGCAGATAAAAATAATATCCCTAATTTCATATATTTCAAACTAGCAGAGAAAGATTAACTGACATTTATTCAGTGCCTAGCATATGCCTAAGATATGACGCCTTCCTCTTTCCCTCCTTCCTTCCCTTTCCCCTCTTCCTCCCTCCCTCCATGTCTCCCTCTTTCCCTTTCTTTCTTCCTTCCTTCTTTACAATATATTTTTCATCTGTTGTATGGTTTGAAACTTTTATTCCTTTTGAGCTACTAAATGCATTTGTATTTTTGCAGCATATACTGTCTTGTATTTTGCAATTATGGTTCATAGTTATGATTTTAAAATTGCATGAAAATCATAACCATCTCAGTTTTAAATGGCCAGCTTACACATTGATACAAAAACTTCTTTTAAGAAGTCCCCCAAATATATGAGGCACACATCAATAAATATATTATTAGAAACATGAAGGCAATAAAAGCAAATGCTGAGGAATTAGTAAATAAAGTTTCCCCGGGTTGAGTACAATTCTAGCCAACAGCACACATTAATGGTTTAGTTGAAAGCATGCCTGACTTTTGGTTCATTCTTTCTTTTTATTGTTAAGGTGTCCTAAAGACAAAATAACACCTCTCATACCTAGAATTACCACCAACTAAAATTTTGCACTGCTAAAAATGCACAGAATTGCGGGGGAACTGCCCTTGTCATCTGTTAAGTTATACAAGCACGTATGCTGCTGAGAGTTAAGAAACATCTCTCTTCAAAAGAGAAGGACAAGCTCCAGTACAGGGAAAACCAAACTGTACTATTTTTTTTCCCCCTCACAAATGGTACAATAAGATTAGCCCAGTGATTTTTTATTTAACATAGTTGGACACATTATTAATATTAAGAGGCTTCTTATTCTACTTTATTTGCTATAATAATTGCAGAAATAACTGCAACTAATAAAAAATTCCAAAATATCCATTAAGGAATTTATCATAGATGTAGGCTTTTCATTTCTTGTTTTTAAAATAAGACCTTAACAGGAAGAATTATATAAGTATGAAGAAAAGGACATTAAAAAGCAGGTAGTCCAAGTTCTTTTATTTTTCAGATGAGAAAACTGGTCCAGAGAAGGGGACTTGATGATGCCAGTGACGGAACCAGGATGAGAACTCGCATCTCCTGATTCTCTTGCGCTTTGTTTCATCACACATATGAAAGAAGATGAGAAACGTTCAGTATTCAGTAGTGGGGACCACTTTGAGATTAGTTTGTCAATTGCCATATAAGTATGCTTTTGCTTGGTATATCTGTGTAAAGCAATATGTACTCTATGTACTAAAGGTACATGATAATTATGACTTGAGGACAATACAAAGACTGACTGGTTTGTGATTAAACATTTCACATAGTAGGAGGTGCTTGGATATTATTATCTTTAAAACAAATGTAAAACTGATTTCAAACTAAAGCATGAGTATTTTAACAAATATATCAAATATCAGAGAGGAAGGAGGAAGGATTTTAGAACAATGAACCTGGAAAATGTGATTATTTTTGACATGTTTTCACATTCCTACAATACAAGTCACTTGATAAAAATGACCTAAAAAGTTTTTCTTTTTTTTTCTGTGCCATCTTCTCAGCTCCCAACCATGTCATTTTAACTAACAGAATTGCAGCCTATTTGTACTTTTTTCCTTCTGCATCAGTTTCGATTCCTTTTTATATACTTGCTTTTATCTAGGTGTCACATTCTCTCTAAATGATAGATTGTAATCTTAGCCATAGGGAAAAAAAAAGGAAACTTAGAAAATGGATGGATTTGATTTTAAGAGATGTAGGCTAAGCACGTGGCAGCTACAGAGAAGTGAGCCTCTAGTGAATGCTAGCATTATATGTGTTTTATATTAACCCTTGGTTCCAAGCATATAAAAATATTTTGTAAGAAATTTCTTCATGTATTTTGTAAAATTATTGTAAAAGTCCTTCCTCCTCAAGTCTCTGAGGATAATCCAAAACCTTTGGCAGTTTTAAGAATCAGGAATATGAATTTTATTCTCAAATACATTTCATCTCTCACTTTAATTATGTGTAAAGTGGTCATGTATTCATTTATATATATATTTATATATATAGAAAATTTACTAATGTTATATAAAGGAAATATTTAGCAATGTGAATGAGAAATGAATAAAACTTTCATAGAACCTATAGTCTAATAGAGGAGGCACGGAAGTAAAGAGACAATTATAACATAACGTGACAGACCTTAACCATAGGGGTGTAGAAATAGTGCTGGAAGGAATAAAGTTGTGGCTTCTGTAAAGCAGGGACTGCGCTGAAAACATGTTTTGGTTTTGTTAAAAAGAGCATATCTGCTCACTGAGTTGAAGTTCTGTGCATAGACAGATGATTCAAGGATCCTCATTCAATAAATCAGGAAGGCATCATGCTTTCCAGTTCTTATTGACAGTGTGTAAAATAGATTTTAAAAACAGCTGAATCTAGAGGGGGAATGCAGGGCAAATCAAATTATTTAAATGATTTCTCCACCCCAGTGAAGTTTAAAGAACCATATTTAGAAGAAGAATCTAATTTCACATGCAACTGATTAAGTTTTACATGAGTTTGAAAGGGAAATGGTTTGGGGCATGAGAGAAGTCGGGGAAAATGTCAAATTCTGCTGAACCAGATTTCCCAGTGTGGTTTTATTTTCAGTTTTGTAATGGAGTTTCAGAGTCTCACACTCACGTTTTAGGTATAACTGTTAACACAGAACCCTATTTAATAGTTATATAAAATATTCTTAATAGTATTAACAATGCAGTTTCTTCATTATTTGAGCAGATGATTGAGAGGTGATTGTTTTGCAATGAGAATCTTCCATAGAATACAATCAGTACCAGTTATTGAGACCTGTGTCAGGCACTGTTCTACCTGCCTTATATGTGTTCATTCATTTAGCTTTATAACATCCATAATAAGTACAGGAAAATAATATCTCTATTTTATGGATACAAAAAGTGAGGTCAGAGAAAGTGCTTTCCCAATGTCACACACCTATTAAGTGGTGAAAATGTGACGATCTCTTTAAGGAGTCACTTTTCAATCTCAAATTCAGGAATTTAAATTTTGTATTCAAGCTTCCACAGATCTATTTTTAACAATAGGCCTAGATGTTCAGAGAATATTTTAAAATTTTTATGTTTTCTGGATACACTTTATATTAGGAAACTTTGGATTTAATTATTTGAGCTGATGTAACCCCACTTTAAAATTTGATTTTATTCAACCAACAGGAATAGCAAGGAGACATGTACTATCAGACATATAATGAAAATAATCATTGGAAGGAAAATTGACATATACTATTTTTAAATAACTCACATTTATTTAGTGTATTACAGTTTACAAAGCACAAATATCTGTCTGTGTTAATCTTACACTTCTTCTTGCTACCATATTTTAATTTGTACCAACATCTTGCTTTATGTATTCTTTTACTTTCTCTCCATGTATTTCCACCAGTTACTCTTTTCTCTATTTTTATTTCTTAGAATATTTTGGTGAAAATTTAGCTCAAAAGTTCTAAATGAGTAAGGTCTTTTTTTCCCATATGCTAATCTTGGGGTCTAGTCTTCATTCTGGATCACCATTATTGATCCACACAGTGGTTTAAGTTTCTTTCTGAGCCTGGGATGGAGACAGGTAGGAAGGCAGAATGAAGTTCTATACACACAGAAGCTTACTGCCTTGGTTGCTACAGACTAACACTCTGCCTATGTTCTTTGTCCCATGTCCCTAGCTTCTAGGGATAGTGCTCTGAAGTGCCCTCAAAGTAGTTTTGTTTTAAATCCTATCCTTTCTCCACGTGCCACACAACATTCTGATGTCACTTCTGTTTCCTCACAACAGCAGAGTTGTGACAAGTGTGTATTTGACAATCAAGTGAGACAAGCCCATAAGAGAACTCATTAAGATTTTATCCTGATAATCAGACCTAGAATCTTATTTAAGGGGAAATCAAAAACAATAACAACACACCTATCACATAAGAATCTTAGATCAAAATCATCCAAAATGTCTTCAAACGAGCCACTTATATCCCCAACTTTTTGTTTCGTCGTGTAGATCTTGGTGGGGTATACATATGCACTACGATAGAAAAAATAAGACCTAGTGTTTGATAAATTCGTAGGGTATTATGATTTACAATAATCCATTGTATAGCTCAAAATAACTAGAAGAGAATAATTTGAATGTTTGTAGTGTAAAGACAAATATTTAAGGTGACAGATATCCCAATTATACAAATTTGATCTTTACAAATTTTATGCATATATTGTTATCACATGTATCCTGAAATTATGTACATCTATTATGTATCAGTAAAAAAGAATCAGTTGTGATTTGATCAAGAGGACTAATCTCTTGGGGATTGGAGCATGGGAGGAGGGAGAAGATGGAGTATTTCTATCCCTCCTCTGAATCAGGTTTGCTGCAGTTCCCACAATAATTGTGTTCCTCCATAGCTTTCACTTTCTCTGCCCTATGGTAACACTCTTCCTTCCCTTCAGCCCTGCAACCCAAGGAGGCTAATGGTTTCCCATTCTTGTCAACACTGATGTGTCTCAGACCCCCAGTTGGTTCCATTAATCCTGTCCATACTTATGTTAAATATCTCTTCATTAAATTCTCAGAATTTCAGCTGAGTGTGTCATCTGTTTCCTTCTGGCATCCTCACTGATGTACACCTATTTTAAAACCCTGAATTTCCCTAGTAAGTATCCTAGAGCTAAAGCCTCAGTGAGAACCTGGCTGAGCAGGCAGGTTGCTCAGCCAGGTTCTCTGAGCACCTGGCTGGAGCCAGGCAACATTTGAAGCAAGTATTGCCTAAGCACATTACAATGATGGACAACCTCACAGCCTGGGATGTAGGACATGTCTTCACTGTATTCAGTTCATTCTATATTATTGTTATTTATATGATGCCCCTCTTAGGACCAGATCCTGTATCAATTTATTTTTTTGTTTTTATTTTGTAAGTGGCAGAAAACACTAACTTAAAAAGCCCTAAATCTTAAAGAAGATGCATTATCTTCTGTAATATAAATCCAAAAGCAGGAAAGACTTTAGTCAAAATTTTATTAGGGCAAAAATTCTGTTATTTTTGTATCTTCCCTCTTCAGTTGTCATGCTTACTTCATTCTCAGGGTGGCTTCCCTCAGGGTTCCAACATGGTTGCCAAGAGCAAACAGGACTACAAGCTTCTTGATTTACACTGGGCAATAGCCCTTGGCCCCTCACAACGATCATACTCATATCCTTGGCTTTATGGTGTATGACTAACAGCAACAATAATTATTTTTAAAAATTAGGTAGGAGACAAAGATCTCATGTGACTTGGTATAAAAATATATAAATTCTGGATATTTGAATATAAGAGGGATGTTTTTATTTTTCCTTAAATATTAGATGATAGGAAAATACATTCAGAAACTTAACTATATTTTTTGTGACAAAATGACTTTTAATATTGTTTCATAACAACTCTTCCAACTTGTGCCAGCCTACACTTAGCCTTTTTACTTACATTAGCATTGAGAGAAAAGCCATCTTGCTCACAGCATCATTGTTAAATATATATAATATAAAATATAAATAAAATATGCTTTCATGAGAATAGCAGTGTGCCAAGCTTTTAATTATTTAAAAAAACAGCTGTGAAATTAACGCTGCAGGTCGAGTACTTCTAGAGAGTATAGGAAGATGACAATAGACTGATGATATGTCCTGTGAGAAAATGCCTCCACATCTTTAGCTGGGCAGCTTCCCATCCACCACCCACTTCTGCAGAAGATAAGTGTTAGATTCTGTTCCAAAGGGCCATTTCAATTTGTTTCCCAAAGTAAGATTCAAATAACGGTAGTTTTAAGATATGATGGTAAGGTTACATGGTTCAATACATTTAGGAAATGATGAGTTAAAAGCTGGGTTTAAAATGTGTTCATACTTGGATTTCTGAGGACTTTTAATATGAAAATGTGCATTGCAAACGGTTAGATGGTATAGTACACTGTATTTCTCAAATATATATTTACAACGAACACGTTTTTGAGACTGCTGTTTGAAGGAGTGCACTTAGATAAATGATAGGTTAGGTTACTGACATCTGAGTCTGGTTATCTTGTATTTATATTTAGAATTCACAAATGTCTATATGGTTTGAAAAATTATTTATTCATTCGCAGAAATTTAAGACTGCCTACTCTCTCCCCCTGTTTGATACAGTGAAAGGGGATAAGCAGGAGTTCCATAGACTTAGGTATAATCATCTGTATTAAAACCACTAACATCACTGACAGCCTTTCTTCCAGTTGATCGAATCAGCTACTGAAGCTTGTGCATTCATCACGTGGTTCTCATGCCATGGTTTTCAGCTCCATCAGGTCATTTAAGGACTTCTCTACACTGGTTATTCTAGTTAGCCATTTGTCTAATCTTTTTTCAAGGTTTTTAGCTTCTTTGCAATGGGTTTGAACTTCCTCCTTTAGCTTGGAGCAGTTTGACTGTCTGAAGCCTTCTTCTCTCAACTTGTCAGAGTCATTCTCCGTCCAGCTTTGTTCCACTGCTGGCAAGGAGTTGCATTCCTTTGGAGGGGGAGAGGTGCTCTGATTTTTAGAATTTTCAGCTTTTCTGCTCTGTTTTTTCCCCATCTTTGTGGTTTTATCTACCTTTGGTCTTTGATGATGGTGACGTACAGATGGGGTTTTGGTGTGGATGTCCTTTCTGTTTGTTAGCTTTCCTTCTAATAGTAAGAACCCTCAGCTGCAAGTCTGTTGGAGTTTGCTGGAGGTCCACTCCAGACCCTGTTTGCCTGGGTATCAGCAGTGGAGGCTGCAGAACAGCAAATACTGCTGAACAGCAAATGTTGCTGCCTGATCGTTCCTCTGGAAGCTTCATCTCGGAGGGGTACCCGGCCCTGTGAGGCGTCAGTCTGCCCCTACTGGGGGGTGCCTCCCAGTTAGGCTACTCGGGGGTCAGGGACCCACTTGAGGAGGTAGTTTGTCCGTTCTCAGATCTCAAACTCCATGCTGGGAGAACCACTACTCTCTTCAAAGCTGTCAGACAGGGACATTTAAGTCTGCAGAGGTTTCTGCTGCCTTTTGTTCGGCTATGCCCTGCCCCCAGAGGTGGAGTCTACAGAGGCAGGCAGGCCTCCTTGAGCTGCGGTGGGCTCCACCCAGTTTGAGCTTCACAGCTGCTTTGTTTACTTACTCAAGACTCAGGAATGGTGGGCGCCCCTCCCCCAGCCTTGCTGCCACCTTGCAGTTCGATCTCAGACTGCTGTGCTAGCAATGAGCGAGGCTCCCTGGGTGTGGGACTCTCCCAGCCAGGCATAGGATATAATCCCCTGGTGTGCCGTTTGCTAAGAACGTTGGAAAAGTGCAGTATTAGGGTGGGAGTGACCCTATTTTCCAGGTGCTGTTGTCTGTCACCCCTTCCCTTGGCTAGGAAAGGGAATTCCCTGACCCCTTGCGCTTCCCGGGTGAGGTGATGCCTCACCCTGCTTTGGCTCATGCTCAGTGGGCTGCACCCACTGTTCTGCCCCCACTGTCTGACGAGCCCCAGTGAGATGAATCCAATACCTCAGTTGGAAATGCAGAAATCACCCGTCTTCGGCATCGCTCACGCGGAGAGCTGTAGACTGGAGCTGTTCCTATTTGGCCATCATCTGCAAAGTCTCAGGATACAAAATCAGTGTGCAAAAATCACAAGCATTCTTATACACCAATAACAGACAGAGAGCCAAATCATGAGTGAACTCCCATTCACAATTACTTCAAAGAGAATAAAATACCTAGGAATCCAACTTACAAGGGATGTGAAGGACCTCTTCAAGGAGAACTACAAACCACTGCTCAATGAAATAAAAGAGGACACAAACAAATAGAAGAACATTCCATTCTCATGGATAGGAAGAATCAATATCATGAAAATGGCTGTACTGCCCAAGGTGATTTATAGATTCAATTCCATCCCCATGAAGCTACCAATGACTTTCTTCACAGAATTGGAAAAAACTACTTTAAAGTTCATATGGAACCAAAAAAGAGCCCACATTGCCAAGACAATCCTAAGCCAAAAGAACAAAGCTGGAAGCATCATGCTACCTGACTTCAAACTATACTAGAAGGCTACAGTAACCAATACAGCATGGTGCTGGTACCAAAACAGAGACATAGACCAATGGAACAGAACAGAGCCCTCAGAAATAATACCACACATATACAACCATCTGATCTTTGACAAACCTGACAAAAACAAGAAATGTGGAAAGGATTCCCTATTTAATAAATGGTGCTAGGAAAACTGTCTAGCCATATGTAGAAAGCTGAAACTGGATCCCTTCCTTACACCTTATACAAAAATTAGTTCAAGAAGGATTAAAGACTTAAATGTTAGACCTAAAACCATAAAAACCCTAGAAGAGAACCTAGGCATTACCATTCAGGACATAGGCATGGGCGAGGACTTCATGTCTAAAACACCAAAAGCAATGGCAACAAAAGCCAAAATTGACAAATGGGATCTAATTAAACTAAAGAGCTTCTGCACAGCAAAAGAAACTACCATCAGAGTGAACAGGCAACCTACACAATGGGAGAAAATTTTTGCAATCTACTCATCTGACAGAGTGCTAATATCCAGAATCTACAAAGAACTCAAACAAATTTACAAGAAAAAAACAAACAACCCCATCAACAAGTGGGCGAAGGATATGAACAGACACTTCTCAAAAGAAGACATTTATGCAGCCAACAGACACATGAAAAAATGCTCATCATCACTGGCCATCAGAGAAATGCAAATCAAAACCACAATGAGATACCATCTCATACCAGTTAGAATGGTGATCATTAAAAAGTCAGGAAACAACAGGTGCTGGAGAGAATGTGGAGAAATAGGAACACTTTTACACTGTTGGTGGGACTGTAAACTAGCTCAACCATTGTGGAAGACAGTGTGGTGATTCCTCAGGGATCTAGAACTAGAAATACCATTTGACCCAGCCATCGCATTACTGGGCGTATACCCAAAGGACTATAAATCATGCTGCTATAAAGACACATGCACACGTGTGTTTATTGTGGCACTATTCACAATAGCAAAGACTTGGAACCAACCCAAATGTCCATCAATGATAGACTAGATTAAGAAAATGTGACACATATACACCATGGAATACTATGCAGCCATAAAAAATGACGAGTTCATGTCCTCTGTAGGGACATGGATGAAGCTGGAAACCATCATTCTCAGCATACTATTGCAAGGACAAAAAACCAAACACCGCATGTTCTCACTCATAGGTGGGAATTGAACAATGAGAACACATGGACACAGGAAGGGGAACATCACATATCGGGGCCTGTTGTGGGGTGGGGGGAGGGGGGAGGGAAAGCATTAGGAGATATACCTAATGTTAAATGACAAGTTAATGGGTGCAACACACCAACATGGCGCATGTATACCTATGTAACAAACCTGCACTTTGTGCACATGTACCCTAGAACTTAAAGTATAATAAAAAATAAATAAATAAATAAATAAATAAATAAATAAAACCACTAACATCTATTGATGTATTGACAGTGTCCCATTATGCTTGGAGAACTATGCTAAAAGTCCCTGACTATAAGGACCTTATTTATGGTTAGAAAGACCAGACCACCAGAAAAAGTAATAAAATCTACCAGGTCATGTTAAGTGACAAATATCATATAGCAGGTGTTCAAGTTAGGGGGTCATCATCAAGGAGTGAAAAGGTGAGAAATGCCTTTTTGAAGAGTATGTGAGTTAAACTGGACTTTGAAGGAAGGATCGGGCTTTTAAGATGTCCAGGTGAGAGTGGCATTTTGAGATTCTATGAGAATAGTTTCTCGGATAAACAGGATGATTCTTCTGAATTAGATTGTGTTTTGCTATCAAACTAATAACCTTATTCTTCATCAATGCAGATAAAGATGTAAAGATATGTAAAAAGATATAATGACAGGGTCTATTGGAGGAGACACAGATATCACCTACTATTTAAAAAGTTCATTATATCAGGAATGGTTTTAAAACATTTATATGACTTTGGAAATAACAGAAGGTATAGCGTTTTGAGTCATTTTGGGGCCATGCCAAATCTAAATGACTATTGGAAATCTAATAAGAACTGAAGTGCTTGTCACAGAAAGCACCTCTTATTGTCATCTAATTTTAGGGTTATTGAATTGGGGTAGTGGAAAATAATGAACACCCAAAATTGTAGATTCTGTAATTTCCCTGCCTTTTGCAATTTTTCTTGTTTTCTTCTACAGCTAAGTTTTCATTTTAAAGAAATACATTTCCTTCCTTTCTAGTAGCAAAGATAAAAACCTTTTAAATCTCTCAAATTGAGACTTTATTTCTCAGCTATCCTGGTTTCCACTAAACCAGAAAAAAAACCTATAAAGTGATCTATAATTATTTCTTTTCTACTTTCAAAAGTTATACAGAATGTTGAGTCCTTTAAATCCTACTTTCTGATTCTGAGAAGTTTATTATTTCATAAGCATTCAGCTGGAGTTGAGGCACCTAAAATTACAAAACCACTTCTAGTCTCTTTTATTCTAGTTGGTCATTTTGATTATTCATTAATACAAGCTGTTGACTCAAATCACTGAAGTCATGTTTCAGTGGTTCACTTACTTCATTTTGGCAAGTGACAAGCCTGACAACATATGAATGTGAAAGTAAATTATCACCCAAAATGTAAGTCATTAATCAGAAACCATAAAATTCTGGGATTTCACTAATATGATTAAACAAATATTTATGGAAACATTAGATTCCAAGGTACTATCGAAGTCACACTGAGGGTCCTGAAGATGGATGAGCAAATCATAGCCCACTTCTATCAAAGGTTTTAATGCTATGCTGGGGAGGCCAAATAACCAAGCAGCAATGAATCAGTGCAAATACACTAAACAATCTTAAGGAATAAAGTGAGAAATAAAAGTAGGGAAAGAGAACAACTGGGGTTATTGATCAGGAAATAATCCATGTGATTAAAAAGAAATTCAATTTATGCCATAAAATTAAAGTAAAATTTATATAAGGAAAAGTAGTATCTGGGGAGAAAGGTCCAAGTGATGAGGCTGTCAAGAACAACAATAGAGGGATAGGAAAGTAAAGGGCTTCAGAAGATTGTAAGTAATTTCAACTGGATTGCTTCATGGGTTACAAGTGGGGAAGTGGCTGGAGCTAAGGCTCCAGGGTAGGTTGGTATACTGTGAAGTGTCCTAGAAAAGACAGGGTTGGGATTTGGTCTTGATTTGATTGATAGTGGGAAGAGGTTTACTTAAGGAAAATTTATCACTTTAGACAAGTGTAGATAAAACTGCACTTAGCTAAGTTAGGTTACCAGGGTGCAGGATACTACTTTAATCTATGGATAACCTGGGCCATGTGGTAGCAGGAGATTCTTTATGCAAAATAAAATAACTCAGGTCAAAGGTAAGAAGGCATTCGAATCTAACAAAATTTTAACTGACCCTGGATTCATTTTTTCTTATTTCATATATAAAATATCGAAAGTTTCCCTTAATGTGCAGTTTAATGCATATATATGTATATATGTATATATGTAAATTACAAAGATAGTTATTAAAGACAACAGTAATTTTTTATTGGTTAAAATAATGTGTAAAAGTGTTTCCGTATTAGTGGCTTAAAGGAAAACAAGTATTTGGCCACTAAGCTGTAATTGGCTCTCTACCTCATGCATTGCCTGGAATTCAGCATTGCTCCTCATTTATTCTTCCTTTTCCACCAGCATTGCTGTGTGTGGGGATTCAAAGGCATTTTTTCCCTTATTAAGTGCTTGACCACAGTTTGTTTTCCCATATGAAACCAGATTTTACAAAATCTTCCCAGTATTCCCCCATACCTTCCATCAGTTCAACCTCTCTCTCTCCCTCCCTCTTTCCTACTTATTCTTTCTCATACACAGAAAGAAAAGATAAAATATAAAATATATTCATTGATTTTACTTCCTAACCAATTAATTACTTTCATTCTGCTTTACTATTTTTGGAGCATAAGTCATTGTTTTTGTGTTAAATTTCATGATTAACTAAAGAGCAATTTCTTTAAGTGACATATTTTATTTGATCCCTTAAAATATTTCTAATAATGTATATATAAATCTAATAGTTATATAGTGGGCTATATTTTTCTTTTAACATTTTTAAAACATAGGACTTTATAGGAATAGCATTGGATCTGTAAATTACTTTGGGTGGTATGACTGTTTTTACAATATTGATTCTTTCAATCCATGAGCATGGAATGTTTTTTCATTTATTGGTGTCATCTCTGATTTCTTTCATTAGTGCTTTGTAGTTCTTCTTGCAGAGATTTTTCACATATATATTAGTCCGTTCTCACACTGCTATAAAGAATACTACCTGAGACTAGGTAGTTATAAAGGAAAGAGGTTTAATTGACTCACAGTTCCACAGGCTTAACAGGAAGCATGGGTCGGAGGCCTCAGGATCCTTACAATCATGGCAGAAGACAAAAGGGGAGCAGGTGCCTTCTTCAACAAGGTCACAGAAGGGAGTGTGAGCCTGTGAAGGAGGAACTGTCAAACACCTATAAAACCATCAGATCTCGTGAAAACTCACTATCATGAGAATGGCATGGGGAAACCACTGCCATGATCCAATCACCTCCCTCCCGCCCTATATGGGGATTACAATTTGAGATGAGATTTGGGTGGGGACACAGAGCCAACCTCCTTGGTTAGCTGTATTCTTAGGTATTTCATTTTCTTTGTTGGTATTTTAAGTGGGATTGTTTTCCTGATTTTACTCTCAGCTGGGATTTTGTTGATGTAGAGGAATGCTACAAAATTTTTTTTTCTTTTTTTTGAGATGGAGTCTCACTCTGTTGCCAGGCTGGAGTGCAATGGTGCAATCTTTGCTCACTGCAAACTCTGCCTCCCAGGTTCAAGCAATTTTCCTGCCTCAGCCTCCTGAGTAGCTGGAAGTACAGGTGCGTGCCACCTTGCCCAACTAATTTGTGTATTTTTAGTAGAAATGGGGTTTCACCATGTTGGCCAGGGTGGCCTCCATCTCTTGACCTCGTGATCCACCCTCCTCGGCCTCCCAAAGTGCTGGGACTACAGGTATGAGCCACTGCAGAATGCTACTAATTTTTGTACATTGATTCTGTATCCTGAAACTTTACTAAAGTTACCCATTCTAGGGGCATTTTGGTGGAGTCTTTAGGGTTTTCTAGGTATAGAAACACATTCTCAGTGAAGAGAGATAGTTTGACTTATTTTTTTTCTTACTTGAATGACCTTTCTTTTTTTCTCTTGCCTGATTGCCCTGGCTAGGACTTCCAGTATTATATTGAATAGGAGTGGCGAGGATGGGCATCCTTGTCTTGTTTCAGTTCTCAAGAAACATGTAAAGAAGCCTCCTCCTCTAGTTTCTGTAGGATTGGTATCAGTTCTTCTTGTATGTCTGTTAAAATTCAGCTGTGACTCTATCTGGTCTAGGATTTTTTGTTTGTTTTTGATTGAGAGCTTTCTTATTACTGATCCAGTTTCAGAAATTGACATTTGGTTATTCAGGGTTTCAAACTCTTTCTGACTTAATCTTGGAAGATTGTATGCTTCCATATCATGCTTCACAGAATTAGGAAAAACTATTCTAAAAATCATATGGAACTGAAAAAAGCCCAAATATCCAAAAAAAAAAAAAATCCTAAGCAAAAAGAACAAAGTTGGAGACATCACACTATTCTATTTCAAACTATGCTATAAAGCTACAGTAATCAAAGCAGCATGGTACTGGTGGAAAAAAAAGACACATATACAAATGGAATAGAATAGAAAACTCAGAAATAAAGCTACACAACTACAGCCATCTGATTTTTGACAAGGCTGATGAAAACCAACAATGGTGAAAGGACTCCCTATTCAATAAATATAGTGCTGGGATAACTGGGTAGCTATATTCAGGAGATTGAAGCTGGACCCTTACCTTTCACCGTATATCAAAAGTATCTAAAAATGGATCAAATTTTTAAATGTAAGACCTCAAACTGAAAATCCTAAAAGACAACCTAGGAAATCCTCTTCTTGACATTGGCCTTGGCAAATAATTTTTGGTTAAGTCCCCAGAAGCAATTGTAACAAAAGTAGAAATGGACAAGTGGGACCTAAGTAAACTAAAGAGCTTCTGCACAGCAAAAGAAACTATTAACAGAGTAAACAGACAATCTACAGAATGGAAGAATATATTAACAAACTATGTAATTGATAAAGGTCTAATATTCAGAATCTACTGGGAACTTAAACAAATCAACAAGCAAAAACCAAATAACCCAATTAAAAAATGGGAAAAGGACATTAACATATATTTCTTAAAAGAAGACATAGAAGTGGCTAACAAACAGGTGAAAAAATGCTCAACTTCACTAATCATCAGAGAAATGCAAGTCAAAATCACAATGAGATACCATCTCACACCCATCAGAATGGCTAATATTAAAAAAATCAAAAAGCTGGCAAGGTTGTGGCAAGAGGGGAACACTTATACACTGTTGGAGGGAATTTAAATTAGTTCAGCCACTCTGGAAAACAGCCAAGAGATTTCTGAAAGTACTTGTAACAGAGCTACCATTAGACTCAGCAATCCCATTACTGGGTATATACCCAAAGGAAAATAAATCATTCTACTAAAAAGACACATGCACTCATATGTTCATCCCTGTGCTATCTGCAATAGCAAAGACATGGCAACTGAGGTGCCCATCAATAGTAGACTGGATAAAGAAAATGCGGTACATATATACCATGGAATACTACAGAGCCATAAGAAAGAATGAACCATGTCCTTTGCAGCAACATGGATGCAGTTGTGGGCTATAATCCAAGCAAATTAATGCAGGAACAGAAAAATAAATACCACATCTTCTCACTTATAAGTGGGAACTAAACATTGAGCACATATGGACATAAATATGGGAACAATAGCCACTGTGGACTACTAGAGGGGTTGGGAGGGAGGGAGAAGGGCATGTGTTGAAAACTGTAGGGTAGACTGGGCATGGTGGCTCGTGCCTGTAATCCCAGTACTTTGGGAGGCTGAGGTGGGCAGATCACGAGGTCAGGAGTTCGAGACCAGCCTGCCCAACAGAGTGAAACCCTGTCTCTACTAGAAACACAAAAAATTAGCCAGGAGTGGTGGTGTGTGCCTGTAATCCCAGCTACTCAGGAGGCTGAGGCAGGAGAATCGCTTGAACCTGGGAGGCAGAGGTTTCAGTGAGCTGAAACATGTACCTGTACATGTACCCCCTGTTTCTAAAATAAAAGCTGAAATTAAATAAACAAATAAGTAAATAAAAAAATAAAAGTGATGTTTATACTATAGGAAGGTTAGATGACATACAGGACATCCAGTTAAATTTGAATCTCAGATAAACAGCCAATAATTTTTAGTATAAGTATGTCCCTGCAACATTTGGGGCCTTCTTATAGGAAATTATTTGGCATTTATCTGAAATTTAAATTTAATTGGTATGTTGTATTTTTTTCTTTATTTGTTTGTTTGCTAAATCTGACAACCATCTATATCATTTAAATGTAAAATAGGGCCAGGCGCTGTGGCTCACACCTGTAATCTCAGCACGTTGGGAGGCAGAGGCAGGCGAATCACATGAGCTCAGGGGTTTTGAGACCAGCCTTTGAGACCAGCCTGGCCAACATGGCAAAATCCAGTCTCTAATAAATATAGAAAAAATAGCTGGACGTGGTGGCAGGCACCTGTAATCCCAGCTACTCAGGAGGCTGAGGCAGGAGAACCCCACTGCGCTCCAGCCTGGGTGACAGAACAAGGCTTTGTCTAAAAATAAAATTAAATAAATAAATAAATAAATAAATGTAAAACAATTATTCTCCCTTCATTGAGAGATTTTTTTAGGTCTAAGCTGCTGAGTTCATTAAGACATTACTACAGGTATTTAGCAGAACTCCATCAATTGGAAAGAATGCATAGAAATGCTTTTCCCACACCTCAGCCAATGTAAACAATTCTTTGTTTGTTTGTTTGTTTGTTTTTTAGATAGAGTCTTGGTCTGTTGCCCAGGCTTGGCTCCCTGCAACCTCCACCTCCTGGGTTCAAGCGATTCTTCTGCCTCAGCCTCCCGAATAGCTGGGACTACAGGCACGCACCACCACACCCGGCTAATTTTTGTATTTTTAGTAGGAATGGGGTTTCACCATGTTGGCCACGCTGGTCTTGAACTCCTGACCTCAGGTGATCCACTGGCCTTGGCCTCCCAAAGTATTGGGATTACAGGTGTGAACCACCAGCCTGGCCCCAGTTTTTGATATCAATTAACAATAAAGGAATTGTAGTCTTCTTAATAAAATAAACCAAATCTCACTAAATAATGGAGGACATGGTGGCTCATGCTTGCAATCCCAGCACTTTGGGAGGCTGAGGCAGGCAGATCACCTGAGGTCAGGAGTTTGAAGCCAGCCCGGCCAACATGGTGAAACCCCCTGTCTACTAAAAATACAAAAATTAGCCAGGCGTGGTGGCAGGTGCCTGTAATTCCAGCTACTCCGGAGGCTGAGGCAGGAGAATCACTTGAATCTGGGAAGCAGAGGTTTCAGTGAGCTGAGATCACACCACTGCACTCCAGCCTGGGCGACAAGAGCAGAACTCTGTCTTTAATAATAATAATAATAATAATAATAGTTAATATTTCTTGAGGTAAAATACAAAAAATGCTGACAACTCTACTTCCTAAAATCCTTTAGAAAATTTTACTATTCTTCTGAAACTCTATGAGCCCTCAACTCAAGATATTTCATTGCTTTTAGGTAGTTCAGAACTGGAACTGTGTATTGGCACATTTTCTAGCTTAAGGACAAAGATAATGTTAAGGTCAGTTTATCAACATGGGTTTATCTTTGCTTATCCAATTACTCCCAAACTAAGTTGATCTTAATTTTCTTTATTCTTTCTTTTTTGTTATTATTATTTTTTTTTTTGACATTGACAGAGTCTCACTCTTTTCCCCAACGCTGGAGTGCAGTGGTGCAATCTTGGCTCACTGCAGCCTCCTCCTCCTGGGTTCAAGCAATTCTCATGCCTCAGCCTCCTAAGTAGCTGGGACTATAGACACACACCACCACACCCAGCTATTTTTGTATTTTTAGTAGAGATGGGGTTTCACCATGTTGGCCAGGTTAGTCTTCAACTCCTGACCTCAGGTAATCCACCCATTTCAGTCTCTGAAAGTGCTGGGATTACAGGCATGAGCCACTGTGCCCAGCTGACCTAAATTTTCTGTTGAGGAACAATTTCTATTATACACTGAGTGGAACTTTCACTAATACAATATATAACCAACATTTACAAATTATAAAAATAATGTTGATTGATGTCCACTTTTAGGAAGATAGACAGACTTTTCCCTGACTAAGACTGAAAACCTTGGACATTATATATAAAATAAACATAAGATGACTCTGAAAACTGAATTGAAAAAGCCATGCTGCCTAGAGGCTTTGGGACTAAGGGCCTATTCTCTATTTTTCCTTTTTGTTTCACGTATCTCAGATTTGGAACTGAAGAAGTTGGTAAACTGGAAATACCAATGGGCGCAGACACAAAAAGCTCCAATAAAAGTCTGTTCTTGCTCGGGAAGGGGCAGTCTAGCAAGACTGGAAACTATAGACAATAACTGCTTTACATCAGCCAAAACATAGCAGAAGAAAATGTGGCCCCACCCTACTCATACCAGCAAAGGCTGAGCCAGGACCCTAGACCGCCACCCACTCTAGGCTGCAATGATGTACCTCAAATGCCTTGCCAAAATGGTATCAGAAAAGGCTGATACCTCCTCCCCCTCCCCTCAAGCAGTAATGAACCCTCTCCCACAACCTGCTCTGTACTCCTGCCCTATGATGTCAGTAGAGATCACTTGGAAAGCCTACCTTGCCTTAATGAGGCACGAGGGCAATCTCCCTGATATGGCTTGGGTGTGTCCCCACACAACTCTTACCTTGAATTGTAGCTTCCATAAATCCCATGGCTTGTGGGAGGGACCCAGTGGGAGGTAACTGAATTATGGGGTGGGGTCCTTCTCGTGATGTTCTCATGATAGTGAATAAGTCTCGTGAGATCTGATGATCTTATAAAGGGAAACCCCTTTCACTTGGTTCTCATTCTCTCTGACTTCCCACCATGTAAGTCATGCCTTTCACCTTCTGCTATGATTGTGAGGCCTCCCCAGCCACGTGGAACTGAGTCCATTACACTTCTTTTTCTTTATAAATTACCCAGTCTCAGGTATGTCTTTATTAGCAGCATGAAAATGGACTAATACACTGGCTCCTAGCCAGATCTTTCCATCCTTTTCTTTCCATCCCTGTGGTGTTAGTCATGAAGCACTCCAGCCTTTCATCCAGCAATGTAACAGTAGAAATAAAAAGGAACCCAAAGCAAGTGGAAGAAAAGAAGGAAGAAAGAAAATTAATAAAGAGTAGAAATCAATGAAATTGAAGGAAAAACAGTAGAGAACTATTTATGAAATAAAGAACCAGTTGTTTGCAAAGGTCAACAAAGTTGAAACCTCTAGTAAGTCAAAGAAAAAAAGAGAGACAATACAAACTACCAATATCAGGAATGAGACAAGATCATCACTACAGATTCTGTGGACGTCAAATGAATAATCAGGGAATGCTACAAAAATTCTATACATATAGGCTTGACAATTTAGATGAAATGGGCTAATTCCTCAAAAAATGCAAACTACCATAACTTATCAAACATGAAATTGAAAATGAAAATAACCCTATAACTAACAAGGAAATCAGATTTGTAATTGATAAAGCAATTTTCAAGCCCAGATGGTTTCACGGGAGAATTCTACCAAATGTTTAAAGAATTGTTAACACCACTACTACACAATTTATTCCAGAAAATAAAAGAGAAGAGAATACTTGTCAATTCATTTTTGAAGCTAGTATCCCCAGCACAAAAGTAGAAAACTAGACACCAATATCCCGCATGGATGTAAATGCAAAACTCCTTAATAAAATACTGTTATGTGATGCACAGCAATGTTTCAGTCAACAACAGACTGCATATACGACAGTAATCCCATAAGATTATAGTACCAGATTTTCAATACACCAATACTTAGCAATGTGCTATAACTGCCTACAGTATTCAGTACAGTAACATGCTGTACAGGTTTGTGACCTAGGAGCAATAGGCTATACTATATAGCCTAGATGTGTAGTAGACTTCATTATCTAGTTGTGTAAATATGCTCTATGGTGTTTGCACAACAAAATCGCCTAATGACACATTTTTCAGAATATATGTATGTCTGTCACTAAGTGACACATGACTGTATCAGCAAATGTAATTCACCATCGTATAAAAGAAGTTATACACTATGACTAAGTGGGGTTTATCCCAGTGATGCAAAGCTAGTTCAATATCCAAAAGTCAATCAATATAATCTTTACCATATTAAGAGGTAAAGAGGAAAAATCACATGACCATGGCAATTGGTTCTTAAGAAGGATTTGACAGAATTTAATACCCATTTGTGATGAAAACTCTGAGAATTCTGGAAATGAGGCTAAACTTCCCAGACTCGATAAATGGCATCTACAAAATGCTTTCAGCTAACCTTATACTTAATGATTAAACACTGAATTCTTTCTCCCAAAGTCTGGGAAACAAGGATGTCTGCTCTCACCACTCTTATTTCACAAAGTGCTGGAAGTTTTAGATGTATAATTTAAAAACATTAAAACACAGATCAGAAATAAAGAAATAAGACTGTCCCATTTGCCAGTGCCATGATTGTCTACCTATAAAATTCCAAAGAAGCTACCAAAAAACCATTCTATAAACCTGATAATAAAGTTCAGCATGTTAAGTATAAGTTAAATATACAACAAACAATTGTATTTCTAAATGCTACTAATGAATTTGTGGACATCAAAATTAAAAATACAATACCATTTAAATTCACTTCAGATAAAATGATTAAGTGTAAATCTAATAAAACACAAAACCTGTATGAGGAAGACTGTAAAACATTGGCAGCAGAAATCAAGAAAATCTCAACAAATAGAGGGAGGTACTCTGTGCATTGGGAAAATCAAAGCAGTATAGATGTCAATTCTCCTCAAACTAATATGCAGATTTAATCCAATTCCTATCAATATTCCAGCAATACTTTTTGTAGATATAAATAATACTATTATAAGTCCATACAAAAAGTAAAAAAAAAAAAACTAGACTAGGTAAAGCAATTTTGAAAATAAGAATAAAAATATAATTCTTATTCTTATATTCTTCTTTTTATAATGCCACAATAGTCCAAGCCTGTGTGGTGTTGGTGGAGGGACAGTCACATAGATCAATGGACCAGAATAGGGAACCCAGAAATAGACCCATACAAATATACCCAAGCAATTTTTGAAAAGGGTGCAAGAGCGATTCAATGGAGGAAAGATAGCCTTTTCAATAAATGATGCTAGGGCAATTGAACATCCATAGGTCAAAAAAATAAACCTTGAGCTGAGTCTCGTGCCTTATATAAAAATTAGCTCAAAATAGATCATGGACTTTAATGTAGCATATAAAACTATACAATGTTTAAAATAAAACATAGGAGAAAGTATTCAGCATGTAGGCTTAAGGCAAAGAGTTGTTGGCTTGACACATGAAGCAAAATCTATAAAGCTAAAAATGAATAAATTTTACTTCTTCAAAATTGTAATTTTACCTATGAAAGACTCTTTAAGCAGATGAAAAGACAAGGTACAGATTGTAAGAAAATATTTGCAAACCAGATATTCATTAACTATCTAGAATATGTAAAGAACTCTTAAAAGCCAACAATAAACTAAACAAAATACAACAAAAAATCCACTGGAAAAATGGTCAAAAGATATGGAAAGACATTTCATTGAAAAGGACACACATATGACAAATACAGATAGGCAGAGATGTTCAACGTTATTAATCATTAGGGAATTGCAAAGTAAACCGACAATGACAAAATAGTAAGAAGCCAAGCCCCGTACTGGGAAAAAAATATTTGCAAAATATATATTTGATAAAGGATTGCTATTCAGAATATATAAAAGAGGCCGGGCACGGTGGCTCATACCTATAATCCCAGTACTTTGGGAGGCCAAGGTGGGTGGAATACTTGAGGTCAGGGGTTCTAGACCAACCTGGCCAAAATGGTGAAACCTCGTCTCTACTAAAAATACAAAAAATTAGCCCAGCGTGGTGGCACCTGCCTGTAGTCCCAGCTACTCGGAAGGCTGAGGCAGGAGAATCACTTGAACCTGGAAGGCAGAGGTTG
Organism: Pan paniscus; assembly: GCF_029289425.2. Classification (NCBI taxonomy): domain Eukaryota; kingdom Metazoa; phylum Chordata; class Mammalia; order Primates; family Hominidae; genus Pan; species Pan paniscus. The sequence goes on along the minus strand of NC_073264.2, from coordinate 30,732,487 downwards.
CAGTGAGCTGAGATCGCACCACTGCATTCCAGCCTAGTCAACAGAATGAGACTACACAACAAAACAAAGAAACAAACAAATAAAAACAAAGAAAAAAAAAGCCCACAAAATATACAAGGGAATCTTAAAACTTAACAACAAGAAAATGAACAATCTGATTTAAAAATGGGCAAAACAAGCCCGGTGGCTCATGCCTGTAATCCTAGCATTTTGGGAGGCCGAGGTGGGTGGCTCACCTGAGGTCAGGAGTTCAAGACCAGCCTGGCCAACATGGTGAAACCCTGTCTCTACTAAAATACAAAAATAGCTGGGTGTGGTCGTATGCGTCTGTACTCCCAGCTACTAAGGAGGCTGAGGCAGGAGAATTGCTTGAACCCAGAGGTTGGAGGTGTGCAGTGAGCTGAGATCATGCCGCTGCACTCCAGCTTGGGCAACAAGAGTGAAATTAGAAAAAAAAAAAAAAAGAAAGAAAGAAAGAAAAAAAAGAAAAGGGCAAAAGACTGCAGCCTAAACAAGCTCTTAACAAATAAGATATACAGATAGCATATGACAAGATGTTCCATATATGTCATAGAAAATTACAAATTAAAATAATGAGATATCACTATACACATCTTGAAATGGCCAAAATTCAAATCCGTGACAACACCAAATGCTGGTGAGGATGTAGAGCAAGAAGAATTCTAATTCATTGCTGATAGGAGTGCAAAATAATTTAGTCACTTTGCAAGACTGACAGTTTCTTAGGAAACTAAACATACTCTTAACATATGATCCAGAAATTGCGTTCCTTGGTATTTACCCAAATGAATAAAAAAACTTACGTCCACACAAAAATCTGTACTTGCATTTTTATAGCAGCTTTATCAATAATTGTCAGAACTTGGAAGCAACCATGTCTCTCAGTAGGTGAATGAATAAATAAATCGTGGTACATCCAGAGAGTGGAATATTACTCAGCACTAAAAAGAAATGGGCTGTCAAGGCCAGACGAGACATACAGGAAAACTAAATCATATTAGTAAGCAAAAGAAGCCAACCTGAAAGAATTATATATTGTGTGATTCCAATTATAAGACATTCTGGAGAAATCATAACTATGGAGACAGTAAAAAGATCAGTGGCTGCCAAGGGTTAGGAGGTAGGGAGAAAGAATAAATAGAGCACAGAGGATTTTTAGAGCAGTGAAATTATAAAGTATGATAATGCATGTCATTATATTTGTGTTACTATACCTTTGTACAACACCAATGGTGAATGCATGTTATTATACTTTTGTTACTATACCTTTTCCCAACACCAAGAGTAAGCCCTAATGTAAACTATGGACTCTGGGTGATAATAACGTGTCAATGTAGGTTCATTGACTGTAACAAATATATCACTGTGATGTAGAATATGAGTAGTGGTGGAGGTTGTACATGTGTGGGGACCGGGGACATTTGGATGTTCTCTGTACTTTCTTCTCATTTTCTCCGTGAACCTAAAACTTCTCTAAGAAATAAAGTTTATTAATGTAAAAAAACCCAAGATACCATATAAGCCTCTCAGAATGACTAAAATATAAAAGAGTGACAAGACCAAATGTTAACAAGGCGTCAGAGAAACTGGATAATTCATATATTGCTGGTGGGAATATAAAATGGTACAGACACTCTGGAAAACAGTTTGGCAGTTAAAGAACTAAACATGCAACTACCATATTAACTGTCGATTACACTCCTGGGCATTTATCTCAGAGAAATGAAGACTTATGTTCACACAAAAACCTGTGCATAAATGTTGACAGCAGTTGTATTTGTAATCTCCCTACACTGGAAATTACCCAGACATCCTTTAACAGGTGATTGATTAAACGAACAGTGGAACATCCATACCATGGGATATTACTCATCAATAAAAAGGAAGGAAATATTAATACATGCCACAACCTGGATGACTCTCCACATGATTTTGCTGGATGAAAACATCCTGAAAAGTAACGTACTTTATGATTCTGCTTATATAACATTATTGAAATGGAAAAATTACAAAATAGAGAATACATTAATGGTTGACAATATAGGAAGAGGGTAGAGGTGGGAGGAAGTGGATGTGGTTATATTTGGCAGCATGAGGGATCCTTGTGGTGATATAAATATTCTCTATCACACTGTCAATGTCAACATCTTGGTTGTGATATTGTACTGTAGTTTTGCAAAATGTTATCATTGGAGAAAACTGGGGATAGACTGTTTCTGTATTATTTCTTACCATTGCATATGACTATACAATTATCTCAAAATAAATAATTTCACTAAAAAGCAACCTGGATTCTGAAGACAGATAAAGCAAAAAATGTTTCACAACTAAGAATCTTAATAGGAAAAGACATCAGAGCATCTGCATCAACAAATTTAGAGGAATCAAAGTTGGTGAGAGATCACAACAGACTCCATTTCAGACATTTTCCCCTCTACTAGAATACTTCTCAATTAATTCTTTAAGAATATTTAAGTTAAAGTCATCAAGTTTCTACTTTTGTGACTTTGATGCTCAGCTGAATTGATTTTGAGGCTTATATCCATGTATTTACTTAAGGCTATTTTGGGTGGATTTCTGTAATTCTTCACATTGAAGAAAGAGGGTTTACTAAATATTTAATGTGGAGAGGGAGAGCATTCTTTATAGGTCATTTCAAGGAATATATTTGCTTTTCACAGAAATTATTCAGGTGCTTGTATTGAAAAGATTCTAATTTTTTTCTTAAATGTACATAACTCAGGTATAGAAACAGGCACAATTTTTCATTTTTATTTTTTTTTTGGTATTAGCTTTCCTAACTTTTTGGAAACAGCTGAATTCAGGTTTGATTACAACTGATGGCAGAAAGATGCTAAAGGAACTCATGACATCTTGAGAAATCTAGGAAGTGTCATCAATACTATTTTTACTTGTCTATCTTTGCTCATCTCAACCAGTATTATTTTTGAGCTAAACCAAGGTTAAAAATGTAATTATGTTAAAGATTTGGAAATTATCGAACATTTGTATGGTCTGCTCTAATTTTCCCCTTTCCATTTTGCCGGTGATATGCTTATTAAGAACAATTACTGTAGTTTGGTGATTCAGCTAGTGGCCGGTCAGAAGTGATTGCCAAGACTCACCTGTAAGCTTCTTCTGACATTTTCTTCCAATTTTACTTGGATACGATATGATGAAGATGAAACAACAAAGCTAAAATAAAACAGAAGGTAGCTGGCTCTTCTAGTGTCCGAATCAGCTCAATTTCTCTGTTGGTTTCTGAGAATATTTGCTTCCATGTTACTTCAAAAGCCAAAAATCGAGTTATGCACATTGACTACACGGAACCAGTAGCAATATTATAGATTCTTAAAGAGCCTACAATAAATGTCTGTATTTCAACTGGAAATATAAAATGTTGAAAATGTTATTTTCTTCATAAGCTAAGAGTTCTATTTTGCAAAACCATGTATTTTTCCCCTCTGTTTTGGTTTGTTTTTACCTCAAGGCTTTTATCAGAGCTTTTGATGTATCAGCATATAGAATGTTTAAATAAGTGAATGGATTGTTTGGAAAACATGCCAAGACTGGACAAAAAGGTGGTTGAATTTGGAAATGTCTTCTTAAGAAAATCATTGTTCATGCTGGCATCACAAATTGTCATGTTCCTAACATATAGCTATATACAGACACAGGACCCAAACTTATCAATTTTTGAACTATATGCTTTATATTTTAAGGTGTCATTTATTATAACAGTTAATATCATAAAGACAAAACATATTATTCCATCCTTGCCCTTGCAAGTGTGTCCTCCTGTTTACGGAATTAATATTTTCTAAGACAAGATCTATTGAAACATATTGTTTATTTCTGCTTGCTTGTAGAAGGTTATTTTTTTCAGGAACACATTAATAGATAGTTTTGTGTATAACTATGACAAATAACATGGATGGTTGATTACCTAAGATAATACTTATTAAAATGTGAGACCTTTAGATGCAGTCTGGGGGATCCATTTAAAAATAGGACTGTTTATTAGAACTCTATAACCTTAAATTTGTAAGGAACTCGAAATTGTCTTTGAAGCATAGTGATTTAAATATTGGATAGCAATAAGTGTAGAAGCCCAAATATATGCTTCAGTTGGTCACTAAATTAATCTCTAAACTTTAAAACAAACAGGTGATAAAGAAAGGTAGACAAATTAGAGTTATTTTGTAAAGAAAGGAGAAATCTGAGGGACATTAAGTGATCTCAAATAAATTGGTGATATAAGTAGTTTCTTCTTCCATTAAGGAAATGATGAATACCATATAATTTGGCATCCAAACTGGGATATGCTTGAAAGTGAATGAAGCCTATTAATAATTAAACAGGCATAAAGGCATAAAGTCAAAATAGGCATAAAGCAGGATATATAGTTACCATAAGAATTATTTCTCCATTTATTAATTCAACAGACACTTTGCTAAGTAATTAGGTAAAAAAATGAAGAAGATAAATTCCTGTCGCCAAGATTAAGACCATGTAGGTGAAACATATATGCTTTTATTAGGAACTAAGATAAAACTCTTTGTAAGGAGCATAAAAGAAAGGTTTCTATCTCTTAAACATGATGGGCAAAGATACTGTTAAGTCTTTAAAAATCCATAGAGTTGAGAATAACACTCTCACTCCCATTTGACAGCTGGGGAAACTGAGGCTCATGCTACTTAGCAGGCTAATAGCAGATTTGAGGCTAAAGCATATGGCTCCTTGAGTTCCCGTCTATAACTGTTCATTCCACTATGTTATCCTTACGGGAATTGCCAGAAGGAAAAGATATGAAATGCTAGAGATTTGGTTTACATTTCTGTGGATACAAAGGATAGCGTGAAACTTATTTGTGATTTATTTTCCTCCCAATGAGAGAGAAGATCTAAATGGCCCAACTTAGCCACTTGTAACCTGCTTTTTAAAGCTTTGAGATATCGTTTTTTTGTTTTTTTGTTTTTTTTGGAAGACGCTAACACAAATTTTTCTTGTGAGTCAAATCTCATGACAAGGGGAATTGCAATTTGCATACTGCATTACACGGAGGTAACCGAGTCTTTCACTATACTGCATTAGAATTTGAATTTTATTATATACAAGTATAGCAAAAGCAGACTCAACTGTGTATACTTAACTGAAGTCCATTATGAAAATATTTTTCAGAACATGTTTTATTATATCTTAGTAACCTACTTGCTAGCAGGATGTGCTAGCCCATAATATCTAGGGTAAGCGTGCCATCATGTAGGAATAAACTCACTTAGGCACACATAAAGTTGTCAAGCTATTCTGCCATTCATTATTTATCCACTGCTACTCATTTCATTATTTGTTTAGTTAACTCTTTTTTTTAAGTCAATTCATAATATAACCATTAAATCAATCAAACTAATCTATCAATCAAATCAATCAAACAACACTAATACCTGAACCCTGTTTTTAGTATCACTTCTTGTTGTGATTTTAGTATAAAAATATTAAGTCTTGGAGATGGCTTATCAGTTCAGTGTGTTTATCTGGAAGATAAAATTTTGAAGATAAAAAATGGTAATTATAAAAAAGTAATAAAATGTACTGTCTTTGAGGAGGAAAGTGCAGCACTTAGACAAGACAATAGCCTACATTCTCTGACTGATAGGAGGATATCACATTAGATGAAAATGATAAGATTTAGTAGACTGAAGAATAACTTCCCCTTGACAGTGCCCTGACCCTTGACCTGTGTCCTGACTCTTGTTGGCTTCACTAACACAGGGCAACTGTCACAGGTGTAGGATAAAAGACATTTCTGTAGAAGCTACCAACAGTTAGAGATTTATTTCTTTTGATGATCACTAATGTGCTGTTGGGATAAAACCGTAAGTTCTGACCTTCTCTGAGCTATAAGGACATAAAAATTTACTCACAAGAAAGCAAAATTCTAAATGCAAAGAGCTTTCTTTATTGTTTGGCTGGAAGAGCACTATGTAACAGAGAAGGTACATGCATCGAGGCAAAATGATGGCAAATGTGTTATTGTCATTACCCTGAAAACGTGTTTCAAACATAATTGTGATACAGATCTAATAAAGAATATTCCATTTATCCCTGCATTTTTATAATTCTTAGTAAACTCTTACCATGTCATACCCTGGAAGTTTGTCCTATTCTGAAATTATTCTTTTGATTTATATGCTAATCATCATTTAAAAAATCAGTTCTTTGACTTTTATTTAAATTTTCTGAAAGTGGTAGCTTTGTGAGTACTTACGGATGATGTGGTAACAATTGTGATTTCTCATGAAAGTTAATGCCTCCTGCTGTAAGAAAATATATTGTATACTCCTTTTTAAGTAACACAAGCAAGAAATTCAGAAAATACAGTGAAGCACAATGAGTTATGTGAATCCATGTTATAAGAGAAGAATATTGCAAGGGAAAAACAAATAACTGTGACATCCATTAAAGTAAGTAAATCCATGATTGAAAAGGAAAAAATACCTGCAGAAGAATGAATTTTACAGGTAAAATGAAAATGACTTCACAATTCATTAAAATAAAGTCAAAGCAGCAATCTGATAGTGTTTCCCAATGTTTTATCATGAAGGAAATGGAGTCAAGTTTTTGAACACTTGACACGATAAAGTGATGTATTTCATTATTCTGTTTAGGGGGCGAGGGGGATGTAACACAAGAATCATCCAAATGTTTGTCACTTAATGTGAAAAAAAAGTAACAATTTCCTTGCCATAATAGATTTCCAGGACCCAACTGCTATTCAAAACTGTGTGAAAGGCATAAATTACTTTTAAATTCATTGAGGGTTCTTATTCAGGTCATAGGTCTTGCCCTTCAACATTTTTTATCCACAGCATGTTTTGATGACACAAAATTGGTATATCTAAGCTTTAGGATACTCAGTCAAGGAAAATACAAAGATTACGTTTATCATAAAGTGATTCTATAGGTAAACTACTTCAACTGATTTAGTAAAGGTGTAGCTAAACCCATTTGTTTCCAAAATATCACACTTTCTTTTTATTAAATCATGAAAATAAGGGATTGTAATCATGTAACTTATTGTCATGCATACTTGCTAAAATAATGCCTTCTTCCCAGACTACCATCGTTGCAAATGTGATGAGATCATCAGGTAACAGAGTAGGATATGAAGGCTTAGCGTGCTGTGTTGTTAGCACATTAAAAAAAGAAATTGCTGGGATAATTAACAACTACCTATTTGTCTGTGGGATGCATTCATTATGGCTCTACAAATTGGAGGTCTCCAAAATCTGTGCAATAAAATTTACTCTTTGTTCGGGAAGTTCCCCTTGGATTTGGGGAAAATTCTGGTTTGCTGTGTCTATTGTAATTGTGACAGGCAGTTGACATGTCTCATAGTCTAAATGTAGTGGCAAGCAGGGGGTGGTACAATGACGAAAAAACTGCCATTCATTCTTGTGCAAAGGAAAGGTGTTTCTTAGCATATTCCAACCTATGTTCAGACTAGAGTTGGGTCTTTGGGGTTGAAGGTCAAATCTGTGAGGTCAAAGCTATTCCTTGTCAATCTTCGTTCACTAATGACACATGAATTGGAAATTAGAACAAAGTAAGTAAAACGAATAGCCAGAAGGTGAGTGTCTGTTTTATTACTCAGAAGAGCTGGGAAATCTGGCCAATTGTTGCCCTATGTGGCTTGAATGACAGTTGTTAAGTTGAAAAAGGGACAGTGTGATGGGAATGCCACTTTAAATCTCAATTACCTCCTCCACTCCAATCAGCTTGGTAGAGCTTTAATGAAGTGCAATTCTCTGTCCTTTTCCTCATACTTCTATCTCTAGAATAAGCCTCACATTCAAGTTTGACAGCAGTACAATCAGTTTTCCATTCATCACTGGCCCTGTTTTAACCCTGCTGAAAAAGGGCCTAATGTACGTGGCAGTGATGGCAATTAGGCAGAAAAGTAATATTAGAAACAGACAAAAGCCTGAGTCTTTTAGCATTACAGGTGTTTTTTTTTTTTTTTTTTAGCCCGTTCTAGACATAAAGGAATAGGCAGTGTTGTTAAGTTCCCTTCTTCAGTCTTCTCTTAAGCTGAAAGTCCAACGATTTCAAGATTCAATTAATTAGAGACATGGAGAGCCAAAGTACAAGGTAAAAGCTAAGTTCTTTCTAACTGAAGACACACTTAGTAATTGGCCCCTTATTCAAATGGATATCTTCTGGGTGTATGTTTAATAAGGTTGATAAAAACTCGTCATTTCCTCATTAGGATAGCACATGAATACACTCTGCATGTAGAAAAGAAATCTTAAAGAGAACAAACAGGAAAATATCAATCTGTTAAATATAGGAATGTAAAACATAAAAATTGAAAAGCCTGAGAACTATAACTTTGCAGGATGGTGGGGGGTGGGTATGTTAAATGCATTGTGTGTGTGTGTCTGCACGCGCGAATGAATGAGTGTGTAAGCTGAGAATTTTTTTTAAGACAAGTCTTGGCTCTTCAATCAGTTTATCTAGGAATGTAAAATATTTAAGCATTTGAGTTTTATAACCTGGATCAACGGTGTTTACTATGACTTAAAAAAAAAAACACCAAGATTGATGACACATTTAAATGGCTTTCTCATATGGAAACAAAAGCAAGGTTTCCAAATCTATACATTTGTGTCTGCATATGTAAGTATCCATGTAATAATCATGCATGTATCTTTACACAGAAAAGTCACATATATGTGTTTAGGTACCCACAGTGTATTCTTTCATCTAATTCTATTTGTAAATGTGTCCATACAATGTGTGAAATCTTAGGAAAGAGAAAAGTTCATATATTTTTGTGCATGCATTTAATTGTTATATATGTTTTCCTAACGGTTCTTTTTATGCCAATTTAAAAAATGTCAGCCAGGTTGGGGTGTTTTTTTGTTTTGTTTTGTTTGATAGATTCCACAGGAACATGTGGCATCGGTGTAAGGATCTTGTTTAAGAGAATGGAGGCTTGGAGGAAAAGAAAAAAAAAACAGATGCAGCAATTAGGCGGCTCTTGCTGCTCATTGGGGAGGTGACACAAGTGGGTGATAGTGGCTTTCACCTCTCACACTCCCTTCTCTCCTGCCTGATTCCTAGAACAATCCCTGTCAGAAACACTCTTTGAAAAAGGCTGCATTAGACAATGGCTCTTCACCCTTATTTTACGCTTTAAGTAGTGGAGCAGAATGCTGTAAGGGGCTGAAAACAAGGCGTAATCTGAGAAAGACGCGCAGGCATTGTTATAACTGTGAAAACCAGAAGAGCCCCTTTCAGAGCCGTGACTGAAAGTGCTCGGAAGACCTTTAGTCCTTTGCACTCTCCCAATCACCAATTAGACAAACATTAACATCAATTAAGCTGTTATACGGCACAGGTTCCATATAATTACCTTAATGGGTTGACGCTTTCTTTAGCAGCAATTTCTTAAACAAACTTCATCTTTTGTGCAACAGGCTAAGAAAATTTTCAGCAGGGAGCATTTCCTTTTGTCAAGTTTTCTAAAGAGACAGCTGAATTGTTCTATTTAACAACAAACACCTTCACTAAGGACCCTCGTCTTGTCCCCGTTCCCACCACATTTGACTACTAGGCTCAAAGCTTATTAACCATCAGAGACAAAAAAACGGACTGGCCAGGGGAGCCCAGACACATGCAGGGCGGGCAGTACACAAAGGACCAGTGAGTCTGGCACCGGTTTGCAAGCAGACCCTCGGAGAAAGCACCAATTGAATTAGTTGCCTATTTAGTATCCAAAGCGCCAGATCCGTCCTTACCAAAAGCACAAAGAAAATGAAATAGAAAAACAGGATCTTGCTCATAAAACAAGACAAATCTGTCTAATTTATTTTGTACCAGTAAGTGCTAATTAAATGCAAGCTACTCAGATTCTTCCTGTTCCTGCCTCACCTAATTCGCTTAGAATCACGACAATGCCAGTCTGATTTTTCCCCCTGTTTAACAAACATTCATTTGAAATGTACTCAAATACAGCTATAAAAATACAACCCTTATATCACTTCTATTTTTACTTTATATAAAGTCCATGTGTTTTTACTCTGTTGTGAAATTATTTGGTGGGGGGAGTTCTTGGCAGAAACAAGTCCTTAAACTATCCTTGTGCATCATAATGAATAAACAACTTGAGATGCATATAATGAACTATAATTGTCCCCCCCTCACAGGGTTGGAGTAATGTATGTAACCAAATTTCACAGCAATTCATTAAAAGTCAGAAGCCTGACTCTTCTATGTACAGTTTTTAAAGCAGAACGTGGTTAAAAAATAAAATTAAAAAGTATAAAATATGCACTAAATACTTCTAGCAAACCAAGGAATGTTTTCTCTCTTTCTCTCTCTCTCTCTTCCGCTCTCTCCTTCACATTCTTACTGCTCATTTTCACATACCTGATTATAACAATAACCTTGGGAGCAGGCAATTCATTTTACATCTTTAAGGTCAGCGCTTGGGCTCCAAAGACAAGTGTTTGCTCCATTTAGTCCTGCCCTAGTGAACTCCCAACTCCTCTTTGGGTCAAAAGCTCAAGACCACAAAATTAAAAGATGATGATGAACTTATGCTTAGATTTTGACCGCAGGCCACTGCCACCCATGGCCAGAGGACTTTATAGGGGATGAATTCCAGACACAGAAAGATATGCAATTACAAGATAATTCTTCTCAACTGTATTGCCAAAAATTAGCGTTTAAAAAATATGTATATAACTGAGGTTAATTTATCTACAATATCAAATTGGTAACCTATTTCCTGAAAAGTTTTATGGCTGTAAAATAAAATTATGGTAACCTTACCGAAAGTTCTCCCTTAGTAAATTTATATAGAAAGTGATGTTTTTCATTCCAATATTTGTCTATTATTTATTAGAAATTAGTCTTTTTTACTAAATTTATACTTTATAGTTAAAAAACGTAATTTGAGCCTTCCTGGATTACTAACTGCCTTGATGCCTCATGACACTACTTTAAATATAAAACTGTATTGCTCCTATTTTTTTCATTGGTTATTTCTGTCTGCTCCAGCACAAATACAGCTACAAATTGGGAATACCACACATAAATAGTGGGAAGCCCAAGTAAAGAGTTTCCATCGCTGAATTTTCTCTGATTGGAGCTCAGCCACTCATGATATAGCAAGAACATCTAGGATTAAATCAGGAAAGGCCTGAAGAAGAAGAGATTGTGGGGGATATCCTTTTTAACATTTACTTTATTATCGAGGGATAATTAATCTTTCCAAAATAGATAACAAATTAGAGTCACAAAAATGATTTCTTTGTAAGCATCATGTGAGAATTATACAAATTTATATCCTTCTTAAAATTTTACTTATGGCAGATATAATTGGGTATAATGAGGACAAACTCATCCCAGGTGGCAAAGTCACCTCTGTAACCACAAAGAAAATGTGCATGGAATCTGAGATTCCTTTCTCTAATTTCCAGCATTAAGGATGAATCTGTGATGTATGAATGGATTTTTCCCCCATTCAACACATCAGGCAAAGATCTGAATAAAGTTAATGTTCGCATTTTGACACCCATATCAAACTGAAAACACCTCAATCAACTGTTGGATGGATTTGGCATAATTATTGATACACTTTGCAGGATTTAAAGAGTAAGGATTCAGTGCTCACATACCACATTTGAAATGAACACAACTTATCAAGTAGAGTTCTGACATGTGTGACTCTTAGTATCATTTTGGAAGTGAAATAACCTGTCAAATTTTAAAATGTGTTAACAACTGGATGGTTAAATGGCAGGGACATAAAGAAAGGACATGGGCTTGGTTTGAGATCTTGTTCTGGAGTAGAGTCACTGACTGCCAGCCTAGAAGTAATCACAACAAAAGTTTCCCCCCAGGGGTTCTGAACAAAAATTCTATAGTTGAATAAATAAACTACTACACAGTTAGATTATCTTAACTAGCATCTGCAATCTTCCTTACAATAGCTATTTATTGATGTCTTTCCAAATGCATTAGAAGTGGCAGATGATTTATTTTGTCTTTGAAAAGTACTTATAACCATTCACTCATTCAACAAATATTTAAGTTTCCACTATGTGCCAGGCATTCTTTTCTAAGTACATTATCAAAGTCAAATAGTACAAACTGCCTAATGTTCTTATATTGGAGATATCTTCACTTGAAATGGGTTAAGGCAATTTATAGAGAAAGCACTTACCAAAAAAATTTACTTTTCTCAGACTGTAAAATTCTTCACCATATTTAATTTATGTCTGGCACCTGACACATAGTAGGTGCTTCAAATAGGATGCTTTGTTAGTTTCTCTATATTCCCACCCTAACTGATTTTTTGTGAGTGCAAAGTGATCAAGCAAAAAGGAATCCACTGACCACTGCTACTGTTCAGCTTCACTCGTCGCATTGCCATCTATGGCAGTGACCCTTTTTGTTTTATTTCAAAACAACTTTTCCTTATTCTTTCTGTAACGTTCATTCTGAAAAGAAGTGGGGGAGGCAGTGCATGTAAGGTAGGGTGGATGAGTGGTGTTGGGAGATGCTTAGTATTTATGTATTTTTGAAGTTTTTTAAATGAGTTTATGTCTGTGCTTGTGTTACACATCTGAATAAACTGGAGTCTCCCAAAAGTAGAGTTAGAAATTTTGACTCTTCAAGGAAAAAATAACAGAATTGGTAGCGGTGAAACCTAGGCTGGATACAGTTTCTCTTTTGAGAACAGTCAGTCAACACCCATGCTGCTGAGCATCCATGGGACCGAACAAAGACTCTTGGTACCATTGGAAGAGATGCGGATGTTTAAGATACAAGAATGATTGAAATTTTCTTCTGAAGGAATTCAGAACCTGGGGTCTGAAATATTAATACCATAAGACATTTGTATCATATTCCTTGACATTTTTTCTGCTTATTAGGATGTTTTGAGGACATTTTGACCATCAGTATATGCTGCAAGTTGGTGTTTGAATCCACTATGAAAAACTGACTTCTTTGATTTGTAATTCCTTAAAAATAGATAACAATCATTATATGCCATTTATCTAGAGGAAAATAAGGCCTGAGATAGTTATCTAAGGACCAAAAATAATTCCATGCTAAAACTCATCTACCAAAGCTCTATCTATCATCTATCTGTCTATCTATCTATCTATCTATCTATCTATCTATCTATCTATCTATCTATATCTTATATATCTGCCTGTCTACCTACCTATCCATGTATCTACTTATAATAAAAATATACCCCCATGAACATTAATACAATAAAATGCATTCTTCATCAAACATAATTATAGATTGCAATCATTCAATATGTGGTATATATACATCCATACACTGACAAATGCAAAGCGGCAATATTACTAATGACATTTGGAAATGCTAATATATTTCTAGCACTTCAAATATTCTGCATACATAGATATAAAGGGGCAAGTCCTAACAACCTCTTCGAGTAAAGTTAGCATTTTTATTCAAAACATTGAGAGTTAAATGAAAAGGCAAAGCCTTCTGGCAATAGGCATACAAATGAATATCTCCTCTGAAATTCCTTTCTCTGTATTTCACCATCCAAAAAACAGAAGGGTCTTATTGCAAATGTTACTTTTTCAAGCTACTTGAGCCTATCTATAGGTGTAAATCATTTCTATGATCCCCAAACCAAATACATTTTATAACCCGTTTCATCTTTACCCAACGTCTTCTACAGGAGATAAACTATGTAAAGAGGGACCAGTCAGTGTATTAGCTTTGGACTACACTCCCGGTTTTTAACCTATAATAGAATTATTTTATGTTTTACTTCCAAACATGTATGACTTTCCACTCTGAGTAAAAATTTAATGAAAACTTGGGGAGACATATTTTAAGAAAATACTTTAAAATTATGCTTCATCTTGCTACTGTGGTATCTAAAGCCCAAGCACTATTGAAATCAATTCTTTGATGATCAGTTCTGGGAAGTTTTGAACTTTTCTCCAAAGTGCAAACGTGTTTCTGTTCTTAAATGGAGTACTGCCAGTGTGCTAAGTACTCTTTCATACTCATAATTTTTTTCAAGTCTTTATTCAGTTATTTAAACTTGAGCCTTTGGATGTATGGGGGTCAATACATTTCACCTGATTTAGTGAGTTCCCATTTAGTTAACCTGGTATGGCCTACATTCCTGAGAGTTTCTAGAGCTACTATGTTGTGTATAATCTTCATAATAGTTCAGCCTGGTTAACAAACACTATTTCTGCCTTGTTTATCCTAGTCTATAGGAGAGGCCAAAGCTTTTCACTCTGTGGTAAGTTTGCTCCTCTTTTGCAGGTGGTGGTGTAAACAGAAAAGATCAGGGTGTGTCCTGGGCCATGTCCTTCCTTAGTGCCTCTCCTCCTTTTTTTTTTGACAAAGGAGTGACAAGAGCAGAGGAGACTTGAGGCATGTTAGTGCAAGAGAATATGAACCAGGATGGGGATGATGTGAGCAGGGACGATAAAACAATAATAGGAAAGTGAAATGAGGGAATACTGGAATATACAATAAAAAAAATGGCACAACCAAAAAGAGGGCCTAAGTGTTTGTACATACAGCTTGTTTGTTTTGCTTTTCAAAAGGTGTTAGGAACAAAGTACAGTGGGTCAATTAGAGGTATCCCAGATCTTACAAAGGAAAAAAAAGAGGTAGGGGGAAAGAACTCTCCTTAGTAGCCACCCCCTGCCCTCTTTATTTTGGTACAATGCCTCAGGAAAGGATTATGACATAGAGACCTTGTTTTTTATAAATGCATCATCTTTTTAATATAAATATTAACTACATTTGGCATTTTGGGAGTCACACAGTTAGCAAATTAGTCATTGACTAAAGCTATTAATCTAGGTTTTATAACACTTTCCCCACCTTAATTTTAGAATATTACATGCAAGGGGAAAAATCACCTTCTCTTAATGGTAGGCTCTAAAGTTATAGTGGCAGTTAGTTCTGTTATCAGAATATCAGCACATTGAATGAAATTTTGAAAATTACAAAGACTGCACAGGCATATAGTGGAATCGATCATTCCCTCTACATGCTAAATGCACCCTCATTTGAATCTTATGCATTCCCTTTAATATACCCTCCCTTTCAATTCAATTCATTGCATTTTTTACAAGTATGAGATGGAAATTAGAAAGTTCCTCCAAGGCTTCATATCTTTTGTGTGCAAGATTTATGAGGAAGAGAAATTTTTGCTATTCTTTTATTTATAAAATTTAGTGAATTGAGATAATACCCTAAGACATAAAACAAGCTGTTCATTTGTACTTACATGTGCAAGTATGAAAGACAATATCCATGTCATTAATCTTCTACTTAATATCACCTTAAGTGAAAACCTAATTGTATGAGTCCAGAACCGCAACATAATATTATGAAGACAAGTGCATATATATTCCTTAATGTTCTAGTGAGAGCTTTAAAGGTTTATATAACTTGGAATCACCATTTTGAATATTACTGGTAAAATTATGAAAAGTAGTTTTAGGATCAAAACACAATGGCACAATATTCATTTTAATTCCCATGTTTAAAGTAACTTAATTATAGCAAGATGTACAATTTGCTGTCTGTATCCATGGATTCAGCATCCGAGGATTCAACCAACCTCAGAAGGAAAATATTCTAGGAAAAACTCAATAAGAAATAACAACACAACTATAATAATACAAAGAATACAGTGTAACAATGATTTGTATAGCATTTGCATTGCATTAGGTATTATAAATAATCTAGACATGATTTAAAGTGTACAGGAGGATATCCATAGGTTATATGCAAACACCACGCGATTCTATATAAGAAACTTGAGCATCCACAGATTTTGATAAAGGCAGGGGTTCTGGAACCAATCCCTGGTGGATACTGAGGGACAACTGTACTCCCTAAATACAACATTTCAAATATGGCATTCAGAGGGGCCTAAATGCTGTGCTGCATCTTTTTGGATCATCCATGTCGAAAATTTACCAAGAGACTGTCACCTTGTGGTTTTTGGCTAAGAAATCAGGTTATATAAAGCTGAAACAGTGGCCATTTTTATTTTAATCCATTTCTTCTTGACTTTCGTAACTTTCCCATTGGAATAAAAGAAATGCAACTGCTCTCCAGCAAATCCAAGAGCAGTTAGCCATTCTCTGCCAGAGGTAGTCGCCATCCATTACCAGTGCCTAGGGATACTCAAGAATGGCAGTGTATGCCATTCCTGGACAACAGGAGGGGTGATTGAAAACTGTCTAGGGTTTTGTCCATCATACCCATTAAAAGAGTTGTGTAATGGGATAACATTTTTTTTTTAATTTGAGTATTTAGCTCTTGGAGTCACCATGGATTGGTACTGAGACCTTGAATAAAGTCCTCCTCTTATAGAGGAGCTGGCACTGTGTTAAATAGTCATATAAATTCATGCATTTCCATCTGTTTCTGCAGATAAGGGTGTTTCTTTACTCGTCAAGTCATTAATCTTCTACTTAATATCACACTTAAGCCAAAACCTAATTATATGAGTCCAGAACCACAGCATAATATTACAAAGACAAGTGCATATATATTCCTTAATGTTGTAGTGAGAGCTTTAAAGGTTTATATAACTTGAAATCACCATTTTGAATATTACTGGTAAAATTATGAAAAAGAGTTTTAGTATGAAAACACAATGGCATGTTAATTTCATAGGTAAATCTTGCAACTAAATTTAATGTTATCCACTTCAATAGCTGTGGGTTATTACACAGTTTAATTCAATTATTCTTGATTAAATAGAGTTAATCCATTGTCAGGATTGATTAACATAATTCTGGCAATTTGCAGAGGATAGATATGTTAAAGATATATAGTAAGAAATATTTTATTTAACATATGTTTATACTAGCTGAGTTTCAGAACTTAACGATTATAATTTACTTTGCTCTGCCAGTGCATGCACACACACACACACACGCATGCACACATACACAAACACTCATGTGCACACCCACACACACACACACACACACCCTGTGGTTAGTTTATTCCTTGCTACTTTTAACAATCAGTTACTGCTTTGGTGAAAGCCTAAAGCTTAATCCATTAAGAGCCATTCAGAACAAAACAAACAAACAAAGCTTTAACCACTTCAGTGACAACAGTGCAGCACCAACAAGGAGACTTCTTAGAAAACCCTAGCAATTTTAGGATCAATAGCCTCACATTAGATGCTCTTAAGTGATGAAAGCTAGAAAATTTGTGCTGCCAGGTTTTAGAGAAAACACAAAACACACACACAAAAAAAAGGTTGGGAAAAGAGAATTTAATAAGTTTAGTTTGGAAATACCCATGCAGTTTAGAGGGCTAACTTAAGTCCCGTCAGTAGTTACGATGAAAACAAACTAATTTAAACATCACGTTGGGCTGAAAACTTTACCTATGCATCCTGCAAATGGAACTGTTAAAATATCTTTTAGACTCTCTCCAAGTTCCACTACTTAGGGCTTTCTTATTATTTCTTCTAATTAGTGTAAGTGAAATCTTTGGGGTGTATATATACATATATGTATGTATATATGTATAAAAATTACAAATATTTCCTTGAAAACAAGTCTAAAGTATTTAGGAGAACTTTACAATCCACTTAATTCAGGGCTACAGTTTGAACAATAAAACCAACAAATACATTTATATATGAGAGGAGCAAAAACAAACATTTTTTTCCACAAGATTAAAAGCCTGTTCATTTCCTTTAAGAATTATTCCATTGTATATTATCTTTTGTGAAAAAAATCCATTAGATTCTTTTATACATCCTCGAATCTTAAATAACACACCACTGCTGCAGGATGTGTTTTATGGAGAAAATCTACTGTCACTCCATAGAATTAAAAAAGGCCTCCTACATCTTTTGTGTTCATTACAATTATCCTTTTCAGTTTCACAAAACAATTTTAAAATACTGTATCTCCTGTAGCTATAGTTTTTAAAATGCCTTTACATTAATACTTAATTATAAACTCAGTAATGAAATAGGAGTGTTATTTATTATTTATCTCAAAATGTCAGCTGGTTAGACTTTACCCACAAATTATCTGAAGGCATTAAATTATATACCTTCATAGGTAGTCAACAGACACTGTTGGGATTGTCTACAGTATGTTTACAAGCTAATTTGTTTACAGAATGTTGACTACTCATTTACATTTCTGCTTTTTTTATTCTAGCAGATCCTTTCTGGACAAACATACTTAATATAAGGAACCTGTAAAGGAAATCTTTTTAGCTTAAAAAATAAGTGTCAGATCAAAAGCAGAATAATCTCTTTGCTGAAATGTTATCAAATAATATTGACCATCAATATTTTACACACTAAAGAATTAAATTACCCTGAAATATCATGAAAATGCATGATTTTCCTGTGTGTCAGGAATGCTGTGCAGTTTTGTCTGGATTCATTAAGGCGCTCACTGCATAAGTGCGTTGCCAACCGGAATGTGGGTGGCTATAATGGCAGCCTGTAGGTTTGTATGGAAAACAAGTATGGCACTGTGAAAAAATCCTTCTCTCACCCTACAGATACCTGTACGGAGAACTTGGGAGGCATTTTTATAAGCTCATTGTCAAGTGAATGTTAAAGTCCCCATTCACTGAGAAGCAAAGGTAAGTCTGAAAAATGCGTTGAAAAAAGAAAAGGGGGTGGGGAGTGGGGTGGAATCACCTAGCATTGAAGCAGCCTAACCAAGTGACAGACACGTAGACAACTCCGATGCTGCCAGAATAACACTCTGCACAGCCCACCAGCAAGCAATTTGTCACTGCGACAAGAATATCCTCCGCAATTTGGCATCAGGGTCCTTGGACAGCCAACTGCGACTGTACAGCACGAGACGTGCTATTCGGCAACGGGAAGATGGGAACCAAGGTTCTCGTTATTATGTCCAAATGTATTATTTTATGAAAAACATATCTTTTGTCATGATCAACATAGAGATAGAATAGAAGTAATCGATAATAACTGGGGAAAATGAGATGAAAAATTGAGAAAAATATGTCCTTGTATTTTTTTAGGTACCCTGACTGTTGAGAGAATTTCAGGATGTTTGCTTGATGTGTCTGGTATTTTATGGCACACTTCCACAGTGTTTCATAGGAATAATAAATCCATAGGTGCAGAATGAACTGGGAAGATTTTTGGTGGTATTAAACCATTTGCTTTAGGCAGACCGTGCTCTTTGCTTTGTTTTGGACTTTATGTGATTGTATATGGTGTTTGATTAATAATATGTTGCTGGGTGCAAATCCTTTCTTATTGGTCTGATTTGAAGTAAGACAAAGAGTACAAGGTAAGTTGAGTTAAAAATTTGCAAAGGAAAGACCTTTTACTCTTTACATTGCTATCCTGGTAATCTATTATAAAAGTGCAGTAAAGGAAAGAAGCCAGGAGCATAGGATAAAGGTATCTGATAAATAAGCAAGTAGTGTTCCCCTTGCCAATTACTTGGCATCTTACTTTGTAATTAATGCCACAGTAATGAAAAAAGTGGTAGGCACAAAGATTGGGCCTTTTGTGCATTCTATACAGAAGCAAACACTCATAAAAATCTAGCTCAAAGCTACCCTAGTTTGGCTTTCTCCACAATCAAAACTTGCTGGAGAATTAGAACAATCCCATAGGGGTGTGTGTGTGTGTGTGTGTGTGTGTGTGTGTGTGTGTGTGTGTTACAATGTATTATATAAGAGTGACATCAGCCAATTGTGGTATTGCTCTCTCCATTACACAGACAAGGGTATCCTTCATTCCCCAGACATGATGGAATCTTGTACCCATTCTGCCCGGAGCTAACATCATGGTATCTATTATGTTGTTCACTAGTTGTCCTATGAAGCACTTTAGCTAACTGCTGCTTAAGTCGCTATATTAACTGCCTGGCCATGCCTGATGTATTTCCAAGAAGCTTATTTAGTTGTGCTCTATGCAAACCTTCAGGAAATCCTAAAAGTACTTGAAAGTTAAACAATAATGAGAGTAGTAATATTAATAGGCATTTTTTAAGAAGGAAGAAAGAATATAATTTAGGTAATTTTGATATTATTTGAAATCCAGTACATGTTTCAAAAATTATCGAGCTAGTATTGTAACAATATTCCACAAAAATGTTTTCCCCACATAAACTGGACAATGGTGAATGGCTGAGGGTCAGCAGGTTGGATAATGAGGTGTTTAATTGTGACACCCTGGAAGTGGTGCTGGGATAGAGTGTGTTGAGTACCTATGCACATGGATGGTTAAGTGAAAAGGCCTAAGATTTATATTATTTGAGGGTTAAGCTACAAAGAAAGGGGAGAACAGAAGGTGAGTGAAGACAGAGTGTTCAAGGCTAGAGAGTACAAAATACAGTGGAGACCATAAAGAAAACTAACCCCTACTTTTCTAAGCTTCGCATGGGGTGTTTTCCTTGCAACTCCCATTAAAGTCAATGGGAATCATGCAGCTAAAACCCTGTGTAACTCTTTGACAATTTACTTCCTAGTGTCAGGAAAAGAGTACTACCTACTAAAGGCAATTTACTCATTTTAGTTTGTGCCTCCCATACAAAGATGAATTTGATAGCACATAGCAGGAGGAAAATGGAGACTACATTTAAGAATTTTGTTATTGCAAAAGAAGTCATCATTGAAAAATGTCGCCTAAACTCTCACCTTGTTTAGCAACAACAATAAACAGAGAAAAGCAATCCAGTGAAAGAATATGAAAAGAAGTATGGACTTGATTACAGGAAATATGGTGATTGCTAGTATTAGGTGTTTTTTTTTTTTTTTCATTTTAAATTCTCTAGCTCTGAGCACAATCGCAGGATAATAAGAATACAGGACGATTCTTAAGACACCAAATTGAAGTTCCTGATTACTTGCTTTTTCCTTGCACCTCAAGTTGTGTATATGTAAATACAGCAATAGTATCCTTACAGAATTAATAATACACATACAGTGGGGGTGGGGCTACCATAGGCTCCTAGTTATAGGTAGCAAAATAAGTAAATGGCAGTTGTCTATTCTGCTGTAAGCAATAACTAAATAAATGCAACATACCCTCTATATAGCAGTATTTTTGAAAGCTATAGAATGTGCCTGTTAAAAAGTGCATGCTATTTACAGACTACTTCATGAACTTTGAAGTCAGAATACTAACACTGGCTTTCAGCCTTTATTTTCATTATGTCTCTATATTTCTTTACTCTCACATGAGAAGTCTTTATTTCAGTGCTCTTCCATTTTACTGATATAATTCTAATTTCACTGTTATAAATGGTATGTGGGCTGAAGATAGGGCTTCTGTATTTTCTGACTCCCTTCTCTGTGATTTGTTTTGTGACTTGTCCTTTGGAGGGTGAAGAAATGAGACCCTACATGGCTTTTTAGTGCATTGATGGAGCAGAGACACGTCTATGAACAACTGCCTATGCAAACTGATTACTCGGTAGTATAATTTATCAGTTTGTATGAGTAAGTGAGTGCTTCTCACTATGGATTTAGCTTGCACTTCAATTTAGGTAAGTATACTGCTGCAGCAGCCTTGAAACCAGTGCTCTCTGATTGTACCAATTAGTAAATCCTGAACTTTACCACCAGAAAAAGACATAGCTCCACATTTATGAATGCCTGGCTTTTGAGAATGAGAGTAATTATGTCACCAAAACTGCCATTGATTTTTCAGATAGACATCTCAATAATTTTGCAAGAGTAAAAGCCTTTTTCTAAAGCACATGGGTGTTTTTTTATGGTACGAATAATACATAGGGATGAATACAGTGATTTGATATGTGAGAACATTTAAGGGAGGAGGTATTTTATTTGAACAGAATTTAGATGTGCTTCCGGGCTGAGTCCTTGATTATAAATTTCATGTTGGAGGGTTTTGACTGTGTGAGAACTTCTGACATCTAATTTTTTTGGAGGAGGGGATTGAGAATTTACAAAATAATAAAATAGCATATGCTGTTGTTAAAACAGATTGTAATATTATCATAAAATAATAGATGAAAATACATTTAATTTTCTATGTTTAGTTTAAATATTCACAGCTGGTTTATGCTCCTCCTTATATCCCAAGCCATTCACCATTGGTGACTAGATCATATATCCTTAACCAAATATATATTAAAAGATTTCTGTTCACAAATTAAGCCTGAACTGAATTTAGCACATAGAGTTTTTAGCCAACTATTAAACTTCTTCATTTTTTTCCTTCTAATTGAACATAGGTATGGCTAATAGTATTTTTGTATCAGCAAAAATAAATGAGTACCAGTATTTAAATCCCCAGCCCCCCCAAAAATCCTGAGATTGCAGGGAAAATGTGATTCACAATATTACAGATACTTGTTTTCTTCTCATATTCGAGTGTCATTGTTTCATTTTAGGTAAGAACCTGAATAATCATTAACACATTTTATGGAGTTAAAGACTTATAAGGTCATATACTCTAGATCTCTTATTTTAGAAATTATATTTTCCATGATCTGAAAGAATTAGATACTTGAACCAATTAAGTTCTAAAATTAATCTGTTTGTTTCAGACTTGTTTTGCTGGGGAATTTGCTATAAATCAATGTTTGCTGTCACTGAAGTTTAGGGCATCTTTCAATATTCATTTTAAAAATATCTCCTTCCACATGGTTAAGAAATTATTATGACTTTGATATTACATCTATGCAATCATTTTGCAGTATGTGTAGCTGGAGAAAGGCTTACAGAAATAATATAGTTTGCCTTTCAATATCTCAAAATCATGTTTTTAGTTTCTAGCACAGGTTTTTAGGCACACACACAGACACACACACACACACACACACTGCATTGCCTTTAGGTCAATGAGAAACACTTTGAATATATTTAACCTGAAATATTTATTTCAGTCCCTGGGATACTGTTTCTTGAACTAATTTTATCACCTGTACAAAAGATTTATGTAAACATTATCACTAAGAAAGTCTAAGAAGCAAAAAGAATAAATGTATAATCAAATTAATGACTGATTATATGCATAAGGACGAGTTTGTATTCATTATTTTCTTCACCGTGACCACATTTCTCTTTTTCCTGTTCTCCTATTTATCTGCGTTTCTTCAGACATGACACTTGACTAGCCTTCTGCAACTAAAATAAGCTAAAATGTGGAAGGAGGTAATTGTTGGGTAAGACATGGCACTGTTAACGATGTTGATTCTCTGGCTTCAGAGATCTTCGGGATTTTTCATATGGTAAATTTCTGATGCTCCACCTCAAAGATTTGAAGCCTGATCTCTTCGTTCTATATCCAAGAAAAGAAAGTCATTGTACAATAGACTGAGTATTCTGGAGCAAAAGGTCATCCAACGTTATAAAAGCTTGCCTGAGACCAAAGCATGGAAAGGAAATCCTCCTCCCAGGCAGTGTTAAGTTGTCTGTTCCCTTCTTGGCATGTATGCACAACTTCTTTAACACTAAGGAGATTTATTCATGGGTACTGAGGGAGGAAGGGGCTTTATAAAGTGAAATGGGGCCTTGAAATTTCTCAAGGATACCCTAAAACAGACAAGGAACAAGTCTGTTCCAAATGGTAAGATGGAGCAGGATAGTAATGATGGAACAGTGTAAATTTTTATTTACAGATATAAAACATCAGATGAAATACATCATAATTTTCATAGTTATTTAAGTGTGAAAGGCACATAATTGGTAAGTTAAGTTATTTCACGATGTTTTAAGTGGCAGTGTTGGGCAATGGGAAAACAAATAGGTTATTTCTGTTTTTTTTCAATAACATGCAATACAAATTTGAGCAAGTCATTTAATTAGGGCTTTGTATTGCCTCATTAGCAGAAATTCATAGCATCCATTTGATTATATTTCAGGTCTTTTGGGATACTAGTATTGGATGATTCTGTGTCACAGCTATAGTTGTCAAAAGTGCCTACATGGGTACAAGACAAACGATATTCTAACACTGTTGACATAACAAGTGATGCAAGATTATTGCTGATACCTGATTTTTTTTCATTGTTATTTGAGCTCTTATTCCCCAAGAGGATATATTATATTTACTATGATGGTTTCATTCATTTGCTCATTTGTTCACTCAAAAATAATACCGAGTATTGACTAAAGGGCATGTCTATCTTGTCTGTCAGTAATTCAGAAACCACTAAGATATAGTTTCAAAACTTCAAAATACTGATCATCTGGTGAATGAGGGTATAAAACAAAGGCAACAACACAACACAGCCAGCGCTATGATAAAAATGTGCCAACATTTTTATGGGAAGTTGGAGGAGTTGCTCCTAATTTGCCTTAGAGAGGCTAGAAGATTCATACAGGAGGTGATTGCTGAACTAGATTGACGATAAAGATGGGACCACTTCAAACTCTTGTCAGTAGACTGAAGATTGCCACAGGAAGGCTCAAAGTTAATTAATGTTTTTTAGAAGGTCTTTGGCTTTAACACTTTCCATGGCTTCAAAAACATACATTATCGTAAAGCTCTGCTTCTATCATTTTGTTTTGGTATTGGCTTGCTTTCTTGTCTCTTTTACATTACATAGGAAGGGAGGGGAAAAACAATAAGTACTAAATGTAGGTGTATGGTTAATATCATGACTACTTTCCACTCATTCAATACCTCCATTTAAAAAATAATATATCTCCATGTGTATGTGCATGAAAAGTAAATATATGTAAATTATTATGATATTTTTCTGAGATAACAGGAAAGATAATGGAATATTAATAAGCCCAAGCAGAGAAATCTATACTCAAATTATTTTAAATAGTTGAGTAATTCTAGGGCTATCCAAGAACAGTTAAATACTCAAAATTTTTTTCCCATTATACAATGTGTTAGAAGGATTCTTTTTCTAGTAGGTGTGAAAAAGAAGCAGGTAGCAGGAGAGCTTGGTACACAGAACATATTTGAAACAAAATCAGAATTTAATGATCTAGGTCAGTGATTATCAAACTATAATGTGTTTAAGAACTACCTGAAGAACTTGTTAAAGCAGTAGGCCTGGGGTAGGACCGATTAATTTTCATTTTTTACAGACCCATAGATGATGCTGATGCTGTTGGTTTAGAATCACACTTGGGGAATCACTTATCTAGACAAGGGCTTCTGATATTTAATCTGTACAAATCCCCCCAATCTTGTTATATTGAAGATACTGATTCCATAGGCCTCAGGTGGGTGGGAGTATTTGCATTTCAAACAAGCTCAAAGATGATGCTTATGCTACTCTCCGCAGACCCATTGTGGGAAGCAAGGATTTAGATGATCCCCTATTATAAGCCCAAGTCATATTGCATGGTTTGGTGATTTCAGAAAATAATAGGTTCAAATAAGGCTTCGAGTTTATTTCCTGACCAAATAAGATTGTATCCTTACCAACAAGATCGCTGTTTCTTGTATACAGTATGAATATATATTATCACCCCCTTGAGAGAAGCATTTACTGAGCTCCTGTTTCCTGTATGAAATGACTGCCCTAGTTACTAATTAAGTAAAGAGTGGATTTCTTCTTTTACTTAGCTTCCATAACTATTCTGAAGCTTTAGAAATGAAACACTACCCAGACTGGTCATTTATTAAGTTTATTATGTTTTCTTGATTCTAATAAATTGTATATAAGTGCAGATGGCAAAAAAGGACTGTTCTAATATCTCAACTCAAACAAAGAAGCATTTTAGAAATACCATATTAGGCAAGGATCATTATCTAACCCCCTTATTTAAAATTTTTATTTAGACAAAGTCTATTCATATAAAGCAAAAAGTTGAACTAAATCTCGTCAAATGAGCTGGAAAATATACTTAATTTTGATGAGATAACAGTACCTGGTGGATTATATGGGTGTGGGTGTGAAGGAGCCTTACTAATAAGTGTTGGCTGTCTTCAACCCACATTTTCTCAGTAATTGATAATTCTCCATTTCTTCTCTGCTATGTAAACCTTTTAAAAAATAGAACAGTGAAATAATGATAATGATAATACATTAAGAAATTTGAAGTAGAACTTTCTAACAGAGCATTCAAATAAAAAAAATACAAGTAATAGAATCTGTAGTATACATTTTGGCCAACTTTGAATTGTTTGAAGAACCGTGGGGATGCATACTTTCTTTTTTCTCTTATGATGCTCCCATTCACAAATTTTCAAGTAATATGATACTGTTAAATTCTGTAATTCAGTTACTTGAAATGATGTTTGCATAGTTGCAGTAAATATTTCTCTTCTGCTTATTTATGTATTTATTTATTTGGCTGGACTGGAACAAATATAGTTAACTGATTTGAGTATTTGTTAATGCAAATACCAAAGCCCTTAGCCATATTATTGTAAAACTATTTTAAAGTATGATAATGATTTTAAGATTTATTTTTGCCTGGTGTATGTGGCTTTTTATATGATCATTTATGAGGATAAATGATTATAATAATAATTTGTAATTAAGTATTTTGTCATTTCTACTCCTTTTCCCATTTCCAAAGGGTATTGATTGAACTCATCAAATCGAACGATTACAAAAAAAAAAAAAAGTTTTACTTGCAGGATGTTTGACTTCTTAAAAAACACCATACTTGTGTCTTTTGGTAGTATCTATCCTAAAAAAGGTGCAAACAATGCGATCTCATAATGTAGATATTTGGGCTAGAGAAGCAGAGGTTCTTAAACCTTTTTGGAAATACAATTCTTTATAAACGCTGTGGTCCTTCTTTACAGAAAATGTTTATGAAGTACACACAAAGAAATTTTGCAAAAAAAGTAATGTCTATTCATGATCTTCTTGAAGGAAGATTCAGTAACTCTAGTCTTGATAATTGAGGTAACGTTAACCAAAATGCCATCTTTGTCCTTCTTTCTTATATAGACGTTGAAACCAGATGGATCAATAGACTGTTTTTCTAAATACATCATTTTGTTTTTATTGTGTAAACCTTTCCTTACAAATAAGCCTTTAGACTGATTTGTAACATGGAAGTAAGTGGACATCTGGCTTCTCTGAAAAATATGATTCACTCATTTGCATTTTTAAATTCCATTCATTCCATTTTTAAATTTTTCACTTGTCCTCTTTGCTCTTTCTAAAAGCAACTCTTCTCAACTCTTTTCAATTTCAAATACCTAAAGAGTTTACATTTCTTATAATTCAGAACATCATTTTTAAAAAATGTTTATATGAAAATCAATATTCAAGATCCACAGCATGAGGAAAACCCTGATATGTAGGTGAGTGAGAAGCTATTTTAACTGCAAAAGAATTTGGGTGACAAAAATCAATTTACCCCTAGTTATTTCTCATATGTTGGTCTTGGTTGACTTGGAAATATCTTTCAAAGGTCATTTTTAAAATTTCAGGGGCAAGATACTTATAAGTAATTCATTCCTTCTTCAGGTTGGTTATGAGATTCCTTCAAAAAGTATTTTGAGTATATAAAGGTATTTCTATTATCAATGATATGCTTGAAATAAATTCTGGGATGAAAGACTATAGTGCTGTTTGATTGTTCATGTTTATTATTTACAGTAATAGATTTTGTGAGTAAAAGTTGAAAGTCTAAGAACTTAAAATCTGGAAGATTTATTCATTCATTTCAAGGTCTCATCCTTCTTTATAGTAGCAAAACAGAATTTGTAATGATTTGCACAACATTGAACTATCACAATAACCAAGAACAGAATGACTTGGAAATTCCATTCAAATTTTAGATAAGGCTTCTCAGAGAGCATTTTATTTCTCATCTTAAAATAATAGGCGCATGTGGAATCCTAATTAAACACATCTAATATCTTTGAATATTTTCCTCTAAGCAACAAGTCATATCCCAGAAAGGTGCAAGCACGTGTGTGTGTGTGTATGTGTATGTGTAAATATCTCCTCCAGTTGAGTGAAATAGTTGGTAGAGCCAAAACTAGATGGACCACCATGATAGGCAAAGATGAGAGAATGAGAGAAGTTAGTTCACCATGATCTTCAGATGTGAAATTTGGACTGAATTCTGAAATTATAGCAGAAGATTATGCTTTTCTTAGAATATCAGTAACGTTAGTCTTAAGATTTTCTTGGGGGTTTTGCAGCATGGATGGTAGGGATGTATAGAAGTAAAACAAACCAAGAAGACTGAGTGGTCAAAGTTCTCAAGCTCTGAGCTTGCATGATCTCACTTGTAATTCCTGTCTCACAACTGATATTCTTGTTAATATCATACAATTTAGAAAATACTAGGATGAACACATTGGACTTAAAATTAGGAAAAGTAAGTTTGATTCCACTTCCCAGCCTAGATTTCATGACAGCCGTTACATTGAACTGAATCTCATTTCCTTAATGGAAATGTGATTTAATTTAGATTTAGATTTAATAGAGCACCATGTTGCTCTATTCCCTCCCCAATTTTGGTGCCTAAAATTGGGGAGAAATAGATGATTGTATTAATGATGTGGTTCATAGATATGTTAGAAAATGAGAATTCCCCTTATTGAAGTCAGGGAATTATAAGCCTTTTAAAGAAAGCCTGTAGAATTTCATAAGATAGAATTATAGATTTGGATCACTCCTAGAACCAACTACCCTTTAGAGAAGTCAATTCTTAGTCTACTGTAGCATAATCAGAGAGAATACATCAATCTCTTGAGATAAGGCAAATTGGTCCCATTAATCCTTTCAGAAATGCCCCAGCTCTTCTGTTCTGGGGAGGATGAGGTTACTATCATCAGAATACCCCTATATTTTTGAAAAATTGTTACCAGTTTTGCACACATTGCATGGCAGTCCAGTATGAATGTAACAATCTTCAGTTCCTTAAGAACAAGTAGTTCACTTCTCTTTCTCGCTGATGTAGCTATAAGAATTCTGCATCAGGAGGCAGGTCGTATCCTCTCTCTTTAGAAAAAAAAATTAGTTACTCTCCTAGTAAAGCTATGGATGTAAGTATGTAAGGTGTTGAATGCTGATTAGCACGTCATTCGGGCTTTCCACTTGATGTAATTAGGAGAAATGAAGGAGCCCTGAAAAACAGCTCTGGAGAGAAATGTGGACAGCTGTCCAAAGCATTTTGTGTTTCAAACAAATATTCATAGAATTCTTCACTGAAGGAGATGCTAGAAACTAGTCTCTGGGCATGACTAGATGAGTCTGTGTTTAGCAGATTAGGTCAAAGCAGAAATTATGTGTGTGAGTTGGTAAGGCCATAAAACAAGTGCAGAATCAATCAATCACCCTCTTTTTAGCAAAAATCCAAATGGGTTTTGGTGGTGGTTTTGGTTCATTCTGTCTTGCCTTGTGAGACGGATAATATCTTTCTCTATTCACTTCATAAGCATGTGGCAAGGACACAGTAAAAGACAATTGCAGTTATGCATCACATAAAGACATTTCAGCCAATGATGGACCACATATATAACAGTGGTCCCAAAAGATTATAATATCAGATGTTTACTGTACCTTTCCTATGTGTAGATACACACATACTTACTACTGTGTTACAGTTGCCTATGGTATTCAGTACAGTAACATGCTGTACAGGTTTGTAGCTTAGGAGCAACACTCTATGGCATATAGCCCAGGTGAGTCGTAGGCTACACCATCCAGGTTTCTGTGAGTACACACTATGATGTTCCTGTAACAATGAAATTGCCTGATGATGCAGTTCTCTGACCGTATGTCTGTCACTAGATGACACATGACTGTTCTCAATAAAATAACTTAGAGATTTAAGGGGAAAAAAGTACAACCATATAAAAATTAAGACATGTAAGCATTCTATTGTGGTTTATAGTGGCTTTCACTTGAAGTTATTATTGTGGTGGTACGTATGAACTGATGTCCTTAACCTCTCTTTACCATAAGTAAAATTGAAGACTAAAGTCTCCATGAAGCCAATATAGAACTTAAAATTTTGGGACAATATCTTTACTGGTATAGCAGGTCAGTGAAGAGAGGAAAAGATGAAGCTAAAACTTTTCTTCTGAACTATATTTTCATCAGCCCTGCAGTTTGTTTTGTGTTAAGTAAATTTTTTGTTGAAATAAAACATTAAAGCCTGGGCGCAGTAGCTTACACCTGTAATCCCAACACTTTGGGAAGCTGAGGCAGGTGAATCACGAGGTCAAGAGATCAAGACCACCCTGGCCAACATAGTGAAATCCCGTCTCTACTGAAAAACAAAAATTAGTCGGGCACGGTGGTGCGTGCCTGTAGTCCCAGCTACTAGGGAGGCTGAGGCAGGAATCACTGGAACCCAGGAGGTGGAGGTTGCAGTGAGCCGAGATCATGCCATTGCACTCCAGCCTGGGCGACAGAGCGCGACTCTGTCTCAAAAAAAAAAAAAAAAGGAAAAAAGAAATAAGACATTAAAAATGCACAAATGAAAGTGTACATATTATTAAATACTTTTAAAAAGGGAACATATCTGTGTAATACTCAGTAAGTTCAAGAAATAGAACATTATTAACATATAAGAACCTCCCCTTTCTCACATTTTGTCATTACCCCCTCCAAAAGAAATTGTTGTCTTGATTCTTTTATCTTTCAATTAGTTTTATGTTGCTGACCTTTATATAAGTAGTAACGTATCATACGCGCTTTGTTGTACCTATATTGTGTTGTGTAATTGCAGTTCATTCCTTTTCATTGCAGTAGAATATTTCATCACATAAATATACTAAAATTCATTAATCCCGACTTTTGATAGACATGGGTTGTCTTTAATTGTTGGCTGCTGTTAATCTTCTTCATGTGATTTGGGCACACAAGTACACATTTCTGTTGAATATACCTAGGAGTGGAAATGCTGTGTAATAAGGTGTATGTTTGTTCAACTGTGGTAGATTTGATCAAATGATTTTCTGAAGCAGTTGTACTTTTTAATGCTTGTACCAGCAACGTCTGATGTTGCTCTATATCCTCACCAGGGTTTGGTGGTGTCATTCTCTTCAATTTTATCCATTTTGGTGGATATATAGTGATATCTCACTGTAATTTTAATTTGCACCCCTTTGACAACTAATAAAATTTGACCACTTTACCTACATTTATTGGCCATGGATATTACCTTTTGTGAAATATCTGATCAACTCCATTGCTCGTTTCTTTTTTGAGTTGTCTTTTTTCTTCTGGTAGTGTAGTAGTTGGTATATTCTGGATATGTGTTCTTTTGAAACATGTGCCTTGCAAACATCTCTTTCCAGTCTATGGTTTGCTTTTTTTTTGACTTTCTTAATGATGTCTTTGGATGAATATAATCTCTTAATTTTAATGTGGTCTTCCTTAATGGTTAGTGCATTTTGTGTACTGTTAAAAATAGCTTTACTTATCCAAGAGCATAACAATATATTCTTATTTTTTGGAAATGTATTTTTACCATTCATTTTTATGTCTACAAAGCACCTGAATTGATTTCTGTGTATGCTGAAAGGTAAGGTCCTTTATATATTTTTTCTTTTCGTATAACCAATTTGCTCAGCAGTATTTATAGAGAAGAAAATTCTTTCAATATTCCAGTGCAGTTTCACTTTTGCCATAAAGCAAGAGACTACATATTTGTGCAGATTTGTCTTTAGGTTCTCCTTGTGTACACTGTCTCCTTTCTCTGTGTATACACTGTCTTAATTACTATATATTTTATTAAGTCTTGATTTCCAGGGTTATATCTCTGTTGAATTTGTTCTTCTTCAAGATGATCTTGGTTATTCTTATCCCTTTACATTTCCATATGGATTTTAAAATTATCTTGTGGATTTCCATATTTAAAAATATCTGCTAGAATTTTGATTGAATCTATATATCATTTTTGAAAGAAATGCTATCTTTTCAGCATTGTATTCTGTTCAGAAACATGGTAAATCCTTTCATTTGTAGTTTTTATAGTCTTTAATTTCTCTCAGTAATTTTTTTTGATTTTACCTGTGCAGATCTTATGCATATTTTATTAGATTTTTTTCTTTTGGTATTTACTTTCTTTGGATGCTGTTGCAAATTGTATGTATATTTTTATAATTTCATTTTCTAATTGTCTGTTAGTGGTATTTAAAAGTACAATTGATTTTTAAATATTGACTATTCCTTCAGTTCTCTTGCTAAATTTATTTATAAATATTAATTGGTTTACTGTAGAAGCCTTTGAGTTTTATACATATAGAGTTACATCATCTGCCAATAATGTCGTTTTTTCTTTTGTTTTCTAATCCTTATATCTTCCAGTTATTTTCTTGCTTAACTCTCACTAGATATTGAACTGAAGAGGCATTAATGGACATCTTTGTCTTGTTCCAACCTCATGGAGAAAAGTTTCTGTGTTTATGTATGATACTAATTATGAGTTTTATGTAGATACCTATTAATATCTGTATATATTATTAGGAAATTTTATTCTATTTCTAGAAGTGCATTGATTAATTTTCGAACATCTGTGGATTTTCTATTTAAAAAATTCAGTTTCTAATCAACAGCAATAAGATCAGAGAATGCACTATGATTTTAATTCTCAGAAATGTGTTGAACCTATAACAACATTGAATAAAACATGATCTGTTTTAGCATACATTCCACATGCACTTGAAAGAATACCTATCACCTTTGAACACAATGTTTTAAATAAGTCAGTTACATCGTGAGTGTTTATTTTCTTGCTAAAATCATCTGTATCCTTACTGATATTTTGTCCATTTATCATTTCTTAGAGAAATATGTTAAAATTTTCCACTATGATTGTTGATCTGTTCATTTTCTTTCTATTTCTGTCAATTTCTTCTGTTTCATATGCTTGAAGCAATGTCATTAGATAGGTAGATGTATAAATTTTAAACTACTGTATTTTTCTCAGGTACTAACCCTTTTATCATTAAAATATGCTCTTTGTCTTTAATAAAATTAGGTTGCCTGAATGTTTACCTTGTTTGATATCATTGTAGCAACATCAGTTTTATTTTGATTCATATTTTTGAGTTGTTTTTCCATCCTTTACTTTCATCCGCTCTGTGGTATTTAAGGGCATATGTGTTTGTGTGTGTGTGTTTTAATAGCATAAAGTAGAGCTTTTAAAAATAATCTCACATCTTTGTTTTTACAATGTTGTATTTAGTCCATTTATATTTAATGTAACTGCTGATACATTTGAATTTATATTTACCATACTACAATTAATTTTCTATTGCATTAACTTACTTTGTTTCTGTTGTTTCCTTGTTTCGCACTAATTAAATTTTTCACGAATCCACTCTCATATTTGGCTAATTTAGTAATTATACTTCATAGATTTTTATTGATTTCCCAAGAGATTGCAACTCATACTCTTATTTAAGATAATCTATTTTATTTTTGTGTGTATGTTTTTGTTTTTGTTTGTTTGTTTGTTTTTCTTGAGACAGGATCTCTGTCAGCCAGGCTGAAGTGCAGTGGCATGATCATACTCTTGGGCTCAGACTCTTGGGCTCAAGTGATCCTCCCACCTTAACCTCCCGAGTAGCTGGCATTACAATTTCGAGCCACCATGCCCAGCTATTTTTTTTTTGGAAATGGGGTCTTGCTATGTTGCCCAGGCTGGTATCAAATTTTGGTCTCAAGTGATCCTCCAACTTCAGTCTCCCAAGTAGCTGGAGCTACAGGCACATGCTGCTGGGCCAAGCCCAGAGCATCTATCTTAAATTTGCACTCTTAATAATTTCCAGAAAATACAAAACCCATAAGACACTTTATCTTATTTACCCATTTCTTGATTTTTGTATTCATATTGTCATACATTTTAATTCTAGCTGTATTTGTTTATTTTTATTTATTTATTTTTTTGAGACAGAGTCTTGCTCTGTCACCCAGGCTGGAGTGCAGTGGCACGATCTCAGCTCCCTGCAACCTCCGCCTACTGGGTTCAAGCAGTTCTCCTGCCTCAGCCTCCCAAGTCACTGGGACTACAGACACAAGCCACCACGCCCTGCTAATTTTTGTATTTTTAGTAGAGATGGGGTTTCGCCATGTTGGGCAGGCTGGTCTCGAACTCCTGACCTCAGGTGATCCACCAGCCTCGGCCTCCCAAAGTGCTGGGATTACAGGCATGAGCTACTGTGCCCGACCAATTCTAGCTGTATTTTAAACCACAAAGTACTTTATTTCTCTTTGTAGGTATTATGTATTTTCAGATATACATGCATATTTACCATTTCCATTGATCTTCACTTCTCTCTGCATTTTTCTATTTGCTTCTGGGTTCTTTTTCATTTTGCTCAAAGAAATACTATTTTCTTTATTTTGTGTCTACTGCTAATAATTAATCTTAGTTTTTATATTCTTTCATTTTTGGAGGACATATTATCTGAGTCTAAAATTCTACTTTAGTAGGGATTTTTTTCCCCTTTAAGCACTTTAAAAATATGGCATTACCTCCTGGTTTCTATTGTCCCTTCCACTTCTTTGAAAGAAATGGTATGTTCACCCTCTGGGCACTTTTAAGGTTTTTCTCCTTGTCCATACATTTTGCTAGTTTTATGCAGAAGTATCTCACTGTGATTTTCTTTGTATAGTTTTCTTTATATTTATTCTACTTCAGGTACACAGGATGTTCTGAATTTGTGCTTGCAGTTTTTCTTCAGCATTGAGAAATTCTTGGTAAAAGTCTCTGCGATATTGCATTTGCCACATTCTCCCTCTGCTCTCTTTCCAGCACTCAAGTTAACATATATGATAGACCTTTCTATCATGACCCACATATGTCTTATGCTCTTTTCTGTACTTTCCATTCATTTTACTCCACATCAGTCTCAATATTTTCTACTGAGCTACCTTCCAGTGTTGTAATCCCTATTTTAGCTCTTTCCAAACTACTGTTAAGCTTATCTTTTAACATATGAGTTTAAGTGACTATATTTTTAGATTTATATTTTTTATCTGATTTTGTTTAGGTTTCATTTGTGTGGTAAATTTCTCTGTCATCTTTCATTTCTTGAAGCTATTGATTAATTTATCTTAAATTATGTGTCTGTTATCTCTAATATTTGTGTCACCTATGGGTTTGTTTCTATTGTCTGCTTGTTCTTTCGAGACTCCTTCTTCAACAAGACTGTACTGTCTTTTTTTTTTTCATTGTATCATAGACATTTTGTTTGATTGTAAGAACCAATCTGTTATCTCATTCCAGAGAAGATTCATTCCCTTCTCTGACAGGGAGCAAAAGAATGGGACACATCAATCTAATGATGAATTGAGCTGACTGTAGATGGTTTTCTGCCTTCATAAGTCTTAGTATTCCTCTTTCCAAGGGTATAGCTTTCTAGATATCCTAGTTGAGAGTTCTCACAGGATCATGAGAATGCCAGTATTCAGTCCTGAGATATATATATATATATATATATATATATATATATATATATATATACATATATAATTTTTTTTTCCTGAATGCCTCTTAGACTATTGTTCAATGCAGCTTAATTAGTTAGTATCTTCCTTGAAGAGTGGAGTGGTAAAAATCCTGATTCTTTTTCTTTGGATTGTAGGTCTTTCAAATTTCTATCTTTTTTGTTACCACAAAACTACAATTTTTTACTTGTTAGTCTCTTGAGATTGCCTAAAACTTCTCTGCCTATTAGCAGCTGGCCTTCATCTGCCCTTCCGTCTTCTTGCTCTATGGCAGATGCCACAAAGAGAAAATAAATATTAAAAAAATTGGGATTGCCATGGTAAGCTTCCTTTTCTCCACAAGTTTGTTCCTAAGTTTTGACTGTTTCAGAAGCTCTCCTATGCCTTCATCTTGTGTCTTTGCATATTGTCCAGCTTCTCCTAATTGCTTTTAGCTACAGCTTATTATTATTATTTTGTTGATGAAGCAAGGGTCAACATCCAGTTTGAAATCTATTAACTTTAGAAAAATAATTATCTACTACATATATATTATAAAATAAATAAACTTATTTCAGGTTTTTAAAAAAGTCTATTTTATTATTTTTGATCTACTATAAGCTGCTCCATGATATTTGGAAGTGGAAATCACTTCCTATGAATATTTTCTTTGGAAAATAATAATATTAGATAATGTTCAGTGATTTTTACATGTTAACAAATTGTTTGAAAATAAATCACTTAAAACTCTATATCCTCTGGTATTACAAGGAATTCCAATGTATAACCTTCTGAGTATCCTTTCTTTCTCTCTCTCTTTCTCTCCTTCTTTCTTTCTTCTTTCTTTTTTTCTCTCCCTCTCTTTCTCTCTTTCCTCTTCCTTTCCCTTCCCTTCCCTTCCCTTCCCTTCCCTTCCCTTCCC
Source organism: Pan paniscus (assembly GCF_029289425.2). Classification (NCBI taxonomy): domain Eukaryota; kingdom Metazoa; phylum Chordata; class Mammalia; order Primates; family Hominidae; genus Pan; species Pan paniscus. The sequence continues at coordinate 30,696,169 of NC_073264.2, read as the reverse complement.
TTCCCTTCCCTCCCCTCTCCTCCCTTCCCCTCCCCTCCCCTCTCCTCCCTTCCCCTCCTCTCCCCTCCCCTCCCCTTCCCTTTGTTTTTCGGAGTTTCGCTCTTTTTGCCCAGGCTGGAGTGCAATGGCACATGATCTTGGCTCACTGCAACCTCTGCCTCCCAGGTTCAAATGAGTCTCCTGCCTCAGTCTCCCGAGTAGCTGGGATTACAGGCACATGCCACCACACCCAGCTAATTTTTTATATTTTTAGTAGAGACAGGGTTTCACCATGTTGGCCAGGCTGGTCTCGAACTCCTGACCTCAGGTGATCCGCCTGCCTTGGCCTTCCAAAGTGCTGGGATTACAGGTGTGAGCCACCACGCCCGGCCATATCCTTTCTAGAGTATGCAAATTGTGTGTCTGAATTCAAATAATCTGCCAATATCTCTTAAAATATATGTATTATATGCTTTAAGCTTGGCTATGTTTTGAGATATTGTTAGAACTTTAGTACATAATATTTTAATTATAAAGTGATGTATTAGTCCATTCTTGCCTTACTATAAATAAATACCCATGACTGGGTAATTTATAAAAAAGAGGTTTAATTGGCTCACAGTTCTACAGCCTGTATAGGAGGCATGGCACCAGCATCTGCTTCTGGGGAGGCCTCAGGAAACTTTCACTCATGGCAGAAGGTGAAGCAGGAGCAAACATTTCACATGAGAGAAGGAGGTGCCACACAATTTTAAACAACCAGATCTTATGAGAACTTACTCACTTTTGTGAGGACAGCACCAAGAGGATGGTGCTAAACCATTCATGAAAAATCCACCCCCATGATCTGATCACCTCCCACCAGGCTGCACCTCCAATATTAGGAATTACAATTCAACATGAGACTTGGGCGGGAAAAATATGTAAACTATATCAAATGATAATAACATAGGAGAAAAAAAAACTTGGAACTTCATAATAATATATTTGGCTATTGGGGTACAAGCTCATATGGATGCCTTTAAAAAGAGTCTCAATAGTTAGATTATCTTGGTAATATAATGAACAATGAATGTTGTTAGAATGAGTTCTTAGAATCGTAGCTTTCAATTATGTGTTAAGAATTGATATAAAATTAAAATAATTATTATACATACTGAATCAAAAATATTTTGCAAGTGAGGTGTGTCCTGGAATTTCTTACTCAAGAAGCTGAAATTGAGTAAACTCTGTGTTAAGTGAAATAGTTTTGGAACTGCCATGTTCAGCATCTATTTCTTTTTGACATTACACTGTCACTGTTTGCACCAAAGACCTATTTTGGATACTTGATTACAAATCATGATTGGCTTTTCCTCTGTATTTTAGTACCTTGATTCTCAGGAAGGCTTAATTCCATGTTTCCTGCTCCTTCCCATCCTCCCATTCTCTCATGTAATCTTACCTCAGGTATGTCTCATTTTTTTTTTTTCACCAAAGACAGGTATATTCCTGAACTCATCTTCTTGCATGATGAATTCAGATGCACATTATCAAATAGCTGATCTGATAAACTGATATTTAATAAGATCCATGTTTCAAGTGGAAAGCTTTAAACATATTTCAATCAAATATTTCATTATGATAGGTCTTGAGTAAAATAGTCTTCATGTTATGTTAAACACATTTTCAAAGGAAAAACATTGTTTTTTTACGTTAAGCATTTAAGTGAGTCTTCATATTACACTTTTCTGGTTGTAAATATATAGATTTAGTAGATTCTAAAGATTTTCCCCCCTCAACCAATTCCAACCTGAGGGATATGGTAGAACAACTGTCATAGTAATTAATCTATTCCTGTACTTTGAAACTTTTCTTCCAACCAAGGTAGCATCTGGTTTTCTTTATTTTGACAATTGCAATTTCCCAGTTTCAGGAAATTTTACATTTTCTTCAAATTAGCATTGTATGTATGAGTGTCTGCCAGTTTCACAGTTTGCAAGTGTAATATCCATTGGATATTTTTATTGGAAATTACGAGTATTTTTTATTTAATAGTATGCTTTTAAAAGGGATGTTATCTGTAAGTCCATGAAAAAATAAGACATTTGCATTAAAATCTCTAAATTATTTTAACACCTCCATTCTATAAAGATATTTGTCTCAATGATGTTCAAGGCTGCATTAGAAAACAAAATATACATACATTGCCACTTGTATATAAAAACAATTTTGAAGATGTTTCACATAATACAGAAATCAAACCATAAAAAGAAAAATGAAAATATTATTATATTATTGGTGGCCTTTATCCACAAACTTTACTATCCTATCATAAGCCTTATATTCAGATTATTACTTTTATATAAATTATCAGCAACAGCCTGATATCACTCTGGTTATATTATTATTCTCTTATCTATGTCATTAAACACCTTACTACTTAATTATAATCTCTAAGTGGTGTTAATATAAAACAGTTGTAACTTCAACACATTGAAAATCCCTGGTCTAGCTGTTACAACACCATGTCCATAAGATATAGTATATGCCTCTTTTCTACTGCACTTATGTTTAAATGGAATGCCAACATGTTATTGCTAAGAAACATGTGAAGCGAGGATGGAGACACCATATTTATCGAAGGGCACATCTACATTGGCAGGTGTTTTCTGACTTAAACATTTGTTTCAGATAATATTTTATTCAGGAGCATCTTATCAGCCAAAATGTTTTCTCTTTTTTTTTCCAGTTTTGAAAATTCCAGTTTCCTCACCACATATTTTAAGCTGGAAATGTTTGAGAGGAAATATTCTTTTCCTTGGTCCCAAATGCTTCAAAACTCTCATTTCCTCAGTGAAAATCTTCTGTCCAGGCTGGTATTCACACGGAATATTTCAGCTCTTCAGGCATTGAACTTTATTTTCCAAATGTTTTCTCTTTAAAAATAGGCTTTTAGATTGTAGCTTCTCATTTGGAAACAGTTGAAAGGGTATGTAAGTACACAGGTCAAGGGGGAGGGACTTGAAAAGTGCCAATTAGTGTATGGCATTTGTCTAAGACAATTTTAATATTAATCTCAGAAAGATGAATGACTAAGGTTCTTAAAGAAACTGCTGACAATGTCTGGAATTAACACGCTTAATTCTAAATCTGTGCAATTTGACCTTAATTTTTTTGTGAACAAAAGTTCCACTTTGCACTAATTTGCATTGCTGCTACTTTCATTTTAAATTGGAATTTTTTATCACCATCCATCTGTAAGATACCTCCTGTTACTAATTTCTGATGTGGATCCTCTCATTAATATGAGATTCACAATTGCATAGATTAAAAGTTATATGATCATATCTGGCTCATCCCATGTTGTATCATTCTGTTCCTATATTTGATAGAGAGTGAGTTAACTGTGACAATGTTAGTATATAAAGATAACGAGTCAGGTAGTAACTATTAGAAGAGTAGAATTTTAATATATATGTTGATAGTTTTATTTTACAGGGTTTAGCACTATTAGGTGGGTTTCTTTTTCTTTTTTAGACACTTTAATAGAGTAGAAAACATGAACTTTGCATTTTGTGGTCTCATAAATCATAAAGATTTAGACATAAATGACGTGATAATGATACTTTAAATGGTTTTCTAAAGCAATATTATGCATATGAGAGTAAATTTTTTTCTTTTTAATGATGAATCACTTGGAAAGGTCTTTAAGCAAAACAAATTTCTGTTTCTGATAAAAACTTTTATAAGCATATATAGCAATATAGAAAACATTGTTTTTAAGGATATCTGAAGACCAATAGGTTGAGTTACTGAGAGAGAAAAGAAGCCTCTGAAATCCATTTCCCACAGAAACTCTTCATGCTCTTAATTGGTGGCTTAGATCAGCAACAAAGAAACAAACCTTCCCAGCAAAAGACAGGAGTGCAGTGAACTGAGGATCCCTGTAAGAGCTGGATTTGAGGGTGGAGTTAAAGCATCTATAGAGACATCAAGAATTCTCTTTATGATCTCGGACACATCAGTTCCTGAGTAGGCCAATGCAGAGACTTCAGGATACTTGGAAACTCTCAGCATCTGTTCTTTTATTTGCTTAAAAATTGAGCATCTCTAAATGTTAAAATACCATCTTTAATATCAGTGATAATTCACTGAAGGACTCTTGCTGCTGCCTGGTTTCAGTAATTATAATAAGCTTTATATAAGGCTGTGCATTTTTTAGCCTCTATCATTCAACTTCCCCAGTTCTTTGATACCTATTATCTCAGCTTTTTTTCCCCAATCTTCCCAGCGTATTAACTCTGAGAAGAAACGTGTACTTTGACTAGTGCTTCCTAGAAATGATGCCTCTATTTTCTTTCCTGGAAAATAAGGATGACACTACCTACCTTCCAAAGTGGTTGGGGTGATAAATGAAATAACATTTGTGAAAGTGCTCAGCTCAGTGCCTTGTACATAGAAGGTGCTAATAAATTAAGGCTCTTTTCCCAGCTCTTCTCTGCCCCTACCTGCTGGTATGATGAGAATTGCTGTATGACGAGATTTGCTGGTACCCAGGGTAATGAGAGCTTTTGGAGCCAGTGGTGTTTCATGCTACCTAACCATGCCATGTAGAAGACTGCCTACCCTTGGTAGACTTCCCTGTTGGTCACCTTAAACTCCTTTCCTCTCAAGCTTCTCCTATATATTTATTCCTATTTGACTTAACAAATCTGAAGACCTGAAGTCTAAATGATTAGAAAGTGTAACCCATTTCTAACAGCATCCCAAGTGAAGAAAAGAATTGAAAAACCAAATAAATAATGTTAGTGTGAGAACCATAAGGACCACAGAAATTACCATGGAAGAGTGAAAAGAGCTGTTGCCTAAGTGGTCAGAGCCCCTTTCCCTTTCCTAGTTTTAAGTAGCACATGCTAGTAGGGTACTCTAACATTTCGTAATCATTTACAGTATTAGAGTATTAAGTTAAATCAGGTGCAAAGTTATTCCTAGAACAATAGCACTTAGATACTCTAAGAAAATATAGTCAAATATATTTGAAAACTGCTGAGTGCTATACCCTCCTCCCATACCCCCAATCATGTAGAGTCGCAAAGTGACATTACAAAGTCTGTGAGTTCCTGGAAGGTGAAATTTGCTTAAGATGATCTATTTCAGTGCCCCCCCACCACCAATTATTATTTCCTAAAAATCATTCTGGACAACATGCTAGACACTTCCATCTTCAGTGAGAAACCTAATTTTAAGAATATGGCAATCCTTATGTCTTAACTGGCCATTCTTCTTAGAGTAAGAGGAACATACATCATCATATCCTCAAATTTGCTACTGAATCTGTTTCCCTAAAGAAGGTACCATTTTTCTGGCCTTTTTGGCTTATTTAAAGTCCTAACGTGTCATTAGTTATTGTTGGCAGTTACAAACAGCTCAGGGAGTTGATGGCAGCCTGTCATCATAGAGCACCTATTTTTTTGAGCTTATCCTGAAATATGAGATGTATGATTTCAAAAAGATAATTGCTATTAACAATGATTTTTTTTCTTTTTGTGGATTAAATGTGGTTTTTACCAACCAATATTAATTCAGTTCAATTCTAGTAAACTCCTATTTCATGTCTTCCATTATAACGCATTGTGCTGGAATGCCTGCTGTGCCTCTCCCACTTTTGTGGCCGAGCGCGATACACATGGGACAGCAAACAGAGGTTTAGAAAGGTTAAGTGATGTTCTCTTTGGCCTAGAATGTGTTGAAGAGTCTGGGAGGTAAAGTCATGGTCTGGCACACTGGTAGAGGAAGAGTGACTGAAGGGATTCTTGACCTTTCTCTGCAGAACACGGCACAGGCCCTTTGCCTGCTTAGTGTCCCATTCCCTATTGTGACAAACGAGGTATAACTAAATTCCAGCATTTCTCAGGTCCTTTCATGTTCTAATCATCCGAAGAACCCTTTAGCTAGTTAATAATTCCTTTTCATCCTAATAGAGCCTTAGAGAATAATTTCGATCATAGTTAAGCACGGTTAAGTCAAGCAGAGTTAATTAATAGGCATTTCATGTTTCGTATGCCAAGTATTTTTGTAGATGGGGATGAGCCCTGGAACAGGTGTCATAGACATGTTATTGTGGAGGTATGTGTGTGTGCCCAGATCAGGAAGGAACAAACGAGGACTGGGTAAAAAGGGAGAGAAAAAAAGAGAAGAATGTGAAGGAAGGTGACTCTAACCTGACTGAGAGTAGTGTTTCTTTAGAGGGGGGACTACAATTTGTATTTGTGATTGGAAGAGATTATGTAAAGTGCTGAACTGAAGGAATGTGTAAAATGTACATAGTGATGAAAGATGGGAGTTTGGTATTGAAAGTATCTGGTGGAAATGGAGCAATGGCTGGGGCATGTTTTCAGTCTAAGTGACAGAAAGGCAGGTAAGTATATTTTTTGCTGCTCTGACTTGCAAAGATTAATAGTGTATACGTGCCAACTAAAGGTTCAATATTAAATTTCAGAGGGGTTATCAAAATAACTACTGCATTATTCCACTAGAAACGCTCAGTAAACAGAGTACTTTATTTCTTTTTAAAAATTAAAGGCTTGATTGTTAAACGTTACACTTGACATTTGATTAGCATGACTGTCAAAATGTTCTCTGTCTTAGGGGTAATTAAACATTATGGGAAAGCATATCCCATTTTCAAGAGTAGCTTTTTGATCAATACTACAGAAATATCACATATCGGAAAAACATATATGATTTGTTCATATACAAGTCAGAAAATTACACTAATGATTTAATTTACATTCAACCCCAGCCGTCTATTTTACAGGCAGAAAATTTGTGCTTCCTGTAATTGCACAAGCAATTAGGCATTTACACTCTAAAAATTAAGAGAAAATGTCTGATTGTGTATGCAATATCTGTGCCCACAACTAACAGTGGCTACAAACAATCCTGCTACCAAAATGAAAGCCAGGGATAAAAAGCCGGCCCCAAGTCATTGCCCTTTTGGAAGCCTGGAACATGCTTTGCTCATAACTTCAGTGGCTTTGAAAGTTCTGTTTTTGACAGACATAAGCATTAGCCTGTAGTGCTCCTTACAATCTGAAGTACAAATTATTATCATTTAAATAAAGTGGAAATGGTGACAAATTCTGAACAATTTATTATAAAGATATATTATATTTGAACATTTTCTCTGGAGTATTTTACACCAATCATGTTGGAAATTTATGTTAATATGACTGCCTGATTTTTAAAGTTACATTTCCTGCTCTTAAAGCCCACCCAGAATTTGTCTCTAGTCACTTTACACCTCTTCAAATGACACCCAAATATTTACAGCCCCAAAAGCACCACAGGAATTACATGAAATGCATTACATTCACAAAAAGCTGTCGTAGAAATGAACAAAGGGTGATTCTGTGTCTTTCCATCTAAAATGTCTATTTTGTTAGTATACCACTGAATTTAAGTTGTGTTTTTCTCACTGTAATATGGAAAATATGCTTTCTGTGTTCAATGCCTATCTTTCAAAGTAAGAGTTAGGAAGAAAACAGTGTCCATTTGCTACTGAGTGTCTTCACTCAATGTCTCTAAATAAAAGCTAAAGACTTTTAAGACCCTGATCCAAGTTAAATGCCCTCCATGCAGTAATCAAATTCAGTGATTAAAAAAAAAAAACAGCTGTTAAACACAAAAATCTATGAGATTAAATTTTGCTATAACCAAATACTGAAAAATCTCTCCTTTTGCTAGACCTATTTAGAAGCTCATAAGAGTAGCCAAGCACAACCAACTCTTAATTCTACTTTACTCTCTCAGTCTGATATTCCAGCCATTATTTTTGTTGTTTTTCAAAAAATCTAACTACCCTTGCACTTATGTCATAAAAAATTCTGCCTTTTTTCCCTTTTTTAATATTTGTATTCAAGACAAACAACAGGAGGTTGAAATCAGGCCATTTAAAAGAAACATCTGCTGACATTTATTCATATGCTACATGTTCCACTTTCATCATTGAATGTAATGATAAACACACATTCCAGTCAATAATGGCAATTCCCAGCCAAGCTTTACAAATGGTCTCTTTAACACCTAAATTGACAGCTCGGGAGATTTTGAGATAGAAGCTAAATATGGTACATTTGGACACTGTTTGTCTAAGTCTAGGATGTCTTGAAGACTTTAATAAGCAGGCATACATTATAAAATAGTAGAAAGTCTTGACTGTGCAGGTATTGGAGCAGTTAAGTTTGACGTTTTTTTGAGCAGATTAAATGCAGAAAAAAAGAGAATCTCTCAAAAACAAATGGGCCCTTTGAAGAATAAAGTAAAATAAAGCTTTGACCCACACTATGTGGAGAATAGCTTTAAGAAAAAAAACTAATTGCATATCAGTAAAATTATAGATCTTAATTGCAGAATGCTAAATACGTTAAATATTTATTTTGAGTCACAAGTTAATTGAAATAAACTCTGCTTTGGGTTTCAATTATTTTAAGAACATTTTAATAAAATATGAAATGTGTTTCATTTATTGCTTGCAATGAGTAATTATGTCAGCTTTTAATTTGCTAAGGATATCTTTCAAAACTATGCCATAGTTTTTGGTGCATATTCCTCATTTTTCCTCAAAGGGAATCTTTCACAGCAAAGTGAATTAACACTCAAGGTAGCCATTAGACATCCCATGATAGGTTTGAAATTGGCTTGAGTCTCCACTGTGAGGACATATAAATACATGTTCCTCTGAGACATTAAGGATTCCATTTTATGTGTATCTTTTATCCATATCCCTTTACATTTTAGTTCAGATTGATTAACCTTATAACTGAATCATAGACTGTGTTCCAGCCAAGCAGAAAATCACAGCTTTGCCCAGCTCCGTCATGTGTGAAGAGTTTTTCTTTTCAAAACTCTGCTGTTACTGTGGTTTAAAACAGGTCACTTGCTCCTTGACTGAAAAGAATCTAGACATTTAACAAACTATCTCTGAAACATAATGAGAGTTTTGTAAAGTTATCTCATACAGTGTCATCCAAAGAACGAGTCACACCAATCTGCAGTACTCCGATTAATGGTATTTTTCTCTGAAATCAGCTCAATTCAGGAGACAGCTTGAAATTGTTTTTTGTTTTTTGAGTTTATTTCTCTATGCAGGACAAATGGGGCTAAATTTGGAATGTCATATTACAATGCTTTCATCTGCTCCCAAGGCTTGTTAAGCAAAGTAACCAGACAAATTCTAACACCTTATTATTGTTATATGTGGAAAAATATAAAAACCCACAGCATAAACTTACAGTCCTGTATGGCATGTGCCACAGCAATATAAAGCCTTTCTTGATCATGGTAGGTGGAGGACAGGTCACAAGGACTTCTCAGGCAATAAGATGGAGGTCTGGGTTGAAATCAGGGTTTTTATCATCAACATTTAAATTAATAGTAAGTGCATCAGAGAAAAACCTTAATATCATAATGTTCTTTTTCATAATGTCACCTCTTCTATGAATCCACTGAAATTAGTTTAATGAAATTTTCCTCCAAACACCCACTTTCACATATTCACATCTCTACTATGCAGTAACATTATGTGGGTAAAGCAATTTGTGAAAGCTTTTGGGCAAGATTTAAAGAAACCGTTTAATTTCTACTGATACTGTATCCTAAAAGCTTTTAAACATGGATGTTTGGTGGGAGTATAACTCAGACCTGCAGCAACTGCACTTGAGCAGACTGTACTTAAGGGTAAAAGGGAGGGAAAGTAGTATGCGCTCTCTCCCAGGCCCCCAAAGCCAGAGCGGAGCGAAGATGGGACGCCAAATAAATCTGCCAGTGATTACGCTAAAGGAAATTATGATCTTGTTATAGAAACCATTAAAGGAAAACCAGAGTTGGTATGTAAATATTGTTGCATCATTATACCACTGAAAAAAACAACCTAGTGCAACATTAGTATGTTATGCAATTAACAAAATGAAAAATGAGCTGCTTGAATTTAAAGCTTTTAATGTTTTTCAAACAGATAATAAGCATTTTCAGTACCAATGTAAAACATAATAGAAAAGGTCTCCCTCAAAGAGTGACATTTTTCGTCAATACTTGCTAAGCCTTAAAGAGCTGATATGCATTCGCCTATGTCTGTTATTTGTTATTTTCTAACTCATCAAACATCAATCACCTATAAACTAAAGGAGGATGAAGATAAAGACTTGCTAGAAAATCAGAAAATGTGATATTTGTGATGCTTTCAGAGATGTGTTTTTCTGATTTTGAGAAAAACGGCTTGGATAGCCAACTTGGTTTAGGCAGAAGCCTATTATTAAATATTGTAGGAAACGTTTTAAATCTAAAAGTATTTTTAAATGTTAATTTAATTATTCAGAATGGAAGAATTATAAATTACAATTAATATTTCATCTATTATTCAACATTCTTATTGACTTCTGAAGAACCAGCAATTAATTTATATTATCAATTACTCTAGTAGAATCTAAAAAATAGTTTCACAGAGTTACTTACTTCATTGGAAAATGGGAAAACAAAAATTTCTTCAAAATATGTCACAAAACATTCTCATGCACTATAGTCTGCCAATATTGTGCAACAATTTTAATATATATTAAAGATAACAATATTGTTCATCTTACTGTGCTACTAGCTATAGCTGAATTTTAAAAACCACAACTATTTGCTATTGAAAGCCAATGTATTGCCCAATCAAAAACAACTTCATAAAAATGAACTTACATTACCAACAATGAAGCTATTTACTTTGTAGATGATGGTGAATTTTCAGTATCAAATTCAGAATAGTAAGGAAAAATTCATATGGGCACAATGCAACTTTAATAATTTCTAAATGAATATAATTTACTGTAGGCACTAGAAAGTTAATATGTTCTCTAAAGATTTCTTTAATTTAGTTGTTGCTAATTTATTCACACTAATACAGAAAAAATACTGCAAAATTTTTCATAACAAAAAAACTGTGCATATCTCTGTGTTTTAGCTGGCATGTGGTTCTACACAGATGGTTTGGGGCTTTCTTTGCTGCAAAACAGATGGGCCTGCACTGTCCCTTACCAATCAAAAGAGAACTTGAAAATATAGGAATATCTTTACCTACATTGCGTCCTTTAATTCAAGAAATTAAAATGCCTAAAAGTATAAATAACTGCCTATGGAAAATAATTTTCGAAATGGGATGTCATATGTTGAAATTATACAGTAACCCAGTTCATGTTTAATGCAAAAAATATAAAAAGTTTGGCTTGTACTTGATACTGTTTGTAACATGCAACTATTAACTTAAGAAATTTACAACTATGCAATGACTGTTATCATGTGTTCACCTTGCCCAAAAAACACTGCTGTTTTAAAACTTCAAGTGTGGTTAAGCATATTTCAATTCAAAGTGATCATTCTAGGCAGCATCATCCATTGAACCAAGTTAGCAAACACATATGAGTTTGGTACACTTAGAACTGACATACTTTTGCAACCAAAATAGAAGCTGAAACAAAACTCCGAGTTAATCTGAATGCTTTAAGTATTACTTTAATTATTCGCAACAGAAATTTAAAAAGTCTTTTGTACATTGAATCAGAATTGAGGCCTACCTTCATCTTTAAGGTCTCTGTTGAAATGTGGAAGCATGACATTCAGGATTATTAAAAGCACTTTCTTTGTTTTGTATATATCAGTAAATTTTACAAAGTAATGTGACAGCACCCTCTTATAGATAGCATCACTATATGAGAGACAGACATCGTGGGCTCAATGAGCTTAGAATATAGTGTTGCTTATAGGAAGAACTCCCACTGCTTTTATCTCCAATATACAAATAAAGTTGTCAACATGTAATACTGCAACCAGTTTTTGATATTTTGTAAATTTTGCATTCTAACAGCGAGTAACTTTTCTGACCCTAGTCAAGGCTTTTAGAGGCTGATATTCCTCTGTGGCATTGTCCGCAAATGCCAGTAGAGCTATTTGGTCTACCTGTATTTTTTACCCAGGATAAGTGGTCTTCAGAGTACTATGCAACGTGTATTTCACTCTTCTCCAAAGTAATGTCCCTAATGCTTAACCATAAGGAAAAAAAAACTATATATCTATATATTTACATGAATGCTTATACATATGTTTATATATATTTACAACTATACATCTATAACTGTATATAACTATACTTATAAAATCCTATATAGATATATCCATAGGATATATCTCTATCCTTCCATCTCTATATCAAGATACATATATATCTTCATTCCTTGCAACTGTTTTACCAAGGAATACAGAAAGACTTGTTCTCTACATATAAGCAGCATATCTTAAATTGGTTTCTGTTTATAATGTTTAGATTCTAAAAAGCAACTGAGTATTTTTTCTTTTGTCTGTGTGATGCAAAATAACAGCTTTGCTTATATTTTTTCAATTACATGAAAACCAGTGTCTCTCATAGATCTATGATGAAAGGTTTTGCCAGGCTAGTAAATGTAAATAAAACTATAAAATAAATATTTTTAAGACAAGTAACTGTTCCCAAGCACTCCTAAATACTTTGGCAGCATCTACATAAACAAACAGTGATATGGTAATTACAAATAATTTTTATCCATTCTTTAAAAATAGTTTCTAAAGATGTCTTCTAGCCTAAACCTAGATCAAATTACTGCAGTTAAATAAAGTAAGACCACAATCTTAAAAAGGTCCCACACTTTAGTTTTCTAATAAGTTAGCCTTTTAAAATATATACATTATTAAAGTTTTCTAGAATAGTTTTCCAGCAATGTACGAGTTATGAAGTTCTCTGGCTTAACATTCAGTAAATAAACATTAATTATACTATAGAACCAAGGCGCATAATCAGCAAATTTAAGTTTTGCTGCGTTAAAAATAAATCTGAAGTACTGGTAATATTCTGGCTATTCAGAGGAATCAATGTAACCCAAGATAAGAAAAAACCTAAGGATATCATTTCAGTTTTTATTACATGAAAGAAACTCTGCTTGTAATGTGGAGAACAGGTGGGTGTGGAGAAGCCCATAGTTAGAAATATTAGCTGTAGGACACCAAGTTTCAGATAATTTAGTGGGAGAGAGAAATGAATAGTTTCCAACCTAATGCGGAACTCTGAGTGGTGAGAGTCAGAGGCTCAAGCAAGGCTTTGTGCAGAAGATGAGTCTAAAGAGGAAATAAAATGTGAATCTAATTTTGACTGGGAAATGTTCAAGAAAAGATCATTATTATTTTGTGACTGATCTGACAAATGACAAAGAATTATCTGAATTTAGTTCTCTGTTTTCTTTATTATTTAAAAATAGAGTTATTTTAAAGTTTCGTGGGCTTTACACATTATTCCTCATGTCCTTTAGTTTATTATTTAATTAATATTTATTTATTTATTTTAAAATGTATTAACTATTCATTGTAGAAGATTTGGAAACTCTTGACTAGGTCCCCTTTCTCCCAAATTCTTACACAAAATAAAATAAAATAAAACAAAGCAAAACTCCACAAATTATCATAGGGATAACGTTTAATATTTTAGTGATTTTTCTAATATATGCCTTTTACATAAAAAAAATTCATATTATGGGCTAGGCGCAGTGGCTCATGCCCGTAATCCCAGCATCTTGGGATGCCAAAGCGGGTGGATCACAAGGTCAAGAGATCGAAACCATCCTGGCCAACCAACATGGTGAAACCCCGTCTCTAGTAAAAATACAAAAATTAGCTGGGCATAGTGGCACACGCCTGTAGTCCCAGCTGCTTGGGAGGCTGAGGCAGGATAATCGCTTGAACCCAGGAGGTGGAGGTTGCAGTGAGCTGAGATTGTGCCACTGCACTCCAGCCTGGGTGACAGAGCGAGACTCCATCTCAATATATAAAATATATGAATATATATATTCATATATAATATATAAAATATATGAATATATACATTCATATATAATATATAAAATATATATAATATACATAAATATATTAAAATAAAATAAAAATATATAATATATATGAATATATATATTCATATTATATAAAATTATAAAATAATATTGTTTTATAAACAGATTTTTCTACCATATAATGAACAGTTTCCATATCATTAAATATTATTTTCATTGCAATATAGAATTCCATTAATGGACATGTAATTCATTTAACCCATATTCTACCACTGGGTATGTAGATTATTTTCATTCATTTTTCCTATTCTAAGAAATGCCAGTAGGGACGTATTCTCATAGGTATGTTTTTGAAAGCACTTAAGGTATTTTGAATACACTGCTTAGCAGGATACAATAATATCTATTCTCCTCAATCAATAAATTCCTATAAATAAGTCTCCTTTCCTAAGCAGATGAAAGTATTAAACTACAAACTGTGCACCTCATATACTAATAGAGAATATTATACTAGCCCATCAGATTTATTTGTTTATTTTAATTCTTCCAACATGCACTTGTGCATCTTATCCTAGTAATCAAAGAGCTGAGTTTTTCTGAAGAGGCACAAACTCAAAAAATCCTGTCACCTTATGCATGGATATTCACATCCTGGCAGCACTGTGCCAGACACCAGCACACCCATTTCCCAAATAGTCTGATTTATGTCACTGTGGAGCCAACCACCAGCCAATCCACACAGCTGGATTCAGAAATGTCCATGAAACCTCCAGGCAGAAGTTTGAAAGTCAGTATATGAGTGACTGTGTCTTTTTTAACCCCTTTGCTATGAGACCATGTCTAGGTAGAGGCTGCCCTATTAGTCTCCTCCTGTAATGCACATTTGGAATATAGCCACAGCTACAATGGACAAAGGATGAGTGAAAAATTACACTCTGCTGTTGTAAGGTACTGAAATTCTGGATTCATTTGTTATGACACATTGATGATCTTCTCCTGACTAATACACTTAGAGAACAGCAATGTATTCATAGAAATAAGGAAATCTTGAGAGGCAACATCGAGAAGTGGATGAAGCCAGTCTCTTTAGGCTAAAACCTTCTTCTTGCCTCTTTCTAACCAAGTAAACTTGAAGACATTGCATAACTTTTATAGGTTCTTAACCTCCATGGAAAATGGAGATAATAGTACCTAGCCTCAAATAGTTATTATGAAGATTGTATGATATATTACATGTAGTATTTAATGTCTGATAATACATAGAAAATCTTCAATATATATCAGCTCTTATTTTTAAAACTAGCATTAGTAGTTTTAAGCAGAGATTACAGCAGTAAAGAATTTGGGTTTTAACTCAGAAACACCTGGCTTCAACTCTCAATTCTGACACTCTCAGTGTAAATTTGTATTCATAACTTGAGTTTTCTGAGCCTTTGTTTATTGACTTACAAAGTGAGGATAAGAATGCCTACTTATTGTATCACTGAGGCGATGAAATAAGTTTGTATGTATAGGGAGCACAATGCAGGGCACATTGGAAACACCCAATAAATGATGATGGTATTATGATTAAAAATCAATAGTGATCATTTTAAAAAGACTCTGAATGATGGAAAGGTACTTTGGTGGCCATATTTGGCCATCTTCTCTGGATATTAGAATCTCAATTTGTTGCTTTAAAATCTGCTGCTGTAATCCCAGCACTTTGGGAGGCTGAGGCGGGCAGATCATGAGGTCAGGAGATCGAGACCATCCTGTCTAATATGGTGAAACCCCGTCTCTACTAAAAATACAAAAAATCAGCCGGGTGTGGTGGCGGGCACCTGTAGTCCCAGCTACTCAGGAGACTGAGGCAGGAGAATGGCGTGAATCTGGGAGGCGGAGCTTGCAGTGAGCCAAGATAGTGCCACTGCACTCCAGCCTGGGTGACAGAGTTACAGTCCATCTAAAATAATAATAATAATAAAAAATCTGCTGCTAAACTTCTAAATCAACTTGATGGGTCAGCTCTGATTTTATGCACAAATTTCATGTAGCATGACTGCGAGAATCATCTTTGATCTGACCAAGAATCTCTTTAAATAACTAAACCATGTTGAACTACATAAAATATGTGTTATACAAAATGTAATCATCCATTAGTCAAATCTATCTAGTGAAAGAGGATTTCAAGTGTTTGCTGAGAGACAAAGAACAGACAAAGAAGTGAACCTACCTGGTTTATAGTCTTGATTCACAAAAACAGGCCCTATGAACTTGGAGAAAACTTATAGGTACAAGTTTTCTCATCGTTAAGCTTACTTTGTCATGGTTCATTAGGCAATGACTGAAGTAGGAGAAACTGTATATTTGATTTCCAACACCCTGAGGTGATAAAAAAGATAGTTTTTGTCATATAATGTCAGCATAGTTTTCTCTTCAAATGTAGAACTGCGTTGAAACTATCAAATATAAGTGACTTTTGAAAGTGCCAATAAGCTAGGACCTTAGTTTGCATGGCTCCCATGGTTTTTGAAGTTCTTAAGTAAATTCAAAGTAAGCGACACCAGCATCACCATAAGTAATGATGAGTAAACAATCCCACTTGCCAGCTCCATGCCTAGGTTTTCCTCATTGTAGTGAATGTTGTGATGTGAGCATGAAAGTAGGAAAAAACTATCACTTTTCAACAATGGTATTAATTTATTCAAATCTTTCATTTCTCATTTTAATACCATCCAATATTTCTTCATTTTCCCCCATTATTTGTGTTGTTTTTTCCCAAAACTTCTCAAATTATTTGCAAAGAGCCCCTTTCTCAGAAGTAAAATCCAACTTAAATAGAGAATATTCAAAATGGGACATAAGGAGAAAATGTAATTTAAATTAGATGCATGGATATGCTTCAGACATCCATAAAAATGTAAGATATGGATAGAATTTGTTTTAGTTTTAATACCATCAGACCTCAGGTATCTATTTTTATGACCTTGAACATCAGGAAGAAAATAGGAAAAAACATTTAGTTCAAGATCTGAGTGTTTGCAAACATCCAGATGTTTGTTTTTGTATAAGTAATGCACACTTAAAACTTTTTTATGTCAGTTATATTTGTAAAACATTGGCACTTTTATTTTTATTTAGAACTAGAAGGAATAAGTGGAAATCAGGAGAAACATTAAAGACATTCCAGTGTCACTGAGCATGCCGAAACCTGAAAACATGGTAAGTTTATTGCTTTGCCAAATAACAAAGCCTTCTAAAAACGACTTAAAACTTTCCATGCAGGCAAGGGGCATTACATCAGGATGTCTTTGTATTGTGGACCAGCGCAGGGGTATCTATCAGAAACAGACCAGCAAATATTTACTCTCCTAAGGTAACAGCAGGTGAAAGGCACAATAGACAAAGCAAAAACTGAAAAGATAGACAGGGAGCTAGAACAGTATGAGTGATGCTGTGAAAGCCCCAAGCCATAGTGATACTTATAAGACTGGCTAAGAATACAGTTTAGAGGGAATCTAGGTTGGGTGTGTTAATAAGCCTGGTATATAATTAACTCAGAAAAGTGATGGTGGGAGGCTTAGAGAAGGACTTTGGAGGGCTTTGAATATCAAGTCAGAGTGTGGAGTTTCTTCTGGAGACAGTGGGAAACCAAGATAGTTTGTGAGCAGGGGTTGATATAAGCAGAGTGATGCCATGAGAAGATTGATAACCTAGCAGCAATGTGAAAAAGAGAAGTGTATGGAGAAGGTTCCCTGGTTTTCATATAACAAGGTGCCATCAAGACACAAAGGGACTTTTTTTTAAAGCTTTATTGGCAGAAATCTTATATACCTAATTCTGTTTTCTTTTAGGCTTTAAAATCTGCATACATGGCAAAACATTATGTTCAATCTTAAATTAATATATATTTTTCACATTGAGTTCACAAAAAAAAATTGGGGGGGGTCTCATTGCAAATCTTTCTCTTTTGACAAAAAAATCTTCCCTGTGGTTAATAACATTCAGCAAAAGCACTAATATAGAATAATGTGAACATCTAAAGAGAAGTAACTACTGCAGTCTAGAAAGCCTTACTCAGTCTCTACCCTTTCACGTAAAATTAAAAAAAAAAAAGACCAACACAAATACTTAATCATGAAATCTCATAGTAGCTTTACTAGTAATTAGAAAGGGCCTATAACATTGTGATTATATAACTAGAGAAGCAGTATATTATCACAAGTCATTTTTCTTCTTTCTGAAGAAAACAAATATTGCCATTTCACTTGAAAACTTGGTGATATTCATTCATTTCTTCCTGTGATGAACAACATTATTAACTATAAACAGGTAAGCGGAACACAAATGAACCACTGATGTGTTTTCCAGAACTGCCCTTGACATAATTTTGACACTTTTAAACTTACAAATGTTGGCTCTGTTCAGTACATATACAATACAATTTTCATCCTTTCTAAATAGCATCAAGAGAGGCAGAAACATTCTGAATCTTTAAGCAGATAACTATAATTACTATAAAGTTTTAAATATCATCTCTTAAAACATATTTAAATTATAAATGCCATAGAGGGATTTCAAATATAAGAAATTTCAAATACAGTTAAGGCAAGTGTCATTTCCTTTTCTATTTGTAACGTGTCTACCTTTCACAAAACCCCACAAAGAAACATTTTGTCAACTAACGATATAATAAATTTGACTTGTGATTTGAAGTGTTAAAACAAAGGATTT
Source organism: Pan paniscus (assembly GCF_029289425.2). NCBI lineage: Eukaryota > Metazoa > Chordata > Mammalia > Primates > Hominidae > Pan > Pan paniscus. The sequence goes on along the minus strand of NC_073264.2, from coordinate 30,677,585 downwards.
TTTTCAATACAGGTAATACAAGAGGGTTTTCTGCTGTACTGTTTCAGAACTCTTTCTCAGTAAAGAAACCTTATCTAATCCTGTTTCATCCTCTAAAACTGCCTACACACTAATCTCAAGGGACAAATTTAATACTTTGCAACAAAGAGAATATATCCCTTTTCAGTTTGAATAGAGGAATTGTTAGGACACCAGTGAGGTATGAATAACATTATAATGCTGCCATTTACTTGGCAAAAGAAAAAGAAAGTCTCTTGTTGCAACCAGAAAAGAAGGCTTCCTTCTTTGGGTTAAATTTTTTGACCCCTGGTATATCCCCAGACACCTATGTTACTGTGCTATTTGGGTCTTCTACCTCTTGCGAAGTAAACACTGAGCAAATCTAAGTAAACAGTTTGTTTTAGTTGAAGATAGAAAGACTCCATTTAATTGAGTTTTGATGATAGATGTGCTCCAAATGGTGCAAACAACTTTGACATGGTAAAATAATATTGTCTTACGGCATGTGTAACACTACATAAAGAATCTTAGCTTAGCACTTTCTGAGTTTACAACATTTAAGTGAGAAAATGACAAAAGAAAGCCAAACTGTCAGAAACAGAAAAACCTTTAACAATCCTAAAATACAGACTATAATTCTCTTCTTTATTCATTTGATTTTGGGAATAATCTTTGCAACAGAAGGAGGGAATGAGAAAGCAGCTGAACTTTGTACTTAAGAAACTTTACTTTTCTGTGGTCCACTGCATAGAGTTGAAAATGACACCACAACTAACACTTGAGCATTGATTCTATGATGTGGTTGTGGGCAAGTGGTTGAGGCAAATCAACATGTCAAGGAAGGTAAACTCTAACCGAAAAAAATCCTTCTCTACTGTTTTACCTACTACCACTTATGGATGATTTTACGTAAAAAGTATATTGTTATTAAAACCCCATCCATCCATAGAAATTAAAAATTCAAAGTCTTATTTGATAAGTCTCTACATAAAGAAGATGCCTCATTTTAAACATTCATTATAAACCAGCTAATTTTGAAATGGCAAAATGCGGGTGTTAGATTATTGTTAAACTCAACGATCAACATTTTTATTCTCTTATCTTCACAGTACAGCTAATTCTTTTGCCAGCTTTTGATAAATGTCTTCTTAAATATAGTCTTACTAAACATCAAGTATATACATATATTTTAAACTTTCTATATATATCTATCTTAAACTTTTTAAAAACAAACTTCTTTGAAGAGTTACTTTATTTGATTTTATTTTATTTACATAATATGGCTAATCTCATTTGTACTGTTTTCACATACGTATTACTCAGAATTCATGTCATCACAATGGCTCCTGCTAAATACAGAACAGTATCTTTTGGGATCAGATACAAGATCTCATGCAATTTCAAAATCAGAAGAGGTCAATCTGTAGCTGAACAAGTGATTTTGGTTAATTATAAGTTATCATCCAAGATTTTCTTGACATTCTCAAATCAATTCTACCCGTAGTAAAGTCAGAATGTTTCTAAGTCCCATTCAACAAGCCTGGAAAAGTAAATATATCAGTGATCCAATATTTGTAAGAGAAGTTGTAAACTTTGAATACACTATCTGCTTCTCAACAGGAACTTGTTTTCTTAATTTTATTTTTCTTTTGTATTTTCAACTTCTCCCTCCCACCCGATTCTTGGCTTTGTGCATCAAAATATTCTCTCCTTGGCTATACATGGCGGTCCACGCCCGTAATTCCAGCTACTCAGGAGTAGGAGGTGGGAGGATCACTTGAGCCCAAAAGTTCGAGACCAGCCTCGGCAACAAAGCAAAACTCTGTCTCTGAAAATTAAATAAATATTATCACCTCTCTTTTAAAACTCAAAAACTCTTAATAAACACTTCACAATCAACTAACAAGTCTATGAAATAATGCGTAATTTTATTAGTCATCAGGAAATTGCAAACTGAAAACTCAAATTAAAACTCACTCTAGAATTACTAAAGTTAAAAAAGGTGGAAAGTATCAACTGCTAGAAAGGATGTGGAGCCACTGGAACTCACGTGAACTGCTGGTGGAAAAGATAAATGATACAGTCACATTGAGAAACCGTGACATTTCCTTTCTTTTTTTTTAACTTTTAGGTTCATGGGTACATGTGAAGGTTTGTTATATAAGTAAATTCATGAAGGTTTGTTATATAAGTAAATTCATGTCACAGGAATTTGTTATATAGATTATTTCTCAAATATATACTTAGGCTATAATCCATTAGTCAGTCCTAGAAAAATAAAAAGATAGGGTCAAACAAAGACTTGTTTACAAATGATAGACCAATAGTCACCAGCGGATGACTAACAATATATGGCATATTCATACAGTGGAACCCTACTCAACAATACGAAGCAGCAGACTACCGCTACACACCACCAAGAATATTATATTAAATGAAAGAAGCCAGACAGAAAAGAAAATGTGCTGTACGCTTCCGTTCATATAAAATTCTAGAGCTAGCAAGCCGAAGTTATAATGATGGAAATTAGGGGATCAATTTCCTTCGGGGACTGACCTGAAAGAAGCGTAAGGGAGCTTTTTAGGATCATGAAAATGTTTTATACCTTGGATGAGCTGGCGGTTACTTGATTGTCTTGTTTTAAAAACTATTTGAACTGTACACTTAAAACCTATGCATTTTCTTGTATGTAAATTGTAACATAATTTAAAAAGTGGGAATTACAATCCTGTTTTTATTTCATATAAAATCCATCTCTTTCAACAGCCAGACTTCTTGAATGGGTTGCTTTTATTTGCATTCTCCATTTTCTTACCTTTGCGCAGCCTTAAACTCAGTCATTCACTACAATAATCCCCCACCCATATGCTGTTCCTCTTTTCCAAAATTACCTTCCCCTGGATGATTTGGCTTGGCTAATCCTACTCATTCTTTCGATTTCGACCTAAACACCATCATCTCCTAGCCCTCTAGACCACACTGAGTGCTATGGATATGTATTTCCATAGAATCCTTTACTTTCATAATACAGCATTCAGCATCTCTTCTTATAATTACTTGCTTAAATTATCTCTCTTTACACTAAGCCATATGCTCTGGGCAGGGATGTTTATTTTGTTCACCCCTGAATTCTCAGTACCAAGCAATTTGCTTGGTACATGATACTTGAAAAGCTATCTGTGAAATGAATAAATAAGTAAATGAATGAGCCATCTCTCATACTTTTCATATACTTTTTATCTCTCGTACTTTTCATATATCAGCTCTATCACTCTTCCTTTGATTTATTTCTATTTTCTCTTCCACAATTCTAGTGAGTCCTTAACATCTCTTCCCTAGGCTTTTGTAATACGTTTCTAACAGATCCCTAGGCCTCTGGTCTCTTGTGTTTCTAATCTAGTATTTGCATTGCCACAAGAAACATCTACCTAAAATGTCTGTTAACTTGTCATTTTTTTTCTCTTTTCAGTATCTTTGATTACTTACTACATAAATAAAAAACTTTCAACATTATTTTTCTGGATCAATCCTTTATTTGTCAGGTCATATCTCAGGATATGTTTCTTGTATCTATTTCTACTTTCTCTTTACCATTTGAACTGTTGCAAACCTCAACTTGTTTCTACCTCCAGTACCTTTCCATTCTAGTGCATTTTCCACAGAATCGCCAGTGTTATCTCCCCATAATAAATCTGATTATATTTATTGTTAGTTTAAAACATTTTATTGGCCTGCTATTGTCTACAAAATAACATTTACAGTTCTTAATTCTGAAAAAATGACCTCTATAATGTGATTCTTTAAAAAAATTGTTCCAAAGTAAGGAACTACAAATGTTATTTTCTAAACAATAGCAGGCCAATAAAAGCCTTTAAACTAACAAGGGATATAATGAAATTTTATTTTATGGGGAGATAACACTGGCAGTTCTGTGGGAAATGCACTAGAATGAAAAGGCACCAGAGGTATTCCAAATACTGTGATTTGATCAGCACACATTGTATTCTTGTATCAAATATCACATGGACCCCATAATGTGTATTTGTAATACCTATAAATAAAATATTATAAAAAATTTGCACATACTATTCGTTTGTTTTGTTTTGTTTTCTTTTCTTTTTTGAGACGGAGTCTCGCTCTGTCGCCCAGGCTGGAGTGCAGTGGCGCCATCTCCGCTCACTGCAAGCTCCGCCTCGCCGGTTCAAGCCATTCTCCTGCCTCAGCCTCCCGAGTAGATGGGACTACAGGCGCCCGCCACCACGCCCGGCTAATTTTTTGTGTTTTTTAGTAGAGACGGTGTTTCACCGTGTTAGCCAGGATGGTCTCAATTTCCTGACTTCGTGATCCACCCGCCTCGGCCTCCCAAAGTGCTGGGATTACAGGCGTGAGCCACAGCGCCCGTCCCTGTTCTTTATTTTTTAAGGTCTATTTCTCCTTTCCTCACTTTTAAATACTCAATGAAATGTCATATTTTTAGTGACCTCATACAAGTCCCCAAGCTTGGCTAATTTTCCTGCTTGTTCTTTGTGCTACCCCATTACTTAATTCATGTTTCCACAACACTTCCATGCTGTATCATAATTTTTTCTTTTCATATTTGTTTTCCCTTGTTAAGACTATGTTTTCTTGAGGGCAACAATAATGTATTATGATTTTATTTTTATTCTCTTTACTTAGTACAATGCTTGGGATGGAGCGATAATCAACGAATATCTGTCGACTGAATGCACTAATAAATGATGAATTCATACCAGTTTTGAATGTATTTGACCTTTTCGCAAGCCTTGATTTTACTTCTGTGGTTTGCTCAGCTTGGATTGCCTTTCTAACTCTGTGATTAGTGAAAATCTATAACTTTTAAAGGTCTGGTTTAACTGATTCTTTTTATGTGGCACTCTCCCAACCCTCTTACATGAGAATTAATTGTGCCTGCCTGTATGTTCCCTTGGTGGCTGTTATGTATGTATCCATTATTTAACTCAACAAACATAATATAGTGAACTGGCTATATGGCAGGCACTATGGATGCTATGAAGGTGACAGCAGGGAATGTGACCTGCTGGCTACCATTGAGAAGTTCACAGTGTAATGGAGAAATGCATTTGTAAAAATATAGATACAACTTAATCTGTTAAATGCTATAAACAAGGTGAGAACAAAATGCTTTAAGATCAGAGAGCTTGGAAGAATTAATGTGACATGATTCATAGGCAATGATTCATAGACTGGTTGAGATCTGAGCTGGTGCTTGAAAAAGGCATAGGAGTGTGACAGGAAAATAGGTGGTTGTAAAGATATTCTAGGCAGAAGAAACAGCCTTTGTAAATGCACAGGTTCATGAGAAAGGATTCTGGCAACTGATTCACCCTTTTTATCCTCCACGATGATCTGAACTTCTTGTCCATGCATATAACACTTTTGAACTCTAGCGAACAACTTACTAACTTTCAGCACTATAGACTCCAGTCAGCCTCTTCAATACATTGGATTTGGTGTCACCTGGAATAGTAAAAGCCTTAAAATTCTTAATTCCAATATTTCCCTCTCGTACTTCCAATTCATCCATTTCCTTAACCACATTTATTTTCTGTACTTGTCATGATCTTATGACCCTCCAATTCACATTACCTCTCTTTTATGTGTCCCCCTTCTTTGTTTTCCATAAGAATGTCTTGTTAAAAGAGTAACTTAATAATTTCAGAAAAATAATAACCAGAATTTCATGTAGAACAATTTCCTTTTTTTTTTTTTTTTCACAGTATCATTAGTTTATCACATAAATTGCCTGGTACTCTTTATCTGGAAATTTGCAGACATCATTCCTAAATTGGTCTCAATGTGGTGATTGGTGCATTACAAGTGAATAACAACAGTAAATAATTCATAATCAAATCTCCCTTGAAGACATAAGTAAACATATAAATAACTGTAATAAATTAGAAGGGAACATGATGACTTTGATTTGATTGACAAAACTACCTGATGCTTTGTCTCCAGGGAGACATCATCAGGCATGATGCAGATTCTCCACTGCAAATTAGAATTCTATGCACGACTTTGTTCTGAAGCTCAATTAACTTTGAAATTTAAAAATGCTTTACAGAACCAGGCTTGGGTTGATGAAAAGTAGAGTTATTAGTTTTAACCACAAAATAGGATATATTTCTAAACTATATTGAAAGACCAAGATAAACTAACATGAAACCAAGCTTTCAGGAAGTAACTAATGTATAAGAGAAAATAACAAAAGTCTCAAATGTTCTGTTAACAGTTTTATTTTGTTTTTGTTTTTAAGTTATTGTTATTTTGCATCTGGCTTTCTGTTACATTTCTGTAACATTTCTGTAGCTATGTGGCTTTTAGTACTTTTGGTAACATAAAAATTTCAGTCCTGCATAGACATACTTTTGTAAACATAGGCATATTTATTTCTGCCAAATAGAGATAAAGAGAAATAAGTTTTCATACCAAGCTATCCTTATATTTTGCAAAAGAAGCCACATTGAGCCATTTAAAACTGAGCACTTAATTTCCATCTCCCCACTCCACCATCCCCATCAAATGTTGTGTCTTACCCTAGTCTCCTTTTCCTTTCTTCTCCCCTAGGACATGAGCCTTTTTGAGACTGTGGATGAAATCACACAGAATCCAAGGTTTAACTTGGCACCAGAAGATGGTGGCAAAATTGCTACATTAATTTAAATAGCACACTCCTTTTAGAAATAATAACTTTATTTATTTATTCAGATAAATTATTAACCAAACAACACTGAAGTTCATTCAATTTTTGGCAAGTGTTTTGCTTGTGGGGAGTGTGATGATAAAAGAAAACACCTCAAGAGGTGGGCTCATTTTTAGGACTTGTTTACAAGGTTATGACACACTCCCATTTATACGTCTAAGAATGCATTGCATTTTGTGAGTGCTTATCTTATTTATAAATAATGATGATGTGGAACTTCACCTAGCAGCAACATAAAATTCTATGGATTCAGAGGTAGTAGACAGATATTGGATAAAATCTGTAGCCTCTGAATTGTGATCCCATCTCTGCCTTAGTTTAAATCTGACTTATGAGTCTCTTAGATTCTATAGGTTCTTCTTGTGAAAACAAACAAACAAACAGAGTAAACAGCACTCTGCTTTCTTCAATGTTATTATGAGAAACGAATGGGATAGATAGTATACACATAAATATATATTTTACTTTTCATTTTAGCATGTTACGATGAAAAATTTCAACATATCCACATATTGAGAGAACGGTATAAAGAATCTCCATGCACTCATCCCCAACTTCCATGAATATAAATTCAGGGCCAATTTGTGGCATTTATGTTCCTATCTACTTCTCAATTTTTTATGTTTATTTTTATTTTTTGAGATGGAGTCTAGCTTTGTCACCCAGGCACCCAGGCTGGAGTGCATTGATTTCAGCTCGCTGCAAACTCCACCTTCCGGGTTCAAGCGATTCTCCTGCCTCAGCCTCCTGAGTAGCTGGGATTACAGGCATGCACCACCACGCCCAGCTAATTATTGTATTTTTAGTACAGACGGGGTTTCACTGTGTTAGTCAGGCTGGTCTCGAACTCCTGACCTGGTGATCCGCCTGCCACAGCTTCCCAAAGTGCTGGGATTACAAGCGTGAGCCACCGCGCCCGGCCTCAAAATTGTTTTTAAGCAAATACTCAACATTTTATAATTTCATCCATAAATATATTAGCATTTATGTCCAAAAACTATGGTCTCATAAAAATCACAGAACCGGCTGGGCACGGTGGCTCACACCTGTAATCCCAACACTTGGAAGGCTGAGGTGAGCAGATCACTTGAGGTCATGAGTTCACGACCAGCCTGGCCAACACAGTGAAACCCTGTCTCTACTAAAAATACAAAAATTAGCCGAGCGTTATGGTGTGTGCCCATAATCCCAGCTACTTGGGAGGTTGAGACAGGAGAATTGCTTGAACCCAGGAGGTGGAGGTTGCAGTGAGCCAGAGGTTGCAGTGAGCCAGAGATCACGCCACTGCACTCCAGCCTGGGAGACAGAACGAGACTCCGTCTCAAAAAAGAAAAAAAAAATCACAGTACCATTATCACAGGTTAAATAATTAAATAGTAATGATATAATACATCAAAAGTAACAATCTAATATATCAAACAATACATCAAATAATCATTGATAAAATCCAGCATTCAAATTCCTCCTCTTTTCTGATAAGTTTTTGCAACACTTTGAATGAAGATCCAAATAAGGTCCATATATTAGCGTTTGTCCATAAATGGTGATTCAATGTTGTTTTAAACTATGAGTTACTCCGCTCCTTTTTTCACAATGCATTTTATTTGTTGGAGAGCCTCATTTATTTTCCTCATTGTGTCAACAAGTGCTGTCTTCTGTATTTCTTGTAAATTATGGCTATATCTAGAGCCTTAGTAAAATTTATATTTTACTTTTCTCGTATTCCAAAATTGTATTCCTAATATTTTTTTTAAACAACATTATTTTCTCTACAAACAACTTTCCCCTACTATTTCTATTAAAATTTTTCAATCAGGGCAAACCCATGTGATATACTAAACAAGAATAGACATCATAATGCTCCGAAACCTACCTTCCCATATGTTTAATTTACGACAAAGAAGGAATTACTGAGTTGTACTCATTTCCTCTCCTCCTTCCCAATGAAACAATAAGTGTTCAGAGTTATGATGAGTATTTATGTTATTATCCCTCCATCCTCGTTTCTTTCTTCTTCTTCTTCTTATATATATGTTACAATCTTAATTGTATTTCACCATTTGAACAATGTAATACTGAATTACATATATGAAGATTACAAAGCATGATGATAACATGAAGATAATAAAACAAAGATAAAACAAGATGATCTTCTAGATGTTACATTGAGTGTTACACTAGAACATCAATGTAACATCTAGAACATCATGAATGTGGCCTCACTCCCAGTCCAACCTATCTCACTGCCTACTTTCTCATACGCAAGCACTGTTCCCTTGCTTTATAAAAATCAGTTTTATTATATGTATAATATCCAAAAACGTTATTAGAGTTTACTTTTTAAAGCTTTATCAAAATGATACAATATATAATAGTTACCTGGAATTGAATGTGTTTATTCAAACTGATTTAAAGTTTCATCCATGTGGTTGTTCAATTTATTTTCCGGGCCATAAACAATTTAATTTAGCCATTTATTTATTAACTCTCCTGTCATTAAACATTTGGGTAGTTTCCAGTGTTTTACTGTTTCCCAAGTGAGACTGTAGATATTCTTATGGTTGTTTCTTGGTATACGTGTCCCAAAGTGTTTCTAGAGATTCTCTTCAGCAGTAGAATTGCTGTGCAATAAAGTGTGCACATGTTCAATTTTACAAAATAATACAAAATTGTATCCAAAGTAGTTTGCCATCTTAACAGCATGTAAGCATCACCACCTATTAACAACATCTTCAATTTTTGGGACTACCAGAATTGCTCTTTTTTTAAGAAAGTAGGTATGAAGAGTATCTCATTTTTGACTTAATTGACATGGCACTGATTAATAATGACATTGCATTTCATTTTCCATGGGTTATTGCCATACATATTTCAAATCCTCTGAAATTCCTGTTCATATATCTTTCCTACTTTTGTTTTTGTTTTAGAGGAATCGAAAATCTGGTATGTATTTTAGATACTACTTTTTGTCAATTACATGTGTTGAAATTATTGTTTCCCATTTCGTGGCTAATCTTACAACTCCTTTAGGAATGGCTTTTGATGAACATAAGTTTAAACTTTCTTTTTTTTATTATACTTTAAGTTTTAGGGTACATGTGCACAACGTGCAGTTTTGTTACATATGTATACATGTGCCATGTTGGCGTGCTGCATCCATTAACTCGTCATTTAGCATTAGGTATATCTCCTAATGTGATCACTCCCCCCTCCCCCCACAACCGTCCCCGGTGTGTGATGTTCCCCTTCCCGTGTCCATGTGTTCTCCTTGTTCAATTCCCACCTATGAGTGAGAATATGCGATGTTTGGTTTTTTGTCCTTGTGATAGTTTCCTGAGAATGATGGTTTCCAGCTTCATCCATGTCCCTACAAAGGACATGAACTCATCATTTTTTACGGCTGCATAGTATTCCATGGTGTATATGTGCCACATTTTCTTAATCCAGTCTATCACTGTTGGACATTTTGGTTGGTTCCAAGTCTTTGCTATTGTGAATAGTGCCGCAATAAACATACGTGTGCATGTGTCTTTATAGCAGCATGATTTATAGTCATTTGGGTATATACCCAGTAACGGGATGACTGGGCCAAATGGTATTTCTAGTTCTAGATCCCTGAGGAATGGCCACACTGACTTCCACAATGGTTGAACTAGTTTACAGTCCCACCAATAGTGTAAAAGTGTTCCTATTTCTCCACATCCTCTCCAGCACCTGTTGTTTCCTGACTTTTTAATGATTGCCATTCTAACTGGTGTGAGATGGTATGTCACTGTGGTTTTGATTTGCATTTCTCTGATGGCCAGTGATGATGAGCATTTTTTCATGTGCTTTTTGGCTGCATAAGTGTCTTCTTTTGAGAAGTGTCTGTTAATATCCTTTGCCCACTTTTTGATGGGGTTGTTTTTTTCTTGTAAATTTGTTTGAGTTCATTGTAGATTCTGGATATTAGCCCTTTGTCAGATGAATAGATCGCAAAAATTTTCTCCCATTCTGTAGGTTGCCTGTTCACTCTGATGGTAGTCTCTTTTGCTGTGCAGAAGCTCTTTACTTTAATTAGATCCCATTTGTCAATTTTGGCTTTTGTTGCCATTGCTTTTGGTGTTTTGTTGCCTAGGTTTTCTTCTAGGGTTTTTATGGTTTTAGGTCTAACATTTAAGTCTTTAATCCATCTTGAATTAATTTTTGTATAAGGTGTAAGGAAGGGATCCAGTTTCAGCTTTCTGCATATGGCTAGCCAGTTTTCCCAGCATTTATTACATAGGGAATCCTTTCCGCATTTCTTGTTTTTGTAAGGTTTGTCAAAGATCAGATAGTTGTAGATATGTGGCATTATTTCTGAGGCCTCTGTTCTGTTCCATTGGTCTATATCTCTGTTTTGGTACCAGTACCATGCTGTTTTCGTTACTGTAGCCTTGTAGTATAGTTTGAAGTCAGGTAGCATGATGCCTCCAGCTTTGTTCTTTTGACTTAGGATTGACTTGGCTATGCGGGCTCTTTTTTGGTTCCATATGAACTTTAAAGTAGTTTTTTCCAATTCTGTGACGAAAATCATTGGTAGCTTGATGGGGATGGCATTGAATCTGTAAATTACCTTGGGCAGTATGGCCATTTTCACGATATTGATTCTTCCTATCCATGAGCATGGAATGTTCTTCCATTTGTTTGTATCCTCTTTTACTTGAGCAGTGGTTTGTAGTTCTCCTTGAACTCTCATTCACAATTGCTTCAAAGAGTATAAAATACCTACGAATCCAACTTACGAGGGATGTGAAGTTGAAACTTTCAGTGTAGTCGTAAATATCAGTATTATTCTTCATGGTTAGGGATTTTCTAGTTTTCATTTTTATCCCTATTCTGAAGTTATAAAGCTGTTTCCCTATATTTTAAATCTAAAAATGTTAAAGTTACACTTTTCATATTGAAATTCTTGTTCCACTTGGAATTATTTTTGTGTGTGTGTAGTGTGAGGTTGGATTGAATTTTTTTCTCCCACATAAATAACTAATTGAGCACCTTTTAGGGCATTATCCTGTATTCACAATGGTCTGTAATAACACATTTATCATCTATTAAAGTTTCATGTGTAAGCATGTATCTATACATTGGCTATTTAGCCCTATTGATCTCTTTTTTTTTAATCATTATTTAAACATCAAACTATCCTAAATGCTGGAAATTTATGATAATTCTTGAAATCTTGGTGGGTTAATTTTCCACATTAATCCTGTTTAGGAATATTTTGGCTATACTTGATGCTTTGCTCTTCCAACAAATTTTAAATCATCTTGTGAAGCTTCTTTAAATAATATTGTTGGGATTTTTATATGAGTCACATTGAATATATATATATGGAAAATCTGTATCTTTATGATATTAAGTTTTTCTATCCATAAACATATCTCTCCATTTATTAGGTCTTCATTAAGATCTTTCAATAAATTTTATAATTTTCTCCACAAAGGATTTAAATATGTTTTGTCATTTTGTCCTCATTAATATATAATTTTTGTTATTGTAAATGATAGCTAATTATCATTATTTTGTTACTGATGCAAAACATTTGAATTGATTTTGGAATATTTACCTTGTGTCTTTTCACTTTGCTAAACTTATTTTTTAATAATCTGTTCATAGTTATTTTTTATGGGGTTTCAATGTAGACAATCATACCATCTGCCAATAATGACAGTTTTGTTTCTACCCCCCCCCCCATTCTCAGGTACTTAGCTTCATTTCTTATCTGATTACTTTACTGTTAAGATCTATTAGTGTGCTTATAGCATGCACTTTTGACTTGTATCTAATTTTTAAAGGTATGTTTTCAAAGTTTCCGTATTAAAAAATGACATTTTCTTTAGGCTTTTTATAGGGAGCTGTTTTATTCTGTTCTCTGTTTCTTACAACAGAATACCAGAAACTGGGTAATTTACTTTATAAAGTAATGTATGTTTTACAGTTACAGGGACCGAGAAGTCCAACATCAAGGGTCCACCTCTGGTGAAGGCCTTCTTGCTGATGGGACTCTGTAAAGTCCTGAGGTAGTGCAGGGCATCACATGGTGAAGGAGCTGTGTGTGCTAGCTCAGGTATCTGCTCTTCTTATAAAGTCACCAGTGCCACTCCCATGATAACCTATTAATTGATTAACCCATTAATAATCAATAAATGGATTAATCCATTCATGAGGGCTTTGCCCTCATGATCTAATATGTACACTGGCTATGTACCCACAAAAATTAAGAATTAAAAAGAAGAGCCAGTCATCTGTTAAAGGCCCCACCTCTCAATACTGTCACATTGGGGATTAAATTTCAACATGAGTTTTGGAGGGGATAAATATTCAAACCATAGTAGTACCTTTTAAGGAAGTTATCTCTTATTTTTAGTTTGCTAAGCGTATTTTTAAAAATCATAAATGCATGTTGAATTTTATTAAAACATTTTTGCATATGATAGTAGGGATATTTTCCTTATGGCCAAATAATTCTTATATTGGGATAAATTCTACTTGTTCATGATACATTTTCTTATACACCTCTATATTCAGTTTGTTAGTATTTTGCATTTATATTCACAAATAATACAATCCTTTTCTTTTTCTTATAGTGATGATTTTGGTTTCAAAGTTATACCGATCCCAGGGAATGACCTGGGAGGTTTCTCCTCCTTTTGAGTCTCCTGAAAAAGTTAGCTGAAGACTGGAGTGACTAGTACTCTGAAGATTTGGCATAAATTGTCATTAACCCTGAATGATTAGTGTGAAAAAAATTAGCATTTAATTTAACTTCCTATTAAAGCATTCTTTTTCTTTCTTAGTTTTCAGAAGCTGTATTTTACTGGGATATTTTTCATTTCATTTAAATTTTCAAATTTATTGTCATGCAGTTCAGAGTATTGCTATCTTTTTAACTGCTATGAGATATATATAGTTGTATCTATCTTTTTTATTCCCAATATTATTTATTTGTGCCTTCACTTTGTGAAATTTATTTTTCCATTTTACTAGTTGGTAAAGTATTATTATTTCCGGCAGCAGCATACAGTAAATGGGGTGGTGGGAGTGGTCTCGCCTGGATACAAGAAAAAGCATGGTGTGTAGAGGATAAAACACTACGATAAAAATGACTAAAAGTTGGTGTGTTTTTTATTATCATCATGGACTGGCAATCCTAAACAAAATCAGTGATAAAATACTCCTCTATTAAAAATTGCTTTGTTGTCCTACCATCTAAATGATTGCTGTGGTTACCGTTGAATTTCAAAAACACAGAAAATTTCAAATTACTATGTGCTTACTATTTGCATTATTCAACATTGTATTTGGCCTGGAAGGTAATGGAGTAACTCTGTACAGTCTACTTGTGACACATGTAGATTTAGTTAAATGACTCCATTTGGAGAGTAGATTCCTAAGAGTTTAGAATTATTACATCTTATTTCAGACAGTTTGTGCTCCCAAGTGCAATGGTTTACATATTCCTGTTATACAGCAGGTTCAAGATAAATAATGATAAGACATAGAGCTCAAGTTATTTCATTTCTGTCATTCTAGGTTACACTTGGAGTTCTTATTTTGTTTAAAGTTTTAAACAGTGAAATAAAGTGTGAAGTGCTAGGTGTAAGATTACTTTTGTGAAGTGAAAAATTTTCATTTAAACCTGAAATGTTACATGGAATTTGATAATACCGCTAAAGTAAAAATTTATTCTCCTTTTTAAATGTCATCTTTTAAATTTTAATTGCCCCTTGTTATTAACTGTAATGTTTTTCATTACTGCAGCAAAATCCATAAGTACAAGTTTTTCTCTTTTTTCAATAAAATATATCAATGTAATTCAAAAGCATTACTTCACTACTTTTTTCCTTTTTTATGCCATAATATTTATTTTCACTATTTTTCTACTGGCCTAATTTTATATATATGTATAACATCATCGAAATAAAATATTTACTGCCTGTGTGTCTTTTCTGGCCATTATTATTAGTCCTTTCATTTTATTTTTATTACTGAAAAGTTTTGTCCCTGCAGTGCAGATCATCTCTAATGTATCTTGTTTTTTTTTTATTTATTTTTTAATTTTTTGGAGGTTTTGGGTTTTAGATTTATTATCTCCTTCAACTCTCCATGCATTTAATTTTTCTTTTTCTTTTTCTTTTTTTTGTATATTATACTTTAAGTTCTGGGATACATGTGCAGAACGTGCAGGCTTGTTACATAGGTATACAGGCGCCATGGTGGTTTGTTGCACCCATCAATCTGTCATCTGTATTAGGTATTTCTCCTAATGCTATCCCTCCGCTAGCCCCCACCCCCTGACAGGCCCCGGTGTGTGATGTTTCCCTCCCTGTGTCCATGTGTTCTCATTGTTCAACTCCCACTTAGGAGTGAGAACATGTGGTGTTTGGTTTTCTGTTCCTGTATCAGCTTGCTGAGAATGATGGTTTCCAGCTTCATCCATGTCCCCGCAAAGGATCTAAGCTCATTCTTTTTTATGGCTGCATAGTATTCCATGGTGTATATGTACCACATTTTCTTTATCCAGTCTATCATCGATGGGCATTTGGTTTGGTTCTAAATGCCCTTGCTATTGTGAACAGTGCTGCAATAAACCTATGTGTGCATGTGTACTTATAGTAGAATGATTTATAATCCTTTGGATATATACCCAGTAATGGACTAAAACACAAAAAGCAATGGCAACAAAAGCCAAACTTGACAAATGGGATCTAATTAAACTAAAGGGCTTCTGCACAGCATAAGAAACTATCATCAGAGTGAACAGGCAACCTACAGAATGGGAGAAAATTTTGCAATATATCTATCTGACAAAGGGCTAATATCCAGAATCTACAAAGAACTTAAACAAATTTAAAGAAAAAAACAAACACCCTATCAAAAAGTAGGCGAAGGATATGAACAAACACGTCGCAAAAGAAGACATTCATGAAGCCAACAAACATATGAAAAAAAGCTCATCAGCACTGGTCATTAGAGAAATGCAAATCAAAACCACAATGAGATGCCACCTCATACCAGTTAGAATGGCAATCATTAAAAAGGCAGGAAACAACAGATGCAGGAGAGGATGTGGAGAAATAGGAACACTTTTACACTATTGGTGGGAGTGTAAATTAGTTCAACCATTGTGGAAGACAGTGTGGTGATTCCGCAAGGATTTAGAACCAGTAATTTTTGTTTTTCTAACTTTAGTGGCATGCTTAAGTCATTAATTCTCAGCTTTTTTTTTTTTAGAGCTGTAGAGTTTTAACCAAAATTTCAAGGGTGCAATTTAACAAATATATCTTTCTTAGGTGAAAATAAAGAAGGATAATTCCTTCATCCCTTCCCTTATTTAGTAGCTTTAAAAAAGGAATTGAGGCTGGGCACAGTGGCTCACGCCTATAATCCCAGCACTTTGGGAGGCTGAGTTGGGTTTATCACCTGAGGTCAGGAGTTTGAGACCAGCCTGGCCAACATCGTGAAACTCTATTTCTACCAAAAATACCAAAATTAGCTGGGTGTGGTGGCAGGCGCCTGTAATCTCAGCTACTCGGGAGGCTGAGGCAGAAGAATAGCTTGAACCTGGGAGGCAGAAGTTACAGTGAGCCGAGATCGTGCCACTGCACTCCAGCCTGGGTAACAGAGGGAGGGAGAAAGAGAGAGAGAAAGAAAGAAAGAAAGAAAGAAAGAAAGAAAGAAAGAAAGAAAGAAAGAAAGAAAGAAAGAAGGAAGGAAGGAAGGAAGGAAGGAAGGAAGGAAGGAAGGAAGGAAGGAAAGAAAGAAAGAAAGAAAGAAAGAAAGAAAAGAAAAGAAAAGAAGGAAGGAAGGAAAGAAAGAAAGAAAGAAAGAAGGAAGGAAGGAAGGAAAGAAAGAAAGAAAAGAAAAGAAGGAAGGAAGGAAGGAAAGAAGGAAGGAAGGAAGGAAAGAAAGAAAGAAAGAAAGAAGGAAGGAAGGAAGGAAAGAAGGAAGGAAGGGAGGAAAGAAAGAAAGAAAGAAAAGAAAAGAAAAGAAGGAAGGAAGGAAGGAAAGAAAGAGAGAGAGGAAGAAAGAAAGAAAGGAAAGAGAAGTGAATTAGTGAATTGGTTCATTAGTGTCTTCCAAAGTACAGTAAGAGTTTTTTCCCCCATTTCCCTCCCTTCCTTCCTTCCTTCCTTCCTTCCTTCCTTCCTTCTTTAAATCAACACAAAGTGGTGGATGTAAACATATTTCATGTGTTTAAATTAATGGCAGACATTATATTTATGAATATGAATATATTATGAATAATGATATCCATTGAATATCATTTGGCCAGTAATAGCCATTTAATATTTTTCCTGAGTCCATTGGAGATAATCTGAATAGGCTTTGATAGTAAATTGCTTTTTGGTATTTAGTCAGAAATTGTAGTTAAGGACAAGGGTCTAAGAGCATACATTGATACTATATTGTTCACTGTTTCAGAACCTGCCCTCTCTATCTGTCCCTTCCTCTTCTAGAGAAATTTTATATATTTAGTTTGATGCTTTTTTTAGTATATATATTTTATTATTATATAATGTAAATGTTATATTTCCATGATATTGTAATGTAAATATTATGATAGAATTTAAATATGTACATATTCATATATTCCCTTTCTTAGATAAACAGTGGCACACCATACACATTGTTTAATCCCATGATATTTTTTCACCTGACATTTCTCCATAATAGTATATGGAGAATAGTCCTCATTAGTTTTCACTGTTTTTAATTCCTCCATTGTGTTGATATACATGGTTTATTCAAGCAGTTCCCCATGTGACGGACATTTTTAAAAATTTTTTGCTATTGCAAAAAGTGTTTTAATAAATCACCATTTGCATATTTATCAGCATATTTTGGGATAGTTTCCTAGAAATGAAATTGCTAGGTCAAAAGGTAAATATATATGAAATTCAATTAAATATTACCAGTTTCTATCCATAGAAGTTATTATAGTTTGCATTCTTACCTGCAATATATTAGAGTATCTGTTTCCCAACAGGCTCACTTACAGGTAATATCATCAAACTTTTGTATTATGTCCATTCTGATAGGTGAGAAATGGTCTTACACTATATTCTCTTACTATAAGAAAATTTGAACATTTTTCATAGCCACAGAACATTTAGGATTGATTGTTGGTGTGTTTCTTCTCTGTTATTATAAGTTCATTATATATTAAAGATATTAGCCCTTTGCCTGTAATATAATTGCAAACAATTTCCCCAGTTGTTCTTTTTTGCTTATGATATTTTTTCCTTGTAAAACATTCTTAAAAATTTAATAAGATCTGTCATTTTTCCTCTGTATTTAAAATTACAGTTAGGAAAGTTGTTCCCAGACACAAATTATAGGGCAATCAATCCATATTTTCTTTTAGCACTTGTTTTATTTTATTTTATTTTTTAACACTCAACTCTCAGATCCTTTTGGAATGTATCCTGATATATGATGTAAAGAGTCAATTCACTTTTATTGTTTTCCAAGCGGCTACTCTTGTCTAGCCATCCTGTTAATTAAGCAGTCCACTTTCTCACTACTTATAGGAGATACTGATTTCTTAAATATGGCATTTTCATAAGCAATTAAGCCCATTTCCTCTTTTGCCCTCTCCTCACTGTTTCTACTCTCTTCTTCTTAGTATTAAAATAAACCGGTCGTTCTCATTAACGATGAAGTGCACCTACTGAAGAGTCTCAGAACTATCAGGAACACAAACAGGTGTGCACAAAATGTATGGCCTTTAAAAGATACATTTTATGTAAATGTGCATCTCTTGCTCCATGTGTCTTTAACACAGATAAAACCCACAGGTCCTATATTTAACTCAGCTACAGAGTTGTTGGGTGTTCTCACATATATCAGCTCCTCAAAGCTGAGGATTATTATGCAATCATTAAAAATATAGTATATAAAACGAGGTGGAATTGCTTCTTTTGGAAAGCAGAATCATTGGTATACATTTAATAATGCACCTATTTTAACAATCTGTTATTAAAACTTTGATACTAGTCCTCTAACTAATTTTGTCTTGCATCAAATTTACCATACAAGATAAGCTATACCTGTAATATGTTTTTCAAAATCACATTTAATTGTAAGATCCCAATCAACAAGTTGTTTATCATTACTATGGACATATGCACATTCAGGTTTTTTCTGTGCTCTTGTTCTGCTTGTCTATGAATTACTGGAAAGTAACTATTTTTAAAAATGACAGAAGGAAGGAAAGAAAGAGAAAAGAAATCTCACAATTTTCCAAAAAATGAAGTTGAAAGAACTCTCTGGAGACTTCATTATAAATGGTTTTAGCACAATTATGCTAAATGGAATCGATATGTTTACATTGTTTTATTCAAGGTTTATCACGTTCTATTATGAAACAATGAAATGCAATTAAGAAATCATCAGTTCATTTTTCTTGTTTTATTTGAAAATGCTTTGGCATATTTTAGCATATCATTTTTAGAGTAGCAAATAACTCTAATGTATAACATTAATAAACGGTGATAGACTTTACTATAAATATTGCATCTGTTGCCAAGAAAAGTTACATACAAAAACAGAGCATTGCAAACAGCAGTTCAGTAATTTTTCTTTTGGTAGTAGAGACATGGGCCTTCTGTATCATTTTAAGTATCTTTGCACTACTTGACCCTCGGCACTTGGAGAATATTGTTTTTTATGCATCAACAGTTTGCTGGGTTTAAGGGACTAACACCATATATGTGGTGTTGTGAGAGCCCAGATAACCAAATTGAGCAGTTTTTTCTCTCCTTGTGTTTTATTTGAGGGAGAAGAGTTGAGGATTGAGGAAAAGCTGTGACAAACTTTTCGTGTGTGCAGTCATAGCCAGATATTTTCACAAACAACAACTTCAAAAAATCAAGGCAATAGAATAAAATATTAAGATAGAACATGAAATATAAACCTCCAGTCCAATGGTTTCCATGGACTAAGTTATTCTGGATTAAAAATGCTCATTGTTCTTTATTTGAAAATAAATATTTAAGTAATAAAATATGTAAGAATTCAAAATATATTGTTTTCTGGTATTGCTTGATATACCAAAGCAGATACTAATTATATTTAATTGGGATTTTTATGCAACTGTGTGACTGTACTCTGAATTTCACATAGTTTTAAATTCTCATTTGCATATTCTATATTAATTCAAAGGAAGCTTGAGACATTGTAAAGCACACAAAATGCCGTAAAATCAGAAAACAGATCAACTACCACTATTTTTAATCTTCTTCCTTCTTTTATATCAAGCTTCGTGAGAAATGTAGCAAAAGATTGGAATTTCTTTTTCTACATAAGAGGGGATAAAATATTTTATACATAGTTTAACTTAAATACAAAAACAGGACTTTTATCTCTAAATGCTATTTCTATTGACTTGAGATATTTAGGTTGACTTCTAATACTACATATTCTTTCATTTGTGCCTACCCAGTTCCTGATACAACCAGACAATAGGACACAGAAAATAGATGACATGAAATTGGTAACTGTAAAGGGGTGAAATAGATGAGGTCTCTGAACCTTGTAGAATAAGAAGTTGCCCATCTCATATGTTATGAAATTTTTGGAAGTCCTCCTTCACTCTCTGCCTTCTAATAAAACATGTTCCCTTCATACTGGCCTGCTTTCCCGAAGGCCTTAAATTCCCATTAGAGAATCATTTTTTTTCAGAGCAGGACTTTTCTACCTCTCTTCAAAATACAAATACTATTTTTTAAAAAGAACATATTAGCTGAATAGTAATTAAAACTCAATTTATATCTTCAAATATGAACAAGTCAGTAAGCTTCAGCTCAGCCATAGATTTGACTGGTAAGTCAACGGGAGGGGAATTCTGTGCAAGGGTTCCTGCCCAAAGAGAAGTAGCCTCAGTGGAGTGCTGGGGCGGAGACATCTTAATATGGAAGATGGACAAAGTAAGAATAAGTTCCAAGAAATTTTCATTCACACTTACCAATTCCAACCACATTCAGTTTTTTATTCTCCTTCGGTTGTATGTTTTCTGCCCTCCAATCTACTTCAAAAAAAGTAGAAAATAAGATTTAAAGCAAATATTTTCCTTTGAAATATTTTCTTTGATCAACCATCTTAAAATTGTTCCATCTTTTCACCGGCAAACTTTGATACTGAATGATCAGTGTTCATTATCTCCATTTTACTGGTGTTCATTATCTTTTAACACTTTTGATCATTTTTCAGACTCCATCACATTTACTGAAACTTCTATGTTGAAGAGTTTTTGTCACAAAAAATGTTCTTTTTCTGACTTTACTTATTCATTTCTGTTTATAATTTAAAACTTTAAAATTTATTCTTGGGGCTCATTTTCAGTAGGTTGAGTAAGTAATACCCCTTAACTCGTGGCATATTGTCATCATTACCGATACATGCAATGCACTTCTATTATTTAATTACTTGTTCTGTTGTTCCTATACTCAATTTCCATTCTCTTCCTCAGCAGTCATTCTTATATATTTTATATGTGTTTATTTTTGTGTTCTTCCAAAAATGTATATTGTTTGTGTACATGTACATTAATGTATCTAAGTGGGATTGTGCTCATTTTCTGTATTTTGTGACCAAGTACTCTGTTTTTATACTCTATGTCACTTTATGTACACCTCATCTGTTGCTTCCTACTGCTACATAATACTGCATAGGGTGTTAATCACACTTTACCTGTTTGTTTTCCCACTGCTGGAAATAACAAATAAACTGCAGAGAACCTTGCTGGCATTTTCTCTTTGATTTAGTCTGAAAATTCCTTGGAATATAAATTCAGGAGTGCACTTACCAGTTCCCGGGTATACAGACACTCATCTCAGCAGTGTCAGCTACTCTTCACAGGGACCGCAACAGGCTACATGCTCACCAGCGGAGCATGGTGGTTACTCCGTTCTCACTTCACCAACATCCCTCATCAAATTCAGCATTTTCGTTTTTACCAGTCCTAGGTATTAAGTGATACTTTATTGTGTCTTAGTGTTTATCTTTTCTCTGTAATGCTTTGAATCATTCCTCAAATGCTTTTTATCTTTCTGCAAATGAATTTTTCATAACTTTTGTCCAATATTCCATGGGAGTTCTTTCTTTGTTGTTGTTGCTGTTGAGTTACAGGAGTTCCTTAATTGTTCTGATATCAATCATTTGCAAGATATTAATTCTTCTCCCATCTGGTTATCACTATAGTGATAGTAGTAGTAGTAGAACTGAAGTAGTGGTAGTAGTAGTAGTAGTAGTAGTAGAGGTGCCATGCAGAGATATAACAGGTTTTCTGGGTTAAATTCAGGGCCCTGATAAAAACTGAGTGAGACCATCTAACCCAAAATGGGAACATTGGTGAACATTTGGGTGGACAAGTCAGAGAATTATCAGCTCCCAGATGCTCCTGAACCACTGAGGATGGCAGAAGCAGCTTCTTCTCTATAACCTCCCGTCACTTGGAGGTCTGTTAGAGACCTCACCTGCGGGAAGTTTCTTGCAAAGTAATGCTTCTTCTTTTCAAGATTTTGTTTTGTTTCATCGCCTCCAGACCACTGACAAGGATCAAATTGTAGCATAGCCTGAGGGGAAAAGTACAATACATTCTCCATGAGGAAATGACATACATTTGCAAATAATAGCTAGATCCAAGTAACATATGCTGTCAGCACCAGTGGACAAATGTAAGAGTGGAGAAAGTGGAAGATTATGTTACATAGAGGAATATCTGTTGACCCCAGGCAAAGAAAGCAGTCACGGTATTGTTGGAGTAATTTATGCTCAACACTATGAAGAACCAAAGAACACTTTGGTTGCAGACAGGGAGAAGTATGTGTGGAACCCAGAAGATTCACTTATAGATATCTTGGTACTTCCACACTCAGGGAGAACTGTAAATGGTCAGTTGCAGCAGCCTTAGCCTCGACTTCATTTAGCATGGGTGGTGGGCAGGAAGATGACTGATAATTATGGTGTAATGACCAGAATCCATAGCAGGAATGGTAGCTTTCTTCTTTCTATGTTAAGTCTTTTGTAGAAAATTTGGCAGGGACCTGCTTGAAGGATTCTGTAATGCATTGGACTTAATGGAGCACATGAGTTAATCTGAGTAGCACATGAAGTGCATGGGCCCTGCCTCACACCTGCTCAGCCTAGCTTTTATACATGCCATGTTTGTATATGCAGGCTTCCTTTTATACCAGCCATGCAAGTTTATTCAATTCTGTCTCAAATAATCTTACCTCAACTTCACTCTATATTTTTCACTTTCTGCTTTGAGGATTTTTCAATTACTTGTGTGGCGTGGTTGTGGGCATCCACTGGGCACATGCATGTGTGAACTTGAATGTGTGAGTGAGTTAACATTTCATGGACAAATCTTGACCAATGGGGAACCAGAGATGGAGGATAAAGGCATCTTTTTCCTTTGCTGTACTAGTCTGTGTTCTCCAGAGAATTAGCTCTTGAAATTATGTAGGCTGGTAAGTCGGAAGATCCATGGGGTGAGTCATCAGGCTGGAGACCTAGGAGAGCTGATAGTGTAGCTCCAGTACCAAGGCAGAAAAAAGCCAATGTCTCAGCTCAAAGGTTGTCATGTGGGAAGAATGCTCTCAACTCAGAGGTGAATCAGCGTTTTTGTTGTATTCAGGCCTTCAAATAATTGGATGAGGTGTCCTCAAATTATGAAGGGCAATCTGCTTTACTCAGTTTGTCAATTTAAATGTTAATCTTATCCAAAAACACCTTCACAGAAACACTCAGAATAATGTTTGACCAAATATCTGAACACCCCACTGCTCTGCCAAATTGACACATAAAATTAACTCACACAAGGCCACCCCTTGTCAACTTGGCTGGCCATCTTCTTCCATGACCTATTCTCTATTCCCTTTACCTCAGAGAGCATTTCAGCAAAGTGTGGTCTTTTGCCTTGTAAAGTGGCCCAAACTTTTATTCCTAAAGAGTCTGGGCCATTAGGCCAGGCGCAGTGGCTCATGCCTGTAATCCCGGCACTTTGAGAGGCTGAGGCGGGTGGATCACAAGGTCAGGAGATCGAGACCATCCTGGCTAATACGGTGAAACCCCATTTCTACTAAAAATACAAAAAATTAGCTGGGCGTGGTGGTGGGTGCCTGTAGTCCCAGCTACTCAGGAGGCTGAGGCAGGAGAATGGGTGAACCTGGGAGGCGGAGTTTGCAGTGAGCCGAGATCACGCCACTGCACTCCAGCCTGAGCTACAGAGCGAGACTCCGTCTCAAAAAAAAAAAAAAGAGTCTAGAGTCTGGGCCATTAGTAGTCCTACCTGCATTGGGTTATTGCAGATTTCCATTGAGCTTAATCATAGGGCATGATAATTCAAAGAGATACCATAAGAGATCTCCTGTGTTCCTGACATACTTGTTCTTATCTCTATTGCAAAGCAGTAGTCCAATTTCCTCTTGGTAGTCAAGATCAATCTCCCCAGCCAGTACAGTAATTTTCTGCTTTGCCTCTTGTTTCAAAGGCCTGAGAAGCCCCAAGTGGCCAGTTGGCAATTTTAACTTCCAGTTTAATGGAAATATTGCTTTTTCTAGTAGAAGCATTCCTCCCTTTGGAACTAAGGTCTCTAGGTCAGCACAATATACAGTTAAAGGGATAGAACAAAGGTTTGCTATTGCATCAATAAGGATAATACTGAGGTGTGCCACTCCCATTTCCACCCCTTGATTCCTGGACTCCAAGAATCCTGGCTATGGGATAAACAACACCATATAGTGGATACTGATTCTGAGCATATATAGTCTCCTGGAGAACCTTGTACCAGGCCTGCAATATATTGCCACCTAACTGGGGCTGCTAATGAGTCATCGAAAGACCATTCCACTTTTCTATCAATTCAGCTGCTTTATGATGGTGGGAGACATGGTGAGACCAGTGAATTCCATGAGCATGAGCTCATTGCCAAACTGCTTTTGCTATGAAGTGAGTTTCTTGACCAGAAGCAATGCTACATGGAATACCATGATAGTAGATAAGAAAGCTTCATAGCTACATGATCACCCTGGGGAACGGTATTATACTGTGTACTCATTGTCTCAGCTGCTGGTAATTTAAGTACTTAGCAGTGACCATAAGCCAGGTAAGCCTTGGTAAGTGGAAGTCCATGTTGCTGGGCCCATATATGATCTTTCTCCCTGCCATCATGTGTACTTTGTTCATGAACCCATTGGGAAATGATAGGAGTTGTTGGGGAAGAGGCTGACTAGTATCTAAAGAACAGGTTAACTTATACTGTTGATTATTAAAATCTCCTTCTAGTGAGCTCATGTTTTGGTGAGCATTCACTTAAGACACAAATATCTTCACATTTCTTTTGCCCATTCAGAAAGGTCTATCCATATATCTTGCCCCAAATTTTCTTGGCACCAATTTTCCAATTATGTTTCTTCCAAGTTTCAATGTTCCAATCAGAACATTGGCCACAGCCCATAAGTCTATATATAATTGCCTGTCTGGCTATTTCTCCTTTCAAGCAAAGTGAACAACCAGGTGCAATGATCAGCATTCTGTTCACTGGGAAGATTTCCATTCACTACTCAGCTTTATGGATGTCCCAGATTTCCCTTCACCAGTAACCTTTAGGGATGCTGCAGCTGTCCACTTTTTGGTGGTGATCATAGTGGACAGCTCAGGTTATACGTTAATTCATGGCCCATAGTTAAGCATTTGGTCTGTACCAAGGCCCAGTAGCAGGCTAAGAGCTGTTTTTCAAAGACAGAGTAGTTATCCACAAAGGATGCCAGGACTCTGCTCCAAAAATTCCATGAGCCTGAGCTGTGATTTACCTGCAGGGACCCACCAAAGACTCCAAATAGCGTTTCTATCTGCCACTAATAATTCAAATACCATTGTATCTTCTGGATATTATGGCTCAAGTGGCAAAGCAGTTTGCACAGCAGCCTGGACATATTAAAGAGCCTTCACTTTGTTTTGGGCCTCAAACGCTAGCACTTTTGAGTCACTTGGCAAATAGGCAGGAGTAACACACCCATATTAATAATATATCTTCTCCAAAATCCAAAGAAGCCCATTATGTATTTTGATTATTTTGGTTGTAGGAAGGACCAGATGCAATAGTTTATCCCTCACCTTAAAAGGTATGTCTCAACACGCCTTGTATCACTGGACCTCTAGAAATTTCACTGAGGTAGAAGGCCTCTGAATTTTTGTTGGATTTATTTCCCACCTTCCGACACACACAAGTGTCTTGCCAATAAGTCCAGAGCATTTGCTGCTTCTTACTCACTAGGTCAAATCAGCATAATGTCGTAAATATAATGGACAAGTGTAATATCTTATGGAAGGAGAGATTATTAAGATCTCTGTAACCTAAATTTCGACATAAGGCTGGATAGTTGATATATCACTAAGTTTGGAGAGCAAACGTGTATTTCTGGCCTTGCCAGCTGAAAGCAAACTGTTTTTGGTGATCTTTCTTAACAGATATGAAGAAAAATGCACTTGCCTGATCAATAGCTGCCTACCAGGTAACGGGATGTGTTAATTTGTTCAAGCAGTGAAATCACATCTGGTACAGCAGCTACAATTAGAGTCGCCACCTGGTTAAGCTTATGAAAATCCACTGTCATTCTCCAAGATCAATCTGTCTTCTGCACAGACCAAATTGATGAGTTAAATGGGAATGTGGTGGGAATTATCAGCTCTGCACCTTTCAAGTGCTGGATGATGGCATTAATCTCTACAATCCCTCCAGGAATGCACTATTTTTTTTTATTCCTATTTGCCAAGGTAGAGACAGTTCTAGCAGCCTCCATTTGATCTTTCCCACCAGAATGCCCTTACTCAACAGGTTAGGGAACCAATGTGGGAGTCCTGCCAACTGTTGTGTATATATATTCCAATTACGCAGTCCAGACTGAGTAAATAACCACAGGATGAGTTCGAGAAACCCACTGGGCCCACTGAGCTAAAACTCCATTGACTCTGACCTCTATAAGCTGCTACTCTGACTTATGGACAACAGTGATGTTTAGGTTTCCTGAAATAAGTGTCAATTCAGAATCAATGAAAAGTCTGATTATTTTCTTTTCCCTAGTGCACAGTGACCTTGATAAAAGGCCATAGATACCTTTGAGGATGGCCAAGGGAAAGATTAACAGTATAATTTTTTGGCGGTGTCCAGGGTCTTTCCTCAAAGGACCTGACCACCCCTTCATTCAAAGAGTTCTGGGTCTACAAACTGGCTCAAGTCTGGGAATTAATTGAGAGGCCATGACTGTTTTTATGATTCAGATTAGACTTTTGTTCACTTGACCTAAAACTTTTTCACTTTTACAGATCAAATGAAGAGTTTAGCAGGATTCTTATCTATTTCAGGTCGAGGAACACCATAAGCAACTAGCCAATGCCATAGGTCTGCATGAGTAAGTATTCTGATTGATACTTTGGCTCTACTGACCTCTAATATAATAACCACACCCACCTTGTCTGTCTTGATCAGTTGGGGCTGCTATAACAAAATACTGTAGACTAGATGGCTTAAACATCAGACATTTATTTATCATAGTTGTGGAGGCTGGGAAGTCCAAGATCAGGTGCTGGCATATTTGGCTTTCAGTGATGGTCATTTTCCTTGCTTTTAGGTGGTCATTTTCTTATTGGATGCTCACATGGCCTTTCCTCTGTGCATGTACCTGAGAGAGAGCGCTGTTAAGTCTCTTTCTCTTCTTATGAGAACACTGATGTAATCATAGGGACTTTATCCTTCTGATGTCATCAAAACCTAATTATTTCCCAAAGAGTCCACCTCCAAATACCCTCAAATTGTGGGATAGGGGATCAACATATGAATGTCTGGGGGGGACAAAAACATTCAGTCCATAGCTTCACTTTTGGAAACTGAGTACTGCTACTTGACCTAAGGATCAAGTTACTCCCATTGACCCACCCCAGGATCTAATTATATCCATAGCATTTAGTTTCCCAATTCATTACAAACTACAGTTCCCATTGGAAGATCTGGCCTACAAAAAATAGTAATCACAAAGCCCTTCGAGGTTGCTGGGGCTCCCCTCACAAATTTATTTCTCACTGATGTGGTGAAAGATGTGGATTTGTCTGGCACTTCTGACTCTAGCCAAGAGTGGATTTGTCTGGCACTTCTGACTCTCTCACTGGTGGCCACCTTGTGCTTCCTGTATTAGCCAACCAACAAAATAAAATGTTAGAGCCCTTTCTAACTCCTTGAGCTGTAACATTAAATGCAAAATCTTTGCTTGGTCAGCAAATAAATTTGGCTTGATTCAACTTTACATTCCTTCCACCATTATTCCACACCCTCAGTATTCATTTCCACTAATATTCCCTAGATTCTTCTTTGTTTAAATTACAAAACTCTGTTCTTTTGGAGCATAGGGTACTTCCTTATGAGTCATACTTTGCATCTCACCTTTAGGGGCCTGTGGGACTTGAGTCTAGTTAAATGTCTAAGTGTTAGATGTATAGCAGCTAGAAGGGTGATGGCGGTGGGTCCTGAGGAGATTCAGCATTGTCTTTCATGGCAACTGCATCAGGAGAAGTCACAGTTTTCCCAGGCAATGCAGGGTTAATCTCCTCAGATAGGGGTGAAAGGGCTGCTTCTACTGGAGGTAGAGAGGCTGCTTCCACTGGGGTGAAGAGGCCTCTTCCATGCAAGGTGGGAGACTGCTTCCATTGACAAAGAAGACTCCTCAATTTAGGGGCTCAATGCCTTCAGCTTCATCAGGGTCTTCCCACAGAACCTCATCCAACTTTCAGGATCCCATTCTTTGCCAATCACTGCCCTCAGTTTAACAGCAGACACCTTGTGAGTCTGGGAGATTACTTGTGTTGTACTTCAGCCAGTTGCAGGCTGAGATTCTGAGTTTGGTTCTAAATAAACTCAGCTCTGTTGCTACAGGAGAAATTCAAATCTCTGAGCTCATCTTTTTATTTTACCACATTATCCAGTGACCTTAGTAGCTAACAGCTGATCTCATTATACTAGTTAGTTTGAGAAAAATGTTTGAAAGTATCATATACACAGTGGCTCAGACACTTGCTTATACTAGTTGATTAGGAGTGTCTAATGGTAATATTTTATGTGTCTCTTTTGCCAAATCACATATCATGTGATGGAAATAATATATAAATCTAATCAGATTAAAAAGCCAATTCCAGAAATTCCAAAACCAATTCAGTAGACTCATTCCTAAAATCCTGTTCCTATAGAATAATTCTTGGCATAAAAATCTGTACTAGCTGGTGTTCACCAGATAATCAGAACCAATAGGATACAGATTGTGTATAGGATGCATATATCTATAAATATATATCATTATATATTTTATTAAGTATATATATCATTATAAGGAATTGGCTCACACAATTATAGAGACTGACAAGGCCCATAATATTCAGGGTGATTTGGTAAGCTGGACACCAAGGAGAACCAATAGTATAGTTCCAATCCAAGTGCAAAGGCCTAGGAACCAGGAGAGTCAATGGTGCAGTTCTAGTCCAAAGGTCAGCAGTCGTCTAGAGACCCAGAAACTGCCAATGTTTTAGTTCAAGTTTGAAGAAAAAGCTAGCATCTCAGTTTGAAGGCTAACAGGTAGCAGGAATTCCCTCTAACTCCAGGGAAATCTCGTCAGCCTTTTTGTTCTATAAAGGTCTTCAAGTGATTGGGTGGAGACCACACACATTATGGAGGGCAAACTGCTTTATTTAATCTGTAGATTTAAAGTTAATCTCATAAAAAAGAAACAACACTGGAAGAGAAACATCTAGAAAAATGTCTGACAAAATATCTGGGCCCCTTGTAATCCTGTCAAATTGAGGCATGAAGTTTAATCATCACATTTTTCTTGGGTAAATAATTTTAAATGCATTCTACACAGGTCCTCAAAAGGTCTCAACAGGATGAAGGCCATGACAGTGACCTGACTGATAATATGTGCCTGTATGAATGTTTCCTCCTTTCCTGTTTTTCTCTTCCCAGGAACTCATTCCTTTAAATCACTTCACAGAATAAACTACATGTATACAAATTCTGCTTTGTGGCAAGAACACACACAAAGACAACCTATTAATTTGTCTGTCATGTTTTTATTAAACAGAAATCCTTTATAATATGTATAATTCAGTTAATTGATTTTCCCTTATACATTGTACTCTTGACGTTTTGTTTAAGAAGTCTTATGACACAAATACATTTTCTTATTTTAAAATTATTTTCAAAGTTAAATTTGTCTTTATCTAGAGATAATTTTTGTTTGTTAATATATAGAATTCCAGTTACATATTTCTCCATATGTTAGAGAATATTATTTTCATAATATTATCTACTGCTCTGGTTTCAGTTTGTCCTCTCCAAAACTCATGTTGATATTTAATTGCCATTGTACTAGTTTTGAGAGGTGGAAGTTTTGAGAGATTAGGCCATGAGGTTTCTACCCTCATAGGTGGAATTGGTGGCCTTATAAAAGTCTAGGCCACTCTTTCTTTCTCTTTCTTTCTTTCTTTCTTTCTTTCCTTCTTTCTTTCTTTTTCTTTCTTTCTCTTTCTTTCTTTCCTTGTCTTTCTCTCTCTTTCTTTCCTTTTTGGATGGACTCTCACTCTGTTGCCCAGGCTGGAGTGCAATGGCATGATCTCAGCTCACTGCAACCTCTGCCTCCCCACATTCAAGAGATTCTCCTGCCTCAGCCTCCGGAGTAGCTGGGATGCCTGACATGCGTCACCACACCCAGCTAATTTTTGTATTTTTAGTAGAGACAGGGTTTCACCAGGTTGGCCAGGCTGGTCTTGAACTCTCAACCTCAGGTGATCTGCCCGCCTCAGCCTCCCAAAGTGCTGGGATTATAGGTGTGAGCCACCTATTCTTGTTCTTTCTTGACATTTTACCTTTACCATGGGATGACATATCATGAAGACCCTTGCCAGATGCCTGCACTTGATGTTGGACTTCACAACCTCCAGAAATGTGAGCCAATAAATTTCTGTTCATCGTAAATTATCTGGTCTCAGATATTCTGCAAAAATGGGCTAAGACATCTATTAAACAATCTGTTTCTCTATTGATTCATGGTACAACTTTATCATGGACTGTTTCCTTATGTGCACATGTCTGATTCTGAACTCTCTGTTTTATTCTATTAGTTTTCTTTTTTGTTTCTCGAAAACTGTTTTTTACTACTACATAAAAAATCTTTTTTATCAGTGTCATAATTGTATATTTTTCTTCCCTTTTTTGGCCAGAAGCTGTGTCTTCTTCTGTATTTATGCTTTCTATTTATATAATATTTTATTACAATAAAAAAGTTAAATTTATTACACACTGCATAAAGAATAACAATTATGCAAATAATTTTGGAAAATAATTTTTATTACATGAAGAGTTCATATTTTAAACAAAATATTTGTGTCTGAAAATATTTTTATTACATGAAGAATTCATATTTTAAACAAAATATTTGTGTCTGAAAAAGTAGAATTTGCCCTCAACTTCTTCTTAGATATAACCATTAATACTTTGATATGCATTATTACCAGTTTCTTTTTGTTCAAGTGTACAAACACATATACACATACATACACACACACGCACACCAAACAATTTTTATGTTAGTCATTGATACTAGTCCTTTTAGAGAAGAAACTATTTTTGTTTGGGAAATGACTTGGAAAGCTGCTTAGTAGAAAGCTTAAACCCCAAGGATCAATAGAAATTAAGTCAACAATAGAATTTGCTAAATTTCCAGACATTAGAAGGGGAAAGAAAATTGGCCACTGAGGAGAAATAAAAAAAAAATGACGATGGTGTGGGAAATGGGATGGAATTAGGAATCTAAAGAGAAATCAGAAAGTCAGGACACTATGTGTGGGTGACAGAGCCAGTAAAAAATTCTCAAAAATTGGGTAACTTTGAAAGAGTTTTGATATAAAGCTTAAGTCAATGGAGAAATTACTGTGGGGCCGTATTCAAATGCATGGTTCAAGGGCAGAAACAGATTTACAGCTGGTCCTCAGATGAACTAGAAGTGGGATACGAGGCTATGGAAAACTGAGGCAGGAGTTTTCTCATTTTCAGTGCTATTGGCATCTTTGTTTCTCTTCTTGTGTCTGCTCCATCTCCTATGTCTTCCTTTTCTTGAGTTACAAAATATACAAGGCTTATTATGAGTGCCCCCTATGCTCTATCTGGTTTTTCCTCTGATGAAGGCTCTTTGGCTTTGACTCCTGCTGCTATCTGATTTGCTTTCCCAGTGAGTCCCTCCCCAACTCCTGAGATGGACATTTGTCCTAGTTTACCTTTTTGCAACAGGCTATAAATTATTGCCAGCTTTTTGTCATAATTCCTTCTGTCTCCAAATCCATTTGCCTTAAGGCTTGGGTTGTCAGTATCACATGATTAAAGCATGTCTATCTTGATCTGTGCTTCACAGGAATTGAGAGTGGAAATTGGTTCATAGCATTGTGTTCAGACTTCTTTCACTGCATTTAGCCCTTTGTGTTGTAATTTTTCTTATGTTTGTCTTGTCCCACTAGACTGTGAGCTCTCTGATGGCACAGATGTGTTTGTACATATACAGATTCCTTATTTAGTGATGTGGTTAGTGCTCAATGATTTGCTGAATAAACAAACCAAATAGTAAATGAAAGACAAGACATGCTCTACTGGATTGGTTTTCTTTGAAAAGTTAAGGGCTAACAGATCTGGTCAAGTTGTTACCACTGCATCACAGTTGCAACTTAAAACAATTATATTTAACTTATCTGAAACATCTCCTGTTTCACTATATAAGCAAATGTTATCATCCTTCAATGTCCCGTGTTATTCTCAACACTTTCAAAAGCTTTTACTGACTCCTCCAGCCTTCGATTTTCTCTAAAATTTTATAATATATGAAGTTCCTGCCACATAGTTTTGTACTTAGCTGTACATAACTATATTCCATTCTAAGTTGTTTATCATTGTTTCAGAACTTTGTAATCTGAGTATCCCAGGACTTCATCTGTGGACTTCAGTAGCTCATTAGCTCAACCTTGCATATATCATTACAGGACTTTGGTGCACATTCCTGCAACTTTGTTATTTTGGGGATGCCAAGCAGCATAGTGATGAACTTAGGATCAAGACTCTTCAGGTTCTTCTGCACTAGCCATTTGAGAGTGGTGCCTCAATACAGACACTACTGCCATAAGAAGGCCTCTTAATGGGTGTTGTACTTTTTCCTGCAGTTCTTTCAAGCATGGAAGTTTCCTCTGATGGATTATTTGAGCTCTTAGTAAGTCAAAACTTCTGTGATTTCTAGAAAAGAATAGGAAGTTAAAAATGGTCTTATTTCTCCAAATCCATGTCAAATTATATTATTTGCATTGCCTTGCCTATGCCATTACTTTATGTTGTAAGTGTCACATAATCTAGCTTGGAAAAATTATCTCTGTTGTCTATTTTTAATATCACATCCTTTAAAGCCTCAAAAATGGTTTCTTTTATAAATATATGCTGTATCTTCAATTTCTCTTCCTATTATATCTTCTCTATGAGCTTTATGCAGAAAACAACTTTTCTGTCTTCTTTGCCCTTTCTTCTTAGACAAAACTACTGAAAGCCCTCATGTAAATTAACTAATATAAATAACGATGAAACATGTGGAGGAAAGGAGGGAGTGGGAATCCATCCCATAAAATTGCCACTTGCGTTTGTCTTGGAAACCTCACTACATATTTCTATCCTGCCTTTCAGTTTGGATGACAAGTCCTCAGAGGAAAGGCTTCTGTTTTCCCTGTTCTTCAAAGTACCTAGCAGAATACTCTGCAGATTGGAGATGTAAAATCAGTACTGAATTAAATTTATTAGAAGTAAAATTATGAGTACATTTTCAAACATCAAGTGAGAACCATTCAACCCAGAGATTTTACTAATCTACAGAATTTTCCTATTGATAGTTTTCAAAAAAATCCTGTGGTCACTATTGTCAGAGATTGCATTACGAAAATCTAGCAAATGTAAGGCTTTGAGATTTTCTGAACTAAATATTCTAACTTTGGTTTAACCACCCCTGAAAGTCACTGGTACATATATACTATATCACTGTGGATATGACATATATTTTACTACGTTTTGGAGGTAGAAGAGAATGAAGGATCATTGCACATTAATGCTAAATCTGTTTAAACTTATAAAAAAACAAGGAATTATGTCATTAAAGATTACAAAGATAATGATGAATTGCAATGATATTTGGATGTTCCAAGGAGTGAGTGTGGTCTGAGTCAGAAGCTGAGCCACAGGAATAGAAGTCCAGGAACAGCAATGGCACTGAAGAATTAGACGCCTAAATTCTTGTAAATTCTTGTGATAAATTAAGATTTCTGAGTATGATGTCTTATGTCATATAAACAGATCCTATTGTGTGTGTGTGTGTGTGTGTGTGTATGTAACATGTATACACTTCCCTTGCTCATATTATACAAAGTAATTTCATGTTTTTTCTTTACTCCTTTTGATCTGTAGATAGTATTGGGATTAGGGTTATGAGATATAAGTTATTAGGTATAATATTTTTCCTTAGTTTCTATCATTTTTTAAAGAAAGGTGAATGAAAATATCACAGCCAGCTTTTCAAAATGATACCTTATCATGTAAATAAGGAAGTAGGTAAACTAATCTGAAATCTTTTGGAGAGAAGACAACTATTCAAACAAAGAAAATTTTAAGATGCCCACTTTAATCTTCTTCAATAAAGATCAATCACCAGGGTAATATTTGACCTATTACTCATTGTCATTCTAGGCCATAGAAAAAACAGATTTTGAGGCTTCACTGCCCATCTGTTTTAGTTGCCATAATTAATAAATATCTGCCAGATGCTGTACTAAATCCATGTTTTTAGCTCTTTCTGACAGGTGAGTCTTTTTTTTGAAGCAAGAATACTGCACACTCTATTCAGCCATCACTGAATAGACTGTGCAGTAAGAAAAGGGTCAGGAGGGAGAGGATGATTACAATAATAATTTCAGCTGTTACAATGACTATATTTCTTAATTAGATTTGTTATGATTTTTCTAGTATATACATTTCTACTTGGGTCCCTGGGGGATTATTTTTTTTAAAATAACACTTCGGTTATTTTCTTACATATTTTATGAAAGTCTAGAAATTTCAGTGTCTTAGTCATTTTGTGTTGCTATAGTAGAATACCTGAGACTGGGTGATTTAATAAAGATAAGAAATTTATTTGGCTTACAATTCCAGAGGCTGAGAAGCCCAAGATCAGGCAGCCCATCTGGTGAGAGTCTTGTGCTGCTTCAACTAAGGGCAGAAAGTAGAAGGGGAAGCAGATGTACGAAGAGAGGGACACCTGAAAGTCTGGGCTCACTTTATAACAGCTCGCTCTCATGGGAACTAATTCATTCCAGGAAGATCGAGAACTCACTCACTCCAGTAAGATGTCCCCATGATGCAAACACCTACTCAATACGGCCATATTGAGAATCAAATTTCAACATGAGTTTCAGAGGTGACACACTCCAAGAAGAGAACCTGGAAAGATGAGAACAAGAAACAGCTGTAAAGAGAGGAAAGTTAAAAGATTGTGGATGAAATCTAGAGAGAATATTTCCTGAGAATAGACATTTGCTTGTTATCAGATGAAAGTACTTCCATATAGCTCATATTTGCATTCTCCAAAGTATTTGGCACAGCACTTTTTTTGCTGAAGGCATTGAATGTTTTAAATTAATGTTTATATCATACAAAGTCACATTGTTTTCTAACAAAGCATAACTTTTCTTAAATTTCCAAATGGTCTAAATTTCAAACTTTTATTTGTTTTCATGGATAACAAAGTGATACTTAACTTAGAACTATGTTTGTTGTTGTTCTTATTCTTGTTCTTGTTTGAGACAGAGTCTAGTTCTGTCACCCAGGTTGGAGTGCAGTGGTGTGATTTTGGCTCATTGTAACTTCTGCCTCCTGGATTCAAGCAATTCTCCTGCCTCAGCCTCCCAAGCAGTTGGGATTACAGGTGTCTGACACCCTGCCCAGGTAATTTTTGTATTTTTAGTAGAGAGGATGTTTCACCATGTTGGCCATGGCTGACCTCATGTGATCTGCCACCTTGGCCTTCCAAAGTGCTGAGATTACAGGTGAGAACTATGTTTTTGATGGAAAACCCTGGCCACTTTATCTCTATTTTACAGAAACATTTTGAAATTGTTGAATAATAAAAATTTGGGGTACAAAAGAGTTCTGTACATTTTTTGCATAGCTTTCTGAAAGATCATATTCATCTGCTTTACTTCTAAAATTTTTTAGTGTCAGAAATGTAATTATTTGCATCTTATCATAAAGAAGGCCAATTTTCAGGAGGTCCATCTTGATATTTCTCCTCACATTATTAGGTCCCTTTAAGTGAACCATGATTTTATTCTTTCTACTTCTGTCTATGTTTTCTCTCTTCATGTTCTGGGGACAGAGGCAAACTAGCAGATGCTGGTAGATGCAGTAGCTTCATTTATTTGAGACCATGTTCCTGAAAGCTAGCAAGCCCATATACTCTTGCTGTGACTCTGAAAGAGTACCAATTGCTCTAGGTTTCTCTGTGTGCAAATAAAAATCCTCAGTTTCCTTATGTAATTTATTAATAATTATTAAATACAAGATTCTCTGTCCTGGTTCAATGTACAAGGTAATGGCAGAAATATATGGCAAGCTGGATATAAACTTACTATGCAACAACTTGTTCAACGTTGTCTAAGCAGCCCTATCCAATCAAAATATAATGCATGCTACCTATGTAATTTGGCTTGGCTCTGTGTCCTCATCCAAATCTCACTTTGAACTGCAATAATCCCCACATGTCAAGGGCAGGACTAGGTGGAGATAATTGAATTATGGGGGCAGTTTCCCCCATGCTGTTCTCCTGATAATGAGTGAGTTCTCACAAAATCTGATGGTTTTATAAGGGGCTTCCTTATTTGCTTGGCACTCATTCTCTCTCCTGCCGCCCTGTGAAGTGCTGCCTTCTGCCATGATTGTAAGTTTCCTGAGGCCTCCCCAGTTATGTGGAACTGTGAGTTGATTAAACCTCTTTTCTTTATAGATTACCCTGTGCCAGATATTTCTTCATAGCAATGTGAGAATGGACTAATACACTATGTAAATTTAAATATTCTAGTAGCTACATTTTAAAAAGTGAAAACAAACAAGTGAAATTATTTTTAGTAAAATATATTATTTAGTCATGTTTTTCCAAATATTAGCATTTCAATGTGTAATCAATATTAAAAAATTATTAATGAGATAGTTTACTTTTTTTATATCAAGCTTTCAAAATCCAGTGTATATTTTCTACTTACAGTGGCTCTCAATTAGGATACTAAATTTTCATTGGGTGTACTTGACCTGTATTTATATTTCATAAAGTATACACTTGAACAAAATGAACACATTTATATCTGAGTTATCCAAAACATACTTAAAAATGTTAGAATAGCTGAATAGAATACCAGATTTTTGTTTAAATTTAAATTAATGAAAATTAAATAACATTAAAGATTCAAAGTCTAATTTGCACTGCTCCCATTTCACGTGTGGTATCTACATATGGCTGGTGGCTATTAGACATTTCACATCTCAGAGATTGGTGATTACGATCTTCCAACCTTCCCACCTCTCCTCAGAAATCAGATCACTCATAGAGTCATTTGTTCGTGTTTCCAGTTGTCCCCTTGGAACCTGTAAACACTTTGGCATAAAGATCTGACAGATTCAGCTTCTCCATAAATGAATTTCTTTTCAGCTTATCTCTGGGTGAGTTGTGCTTCTTGGCTATGGTGGTTCAACTACTTTATCAGCTACTTTATCTGATGTCAGCTGTAGCCATCCAGGTAGATTTTTAAAAAATATTTTCTTTCATAGTTTACTCATCAAGACAATCACATATGAGTGTTAAACAACCTCCATTAAAATCTTGTAATCCACATTGCTACTTGCTGTGGTGCCAAAAGAATCCATTTCTTTCTGGGTCCTTCACAATTCTAAATATTAAACTATCCATGGAATGAACAAACCAAACTCTTTAAATTTAGCACACCATAGCAATGTATAAAGACAGACAGTCTCTAATTGAAAATGGACATTTATATATGTAGATTAAGGGTTAGGATTTTTGTTTCCAAGACATGTGTATGATTCTACAACATATTAGTATCACCAAACTTTGATTGGACAACCAATTCTTAAAATTACCTAGAATCAAAAGTTTTCATTGGGTAATAAAAGTTATTTTTTTTGAAAATTGTTGCACCATGATCATCTATCTAAAATATAATTTGAAATTTAACCAGCAATATTTTTTCAACATGTGGTCAAAAGTCACCTACTTCAAAACCATCTGGGGAGCTTTACAAAAAGGCAGATTTCTGGGCTACCCCAGAGATTCTGATTCCTTAGTCAGAGTGAAGCCTACATATTCACCTTTTCAGTAAATATCCACATAATTCTGATATATACTGGTGTTTTAAACTACTGGCGTTAAGATGATTTTAATGCCCTTCTTTAATACTTGAAAATGACTCCCAAAGAGGCTATTTGAAACTCTAAAAGAGTTTTTAGAATTTTAGAATTTTAACACTGGTTCAAATTTCTGTTTTTATTTGGTTCAAAATGTTATGCTGATGTCCACTTCATGGTTATTCTCTTTATTTTATAGTCAGTATATTAGTTCGTTTTCTTGCTGATAAAGACAAACCTGAGACTGGGTAATCTGTAAAGTGGAAGTGGTTTAATGGCATCACAGTTCCACGTGGCTGGGGATGCCTCATGATCATGGCAGAAGAGCAAAGGACCACTTACATGGCCACAGGCAAGAGAGAATGAAGAACCAAGCGAAAGGGGTTTCTCCTTATCAAACCCCCCTTAGCAAACCATCAGATCTCATGAGACTTATTCACTACCATGAGAACAGTATGGGGGAAACTGCCCCCATGATTCAATTATCTCCCACCAGGGCCCTCCCACGATACATGGAAATCATAGGAGTTATAATTCAAGATGAATTTTGGGTGGCGACATGGCCAAACCATATCAGTCAAGTGGCCTTTTCTCTTGAGTTCTCAGTCATACACATGTGCAGAAACGAAAACAAAAGAAATATAAATACCTTGTTAATTGGCATTTTAATTAGTTACATGTTCTTTAGAAATAAACATTTTAAAAGGTAAATACTGGATGTATTACAGGTTATACAGAGAGAAATTTCAACGAAAGCCTGGCACACTATTATATCTATATTTAGTCTGTACAAAGACTTCTGCATTTATTTTAAATTTTCTACCTGCCCATATGTTTTTTTTTTCCCTGAAACCTGAGACACTTTAAACAGTAAAATTTTTCAAAAAGTTATTTTAGGAAAAGATTCATTTTAGTTCATTTCATTTGGTAAATAATGTTAAAATGAGTCATTCCATTTGCAACTTTATTTATTTTAATAAGTTTAATGTATTTATATTTACATGGCTGCTTATAATGTATATATCCTTGTTTAAATCTCATTATGTTTTTAATTGTTTATCTTTGCCATTTCCACAGTTTTTTTTTTGCATGTGTTAAATCTGGAGGTTTTGCCAAATGAAAAACCAAACAAAGAGAATGAAGTATATCAATTGCAAAAAGAGTAATTAGTATGTATATTTGTGCTGTGTGCAATTATCTATATTCTTTGAACACTTCCTTGAAAATGCTGCTACATATTTTTTTAATAGATCCTCTTTCCCACTTCTAGGAAAATTATTTTGTACCTTATTTTTTTTCTTTCTACCTTACTCATATACTTACACTCCTTCATCATCCCCTCACATTATAATTCACAGAGGAAAACAGAAAATGGTAGATGGGAACTAATTTTCTCATGTTCTTATCAGCAAATAGACATATGCCTACTTCCATTGTTACCTATCTTATTTACTTTTTATATTAAAATGCAGGAAGTCTCTCCTATTAAAGAACCATCTCCCTCCTTGTAAGCCAGATACTGTGCTCTCTCATCTACTCTGGGGTGTGACCTTTATGGGTAGCCCCCTCTCTCGTATCTTGCCCCTGGCTCTTACTCAAAAATTCCTCTGCTTAGAACATTGTTCCTCTGCTCTTTTTCCAATGGCTGTTTTACATTATTCCTTCAGCTTCACTTTAAATATTACCTCAAAGGGATATTCTCTACCACCTATTTTATTAAATATTAAAGTTCCCCTCCTCCAACCTCCTATCTCAGTTATTTGTCTATCATATAACATCCTATTTTCCTCTTGATCTTTATGGGTCATCATTTACTTGGTTGTCTAGTTTTCCAGACTACAAGCTCTGCAGGATCACAGGCCACATCAGTCTTCTTTGCTTCTGTGTCCCTAGCTCTTGGCACAATGCTGGCCCATGGTAATTTCTCAGTAAGTATTTATTGGGCACATAATTAACTTCTCCCAGGTAGATGTATTTTAATATACAATAGCATAGTAATTCACCTATCTATGAGTATTTCAGTTATTTCCAATTTTTCTATTGCAAGCAATACTTCATATTTTGTATGTTTGTTTTCATGTATTCATAATATAATTTATATAAAAAGAATTTGTTGAAGTGGGATTGCTGGATCATGTCATATGCCATTTAAGATTCTGATACCTAGGAATCAGAATCTACATACTCATTAGGTTGACTCTAAATATAAGAAAAATTTTCCATTTTGTTCCACCCAAATCCTTTTTTCAGGGCTGCTCCTTCCTACAACATTCAATGAGGTGTTTATTTTTATTACCAGGGTGTGTATTTCACATTGTGGACAGTTATTTGTCTTTGTGGCTCCCACCATGGTCTTTTAGTACCAATAGTTAATTACCCAGTTGGCTTCTCCTGAAGACTTTGCCTCCTTTCCACATTCTTTGCAAATGCTGGCTTTACTTTTACCTCCAAGGATGGCAATGAGCCTGCTGCTGTTATTGCTGTTGCTTCAGATGTCACTCTCTCTTCCATTGACTACTCCTTGTCTGCCTTTTTATTCTGGGATCAACATCCTTTCTGTTTGTTTTGACATTAACAGTATTTGTTTAAATCTCTTCTGGAGAAAAGAGTGAACTGCTCCTAGGAGCTTCGGACTTAACACGAAAATGCTAAGGTCCATGCCAGAACTAGGATTGTGATACTCTTCCATGTCTTCTTCTTATTCAGTGTTATTCCCTGTTTCCCTGGAATCCTTTTACTCTCCACAGAAATGTGTAATCTTCCTTATAAGTATAAGCAGAAACTTTCTCATACCCTCCAGACTGAAGTAATCTTTCTTACAGACACTTGGTAACTGTAACAATCTTTCTTACTGACACTTTGTAATTGTTAGCATAAAAGAAAATGATGTTTTATTACGTTTTCTGTTCCCACATCTTTTTCTCTGGCCGGTCCTAAGCCCTTTGAGGACAAGGACTGTGTAGTTAAATACATCGAGCTGTGCAATCAGAAAAACCTGGGTTTGAATCCATTGTTATCACTTTCTAGCTGGGCAAGCCACTTAGCTTCAGTTGTCTCATCTATGAAAACAGAATAATTAAAGAACAAATCTCACCATGTTGTGAAGAATGAAGGTGGTAATTCCTAAAATATGCTTAGAGTGGTGACTGGCGTGTTTAAGATCTCAATAAGTGCTGATTTGTGGCAGCCATGAAAATGCACATCTTAGACTTCAGACTATGGAGTATCTGTGGCAGCCATGAAAATGAACGTCTTAGATCTCAGACTATGGAGTATCTTTGACCCATAGCTTCAGCTGCTGAGCTCTGAAATTCACTTCTGTTGCTGTATCTACCATAGGCTGCTCCCAGCCAGTGATGAGTGTGGCAGAGACACTAAGGCCCATTCTCAGGAGACATGAGAGCATTATGGCTTTGTCTCCAGGACTCCCATGATCTATTGCTGAACTTCCTTACAATTGCCCTGTGGTATAAGGCTCTTCCACCCACAAGTCTTTCCTTCCCATTCTCTTTAAAAAGCCTCAGATCTGCATCACAGCTTGATAGCTTTCTCAGGCTCCTCCTCCTCTAGTTCCTTTCCCAATTTCCTTTAAGGTATTTCTTGAGTGTCTAATTTTGCCTTGTCATTGGCTTCTTGGAGTACTTGAACCAGCACATACAGTTCTGAGAGTAGTTTGAGAAAATTGGCTGTGGTGGGATGGAAATTTTAGAGACTGGCTCACCCATCACCTGCTGGGTTGAAGAGGATGCTATTCTGGTTAGTAGAGGGGCATGAATTGTCCCTGGCACAAGGTGGCAGTTCAACTGCTAAAGGTTTCACTAGTGGTACCCCAGGAAAATATTCCTGGAGGGGAATGCTTTAGCA
The DNA here is from genome assembly GCF_029289425.2 of Pan paniscus. Taxonomy (NCBI): domain Eukaryota; kingdom Metazoa; phylum Chordata; class Mammalia; order Primates; family Hominidae; genus Pan; species Pan paniscus. The sequence continues at coordinate 30,635,424 of NC_073264.2, read as the reverse complement.
AGTGCAATTATGTAGGTCATTTGGAAACAGTGCCTATAAAGACAGAGTTGGCTGGCTATTGCTAAGTTGTATAGATGCCCTGCAGATAGATAATTACAGATTGGGGACAGTAAACAAACAGTTAATGGCTAAAGGTGGCAGCCAGAGGGCCTCTGAGGTACTCTTTAAACAGGCTTTTTTTTTTTTTTTTCTGTAGTGGAAAAGCAGATATATCTGAGCAGCACCCTGAAGATGTCATTTGTTAGAGTTGCAGAGCATCAGAAAAATTTGAATACTCAGCCAAGGCATATCTGTTATGCAAAAGTCTAGGAGTATGGGCTGAAGACAAGCTCCGTTGTGGGGAAAATCTAGCACCTAAAAACATGGGATTGTATCTGATTGACTACCCTTGATGAGGTTAACTCTATAAGATCCACTTACCCTCTGGGCTTTCCCTACCCTAGTTACCCTTTGCTAGTAACAGCCAGCACTTCCCTATGCTGAATAATGCTGAAGAAGCTTTTCTTCCATAAATTAACAAGTATTGCCCTTGGGAGCTGCTTTCACCTTATATCTTGACTGAAAAGATGCTAACTAGGGTTAAATCCCTACATAGCACAATAGAAGATGTGCTGGGCCTAATAAGGAAGGGAAAAGACTATACACCAAGAGAATTTCAAGAATTTGTTAGCATGTGCCAACAGAAGCTGGTAGAGTACATCGGGAAATGGATTTTGAGGAGGTTTGATCAAAGAGGCAAGAATACAAGACTGGATGAAGAATAATTCATTGACTTGAGGACGCTTTCTTAGGATACTGGATTAAGACTAGTAGGAAGCCAATGGGAATAGGGAAACTCTCTCCTAGAGTGGCCATTAGAAGTCTGGAAAAGGCTATGTCCAACACTCAGCAAAGTGGAAATCCCATTTCCCTGGAAGATGGTGAAAGAAGCAATGAATGATCTGAGGGAATTGGGCTTGCTGAAATGTATATATTATCTAAGACAAAGGATTCCTCAGAAGATTATGTTCCACAGAAAAGCTCAGAGGATACCTTATTTACCCAGGGCATATGGAATAAATTAGTAAACTGGGCACAAGATCACTAAGAAGTTCAGTGGTGGCTGGCCTACTTATCCCTGACTCATTATAGGAGAGATAGTCAAAGAGCTGGGCTCATCAACATCTATGGAATAATGGAATCCCAAATAAAGAGAGGCCAGTTGGTGAAGCTTAAACACCCAAAGTGTCCTGGCACCTTGTTTAGAAAGCAGACCTTCATGGAATCCTGGATAAGGTCCAGGTCACAATGTGGCCACTCGGTCAAAGGACTTGCTCAGTGGTCATTTTCCTAATTGCTGAATGTACATAATTGGAATTAATATACTTGTCAGTGGGAACAACCCACATTGGGTCCTTGGTCATTTGGATAACAGCACTCATGGTAGGGGCTGGAGGGAGTTTAGTGCCATTATTAAAAACATAAAAGATGTAGTTGCAGTAGTCATTATCATTTCTCTACTTGTTTTACTAGTTTGGTCTCTGCATAAACCCCATCCTGAATAATGACTGAAGACTACAGCAGATTTAGCCAAGTAGTAATCTAGGTCACAGGTGCACTGGCTTATGTGGTATCATTGCTAGAGCACATTATTAAGGTCATAGGTATATAGCATGTGGCCAATGATTTGGCAAATGCATTCTTCTCCATTTTACTTAGAAAAGTAGATCAGAACAATTTTCATTTATGTAAACAAATAACGGTATTTATTTACAGTTTTGTAGCTGTGATATATTACCTCTCCTGCTTCTGTCATAATATAGTCCAAAGAGAATTGAACTGCATGAACATTCCACAGAATACAACACAGATCTATTACAACAATGACATTATATTGATTGGAGAAGATGGGCAAGAGGTGAACTAGTATGCTTAAGGCTTTGGTAAGACACTTCTACTCTGAGGATGGGAGATTAAACCCTAAGAAGTGTTAGGGACCTGCTACTTCTGTGAAATTTAAGGATGGAGTGGTCAGAGGTGTTCTGGGGTATCTCTTCCAAAGTCAAATGAATTGCTGAATCTTCCATCTCCTACAACAAAAATGGAAACACTGCACCTAGTAGGTATTTTCCGAGTTCTGGATGCAGCACATTCCACATCTAGAACTATTGCTTTGGTGTAATAGTGAGTGACAGGGAAGGCTGTCAATTTTAAGTCCAGCCTTGAGCAGAAAATGACTCTGCAGAAATTCCAGGCTTCAGTGCACCAGTCCTGCCACTTGGACTGTATGACCTAGCAGACTCTATGGTGCTGGTTCTGATAAGGAAGGAAAAAGGCTATACACCAAGATGTATAATAGTTGGGGGGTGGGGGGAGGGATGCCAATAGTGAAAAAGGAAGCCGTATGGAGATTATGTCAATCCCCATTAAGAGAACTCAGTGCAGGCCCCTGGAATTCTAGAACAGGGTCATGCCATTATACCTAGAGATTGCATACACTCTGAGGAAGAGATTACATATGTAGAGATTACATACACTTTGAGATTACATATACTTTGAGAAATAGCTCTTGACATTACTCAGCCCTGGCAGAGACAGAATGGTTGACCTTGGAGTAAACCCAAAGTGACCATGCATCTGAAAATGTCCATTATGAGCTGGATTCTGTCAGACTTGGCAAGTCAAAGTCAGATGTTCTCAGCAGAAGGCCATTGTAAGATGGAAATGGTACCTTTGGATTGAGTCCAGGCAGGACTAGATGTCCAAGTAGCTGCATGAGCAAGTGACCACGCACCATGCCACCCACCATGATTGCACACAGTGCTCTTCTCCAGTCTGTGCCTATGTGGGGTCTTGTACAAACAGCTAAAGGACAAGGGAAAAGTCTAACATTGGCATATTATAGGGGCTTAGTAGATAGTAAGTGAATGAAAGGATTTGGTTAAGCTTCTGCCTTTGTTTATGCACATAATTATTGTCTGTGTTCAACAGATGTAGAAACTGAGGCCAAGTAAATTAAGCAAAATTCATTACCCACAGGTAATGAATAAAGGGGCTGGAAAACAGATGTCCTGCCTCATATGATAATGTATTTTCTATGGCATTATTCTGTTGTTGTTGTTTTTTTTTCACGTTTACCACAGGATGTTTTCTTCATTTTAAAAGAAGAATCAAGTTCATTATTAAACATTAAATCATAACACAGTTAACGTTCCACATTTAAAACACTTAAAATGCCATGCCCCATTTGCTAACCTAAAAACTGGTATCCACATATGTTGAGTCACTTTTTTTCAATTACTTGCAAAAATGGATAGAGATTGGGAGGGGCTGTGAATTTATGCATACTAATGAAACCTTAAAATAAAATGTTTCCATGTGCAACTTCCAGTCTTGTTGGATAACTTTACTTGATTGAAAATTACTTGAGAAAGATGAAATCATAAATTACCTTAAATTTACTGAAAGCCTGTGAGGCACCTATATTAAGTGTGAAGCTGATGAAGTTTCAGCTTGAATGAAAATAAGCTGAGAAAACCACATGGGTAAGGTTCCAGGTACATATCCAGAAAGAAGGCCAACATTTAATATAAGCTCTGCTGGATTCAATAGTGGGCAACATTGCAAGTAGATTCCTACTAGCATTATAATTGTTAAAACTCCATCTAGCATTCACAGTTTCTACTCGTTCCACTCATATTTCCTAGTGTGTATAATCACTCCAAACGCTTGCTGACTACTCCTGATCCATTCATTCATTTATTCCCTCATTCAACAAACGTTTAACTTGTTATATGCTAGCCACTGTGTACTTGAGGGAGATAACATATTATTAAATTGTGACAAGATAACATTTTACAGACGAAGAAAATGAGGAAAAGAGAGTTTTAGCATCTTCTTCAGTGTTACACACCTAGTGTGCAAAGAAGTTGGGACTAAGAACAGAATGTCTCTGGAGTCCATGCTTCTAACCACCATATTTTTTTCTCATGACATTCATAGTGTGTCACTCTGCACTTTTCTGTTAGAAGATATCACTAGCATATTTCTGAGGGAAACATATACAGAATTCCATTAGGAAGTCAACACATAATGGCAAAAAAGAGGAGTCTCTCTCTATATAGATAGATAGATAGATAGATAGATAGATAGATAGATGATAGCTAGATATAGATACAGATATAGATATAGATATAGTAGGCCTGTGGCAACTTATGGTACGTCTCAGAAAACTGCATACTAAAATAATTTTTATCATAAATCACTTGGAAATTATCTTATGGGTGTTGTGGCTAAGCTAGCTGATGTAGAATTTTATATTCTAGATATGACAGAAATTATTGAAAACACCTCTGTATGTGATCTAGTCATTGGAATACAAATTAAGTGAAAATATGAATGGACAATAAGTGATACGCAGCAAGGTTATTTTAAGAATATATGCGAACATAATAAAATTAGAGTCATATTGATAAGACTTCCTTTTTATTGATTAAATTTGGGTAATGATAAACTTATTTAGAGTTCTACAGAAACATATTATACTTGTTGATATGGTTTGGCTCTGTGTTCCCACCCAAATCTCACCTTGAATTGTAATAATCCCCATGTGTCATGGCAGGGACTGGGTGGGAGGTAATTGAATCATGGAGGCAGGTCTTTTCCTGTGCTATTCCTGTGATAATCAATGAGTCTCATGAGATCTGATGGTTGTATAAAGGGGAGTTCTCCTGCACTTACCCTCTTGCCTGCTGCCGCGTAAGACGTATCTTGCTTCCCCTTCATTTTCTACCATGACGGTGAGGGCTCCCCAGCCATGTGGAAAAGTGAGTCAATTAAACTTCTTTTCTTTATAAATTACCCAGTCTTGAGTGTGTTTTTAATAGAAGCATGAGTACAGACTAATACAGGAAGTTGGTACCAGTAGAGTGGGGCATTGATGAAAAGTTACCCAAAAATGTGGAAGTGACTTTGGAAATGGGTAACAGGCAGAGGATGGAACAGTTTGAAGGGCTCAGAAGAAGACAGGAAAATGTGGGAAAGTTTGAAACTTCCTGGAGACTTGTTGAATGGCTTTGCCCGAAATGCTGATAGTGATATGGACAATGAAATTCAGGCTGAGGTGGTCTCAGATGGAGATGAGGAACTTGTTGGGAATTGGAGTAAATGTTACTCTTGCTATGTTTTAGCAAAGAAACTGGTGTCATTTTGCCCCTGCCCTGGAGATTTGTGGAACTTTGAACTTGAGGGAGATGATATAGGGTATTTAGCAAAAGAAATTTCTAAGCAGCAAAGCATTCAAGAGGGAACTTGGGTGCCCTTAAAAGCATTCAGTTTTATAAGGGAAGCAGAGCATAAAAGTTTGGAAAATTTGCAGCCTGACAATGCAATAGAAAAGAAAATCCCATTTTCTGGGGAGAAATTCAAGCTGGCTGCAGAAATTTGTGTAAGTAGCAAAGAGCCTAATTTTAATCCCCAAGACCAAGGGGAAAATGTCTCCAGGCAATGTCATAGAACTATCCTGCAGCTCCTCCTATGACAGGCCCAGAGGCCCAGGAGAAAATAAATGGTTTCATAGGCTGGGCCCAGGGTCCCCATGCAATGTGCAGCCTAGGGACTTGGTGCCCTGTGTCCCAGCCACTTCAGCCCTGGCTGAAAGGGGCCAATGTACAGCTCAGGCTATTGCTTCAGAAGGTGGAAGCCCCCAACCTTGGCAGCTACCATGTGATGTTGAGTATGTGGGTGCATGGAAGTCAAGAATTGAGGTTTGGGAACCTCCGCCTAGATTTCAGAAGATGTATGAAAATGCTTGGATGCTCAGGCAAAAGTTTGCTGCAGGGCGGGGCCCTCATGGAGAACCTCTGCTAGGGCAGTGCAGAAGGGAAATATGGGGCGAGAGTCCCCATGCAGAATCTCCACTGGGTCACTGCCTAGTGGAGCTGTGAGAAGAGGGCCACTATCTTCCAGACTCCAGAATGGTAGACCCACCTGCAGCTTGTACTGTGTGCCTGGAAAAGCTGCAAACATTCAATGCCAGCTCATGAAAGCAGCTGGTAGTAGGGAGTTGGCGAGGTGGCTATACCCTGCAAAGCCACAGGGATGGAGCTTCCCAAGACTGTGGGATCCCATCTATTGCATAGGATGCCCTGAATGCAAGACATGGAGCCAAAGGAGATCATTTTGGAGCTTTAAGATTTAATTACTGCCCTGCTGGATTTCAAACTGGCATGGAGCAACCAGGAGGGGGCTGTACCCTTCAATGCCACAGAGCTAGAGCTGTCCAAGACTATGGGAAAACACATCTTGCATCAGCATGCCCCAAATGTGACACATGGAGTCAAAGGAGATCATTTCGGAGGTTTAAGATTTAACTGACCACTGAATTTCAGACTTGCATGGGACCTGTAGCTCCTTCATTTTGGCCAATTTATCCCATTTGGAATGGGTGTATTTACCCGATGCCTGTACCCCCATTGTATCTTGGAAGTAACTAATTTGCTTTTGATTTTACAGGATCATAGGTGGAAGGGATTTGCCTTGTCTCTGATGAGACTTTGGACTGTGGACTTTTGAGTTAATGCTGAAATGAGTTAACACTTTGAGGGACTGTTGGAAAGGCATGATTGGTTTTGAAATGTGAGCACATGAGATTTAGGATGGGCCAGTGGCAGAGTGGTAAGGTTTGGCTGTGTCACCCACCCAAATCTCATCTTGAGTTGTAATAATCCCCAGGTGTCATTAGAGGGGTCAAATGGGGAGAATTTGAATCATTTGGCAAGATCTTTCCTGGGCTGTTCTCGTGATAGTGAATGAGTCCCACTAGATCTGCACACACCGTCTTGCCTGATGCTGTGTAAGACGTGTCTTGCTTCCCCTTCGCCTTCCCCCATGATTGTGAGGCCTCCCCAGCCATGTGTAACTGTGGATCAATTAAATCTCTTTTTTAAAATAAATTACCCAGCCTTAGGTATGTCTTTATTAGCAGCATGAGAACAGATTAATACAGATATAATACGTCTAAGCTATATGCCCAGCAATAAAACAAATAAATCACCTAATACTCAAAGAACTTCATGACTGAAGCTGAGTTGGAAGATCCTACTGGTAACACTCTAGTATGATATTTGAAAGGGCATGTGTATTAGTCTGTTCTCACACTGCTATAAAAAACTGCCCAAGACTGGGTTATTTATAAAGAAAAGAGGTTTAATTGACTCACAGTTCCAAATAGCTGGGGAGGTTTCAGGAAACGTTCAATAGTGGCAAAAGGGGAACAGGTACCTTTTACATGGTGGCAGGTGAGAGAAAGTGAATGTGTGAAGGAGGAACTTTCAGACACTTATAAAACCATCAGATCTCATGAGAACTCACTATCATGAGAACAGCATGGGAGACAGCACTCCAATGATCCAATCACCTCCCACCAGGTCTACCCTTTGACATGTGGGGATTGTGGGGATTATAATTCAAGAAAAGATTTGGGTGAGGACACAAAGCTTAACTATATAATTCCATTTCTGGCACCCCCCAAATCTCATGTCCTCACTTGTCAAAACCAATCATGCCTTCCCATCAGTCCCCCAAAGGGTTGACTCATTTCAACATTAGCTCAAAAGTCCAAGTCCAAAGTTTCATTTCAGGCAAGGCAAGTCCCTTCTGCCTAGGAGCCTGTAAAACCAAAAGCAAGTTAGTTGCTTTCAAGATACAGTTGGGGTATAGGCAATGGATAAACAATCCCATTGCAAATGAGAGGAATTAGCCAAAACAAAGAGCCTACAGGTCCCATGAAAGTCTGAAATCCAACGGGGCAGTAACTAAATCTTAGAGCTCTGAAATGATTTCCTTTGACACCATGTCTCACATTTCAGGCATGCTGATGCAAGAGGTGGGCTCCCACAGTCTTGGGAAGCTCCAATCCTGTGGCTTTGCAGGGTACACCCTCCCCTCAATCCCCTGTTCCCTGGCTGCTTTCATTGGCTAGAGTTGAGTGTCTGTGGCTTTTCCAGGTGCATAGGGCAAGGTGTTGGTGGATCTACCATTCTGGAGTCTGGAGGGTGGTGGCCTCCTTCTTGCAGCTCCACTAGGCAGTACCCCAGTGGGGACTCAGGGTGGGGACTCCAACCCCACATTTTCCTTCTGCACTGCCCTAGCAGAGGTCCTCCATGAGGGCTCCACCACAGCAGCAAACTTCTGCCTGGACATCCAGGCAATTCCATACCTCCTCTGAAATCTAGGCGGAGGTTCTCAAACCTCAATTCTTGACTTATGTGCACCCAGAGTCCCAACACCATGTGGAAGTCACCAAAAGTTGGGGCTTGCACCCTCTGAAGCAATGGCTTGAGCTGTACATTGGCCTCTTTTAGCCATGGCTGAGATGGAGGCTGCCAAGTCCCAAGGCTGCACAGAGCAGCAGTGAGGCCCTTGTCCTGTTCCACAAAATCATTTTTTCCTCCTAGGCCTCCTGGGCTGTGATGGGAAGGGACTACCAGGAAGGTCTCTGACATGCCCTGGAGATATTTTCCTCATCTTCTTGGCTATTAACATTGTGTTCCTCATTACTCATGCCAATTTCTGAAGCTGGCTTGAATTTCTCCCCAGAAAATGGGTTTTTCTTTTCTACTACATGGTCAGTGTGATGGTTAATACTAAGTGTCAACTTGATTGGATTGAAGGATGCAAAGTATTATCGCTAGGTGTGTCTGTGAGAATTGCTAAAGGAGATTAACACTTCAGTCCGTGGACTGGGAGAGGCAGACCCACTCTCAATCTGGGTTGGCACATTTTATCAGCTGCCAGTGGGATGAGAATTAAAGTAGGCAGAAGAATTTGGAAGGAGTAGACAGTCTGAGGCTTCTGACCTCCATCTTTGGAAGGAGTAGACAGACTGAGGCTTCTGACCTCCATCTTTCTCCTGTGCTGGATGCTTCCTGCCCTCAAACATCAGACTCCATGTTCCTCAGCTTTTGGACTCTTGGACATACAACAGTGGTTTGTCAGCAGCTCTTGACCTGTTGACCACATACTGAAGGCTGCACTGTCAGCTTCCCCACTTTTGAGGTTTTGGGAATTGGACTGGCTTCCTGGCTCCTCAGCTTGCAGGTGGCCTATTGTTGGACTTCATCGTGTGATCATGTGCGACAGTTCTCCTAATAAACTCCCCTTTGTATATTCATCTATCCAATTAGTTCTGTCCCTTTAGAGAACTCTGACTTATACAGTCAGGCTGCAGATTTTCCAATCTTTTACACTCTGCTTCCCTTTTAAACATAATTTCCAATTTTAAGCCATCTCTGTGTAAATGCATAATACTGAATGGTTTCAAAATCAACCAGGTTACATCTTAAATACTTTGCTGCTTAGAAATTTCTTCTGCCAGACACTCTAAATCATCTCTGTTAAGTTCAAAGTTCCCCAGATCTCTAGGGCAGGGCAAAATACTGCCAGTCTCTTTGCTAAAGCATAGCAAGAGCAACTTTTCCTCCAGTTCTCAGTAAGTTCCTCATCTCCATCAGAGACCACCACAGCCTGGACTTCATTGTCCATATCATTACCAGCATTTTGGTCAAAATCATTCAACAAGTGTTTGGGAAGTTCCAAACATTCCCACATCTTCCTCCCTTCTTCTGAGCCTGCCTGCTACCCAGTTCCTAAGTCACTTCCACATTTTCAAGCGTCTTTAGAGCAGTACCACCCCACTACTTTGGTACCAATTAACTGTATTAGTCCATCCTCACACTGCTATAAAGAGTTGCCCAAGACTGAGTAATTTATAAAGAAAGAGGTTTAATTGACTCACAGTTCCTCATGTCTGAGGAGCCCTCAGGAAACTTACAATCATGGTGGAAGGGGAAGAGGTACATCTTACATGGTGGCAGGCAAGAGAGAGCAAGTTTTTGAAAGAGAAACTGTCAGACACTTATAAAACCATCAGATCTTGTGAGAACTCACTTCCTGTTATGAAAAGAGCATGGAGGACACTGTCTCCATGATCCAATCACCTCCCACCAGACCTCTCCATTGACACATGGGGATTATGAGGATTATAATTCAAGATGAGATTGGGATGAGGACACAAAGCCTTACAATATCAGCGTGCTTTATCTCTTTATGGCCACTGTAGTCTTTTACACAGCAGTATTTTAAAGTACGTGCTTGGTTTAAATTGATACCGGGTCTTATATACTGGAAATCAAAATCTTCATATGATTGAGCTAAAAGAGACCCTAGAGGGCATGAGACTAAAAACAACTGGAAACTTTTCTTTCTAATTCATAAGTCATCCTACAGTCTAACCTGATAAGAAGCTTTACTGTTCTCTAATCACTCTATTGGGTATGTATGCTGGTAAACTATAACATCCTTTGAAATTAATTTAATGAACTGAGTTTACTAAAATAAAAAATAAAAATCTTTTGCAATTGGATATCTTGGACTGGGAATCCTATGGTTATTTCCCAGTTGGTCCTGGGGCTTCATTTCTCAATTGTGTGCATTCATATCCATCAGCTTCCACGGCACTATGACAGTTCACACTCTTGTTGGAGTCCTAACTTGTCTAGCTAAACAAGGTTTTCTAGCCAATGTTAAAATAGTAAACTTTTCCATTGAGCTCTGATCTATTAAATTACCCCCCCATTATTTTTGTACTCAATAACAACACTTTCAAGCTCAATCTAGAAGTCAATTCACCCCAAGACCACTTCTTAAACTTTTATTTACATTTGATTTAGATTTACAGAAAAGTTTCAAAGCTAGTACAGATTGCCCATATACCCCACACCCAGTTTATTATTTGCATCTTATATTCATATGGCATTTGGCACAATTAATAAACCAATATTGATATATGTCACTGGTAACTAAAATCTATGCCTTATTTAGTCTTCCTTACATTTTACCTAACTTTTTTTTCTTTTCCAAGATTCTTACATTTAGTTGTCGTGTTTCCTTATGCTCATCTTGACTATGACTGTTTCTCAGACTTTTTTATTCTTAAGAGCTTGATAATTTGAGGAGTGCTCATCAGGTATTTTGCAGAATATCCCTCAGACAGAATTTGTCTGATTATTTCATCACGATTAAACTGGGATTATGAGATTTTAGGAGGGAAACCATACGAAGGTAAACAACACTTTCATCGTATTACTGCAAGCATACATATTATCAACATGATTTATCACTGTTGATGATATTGGCCTTGATCAACTGGATGAGGTAGTGTTGGTGAGATTTCTCCACTCCATCTCAGTCTTTTTTTTAAATCCCCCCTGTTTGTTCTATATTCTTTGTAAGAGAGTCACTATGAGCAGCCCACACTTCAGAAGTGGAAAATTATCTACCACCTACTTGAGAATGAAATATCTACATAAATTATTTAAAATTCTTGTGCATGGGAGATTTGTCTATTATCTCTCATTTGTTTACTCAATAATTTATCTATATCAGTATGGACTTATGGATATTTATTTTATAATTTGTGCTATAACCCAATACAATTTTATTTACTTTATTTTTTTGTTCAAGTTGTACAAGTTTTGGCCATTGGGAAATCTTTCAAGTGCCCCCTATATCCCTTTGACATATTCCCATCATTAAGGTTTGTTTGTTTGCTTGTTTTACATGTCTTTACTTGCTGGCAGTACAATATATTCTAGCCTTATGTATATTTCCTGCCTAGTCCAAGGATCTGTCATTTTTCCAAGGAACCCTGCTTCCTGTTTTTGGAGAATGGTGAGAGAAATCAAGATCTTGCTACTGGTTAGACTCATTGCTTTTAGGCCCTTTCAGCTGATAAAGTAAAAATGAAAAAACTGTGTACATATACATATATCTTTGCATAGTTCTCTCTCTCTCTCTTTCTCTCCCATCTGAATTTATATTAAGTTCAAACTGATGTCTTCAACTCTAAGCCATGACTGCATGAATTATTCATGTCTCCTCTTGCTTGTCTATAACCTCCCACTCCAACAGTGAGAAATCTGGCTCCCACCTTCCACCACCCATTTATTTAATTGTTCAATTCCAGTATACATCTATTGTGGTTTCAGAATTGTTAACCGTTATCCCCATGGGAAAAATGTTATACTCTAGGGTATAATATTTATGCACAATTCCTTTTGCCTTTAGTCTTCAGACTCCATCATTTTTAGTTACGTAGGTCAGCATCTTTCCCTCACCTCCTTCAAGTGAGGTTGTTTTACATTTGTAATGTGGTTAGATAATTTATGATCACATTCTGCATTCCATCCTGTAATCTTGACTTCTTAAATTTAAAAGATGACTTCTTAAAATAAAAAAAAAAATTGCATACATTAATGTTCACTGTTCATGTCATAAAGTTCTATGGATTTTGACACATGCCCCATCTCATATATTCCCCATGAAGGCATCATACAGAATATTTTCTTACCCTAAAATTTCCCTATATTTCAACTATTCAAACTTCCCACACCCTATAAGACTAATTTTCAAACTATGTTTTTCTTCTATCTAACCATCATTTTTCTCTTGAAATATTTTACATATAAAGGTGACCTACAGCTCAATTTCTGGTAGAGAAATAGTGTTAAAGTGAAAAATCTTTCTAACTGAATGATCTTGTATTTGCCTTTATATGAGTAAGACTGAAGAAAATATTCATGCTCTGTTATGATCAATACAAAAATACTTTGTTTGCTTTTTTGCATGTCTTTACTATAAATAATTCTAAAATACTTAATGAATATTTTGAAATAGATGTGTCAGTCTATGAGCATTAGGTTAGGAAATAATGATAAAAAGTTAAACTATGCAAACTGCAGAATGTTAGTATTAGGGACTAAAATACAGCAGCCACCATACTTATTATTAACAACTCAGAGACCCATAATAAATTATCAAATTTCAAAGTAAAGCAGCAGATCAGAATCAGAAAGAATTCTGAAAACTAAACAAATGGTGATTCAAACATCTAGTTGCATAGGCACTAGGAAATCCATGAAGAACAGAAAAAAAGGCAGCAGATCCTGTCCTATCTACCTAACCAGATTTTTCCCTCGGTCTAGAAGTCGTAATGGGCTTTCGGTTAGATTGAAAATCAAGTATCAAGTATAGAATCTGAAATTTGAAGTTGACAGTAGTAACTAGTGTTGGAAAATGAGTGGTTGGGAAAGAAGACAGCTCCTGACTGGATATTAAATTCCATTATTTCATATTCATTTAGGAGAAAAAACTTACAAAATATTTTTGTAGCTAATCTATAGGTTGAAAACCTGGTCATCTTCCTTTTTAGTTTAATTAAATTCAATAAATATTTCTGGAATTGGTACTATATTTAAGAGAGTGCCCTGAGCACTGGGTATATAAGGATGCCAGTTGATGGTTTTTAAGGAGCTCATGGCTTTATGACGAGAGGCAGATCAGAAAACATTGCTCTGGATTTCAGGAATACTTTTCCTCACAATAATTCCCTTTAGCTGAGTTTGGAGCTGTTACTCACAGTCCACCAGAAAGTTAGGACTGAGAGGAAGCAAGGGTATTCCAGTCAAAGGGAGAGTGTTGGCCAAGTCCAGCAGGCCAGGATGAAGGCACATACCTATGAAAGGAGTGGTACACAGCCAACTGTAGTTACGATTTAGAATATTGTCACAGTGTGGGGAAATTAGGAGAGAGGCTGAAAAAGTAGGATATTACTATGTTATGAAAGAATGATAGGCTATACTGAAGGGCTTGGCCTTCATCCTGAAGGCCAGTGATCCACGCTCCCTGGCTCCACCCCTAGAGATCTTGATTCACATAAAGTGGGGTGGAGTCTCAAATTTAAAAGTATAGTAAGGATGAAGAAATTTTGCAGCAATGACACTTAGTAAAGCCTTATAAGTAATACTGTTTTAGAAGTTTTCTACACTGAGGCCATATTTTTTACCTTATATATTATAATTGAGAAATACATTTAGTTTTGTAGGAAATATGTTATATTTTATAATTGGTAGTATAAAAGGATATGTGTATATGTGTGTGTATAAATGTATGCATATCACTATTCAGTTTCTTGTTGTTTGATTATATGTGTATATATATACACATATATACATATATACATATATATACACATATATACACATATATATACATATATATACACATATATATATATATTTAAAATTTTTAAATCTGCTAACTTTTTGGCCTAGGGTGGAACTAATGAGAAGCTAAATAAATGCATACTTTGTAATATATAACTAAACTAACCTCTTATTTGACATTCATTTTTATTTTAAGGTCTTATAGTATATTGTAATTAGGCACATTGCATCAACCCATTCAATGAATCTTTATTCAAGCCTCACAAATTGAGATAAATCAGTGACTCCATATGACCAAATGGCTAATGCTAGATGTTTGGTATATGGCTATCAGTTCAAAATCTATAATAGGTGAGAGACCAAAGCTTGTTGGTTTATATAGACATCTAGACCAAATTTTCTTTGTATTTTATTTTGGGTTTACAAATATAAGCTTTGACATTTGAATCTTCAATTTTTTTTTGCGCTACTTTTTTTTTTTTTACTGACACCAGGAAAATATGTCTGTTTACTGTAGAATAAATACAGTTTCCTTAAAACATTTTTAAAGCATGCAAAAGTTCATGTTTTATAATGTTAGGAGGGTTTCTTTAGGTAGGAGTTCTGCATTTCAGAGGAGCCACATATGACACAAACAGTGCACAATTGGGAACACTAGCTGATAATGATATGATCATTTTTGGCAGGCTCTTCATGTAGTTCTGGCAGAAACGTAGTGATACATTAGTCATTTTCACAGAGAAGATACGGGTCCATGCCAGTCTCCTATTTGGGGTGCCATCTGTACCATTTTTGTCAGTAAATTCAAAAAGAAAATATATCCATTGATGGGTACTATTTCTATTTTTTAATCATTGTTTGAGGCAAACTATACCATTCTTAGAATAAAACAATGAGTACACATAACTAAAATTGCTTCTGGGCATTCTTCACTAATGGAATACCCATATCAAAATTACTCCAACAAATTTTAACACTTTCTTTTAATTTAAATTGTCCACAATTTACTGTCTCAGAGGCTCTTGGTATATAAGAGGAAACAGTGAATTCTACTTTTTGTTTTATTAATAATGGAGCAACTCACTTGACTCTCATTGTTTTGCCTCCTTCATCTGTAAATATAGTAATAAGGACAAGCAGTATTTGAATTAAAAAGGGCTATATTTCTGTTAAGGTTAGCAACAAGTAAATTTATTCTAAACCTAAATGTTGGTTGTGATGTATGGAGGCAGGCAGTTCAAAGTTTGCTGACTTACTTTGACTAAATGTCTATGTTAATATTATAAATTTAATACAGATTATAAATTTGTTGAAGAGAAGGGTTGTATGTTATTCATGCTTTGAACATATTAAGCACACAGTAGATATTCATTGTGCTGAACTGAAGCACAGATGGACTTGCTATAATGACTTAAGGGGATCTTCTGTTAAGGAGAGGAATTAGCAGACGTACACTGGTATAAAATAGGATTGGGAAGAATGGTTTCTTACTATTGATATTTTTGGTATGTATGAAAAGGAAACTATTACTTACCTCCAGATTGAATTCAGAAATGTTGTGGTTTTCTGAACTGGTTTTGGGTCATTACAGAAGGTGTTCTTCAGAATAATGAGTATCGCATAAATGACTATTCCATAAATATAGTTGAATTTTCTTCATTCAACTACTAGTAGCTAAAGAGAAATAACACGTATTAATAATTAAAATCTATTGAAAGCTTGCTTTGCACAAGGCATATTAAACATTTTACCTCTATTACCTAATTTGATCCTTTAATTACCCTTTTAGATAAATACAATTTTTATTTTCATTTTACCAATGGGTAAAATGAATCCTGACATATTTTAGTACTATCATCCTCCTTGCGGTGAATAGCTTTAAGATATACATCTTATTTATATTACAGGTCCCTGCGTATAACTGTAGCTTGCTAATGTGTATAAAAGGCCGCATTTTGTTGCCCAAATCTACTAGTGAGAGACCGGATGTTTTGCCAGTTATTAAGAATAGACAAAATACTGAGAAATGGTAATACCCTATTAATTAAGTCTAATTGAGAAAACACTTTCTTTGATATTTTAGGCTGTAATACCATGGCATTTCTAATCTTGTAGCTAAGACCTGCTACCTCATCTAAAGGGAAGCCCAGTTTCTGACTATTTGTGATTTCTTTTTTTTTTCTTTTGAAAGAGCATTTTTTATTATTATTATACTTAAAGTTCTAGGGTACATGTGCACAACATGCAGGTTAGTTACATATGTATACATGTGCCATGTTGGTGTGCTGCACCCAGTAACTCATCATTTACATTAGGTATATCTGCTAATGCTATCCCTCCCCCCTCCCCCAACCCCACAACAGGCCCTGGCGTGTGATGTCCCCCTTCCCGAGTCCAAGTGTTCTCATTGTTCAATTCCCAGCTATGAGTGAGAACATGCGGTGTTTGGTTTTTTGTTCTTGCAATAGTTTGCTGAGAATGATGGTTTCCAGCTTCATCCATGTCCCTACAAAGGACATAAACTCATCATTTTTTATGGTTGCATAGTATTCCATGGGTTATAGGTGCCACATTTTCTTAATCCAGTCTATCACTGTTGGACATCTGGGTTGGTTCCAGGTCTATGCTATTGTGAATAGTGCCACAATAAACATACATGTGCATGTGCCTTTATAGTAGCATAATTTATAATCCTCTGGGTATATACCCAGTAATGGGATGGCTGGGTCAAATGGTATTTCTAGTTCTAGATCCCTGAGGAATCACCACACTGTCTTCCACAATGGTTGAACCAGTTTTTGTCCCACCAACAGTGTAAAAATGTTCCTATTTCTCTACATCCTCTCCAGCACCTGTTGTTTCCTGACTTTTTAATGATCACCATTCTAACTGGTGTGAGATGGTATCTCATTGTGGTTTTGATTTGCATTTCTCTGATGGCCAGTGATGATGAGCATTTTTACATGTGTCTGTTGGCTGCCTTCTTTTGAGAAGTGTCTGTTCATATCCTTCTCCCATTTGTTGATGGGGTTGTTTGTTTTTTTCTTGTAAATTTGTTTGAGTTCTTTGTAGATTCTGGATATTAGCCCTTTGTCAGATAAATAGATTGCAAAAATTTTCTCCCATTCTGTAGGTTGCCTGTTCACTCTGATGGTAGTTTCTACTATTATTATACTTTAAGTTTTAGGGTACATGTGCACAACGTGCAGGTTAGTTACATATGTATACATGTGCCATGTTGGTGTGCTGCACCAAGCAGACCTAATACACATGTACAGAACTCTCCACCCCAAGTCAACAGAATATACTTTCTTCTCAGCACCACACTGCACTTATTCCAAAATTGACCACATAGTTGGAAGTAAAGCACTCCTCAGCAAATGTAAAAGAACAGAAATTATAGCAAACTGTCTCTCAGACCACAGTGCAATCAAACTAGAACTCAGGATTAAGAAACTCACTCAAAACCGCTCAACTACATGGAAACTGAACAACCTGCTCCTCAATGACTACTGGGTACATAACAAAATGAAGGCAGAAATAAAGATGTTCTTTGAAACCAACAAGAACCAAGACACAACATACCAGAATCTCTGGGACACATTCAAAGCAGTGCGTAGAGGAAAATTTATAGCTCTGATGGTAGTTTCTTTTGCTGTGCAGAAACTCTTTAGTTTAATTAGATCCCATTTGTCAATTTTGGCTTTTGTTGCCATTGTTTTTGTTGGTTTAGACATGAAGTCCTTGCCCATGCCTATGTCCTGAATGGTATTGCCTAGGTTTTCTTCTAGGGTTTTTATGGTTTTAGGTCTAACATTTAAGTCTTTAATCCATCTTGAATTAATTTTTTATAAGGTGTAAGGAAGGGATCCAGTTTCAGCTTTCTACATATGGCTAGCAAGTTTTCCCAGCACCATTTGTTAAATAGGGAATCCTTTCCCCATTTCTTGTTTTTGTCAGGTTTGTCAAAGATCAGGTATTTGTAGATGTGTGGTTTTATTTCTGAGGGCTTTGTTCTGTTTCATTGGTCTATATCTCTGTTTTGGTACCAGTACCATGCTGTTTTGGTTACTGTAGACCTGCTGTATAGTTTGAAGTCAGGTAGCGTGATGCCCCAGCTTTGTTCTTTTGGCTTAGGATTGACTTGGCAATGCAGGCTCTTTTTTGGTTCCATATGAACTTTAAAGTAGTTTTTTTCCAGTTCTGTGAAGAAAGTCATTGGTAGCTTGATGGGGACGGCATTGAATCTATAAATTACCTTGGACAGTATGGCCATTTTCACATTGATTCTTCCTATCCATGGGCATGGAATGTTCTTCCATTTGTGTGTATCCTCTTTTATTTTGTTGAGCAGTGGTTTGTAGTTCTTCTTGAAGAGGTCCTTCACATCCCTTGTAAGTTGGATTCCTAGGTATTTTATTCTCTTTGAAGCAATTGCGAATGGGAGTTCACTCATGATTTGGCTCTCTTTTTGTCTGTTTTTGGCGTATAAAAATGCTTGTGATTTTTGCACATTGATTCTGTATCCTGAGACTTTGCTGAAGTTGCTTATCAGCTTAAGGAGATTTTGGGCTGAGACGATGGGGTTTTCTAGATATGCAATCATGTCATCTGCAAACAGGGACAATAGATAACCCTGATGGCCAACTTCTTCCTCCAGCCTTAAGAATAAACATATGAAAAATAAATGTATTAGATATGGTTTACCAAATGCCTGGAGAGTAGTGTTTCTGTAGCCACCTATATAAATAGATGCTCATTCGGTATGTGCAAATAATGGCCTCAGAGCACCTTGGGACTGGTATGAAATCCCACAAGAGACGCATTGTAGTAGACCCTGTATGTTCATTTTAGTACATTTTCTAGGAAGATGGCAAACAGAGGCATCAAAGTAGTTAGTGTTTTGTAGGTTTTTGCCTAATATGGCTTTTATTCTATTCAGTCAATACAAAATTATTGATTATCCATTAGAGACAGATGAATTTTCAAAATAAAAAAATTAAATAAAACAGAAACACCTGAATGGAAGGAAAATAACATATTTTTAACTCACCACTTTCCAAAATTTTGTATTTTGGAATGGATATTCTCTAAATTGGATATGTAAAATAATACTATAAAATACTAGAAAAATTTTTCCGAAAGTTTGGAAGAATGAAATCACCTTAGGTTGAAAGAGAGTCTAGGACTTTGAAAGGAATTTGGAGAAGTTTGGGATCAAAGGGCAAATGGCAGCACCAATTGTTCCCAGTTTTGAAAACGAGGTTTATAAAAGTAAAAAAGATTTGATATTTAAACAGGATCCTGGGTAAATAGTAGCCTGGGCATTAAGAAAGATCTCTTGTGTAGTCATATTTCTAACCTAGATAAAGATGTGAATATAGATATATTCCTAATTATAGGCAAACCACCAAAGGCCCTGCCTGATTCTAGAGACTTGCACCATTTAAGGCTTACCCCTTCTTAAGTCAGTGGCAGAGATTAAGAATATTTCCCTTGCCAAAAATATCCTGGGACCCTTCTTACCAAGACCAGTGATATAAGTAAATAGTTACTATGATGCTAACTGTCATTCCTTCATTCTGCCATGGCCACTCCCCCCAGTATATTTCCTATTGTTTAGAATTATGTGCAGTTGTATACCTAAGGATACTTTCAATACACTTTCTCTTTGTTTCTCCAAAATGAGAGTGAAACTTGAAAGTGGTTACTCTTGCTTCTGAAATCTAAAGCCATATTACATATCCTATAATAGGGCAGTAAAATTATCCATACTCAACATAAGCCACACCTTAGGTCTGAAAAATAATGAAAACTTCTAAATCTTCACTGGGTATATTATCATTTTACACATTGTGCAAACTACTTTCGTAAAGTCATTTTTTAATATTATAGAAGTGTCCACTGATAATTTATCAAAATTACCCTAGAGTAAACTCAAGATGCAATAGCAAAATTTCCTTTGTAACAGTAAATGAGTAAACGTACATTTAAAAATTCACTACCTTGCAAGCATGGGTCATTTTAAATTCCCCTTTTAGTAGGTAAGTTCATCTCTTCTCCATTGTTCAAAATTCCATTAACTCTGTGCATCTTCCTTCATTCAGTAGCTCCTGAAAATTTTTCCTGTAGGCCACACTTGAAAGAAAAAGGCCTTGCTTTTATTTCTGATTATGATTCTTAAGTCTGGAATGCATTTTGAAGTGAATAAGGAATATTTTTGTTGTTTAATCATGAAGTTGAAGAAATTAGGTTTTCCTGTCATGAAAAGCCTGTGTAATTTCAAGTGCTTACGTGTCTTCTCAAATATTTATGCCACCCAACTTATTTATCCATTAGTTTGGCTCTTGATCTGGATTTCCACAGTCACATATCTCTTCATTCCTGATGTATATCTGGCTTACACAAAAAACACGAGAGAGCCCAAGATTTAAGAGAGAAGATGGAGTTTCAGAAGTGTAAGCATTCCTGGGAGACCTTACTTTGATGTTTCGACAATCTGTCTTCCCAAGAGAGAAGACAGGTTGAAGAGGGATATGAAGAATTTTTTTTTCACTTCTTAAATAAACTTCATTGAAGTATAGTTTGCATGTAATAAAATTTTAAGTATACAATTTGAGGAGTTTTGATAAAGGTATATATCTGTGTTACCATTATAATAAAGATATAGGAAATTTCAGTCATCCTAGAGAATTCCCCTGTGATCCACTGTGGTCAATTCCTCTCCATATACTCATATCCAATCCCAGACAGCCAGTGATCTGATTTCTGTTATTATAGATAGTTTTATCTGCTATAAAATTTTATATATATGGAATCAAATAGTAGGTACTCTGGATTATTTTGGTCAGCATAAACTTTTTATTATGTTAATTTTTTTTTAAATGATAGAAACTTAATGGGCCTCATACTGATACTCTGTAAGTAATACCTCATGTAATAATTATTTTTCCAAATATATTTCATTATTACTTAAATGAATCATAAAAATGTCTTAAGATTCTATGTTCAATTCCAACTTAAAAATAAATTACTATATACATAAGCAGAATATATATGGAAAATAAAAAAGAAATTACTGTAGTTTCTAATTATCTTAGAGTATGTACTGATTTGCTGTTGCAGGAGGATAATGTTAGAGGAAAATGATGCTTGGAAAAATTGAAAGGATAATCTAAATCTTACTTTATTGTTTTGAAGATCCCAATCTGAAGATGATCAATCAAGATAGTTTAATTACAGAATAATAGAATAGCAAACTTTTCATTAATAAATAAACTTTCTAAATTGCAAATTTTGCCATTACTGACTAAATAATAATTAAATTTGTCATTATTTGAAATTGTCTTCATTGCCTACATGAAGTTAGTTTTAACTTACATGGCATATGTTTCTTTAGTTGTTATTATTATTATTATTATTATTATTATTATTATTACTTTTATTTTTTTGAGATGGAGTCTTGCTCTGTTGTTCAGGCTGGAGTGCAGTGGTGCAATCTCGATTCACTACAAGCTCCACCTCCCGGGTTCATGCCATTCTCCTTCCTCAGCCTCCCGAGTAGCTGGGACTACAGGAGCCCGCCACCACGCCCGGCTAATTTTTTGTATTTTTAGTAGAGACGGTGTTTCACCTTGTTAGCCAGGATGGTCTCGATCTCCTGACCTCGTGATCCACCCGCCTCGGCCTCCCAAAGTGCTGGGATTACAGGCTTGAGCCACTGCGCCTGGCTAGTGATTATTTTAACCCATATTGAAACACAGAGGAATTTTTCAATGCATAGAAATATGAGTCAAAAGAAAACGATATTGGAGAGTATAATGTTTGGTACATTGAGTAATGATGATGAAAACTAGCTTATAAAAATTCAAACTACATTTTGTGTAACTATTCTATAGCTAGAATCTTGAGAATCACAGTACCCACACAGTGGGAGAGTACAAATGAAGACCTATGCAGACGTCTGCTATAAGAACAGAACAGCCAACACACTATATGATGGAAAGGAGCAAAATGAAGTACAGATGATAAGTGGTGCTTAACTTTATTAAGCCAAGTGAACACTATTACTGAAAGTCTGTATCTAACAAAGGCAAATTACTTTGCTGTAATCATGTTCATGAGCTGTCTTGTGGCTGCCAGTCAGGGCCTGCCACTCATCTAAAGGAAATGAAAGCCTTGAAAATGTTAATTAGATGTTACAGCCTGATCAATATTGAAGAACCTTTAATTTATAAGTTTCCACCATTTTCTTTGCAATGTCCTCATGTGTTTATAAGAACAAAAGCCATGGAATTGTGGCAACATGAAAAGGTCAGCCTGCTACCTACATTCTTTTGAAATCTTGACCTGTGTAGTCACATATGTCTAAATGAAAATCTATCAATTATCTCACTGAGAAATATTTCTAAAATATCAGTGAAGAATTAACTTGGCCTTACATCAGAAAATCTATTTCCTGAGCATAGATGTTCCTTTAATTGAAGATAACATGTAATTTTGGCTTTATTTAGGTAGAAAAATTCCTATTTGCGGTATTCTGGTAGAACCCTGCCTGGCGGTAAAATCAATAAAGCTTCATCCTCTACACTACTAAAATTCTTCAATTTGAAATTCTTTCCTAGCTTTAGGTCACAGATATACAGCCATCTAGGAAGAGGTAACAGATGAGGCTGCATTCTTCAACATTTTTAAGTACGAATGTATTTATCAAATTCTTCTTCACAAGCACTTTGGATGAGACCTCAGAGGAGGTGGGCTTATAGAAAATATGACTACTTCAGAGAAGGACAAAACAGCCTAAGAGGAGAATGCTAAATGTTCTGAAACAACAACAGAATAACATAAGCTTCTGCCTATAACTTCCTTTCATTTTGGTAATATACGTCAACATTCCTATTAAGAAAGCAGTGACAGAACCTGTTAATAACAGATTATTTTATTATAATTCATATGAATTAAACACAAACTACCGATAACTTATCTTCTACTTAGGGAACACGGGGAAAAATTTTAAATCTCAGTTAATGGCTGGTGGAAAGTGGAGGGAAAGTTCAGATACACAATTTCCTTTTACTTCCCTTTGTTTGGGTTGACTTTCAGGTACGTGCTTTAGAAATGACTAAGAAAAGGTAGTGTTCTTACCAAAAAAATGAAGAATAACAGTTGAGTTTTTGAGTCCCTGGAAATAGTTGTATGAAATCTTAATCCGGTCATTGGTGACTTTTACTATCAAATTTTTCTTCAGCTTATAGAATTTCTGATCCATAACAAA
The DNA here is from genome assembly GCF_029289425.2 of Pan paniscus. NCBI lineage: Eukaryota > Metazoa > Chordata > Mammalia > Primates > Hominidae > Pan > Pan paniscus. The sequence goes on along the minus strand of NC_073264.2, from coordinate 30,612,108 downwards.
AGTATCCAAAATTACTGCTTATACTTGTTTTTCCCACATTTGAGCTTTTAAAAAGGGTAGTTTATGCTCATTTTCTAAACTTTTCTACTTTCTATTTATCTTAAACTTGCTGTGTTCTGGCTTTTTTCCCCACCACTCCACTGAAACTGCTCTCAGTAATGTCACTGTTGATTTCTAACTTGACAACTTCAATAGATGCTTTCAGTAGCCTCCCTGTGCCATTTGAAGCGGCTATTCCCTCCCTTCTTGATATTACCTCTTCAGTTCTATGACTCGCTGTTGGTCTCATTTTCTCTTAGTTTTTTCTACCTAAAGGATTAAATCTTAGGCTACTGCAGGGGCCCTTCTTCTTCCACACATTACATTTGGGTATACTTCAGAATTCCATTTCTGTTCTTCATATTCTATATATATTCCTAGATGATCACCCACTCTTAAGATTTGCCCACTATTTATATTAATTGCTTTTAATAATCCAGCAAACAGAGTCTGGAGGGTCAGCCTCTCTGAGTCCAGAGGTGAAAACTGCCTGGGGAATTGTACCAGGGACAATGAAGAATAACAGCACACTGTCTCTATAGCCTGTAGCAGGGATTTGCTTCAACCCATCATCTCCTCTCACTGACTATGTGCCAGGCATTGTAAGAAAAATTGTATATGGAAGGGTATATAAAATAAATCAAAATGTCATGATATTCTACTTGTCTCACATAAATCTACCCATAGGAGTGATTGAATAACCATTTGCTAATTGTTTGGGTCTACTAAATAGGTCATAGGAAGTTCATCTGGTCTAGAAACTTCCTAGTATTACTCAAGAATAATAAAAATAGAAAAAGAGAGACAAGAACAGATGCTGTTGTAGAGATCATGCCAAGAAAATGTAAAGCTTTGAAGCTTTTCATTTCCTGGTAACTACCACCATTACCTCTTCAAATTTCAAATTGAATGTTTGTCACTATTAAGTCAAAGAGACAAACTGTTCATGCTACAAGTTCATTATATTCTACAGGTGTACATGACAAATGCATCTGAGAATGGTATCTTCAGGATAAACCTTTAGGCAGTTAGCTTTAAATAAATTATTTTGTTGGTGTGTTATGGAACCCTCGCTTAATGAAATTTATAGGATGTGACCACTCAGATTATATTCTTCAGTGATCTATGGATCAGTGTAGTACTGTGGATCAATATGACTAAGTTACATGTTTCCCCTAAGACTTGTTATCTCTAGGGTACAGTTAATTTAGGAAAGAAAATACTAGGGGATTAAAATATCAACTTTCCCCTGGGGCCTAAAATAAATAAAACGGGTAGTAATACTACTTCTATTTTAAAATATTGGAATATAATAGATACCTTTTCCCAAAAAATTGTACCCTACTATCTAAACTTTCCCTAAAGTGTCCCCTATTCTTAGTCATGCTGCCTATGAGCTGTGCCTCATAGCAACAATGCATTGTCCTACTGTGTACCTGTGCCTACCTTGACCAGACAAGCTCAGAAGTCTGCAGAAGTGGAAAAGAATTAAAATAGAAAGAAAAAAATAAACAAGAATTAGAGACCGTGTGTCCTACTGGCCTTTGTATTGATTATTCAAGTGTTGTATGACACCTGGATCCTCTACCTTGAGTAGTGTTTAAGATAGCATTGTATTTTTTTCAAAAAAAGCCCTGATATTTTGAATGAATTTGTTTTGAAATGTGTTGCCTACTATTTAAGTGCCAAAATACCCTTTCATCGGGGAACAATTTGTTCCTTCTTTCAGAAAATATTCCTCTTCTCTGCTCCTCAGTTTTACTCTAGGTGTACAACTTCTGTGGAAAGTGCTATATTTTTACATAAACCCTATGGTCTGGCTATAGTTGATTATTGCTAGGTATGGACCAATTACAGCTCTTACCTACTATTTTTGAGTCATGAAGCAGGGAGAGCATTAGACCATTGTCTCTCCAGAGGCACATTTTTAAAATATAAAACTTGCAAAAATGCAAGCATGTTTCCTGCTAATGTAGGTCTGTAGTAAAACACTGTAAAGTCAACACCTTGATGCACAATCCGGAGAGAATATTGAAGGTGTTCATGTCATGGCTTCTAAATGATCCCTACACAGGCTTCTTTTGCCTTTTTGCATTTTACTTGTTTAAACCTTTCTTAGATTTTCTGAGTCAATAATTCCCACATATGTCTAAGCTTGTTTAAATTGGGTTTCAATTAGGGTTGCCAGATTTAGCAAATAAAAATGCTAGATACCCCTTTACCTTTGAATATCACATAAAGAATGATATTGCAATATTGGGACATACTAAAAAAGATCCATTTTTTATCTGATATTCAAATGTAACTGGACATTCCATATTTGATCTGGAACCCTAGTTTTGATCACTTGCAACCAAACTAAATCAATTGCTCTCTGTGACTCGTAACCAGACAGAACTATTTCTTATAGTACTTTGGATACACATTTGTATTTAATCAAAAAAAACACAGGAAGCAATTTTGTGCTTTCCAGGAAATTTTGTGTAGCCTAAATATCATCGTATAACTCTGATTCTTCCTATACAACTTTGGTAAGTATCTCTCTACAGAGTGCAAATGTAACTTTGAAGCAGAGCGTTTAAGTGATCCAGGAGCCTTAATGTGTATTTCAAGTCAAGGCTCTGAGAAATGGATTTAATGTTCTCTTAAGGCTGAAATCCAGGAACCGTTGAGTGTCAAAGCCCAATGAGGGCTCCTGGACAAATCACTTAATCTCGCTTCTTCAGTCTCCTTATCTTTAAGCTGTAGGTAATATTTCTTTCCAGTCTTCCAGAAGTGTCACGGTGATTAACATTTATGGACTGCTTTGAAGATGAAAATTCTATATCTTGTTAAGCATTAGCAAGATGGCAAATAATATATAATTATGCTGTGTACCTGCAATAATCTAAGAGCATGCATGTTTTCACAGTTTTAATAATAATTTCAGTAAAATAAAAACATGAGGTTTAGTTCTCACTTTAATTTGATAAAATGCTTTACTTTGGTTTCACAGCTATGGGAAAGGTTATTTGAAAAAAGAAGTGAAAAAATAAACGCAAATATTTTATAATATTTGGGCTACAAGCAATTTTTCTTCATAAAAACCTAATTGTTCTCAAATACAAATGGCCAACTGTTTGCTTTTCAAATGAGGTTTACCATTAGGACTGCTTTTGAAAGCATGCATTAAGATGGAGGGATGGGAAGTTACTGTAATTTTCAGTTCATGTTACTTCTTGAGTACTGTCACTTTTCTATATAAAGCTATAGAAAGTGAACATTAGCCCTTTAAAAGAGTCATATTTCAAGGATCAGGTGGGAAAGACAGAAGTGTTGGATGCACCTCACTGCACTGCTGTTCATCCCCAACACTTTGCACAATGTGAGAATGTTTAATAATTCCAACCCAACCTACAGATAAGAATCTCTGGTGTCACATCACAACTGACAGTGCTGGTGTGAGATTTGCAGTAAAACAATATTCCAGCTGTAGCTTTCATTTACAGAAATAAAACAGCAGAAGTGGAGGGAAAAAGGCCAGGAGAAGATAAACACTTTCATCTTGAAACAGCACTGACATTAAATTATAATAGCTATACTCAAACAAGGAGAGAAAATCCAACCTCAGGACCTAAACCTAACATGTATTATATCAGCTAAAATCCATCGCTCTGTCTATATTTTATGTGAGCCAGTTAATGTTTAGTTATCCAGAGAGATCACCAAATATAAATAAGCTCTTTCCCAAATAAAGGCTATGGCAACTGTGGGACAGGCGGCCTTATTTTTCTCCCATTAATCACTAGAAACTTCACACGGCGTCAAAGTCTCCAGGGATATTTCTGGCTGGGAAAAAGATCCTCCCTCCTCAGTTCTAATCAGTCCATCCCATCTGTAATGGCTTTAGAAAATTGTTAATGACATAAAGTGACAGTCGAAGGGCTTTTTGGTCTGTCAGTGTAGGGTTACTATGAGCTCTCTAACAAACTACTACATCCAGGCCTCAAAGCTGCTGGAAAATGATCTGGATTACGAAGGAATAAATTTGATATGTTAGCAATCACAAGCGGGAACTGAAAAGAAAGGCTTCCTTAATACGGTTCTTTTAGGCTATAATGGGAAATATGAAGATAAATCTGGCTCAGAGACAAACCCACATAAGACTGCCGCGAGCACACAGAATATAGATCTCGGTTATGAGATGTGTAAAACACACAATGGCCTGAATCAGGAGCTAAGTATATAAGTGCAAACAAACCCGTTTTTATAGTTAGCATGGCATTTTGAATGGAGTTTTAAGCCTAAAGGACAGTATCCTACTTGCAGAAGAAGATGGGAAATGTAACAGTAAGTACTGGGCTTTTATATATAGAAGTCTAATAAGAAAATGTTCTAGAAAATTATGAACATAAAGCAAATTAAACTGAAATTGGCTTTCCCCATAAAAATTGAAATACCTTGCTTTCCCTAATCTAAAATATTGTTTTTCTTTTAGTTCCATTATCTTGCTTTGGATTTATGGAAATTCTGAACAGTGATGTGAGAGTGACTACAGTTTGAAGTATCTGTTAAATACAGCAACATGACATCACAAGGTATAATCTCATTCCTTGCCTTATATAAAAATTCTGCACAGAATTGATAAATAAATGCATATCTGGGAATTTGAATCTGTTAAAAATAGGCAGATAATAGAAATGGAAATATGGAGTTTTTTTTTTTTAAAAAAAAGACTAATTTTATCCTAATGCGGTAAAACGTTTTCTTTCTTGTATTTTTTTTTTTAGTTTCTAGAATATTCACCTCATTAGGACATCACAGAAATTGACAATATAAACAGTCAGTTTCCCACACATCTCCTGTAGGTAGTGCAAAGTACCTTAAAAATATTACATTCTGACAAATCTACAGAATTTGCATGATTAAGTGAAGTGATTTTTACCTAGTTGTGCAGAAAGATTTTTACTTAGTAGTAGAGAACAGCAAGGTGATATATTATCCCCAAATCCTACCATGTTCCATAAGCTACATAAAAGCAAATGTTATCTCAATATAAATATTTTTCCTATTAGTGGAAAAAAATTCAGACCTTTAAAGCAGGATAATTTCTTATTAGTCTGAGACAGTCTCACAAGGGCTGTATCTGGCAAACTCCACTTTTACCAGATGGTTTCTAGAGAAACCCTCCAACTCCATCATTCTACAATTAACCATAATTTTTCTTAGGTGAGTATCATTTAGTAGGAATAGACAACCAGCGAATAGGCCCTGAATTCCGCTACAGTTGTGCATTGGTAACAGGAATGGAATGAAGAGAGAACAAGAATAATTTCTCAGCAAATAATCCTCATTGAATTATGTAGGGGAATTTCAACTGATTCCTTTTCCATCGTCAAATGTTGCACATTCTCTTAGAGAAGAAATCACTGGCATACTGAAGGAAGTTCATCCCATTTGACTTTGGAGCAGGTCATAGGCTTTGGAGACCTATGCTAATTCTTTCAGACTGCTAGGGAGCTAACTCATAAATATCTATTTCAGTGTTCTAAAATGATTAAATGACATCATAATGACCTGGTTTAAAGAAAATGTTACAAGAGATCCCCTAAATGATACACTGGTGGCCTGAAAGAGTTAATGCAGTTTCCTTAAGTGCCCAATTCAATCTTAGTTTGCAATATACAGAGCAGGGAATGTGTCCCAGTAACTCACTAATAGCCATATCTAATAAAAGTATATTAAGGAGAGATAAGTTCTTTGAAGGAGTCTATCAAAGAGCAGGTGGCAATTCTGATTAATACAGCTCTGCTAAGAAAGGAGAAATGGAGCCTTTGGAAATTCAGTAATCCTGTAGAGAAACATTGAGATGATGCCCTTCTTAAAGAATATCTCAAGGGATCATGATCCATGACAACAGATACTATGTTCTTCCAAAATATAGTTAAGGTTTATGTGTAACACACTGGCAGCAAACAATATTTTTTATAGCGAGACTGGGAGAGTATGAGAATGTTTTTCTAAGTTTTCAATGTATTCAATATCGTATATCTATGTAATATATCAGAAAAGCAGATAGAAATTGGAAACAGGTCTCTTATTATAGTATATGGAATATTTTTACTATACAAGTTTATATTTTATATAAAATGTGATCATTTTATATAAAGTTTAATATTATTAGATCGAATTCTACAATCAAGTTGGGCATCAGAAGACAGAACATGAGAATGAAATAGAAGAGAAGAGAAAGAGAAGAGAGACAATTTTAATAGTAGAAGTAGAAAACACATTTTGGTACTCAAAGATAATTTAGTCAAATGAATGAATCAATTAATAGAAGCCTAGAAACATGGAGCAAAAAGAACTAACCATGAGTTCTGTAATCACCTTAAAATTATTGCACATATAAGTACATATATAGAATGTTTAAGTCCAGAAACAGCACAAGTAGGTATATATATAGTTACATATTTGTACAATATAAACTTATTCTATGATAAAAGAAATCTTTCAAATCTATGAGCAAGGGAAAAGATTTGGAAGTCAGTACAATGTGATTGTGAAGAGAATGAAATCTTGGCTTGATATCTCTTGGTTCTAATCTCAGCTCTTATTCTTAATAGCTGTATTACCTTGAACAAATCACTAAACTGTCCTTCGATTCCCTTATCTGAAAATTGGGGAGTATAATCATACTTACATTGAAAAGTAACAGAAATAATAAATGTAAAGCATTTGGCAGAGTATTTGGCTCATAGTAAACCACAATAAATGCTAATTATTATTATTCAATAAATGGGGATTTAAACAAATGGCTAACTACATAGTAAACAAGTTAGGTCTCCCTTATGCCTTATGTAAAACATAGAATCAGATGGATGAAAGAGTAAATATAAAAAGAGAATTCTAACAGTAGGAAAGGAAATATATATGAATATTTATAATAATATTGTGGTTGGGGAAAGCAGGAAACACAAAGCCATAGACCTATGAAAGACTGTTGAAAAATTTAAACTTCTGATGGAAAAATAAGTATAACAATAAAAGACACACAGCAGACTAGAAAAATATTTGTAGTGTATAATACAAAGGGTCATGATAATTTACATAAAGTGTTCCTATCATCAGTTTTTCTAAAACATAATGTTTGATCAGGCAGCTAATAAACACAGATGGTATATATTGTGACTTCATTGCTCTGTGTAGTTTCAGAGCCTTCTCAAAATTTATCTCAGGTAACTTTTTCTGTATATAAAGGAATCAACTTAAATGTTACTTCAGTAGAAAGGCCTCTTCTGATCTTCAATCTAAATATGTTTTTTTAAATTTCCTTCTCATGGCATGTATTTTTTGTGTGTATGTGTCATAACTCTTGTTCTTTATCACATGTTTATATCTGTTGGTTTATAACCATTTCCCCCTCATTAGACAATAGCTCATAGGACTGGGTGTATAGTGTTTACACTCTGTAGTAAGTCCCAAACATATAATAGATATTGAAGTAATAAGATCATTTAAAGGATCCAGAACACTATGTTAAAGCATTTAGCCTTTACATCTAAAACAGTCAAAGAAGAATTTTAAGCAGGGTTAAGCCTTATTGGGCTTCAGTGAAGGGTGAAGCATGAAATGGAAAGTATACACTTAGAGGCCAGGTGCTCCTTTAGAAAAGGGATTGAAACAATCTAAGAAACTGGGAAGATCTAAACTAAGGAAGTTCAATGCCAATATAGGAATAATTCCAAAGATACTTAAAATTAGGTGATTTTAACTGAAGTAGTGTATGCATAAAGGGAAACAATGAGAATTAAATTTGATTTTGGATTTTAGAGCAGACTGTACAATTTTGATGCTATACCAAGACATTTGTAATTTTTCCTCTGAGAAGTAGAAAGCCGATGAAGAATTTTGAAAATTAAATTTTGTCTTTCATTTGCTTACTTGTATGTTTTAAATCATCTTGATTATGAAGACTAAGTTATTGAAACACATGAATTAGACTTCTGAGGACCATAGGAAAGTTGAAGTTTTAGTTCTGTGAGTTACTACTCTCAAATTTAGCCATAAGTATCTAGAGGCAAGGTCATCTTAATGAAAAATTTTGGGATCCTGACAACTATTGTCAAATGAACTTCCTTTATCATCATTATCATTACCACCACAATCATCATCCACATCACCACCCCCAACGACAATAATGGCAGCAATGACAACCACAACATCAACATACATTTGTTGGAAAATTATGTAAGATACTGCAGTAGGTTCTTGAGTACATAGAAATCTGGCATAGTCCCCGACATCGAAAAAGTAAAATATGTGCATTAAAATAACACTAGTCATGTAGAGAAGCATGTGATAAAATGAGTAGTAAGGAAATAATTTATTCTGGAGTTTAAAGAGAGAATTGTTTGTAGACCGAAGTGTCTTTAGAAAAAGGTTGATGGAGAAGGTGACACTTGAATTGGTCTTTGAGGAAGAAACACATTCAGATAAATATAAATGTACCTACTGAGACAGAGGTACTACAAGATAGAAGAGGAAGTTCCTATGGCCTCTTCTAAGGACAAGTAGACCAGTATACAAATAAGAGTGCTTTGACCATACCTTAGAGTTCATAAGGAAAACTAAAAGAAATATTCAGAGAGCTGGATAGAAACAGATTTTAAGGTATTTTGAAAATAAGATACTTTACTACAAATAAAGAGTAAACTAAGGTTTATTTTGAGGAAAGTGGAGAACCACTTACATGTTCAGAGCAAAGTAGCTACTTGTAGAAAGTTGTGTTTTAAGATTTAGAGAATGAACATAATGAGCATGTTCAACGTGAAGCTTAGGGGTTAAAATTCTGGTTAAAGAAACCACTGTGACGGTAAGTTTTTTTAGTACAGGAAAAGGAGAACCTGATGTAAGAAATCAGAAGAATGGAATAATATGAATTTCTTTCTCTCATCTTTTATTAGGAAAAATTTCAAACAATATTAAAGAGAATATAATGAACCCCCAAATATTCACCACTCAGCTTCAAAAATTATCAATTCATGACTAATCTTATTTTATCTCTATTCTTGCCTACCTACTTTACCTCCAGATTTTTTGAAGCCCATCATCATTTCACTTCACCTATTTATTTAATATAAATTTCTAAAAGATAAGGAATAATGAAAAACAAACAACCATAATACCATTTTCATACCTAAAAAATCAATAATTTTTAACAATCCCAAACATGCAATCAGTGTTTAGATTTCCTCAATTTTTATATAAAATTTCTTTATAATTAATTTCTTTGAATTATTGTCCCAATAAGGCCCATTCACTTGAGTTGGTTTATGTTCCTGAAATCTCTTTAAATCTTTAGTTTCATCTTTCACCTCTTTTTTCTTGAAACACAGTCTCTATTTTGCTGACCACATACTCAGGGTAGGATTTGCTATGCACTTCTGTTTACTATGTATTCCTGAAAATGGTGGTTGAATTTAAAATCTTGAACAGATTTAGGTTCAATTTTTTTTTGGCCAGAATTGGGCCAGGCACCATGGCTCATGCCTATAATCCCAGCACTTTGGGAGGCCGAGGACAGTAGATTGTTTGAGCCCAGGAATTCGAGACCAGCTTGGGCAACATGGTAAACCCTGTATTAAAAAAAAAAAAAAAATTTAGACGAGCATGGCGTGTCCCCTTAGTCCCAGCTACTTCTTTGGAGAGTGAAATGGGAGAATCATTTGAGTCCGGAAGGTCGAGGCTGTGATCTCGCCACTGCACTCTGCACTCCAGTCCAGGTGAACAGAACAAAACCCTTTCTCAAAAAAACAAAAAACAAAAACAAAAACAAAACAGAAACAGAAAACCAAAATAATTGTTTATAGGTTGTGTTGTGTACTATTTCATTGTCTTTTGTTTCCCTGTTGGTATTATAGCAGTTATTACAAAATGGCGATATTCTACTTCAATCTTTCATTAACTGAAATACTACTATAACAAGAAACTTTTCATAAATAATTTGATTACACTGATTTATAGCTCATTTAGAAAATTCAGATGTCTATTGCTCTTTATAAAAGTTTGCAAACTGATAAGTTGATTCCCTAGCATCTTCCTAAGTTGATTTCCTAGCATCTTCCAAAGTTGACCAGTGAGTTTTATTTCTTCATTTTTAAAGAACTATTATGAGCTCATGGATTAGAACGTGTTTGATGTATTTCAATCTATTGCAATTATTGATTGTAATAATTATTAAACTCCTTATTTAAGTTGACTTCTGAGGCTTTTTGATATAGCCGTGGAGGCTTTGAGAGTTTTCTCACATTCTTGTATGATAAGATGCCCCAGGATGATCTTAAATTTCCTACCCAGAACTCAGAATCCTCTATTTCTCCAAGGAGTCTTTATTACTTGCACTATGAAATGATATTTAGAAATTACAATTTGAATGCTAGAGGTGCTCATTACTATAGCATTGGAAATTGTTTATATATATAAACATATATATAAACATATATTCAAACATATATAAACATATATAAACATATATAAACATATATAAAAACATATAGAAACATATATATAAACATATATAAACACATATATACATATATAAACATATAAACACATATAAACATATATAAACATATATATATAAACATATCTATATATATATAAACATATCTCTCTCTCTCTCTCTCTCCAGAGGACGAACCTAAGAAATCTGTATTTGGAAATACAAAATTTGTTATGGTTTTATAAAGATGTTTCCAATTCAAATTCAGGAGTATATGATTTTTACCTTTATTTCACTTTTATTTCCTGTTTCTCTCATGTCAGCAATCCTGGCCTTTAACCATACTCATAAATCCTTATTTGTTCTTCCCTTAATACACATACAAGTCTCAAAATAATAACATATCAATGACATCTACAAATATAATCCACAAACTGTATAATTATTTTCAAGTTTTTGTCTTAGAATATATCCAACCAAGGATACACAGTCAAGTTATTGTGTTTTAAAGTCACTGTAAATAGTCGTTCTCTCTGTATTATACCACTTGTCTGTCTCTTCATACACAGATTCAATATTGTCTTAATTATAGAAAGGTTTGGCTGGGTGCGGTGGCTTATGCTTGTAATCCCAGCATTTTGGGAGGCCGAGGCTGGCGGATCACCTGAGGTCAGGAGTTCGAGACCAGCATGTCCAACATGTAGAAACCCCATCCCTACTAAAAATACAAAATTAGCCTTGGGTGGTGGTGCATGCCTATAATCCCAGCTACTCGGGAGGCTGAGGCAGGAAAATCGCTTGAATCTGGGAGGCAGAGGTAGCAGTGAGCCAAGATTGTGCCATTGCACTCCAGCCTGGGCAACAAAAGTGAAACTCCGTATAAATAAATAATAAATAAATAAATTATAGGAGGTTCATAATATGTGTTGACAACTTTTAGGGCTAGATTACTCATACTCTTTTCTTTTTTAGGATTATCCTTTATTTCAGAGTTTTCCTACTTTTTTTCAAACCGAACTCTGTTTAGCTTCAAAGAAAATGAAAACTAATGGTATTTTTATGGAGACTGCATATTTAATACATTAACTGTTCCCACCCAAGATAATGGTATGTCTTTCCACTTGTTTATTTCTACATTTATGCCTTTCAGGATTGTTTTGGAGTCTTCTGGATATGAGAACATTATAAAAGGTGAAAAAGTAGAACTGAAATATGAAGGGAGAAAAAGAGACAACCATGGTTTCAAGTCTCACTTAGAGAAGAAGGATTGTTTATTTATTTGACGGAAATTGGGTAAATTGAAGACTCTGACACAGAGAATAACGGTACCAGACCTGAGTCCAGTCTTAGCTTTAGTAGGAACAAAATGTATCAACCAAATTTATATAGGACCAAATACCAGTGAAAGAAATTAGACATAATTACTGAAAGAATAAATTACATGAGATATTCACTGTACTTAGCCACATGACATGAAAACCTATGCCCTTTAGAGCAAGCACAGTTCCATGCAAAACTGTAGAGAAGTTTTCTCACCCCTTTTTCACATGCTTCTCACATTGTAGCACCCCTCCTTGAAACCATCCTACTTCTACTATCCTCCAGTTTCCTCTGGATTTGAATGTCCATATCATGCTATGGTCCTTCAGTCAGCTCCTGTGTCAGAAATCAGGGCCCTGCTCTGGGCTCTTCCTTCATCCTGTAACTATAGTCAAATAAGTCCTGTTAAGTCTACTTCCTTAAAAACTCTTAATAATCTCTTCCTCCTCTTTATTGCCATTGCCTATGGCACCATCTTATTCAGAACACCATTTTTCTTACCTATAATGTTGAAAGTAACTCTTCAACCGTCCTGTTGCGTGTTTTATCCCATTGCTTCTTACATAACAGATGTGGTGATATTTAGCCTATTTGTAGTTCCTTGAAACCATCCTTTGTACTGCCATCTAAGTAATCTTTAAAATAACAAGATAAATATTTCTATGACCTCCATTGTCTAAAGCAAATTTCCAATGTATATTGTAAAAAAAATGCCAAAGAGTTTCATGACAAATGCTATATACTATAGTCTTGGGAGAGCCACAGGGTAAATTAGTTCTAAAGAGCTCTCTTTGGTAGAGGAAACTGTTAAAATGTGATCAGCCTAATAAGATCATAATCATATGACTATGAACTATTTTGAATGTACCTATTAATTTTTTCAACCTATTGTTTTGAAGGATATTCAATCTATTGTCTCAAGTATATTTTTCAACGTACTTGAGAGTATATTGACCTGAAGAGAAAAGTCCAAACTCCTATGACCTTACTATTGTTCTGACCTCATCTCTCACAGCTCCCTCTTATTCCTGGTGTTCTATCACATGATAATGAAATTTGACAAAACAGTATTTATGTTACTGGGGGTGTGGGGCATTGAGGAAGCATGGCAAATGAGAGGGAAGTGGTAGAAAAATGACTTTTATCATGTGCTTCTATGAAGAGACATATATGGATTGAGATCCACTTAAAAGGGAAAAGTTAAAAAAAATCAAAACCCAAAAATCACCACCATTCTGTGGATGCAATGTATATTTAATTGTCTAATAATAATAAATTTCCCACAATGTCAGATGTTAAGAGTACAAGAAAGAGTTACAAAAGGAAGTGGTTAGGGCGATAAATTGAAAAGTGAGTAGAGTTGAGGAAAATGCTTTGCTAGATTGCTAGATTGAAGTTTTCTTCAATCTAGCAAAAAAGGAGACAGGAGAAAAGGAGCAAATTGCAAAGGCAATGGAGGGGAGATAATCAACATAGCTGATTACTAGAAGAGGATATTTGTGTACTTATTTGTACGGTGTGTGTGTGTACGTGTGTGTGTGTGTGTGTGTGTGTCTGTGTGTGTGTGGTGGTACTTGAAAGACAAATTGGATTAGGGTAGTATTTTGATTCTGTGTTCAATTCTCTGAACAATGACTCATCTTGATAGGCTATTAATGTTTAATAGTCCCATATATTTCTCCTATGCTGTCTACAAGAATATCATTCTCATTATAAAATTTTGTGTATCTCATTTGTCTTACATTTTCACAAATATAAAAAAATACTTCTTTACTCACTCTACAGCTCTGTGAACGTTCAGAGTAAACCTTGTTAGGATTACTTATGGAAAAGAAAAGAATATTCACTCTATCTCGTATATACAAACCATGTTAACATTATTTCTAGATATAGAACTGGCTGCATACGATTTCAACTGTTATTCTGAACAAATTTAAGTAATTCTCTATTCTCAGCATATTGGCAACATAGAAATGCATTTTAGAGGTGCAGAGGCACAAAAGGAAATTTGAGCCAAATGAATCTGCTAGATATTTCTGCACAGTTTTCATAATTCATTGTTAGGTCTGGCTTCAAGGAGGGCAAAGTTCACATATTTCTTTTTTATATTGAAATAATCACAATATTAATTTTTAGTAAAAATGTTTGATTTTATTCCAAAAAATCTTTAAGTAAGGAGTAAGATTTCTGCATGATCGGTGAAATTAAGGTGGAACAGAATAGAAGGCCTCTTCTGTACAATGTCACCAAAACATCCCGAAGTTTTATCCTGCCTGGAAAATTTCTTACACATGATTCTTACTGCTTAGCTTGAAATTGCACCTAGGAAGAAGCTTTTGTTCTCAGTGCTGCCAAAACTTCCATCTTTCAGCAGTGACCTCAGTTTAGCACCTGCTCATAAGATGTGTTTGCACATCGTTGGTACGTTATAGTGACATACATGTTCTCATCTAGGAGATTGTCATAGAATTCAAGAGATGTTAACATTTTTCCATCTGTGTGTGTGAAAGTGACGTTTCCTGTTAATTTTGTTCTCTTGCTGAATTCTCTAAGCAAAAGCCTTCTGTGGGAGGCAGAATGATGTCATTATAGTCATAGCATAAAAATTTTCAACCTTTAGAATGAGACATATTGTGGCATATATATTACTACTTTTAAAAGCAGTGACACAAAAACTTGGAGGACGATGATATCAATTTTATATTTTCAGGTGTGGGGGTTTCCAGGAGACTTGAGAATGACTCCAGGACTCATAGTTCTCCTGGAACATTGTTTTCCACTGTAGCCTTAGAAGAGGAAAGCCCATCTATGGATAGTTATGTTTATGAGAATAGAGACTTGACTGTTTAATGTCAGAGGAATAGAGAGTTTGGCAAGCAGAACAATCTATCAGTGACTGCCTTCGGAAAAAAATGGGCTATTTTTAGTAAAATTTTTCATGATTACATGATTTAAAGTAAAATAAATTAGACTTTTGATTTCAACTCTGTGTTAGTGTTCTCCAGATAAATGGAACCAATAAGAAATATATACAGAAAATGGCTCACATATTATGGTGGCTAAGAAGTCCTACGATCTGCTGTCTTCAAACTGGAGAACCATAAATGTCAATGGTGTAATTCAGTCTAAATCTGAAGGCCTAAGAACCAAGAGAAATGATGGTATAATTCCTGGTCTGAATCCAAAGGCCTGCCAACCAGGAGCTCTGATGTCTAAAAGCACGAGAAGATGTCCCAGTTCAAGCAGAAGGAATAAATTCATCCTTTATCTTCCTTCTTGTTCTATTTGTGTCCTCCATGGACTGGATGTTGACTGTCCACATTGGTGAGGGCACATCTTTTTTGCTCAGTGTACTTATAGAAATGCTAATCTCTTCCAGAAACACCCTCACAGACATATCCAGAAGTAATATTCTAATAGCTATCTGGATATGCCTTAACCCAATCAAGTTGACACATAAAATTAACCATCAAAAGCTCTGACATGTAAAAACCTTTTTTTTAAATACTTTTACTGGACCCATTAGAGAACTGAGGTTCCAGAGTATACTGCTACCTTGAAATATAGAGAGACAGGCAAATATGGAGATGCTTTCAATCTCCTTTTCTGGAGAAGAAGCCACTGGAGTCATAAGCTGATAAGAACACTCAAATGATAGTTTTAATTTATTGTTGGAGGCTCAGTGTGGACTACCATGAGAATGAGAAATTTCTGTGAGCAGCAATCTTGGTGCTCAGCACTCCAAACCCCCAAATAATTTCTTGGGTTTTCCCTGCAGGAACCACACTAAATTCACATGTTGAAAAGTCAAAAAATATCTTCTCCTGGTTCTGGGAGGAGAAGGGGAAAATTAGCCAGTGTTAAATACTCATAGAGTATTCTCCACACACACACACACACACACACACACACACAAAGAAAAGTTTACTCTGTAAGGGTAAGACTTTACTGGAGCCTTATCCACCTGATGATAAGGAAGGCATAAGGAAGTCATTTCTTCCACTCTAGCATCGTCTGGTCTTTCTGTGACATTTAAGGGGGAAAAAAAATCTAAGAACTGTAACTTGTGAAAGTTACAGTCTATGTCTAAAGACCCGCTAAAAGACAGATTTAATCATAATGCTGTAGAATGCTCTTCCTCCCTGACTCCTTACCATCACATCAATAAGGATCCAGTATAATAGTGTTATTTCTCAAAGAGCTGTAAGGTAGACTTTATCTAAAGAGTTCTGAGGGACACTAAACACAACAGGGGAGACAAAAACAAGGGCACTCTAGGCATTTGAATTCTCTGGCACCTACAACTACAACAAACAGTAAACATGGCCCTACTCCTAGCCACATTATCATAAAACCCCACACTAAATGTCTACTTACCTAAGTTCCTAACACCTACCTCATGCATCATATTTGACTTTCAACCAAAAAGAAAATTTACAAAACATAACAAAAGGCAAGAGAAAATGTTCTGAAGACAAAGCAAACATCAGATAAGACTCAGCTATGACACAGAGTTGGAATCATCAAGGAATTTCAAATAACTGTTACTAATATGTTTGGTATGCTGTAAAAAAAAAGGTAGAGAGAATAATAGAACAGACAGGTAAATTCAACAGAATGATAAAACCTTCATGAAAGGACAATGCTAGAAATCAAAGCCATGGTAACAGAAATGAAAAATTCTTTACAAGGGCTCATCAGCTGATAAAAATTAAGTTAACATGAAGATAAATCATTATACATTTTCCAAACAGAAATGCAAAGAGAAAAGAGAAAAATAATTTTTAGAAAAAAATAGAAGAATCAATAAATGTAACTTACTTTTTAAGCATAAGAAACAACAGAACAATAAAACTTTTGGAAAAAAAATAATAAATAAATAAATAAATAAATGTAACTTACATATAATGAAAACAGCAGAAGGAAAAGAAAGAGAGAAAAGGACAGAGGAAATATTTGAAGGAATAATGGCTGAGGATTTTCCAAAATTAATGGCCAAACCAAACCATCGATCTAGAAAGTTCAGAGAACACTGAGAAAGATAAATACCAAAACATCTAAGCATATTAAAATCAAGCTTCAGTAAACAAAGTCAAAGAGAAAATTTTGAAAGAAGTCAGGAGAAGAAAACAAAATAAAACTTACTTTTCAGGAAAAAGGAAAATAATTATGAAAGACTTTCCTTCTAAAACTATGTTATCAAAAAGACAGTGGAGTGAAGTATTTAGTATTAAAAGATAAGCAAAATGAAATCTAAAATTTTATATCCAGTGAAATCATTCTTCAAACTGGTAGGCAAAGTTACAGCTTTCTCAGATAAAAATCTGAGGAAATTTAACATCAATAGATCTTCCCTACAAGTAATATTTTAAAAATTCTTCAGAGGGAAGGAAAATGGTATCATTCAGAAACTCACATCTAAATAAAGAAAGGAAGAACATCAGTGGAGGGAAAATTAAAGGCATTAAATAAAATTAAAATATTTTTTCTTCTTAATTATAAAAGATATCTTTTTATTTACAGTAATTCTAACGATGTATTGTGTGATTATAGTCCTTGGATAAGTTAAATGACAGTAACATCATAGTGGATAAAAGCAGGTAATCAATGAAATTGAAAACAGAAAACAATAGAGAAAAATCAATTAAATCCTAAGCTGGTTCGGAATGATAAATAAAATTGATAAACCTATAAGAAGGTTAACTAAGAAGAAATAGAGAATACAGAAATTCACAGCATCAGAAAGGAAAGATGTATTATCTGTACCGGTCCCACAAACATCAAAAGAATAGTAAAGAAATATTAACAACCATAGATCTAGAAAGCTCAGAGAACTCTGAGAAAGATAAATACCAAAACATCTAAGCATATTAAAATCAAACTTCAGTAAACAAAGGCAAAGAGAAAATTTTGAAAGATGTCAGTAGAAGAAAACAAAATAAAACTTACTTTTCAGGAAAAAGGAAAAGAATTATGAAAGACTTTCCTTATGTTTCTTAATTGATACTTTATAAGAAATGAACCAATGTTTTGAAAAATACAAACTGCCGAACTCATACAAGGAAACCACCTTATTTGAATATACCTATGTATATTCAAAAAATTAAATCAATAATTAATAACCTTCCAAAATAGAAAGCACCAGTTAGGTTCACTTTTAGCAAACATTTAATGAAAAAAATACAATAGAAATTGTAGAGAAATAATATTTTTTCATTAAATGTTTGCTAAATGTATCATTTCTCCTCCAAAAGGCAGAAACAGTAGGAATACTTTCTAACTCATTCTATGAGGCTGGTGCTACCCTAATACCAAAACCAGAAAAAGACCCAGTACAAACAAAGAAGACTAGAGCAATATCTCTTATGAACATAGATGCAGAAATTCTTAGGCTAATATCAGCAAATTAAATTCAACACCATTAAGAGAATGAAAACAGCAGTCCAGACCAATATAAAAACATCTGCAAAATACATACCTGGAAAAGACTTGTATCTGAAGTATAGAAATAACTCTTAAAATGTAATCCTTAAAAAATACTAATTTAAAAATAAAAACAGAAATTTCATCAAAGAAAATATACAGATGACAAATAGGTATATAAAAATAATCAACATCATTTATTATTAGAGAATTTCAAATTAGAGCAATGATGAGATATTGCTGCACACCTAGTAGAATGAGTAAAACTAAAACAATACAAAAAGCTCTAACAATAACAAATGGTGGTGAGGATGTGGAGCAGCAGGAACTTTCATTTATTATGTGTGGGAAGGCAAAATGGTACAGCCAATTTTGAAACAGATAGTTTCTTATAATGCTAAACACAGTCTTACCACGTGGTCCAGCAATTGTGCTCCAAGATATTTGCCCAACTCTTTTACAAACTTATGTTCACCCAAAAGCCTACACATGAATGCTTATAAAATCTGTTTTCATTATTACCAGAACCTGGAAACTACTAAGATGTCCTTCAAAAGGTGAATGAATAAACAAACTGTGGTATATTCATACATACAATGGAATATTACTCAGTGATACAAAGAAAAACACTATTAACTCATATGAAGATGAAAATGAATCTTAAATCCCTATTTTAGTGAAAGAAGCCAGTCTGGAAAGCCTACATTCTATAATTCCAATTATATGACATTCTGGAAAAGGCAAATAAACCTACAGACAGTAAAAGGATCAGTGATTGCAAGGAGGAATGGGGAAAAATTGTACAGCTAAAGTACTGGGGATTTACAGTGTAGTGAAACTATTTATTATAATACTGCAATGTTAGATACATATTATACTTTTGTCAAAATCCATATGAAAGTGCAGTACAAAAGTTAAATAATATATTTTTTAAATAAATTTTAAAAATCATTTAGACATTTCAGAGATCTCAGGACGAAATGCAATATATGACAAAAATTTGAACTTATTGCAAATATGTGAAACAACCACACTGAAGGTGTTAGGAGAAAAGGTTTTTACTTAAGAAATTTTGGAAACGAATGGAGTCTGAGAGTAGGCAAAAGAACTATGCATAAGCACTATACACTAGTTAACAAATGTTTTTCCCCATTAGTTAAGAATTCTGATACTGGTATACATTTATGCTGGAGTTAAATAATTACATAAGTGGATAGTGGACTGTGGGATCCACCTTTCATACTGTTGCAATGGGAATTTACAAATAAATGAAGGGAGAAGGCTAGGATCATCAATGTGGTAATGAATTTACATTGGAGACATCAGTATAAGTTTAGCTTAATATAGGTACGGGTGATAATGTTTATAGATATCTGTATATACATGGATTAGAATGCACAGATATATTTCTTTGTTCTGTCAGCTGAGAGTGCCTAAAAAATGACATTTCATTGGACAAGTGTACACTGAGTACCCAGATCTTAATTACTAATACAATTTTCCACTAGAAGGAATCAGAGTTCCATAGATAAATGACTAATTGTAGGTTTGGGGCTGGAAATATGTACGATGCACCTGGATAATCTCATAGCACCAAAAGCATGAAAGGGTTAAACATATACACACATACACACAAACAAACACATACATACATATATAAATACACACTGGTGGGGGTCTGTCAAAGAGACACAGGATCCAATGGAAAGAATTCTCAAAAGGCATGGATAGAACAATGAGCAAAGAAATAAAGTAGCATTGAATTTTAACCAAAATATAAAATAAATATGCATAAATCTTCACTTATTGAATAAGTAAAGAAATGGTGGAACAAAAACAAAACTTCCTTGCAGAAGAATACCAAATAATTTGTGTAGCTGCTTCACTCTCAAGAAGATAGGAGCACAATTCTCTAGTTTTAAAGTGAGGGCTATGCGTAGGGACTGTCAAAAAAATATAGTATAGAAAGGAATAAAAGTAGCTGCCTTATAGTGGAGAAATTTGACAACTACTGCCTCAGTTGATGATCAAGGTAAACATCAACAGTGTTAAATCGTGTTGACAGTATGTGCCATGACATGATGCAATGAAAATGGTATATCTATGGTCTTCCTCCCAAAAAGACATAACCTCAGTGTTTTGAAATGTGAGAAAGACATGAGATTTAGGAGGGGCAAGGAGTAGAATGATATAGTTTGGCTTTGTGTCCTGACCCAGATCTCACAAATTGTGTCTCAACTTGTAATCCCAACATGTCAAGGGAAGGAACTGGTGGGAGGTGATTGAATCATTGGGGTGGTTTCCCCGCATGCTGTTCTTGTGATAGTGAGTGAATTCACATGAGATCCGATGGTTTAAAAGTGTGTGGCTGTTACCCTCTCGCTGTCTCTCCATCCTGCCACCATGTAAGATGTACCTTGTTTTCCTCTTCTGCCATGATTGTGAGTTTCCTGTGGCCTCCCAGTAATGCTTTCTGTTAAGCCTGTGGTAATGTGAGTCATTAAATCTCTTTTCTTCATAAATTACCCAGTCTCAGGTAGTTCTTTATAGCAATGTGAAAATGGACTAATACAGAACATTGGTACCGAGAGAAGTGGGGTATTGCTATAAGGATAATTTAAAATGTGGACGTGATTTTGGAACTGGGTAATGGGCAGAGGCTAGAATAGTTGGGAGAGCTCAGAAGAAGACAAGAACACATGGGAAAGTTTTGAACATCCTAGAGACTTGTTGAATGGTTTTGACCAAAATGCTGATAGTGATATAGACAATGAAGTCCAGGGGCTGAGGTGGTCTCAGATGGAGATGAGGAACTAATTGGGAACTGGAGCAAAGGTCAGTCTTGCTATGTTCTAGCAAAGAGACTGGTAGCATTTTGCCCCTGCCCTAGAGATTTGCAGAAATTTGAACTTGAGAGAGATGATTTAGGGTGTCTGGTTAAAGAAATGTCTAAGCAGCAAAGAGTTCAAGATGTGACATGGCTTTTTCTAAAAATGTACATTCATATGCATTAAGAAAGAGATGAACTGAAATTAGAACTTATGTTTAAGAGTGGAGCAGGGCATAAAAGTTTGGAGAATTTGCAGCCTGACTATGTGGGAGAAAAGAAAAACCATTTTTGGGGGAGAAATTCAAGCTGGTTGCAGAAATTTTCATAAGTAGTGAGGGCCAGATGTTAATAGCCAAGACAATGGGGAAAATGTCTCCAGGGCATTTCAGAAATCTTCATGGCAACCTGTCCCGTCACAAGCCTAGAGGATAAGAGGGAAAAATGCTTTCATGGGCCCCACTACTCTGTGCAGTCTCAGGACATGGTGCCTTGCTTCCCATCCACTGCAGCTCCAGCCATGGCTAAAAGGGGCCAACATACAGCTCAGGCCATTGATTCAGAGGGTGCAAGCCCCAAGCCTTGGCAGCTTCCATGTGGTGTTGGGCCTGCAGGTGTGCAGAAGATAAGAGTTGAGCTTTGGGAGCCTCTGCCAATTTCAGACTATGTATGGAAATGCCTGGATGTCCAGGCAGAAGCCTGCTGCAGGAGTGGAGTCCTCATGGAGAGCCTCTGTTAGTACAATGCAGAGGGAAAATGTGAGGCTGGTGCCCCCACAGACAGTCCCCACTGGGGCACTGCCTAGTGGAGCCATGAGAAGCTGGCCACTGTCCTCAAGGGCCCAGAATGGCAGATCTACTGACAGCTTGCATCACACCCCTGGAGAAGCCACAGGCACTCAATGCCAGTCAGTCAAAGAAGCCAAGGGGTCTGTGCCCTGCAGGGCCACAGGAGCAGAGCTGCCCAAGGCCTTGGAAGCCCACTCCTTGCATTAGTGTGTCCTGGACGTCAGACAGGGAGTCAAAGGATATTTTGGATATTTAAGATTTAATGGCTGCCCTATTGGGTTTTGGACTTGCATTAGACCTGTAACCCTTTTGTTTTGGCCAATTTTCCCATTTGGAATGGGAACACTTACCCAATGCCTGTACCCCCATTGCATCTCAGAAGTAACTAACTTGCTTTTGATTTTACAGGCTTATAGGCAGAGGGACTTCCCTTGTCTCAGATGAGACTTTGGACTTGGACTTTCGGGTTAATGTTAGAATGAGTTAAGATTTTGGGGACTGTTGGAAAGGCATGATTGTGTTTTGAAATGTGAGAAAGACATGAGATTTTGGATGGGCCCCAGACAGAATGATATCGTTTGGCTTTGTCTCCCCACCCAAATCTCATCTTGAATTGTAGTGTCCACCTCCCAAGGGAGAGACCTGGTGGGGAGTGATTGGATCATGGGGGCGGTTTCCTCCCATGCTGTTCTCATGACAGTGAGTGAGGTCTCATGAGATCTGATGGTTTAAAAGTGTGTGGCAGTTCTTCTCATTGTTCTGTCTATATCCTGCCATCATGTAAGATGTGCCTTGTTTCCCCTTTTCCTTCTGCCATTATTGTAATTTTCCTGAGGCCTCCCAGTCATGCTTCCTGTTAAGCCTGCAGAATTTTAGTCAATTAGATCTCTTTTCTTCGTAAATTACCCAGTCTAAGGTAGTTCTTTATAGCAGTGTGAAAATGGACGAATACATTCTGTTTGATAACAAGAGGTATATTAGACAAATCCCAATAGGCATTTTACAAAATACCCAATCCATAGTCCCCAAAACTGTCAACGTCATCAAAACAGGAGAACTCTGATAGCTGTCAAAGTGTAGAGTAGCCTAAGGAGGAATGATAACTAATATAGTGTGATATCTTAGATGGGGTTCTGGAACAGCAATAATGAAAAGATATTTGGTAAAAACTAAGGAAATCTAAATAAAATGTGGACTTTAGTTAAAAATAGTGTATAAATATTAGCTCATCAATTGTAACAATTGTGCTATGCAAATGTAAGATGTTAATAATAGGGGCAACTAGATTAACAGTTTATGGAAAATCTCTGTACTATCCTCATAATTTTCTGCAATTCTGAAAGTGTTCTAACAATAAAATTTTATTAATAAAATATTACTTAATTCATATAGAATAGAAAAAACCTAAGAATTATTACATAAATTAAAAGTATTACATCAAAAACCAAAAAATATATAATAATTAAAATTAACCTGAGAAATAAACAGTTTTAGAAATAGTAATCTGTAGAGAGGTGATAAAAATCTTCCCCATTTGTGTTCCATGTATCAAGGTAAATGAAATAATACATTATTCTACATAATATTTCTATCTTTAATTTTACTGTGTGATTTATATTTTTGCCATTAGAAGTCTAAAATATTTTCTGTTGCAAATAACATTTCCCCTTATTATAAAATTAATATATATTCATTGTAGAACATTTAGAAAGTACAAAAAAATTATAAAGAAGAAAATAATAATTCACATTTGTAGCCATCAGAGATAACAAGTTTTTAAGGTTTTAGTACTTTGTTTTCTAGCCATAACATTTTATTTTACTAAAATATTTAAAATGTTATATAGAATAAGCATTTCTATATTAATATGATAGTATTTAAAAGATTACTAAACCTCCTTTAGTGAGTTCTGTCCATTTTTGTGTGTGTGCCCTAGAGACTGAGTATACTGTACCATTGGGCATGTATTTTTGAGAAATGCAAATAACTTTACATATAATTATGTTAGTGAGAAGCTATCATATAAATTATACCTACATAATGACATTTTGACTGCACGCATTTGCTAGTCAAATAGAATAAGTCAGCAGCTGAGTCTTAAAACTATCCAAACTTACTGACATCCTAGACATAGAGTCACTTTGTTTGAAAATCTTTTTCACTTGTGAGGGAATCATCCATTCGAGAAATATTTGCAAACCTATTTTATACAGGCACTATTCTAGGCCCTGTATACAACAGCTAACCAAAGAGACACAGTTCCTGACTTCACAGAACCTTCTAGTGAAGTTGAGGGGAGGTAAACTACATTTGTTTGTGAGTAATATATAGTAATAATTGCTACTGAGAAAAATAAAGAGAGAAGTAGCATAGGGAATGAGCATGCATGGTCAAAGCAGGAGGATTGCTCTCTAATCATAGGATTTTGGGGGTTATATTTTCAGAATGCAGGGTAGTCCAGGGCATCTTATAATTACAGAGGAAACAGCAAAATGATCAGCACCAAGTCAGGTTGTAATTTTTGCAGGGTGATAGTATGGAGACCTTTCCATGAATACCATAAATTCAGGAGCTTCTTTTAACTTCTGTCATGGTGACCTGAAGGAGGGGAAAAGAATCCATTTTGAAATATGCCAGAACATTCTGTTTTTCTTAACAAGGAATGCCCTCAGGAGGATTTTTTTTTTAACAGAGCCTTACCTGCTGGGGTTATGTCAGGACCTAATTGATCTTGGGGAAGGGAGATATCCAGTGTCATCACCCTCTAGCCATTCTCTTCCACCTAAGTAAGGGGAGGGTAAATTAAAAAGCATTTGGGAAGTTTATAGCCCAGAGGTACAGGCTTATTAAGAAATTAAAACTTAATTATAAAACTATAGGGTCTTATGATTTTCACTACATTACGAAATGCATATTTACCATGATTTCTTTTCTTTTCTTTTCTTTCTTTCTTTCTTTCTTTCTTTCTTTCTTTCTTTCTTTCCTTTTTTTTTGTGAGACAGAGCCTTGCTCTGTCGCCAGGTTGGAGTGCAATAGCGTGATCTTGGCTCACTGCAGTCTTCACCTCCCAGGTTCAAGCAATTCCCTGCCTCACCCTCTCAAGTAGGTGGGACTAGAGGTGCACGCTGCCACACCCAGCTAATTTTTTTGTATTTTTAGTAGTGATGGGGTTTCACCATGTTGGCCAGGATGGTCTTGATCCCCTGGCTTCATAATCTGTCCTCCTCAGCCTCCCAAAGTGCTGGGATTACAGGTGTGAGCCACCGCACCCAGCCAACAATGATTTCTTTTACTCAGTACATCATGCCAAGCTTTCGAAAAAATTACAAGGCATACTAACAGGCAAAACAACACATTTTATCACAACTGAATAGAGTATCATAACCAGAATCAGATGTGATGGGAATGTGTTAGAATTATCAGACCAAAAATTTTAAAAGAAAAAAACTATGATAAATATGCTAGAGGGTTAAATGGAAAAGTGGACAACGTGAAAGAAGATATGAATGATATAAGCATAGAGATAGAAATTCTAAGAAAAAATAAAAATGCTAGAGATAAGAAATGTTACAACAGAAATGAAAAATGCCTTTGAATGGAAACATGTCTTTGATGGGCAAAAAATCTCTGAGTTTTAGGCGATGACAATAAAAACCCTCAATTCTAAAAAACAAAGAAAAACAGACTGGAAAAAATAATACCCAAGAACAGAATGTCCAAGAGCTTTGGGACAACTACTACAGATGTAACATATGTTTAATGCTAATACCATAAGGAAAAGAAAGAAAAAAAGGAGCAGAAGCAATCTTTGAAGCAATAATGATTGAGAATCTTTCCAAATTAATGTCAAACACCAAACCACAGATCCAGAAAGCGAAGAGAACAGTAAGCTGAACAAATGACAAAAAAACTACACCAGATAAATCATATTTAAACTTCAGGACATAAAAGATACAGAAAAAAACTCAGAAAAGAAAAAAAAATCTTACCTATGGAGGAGTGAAGATAAGAATTGCATCCAAACTCTCCTCAGAACCACTGCAAGCAATATGAGAGTAGAGTGACATGTTAAAAAAATATATAAACCAACCTAGAATTCTGACCTTGTGAAATTATTCTTTGAAAATGAAGGAGAAATAAAGACTTAACTCAAACAAAAATACATTGAGGGATTTTTTTTTTGGCTAATAGATTTGCCATACAAGAAAAATTAAAAGAAGTTCGTCAGAGAGAGGGAGTATGATATACGTCAGAAACTTCGGACTACATAAAGAAAGAGCATTAGAAAAAAATAAGTAAAGGTAAAATTTTTATTAATTTGTTTTTAAAGTTCTTAATTTAACAAATAGCAGTTTGCTCAAAATAATAATAGCAGTAATGTATTGTATTGTATATGCTTATGTATATTATATATATGCTTACAGATAAGGGAAATAAATGATAACAATAGAAAGAACTGGAGAAAGGAATTAGAATTGTTATCATATGCTACTTGTCTTACGAGTATTTTATAGTGCTATTTGAAAGTAGACTTAGATTAGTTATACATATCTATGGTAAACTTGAGGACAAACACAAAACAAGTAAAAAAAGAATTATATGTTAAGGATGGAGATAAAATAAAATCAAATAAAATGCTCAATTAACCCTACAAAGGACAGAAAAAGTGTAAAGACAAAAATAGGAACAAAGGCAATAAACACAGAAAACAGTAACAAATACAGTTAAGTATTAATCAAACTATACGAATAGTTACTTTATTTTTTTTATTTTATTATTATTATACTTTGAGTTTTAGGGTACATGTGCACATTGTGCAGGTTAGTGACATATGTATACATGTGCCATGCTGGTGTGCTGCACCCATTAACTCGTCATTTAGCATTAGATATATCTCCTAAAGCTATCCCTCCCCTCTCCCCCACCCCACAACAGTCCCCAGAGTGTGATGTTCCCCTTCCTGTGTCCATGTGTTCTCATTGTTCAATTCCTACCTATGAGTGAGAACATGCGGTGTTTGGTTTTTTGTTCTTGTGATAGTTTACTGAGAATGATGATTTCCAATTTCATCCATGTCCCTAGAAAGGACATGAACTCATCATTTTTTATGGCTGCATAGTATTCCACAGTGTATATGTGCCACATTTTCTTAATCCAGTCTGTCACTGTTGGACATTTGGGTTGGTTCCAAGTCTTTGCTATTGTGAATAATGCTGCAATAAACATACGTGTGCATGTGTCTTTATAGCAGCATGATTTATAGTCCTTTGGGTATATACCCAGTAATGGGATAGCTGCGTCAAATGGTATTTCTAGTTCTAGATCCCTGAGGAATCGCCACACTGACTTCCACAATGGTTGAACTAGTTTACAGTCCCACCAACAGTGTAAAAGTGTTCCTATTTCTCCACATCCTCTCCAGCACCTGTTGTTTCCTGACTTTTTAATGATTGCCATTCTAACTGGTGTGAGATGGTATCTCATTGTGGTTTTGATTTGCATTTCTCTGATGGCCAGTGATGGTGAGCATTTTTTCATGTGTTTTTTGGCTGCATAAATGTCTTCTTTTGAGAAGTGTCTGTTCATGTCCTTCACCCACTTTTTGATGGGGTTGTTTGTTTTTTACTTGTAAATTTGCTTGAGTTCATTGTAGATTCTGGATATTAGCCCTTTGTCAGATGAGTAGGTTGCAAAAATCTTCTCCCATTTTGTAGGCTGCCTGTTCACTCTGATGGTAGTTTCTTTTGCTGTGTAGAAGTTCTTTAGTTTAATTAGATCCCATTTGTCAATTTTGGCTTTTGTTGCCATTGTTTTTGGTGTTTTAGACATGAAGTCCTTGCAGGTGCCTATGTCCTGAATGGTAATGCCTAGGTTTTCTTCTAGGGTTTTTATGGTTTTAGGTCTAACGCTTAAGTCTTTAATCCATCTTGAATTAATTTTTGTATAAGGTGTAAGGAAGGGGTCCAGTTTCTGCTTTCTACATATGGCTAGCCAGTTTTCCCAGCACCATTTATTAATAGGGAATCCTTTCCCCATTGCTTGTTTTTGTCAGGTTTGTCAAAGATCAGATAGTTGTAGATATGTGGTTTTATTTCTGAGGGCTCTGTTCTGTTCCATTGATCTATATCTCTGTTTTGGTACCAGTCCCATGCTGTTTTGGTTACTGTAGCCTTGTAGTATACTTTGAAGTCAGGTAGCATGATGCCTCCAGCTTTGTTCTTTTGGCTTAGGATTGACTTGGTGATGTGGGCTCTTTTTTGGTTCCATATGAACTTTAAAGTAGTTTTTTCTAATTCTGTGAAGAAAGTCACTGGTAGCTTGATGGGGATGGCATTGAATCTATAAATTCCCTTGGGCAGTATGGCCATTTTCACGATATTGATTATTCCTATCCCTGAGCATGGAATGTTCTTCCATTTGTTTGTATCCTCTTTTATTTCATTGAGCAGTGGTTTGTAGTTCTCCTTGAAGAGGTCCTTCACGTCCCTTGTAAGTTGGATTCCTAGGTATTTTATTCACTTTGAAGCAATTGTGAATGGGAGTTCACTCATTATTTGGCTCTCTGTTTGTCTGTTATTGGTGTATAAGAATGCTTGTGATTTTTGAACACTGATTTTGTATCCTGAGACTTTGCTGAAGTTGCTTATCAGCTTAAGGAGATTTTGGGCTGAGACAATGGGGTTTTCTAGATATACAATCATGTCATCTGCAATAGTTACTTTAAAAATCAGGAGTCTAAATACATCAATTAAAAGACTAAGATAGTAAAAGTGGATCAAAAATCAAGACCTAATATATGACGCCTAAAAAAATTCATTGTAAATATAAAGATGCATATCTATTAAAAGTAAATGGAAGGAGAAGGATATACCATGCTAACACTACTCAAAAGAAAGTGAGAATAGCTATATTAATTTTAGACAAAGCAGACGTTAGAGCAAGGAAAGGTATCAGGCATATAGAGGGGCATTAAATAATGATAAAGGGGAAAATACTACAAGAAAACCTAACAGTCCTTGGTGTGTATGTGCCTAGCAACAACGTGTCAAAACACATGAAGAAAGAATAGATAAAACAGCAAGGAGAAATAGTTGAATACACTATTACAGTTGGAGATTTTAACACATATCTATTATAAATCTATCAATCGACCAATCAGTTGAGCAGAAAATCAGTAAAGATATAGTTGAATTTAACAGCATCATTAATCAACTGGACACAAATAACATCTATAGACTATTTCATTGAACAACAACAGAGTACATATTCTTCTCAAGAATACATTAAACAATCAAGATAGACCACATTCTGAGCCATAAAACATATATTAACAAAGTTTGAAGAACAGGAATTATGCAATATCTGCTCTAATACCACAGTGGAACTAAACTAAAAATAAACTACAGAAATAAAGCTGGAAAATCCCAAAATATTTGAATATTAAATAAGGCATTTCTAAATAACAGTTGCTTCCAAGAAAAAAATCTCAAAATAAAAAACATATAAAGCAAATTAAAATGAAAATACAACTCATCAAAATGTGTAGGATGTAGCAAAAGCAGCATAGAGGAAAGTTTATAGCATAGAATGTACATAACAGAAAAGAAGAAAGATTTAATATTAATTGTCTAAGCTTCCACCTTAAAATATTAGGGAAAAAAGAGTAAATTAAATCCAAATAAGCGGGAGAAAGGAAATAAAAACCAGAGCAGTAATCAACAAAATTGCAAACAGGAAATAGAAGAAAATCAGTGACACCAAAAGCTGATTCTTTGACAAGATCAATAATATTGATAAGCCTCTAGCCAGGTTACCTAAGAAAAAAAGAGAAAAGACACAAAACGCTACTATCAGAAATGAAAGAGGAGACATCACCTTAGATATGATTGATACTAAAATGATAATCAAGTCATATTATGGAAAATTCTTTCCCCACAGATTTGGTAACTTATATAAAATGAACAAATTTCTTAAAAGATATACCTGCCAAAGTCCACACAGTGGAAATTAGACAACATAAATTGTCTTATATCTATTAAAGAAGTGGAATCCATAATTAGTATTCCTACAAAACAGAAAACACCAATCACAGTTGGTTTACTGTTGAATTCTACCAAACATTTGGAAAAAAATTAAACAAATTATCCACAATTTCTTCCAGAGGGTGTAAGCAAAGGGAATACTTACAAACTAATTCCATAAGGCCAGCATTGCCTGAATACCAAAAGCAGACAAATACATTACAAGTAAAGAAAACTTTAGATAAATATCTCTCATGAACATAGATGTAAAAATGTTCAAAATATATAAGCAAATCCAATGCAATATATTTAAGAAGAATTGCACACCATGACCACTTGGGGCTTATCCAAGCATGCAAAGCTCATTCAACATTTGAAAGTCAGTTAATGAAATCAATTACACCAACAAGTTAAAGAATAAAAATCACATGATCATATTAATAAATTCAAAAATATCATCTGACAAAATCCAACTTCCATTCATGATGAGAACTCTTGGGAAGCTAGGAATACAGGGAACTTCCTCACTTGATTAAAAAAAAAATAGAAAAATCTATAGCTAACGTAATACTTAGGCTTTCCCACTTAGATAAGGAACAAAATAAGACATTCCTTATCACCACTGCTTTTCAACATTATATTGGAAGTCCTAATTAATGCAATAAGACAAAAAGAAAAGAAAGGAAAAGAAAAAGTATACAGATATAGAAAGAAAAAATAAAACTCTCTTTGTTTGCAAATGACATGATTACCTATGTAGAAAATTTTTAAAAATTGACAAAAAATCTCTTGGAACTAACAAACAATTTTAGCAAGGGTGCACAATATAAGTTTAGTACATAAAAGTCAATCACTTTCATATACCAGCAATAAAAAGTGAAATTTATAATTAAAAACACATTACCATTTAGTTACCACTAAAAAATGAAATAAGTATAAACCTAACAAAACATGTACAAAATCTCTATGGAAAAAACTACAAAACTCTGATGAACAATACAACAAAAATCTAAATAAAATTTGGAGAGACAGTCCATGTCCATGGACAGGAATACTCCATATAGTCATGATGTCACTTCATCCAAACCTGAACTATAGATGCAATACAATCCCAGTAAAATCTCAGCAAGTTTTATTTTTATTTTTATTTTTTTGATATTGACAAACTGTTCTTAAAGTTTATATGGAATGGCAAAAGACCCAGAATAACCAACTCAATATTGACGGGGAAGAACAAAGTCAGAGAACTAACACACTCCGATGACATAATACTTGTTATTAAGCTACATTAATCAAGACAGTGTGGCATTGGTGAAAGAATATACAAATAGATCAATGTAACAGAATAGAGCTCAGAAATAGACCCATATTAATATAGTCAACTAATATTTAACAGAGGATCAAAGGAAATGCAAGAAGGCAAAGATGGTCATTTCAACAAATAGGGGTGGAACAACTAAACATGCACATGCAAAAAAAAAAAAAAAAAAAACTATGTATAGACCTTAAATCCTTTGCAAAAATTAACTCAGAATGCATCATAGACCCAAATGTAAAATGCAAAACTACCAAACTAAAATTCAAAACTTCTGCTCTGTGAACTCCAATGTGAAGAGAATAAGTCAAACTAAAGACTTGGAGAAAAATTTTTGCAAAAGACGCATCTGATAAACATCTGTTATCCAAAATATACTGAGAACACTTAAAACTCAACAATAAGAAAATAAACAACCTGAATAAAAATGGACAAAAGACTTGAACAGACTCTCACCAAAGAAGATATGCAGATGGCAAGTAACCACATGAAAAGATGTTAGACATCATATTTCACTGGGAACTGCAAATTTAAACAATAATGAGATACCACTACACACTTATTAGAATGACCAAAATCTAAAGCACTGACAATACCAAAGGTTAGTGAGGATATGGAGCAACAAAATTCTCATTTATTGCTGATGAGAATTCAAGGTAACTTTCAAAGACAGTTTGGCAGTTTTCTACAAAACAAATCACACTCTTACTGTACAATCCAGCAACGGTGCTCCTTGATATTTACGTAATGAATATAACTTTATTTTCACACAAAAACCTGCAAATGCATGTTTTTTGCAGCTTTACTCATAATTGTCAAAACTTGGAAGCAACCAAGATGTCCTTTACTAGGTGAATGGATAAATAAACTGTGGTAGATTCAGACAATGGAATATTACTCAGTGCTTAAAAAACTAAACTATCATGGCATGAAAAGACATGGAGGAAATTTAAATACATATTACTAAGTGAAAGAAGCCAGTCTTAAAAGACTAACACACTATGTAATTCAAATTATATGCCATTCTAGAAAAGGAAAAACTATGGAAACAGTAAACATATAAGCGGTTGCCAGGGTTTAGGGGAGAGGTAGAGATAAATAGGCGAAGCATGGAAGATTTTTAGAGCAGTGAAACTATTCTCTACTACAATGGTAGACACATGTCATTATAAATTGTCAAAACTGTAGAATGTACAGCACCAAGAGTAAACCCTTATATAGACTATGAACTTTGAATGATAATAATGTGTCAGTGTAGGTTAGGTTCATTGATTATAACAAATGTACTACTGTGGTGTGGGATGTTGATAGTGCGTGAAAACTCTTTGTACTTTGTTCTCAATTTTTCTCTAACCTAAAACTTCTCTAAAACATAGTTTATTCGTTGAAAAATTACATGCCATGGCTGAGTTTTCTTAATAATATGCTGGTGAGAGAAAAAAGGGTCAATGAAATAATTTAATTTTTCAGACTTTTAAAACATACATTGCCATAAAACATAAAACTTGTAGGTACTGAAACATAATTTATTTATATATGGATTTACAATTGAATTTCCAATTTATATAATAAAAAACAATAGGCAATTGTCAGTTATTTAAAAAATGAATTTTCTACACCATTAACCAAGTATTTCAGATCATATTAGCAATTGAGATAAAATTGAAACACATGATGAGGTTTGTAAATGTTGGTAACAAATTGAGCAGAGTTTAAAAGAGATTTAAGTTGCCATTTGAGATAAGGTTTGTGACTTATAGTTTAGGTTGGAAATGGTTGGTTATTTTTATTCTGTAGTTTGAACTCAGTGAAATGAAGCAGCATATGATGAATTGCTTTTAATGTAGTTTTCAAGTTTCTAGCCTTTCTAACCTGAGTAGCAGTATATGAAACCAGAAGCCATCCTGAAAGCCATGAAGAAGTTTCTTCCATTCAAAGGAAAATGTTGTTCCCAGTAAACAATTATCGACAATTGGGACTACTGGGAGCTTTAAGCAATTTATTTTTCTTTACCTGTTTTCTCATTTTTTTCTTCCTATACCGTCATTCACATGATTGCAGCTCTGTTATTTTCTTCTAGGATCGTGCTGGTTGACCAATGACATTCAAGTGCAAAGTGCTGAGGTGATGGAATCAGAGCAGATGCCATCCTTAGCTATATGTACTCTTATTGATAGGGCAATGCACAAACCATTTGCTCTTCTTTCTTTACATATCACAGTCTGGAAGAACACAGAAAATACTTAAGTTTGTTCATTTATTCATTCATTCAACGATTATTTATTGAGCACCTATTATGTGCCTGATCCTCTTCTGGAATAGAATATTAAGCAAAAGTGGAATCACTTTGCCCTTATGGAGGTTGTTATTGGTTGGAAGAGATGGACATTAATCAAAGAATCACATACTACAATAAGGGCTAGGAAGAGACAGTGTGTAAGTGTGCATAATAAGAATTTGGCTCAGGGGAGTCAAAGAAATACTGTCCCTAAGGAACTGAAAGTTAAGCTGGAGTCAAAGATTAAGTAGAAGTTAACTGTTGGAAGAAAGAAGAAAAGAGGATTCCAGGCAGAAAATATTTAATTAAATATGTTGTCATATGTAGGGCTTAATATGATGAGTTTACTGCTGACATATAACAGTACATAATAGAATAATTACTCATACAAATGCTACAGCAGTGCATTAAAATGTATTTAAAACTCCAGATTTAAATTGACTCCTTTTTTTTTTTTTTTTTTTTTTTGAGACGGAATCTCGCTCTGTCGCCCAGGCTGGAGTGCAGTGGCACAATCTCGGCTCACTGCAAGCTCCGCCTCCCAGGTTCACACCATTCTCCTGCCTCAGCCTCCCGAGTAGCTGGGACTACATGCACCCACCACCACGCCCGGCTGATTTTTTGTATTTTTAGTAGAGACGGGGTTTCACCGTGTTAGCCAGGATGGTCTCGGCCTCCTGACTTCGTGATCCGCCCGCCTCGGCCTCCCAAAGTGCTGGGATTACAGGCGTGAGCCACCACACCCGGCCTCTATTTTTTTTTTTAGATGGAGTTTCGTTCTGTTGCCCAGGCTGGAGTGCAGAAGTGTGGTCTCAGCTCACTGCAACCTCCGCCTCTGGGTTCAAGCCAATTATCCTGCCTCAGCCTCCTGAGTAGCTAGGATTACAGGGGTGTGCCACCATTCCTGGCTGATTTTTGTAGTTTTAGTAGATACGGGTTTTCAACATGTTGGCTAGCTGGTCTTCAACTCCTGACCTCAGGTGATCCACCCACCTCAGAGATGGGATCATAAGTGGGTCTTTATTCTTTTCCAGTTTTCTAGATATAGTTGAGATACTTTCATAGAATAGAAATATTTTACAAAAAAACAAAGTAGCTGAATTACCTCCATTTTGTTTCACTACATAGCTGTATGGAACAAGGATTTCATTATTAAAAATAAGTTTAGAATTCAACACCTTATTTTTAATCAGTGTAAACTTGTTTTTCTCAAAAATATGACATTCTTTTAAAAGTCCCATTTATAACATACCATTCTTGGCACAGAGGACAGCCTTATAAGGGCAGGGGGTGCTCTACCCTCGGAGGAACCTCTCAACCAGTCAGAATGCTCATTATCAGTCTAATTATCCCCTGATAATTGGCCTGCCTGTAAGAATAATAGTCTGGGATGACTTAACTCAGTGCTGACATATTCACAGCATCCTACACGCTGCATTCTAAACTTCTTAACTTTTCCTTAAATATGGGCAGAATCTGATTTTAGCTGTCAGCATACTTTATTTGCTCAACATTTAACTTCCTGTGAACACTGAGGAACCACTCTGCTGAGACCAGAGAGTACTCCTTGTTTGTACTAAACTTTGTAGTGTCGGCGATAAATCTTACATAACGTCCAGCTTTCTTATTTTGTCTGTATACAACATTGTCCAAAAAGACAAGCCTCCCTTCTTGGACTCTGTGAAATTTACTCATAGGATAATGCCGTTAGAATGGAGTCACTTGGCTTGTTAATGCTTACCAGCATTTCAACACTTCTAGATGGCTGGCTGATGTCCAAATGAGACTAGGGAATGGCCAAGGAAAGAAATAGTGATGGAATGTTTCAGTGGATAGCGTATTTGCTTTTGTGTGTTTCTTGAAATAATTAGGTTGAATTAGATTAATGCTCATGGTATAGTGCTTCAAAGTTTCCAATTTGAGATTAAAATGTCCTCATTTTTATGTCTAGTGTTCTTGAAAACTTGTTAGCAGGATGAGGATGTTTGTATTCCTTAGGTCTCTTTTTTTTAGTTGCATAAATTCATCTGTTTAATAAATAGTTCACACACTGGCCAGAAACCAAGTGGACAAACTGTATTCACTAACCCTTTAATACTTGGCTCCTTTGTGTAATGACCCAGCCCATTATTAGATAATGAAAGAGTGTATGAGAAAGTGGAAGATTATTTATGATGGAAACAAAATGAAACTAATGGGACAAGATTTGAAAGCTGTGATGCATGAAAGGTGCTATGCAGGCAGCTCTGGCACCATGACAAACAGAGATAAAGGCTCAGTGGGAAGCAACAGTGTGAACATGACTATGAAGAAGAAAGAATGGATTTCCTGAATGAATCCTTGCCATCTGGTGTTTGTTTAATACACAATGAAGGTCAAATGGCTACTGATCCTCTTTTCTATAGTCCAGTGACTACAAGAATGAGAGGAATCAATGAGTTTATCGATATGTCTGGAAATGACTCACCATATGATCTGATTGAGTCAATAAAACTCAAGTAACTTGTCATTACTCTTTCAAATGTGGTTTGGATATGGGACTAAAATTCTGTATTTCTTTTTAAAAGCCAGTTTGCTGAATCAAATGTGGCAGGTACTTTTTTTCTAGATTAATGTCATGAAGCATTTGATTTTATATGTATGCATGTATCATAGGAAACGTCAGGAGGAAAATTTCTCATAAAGCTAAATGTTTCTCCAATCTTCAAATAGATCTGTTCATCACTTGTTTCTGTTGAATGGTGGTGGATCAAATAAATCTTTTTTCTTCCACTGTGCCTTTTCTCTGTATGAGATTGATTACAAACCTATTTTATATAATCATTCCTAGGGGACCTATTAACTTTTGGCAAAATATGTTAATTTAATCATTATATGTAAACAGCATAAGTTTTGGGTATGTCATATGTAAGTGGAACATATTATTTTATATTATGTTCCCTTTCCCACAGGTTGTTTCAATAATGTACTTCCACAGTGTGATCTTGGAACTCTTATCCTCTACTGCTGAAGTTGCAGGGTTTTCTGTTGAGTTCTTTTCTAAAGACTAAAATAAAAGATACTTTTCTCACATTAATATTTCTCAGCTGCCATGAAAACAGGGATAGGAGAAGCCAAAAATAGAGGAGCCAGCTGTGGGAGGCTGCTTTTTTTTTTCAGGACAACTCAGAAAAGTCTTTCAAATTCATTTCATAAAGAGTGTGTTAATGCAAATACTGTTTTACGTGCCTGCATGCTATAGTTTAGAAGCCGACATATACTCAGCTGTCTCACGGTGCATGTTATCTAACTGTTGTAGAGGTAGTAGAATTATTAAGTTTGTCTCTGTGGTAGATCCATTTAGGATTCTTTACCCTTTCTCTTGAAAGTACTCTCTTTTCTAATGCTAGCTAATTAAAGTAGGAAAGGGGTGATTATGAAAAAAATCATCTTCTTCCTCAAGTAGACCCAATGTGTTTTATTCTAGTTCCCACAAATTTTGTTGTTGTTTTGACTTTTTTCACCTGAATATCAAATATTACATGATCCCCTAACTATGCAAAACAAAACAAAACAAAAACCATCATTCAAGCCTGCAAAGGCACCATGTTTAATACATTGGCCTCCTTCATTTTGTTATTCATTTTTTTCTTTATGTAACTTAGGTAATAATGCAAATAAAATTTTATTCCATACTATTTTTTGCATAACATTTTTTCCATAAAACATTATGTCCATGAAGCCTTATCTGATCTACTCTTTTACCCAGGTAGAATGGCTATTCCTTCCTTTGTGCAACCACTGTGCTGTGAAGCTATATTCCAACCTTTACAATAGTGTTTCTAACTCAATTAAAAACTCTAGAGGTTTTTAACCTCTAGCACCTTTAGCATAGTGTTTTAAATTTTTATTCATCAGATTTTTAAATATTTAGAAAGTCTTATATGTGTTTAGCAACATAAAAAATAGGCATCTAAGATTAAACCTATAGACAACATAGATATTCTCCTGACACTTAGAATTGCCCATCTACTGAAGATGTTAAGACAGTCAGTTGATAAGACAGAAATGTTGTAAAACTGTTTCCTGTTTCCTGGCTGGAATTTAAATTATACAATGTACAAGTGCCCATAAAACTTCAAGATACTAATATTCTGTTGGGTTGACAGATTAACTGCTTAGTGGCTGGGCATACCTAGCCTTGACATATAATGTCAGTGAAGTTGTATGATTCATTACTGGATATGAAATGACATTAGCTTTTTTGACCTACTGGCCATTATTTAAAGGTCCATATACATTCACCTGGCCTCAGAAGTCTGTTAGCAGCAAGTGCTATTCATGTAGGTTGACAGGCCAACAGGGCAGTGGATGCTCTGCTTACACTTCGAGGTAACTTAGAAGATAACTGGATTTAGTTGGGGCTTGAAAATTCTGAGTAGAGAAATGACTTTCAGATTAATTGCCTTAGATTTTATCAAGGTGAAAGGTGCAATAGAAATGTCAAAATGTGATTACTGTTATTATATTTTCTGTTATCAACAAATAGCTTTACTTCTTATGACTCATTTATTCAAAAGTTGGCATAAAACTAAGAAGCAGTTCTATATTCAAACTTCGAATAAAGAAAAAGTAAATTGGGGATTTATTCAGCATAAATAGACTTTATCATATATAATTTTTGTCAGATCCATGAATTTTCACTCTATGGCTATTTTGCCTGCTGTTCTTTTTTGAAACAAAAAATATGTGGGTACATTTAGTTTTAACAGACAAATGTTGGGATTATGCAAATAACTAGTAATTTTAACTTTAGGAAATCTATTATGTCTCTACTATACTTGCTGGTCATTTTTTAGGATATGATTCATTAGATTAAAATGTGTTTCTTCATCCATTTTTCATGACTCTTTTCCTTTGGTTAGTAAAGGCTGACATTAAAAAATATTACGCCTGAAAGAAATAACCTTATATCAAACCATCTTAGCAAAAACAATTGCCTGAATCACTGGATTCTGGCAATTCACTGTGACCAACAAAAGTCATAATCCCTTAGTCATATTTACTAAAGATATCCGCTTCTCAGAGTTAGCTTCCTATGTTCTTCCACCGCTTTTGATAACTAGTATAAACTAAGAAGAACACTTCCTGGTTTTAAGTACACTTATGAGTTCATAGTTTTCCATAACAACAAATTATAAGAGAAAGATAGTTGATTTGTAGTCATGAGATTAAATTGTATTAAATCTGAGAGCCTATTTCCTTAAGCACACTCTGAAGGCGTTTATGTCTGGAGCTTACAGGTTTTTAGTATTTAACATTGGCAAGTCACAGAAGTTATAAATTCCATTTTAGAATACCATTGATTTGTGTTATCTGAACCCTATGCCTCCCTCCCTGTGGACATATTTTATTTAAGGTTACATTTTCTCAAAAGGGTCCTATGCAAGATACATCAGAAATAGAGTCTTTAGATTGTTATATTATTATTATTATTATTTATGATTTTCCTCTGGGCTGGTCTTGAAAGCTTGAAATTCCATAGTTTTGCTTCCTTGAAAAAATTATCTGTGCAATATCACTTTTTTTTAGATGGAGTTTCACTCTTGTTGCCCAGGCTGCAATGCAACGGTGCAATCTCGGCTCACTGCAACCTCAGCCTCCAGGGCTCTAGTGATTCTCCTGCCTCAGCCTCCCGAGTAGCTGAGATTACAGGCATGTGCCACCATGCCTGGCCAATTTTGTTGTATTTTTAGTAGAAATGGGGTTTCACCATGTTGGGCAGGCTGGTCTCGAACTCCTGACCTCGGGTGATCTGCCCATCTCGGCCTCCCAAAGTTCTGGGATTACAGGTGTGAGCCACTGTGCCCAGCCGCAATATGACTTTTAAAGTGACTAATGATTAGAACAAGTGTGGTGAACACTAGACCTGTATGTATGGATAAAGCTAAATATCAACTCAGGATTTTGCATTGAGTAAATATATATTTTCTGCTTCACTTGAAAATTGTAAGGCTAACTTACTCTAGCAGCCATAAAGTCTTAAACCATTTCTTTTACATATCTTAGGTATCAAAAATGGGTAAGAAATGCAGTGGTGATAAGGAGTATTTGAACATCTTGGGCCTTTAAGAAAATCCAAATGAAATTGACACAAATAAGGCAAAATCAAATTTTTCTTATAAATATATGCCTTTTAAAAAATATATAACATTTCATACATTTAAAATAATAATGAACTTTAAAATTTGCATAAAAACACCATTTCAAAATAAACTACACATAGCTTAAATGTTGTGTCTGTGTGTGCAGGTATTATTGCATTTTATAATATTCTCCTAGGTGGTAAATTGAGAACTTAGTGTGTAATGTATCTCTCCTGAAAATTATTTGGTTCAGCTTTTGGACAAACTCTCCTGAAGGCTTTGTTAAAAGAGATGGTAAATCTTGTTTTAGATTGAGATTGAAACAAAGATTGTATTTCTTTTAAAATAGACAAACATACATAATATTTCCTATTTTATACATATTTCATATCAGTATCTAAAAGATTGTGTCCTTTGTTAGCCTGACTTTGCCCTGCTAGGGTCCAACAAATGGGCAAGCAACGAAACAATTGGATGGAAATTCTAACAGCACAAAGGATTTGAGTAGGAAGATGACCAGAGAAGATCAGATAATTAACCCCAAGAAGTTGGGTTCAGTGCCTTTATTGGGGGATTACAGAGGTAAAATAAGGTCATTTCTCTTGTATAGAGGAAGACAGAGGGGTCAAGAACTGAGAAACATGGACAGGGAAAAGAGGAAGAAAGGGCATGGTGCTACTCTTCATTTCCTGCTATGTGACAAAGGTCAGAATGATGGCACTTTCTGAACTTTGAAGAGGTGATCTTCCTTTATTGAGATTAAGTTGCCAAAGTCGCATTCACTGAACTTCCTAAAAGTAGCAATGAACATTTCAGAATGAACTTCTAAAGCACAAGGATTCTCGACTCCATGCTGAAAATTTCCCAGCTAAACAAAGCACTGGAGGGGTACTCTGATAATACATCAGTCCAAAGCCATATTAAGCAATCTGGCCTATTTACGGACAAATTGTGAGCCTTTACCTCTCAAAATGGATGTCAAAAGACAGCCATTACACACAAAAATAACACTTGTATATTCTCAGACAAAAGAATATCTACTCAAAAATATCTATAAACTTAAAGTTAGACAGTAAGATATGATTTTTTTTATTTGCTGTAACTGTTTTATGTACAGTGCCATAGGTGTTATTATTATTATTTTTTTTTTGGTCACAGTTTTAGAGTCCAAGCACTTTCTTATAATAAATAACTTAGTTTCTCCAGAGTCCCAAATAGTCATTGAATCCAAATCAGAATGGTGTATTAAGAAGATTAGTTTACCTGAATTAAAGACCAACTCTCATTTTATCCTGACCATCTTTTCACTTTGTCTTTAAAGCCTTATTTGAGTCTTAATAAAATCTAGCCATGGAGAAACTTGCAAATTTTTTGAGTTCTCATCAGGTATTTTGTGGTTTTATTGTTTAATTTTGCCTTACAGTTTTGCCTTTTAATTTTGCCTTACAGTTAAGGAAATAGCTATCTATTCTCTCTGTCTCTCTCTTTGTCTCTCTCTGTCTCCCTCTCTCTCTTTATATCATTTATCTACCTACCTACCTACCTATCTACCTACCTATGTATCTAACTATATCTATCTATAACATTTTCTACTTCATGATACTGACTGAGGTTTGTAGTTTCTAATTTGAATTAAAATAAATCTATGAGGTCTATATGACACTCAGTGTTTATATTGCTTATTTGGACAGGTATAGCTTTTTATAAATACTAACACATTGTGATTTCTATTTTTTTTTTTTTTGGTTTTTGTTATATCATAGCATTATTTACTCAGATCCCAAGAATTAGCTAACTGTGCTTGTAAGAAAAGTTTCAAAAATTTTGGAAATCCACATAATTGAAGAAAATACTTTCTCTCACCAAATTGGAACGGAAAACAAGCTTAGAAATTGTACACATCTTTGAATTCCAGTGACATCAACAGTTACAAATCAGGTTTCTTCCCTGCCTTGTTTGGGATGTATGCAAACTGAGTTAATATAGTTCATCATTTTTCACTCAGAGAAATTTTATGACTTCATTTTTAGAAATGAACTCAAATGCAATTCTCCCTTGATTGAGTGACTAAGGCAGTGACTTTACCATGGTATATTGTGGAGGAGAAAAAATATCGATGAGTCACAGAAGGTTTTGATGAAAGCACAGATTTTATTCCACTTAGTGACTCATTTGTGACTTTTCTTTCTCTTTGCTTACTTTAAGTGTTTCAATCCCCCTCACTCAAAGCAAGGAGAGCAGGGGCTGAAAGACTATAAATTTCTTCTTTCTCTATTGTAAAAACGGCAAGGGGTTAAGGACCCCATGAGGGAAGTTGTTCTTAAGTGAAGGTTAGAGGTTGTTCTAGTTCTCCCTTCCTTAACTAATGAAGCTAAGGTAATTATTAAGTTTCAACTCTGACTTGTTTCCTAAGACGTATGATTGTGGTAAAATCAGAGCACTAATTTTCTGCTTCTACTAATATTCTTGAGGTAGTGACTGAGCTTGTTTCTGTGTACAGACCAACCTTCCTTTTCTTCTTCAAGGAATTCTGATAGTCTCTCTATCTCATTGGCAACTCAGGCTGACTGGCTGGTGTTTAGCTTAAGCACTAGTCTGGGTAACAGCATGGTAATGGTGGAGAACAATTTATAATAATCTTATTCAGATCAATTTATAATAATCTTATTCAGATCAATGAACAGTGTTCTGCTATTTGACACTCTTGCCATATTTTGAAAAATGTATTGTCTCTCCCAAAGTAAATGGTCTACTTTTTTTTCCAGTAAAATCTCACCTATTAACAAATGATACATAAAATGCAGTTTTTCTATTCTGAGAAATAAGAGCTTAAACAACTAGGGTAGGCTTTTTTTTTTGGTTTTATGTCACATGGCATAATATAAAATGAAAATATTGCATTTAAGAATGTCAGGGGGGAAATGTACTTGGCAAACACTAAGATTCTTCTGAGGATTGTGAAGCTGTCTTTTGCATTACAGATAATATAAACAGGAAGAAGATAAAATTGCTCCTGCTTAGTTGTCAGATCATGCTAACAATTACAAAACATTCTAACCTGGCAAAGTCAAATATATGCATTTAATACTCATAATTTCTTCATACAATCATGTAACAAATATACTGAATACCTTCTCTGTTTCATATGAATCAAATATTATTTGGGAATATATATATTTAAAAGCAGATAGGCAAAGTTAATGATATTCTTTGAGGTCAGATATGCTTTTAAGAAACAAATAAGCAAAAATGTAATTTTAAAAAGTTTTATTTATATTTGCTACATAATGGCATTTCTTAGTTATAATCACTGCTTATAGCTTATAAAATCTCACCAAATTACAAAGTTTTGAGTGGCATAGAAAGTAGCTTCTAGTAATAGACACAGAAATATGCAAATTGACTAAGCCCAACTGTATGCTAATTGGCCAACACACCTCTCATTTAACCAACAGTGAGCTATTCCACAAGTATCTAGAAATCAAATGGGTGACTGTGTAGGTGTAAATGCATCTCTAAATTAATTTTCCAATAATAGACAATCTCTAACAAACAGAAACTTGGAAAAATAAACAAGCATAAGGGCAGAAGGATATTTTGTGTGTGATTTTAATAAGTACGATGTTTTTTGTGTTTAGATGCTGTGGAATGTCATCAACCACACAAAACATAATAAAAGTAAACTTTGACTAAGGTTTTCTATACACAACGAGCATTTGGTATCACTACAAATAATTCATTCTCTTCTTAACAATTAACCACACTGTTAAATAAGGCCAAAACATCTACTGTATGTTCTATTAAAAAGCAATTCTATTTTTTCCCAGAATCACTTTCAATTACAAGAGTATATCATATATTTATTCACATATGTTTACTAGAGTTGTGCCTACACACACAAATAAATTTTTCTAAATTTTTATTAGAATAACACACAATCTCCATCAATAGAGTATAAAGGAATTATTGGAACACATTAAAATAAACAACAAGCAGTGATTCTTGTTTATTTGCCCATACTAATATCTGTATCATATTCATAGAATCAGAGAGCTTGAAAGGGTTCTTAAAGGTGTTTTAATAAAATCTTTCCATATTATAGACAAGAAAATTGCACTTAAGCAACTTATCTACTGTTACA
The DNA here is from genome assembly GCF_029289425.2 of Pan paniscus. NCBI lineage: Eukaryota > Metazoa > Chordata > Mammalia > Primates > Hominidae > Pan > Pan paniscus. The sequence goes on along the minus strand of NC_073264.2, from coordinate 30,568,348 downwards.
TAATTAGATATATGCAGATTTTTAAAAAATTTGGTGGTTTTTGAAATCTTTCTGTGGCATACAAAACATTCAAATGTCATTAGAATCAAATTTCTGATGCTAAAATCTGATGATGTTTCCAATATTAGATATTACTAAAACACTAGATACCATTGACAAAGCCATAGACTTATCTCAGTTTTCTTCCAAATTTGTCCATCTTTAAGTTTCATCCTCAGAGTAGCATAGATTTATAAGAATTCATAACTACATAAATCATATGTTCTCATGGTTTATTTGTTTTATGAAATAATAAAATTTTACTTCAAAATACATACTGTTTTAATATATAAAGAAAACAGCAATCACAAATTATAGATATGAAAACGTAAATTTTCTCTTTGTATTGAACTCCATGTAAAGCTCTTACACTTTCATGTTTTAATCCACAGAGCAGAATCCAAAGAGAGTATCAAAATAGCATTGTAAATGTAAATTGTTGAAACTGAGTTAGTAGCAAAAAAAAATCCATTTTACTGGAGTTAACATTGTTTAAGAATTTCATCTCTCTTTATTTATAATTTTGACCACATCTTCTATAAGTTTTTGTGCTGATTAATTTAGCAAATCAAACTTCTTACACAGACTGCTTTAGAAATTACAACTACGCTGTTGCCGACTTAAAGTTACTGATACTCATTTCATTAATATATATTCAGTCACATATAAGCTCATGGAGATACCAATATTAAGAATAAGCACGGTAAGAAATGTGGGCCTTTGTTAAATATCATGGTAAAATTATCTTCCTTTAGGTCCATTACAGACATATACCTGGTACATCAAAAATGCTTGTAACAATAATTAACACCTATTGGTGCCTATATCATAGAACAACTTGAAAGCATCAAGTGATTTTTAAATGACACTTGCATTGTGACAAGTGGACTGAAGAACGTATTTACTGAAATTGCTTAAATATCAAGGGCAAACTGGTTGGCAGATGACACAACAGATGTTAATTCCAGTCCTCTCTTCTCCTTTCCAACCCAGAATTTTCACAGCAATTGGAGGTCTGAGGGTGCTGTAGTTCAATCAGTAGTTATACCCTGTCTCTAGCAGTTAAGCATGAATTATTTCTTATAATAGAAGTAGCTCTTTTAGTCAGAATTTTAAGAGAATGAACATTTATTCAAATATATATTGGAAATAATTTTTCTTTGGGGGGTTTGTGAGGATCCCATGAATTTTGATACTGCTCAATATATTGGCTTAAGTATAAAATATTGGCACTTTAAATGGCATTCTCAGGTTAAGTCTAAAAACACAGTCTCTTTGCTTATACAAACATCTTTAAAAGAGGGTAATTAGTGACCAGTGGCTAAGAAGACCTCTGTCTTGAGAGGTTATGCTTAAGCCTCTTGAAGATTCTCCATGTAAACAAGTCGGATGGCATCACTCATTATCCCTTCTTTGTTTACTTGGAAAAAGGTTCAAACTATTTAATGAGAGGATTACACCTACTTCGACTCTATTGAAAAAGATTAATTGATATTTTCCTGTTGGAGGTTTCACCACTTGCATTTGGCTTCCACTTGCCTATTGTTATTGACGCTGTGATCAACAGAGCAAAGTTCTTAAAGGTTATCCAAATTTCACAGCTCAGCATTATTCAAACTAATTATGGTTTTTCCTTGACTCATAGATGTTGACTTCCAAGGACTGTTAACTTGTTGTTCAAAGAGACTATGTTTTAAACTTTACTTGTCTGAATAGAAAATTTTGTGACTAGAATCTGGATATTTTGGAAAATTTTGCTAGCTATATTATAGATAAAGTAGAGCACCTACTCAAAATGGAATGTTAAAACATAGAGCCAAATTCCCGTGAAAACCTAAAAATAATGTCTTTTTCCATCCTAATATATTTAAAAGATTTTGAAACATAATTTCATGTCTTACCATCTTCATGGGAACACAATATAAAAAACAAGACCCCCACCATTTTGAGATACAATTCTGTGATAGAAATCTTTACAAATTTTTCCCCAAAAAATGTGTGTATTATGGACATATGGCTGCATATTTGGATAACACCATTTGCATTTTTCAAACTTGCATTTTTTTAAGCACTAGCTTGGCTTTTGCTGTCAGAATGGCAAACTGCTAGTGTATTCATCTAAAATTCCTAGTTTAACTCTTTGTCACTTTAACATTTTATGTAATGCTAATATGTTCACCTTTTCTTAAAAAAGTAACCTAATATGTTGGAGGCAGTAAAATAAGAAAGACTTTTCAAACCATAAAGTTTAATAATAGGAGGAGTCACATCATAGTGTGAAAAAAAAAGGATAGTGTCAAAATCTGATCTTAGAAAAAAATGCTTTTGAAAATTACTGGGAGAAAAAATAGTGTGTTAAAATGATTTTACTTCAGATTAATTCCCTGGAAGGATTTGTGATTTTTATAGTTTTCTAGGGTTATTTTGTAAAAGCAGTTTTAGTTCCTGAACATTTAAACATAACAAACTGGAATATAGAACACTGAAAAAAATGATGATGTGAAAATAAAGATAACAACAACCCTGACATTAGTAACTTATGGAGATTCTACTTTCAAGGGAAACGAAACTTCATTTGCTGCATGCTTTCTAACACACATCCTTACATTGCTTTATGATACATTTTCTCTGTTCAAAATGAGGCATATGAACACATGGCCTTGCCACAGCATTTTAAGACACGCTTATTCCAATACCCTTCACTCCCCAAACAAGCAATCTTATTTAAGGGAATCAAGTACCCACTTATGGTTGAATAATTTTCCCGTCTTACATAATTTATATGTATCAAAATATATGTTATATAAATAACATATTTTGACTTATAAATTAAATTTCATGTAAATTATACCTTTGAATTGACATTAGGAATAATTTTTTTTTTATTTTTCAGATAACCACCCTGAAGGTCCATGCTCCTTTTTCTATATATGTTAAAATATGCACTATTTTAAATTTTGCAATATTGTGCATATATTTGGACATATTGCAGACATATTTGGACATACTGTGGACATATTTGGAATATTTCAGTTTTTCTCTTAATTGACATACTATATGGCTACTTATATTCCCAAGCCACTTCAATCTGCTCCTTTCAAATTATGTTTTTGCAATGTGTTTATCTAATTATTACTTATTTATTAGTTTCTGCAGAAGTATTGAATTAATTAGCATCTCATGCAAAGACAAAAGTAAATACGAACACATAAATTATGCTATTGAATAGATACAAATTTTATTGGTCCTAATGCTGGCAAATGCAGTTAACCTTATTGATTTAGTTGAGTACATTAAAATAACATAATAAAAAATATTTTACCACAAGGCTATATAATATGATCACTGTGTCATCTATTTTAGCCTTCAAAATTTAAATGCATACTTTAACATTGAATATATTGATCCTTTAAATAGTCATCCTATAATAAATATGACATTATCACTTCAAGTCTGGGCAGTTGTGTTAGGTGATTAGAGAGTAGGGATGTAATCAGAGGAAGTACTTTGAAAGATAATCTTTCTTTATTCCTTTCCTTTGAAACACACAGAGGGAGGAACTATGGTATAGCAATAATTGCTGAACTGGCTGTTACATAATCTGTGCTAAATGAAGTACTGATACTTAACAAGTGATCATCTATCCCTTTAAATATTGAGGATGTCGTATACATTCTATTGCCATGGCTGAGATAGTTCTTAGAGTTAATTTAAGATTTTTTTAAAGTATCTAAGAAAATATTTTTAAGAATTCTTTAGGAAATCATTTGACATACATTTTTATTATTCAATATATGGCATACAAAATACTAGGCACAAGTTAAAGAAAGCTGAGTTAGAGAAGATTCTAGCTCGCAGTCTAAAACTAAAGTACTTATTTTAAGATCATTAACACAAATTGTTGTCTATTCATATTTAATTTGAAAAAATATATTAAGGTCAAAACATGATTGTATAATTTATATAAGTTTCTAGTAATTTAACCACTCATGAGGTTTTCACCCCAGTTTTAACACTGTTGTACAGGAATATAAAACCATAAGCCACTATTGGAAGATGATAAAATATGATCATATTTTAATAATTGATTTTAAAACCAAACATACTTAATTCAGCTATTAAAAGGCATAACTTAAACACAAGGAACACAAGACTTAAACAAAGCAGAAGACAGCTGTCCAGAAATTATCAATTACTAAAGCACACAGATTGTGATTAAATTTTAATGCGGCTTTTAAGCGATGATTTTGCTTATCAGAGAGAAAGAATCACAGAGAAAATATTGTTATTGATTTCATCATTTTAGATGTAACTGATCCTTTAAGTAATTTTTCTTGCTTTCAGTACTACTTTTTAAAGTGACCACTTATATTGGGCAAATCATTACAGTGTATATTCATTTAAAATTCTAAGTCAAATGCATAAATTGCTCTCCAGTGCACTGAAAGTCACATCTGTTGAAAATAAAACACAACATTCAATCCATTGAATAAAAACAAAACACAACTGTAGAATAGCTGGACAGTCAAATCTCATAAATTAAATGGCATTGAAAATGACATTTTTAATTAATTTTTTTCCAGGGAGCCCAGTCTTTGAAATTAAAGTATGTTGATTACCTTTTATGTAACCAAAGTAACAGTAAGACAAACTGATCCACTGGAGCATCACGCTAGTTTTAGGTTAAGGACTAGGAGTAGGAATAGGTTACAACATTTTTCTTTCTTTCTTTCTTTCTTTCTTTCTTTCTTTCTTTCTTTCTTTCTTTCTTTCTTTCTTTTTTTCAAATAGAATGCTACCTATGTTGGCTCTCTGGATAAAGTATCATTTGTCAATCAAATTAATTATTTAAAATGAGAAATAATTATGCTTATTCTTTATTTTCCAGCAGACCATAATTATTTAACAATGTATGAGACTGTTAATGTCAAAAACTTTAGTTTGGCTCCCTGGATATGTGCCCATGATGAGTATCTAAACATTAATTATAAATTTAAGAAATGTATGTACATGCAGTTATATAATTACATGTATTTATTTATTTATTAATTCAGCATGAGTCTCAGCTAAATGACAGACTTTAAGCCAGGTACCAGTGTATGCATACATATTGGTAAGTTTTCATAATATGGACTTGTGTGGAAGACATAATATTGACTTAACTTTTTCTTTAAAGTATATTGACAATATGTTTATTAATTTGTCAGTGTGAAGTTAACTAAAAGCCTTACATAATGCAGTATCTCCTTTAAAGATTGTAAGTTTTCCTATTTTTAGAAATATAGGACATAACTTTGAAACCAAATGAGTTTTAGTATGGCAAAAATATGTGGTCTAAATTTCCATGACTACCCAGCTCCTGTATTTTAAAAAAAATTCACAATTTATTACTCTATTTACACCTGTAGCTTTGCAAAATATTCTGAATTGATTAAATTAGTGTTGGTCTAATTGGTAACTGGCTACACAGAAGAACAAAGTAGCTAAAATTGTTTCTTTGTGTCCCAAATATCTGGTTTAGAGAGATCTAGATACAGAGATAGAGATGAGATAATTGTTTGAATTTTTCACTTTTCAACCAACTTTTCAACATCTAGGCCAACTATTAGTAAATGCAAGAGCACCTTTTGCATATTCTTATTTGTGTACTCAATTAATAGAGGTTTAAGAAATCATACAATCTTGATGGGCACACACAGAGTTAAAAGAATTAATCTCCTAAGAAGCAGTATATGTATCAATTTATTACTGTATTTAGCATTTTCTTAGTATTTTGCAATCATTAAGTTTAAAAATTTACTGACAATTAAGTGAATTCTTAATTCCAAACAAATCATTTTAGTTACTGATAACTTATACAGATAAAGTCACAGAAAACACTGGGCCAGTCCAACACAGATCATGATCCAAGTGTGATTTCTTGGTTATATTGTTTGTTATTTTTTTGGTTAAGAAGGGGAGGGAAATTGAAGTGAAAAATCATTTTAATAATATCTTCAATTTTGTAAAAAAGGCAATCTGGTATAAATTTTATCAAAACAAAATTCTTGGTTAATAGTCTGTCACTGACAGAAATAATTGCTCTCAGGAATATTAGGTAATTTGAATTTTTAGTATATGTAGTGAAGTAGCATGTGCCTTCATTTGGTCTTGTACAGAAAAAAAAATGGTTCTTGTTTGAACTTTGTAAATTCTAATCTTAAATTTTTTATGCCACAAATGTTTAATTTGTTCAGTTAGGGATAACATTTATCCCTTAGACTAAGATTCTTCTAAACATTTGAAACTTCAAAAATATCATTACACACAGTTTGAAAATCTAAATTCGATTTGCTAAAATCCTGGTGTTAGTTAAATCATCTTTAAAAATACCTGTGTATTGAAATTATAGAAAACTCTTAATCACATACAGGACCAATTATGTTTTTGTTACTGAGAAAAGTCTGCAATGACCTCAGGTATGACAGTGTCTTCCTTCAGTGAATCACTATACTCTGTGATCACTGAATACACAACCTATAATTCCTAGGGGGTGGCACTCATGAACCAATTCATTCTTTACAGCCTAGAAATACTCTACTACTACAATTAATTTTTCATAACTGCTTATCTAATCAACTTTTGAAATAACAACAAAATTTCCATTTCTACAACTTTTCTATCATTCATCTCATCTCCTTACCTTACCAAATCACTATAGTACATGATTTATAATAAAAGTTTATGTTTCTGTATCACCTGTTAAACTCAGGACCCAAATTTCCCTTTTACCAAAATGTAGAAATATCTCATTCTCTTCTGGTTTACCCATGTTAGGCAGTCACTTCTACCATTATTTTAATAAAATGTTAGTCATTTTACCATAGATGTAATTTTTTTAAAAAAATCACATACACACATTCTTTGTAGTAGTGATGAGACACACACACAGGGAAATAGAATTAGATAATTTTTGATGGTTAATTTACATAAGCACAAACACTGAGACCAACTATTTTCTGTTAAAGAAAATCTTAGTGGATTATAAGTCCTTGTCCTTGAATTTAATGTTTCATTTAAAAGATGATGCTTCAAATTCCATCTCTTTGAGTGTGCTATTGGTAGAAGCAAAAAGGGAGTGTTGCTTTCTGTTTTCCTAACTACACAGTCAGTTCAACCAGGATGAATCACATCCCATGGTCCTCTTGAGCTCAAAGATGAAACTGTGGAAGTCAAAATGAAAGGAACTGTTTGGGGTAACATCATTAAACTTTTTTTTCCCTCTCCTGGACACTGTATGTTTCCCTTGAGCTGATTTCAATATATGTACTATAAAATTGAAACCCATGTCATTTTGTGAGGCTTTGTTATAATCATATGCAACACATTTGAACCTCTTCTATACGTTACATATGTTACATATGAACACTAGTTCATTTTATCTTCAAAACTTAAAAGTTGTCCTATTGTGACTTCATTCCCATTGCTGGGAAGTAAATCATGTGCCTGCATCATCATGTGGCATTTCCAATGTCAACACTAAATGGTTAATTTCTAAGGGCTGAAATTTAGAGAAGGAACAGAGTAGAGTTCTGAGTATGAACCTAGGATTTAGGCATATTTATGCAGGAATCTCTAAGCCACTACTTGACCTATAGCAACTCCCTTAGCCTTCCTATGCCTCAACTACCTCATTTGAGAAACAGAAAAATATCTTGCAGGGGCTGGGCGCGGTGGCACAGGCCTGTAATCCCAGCACTTTGGGAGGCGGGTGGATCACGAGGTCAAGAGATCGAGACCATCCTGGCCAACGTGGTGAAACCCTGTGTCTACTAAAAATATAAAAATTAGCTGGGTATGGTGGCGCAAGCCTGTAGTCTCAGCTACTCGGGAGGCTGAGGCAGGAGAATCACTTGAACCTGGGAGGAGGAGGTTGCAGTGAGCCAAGATCTTGCCACTACACTCCAGCTTGGTGACAAAGTGAGACTCCATCTAAAAAGCAAACAAACAAACTATATATGTACTTGCAGGGTTTCTGAGAGAATATAATGAGATAATGTCCTAAAAGCACTTAGCATTGTGTCTGTCATGGGTTAAGTATTGAATATACAAAATCTATTGTTAACATTAACAAAATATAATGGCACAAAATGGCAGAATTCCATGAAATTCTATTATGTTTTATCCTAATCCTTTTTATACTTATTAATCTTTTTGTTCATGGGGATTACCTGCCAGGAGGAATGAAACTGATAGCTTGAAAGGAAGTCAGACCCTTCAGGGTAGCCAAGATCAAAACTGGAATACAATCAGATGTTAGGAAATTAGCATATAGATATGTCGGAGTTTCCAAGCTGCCACTTGAGAGTGTAACACTTCCCCAATGAGAGTAGTGTAATTGTTCAGACAAGAGTTTTATTACATTTTCTTCTGTTTTCTTCTGTTATTTTCTGTTTTTTTCTTATTTGTACGTGGCAATATCCTCACTCTCAATGTGAAGACCTCCATTTGGAAAGTGGCTGGAGTTCCTTTCTACAGACCCTATCATGCATTTTAGATTTACAGAAGTTTTCTTCTCTCTCTCTCCCAAGATCTATATTTGCAGATTATCTACAAACTATTTTAAGAGTTATTAATATCATTTTGCATGTCTTTCAGGAAGGATTTGAGTAGGCATAAGGGTATTTTTTTGTTACTAGGACTTTAATCTTTTTCTCTTTTCCTTATTATAAAGATTATTGAAAAACAGCAGAGCTAAGCTTTAAATAGGATTTGAATACATCTTTGAAAGCTAATACTTTATATTGTGCTAAATGATAGTGCTCTTTAAAATTGACTGTGTTGCGTTGTAAATAAGGTTAAAATGACAAAGAATCAAGTGTCTTAGGAATTGCAGAGTCTTGTTACATTAATCTCAGGTCAGATACGATTTTATGAGAGAGCATAATAGTTTAATGGGCATTTGTCAATTTAAATTAAATTATAACTTTCGAGACAGTAACTTGCAAACTTAAAACAGTCATATGATATTATGAATTACATCTTATGCACATTAAGAGATCTTAAAGCAAGGAAACCAAAGATAGAAAATATTGGTTCACATTTCAAACCACAATAAGTGTGAATATAGCCTCAATTTAATAAAAATGTATAATGCAACTTTCCTTGGGTTAAATGTCTTACAATTGCTCTTGGAATGGGCACTTGTTTTCCCATTATTGGCCATTTTAATTGACTTACACACTAGTTTTCTCATTTAAGATCACTTTATAGTATTGGGTACTCTTCATCTGAGGGATATGTTCTACTCCTGCCTGGTCCAACAACACAACAATTTACATATTTCTGAACTTGATCTGAAAACTGATTTAAAAATCTATATGGAAAATCCAATTTTCCTGAAAATATATACACACAAGTATGCTCAGAGGTGGCTAAAATAAAATAAATTTCATTTTAGGAGCCAGGAAGGAAGCCGAGACAAGAAAGTGAGGATTCTGAAATAAATGGGTACTTGCCCTGACCAGGTTTGAAACCCACTTCTCCCGAGAGAATATTAGAAGAGGGCATGGAAGACAAGCATTGGAAAAGTAGAATGTTTGTGCTTTTCTTTCTAGTGGACTGCATTAAATATTCAGCAATAGAGGGGATCAGTTTACATTACTCTTCTTGTTTCTCATGTATCAACTGACAGGTGCTGTAAACATACATAGACAAACATGGTCCTGTGCTTGCAATGCTCCCCTGACCAAGGGAAGACAGGCTTTAATCTCCTAAACTGATCATACTGAGGCCTCAGCAGACACACTATGCTCGGATTGGAGAGAAAGCTTGCCTTTCAAATTTGATTCTCAAGAAAATCCATTCAAAGACATGGTTTCATTCCAGCAACATGTTACTAAGGTAGAACAATCTTGTTTTGATTCTGGAGACTCGACTGAATGCCTCACTCGTGCTTTTGAAATAATAGTAGCAGAACAAACCTCGTTTTCTGAGCACCTCACTTTACTCGTGGCAAACCACCAATCCGCATCTCTTATTTCGCTGAGGGTAGATTCACAGCAATCAGGGAGAAAGAACTGGCCTTGGCGTTGAGATCAGAACCAGTATTTAAAACATTTATTCATTCGTGTTTTAGAGATGTCATGGTAAATAAATTATGACTGTTTACACTGAAGACTAAGAGTCTCCTTTTTCTACACTATAGGCAGCGATTTGGCTGAGATTGTATCATTCTGTGATACTATCACACGCTACCTTTTTTCTCACTTGAATTGTACTTTTGGCTGTCATTTGCGCTTTTGAATAAAGGTTTACATTAGTGGAAGATATCATAATAGCATATCTCCTTTTCCTGAGTTGATATACAAAGCAAAAAGAAAGGATAAGGCCAAGACTCCCTTTGTCCTTGGAAAAGTATGCCATCTGCATTGAGCTTATCATATTCAGCTGAGAACAAAATTCTAGCATAAGGATGTCGTTAATACAACCCTGAAGTTAAACTGTAAATTCAAAGTACTTTAAATGCCTTATAATAGTCAAAGCCAGTAAAATCGACCTTGTATATTTTTATTTCATCTCTGTTGGATCATATGATATTTAATAATTGGTTCTGGCACCTCGTTGCAAATTATTATAACTTTGAGATTCAACAGTCCTATTGAACATATGGGCAGCACAGGCTTAGAACATATATATGATACAGCCTCTCGAGAGGACCTTCTGTCTTGTTTTCCTTAGCTTGGAAGGGTCAGGTAAATTTTGTTGTGTCGTCATGTGCTAAGATTCCTCAATCTCTGTTTTGCGGGGTAAATGCTTAATGGAACTGATTTATCCCCCCTAACTGTGAACAGTTCCTTTGCAAAGCCAAAAGAGAAATTCATGCATCTGGGATGCAGTTTTACTGGGCTCTTACTAAAGCAGTTATAAAGCTATTCCAGCATCAGTGCACAAGCATTCATCAACCCAGAATAGGTTGTATTACTTAGTGCCATATTGTATCCTGGTTTAGCTGCAAACTACAAGAGTTTCTGGAGTCAGGAGACCTTCCCATGCTATTGAAAGTGTATGATTATTCTTCACTAATCCTGGAGAAGATGGAAAGTTGGAGATAAAATACAGTTGACCCCAAGAAACCTTTTATATAGTTAGACAGTTTCCCATCAACATTTTTTTTCAGTTCTATTCACAATAACACCCCGAGACAATATTAGGAAAAGCATTTCCACACCACAGCCCATTAAGCTTTTATTTTCAATGTCCCTGCTGCTCTGCCTCAATATCTAGACTGTGTGCCTTGATTTGCTCTTGTATTATTTCACATTAATTGCTATATTGTTTATTGCCACATTCAAACATACCATAATATAGTCACAGTGGCCATAATTACATAGTAAGCTGTCCTTAAAAAGAGATGTCAAGATGGATAGTGGTGGGTGGGGTAGGCAGAAGGTTATGATTTATACATTATGTTGACATTGTGGAATAGAGCTGGTTCAATTTCTTTTGATTTCACTATAATGCCTAATACTAATCTCTCTTTGTCTGTCATATAATTAGTCATTACTAAGACTACTATGCTAAAAAGTTCACAGGGCAGGAAGCAATGGTCAAAGACATTTTTCAAGCACATATTTTTCTGTTGCTACTGCAATATTACAGTTTTTAAAATGGCATATTGGTGGATGAGAAATAACCATATGCAACGTCTATAATTCTAACTCATTATAAAAATAAATATCCTATTTTATTTAAGAACCCTTTTGGAGAAAAGTACTTTTTATACTTATGCTTGTACTGATATTTATGTGTTCTAAATATGCATGAAAGGTATTTTGATGCTCTGGAATGTGATTTTCCCCCTTCTTTTTTGTGGTTGCAAAAATCCATCTCTCAGTGAACCATCCTACCCTCTTAGGACAAACTGATGTTGGAAATCTTCTTCACGATTAGGTTGTCACTTAGCCAAGACAAATACCAGGAATCATCCTAATCTTGGTGAACAGCAATTCAGTCACACTTGACCCTGGCTGATGATCATAAAGCTGAGGTCCCGTTCATATAGCAGACTTGGAAATTTGCTTCGTATCACGGACTGCTTGCTTGGCATCACGTAAGCCAGTAGGTGGAGTGCTTGTTAACAGTAATTGAATATACAGAACTTGAACTTAAAATAAGTGAAAGCCACTTTTCTTGTTATAAACTGCTAAAACCATATTTACACAAAACTCTTTCTATGGATATAATTAGTTGAAAAAAAACGTTACAAGGGCAGGGTTGAGATGAATGCAGGCCTATAGTTACATGGGAGAACACAGAGGCAAATTGTGCTCCAGAAGATCAACACATCATATGGTATAAACCTTATGTAAAAGGACACTTTCTCAAACATTCAACTGAATTTGATTTGGTAAATAGACCTTAGTCCCTCTTCTTTAAAATTTAGGATTTAAGCTGTTCAAAGGATAAACTAGCTTTGATGAGCTGCACATGAAAAAGTTTGTGTGATGGAAGATTAATTACATACATGTTGATAGCAATAGTAAATTCAGCACCTTTGGAATGAAAAGTTGCAAGAGGTACCTCCAAAATAAAGTGTAACTTTCCCATAAGAGTGCCTTGTTTTCCTCCAAAAGAAGATTTTCAAATGTATTTAAAAGCTGCAGCTTGAGGCTTGCTAACTACATCACTCTAAATCTATCTATATCACACCTAAAGATGTTAAAGCAACATTTAGAACTCCAAGGAGAAAACAAGCAACAGAATTTAGAAAGCAGGAACCACATGGAAATAAGAAAATCTTCAGTCGTTTTTTAAGAATGTGAGTTATATGATGTGAAGTAGATGAAAATGCAAGAGTTTAAAAAAGAATCTCTTGTTCCATATCAGGATACTTAGAGATCTGAATCCATGGCATGCAAGCACTGAAGATATGTGTGGTTTAGAAATACCACTGCATCTATAAGGGCTTCAGAGCAAATAATTGCACAGTATACAATGACAAACACTACTAAAATAGTGACAATTTCCCCTTTAACTTTTTAATTACAAAAAATGGTGAACTCTTTTAAAAATATTTTTTGCCAAGACAGTGTTGATATTTTTTTCTAATTGTGCCATCATGTTCTCAGCTGTTTCTAAATTTTGGGTAGATTTGTGTTTCAAATATGTGACTTTTTTCACTTTGGGTTAGAAGTATAGGAATAGAGAAGAAGAGTGGGCACCGTTAAACTGAATTAATCAGCCACATCTTTATATGATAAATAACTCCTTGAAGCACTCGATAGCTTTACTCAAACCATCTCTGCCTTTTCAAGCAACATCAATAACAAATCTGATCCTCCCTCAGGCCACAAAAAGGATGAAAGAATAGTGATTGCTAATTTAAAATAATAAAATGTTATATTTTCTATTTCTTATCTGAAGAAAAAAGTATGTTCATTTCCATGAAGGACCTTAAAACAAATCAAGGAATTTGACCAGTAGATAAAAGTGGTAAACTATGCCCAGAACAGAATTTAGCTTCCTTAGCCAAGAAAGAGCACTTTGGGAAATGTATTTATTGTTAACATTTTGAATTGGAGAAATAGTATAAATATTGGCATATTCTCATTCACAGGGCTAGCCTATGAAAGAATTGCAAATGAGTTCTATTAAGGAATGTTTGCCTTCGTTCATATATTTCTATGTGCTCATGTATTTCTTTAGGTTCTGCAGGTATCGTTATTTATGTGCACACTTAGTATAATTCTGTTCGTCTCATTTGAAAAAAAAGTTCACTTTTTTTTCTAGTAGTCGTTCATTTTACTTTGTCATGCTTGCTACAGTATGTTACTTTCCCATAGATATTGAACCATGTCATTCTCAGCCAATGTCCATCCCTTGATAGTGCGCAGGCAATAGACTTTACTGAGAAATAGAAAAGTGTTAGCCACTGATCCCACCAAGGTTATATTCTGTCTTAATAGAAGCTGTTGATAGATCCTGAGCAGCTCTACACTTACTATGTTGACTTATAGAATGAAATTCTCTGCACACAAGCACAGCAAAATATTTTGGTGAAAAGTAATTATCAGAAACAGTGACACTAGTAAATTAGTTAAGTACATTTCAGCGTGAAGCTTGAGTTACCCCTGCCCATTCTTGTTCCAGACTCATCTGAAATCAGCAGTTCAGCTTAATGATGTCACAACATTTGCCAGGCTATGGGCACTGAAGGGAAGACACGGGACTGCTCCCATTGCATGAGATTCCCCTCTTCTCTATGCACAGACAGCCCATCTGTCTCACTCATACACGGAAACTGTTATCTTTGCAACATCATTCTATTATTATCATGGCTATTCTTTTAAATTGGTCCTTAACTTGAGCTGGTGTTTTGGAAATCAGGTTTTCAAATTCTCCCAGATCTTGTTGGCCAATTTAAAATGTTGATAGTAAGATGCCCTGGAAGCAGCTTATCTCACTAAAGAGCTCAAATGCTATACATTTCCATTCACTCACTGGAGGGTAACCTTTTGTGAAATACAGATAGCCTACTTTTCTAAAAAATCCCAACAAAGAATTCAACCCCTCCCAACCTCTAATATTTTTCAAAGTGTGAATTGAAGAGGACTTAGAGACAGATGGGTCTGGATGATCAGGTTACCTGTTATAGCAGCACATCTGCCAGGGCAGTCAATCACTGTGATGGCTCTGACAGGTCGATGGAGCCTGAGCAAGAACAGCTAATGCAGACAGAAGAACGGCTGGGGAAGGGCAGACCTCCTGCCTGTCTCCTGGGTTTGACTGGTCTGAAAGCTGTACTTGAATTTGCTCTGATTAAAAATCTGTCTGTCTATTGAGCAATGATCTTCGATGAAAGATTTGGGCTCCCAATTTTTTTAAAGCCAACATATTGAATACATACGATTGGGAATGATTCGATTAGCACTTTCAAGCTGTCAGTCAATATTTGGTCGTATTTGGGGGACGTGGTATAGAGTGTGGGGTGAATAAGATTAGAAAAAGAAGAGGTGAGAAATAGGTTCAAAACCACATTTTTCCCAAAAGTGTCAAAATGGAGAAATGCATAAAGCACTGGTTCTGAGATACTTAATATCTGGGAGCTCAGTACAATAAAAATTAGCATTTACTAGGACAAAGGCAATATAAGAATGTCATGAAGCAAAACTAATTAAGTT